>NC_072795.1:63442500-64835000 GCF_028583425.1 Eublepharis macularius | reverse complement strand
CCCCCGAACAGGTAGGGGCTATTACTTAACAGGTTTAGAATCAGGGCCACTGCCAGAATCAAGCGTGAGGTGTTTAACGTGAAAATGTTTCAAAACGTCTAAACATAAACTCACTGCTCTAACTAAAAGTTCCCAGACTGCAAGAGTGATGCCCAATTAATAAACCCCATCCTCAGCATGTTCATCTTCCAATACATATATAACCTCCAAAACCACAAGAAGCAAAACTTCATTCCACTCAGCAGAAAGAACATCCCAGATTCTCCAATGAAAAGACATTTGTGCCAAATTAGCATCCTCCTCATATGGTAGTAAGGTGCCGATGATCTCTCACTAATTTTCCTTCTAGCAGCTGCCTCAAAGAAGCCTCTACCCTTCGCAGTTTTGAGAAGAAAATTGTTCCCTGCCTGCTTCAATCTCCAGTGAGTCAATAATATATTTCACATGTGCCATTTAAAGAATTCTAAGCCTCACTCCAATTTTTTGGTGTTAATACATGAAACAGGAAATAGAAATACAATTTTGAGTGTGTTTCTCTCAGGTTTGTTGTGGACATGCAGAAAGGTGGATGGACAATTGAATGTAAACTTTCCTGAAATTTGTGTCACCTGCAAACCGATGTGTTCTATCTGAAGTATATTTTTAGTCCTTCCAACCACCACTTCCACCACAGAATTGTATACAATTGGGAATAACATTTCATCCAACTTTAGCAGCTAGACACTATGGCCCAACATTCAGGTGTGGAAGGTAGGGAACTATTTTCTCCAGCACTAGCTGAAGGGGGGGGGGTAGTGACATTTAAAGCAGGAGGGGGAATTATGCATAGAGGCAAAACGCTTTTAACTGAAGTGAGAGAAGATTCCTAAGTGGTAAAGAAAACACTTTAAAATGTTCATGTACTTTCACCCCATGTCTCCAAAGCCACGTGTCACCAGAGGGCTCTATTTGCTGTTCCATCAATCTCCAGCCACAGCACTACATTTTACTGATACATATACAGGCTCTTCTTCCCTCTGACCCGCCCCCCCAATCTATCCCTTGTGACACAGCTTCAACCCACTTCCTTTCTTCTCCCTGAGTCTACCCTCTGTTTTCTCCTTCAGACCAGATGTACAGAGCCAACACGTACCTCTGCTTCCCCACAAGTAACATTTGACTGATACAGTGGCAACTCCTGCTATACGGGAAAGACCAGTTCTCCCCTGGCAGGTGCCATCCTGTCTGGGTAATATGTGCTGCAGCACCACTCAAACAGAGAAAGTCTTTAGCCCTTAGTTCAAGCCAGGGACGTTTAGCTAACCGTCTTTGAAACATTCTCATCCCTCACAGGGAAGGGGGGAGGCATTTAGGGAGTGGAGGTTCTGTCCAGCTGAGCAGCTAATACTCCTGTGAAGACTAGATCAAATGCTAGAGAGCTATGAGGCTAAGGATTCTGACAACGCTGATTTGTGATACCCTTCCCCCAGTTCCTGCCTCATAAATGCCAGACAGCAATAGGAAAGATAAGGAAGGAACTATCTGTAGTAGGTATTCCTGCCATACATTCTGCCCCTACTGAGAATCTTTAGACTCAAAATGGTTGGTTCCCAGCAGGTTGTTGCTCTGGTAACAAGGTGCAATGTCTCTGAAACAATATGCCACAAAACTACTGGTTACACACACATACACAAAACGGCCTGTTGATAACCAGGCTCAGTTTGTCCTTTCTGCCTCTCTATGTAGAGCCTCTACCACAGCACAAATATAATGTGAGGCATAGGAGCTTCTCCTGTTGACCCTGACCATCTGGATATGTAGGAAGACACTACAATAGCTAAGAAGGGCTAAACTAACATGTGCGCTTTGACAGATCCCCCCACCCTTTACTCATTGCTAAGCAGAAGGCAATTTTCATTTGGCATCTATTTAAGTAAGATGACATGTGCAACATACACAATGATTAGGTTATCATCTTTCTGGAGATATAACCCAACAGCTGGGTTTTATATTCTGCTCCTGTGTTGTTTGACCCTGATGCCATCAATCTATCCACATCTGAAGCAGGTACTTCCTGCAGCCAAAAAGGTGGGGCTCCCAAGAGAATTTCCATCCCTATTCTACCCTGCCTCCACCTCAGCTGATCCCCTCATTCCAATCACTCCCTCTTGGCTCACTCTCACTCTCAAAAAGACCTCAGGTCTTCACACACAGGAAAGGAAAGCACGAGGGGACCCTCTGGGTGACCTTTCCGTTGCTGTGGTGATGGAAAAATCACCAAGGCAACCGCCTTGCTCCTCCCCTTCCAGCATCCCCTGACAGGCACCATCTGCTGCTGGGTGAGCAATGGAGTTTAGCAGGCTTGTTGCAAACCTAGTTTGGGTTTCTCAAACTCTAGGCCTGTTATCCCCAAGGTATGAGCACCCTCATTCTGTTGTATCTAGACTGGCAGTCCTGAAGTATCCAAGCCTTCAGGAAGCCAAACAAATTTGCCAAAACTGCTTAGGTGCCCACTACCAGTCAGTTCAGCGAAAACACAGCAGCAAACCATGGCAAGGGTAGCACCTCTATGCAGCACTTCTACATCCAGATCTGTACAGAGGGAACCCTTAAAAAGGAGAAATTGTATGGGTTACAAGTCCATAATACAGGGGAAAGGGTTCTTGGCATCAGGACGAAAAGGCTAGATTGAGATCACAGGCTCAAGGTCCCAAGGGGATGTCTAACACCTCTTGCACTACGGTAGCTTAATTACATCTAAGCCATTCCTGACAGGAATTCATCTGGCATATTTTTATAAAACTTTTCCAGCCTCCCCTGGAAACTCATGGCTTTGCTTGCTCCTTTACCAAGAGAAATGTTTGCTCTCAATATTTAAGTCTGATTTTCTGCAGTCCCAATACACTGACCTTAAAAAGGGAGAGGGGCAAATGGTCCCATATCTGGGAACTTTCATGAAGCTCCCCAGGACATACTTTTACTCACTGTATTCCTCCATGCCTTCGTGCACCTGGCCCAGTATAGGCCATGAGGACTTGAAACAGGACCATTCCCTCGGTATCCTGAAGGCATGAGTTGAAGAGCCTCCCCCTTGTAACAATGATCGTTTGAAAGCACTTCTCACTCAGCCCCACAGCCTAAAATTACCTAGTATTACCTGCCATTCTAAGAAGTTAAAAAGTTTCCTCACTAGATCAGATAAAAGTTCTTTAAACCCAGCGTATTATTTGCCATAGCAGCCAGCCAACTGTTTCCGAGAGCCAGCAAGCAGGGCACAAGACGATGGCTACCCAGCAACTGGTGCCTGAAGGTGCGATTCACGGCTAACATCTAGTGACAAAACATCTTCCATGAATCAGAGCAGTCCTTTTTCAAAACCCTAATCACATCTTGCGGTAGCAAATTCCACAAGTTAATTACGTGTTGTGTGAAGAACAGCTCTTCCTTGGTCAGCACCGCAGCCAGAAGTAGTTTTCATGTTAGGCCAAGCAAAGCTAAACACATTGACAGATGAGTCCCGTTACCACTCTGTGGTTGCTCACTTACTGCATGTTTAGTATTTCTTCAACTATCAAGTTCTAGTGAATATGTTACTGAAGCAGCATGGCTACCTCACCCACAAAAACACTTAATTGTAGGTCTTTGCAACATATCTCACAGATGTACTGCAGAGAATGACACTATCCCATGCAATAGCTATAGGCCAGTACCATTAAAAGAGGCGGCACTAGCACAGAAACATGTAACAGGAACATGTCAATCCACAAGTCTGCAGCATACATTGATTTTCAGTTGAAAACATGCATTCCTCACTGACTCTTCACAACCATATATATAAATCAATCTCCAGCTTCTCTATAAATATCTAAAAGTGAAGAGTATAGAAAATGCCTACTTGTGTGGCAAAAGGGCAATCTTCTTTGCCTCTACTACCATACTCTGTAACACTTCACTTTAAGCCATGAAAACAAGACATTTACTTTAACATTTTTTGGAGCACAGGCAGCAGAGCAGAATCTGGATCTGGCTGACTGCATATATCTCAAGGCACAGCCCAAGGTTCTCTCTCATAGATAAGCGTGCTATGCCCTACAGCAGGATACAAGGAAACATCTACTAACAAATCTGGAAACACTCTATCCTTCATTCTGCTCATCTGTTGCAATACCTCTTCTCCAAAGGTCTGCAGGACTGCTTTTAAGTAAAAGCTACTTCTGAAAATAATAGTATATTAATGAGACTCCCTCCAATAGATACTCTAGACAGATCTCACTCTCACCTAGTTTGATCATATTCCCATCACTTGTGCAACAGGCCGGACTGTAGCAAGTCCCTACCAACCCTTGTCTTCAAGATGTACCATATGTACCTCAGAGAGCTCTTAGATCTGCAAGTAAACACCTACTGGTGGTCTCTGGCCCCAGGGAGGCTCGGCTGGCCTCAACCAGGGCCAGGGCATTTTCTGTCCTGGCCCCAACCTGGTGGAACTCTCTTTCGGAAGACCCTCGGCCCACCAAGATCTTGTATCTTTTCAGTGGGCCTGTAAGACAGAGATGTTCCGCCAGGCCTATGGTTGAGGCCAGCACTGGATCCATCTAATTAGCCTCCCTGCCGGTCACCGGTCAGTGGGGGGTGGGGGGGAGCATATGGTCCATCTGCCTCCCCATGCTTGAGGAGTTAGAGATTCACCAACCCACACCTCCACCCTTTTCTTCCCTTGTGTATAGTGGGCTGGGAAAGGGGGAAGGGTGTCCCGTTTGGAATGTGGATATCCATGAGATGTTATTTTATTGGTTTTACTTATTGTATCTTATTTATGATTGTGACCCACCCTGAGCTTGCTTGTGGGGAAGGCAGGCTAAAAATCCAATAAATAAATAAATAAAAAGAAAATTGGCCTTGCTGAGCAGATACACGTTTCCACCAGAGACCTAAGTATCAGCCAGGTATTGGTGCAATATGTACACTGTTCCAAGTAACGCTGTCTTTTGCAATTCTGTAAGTGTTATGCAGGGCTTTTTTTCTGGGAAAAGAGGTGGTGGAACTCTGTGGGTTGCCCTTGGAGAAAATTGTCACATGGCTGGTGGCCCTGCCCCCCTGATCTCCTCCCCTCTGTCTGGCGATCAGGGGGCGGGGCCACCAGCCATGTGACCATTTTCAAGAGGTTCCGGAACTCCGTTCCACCGCGTTCCTGCTGAAAAAAAGCCCTGGTGTTATGTCAGAAAGCTGCAGTTTTCCATATAAGTTGTAAATAAAAGGGGGAAGGGTGTCCCGTTTGGAATGTGGATATCCATGAGGTGTTATGTTATTGGTTTTACTTATTGTATCTTATTTATGATTGTGACCCACCCTGAGCCTGCTTGTGGGGAGGGAGGGCTAAAAATCCAATAAATAAATAAAAATAAAAAGATCTGACACTCCCCCCTCTCCACAGCATGACGTAGCTGTTGATATTCTTCCAGAATTCCTCATAATACTAGATACACTAGATACAAGCAGCTTTATGTAGTGTTTTCAATAGTACATTTAAAGGGGAAACTAGATCAAAAAATTTCACAAGGCATTTGGGGACTGCATTTGCTAAGCTTACCAGCAGACTGGGCCTTGCCAACTGCTTCTGAACCACTAATACAACAGTAGCTATGAGTCCTAACAACTTGTTTTAGGAATTATACCACCTTCAACTGGAAGCTGAACACAGCGCTCACAAGAGAGGCTACTGGTGCAGTGAGGACACAATTAAATACTACCCAAAGACTAGAGGTGTGGGCAAGATCTGAAGTTTGAGAGGTGTCCCTTACAACCCCAGAGCAACCTGCGTTTCTACTAGAGAAAGGGAATATCCATCTGCTCAGTGACAAGCATATACTTTAGGAGGGGAAGGCAACAACAGATGGGAACTTTGTCTTGCCCAAATAGGCTTCCTTTCATGCACACAAACAGAGAAAATATGATGGAGTGCTGCTACTGAGAGCCAGTGTGGTATAGTGGTTACACTGTCCAACTAGGAACAGGGACAGACAAGTTTGAATCTTCCCTCTGTCATGGAAGCCTGATGAGTGACTTTAGACCAGTCACTCTCTTTCCCAGCCTAACTTGTCCCACAAGATTCTTGCTGTTAAAATGAATATATTACCAAAACTGAACTCCCTGTTCCAAATGTTACCAATCCATATAGATGAGAAGATCTTTAAAAAATGGCAGAAAAGGATAAATGATTTTGTATGGAATGGGAAGAGATGAAGAAATATTGTATTGTCAAACAGCTGCTCTAGTATGGATATAAGACTGGATTATAAATCCAAATAAGAAATATAAAACTGGAGATAATTGATACCAAAGAAGAAATTCACAATTATTTATGGATCAACAAATCATTTGGGCCCAAATCCACCTGCTGCAAAGCATGGGAGCGCTCCCGGGGTGGCATGATGATGTCACTTCTGGCAAGTGACCTCATCGCACCGCCCCTGGAGCGCACGTACGCGAAGCCATCCAAAAAAGTGAGTATCAGGTCCCCTCCTCCCGCTGGGAGGGTAAGGAGACCTGGCAACCCTTCTTACACTGCACTCTTCATAACTGTGCCAAATCCCTTTACCTCATCACAACCCACCACAACCAAAAATCAAACATGTGCCTAATTTTCTTAACTTGTTTAATTACATTCAGGTTTCAAATGCTGCTCAAAAATTTGGCTTCTGGACTACAGAATTTGGATACTGCTAACTGTCAAAGGCCCCATGTTTAGTTAAAATCCTTTTCTAACATTAGTATTAGAAAGGGACTGACCACTGCTGCTGCTCCTCCTGTGCTGATTATTTGGCTTGTCTAAATATGCTGAAGAATGAGGCAAAAATGAAACAGTCAAATTCCAAGGTTACAGAATGGAGAGAACCATTTCAGAAGGCAAGTAGGAGAAGCCAAGTCACATTCTTGAATGCCCCCATGTACAAATTATGCCCACCCATCCCCTCCCCCCCAAAAGCAGAAAACTAGGCTAGGCTAGAAATTCACTCCCTACATTAAAACTTCCTGCAAGTAACACAGAGGAGACTGGCATTCAAAAATGGTATTCCCAACCAGTCTGAAATGCTACAATTCACTCTATCCTCAGGGTTTCCATCTCATTCCACTGCATGTGTAAACAGGGTCTTTGAAAGGAGGTGCACAGTTCAAGACTGAGCCCTGATTAAAAAATGCTAACAAATCCCTACATACATAGCAATTACTCTTCAGCATGGGTGAGGCCAGGCTGGCATGGCAACACTGAATGTGAAAAATGATACATAAGTTGAGACCACTATTATGCCGGGCGGCATGCAGCCCACAGCACAGGAGTTTTCGTCAAGCATAAATCTCAGTTTGTGGAGACAAGTAATGGTTGGCAGACAGATGCACCGATTAAGGCCATCTTGGAAGAACCAGGGGTTGGCGGAGGCAAAAAAAGTTTCTATTATGAAGGTCACAGGATGGAAAAAGTTGAGATGCCACAGTGCTCTAGAACCAGGGAGAGTATTTCTAGTCCTACAGCTAACAAATTTTAATAATTGTATGCCACCCAGTGACCCCAGGATCATGGAGTTTTCAAGGCAAGAGATGAGCAGAAGCAGTTTGCCACTGTCCCCCCCTGCACAGCAACCCCAGTCTTCCTTGGTGCTTGGTGGCCTCTTATCCAAGTACAAACTGTGGCCAATCCTGCTTAGTTTTTCAGCTCTGACAAGACTGAGCTAGTCTGGGCTATTACAAGACGGTGCCAAATGAGACAGAAGTTAGGTGCAGAGAGTAGTGCAGAGTACAATTTCAGTCACTAATCAGGCCTTCAGATATCCAGGAACCTTATATTCCTATTTAAAGAGGTTGGGCCCTGATCCAGGGGGCCCAGGCTTGCCCAATCTCATCAGATCTTGGAAGCTAAGCAGGGTTGGCCTGTCTTGCCTTGAAAATTCAACAGGGTCACCATAAGTTGGCTGCAGCTTGATGGCATTTTACACATACAAAAGAGCAGGAGTATATGGAAATTTCTTACTGAAACAGATTGAAGAATCTGAGCAAACTCATTGTGAATCAGTAAACACTACCCACCACCTTGCAACAACAATACAAATGGGAGATTATAGCAATACCTTTCTTCCTTCCTGCACATGGAATATTCCTTCATAGTGAAAGATGGTCTCATAGCTAATCTACAAGCCACCATTTCAGGTGCTACGATCATGCATTAGCTCTATCATGCACTGTATGAAGTGATCTCTGTGCAAACAGATTCAGTTTATAAGTAACCCTTTCAGCAGACTTTAAGCAATCAAACCTCAGTGGATCAAGTCTACCTTTCAGCTGGCTATACGGAAGGCCATACCCAATGAAAGACATCCAAAGAACACTTTCCTGGTAATAAGCCCCATTGAATAAAACTGGACTTATTCCAAGTAGACCCATTTAAGATTGCTTTTTTACAGTGCAATTTTATATCCTCCTAAATCCAGTCAAGTCAATTGGCTTAAATGGGTGTAACTCATCTTAGGATGGCACCATTGGGGTTGATTCAAATTGGAAGACACACAAGGTTCAGTTCTCCTTTCTTTCCCCAATTACTTTATTTTTATTAAAATTTTATTTCAATTAATAAACTCAAAAATATGATCATACAATCACCTATATCATACCAAGGTCCAGTTCTCTTGAGATTGTTCTACACAGAATGCAGATGAAGTCTTCTTGACTGAATACTTCCCCCATCAAAAGCTGCCTCCATGTGGAAAGCTATTACTATTTTAAAAAGCTAGACTAGATATTGTTTCCCCAACATTCTAGTTTTCCACACGCAGGTTATTAGTGGGGGAAGCATTCAAATGTGCAATCCCTTACTAGCATTCTAAATTATCACTGGTTAAAGACGTTTGTACTACATGCATTGCTGATTTTCCAGTACACCTCAAATCTAAATCAAGTTTAGTCTAGTGCTTTGACACAGCCAATTCCTATAATTAGTCACTGTGATGGCACTTAACTGATGAACTTATCAATATATGCTTATTTCCTTTAATGGAAAATGGATCCTTGCAATAGCTCATCTGTTATATCCTGGTTGTCTAAAGCAGCTGTCATACATTCGTGTTTTTTTTTACTTCATTTATACTGCAACTTTCTCTGCAATGGGGATGCAAAGTGGCTTACAATATTCTCCCCTCCTCCATTTTATCTTTGCAACAATCCTGTGAGATAGGTTAGGCTGAGAGTATGCAACTGGCCCAAAGTCACCCAGCAAACTTCCATGGCAGAATGGGAACTTCAACCTAGGTCTCCCAGATCCTAGTCCCAAACTCTACCCACTATACCATGTTGACACCAATATCATACTGATGAACACAGTCACCTGGCTCTAATTTCCGTGCCTGGAGAACAAGGTAGTGCATCTGTCTCTTTAAGAGCAGAATATGCTAAAAGGTAGAACCCCACAAGGCATCCTGGGTCCTGGAGAACTGGTCACATGAGAGAGAACACACGATACCAGATGATAGTATAAATTTGAAGTAATGGCTCAGCTTGAGGAGGAGTTCTGTTTGGTGATTAATTCCTTTCAGGGAGAGAGAAGGTATGGCTCAGAACTTCGCTACTGAAAAGTGAAGAACTGGCTAGTTGGCATTACTGGGGAAGAAAGCCAAAGGACAGGTAGGAAATTGGATAGTTCGGGGAATCTGTAAGGACTTAACTATACTAGCTCAGCCATAAGGCAAAGACAGCCAATAGCATTAAAGGCATTGTTCCAAAAATGCAAGAAAGTGACTGCCATGAAGATGTTAAATGAAGAAGTTCACAATACACGAAGTAAAAGAAAAGGAGAAGACTTCAGCTCTAGATAAAAATGACAACCCTAAAGATTTGTGCCTGACCTGAACTCTGCTCTCCATACTGAGGCAGAAACATTAGGCTCCCACATGTCAGAAGCTACAGGACCTGGAGAAAACTGCTTTATATAACTCTACACATTTCAGAAACAGTGATAAGACCTTCATGTCTGGGTGGAATATGGATCCTTGGAGTGGAAAGATTTGGAACTCATGGCAAGAACTGGAAAGACAGCAAAAGTAATGGAGGAGGCAGGGACAGCTTAAAAAGTTAGGCTTAGTCATCTCCTATGCATCTCTCATGATGAAAGATGTTTGAGAAGTATTTTATCCTCTTGGCTGGTTTAGTTATTTTATGATGCCCTAGAACAGGAGTCCCCAATCTGTGGCCTGCAGGCCACATGCGGCCTGCAAGCTCTTTGTGTGCGGCCCTCCAACCTGCTTGTTTGCTGCTATTACCCTCAAAAGCAGAGTGGAAAAGAACACCACCTGGGATTAAAGAAACAGTAATATAATCTATTTAAAGTGCTAGTGCTCCCAAATTCACATACATTTACAATGTGCAATTCATACAACAAGATCATATATTAAATACAAAATACAAAGTTCTAAGAACAAGGATCACATATTCCCCTCCCATACATTCCAAGGAAGCAGGATGCCAACTCCAAGTCCAGTAACAGGTAAGTACTGTGCTTTTTAGAGGGTACAAGTCTCATTTAGTTCTTCTATCTTGCTTATAGGTTTTCTTCAATATTCCATATGAGAGATCCTGAAGGGTAGTAGCCCAAACTGGGGGCCAGCTGCAATGCCAGATTTCGTCTTCAAATGGACATTTGAAATGGACATTTGAAATAATTTGAAATGGACATTTGACATTTGAAATGGACATCTGAAATAATTAATCTCCATACGGTGATCCTCTGCCTGCCCCTGAGAAAGTCGGAAGATGAAATCTGGCATTGCAGCCGGCCCCCAGTTTGGGCTACTACCCTTCAGGATCTCTCATATGGAATACTGAAGAAAACCTCTAAGCAAGATAGAAGAACTAAATGAGACTTGTACTCTCTAAAAAGCACAGTACTTACCTGTTATTGGACTTGGGAGTTGGCATCCTGCTTCCTGTATGGGAGAGGAATATGTGATCCTTGTTCTTAGAACTTTGTATTTTGTATTTAATATATGATTTTGTTGTATGAATTGCACGTTGTAAATGTGTGTGAATTTGGGAGCACTAGCACTTTAAATAGATTATATTACTGTTTCTTTAAGCCCGTGTGGTGTTCTTTTCCACTCTGCTTTTGAGTTGTTGTTCCGGGATTTGCCCTGTTTGTTTGCTATTACCCTCAAGCCATTTTGCCTCAGACCCAAACTATTCTTCCTGCTTCAAGAGGCACCACCTACAGTAGAGACAGGAGTCTCTTCTCTTCTTTACCATGGTTAAAATGAAAAACCCCAGGTAACAGCAGCTGGAGTGGAGTGAGTTTGATGGGAAAGGGAAGAGTTAGACTCCTAAAACTATACTTTTCATATTTTTATTTATTCAAGGATAATATTGAAACTCTGCAACTGTTGCTCTGCTAAAAATTCTGTAAGATGTCTGCAAAAGAAAGTGCTGTTTCAAAGAAACAAATAAGCACCGTGTCTTTAATGACAAATCGACTACTGAGTCTTTATTTTAAACAAAGGTAAAGCAGTTTGCCTGATATGTCTTGAAACTCTCAGTATTAAAGAAGTGCAATGTTAGAAGGCACTTTGAATCCTGTCACAAGAGCTACTCAATATATTACAGAGAGGTGTGAGTGAACAAGATAAATTCTCTTTAAAAAAATCAATGTTTTTGCAGCAAAATATTTTTAGAAAGCAAGTTGAAGAGAACCTATCTACTGTGAGGGCCAGTTATAATGTTGCTAAACGTATTGCTGAGAGTGGTAGGCCATTCACTGATGGTGAATTTGTTAAAAAGTGCATGGTTAAAGTAATGAAGGAAATGTGACCTGATAAGGTATCTTGTGTTAGTTTTATCAGTTTATTTGCATCTGCAGTCACCAGGCGTGTTGAAGAACTAGGAGAAGAACTATGTCACTGATTGCCAAGGCAAAAAGTTTTGATTTTTTTCCCTTTGGCATTAGATGAGAGCAATGACTGACACTGTTCAGCTACTAATATTCAGAATTATAGAAGAGTTGTGTGCACTACAGAGTTTGAAAGGCACTACAACTGCAGAAAACATTCCTGAAGGTGTGTGAATCAGTAGAAAATCTTGGTCTGAGTTGGGATAAATTGAAAAGCATCACAACTGATGGTACGATAAATATAAAATGCAAAAATTAATGTAGTTGCAAGAATCAATGTAGAGATATTGAAATTAAACAGTACACTTCCCATGCAATTTCACTGCATCATCCATCAGCAAGCCTTGTGTAGTAAGATTCTTCAGCAGGGAAGTGTGATGCGTATTGTTTTATCCAGCATTAATTACATCAGGCATAATCATGGCCTTACTGATTGTCAGTTTCAAAATTTTCTCTCAGAGATAGATGCAGAATATGGAGACATATTGTACCATGCAGAATTCAGGTGGCTTAGCAGAGGCAAAGTCCTCAAACGTTTTTTCAGTCTTTGTCATGAAGTTGATGTCTTTCTCAAGGAGAAAGGAAAAGGTCGAGAAGTACTCTCTGACCCTGAATGGATTTTTGATTTGGCTTTCTTAACTGATAATACAGAGCATCTGAATCACATTGAATCTAAGGTTGCAGGGAAAAAGAAAGCTTGTGTGTGATATGTATTCTGAACTGAAAGCTTTTGAAGCAAAACTGAACATTTTTGTGAAGCAAGTTAGTGAAAGTAACTTTTCAACCTTCTCATGTTGCAATGAACTCAATTTCAGAAGGATGGGAATTCACAATTCCATGATGAAGGACATGTCAAAGCACTGAACCTATTGCAAAACTGATTCACTGATTGCCATAAGCACAGAAAGGAATTAAGAATGTTTCAAAATCCATTTGAAATAGCACCAGAAGATGCAAGTAACTTTTTTCAGATGGAACTAACTGATTTGCAAGCCCGTGACATCTCAGAAACATTTAGAAAGAAAATTGTTCAGTTTCTACTGTGGTCTACTTGATACATTTATCAACCTAAAGAAATTTGCTGCAGGCGTGTTTACATTCTTTGGCACCACATATCTGTGAACAAACTTTTTCCAAGATGAAAATTGTGAAATCCAGGTGTAGGCCAAGACTTACAGATGAACATTTACATGACATTTTAAGGATGTCTGTCACAATCCTTGATGTGGACATTAATGCTTTGGCTAACAGAGAACAGCCACAAAACTCATACTGACAAAGTAAGCATGTGTAGCTAGATAAAAGGATTCGACAGTAAAATATTGTTCCAAAATGGATTGCATTCAAGTTAACATTTCTTCATTGACCGCTGAATGTTTTCTAAATAAGTATGTTAATAATTTTGTTATGTTTTGATTTAAGTTGTGGCCCTCTTTAGGCATTGAGCCCTCTAATGTGGCCCGCATGTGCCAAAAGGTTGGGGACCCCTGCCCTAGAATGAGTAATGAGAATTACATGAGGCCTAATACCCTTTTTACAGAATGCAAGTAATTATTCACTAAATCAGAATGAACAATTGTATCAACAAATTCAAGGCAAAATATTTACAGCCTCTCATATTTTTTCTTAAGATATTTACTTTGGCAATCGTTTTCATTTATAATACCAGAAAGAAATGCTTAGGAGAACCATGTTCCAGATCACTTGACCATTGTGCCAGTTACATGGTCAGTCAGTTCCTAAGTTACTTCTGTACAGAGTCCAACTCTTGATACCAATTTCACTGAAGTGTCTTTCTACAACCTTCCTCTCTGTAGTTCAACCAAGTGCTCTATGCAGGCATACAAATATTATTTCCCTGCAAATCAATTTCGTAGCACTGCCATGGCAAAACTCTAACTTCCTTTCATACAACTCATACCGTTTATTGTGCTTGCTCATACCACATTGTTCAAGGCTTGCAACTTGAGAGAGGGGTCAGGATCCCTTCAGGGTATAGTGTACCTGATATTCTTGTGGCTCTGCAATATCACTCACTTTGCACTTGCAGAGTTCCATTAGCACCTGGGACAGAGGTAGAAAATCTACCCTTCCTGGAAGAACTTCCATTTTAAAGAGAAGCAAAAGTTGATGCATGACACTTATTGGCTTCCTATTGTCATGTGCAATCTCTTTCTCCCACCTGCCCCTCAGTTTAACTCCTGCAATTCAGGAGGCTCCAGAAGGACTATTCTGCTAGATGTAAGGAGATACAGACTACACAAACTTGAAGGATGACTGGGAGTATTGCCTCTTGTCCCCCCCGAAGATTTTCCCAACCACAGAATAAATAAATCAGAAAATGGGCATGGGTATATGAAATAAATTGGTAATGTTCCCCACAGGTTGCTAGAAAAGACAAAGATGACCAGATCATCCTACAGCCATTTTTCTACTATTAACCATCCGAACAAGGAGGCCAAAGTTGGCCTCTCTCTCTCTCTCTCTTTTTTAATCTAACAGTGGAAGTTGCAGGCTACAGGTTCCATCATGCAACTCATCAGGGAGTGGACTTCCTCTGGATCAAAGAGAGAGGGAGATAAAGCGTGCTAGGGTCTGTTGTCACCTCCAACCATCCAGCATTAGAACAGTGGGCAACTGCTTCTCATATAAATGACTGCCAGAGGTTACAGGGAAGCCACCTGCTCTTGCAGCACCTGTTAAACTCAGGAATCCCAAAGCATCACTAATAAATTTGTGCACTGACTGTGTTGTGGCAAGGGGTGACAGGCCCTTTCTTTCTTTGAAACCGAGAGTTCTCACACCAACCTGGTTGGTTTTCAGATATAAACCTTCTTCTCAGTTATAAGATGCTTTTATGGTAACAAGCAAAAAAGTGTTGGGTCACAACTGTATGGTAAGAGTTGTACTAAGCATGAAGAGTACAGAGATCACTGAAGCAGGCGGTTTAATAAAACAACAAAGAACATTTATTTAAGTACAGGTTATATAGTGAACTTTCTTTAAAGCCTGGTTACCTGGTCTGGTCATCACCAGAGACAGGCCTCACAACTTTATCCTCTTCTAAAGATGGAGTTAAACCACTCTGCCACACTACCAGGCAGAGCTACATATGAAATTGTCTGCCTCCTTTTCTGAAGTAGTTCCCAACATTTCTGCCCGCACTCTGTCCATGGAAGAACAGACATTCTTTTTTTCTTGTGTTTCTTTTTTCACATCCCCCCTCTGAAAGGTTACTAGATGCTGGATCTCAAGCGTCAATCAACTGAGTGGCTGTTTTACCTCCTAGGGGCAGGACAGTCTCCTGTCTATCACACAAGGATACAGTTCTGTAAAGGAGATTTAGAGAAAGACACATGCCCCAATGTTTGGGTTTGCATCTGAGAAAATTTCATCAGGAGTGGTGGGCAACTGGAGCAGACAAGTGTTTAGGAACAACTGAGTAACATGGCTGCAATAAATAAAACAAATATCACTGAAAGGAAGGTGAAATGATATCACCCTCTAATTAAAAAAAACAGGGGGGGGCAGGTCAGCAAAGAGCCTTGGGACTAGACCCTTGAGTCTGTCATCAGCTCTAAGAGAACAGAACAACCTAACAAGGTAAGAACGAATAGAATCCAGACATCTTGGATCTGAAAGATCAAGATTCCCAGGCTGTATCTGCAGCCATACTACTCCTTGAGGGACACAAACACATAACTGCCTTTTCAATAAAAACAATGGCAGCTAGTGGTGTTGGTAAAAGGTTGTCCTGGCAGTTGCATTGGGCTCTGGAGGAAATCACAGTGCCTGCAAAGCACTGTGGGCAGGGTGTTGGACTAGAAGGTCTGTATGGCCCCTTCCAACTCTGTGATTCTGTGACAGCACAGCACAACACAGACACATCCCTGCCTCCCTCCTAGCCCATAGCAAACCACATGGAACCCACACAAGGGAAACCGTTTTTAAGAATACAATGACAATATATTCTATTAATTCTAAGTGCAAAGATTAATGCAAAAATAATGATTTTATCATCCACTATTATCCATAAATATAATCCTCTAAATCACTTATGGTCCAATACACCATACAAAATAATGATCAGTCCCACAGCATCCCAAAGGAACAGAGTCTCTATGACCCAGTGGAATGCTGAAGAGTAGTTAGAATTTTCTCTTGCAAAGATTCTCTGTACTGAAGACAAAAACCCGTCTGTATTCAGTTATAATTTCGTTGAAATTCTTATCATATTGTTTCTTCTCCAGGTAGGTGGAACAACGAAGATGTTATGGGTCCCCCGAAGGGGTCCCTCTGCCCTACAAGCGGCCAGCAAAGTTAGCTTGTTTCGTGCGATGTCCACTTCCTCAGGGGCCAATCAGAAGACTACCAAGTTTCTGGTACGTCTGAATCCAATCCTCGGAGGTGTTTGACATTCTCTGAGGTGTTTGAGGGAGGGGCCGCAACTGGCAATACAGGAAGGGGAGAAAAAAACTTAATATTTAACTTGTCTTCCCGCTCATTATCCCTGGTTGAACGTAGTGTCCTGGAGAAAGGGCTGGGCTTTGTACCTACACCACAATATAGGTCTTTCCAAACACAAATAGATATTTACAAACTGATAAGACAAATTAAATTAAGAAAGTTTTTTGGGGATCAATCCCAATCAAGGGATAATTTTGGACACAAGTCAAAATCTTCTTTTGTTCCCAATATAGTGGATTCCAGGATTGACGCATTTGAATCAGTTGTTAAAAGGGACATTTCTGTCATTGAAAATAAAGTATACAGAACATGGTATAATTTGTCTAAGGCTCAATGGTTAGCCTTAAGGAACCTGGATAGGGATACCGCAATCATAGTGAAACCGGCTGATAAAGGGGGAGGGATCGTTCTATTGGATCGGAAAGTCTATGAGGCAGAGGTTTTGAAACAACTACAGGACAGGAACAGTTACTTGCCTATTAATCATGATCCAACTAAACATATAGTGGAATTGGTTAAAATAGTTTTGAATGAAGGACTACTGATGGGAGAAATCACAGAACAAATGCATAGATCTTTAATGAGCCCCCAGGGTCCCTTTATTTTATGTTTTATCCAAAATCCACAAGGGGATTTCCCCGCCCCCTGGCCGACCAATTGTGTTGGGGTGCGATTCAGTGTTAGATCCTTTGGCTATTTATATAGATACTTCCTTGCAACCCTTCATGGTAAGAACATCAGCCTTTGTTAAAGATACAGGCACCTTTATACAAGAAGTTGAAGGGAAAGCAATGGATTTGGACTATACTTTCATTACTATGGATGGATGTTGCCTCCCTATATACGTCCATCCCCCATGAGGGAGCCAGGGCGGTGATTGAGACAGCTTTGTGCCAACGGGAACAGCAGGTTCCGAGTACCCTATTTTTGTTGCAACTGGTTGACTTAATCTTAGAAAAGAATTATTTCCAGTTCAAAGATGAATTTTATTTTCAAATTAAGGGTGTGGCAATGGGGTGTGCCACCACCCCCAGTATCGCCAACCTATACATGGCAGACTTGGAATCCAGATTAATTTTAGCACCATCTGAAAACGCATTTTTTGGAAGGATTAAAACATACAGAAGATTTATAGAAGATCTATACATTTTGTTTCAGGGGAAACAACAGATAGAGCCCTTTATACTCTGGATGAACTGGACAACAATATCAAATTCACTGCCGAATTCCATATGAATTGTATCAGTTTCCTAGACATAGTAACTTATTGCACTGAGTACAACACGATTGGGGTTAGACCGTTTAAAAAGGTTACTGATAGGAACTCCTATTTGAACTATCAATCTTTTCACCCCCGCCACTTGAGGCAAAATATCCCATACAGGCAGATGTTGAGACTTAAACGGAACTCATCCTCTTAGATGGACTACAAGAGGGAGAGGAGGATGGAAAAAGCTTTTTTAGACAGAGGATATCCCCCTGTAGTAGTGAGAGAGGCTAAAAACGGGGCAGATAGGACATCTAGAAAGGAGTTATTTCAGCGAGGTAGAACAGAAAGCTCTGAAACTATTCATTGTTCCTTGGAATACGTCCAATGATATAAAAAGAATAGTACATAAACATTGGCATCTTGTCTCTCATATAACTGAATGTCAAACACCTCCGAGGATTGGATTCAGACGTACCAGAAACTTAAAGGATATTCTGGTGCATACTAAACATACAGATAGGGTAGGGGCTAGTGGTTTACCAGAGGGACATTTTGCATGCGGCCACTGCCGGGTATGTCCTTTAGTCTGGCAAGGTAATGAGTTACAAGTAGGAAGTAAGCCCACTAAGATCTGTCTTTCTCATAACTCCACCTGCCAAACTGAATCTGTTGCTCATGTAATAAATTGTATATTGGTAGTACCACTCGACCCATCCAAACCTGAATATTAGAGCACCTTTCAAGAATCAGGTTATGGAGGCACCATTAACAGAGCACTTTATTAGTCATCATACAAAAGAAACTGAATTTAAGTTTACTGTCCTGTTTGTGCTACCAAAGGAATCTCAAGCATCAAAACAGAGGGACCTCTTGAGACGGGAGGCAGAGTGGATTCATAAATTGGGGACTTTACATCCACATGGTTTAAACTTAGATTTGAACCTATCCTGTTTCCTGGGATAAAATGGACACTAATTTGTGAGTGTTGATACATTGTGGCAGTAATTATTTTAAGTGTTGCTTTAAATTGTACATGGCTGTAATGTATTTAAGGAAATGTGGGGTGTGGTTGTCACATTGATTGTATTGAGTGCGCTGAATTGTATGCACGTGAGAGCTACTCCGTTGATTCTTTGGTGAGTTATTGTTTTTGGGTAACATAGAACACCCTGAACATTTATTATTTAATGAAGACTGAAGCCGTCGTATTTTTGAAGGTTTTGTATTAATTTATTTGTAGGGAACTGATTGCATGGTGGTCTTCTGATTGGCCCCTGAGGAAGTGGACATCACACAAAACAAGCCGACTTTGCCGGCTGCTTGTAGGGCAGAGGGACCCCTTTGGGGGACCCATTACACTTTGTTGTTCCACCTGGAGAAGAAACAATATGATAAGAATTTCAACGAAATTATAACAATACAGACAGGTTTTTGTCTTCAGTACAGAGCATCTTTGCAGGATAAAATTCTAAGAACTCTTCAGTGTTCCGCTGGGTCATAGAGACTCTGTCCCTTTGGGATTCTGTGGGACTGATCATTATTTTGTATGGTGTATTGGACCGTAAGTGATTTAGAGGATTATATTTATGGATAATAGTGGATGATAAAATCATTATTTTTGCATTAATCTTTGAACTTAGAATTAATTGTATATATTGTCATTGTATTCTTAAAAACTGTTTCCCTTGTGTCAGTTCCCCGTGGTTTGCTATCAGCTTCTGGGGAAAGCCTCTTTTCTTTTGCATCCCTCCTAGCCCAAGCAGTTAGGGAGAAACATGGAAGATTATTAGTTGTATCTGGGTTTTGGATGCGGTCTAAGTACCTCTAAAGCTCAGAATGGTTTCTTTATTTATATATGTATTAGTCACATTTCAACTTCAAATGTTCTCAAGTGACTTACAAGGTGTAAATATTACTATTAACTGGTATTACACTTCTCAGCAGCCTTTGGTAAAATGGTTCCTCTGGGAGATGGGTGAACTGAAAAGATGCGCCTACAGCCAGACATCAGAAAGACAGAAAGGGTCAACAATTGTCGTTTCTTAACATGAGCTCTTTTGGTCATGCAAGAACACAACACTGGGAATCAACAGGCATGGCATCCTCTGAGTTGCTTAGGTCACCACTGCTTACACTTCTGTTGTTCTAGTAGCCCCTCTTTCAATCTCCCTGGCCTGCCAAGATATGCCTTGGTCAGAAAGAAGAGGAGGCAGCTGTGTGATCTAGGGAATGAGGTAGCTTGCTAGTAGCCCAGTTAACTGTAATGGCTTTCGACTCATGTGCTGAGAAGTACCATGCACCCATTCCTCTTTGCAACTAATTAATTTCTCCTCAGATATTTCTGAGTTCTGCTACAGCTGGCTGAGCTGCAGGGCAGGTCTCTGCTGCTGATGGATAAGTGTTGTTGCCAAGAACTGTAAAGGGAACTGCCTGAGAAGGAGTCTTCTTCTGTACATTGCCTCCCTACCCTATCAACTCCCTGTGAGCAAGACTCTTGTCACACTGGACTAACCATATGTGTAGGCATTCTATACAGGACATTTATTTATTTTTCACTTTTCTCCTGCTCTGCTAGAAAACTGGTAAATAAAAATCAACAAATTCACAAATTTAAAACCACAGTATGTAAAAACTCAGAACTTCTTAAAACTCAGCTCCGATACAACATTTTGAAATATATGAAGGGTAGGGTACCTTCCTCACTTCTTCAGTGACCATTGCATAGAACAGAAGCAGCCACTGAGAATGCCCAAGTCCAAGCCTAGAGTCCTCAACAATCTAATAGTCAGCACTAGAAGCAAAGCCTCGAATGATGAACAGGACTTCTATATGGGTTGAGAAGGTCCTTCAAGATATGAGGGTCCAGGTAGAGATGTAAAATTTCCAGAATTTTTTGAACTCATCGGAAATTTTTGAAGCCAGAACGAAAAGAATGGAAACTTTAAGAAAAAGTTAAGTACATGCAATACTCTATCAAACCTAAACTTATTCTACTGATTTAAGAACTTAAAACACATAATTTACATATAATTTAGCATGTACAACTGTACTGCTTATGGAACTTCTTACCAACTGCTGCACCCTATGTGCTACCTTAGCGCATGTATCATAATTTTTACCACTGGAGAGGATTATTGTTTGAAGAAAGGTAGTTTGTAGTTTGCTATAAGCAAATACTTGGAATTGGGCGCCTTTTATAAAGATACACTACGCAACTCAAAATTTACTATTCCTGCCTTGCCACCAAAGATGGATATGCCATTAAAAAAAAAAGATGGATATGCCAAACAACAAGCATTTTTGTTCCTTGAAATAGTCACATGCATGCAAACTGATTTAGGACATCATTTTAAAGAACACTGAACTACAGTTTCAACTACATTTGTAGCATGGAAATAGGAGAAATTTCTAGTTTAGAATCTGAACTGTGGAAAGCTGAGAATCACTGAACTTATGGTTTTGAAAAGACCCTTCTAACCTATGAGCATCTGAATAGGAGGATACTTAAGGCCACTAAGAAGGCAAAGGTCATGAGCTACAGAGTTGATAATACTAATGTGCTTCAGAAGAATAACTCTAGATGTCTGCTTTATTTTAGCCATTTCAAAATCTACAGAAACAATAAGACACAGAGTGGTTTTGAGGTTTACAGCAAAAGCATATATGGCAGTCACTTATGTTTCTGGTGTAATGTCTGAAAAGGGAACTTGCACATCTTCCCAACAAAAGATATACCATCTGTATTACCAGATGGAGCTCACACATCTTACTGTGGAATAAATGGACAAATTCCCTTTTGCAGTGTGCACACCCCTTTTTTAAAATACTCATGATACCAGATAATTGTGAATCCAAAGTGAACCCAAATTTCCAGCAAATTAACCCTTGAATAACTTACTCAAGTATTATCTAAGAAAAGAAAAAAGACATTTAACAAATAGAACAGTATATCTTGAAGCCCTTGGCAAAGACGTAGAGGGAATGAAGTATGACTTGCATGCTCTTTAAATGGTACTTGTCAACTTGATCAGCAGAGTGTTGTGTAACCATGTGCCCCCATGGGCTGGCACCAACACAGTACTTTGGAGAGTGGGTGGCAGACTTCAAATCTAATGCCAAGGGCCTGCAGAGTCTGGGCTAGGACTCTCTGCTGTGGAATTCTAAATCTAAATAAAGAAGCACAATGAAAAGTCACATTTCTACTAGATCAGTTTCCAAAAGCTACCCAATGTAAGAGAAAGGTGATGAAGCTGTAAGAGAGCAAGGAAGACATTTATCTTGGGAACAGACAAACCACACCTAAACACTAATGGTTCTGCACTTTCCTCTAAAGCAGCAGGCTCTACTAAGCAAGACATTGGAAAAGACAGGTCTAATGACAAATCCCTGTGCTAATCTTCCAGTGTTATATATGCCATCAAGTGTCAGCAATGCCCTGCCACTCTCTACATCAGACAGACAGATCAGTCCCTACGCAAAAAAACCAAAACAGAAATCTAACATTAAAAATCATAACACTCAGAAACCAGGGAGAGAACATTTTAATTTTCCAGGACATTTCATTGCTGGCCTAAGAGTGGCAGTCCTCAAACAGAGAAACTTCAAGGGAAGATTACAACAAAATTAAGTTCATTCACAAATTTAAAACAATAGACCACTCCCAGGGTGAACAGAAACACAGGATTCTTCTTTCATTGCAGATGCTATTTTTTTCATTTCCTCCCCTGCTCTAATCAAACTAATTACATTTCACACTGTACTTCTATATTCTATCTTACTTTTTTGCAACAACCCTCCAACTTTCTGACTATGATATAAGGATTCAGAGATCTTCATTCCTACTTGTATTTGATGAAGTGAGCTTGGTTCTCAAAATTTTGTTCATCTTTAAGGTGCTACTGGACTAAAATCTTGCTCATCTACTGCATACCAATACAGCTAACCACTTAAAACTGTATTAATCCAGGTTCTGATGTTTAGCTAGCACATTCAAGCAACAATAAAACCCAGCTTGAAATGGCAGTTCCAAATTCAAAGTATTCTAACCACCTGTCGCAACATTTTATTTATTTATTTATTTATAGTTCACCTTTCTCACTGAGATTGAAGGTGGATTGCATAGTTGCAAGTCAATACAATATAATCAACAGTTAGGACATTCACTGAGCAAAATACCATATGATCAACAGAGCATTCAATGAACAGATACAATAAGGTATGGTTGCAGAAAATTTGAAAACAAGCATAAATCAAAAAACAGAGATCAAACTTTTCTTTAAAAAGCATAGTTAATTAACATGACATCTTTAAGAATGTGGAAACAGCCCAGTAGGAGCATATCTACATCAGCAGACAGCACCCAATAGCATCATCTATAGTCCATATAGAATATTAACCGTGCAATCCTAAAAAGAGTTACTCCAGACTGGAGTAACTCTGCTTAGGATTGCACTGTAAGAAACTTAACAAAATCTGCCCCTACTAGTGCAACAGACAAAACTTTGTCTGCAAACAGAGCACACTCCACTGCACACGGAAAACATACTAAGATAGGCAGCTTATCCAGTAGATCTGTTTACATCCAAGGAGCAAACTGCCACTGGCCGTAGACTGTATGGTACAAATATAACACAATGGTAACTGACTGAGGCTCCTCAACATAAAAGTTTGGATTCTGAGCACCAAAAAGTAGCCAGTCATAATGTGGGGCAAAAACAGAGCAATAGATATAGGGGATTTTGGTCACATGTATATTATTTATTCCATTAAGATAAGTTTGATGGAATTAAATGGAGAAAATGAATAGATTAGCTCACAGGATGACCGGGGGCGGGGGGGGGGTACTCTTTTGACAGTCTTTCCAAAGCACAAAGAACAAGCCTAGAATTTGATGACATAACACTGCTGCAAGCTTTAGGGTACTTTATGAGTCGGTCCTATTCTCTTGCCAAGACTGAAGTGACCTCTGAAATCCCAAGTGAGACACAGCACTCGTATACAACTTCCCAGCAAAAAATCTGGTTAGAGATACCAGTTGTGGAGAGATTTCTTCATTGCTACTTCCAGGAATGGGATGGCATAAAAGTAAACAGACATTTCCTTTCAAAACACCATAAAGTCAATGCTTTGCCATCATACTTCTCCATGTCAAGCAGTTCTTCAATAATATTATTTAAGTAGGAGTAGCAAAGTCATTACAAAATCCTGGAGTAATTAACAAGTTGACTGAATTGGCTGTTGGTCTACCCACCGTGCTTGGTCTTCTGAAGGATTTTCTTGCTGACCCTTCCCACAGCTGATGCAGCACAACATCACATCTAAGACTTGTTGAGATAGTGGCTTTGTAGCACTGGATTAGACATCCCACCTTCAAACCCATCCAGGGAAAGCTGGGCTTTGAAGGACAGTTGGCGGGTAGTTCTTATATACAGCAGCCAGCTACCAGAGATTCTAGGGAAACTCTAATTTATTCCATCCCTCTTGCCTTACTTTTATCAGACTGTGGCAACTTTGTGCACAAAGAAAGGTCTAAAGAGTCTCATGATATGCTGTCAATTCCCACCCACCCCCAAAAGACCAGGAAAAAAAGCTGAAGGGCAGGAACACAAGAATCAAGCCTAAAATTCTGCAGGAATCCCTACCACCCCCTCAGATTTGAACAATTCCCTCTCCTAACAGCTGATCTTTTGCACATGACTGTTCTGTGCAAAAAACAAGGAGAGGTACTAGGCTGGAAATTCAGATTCTTTGCTTGAGCTCTTATGCACCAAATGGAGTGCCAGCATTTGCATATGGAATCTGCTTGAGGCAAGACTACGTAAGGAAATGGTGCTCTATTACTTCTCAGGCAGCTTGAACACGATTAAGATAGTGGTCAGCCATATGGAACTAGTTTACCACCCCATCCAAACAACTTAGATCTTGGTTTAAATGTGAATGCAAACAATAGATCAATATCCCCACCCCTTTATACTGGCCTAAATCAATCAGTCAAGTGTTCAAGATTAGCTAGTATCTGATGGTCTCAAAGCAACTGAGCTCCCCTGTGTGGAAGGACTGCAGTGAATATAGGAGGTTGCAAGGTGTTGATACTTCAGACTGAAGGAATCAAACATTCTCAATGTACAGCTAAGTCATCCACCCTCCCATCAAGGTAAGCTAGTGCTACAAAGAGTGCTGGGGCTGAAAAATATTAAGTAGAATTACAGCAACATAGATGAAAATAGTATCTGTGCTTACTCCAGAAGGTACAACTCCTTCATGAGCCCAACAATTCAGTTTAATTTTATTCCAACCTCAGAAAAATCTGTGGGTAGGAAGGAGGAAGACTGGAAAAGCAGGCAGTTTCGCTGAAGTAAAAGGGCCTTCAACCAGCCTGGCTACAACTCCTAGAGATACCTTCTGAAAGACACAAACTCCACCCTCCACCCCCTCAGTCCAGTTCTTGCCTAGTGGTGCAGAGTGGAAACTGGAAAAACTTGCAGCAAGGTTTCCAAAGAAGCAGTTCTTTGCCAGGCACAAGCTATTCTGTAAAGTATTCTTGCTTACAGAAAGATGCTGGGGGGGGGGGTAAGTTTACTGCCAAGGGAGGCTGTGGCAAGTGCAGACTGACAGTGGGACATGAAAAGTCTCCAGAGTGACCACAACACATTAATTGTGACCCCTAGTGCTGCATATCACCAGGGATCTACTTTCCCACCCCCTAAACCTATTCCACTGCTCCTTTCCAAGATCCCACAATGCCCACTCTCAAGACAGCAAATACTTGAAAGTTGCTTTCAGGTGAGTCACTGTGTCGATCTGCAGTAGAAGAGCAAGATTCATGTCTAGTAGCACCTTAAAGACCAACTAGATTTCCAGAGTAGGAGTGCTGGAAAGTCAAAGCTCCCTCCAAGAGCTCATACCCTGGAAATCTAGCTGGTCTTTAAGGTGCTACTGGACCTGAATCTTGCTCTTGGAAGTTGCCAGCTCTGCTAGTGAAGAACTTTGGCCTCCCCTACCCGCTTTACACTGGCCGTCTCGTGCATCCAAGGCCAGGGGACCAAGCTGGATGGAAACTTTCTAAGCTTGTCTTTTGGAGGCTTCTCCAGAGCACACGAATGTGTGGGGAGCGGGGGTCCCACCAAATTTCCCCCAGACTCCTTTATCCCCCGCTTCCCTTCATGAGCGAGTTGCAAATGTCTTCCGAGGAGCTGCCCTACCGAAACGGGGAAGAGAAGAGTAGGAAGTTCTTCGTCGGCTGGTTGTTTTCTCCCTCCCGCTCAGCCATTCTCATGCACGCACCGGAGTTTGTGTTGTCTTTCTACCCCAGTCACTGGCAGGCCCTCGTACGGATCTGGCATCACCAACCTGCTCCGATCTTTCACCACCCTTCATTCAAGAGCCCAAGGCTGGGAAGGAGCCATTGAAAGCCGCCGCCTCCGAACCGCCACCGGCCTTTCCTGGTCCCGGGCCTCCCCAAACTTGACCGGGCTGCGAGAGGCGACCCGGAGACTTACCTGGGGAGAACTGCCGGAGCGTGCCTCTTGTGGTGCTCGGGGTGCGGGGAGAGGGGAAAGTGGGAGAGTGCAGGACAGGAACTCAGAACATCCCTGTCTGCCGGTGCTTTACTCTCGCCCGGCCATGGGGAGAGGGGGGAAAGTTTAAAATGGAAATAATCAAAGGCAGGGGCCGGGCTGCGAGCAGGCGAGCTGGGAGCGGAGCAGGAGAGCCGCCGAGAGGCCTAGCGGAGCGAACAGCAGCGAGAAGGAAGGGGCAGGCTCCGGCGGAAAAGAGGAAGCCCGTCCTTTGTTTGCAAGGTTTTCCCTGAACAATGGCTGCTCCTGCTGCTGTCTCAGGCCCTCTGTTGGGGTATGGAGGAGGCTCCGCGATTGCACACACGCTCGCTCTCGCGTACACACACGCACGCACACACCTCCCGTGCCTTTTAGAAAGAGGCCCAGAAGCTCTCCGAGGAGGAGGAGGAGGCCCTTCTTCCCCCTCCCCTCCCTCCCTCCCGCTCCAGGGGCTGCTCTGATCGCATGAAAGAGGGAGGGATCTGCCATGCCCAGCCTGAGAAAAACAAAAGGGAGAGACAGACCCAGACACAGAGAGGTAAATCCCAGGGAGGGGAAAGGGATACGAGGCAGCCGGGGAGAGGAGAGGCGATGCCAGCCATCCTCCGCAAGCTGAGCGGCCCTGGAAGGAGGAGACTGCAAGGAAGCACCGGGCCGGCCTCCACCAGGAGTGGCTCGCAGACTTCTCCGGCGGGCGCCAGCTCCCCGGTCTAAACGGGATTTTTGGACTCTGCCGTGAGGAAGAGAGCTTTCAAGCAGGCTTTACGCCAGGAGGTGGAAAAATAAAATAAAAATCGTAATGAAACTTTGTTGCCTTGCTAGGTTTTATCCGTTCCTAGAGCCCAAATAGTTTTAATTCAATCGAAGGGGGTGGTGTTGAAGTAGCGCAAAAGCAAGCATTTTCTGATCTGTAAATGCTACAATCATAACACCTCCTACAAGGCGAGTTCTATTGAAGGGAGACTCTCAAATAAGGATGCATGGAATCCGGCCTTTATAACAGAAACCAGGACCAACCAAAGAGTATCGGAAGGAAAGAATTATA
Organism: Eublepharis macularius; assembly: GCF_028583425.1. Taxonomy (NCBI): domain Eukaryota; kingdom Metazoa; phylum Chordata; class Lepidosauria; order Squamata; family Eublepharidae; genus Eublepharis; species Eublepharis macularius. The sequence goes on along the minus strand of NC_072795.1, from coordinate 64,807,824 downwards.
GCAAACCGGGGTTTAAGCATTCCAGCTCCTGCTTGTTTGATGGATTCGGTTTATGATAGGCCCAAAGCCTACTGATTGTGAACAGGCTTCTTGGATTAAGTCACATCCTAGGATCATCCAGTCCCTGATTACAAATCTCAGGGAATCTTTTTAAAATGTATATGACAGGACTAGTCTTTCCTCTGTGCCAGGGCAACATTTGTGTCCTAGTTCACCAACATCCAAGGCATGTTGGCCAAATGAGCAGCAAAAAGTTCACCAAAATTAGCCTTGAGCCTGCATTCAGGAGCGCAGTTGCCATCTCTTCCCCCACCAGAAGTTCTAACTGTTGCATGGGAGGCAGAAATTCAACTAGGGAAATTGTGGGGATGAGAAAACTGACTTTTCAATTTTTTTATGCCATGCAGCTGTAAATAGCACAGAGGCAGAACTACTATTGGGAACAAGGCTGGCAACCCAGGCCTAGGGTTCAGGCCTGGAAGATGCCAAGGGGATGGATACCTTCAAACACGTGCTGAGCACTTTTGCATTATCCCTGAATAACAACAAACATCCAGAACACACCTAGGAACAGGCTGAAGCTTTGGAGCATGGAAGTAACAGAGATATGCTTGAACAATTACACCTCTCATTTTAGAAACTGAGTTCAATTACAGAGCAAGTTTTTCTAGAATATTTACACAGCATTCATCTAAGATCATCACCATGTCTGCATTCTATGCAGATAGAGCACTGACCTGGGCTACAACCTCGTACATCTGGCCTGAAACAGAGAAGATAGCTTTCTTATTACAAATCATAAGAGCAATTTAAAATCCACAGGTTTGAGGCCTTTACATTGCTATCTGGTGCTTGGGTTCCTTGAGGTAGGATTATCCAAGTTTTTTTTCTCTACAGATAAGAAGACTAAAACTATGTGGAAACTTGAAGTGGGAGGATGCCCCACCAATCCCCATGATCTGGAGAAAGCAAGAGAAACAGTAAACATCACGAGTCCTGTAGTGAGACTCATGAAGTCCAGTGTGGTGTAGTGGCTAGAGTGATGGACTGGGACATGGGAGACCCAGGTTTGAATCCCCACTCTGCTGTGGAAGTTCACTCAGTGACCTTGGGTCAGTCACACACACTCGGCCTAATCTATCTTACAGCGTTGTTGTGAGAAAAAATGGAGGAGAGGACAATGATGTGGGCCACTTTGGGACTCCATTGGGGAGAAAGGTGGGGTATAAACAAAGTAAAATAAAATAAAAGCGAGGGAGCAGGGAAACAGTGAGAGCAAAACACAGTGAGAGCCAGTGTGGTGTAGCAGTTAGAATGCCAGGCTAGGATCTGGGAGATTCAGGTTCAATTCACTCTGCTGGGTGACTAGGAGCACAGTTAATCTCTCTCAGCCCAACCTGCCTCACAGGGTGGTGGTTGTTGTATGCAGTGGAGGAAGGGAAATGATGCTGTAAGCCACTTTGGATCTCTACTGGGGAGAAAAGTGGGATATAAATACGTAAAATAAAATGTAGAGTGGTCAACAAATGGGGATACTACAGAGTTTTCACTATGTGTTTTATGGCCAGCCAATGTTTTGTGGAACTGTACAATCTTAGCAAATAAGTGATAAATAGAATTTATTTTTCCTTCAGAACTCTGTTGCACTGTGTAGCCACAACATTCAGTTTTTACAACTACATTTTGGGTGGGGGTTTTGTTTTTCAGTTCTCCAGCAAAGAATGGTGTTCTTGAGATATATACCATATAAAAAGCACCAAGAATACAAAACATAGAATGAGGCACTTCCTTTCAGTGGGTAGAGAACTTTGGGTGTGCACGTATGTATATACAGCATATAGTATGTATATATAGCATACAGGCAGCTGTAGTTTCACAACTGTTCCAGAACACTGATGGTTTTTTTTTAGTGCTAGATTTATTTATTTAGATGCCACCTCTCCAGGGAACCTACCAATTTCTAAAGCAAGATTTCTAGCTTTAATTGTGATGAAGGAAGCCTTAAAAATGTAGAAGGGATAACCAGTGAAGCAGTATTACCATAAATACACTGAAGTCTAAATTAGAATTATCCCATTCTCTAAATCAACAAGTATGACATTTAAAATACCAGCTATTCATCTGAGCAGGTAAGAACCCTGCAGGAGAATGTACTCCGCATATTCCAAGCAGCTTGTCTTGGTAACTGCAGCTGAAAGACTGCACATCCTTTTTCCTTTTCGTAGGAATTGGGGCTTGGATTACATACTGAAATACCATATTATATACGCAGCTTTGCCAAAATGTGGTTTATCAGACTTGGACAAACGGAGGCTCTGCTTCAGGGAATGGCATAGAAAATAGAAAATTATCAGAATTTCAGCTACAGAATTCAGGGCACAAAGTGCCTAAGACACAGCAAGCTCCAGTGAGGGACCAGCCGGGAGATTTGGATCTGGGTTATTTAAGAACAAAGAATCAATTACTTTGGTCCCTACTTTTAGTCCAGCACCTTATCTCCAACATGGACCCATTTTTAAAACTTCTTATAATGTTCTTCTTACCGGGTACTAGTTTCTAGTGTAACAGGAAAGAGAAAAATGTAGTATGAACATTTCAAGTTGCTGCCATATACTTACAAAAAAGCCTCTTTTCCTGCTGCAGAGTTCACCTTGGTGAACTCAACAGGAAAGAGAATAGGCTGGAACATAACCAAGGTCCTAGTAGCCAGACTGGGATTTAAAACTATTGTTACTAACAAGTTCCTAAATGCTCAGTCTCACAACCAGTTCACAACATTGCATGCATAATAAATAAAAGCAGCATTAGTTAGACTTCCTCCCCCTGACCATGTCAGTGCCACTACATAAGCCAAAAAAAACAAACACATCCCAGTGTTCTAGTTCTGGGTGCAAGACTTTAGTTTGAAAGGCTACCAGACATCACCAAACCTCTTTGGGTTCACCACGATAATTGTTTCAAGTGAGGGGTCAGGAGTCTGTTGCCTTCATGGGGCAATACTCCTGGCAGAAGTACAGTCATTTGGTGTGTCCAGCTGCCCTGGCTGTAGAGATAACATACGGAAAGTGCTGGTCCTATTATGTTCCACTTCTGCAGTAGAGGGTTATAAATCATTTCAAAAATTCTGGGCACCGTGCTCTGTGACAGAATTTTGAATTGTCAAAGGATACCCAAATGGCTGCTATATGGTTTGGTAACCTGTGTTTCCCTCCCCCCCGCCAAAACCATTCAAGTTTGATAACCTACATCCCCCAACCCCCTCCTAATTATCCATTTTTGCAGAAAAGTGACTTCACTCTCCACAAAATTATCAGGCATTTATGGGCATTATTTTAATGACCCATAGTAGCTAGGCGTGTCTACAGTGCATAGAGATACATGGTATCTTGAATAACAGCACCTGTGTAAGCAGGTATCTCTTAATTTAGAACTTATGGGGGGTTTCTAGGACAAGGGATTTCCGACTACTTGCTGTTGGGATCTTATAATGATATTTACAACAAGGATATAGAAAGCGAGCTTATCACATTTTGAGATAGTATGATTTTTCCCTCCTCTTGACATTTGCTGTGGTATTATACAAAGAGGATACCTAAGTTCTAATATCTCTTCAAAAATTTTGTCCTACAAGAATTCACTGCTAGAAAAATAGAAATTGGAACTAACTGATAATTATGGCATTTATTATGTTTGCCTGCACATCCCTGTGTTACAGGTTACTGAAATCTGCACTGCCTAAAGTTACATAATGAATCCACCGCAGAAATGAACTAACATCTCTCAAATGCAAGTACATCCATTGGTCCAGTGTACTATACTGACATTTGGGGTATGAATGTATTTTGCACTTCACTACCTCACCCAGCACCAGATAACACTCAATTCCAGCATCAGTATGGTAAAGACAGAGAACATCTGCATTGTAATGGGTCTCAGAAGTGAGAGAGCAATCTCTAAGCAAAGCAGAAAGCTAGAATTATATATCTGTTGGCAGGAAGGAAGTAGAAATTGTCCCTGGCTCTTGGGACCTAAGCCTATCACAAATCCATGACTGAAGCCTGATCCGTCCTAGAAATCCTATGAATGCTTGGGGAGAGTAAAGAGCACTGGTAATACTTAGCGAGCTTTCAGGTCGCTTTTGCTTTTCCAAGCAGCACTGACAAGGTTTGTACCTCTCTTTCAAGTCCACAGCAGCAAATGCATCCTCAGTAGACACTGGGAGAAGAAAAAGGTATTCTGGGATGCACCTTACAGAGGTCATGTGACAGTACTGCAATCTTGGCAGTGCATCCTCAGCCAGAGCTCTTTAGAGTAGGCCCACAGAGAAGCCGCGGCTCCAGCTAGTTCTGGTTATGGTTGAGTTAATAATTAAAGAGGCATTGGATGAATGCTGAAGTGGGACTGGGATGCAGCTGGCAGAAGTCCCATTCAGTCTCCGGTGCAAGATTCTGGGATTCCCCCCTCCCCCCACCCATTCTGTACTAACAAGGAGCCCAGCAGTAAAACAAAACACTCACAGCCCATCCCCCTCCTGCCCTTGCAGCTCTCTTTTCAGCCCTTTTGTATGTCCTACTTCACCATCCCTTTTACTGTGCTCTGTACAGCTAGCATAGGTGTTCTGGGAGTTATAAATCACATAGGCACAGCTTTATGGCCATTGATCCAACCACGTGGCAGCGGATGTCACTCTCAGACAAGGAGCACTTCCCCTTGCTAAGAGACACAGCTGTTCAGAAATTCAAGCCTCTTTGCAAGCCCCCCCCCCCAGCCCCATCCACTCACTGAGATTGGAATAGTAATGGGTTGTGATATCTTGGGAAACATGGAGGATGCAGGTTGGATTTAATTTCCAGGCCATGAGCTATAAGATCTCTGGCGGAATGCCCTATGAAAACCAAGCCAGCAATTATCTCCAGAGAAACAGAAACTGGTATAGGATTGGCCACCAAATTTTCACACTTAACAGCCAACGAGTTTTGTCAGTGGTGGTGGGGAGGAGAGATAATCCATCTTAAAGGCAGAGCCCAGGACTTTCTGACACAGTAACTCAGACTGAGCCTATGCATGTTACAAAGGCCACAGTAAAGCAGGTGCTTCCTGTCAGCATTTTAGACAGTTAGTGCTCCCTTTATAGACCCTGTCAGACTAGGCCCCTTATCTTCTCCTGGCCCTGGAGGCTAGGAGTCTGTATTTAGATCTCTTACTCAACAAATTTTCTAAGGGGCTTTCCCCACCAATGCATCTTCAAGGCAGCATTCCCAGGACCCACTATGCAAGCTGTTGCTGTGGGTGCATCTGAACTTATTTCTTCTGCCACATGGTTCTTTCTGTAACGAGGCCTCAGGCAGGTAGGTTCATACCTACAGGCAGCTATTGCTCCAGGTGGATTCTGTTAGGTTACAAAAAGTTACTCAATTTATGTCTAGATTCCTGGCATGACACTGTTCCTAGCAAAAGGATCACAAATACTATTTTCACCATACTTTCTTATCAGCACCATAGGGATTTGCTTGGTAGCTGTGTAGGTCCTTTTGTTGCCCTGAAGGCAACTTTAGCCGGGGGGGTGGGGGAGTCCTGGAGTGGTTTAATCTGTTCTTTCTTTGTAGCACAATTTACTCTATGGACTCCTGGGGCATGCAATCTTTTGGCCCAAGTGTCCATAAAGCAACCTGTGAATAAAGTGAGTGTGCCAACAGACAGAATGGGGGAGAGATGAGAGTTGAACGTGCCTGTACATACTTGAAACAAGCTGAGCCCCAGCTGCACTGCCAGCATCTTAGGGATTTGCCTTGAACTCAGCTGGTGGCTGTACAGGTCTGGGAGAGGATGGCGGGCATAAGGCCTGCCTGTGGCCTTATCGCACACAGCCTGCCCCAGTAGTTCTGCAGTGCCTGAGCGGCACAGGTGGTGATGTGGGCCCCAGGGGTTCCGTGTGCCATTGTTATTGCAGGTGCAGGGGCTTGCCTCTCCCTGCTGTATGCTCTATGCTAAAAAAATGTTCTACAGCACAGAAACCAAATTATGGGACTTGTTTAAATTATGCAGTATCAAATATTTTACATAAATTCACCTTTAGTTGGTCACAGAGATGAGCCAAGAGCTACGATGGGCACTGAAGCCTTGACAACTAGAATTCCAGGTTAAGTTCCCACCCCTCCGGCTTCTGAGGTATCGTAGGGCACTGCCCAGACACTTTCAATCCTGCTTTCACATTCTTAAAGGTCAGGGAAAGAGAAATGACATTCTGAGGATGTTGGGTTTGGTGGCCATTTTGTAATCATGGAACTGCAGGACATAAAGAACCCTGACTACCGTCTGGATAGAAAACCATAATTCATGTGATGTTCCAGCAGCTGGAGCCAGAATACAATTGCAGAGACATCAGGCTAGAGACTATTCTGAGGAGGCCTGTGCTAACTTGGAGGTTCAGTCAGAATGGGAAGGTAATTTATTCTGATCACAACATTGTGGAGTGCTTAGGACTGTGCTGTTACTGTCACCTGTTCCTGCTCTGGTCTGCTGGACTCTACTTCTGTTTCATATGTGGGGACCAAATTAGAAGCACATCATCCCAGCATGGCACACAGGGCTGCACCTTGGAACACCCAACATCAGTATTCAGCCACTGGTTTTCCAAGGCCCTAATTCAGGCTGCCTTCTGGCCAACTGGCCAAAGAAACCTTCCTGCTTGCTTATCATCTCTTTCTCAGCCAACATGAGAATATTTATTTATACCTTGCTTTTCTTCCCAGTAGGGACCCAAAGTGGCTTACAACATTGTTTTCCCCAACTCCACTTCATCTGTACAACCACTACCCTGTGAGGTAGGCTAGGCTGAGGGACAGTGATGGTCCACATTTACTCAAAGAGCTTTCAGGGCAGTGTAGGGATTGGAACCTGGTTTTCTTATATTCTAGTCCAGCACTCTAATAAATACATCCTCCACAAAGAATATCAGAGAATTGAAGGGACTGTTCAGTAGGACTCTGGAGAGGTGGCATAGGCATTTTCTAAAGAGAGAAGTAAATAAATATGTCCTGTGGCACTGGAGGGCCTGGATTGGGATTACTGTCAGGATTTGATTAGGGAACTGGGGGTGGAGGGATGAACGGTAGTCCTTATAATGAGACAGGGCACCAGCCCAGGTGTTCTCCAGTTTGGCTAACAAATTAATGTACTTCCTGACCACAGCCCTGTAGAGAAGAAAGGGAGAGTGGAACCAGCTCAGTCTAACCCAGTCTGTGGAGGACTGTGCTTGGCAGCGTCCATCATTATGTAGCAACAATTGCAAACCACCCTCCCCTCTCTGGGTGATAGCAGTGGTGGCACATTGTCCCTTCCAGGAAGGACTGGGTCTCTTTGCCCCTCTTCCCTCTCTTGACTTGCCTACTGCTACCACAGATAGAGGCTGGGGTGTTTCTTCCTCCCCACCTTCTCTGCCTGAGAGGCAACAGGGGCTACTGCACGTTGCCAGCCACTCTTCACTCACACAGTGCTATCAGGCTTGGAAGAGCCCCTGCTGGCTACCGTCTTATTTGCAAAGGCTTCCAAACTCTGCTTCTTGCAGGACTGGACTAGCACCACTTTCAGAAGCTGAACTGCAACTTGATTGCACCTTTCCTGGTTCTGTTTTCTTTGCTGAGCATAACTCACTTCTGCAGAAAGCAGATTCTCTGTTGTGTTTTTTTTAATGACTCCAATAGAGAGGTGGTAAAAACACAGTGGAATTTTTACAATTAAAAAACAAACTGCAGTTGGGGCTATATGACACAGGTTTGAACTCTTTAGCACTATGCTTAAGAATTTGTTGTTGAGCCTTTTCTTTTTTTCTCACTGGGGGAAGGGCAGTTTTTAAAACCCAAGCTTGCTGGGAAATGTTATCTGTTACCACCACCAAAGCTAGTGAGGAACAGCAGGATCTGCAAAACCCAGATTAAAGCCTGCTAAATTCTCCTTCCTGCTTAGGCCCAGCCACCCAGGGCAGGGGAATCAAGGAGGGGGAGATGGAAAAATACCTATTCCATTGAGAGCTATCTATTTAACTAGGCAGAGCCCCAGCAGGGACTGTAAGCCAAGCTGGATTGGACTGCACTGCTCCCCTGAGAAGGAACTGGCAGAAGAAACTGTATTCCTGGTGCATTCAGCAACCCCTTGGGAATCCAGTTACTGGAGCTAATGGAGAAGATGGAGCAAGGAGTGTGTCTGAGCCATTGTGCATTTCTGTTAATAGTAGTGCACGTCTGTGTAGTATTTGTGAACACACAGGGTTTACCCAAAAGGAAGACGACTCTGGATGTAAGATGTTCCCCTTAAAAAAGGTTACACAAAAAGTTTTTAATAATTTTAATTTGTATACAAATTTAACATGCCCCCTTTCTTTTTCCAGACAACACAAGTGGAGAGGGGGAGAGACTAGAGTATATGGTTTACACTTGGTATTTTACAATGATACGTTTTATTACTGGTGCTTCTAGGAGTGTGTGAAATTGTTTTACCTGCTTTTGTGTGCATTCAGGCAAGGCAATTTTGCTGCTTTTTGTAAACTTCCAGGGGTTTTTTTTTTGTATTTGTCCTTTTATGCATGTTACACAGCTGATTTACTAATCCTGTGTATCTGGGCCACTTAAGTTCAAGGTGTACATTTGCTAGACACACCTAAGCTCAACTGCCCCCTCCCAAATGGATATTGATGCCGTAAAAAAAAAACTGATAAAAAACACCCTTTACCCACCCACTCCAAATTTCCCCTACGTGTCTGATAATTTCATGCAAGTTCTGAGAGGGTTCTAATGATCCAGCATTGCCTCCAACCCACTTACACCTATATTATAAACAACAGGCCTGGGATATTCAAGCCATGCATAGGGAAGATGGCCACTCAACCAGAAACAGTCATGTGCAGAAAGGTCTTGCAGACCCTCCTTACTTCCTAGCAACTGAAGGAAACCACAGCCCACATATGCAGGTGTCTGATAAGAGCCTTTTCCACGCATGGGCTCTGCTCCGGAGAGCCTGCCTTCTGCAGAAAGATGTAGGAGGGGCCCTGACCCCCCCTTTTCCCTGCATTTCCCCCACATCCTATGTTTAGGGAGTCCTATGTACAGTTGTTATGCTGCACTCACAGTTAGGAAAGGAACCCTACTGAAGTTTTCCAGATGCCAAAAACACAGCAGACCTGCTCCCTCCCAATGAGGATCTCATCCCAACAGCATCCCATAACCTGGACCAAGTTGCCTGTTCAGACTATGGGAAAGAGCAATGCCATATGCTGACATGCTGTATCTGCCTGTGCTCTAGTGGACTTCCATCCTTTTTAAAGGAAAGTGAAAGAAATGTGTAATGACTGCTACAAGTTCTCTGACTTGCTCAGTCTCACACAGAATGAGGCAAGTGTGTATACACTTCAGCCAATTGTGCATTATAACTAACTTGCATCCAATTCACATGACAATGAGATGCCAAACTACTACAATTCTGCACATGAGCTTTCCAAAAGGATATTTTGTCTTTTGTTAACAGCATTTCATTTCCACCAAACAACTTCTATGTTGGATGTAACAACTTATCTCTATATTGGTTATTTCCTATATAGTTGGATGCTTCCCTCTCCCAACATTAGTATTGTTGCTCCGCTAGTGGAAGTTAAAATGCTACATAGTGGTAAAAGGACCAGCTCAAAACATTGTTACTGAGCAAACCAATTCCTGATGCATTTTCCATACACGGCAGCCTAGATTATAAGCAAAGTAAGAATTCTCCCAGAACACTGGAGGTGCTTGACCACTTGAGCACACAATCCTCAGTTGAAAAAGTACTGAGGAACACTTTATAGATCTCCAGCTATTCTAGATGAATCGCTCACAAATCATTTAACTGCAGTTCTTCAGCAATGCAACTAACCAGACAACTGAGCTGCCTCCAAACATTGGCAGCTACACTGGGTCCACTGGACAAAACAGAGAGTAAGTGATCACTTTTACTGTAATAGTGAATATGTAGCTTGTGAAAGCCCGATACAAGCTTTTATATGTAGAACTCATGTTCAGACAATACTGTTCAAATAATCTTTTGTAGAAAATGATGGTGTAATATGGCATGCAGTATTAACCTACTACATTTGAATGTACTTCAAACCAGGAAACAAAGGAAGGCTTTAAGGTGCCATAGGACTCTTATTTTTGTTACAACAGAGTAATACAGATACCCGGTGGAATTCATTTCAAACAAAGATCTGCAGATTCAAATTGAGGAGGATTACAATTTGTTTAGTTGGATAGGATTACAAATTGTCTAGCTTTGCTGGAGGAATCAGGTTACACTCATCCCAGCGACATAGTACCATCATTTATTTCAGCAAGGAGTAGGAGGAAAATTCCAGGAAGGAAATACATCCAATATGGAGTGCATCCAATATGCACTCTGTCTCCAATACCTTTGATCTAGATAGATAGATCCTAGTAAAGAAAGAAGTAAATAAGAGACCTTCAGACCAGTTACAGAGAACCTCTGCAATTAAGAATGGGCAGCAGGATTGCAGTCCAGTGACACCTTAGAGACTAACAAGATTTTCAGGGTGTAAGCTTTCGAGAGTCAGCGCTCCCTTCTTCACATCAGGCAGATGCACTTGACCATCACAAAGTGCTCTCATACCAGTAAGCTCCCTTTTTTGTCACTAACAGAGGAAAGAGAGAAAAAAATGACTTCATTTGATTGCTTGCCTTCTACAGTGAGCTGCCAAACAGCACCAAGACTCTTTTACTGATTAGCAAGAACAGCCTTTACATGAATGAAGGTTAGCAGAATCAATCAGACAACAAGTTAAAGAAACATGCACTATTTTCACAATTTTGTATCCTCACCTGTATTATATTTCACAGAGGATGAGTCAAAGGCCATGCCTGCCAATGGAAGTCTCAGCCACCGGCTACCCCCTTGACAATAGGTGTACTGTCCCCACACAGCTTTTTAATACTTTTGTTGTTATTTAGAAAAAGTTTACCCTGCTTTTCCTCCTAAAAGAACTCACATTGAACTTGATGCCATTCTGGTTATGAGGGATGTAGGGCTTTATTCATAAAGATGCAGGGACAGAATGATGACCTTGTTTGCCCTGTAAAGCATACTGACCAATGCAACGTTCAGTTCAGTATCAGCAGGCATTGTGGGGTATTACTGTTTCTTCTGTCTCTGCATCCAGCACCACAACACACTTTTAAAATATGAATAGAAGTTATTTCCATGACGGGCTTTGCTCACAAAAATTACCAACCTGCATGCAGAAAATCCCGAAGCAAGCAAGAATTCCTGCTTTTCCCTACTTGGTCAAACATTCTGTTCCACATCAGTAACATGATCACCTGGCTCTCTCAGAGCCATACTTTCCCCATGGTACTCAATGAAGCTGTCGTGCATGCTGAGAACAACAGCATAACACCCCATGCCAGCCAGTCCCATCCCTACCAATCAGAAAGCAATTTAGAATCACAGTATGTGTTCTCTGCAGTTCTCCCCCTCCCTGCCCCCAGCACAGGTGCTTGGATTTTCAAAGCTATTCCCTGCCACCACAGAGACTCAGCGTAGTACCGTGGTTAGGATGCTAGATTTGAAGAGGAGAGATCCAAGACCAAACCCCCCTTTTGAGATGAAACTTACTGGGTGGTCTTTGGCAAGTCTGTTTCTTATCTATCTATCTATCTATCTATCTATCTATCTATCTATCTATCTATCTATCTATCTATCTATCTATCTATCTATCTATCTATCTATCTATCTATCTATCTATCTATCTATCTATCTATCTATCTATCTATCTGACTTGTATTCTGCCCTCCCTGCAAGCAGGCCCAGGGCAGATTACATCAGATAAAAACATTCATACACTTTCATCATAAAAAGCCACTAAAATAGTATAAAAATTCAGACATTCAAACATCACAACAGTGCATTATTAAAAGCTAATATACAAGTCAGTAGCAATCAGTTCACTAGAAGCTAGATGGTGGATGACTCTGATAGGGAGGGCTTCTTTTTCTTGCTCTCTCCCTCCCCGCCCCCCCCTGCATAGTACTGTTGCATAGGTGAAGTGCTGTTCTGAACTCCTGTGAGGAATGGCAGCAGACAGGGATAACAACTATAGAACAATAATTAATTCTAGCTGCTTGTCACTGTTATGGTCAATGCCTCTGGGCATTGAACAAGGGTCACTGAAGGTGTGGTGGGTAGCTGCGAATTTCCTGCATTGTTCAGGGGCCTGAACTAGACGACGCTTGGGGTCCTTTCCAGCTCTGTATTTCTATGACTTTCTCTGGATTTTATACCTGCATTCTGTCTACATATGGACACTGAATGATATACACGCTAAACAGTAAAACCTACTGATCAATTTTCTCTATGCATGTGTGTACATGTACACAGACAGTTTGAGCGTAAACACTAAGATGCTTAAGACCAAAAGATTTCCCTAGCAAAGGAGGAAGCATAGCTCCAATACAGAATGACAACTTCAGCAATTTAACAACACTGGACAACAGAGATCTGCAGTGGTCTGGGAATTAATGGAACATGCTGGTAAGAGAAGGAAAATGAACTACCGCTTTGGGTAAGGGATTGCTGTTGAAATACCCACAAACTGGATCTTACAAGCAGCGAAGTTTTTCTCTTTTAAATTCCCTGTGAGATGTTCTAAGTCAGGAAGGGTCAAGTTGCTGGGTTCACAGAGCAGAGTCCTCTCTGCCTTTAACCTTACAGGGTGATTCTAGCAGAGTTGGGGCTAAATAGGCATGAGAAATTGATTTGGACCAAGCTGCAGAACCTAGAGATTGGAGGTTTTCCTGGGTGAAGCATGAGTTAAGCTCATATTGCAGACCTCTCTTGTACATTTTCTTGCCCCTAATGTAGTTGCAGAGTTGTAAGATATAAATGAACTATAGATTGGGGGGGGGGGCAGAGTCTGGATAGGGAAGAGATGCAGCAGAAATAGGAACATGCATTACAATAGAGAACAAGGGAAAATTATTCAATTAAAGTCTCTGGTTCAAGGTTACCATCTAGCGTTGGCAGTTTAGGTGAGAAAGTCTCTCAAAACACATTGCTCAGGTGCAGGCAACAGTTCTGTGCACCCCAGTCTCATAAGGGGTTTGAGAAGTTGGAAAGGAGTGTTACAAAGATCACAGAAGGCTTAAGACACTGTCCTGTATCTAACCATGAAGTTGAAGTTCTTATGATAAAGGCACAAGTTTTCTTAGGAGGGGATAGCACTTTCTGCTGATTCCTCCCTCCTGCAACAGCCCACTGAAATTTTGTTCCTGGGTACTGTGTCAGTGACTAAAAGATGGGGGGGAGGTGGGGGGGGAAATCGGTGGAAATCATTGCCCTCTCTTAAAAAACCTGAAGTGCCCTTAAGTCAGCCATTAGTCTTTAATTGGTGGGTCATGCCACGGACAGCAGCAGTTTTTTAAAAGATGCAAATCCCTCTAAAGGAAAAAAATCATAAGAGTGGGGATGAGTGGATCACTTTGAATCATTAATGATCTCAGAAACTGAAACAACTTTTCAGTCAAACATTAAAATGATTGAGAAGCAATGGTTTTCAATGATAGGAAGTGAATTTAGGATAAAAGTAAAAAAGATCTTAAGCGTAAACATGGTTCAATACAAAAACAATATAGACTATGTATCAGGGCAGGGATGGACTAAGTTACCACTGAGTTAGGCATTCTGAATAACAGGAGAAAACATAAGAACATAAGCAAAGCCATGTTGGATCAGGCCAGTGGCCCATCCAGTCCAACATTCTGTCACACACAGTGGCTAGAAATCCAGTGCCATCTAAAGGACTGTCAGTGAGGCCAGGACACCAGAAGCCCTCCCACTGCCTTCCTTCCAGCACCTTCCTTCCAAACAAGGTAGCAATGACTCCCTAATACTTGTTAGGGACTGTCACAGCCAAGGGCACTCTATGGAAAGGGCAACGCAGAGGCACAGCCCTAAGGAAGGCAGCAGCCTAGTTGCAGATGTGAGGGAAAAAGCCACTGTGATCAATGAGTACACGGGAGAAGGCCAACCAGTACCAGCTCCCTATGGTGCAAAGGCCCCCTCTGGGCTAAAGGCCATCCCAAGAAAAGGGGGCATGCTCAGGAGAAGGGAAGTAGGAACTCAGAGTCGCCAGGGGGAGAGGGATAAAAAGGCCCAGCTGCAATAAAGGAGGTGGTTGGCTGGAAGCTAGGAAGGAGGAATGGGCAGTCAGGCTTGGAGCCTTTGTAGGCCAGAGAGTACCAAGCCTTCTGGATACTTTCATGGTGCCACTCCTGGCCTAGGGGGAAGCCTTAAGGAACTTTTCCAGCCTCACCTGGACAGACCAGCTTTCCCCTGGCTTAACCTGCAGTAAAGAGGCAAGAGCCAGGACAGGAGCTTAAGGAGTGGGAAGAAGGACTCAGGCTGGGAAAGCAGCCCCAGCACCTAGACATGAGTAGGTGGAGGTGATGAGAGGTAAACTGGCTGGGCTACAGGGCAATGGTGGTTAACCACTGGAACCAGCATTGTAAAAGAGCCAAGTAATTAAAGGACAGCCTATTTATTTCTGGTGTCTTGACTGTACTGCTGCACTGCAGAAAGAATAAGATATGAGGCCCTTGGCCCTGAGGGCTCAACAGGGGACACATTCTCAAGATCACTTAACCACCAGTTCACCTTCTATCTGCAGTCATGGTGATTAAAAAGTGCTTTGGAAAATGGTACATGGTAGATGTTTTTTTTTCCACACTATTAGTTCACTATTATTAACGGAGAGGATTCTAATCTGTATGAATTATGACCAGTCCATGACCTAAGGGTACTATTTATTCCAGTGTAAACAAAGCTCTGCTGTGTCTGTTATTGTTATTTATTGTCCAACTTTCTCACTGAGACTCAAAGTGGATTACACAGTGCAAGTCAATATAATCAACAACTGACATTAAAAAAAAACAATATAATAGGGTATGCATTGTAGAAGTCTGAAAAGAAGCATAAATTTAAGTACAGGAATAAAAAGATGGAATTTACTGAAACAAAATATAAGTGGAAATTAACCAGAAGGTTAACCAGATGAACATATCTGTATCATCAGGCAGTATTTAGTAGTACACTATGCAGTCCCTGTCCCTTTACCAAAACATCTCTCTGAACCATTTCCTTATAGCACTGCCGTACTGCCTAAGTAAAAAAGTACTACTGAATAATTCAGTTCTGCACAGTTTGCAGAAATCCAAGCAAGCCACCACAGAGAATGCACATGTACAGGCAGCTGTTCATTTTTGCTCACTTGCAGGTGGTATCTGCAGAAGGCCCTGTACAGATGAACAAAGCTACCATGGTAGAGCATAGGGGAAACATGGTCCTGCAGATATGAGAGGCCAAGGTGATGAAGGACTTTATATGTGATGGTCAGAACCCTGATTTGAGCCAGATGTGTAGCAAATGGAGTGACTGCAGAATGGGAGTAATACGCATGCTCTACCTAGTTCCTGACAATAATCAAGTTTCATTGTTCTGTACCAGCTGGAGTCTCCAAGTTGACTTTGAGGGAGACCTATGCAGACTGGATCACGTTATAAAACTACATTACATTATAAAAATAGACTTCCAGTCCCAATACTAATTTTCTTGCCCTCTAATGCTCACTGCTGCCCTTTGAACCTTCACTTTCCTACAGGACTGACAGCAAAGAAAAACTTTCACCTTGCTCCACAATGATGACCAACAGGTTTAAAGAATAAAATATCAAAACTGTGAATGTGGAAGGGACCTAGGCAATTAACATCCTGTATTGAACCAAGATGCTTCCAATACAAATATTCTTAATGCAATTCACCAGGTCTCAGGATGCAGCCTAGTATCATGCAGGTAAGTATTGGCCACAAGCAGAGAACAAAAGGCACCACCATCTGGGAATATTGTACAGAATCCACCCACAAACAATAATGCAGAGATTACGATTCATCTCCTTTAGGAGGCTTCTATCCCCCTCCAAACCATCCAGTGGAAAATCCACTGGTTCTCAACCAAAGGCCCAGTGGAACATTTCCATTTTGCCCATATCTCAATCAGGAGTGTGTTCCAACAGGTTGGAACCAGGGCCCTGGCCCTGGTCATGGCAAAACAAATGTTGCACGGGCCAGCGACTACCAGGAGCTGTTTATCCGCAGAGTGCAAAGTCCGTAAAGGGCTTTGAACACTAAAACCAACACTTTGAACTGGCTCTGGAACTGAACTGGAAGCCAGTGCAGCTTGCACAGCACAGGATGGATATGTGCCCGAAATGGAGTCCCCGTAAGGACGCATGCCGCCACACTGTAAACCAGTTGTGACTTCCAGGTCAAGCCCCAAGATTACTGAAGCCAGGTCCTGGGGCGAGAGATAGGGCGCCAACTGCCTGACCTGCTGAAGATGAGAAAAGGCAGATCTGGCAACAGCCGTGACCTGGGCCTCCATAGAAAGTGTGGCATCCAGAAACATACCCAGGCTCTTCACCATTGGCTGTAACAGCATGCTATTGAGGGTTGGGAGTTGGGGCCCCACAACCATCACCCCTTGACCCAGGTACATAACCTTCATCTTTTTTTCTTTTTTAAAAAAATAACTTTTTATTTAAAAAAAACATACAAAACATATAACATCAAAGAACAACAAAGAACAACTGACAAAGGAAAAGACTGACAAGGCCAATACAATAAAAAGGAGGCAAATACCATGCTCCAACTCCTGGGGCCACTGAACCATTTCAGAACCCTATCAGAGAAACAATTAGCGTCCATACCCTCAGATAAAAATCCAGGCGGATTCAGCTTCAAGTGACTCTGACGTAACCATTCTGCCATGGCCTCCAAACCCTGAGCTAAGGAATCCAGGGTGGCATCTAAGCCACCACCCATCATTTGATGGATGTGCCCTGCAGAGCTGCTTGCATATTCTGTGCAGACTGCTCTGTCCTGAACGGTGCCCACTGCATTCTTCCCGAGGCTCCACAGCAGAGATCCTGGCATCCTTCTTACTGGATTTGCAGAACTGACCTCCCATTCTCACAATCTATCTATCAGGACTGCGGAATGCCACTTCCAATTAGTCCATCTTGACACAAGACAAAATCAGTTTGCTATTACGTCCCAGGCCAAGGCTCTCTCGGCAAGGCAATCCAGTGTTTGATCATGACTGCACTAGAGTTGTGCTTCAATCCCTCTCTTCCCAGTGTGTGCCTCTGGGGAAATCTACTCAGTCACATCTAAAGGCAGAGCCACACTGAATGCAAATGTTTGTAACAAATTTTATTTGTGTAAAGCACTTGTGGAAGGGTAGTGCTTTGGAGTAGTGGGGTGGAGGAGACATAGTCTATCCTGTCTCTTTTCTGTGGCATCTTATACAATACTTTAGGTGCTCTCTCTACAGAGTTCCAGATTCTGTGTGTTTACTTTTGCTGACATACATCTGAAACCCTATGAGGGAGAAAAGCAACTGAGGGTAGAAGTTGCAATTGAAATGCAGATGTAGGAAGGAAGGATTAAACATAAACACTTGCTCTTACTACTTCTCTGCTGAAAAACCATCCCATTCTGAAACTCGTTTATCTTAGAAATAGCCATCATTGGTGTTTTGTTATACATATTTCTGCACAGCATATAATTCCTCCCTAACTATTATATTACATGCTACAGAGGGTGGGAACACAAGCTCAGGAGAATTCTGGTATGGTATTCTCAAAACACGCAGGCAGATATTTGGGGTGAGAGGGGAGCTGTGAGTTGTTTTCTCCCAACATCTCTTAGCAGACAGCAATGTGTGAATGGGCATGGGAGAGGTGGCTGGCGGGCAGAGGGGGAATTCCAAGTTACTCTAGCCCCAGCCTGTCCCAGCACAAAGCACATCCTCCCCTCCCTACTGCTGCCATACAGTGCTCCCTCTAAAGCCCCACCTGCCCCCTCCCTATTCCCAGGGCTGATGCATGCCCAGGCAGCACTGCGTGTGCCCCCAAGGCTGGCAGCACGGAAGCTCCTTTGTGTTTGTCTCAGAGCTGGTTGGCTGGTGAATTCCCTGAGCAGCCGAGCAGAACTAGATGCTGCAGCGTGGCTGGCAGGGGCTCACATGCACCCAGCATGTGACAGAGCTCCCAATTAACTCCTGCTCCAGTTCTGTGCACACACAGTGAAAGCAGCATAGCCCGGGATGACACTGCAACTCACTCACAACACATCTACCACTGCCACCCTCACCCACATCTCCACTGCTTCCGCTCCCACCACCACCCACCATCCCCATCCAACAATCTACACATTAGATGCAACAACAGCCTGCCAAAGATTTCCTGCCTTCACCTGAGCAACAACCCCTAGCAGCATCTACCACCCCCTCTTGGTTTGAATAATGAAATGCCTCCACACCCTGCAACAGCCTTTCTCCAACCATCACCTCCAAGCAGAGGGAAGGTGGAACTGCAGCGGTGCTTCATTCTTGTCTAGACCAGCACTGTATATCCAGCTCCATAAAGCCACATCTGGTGTGCTGTTTTAGGCTCTACAATTATCCCAGTGTCTGCTTTACAGACCCCCTAAAGCTCTTTCACAGCCATGAACAATACACAAGAGTTTCTATCTTTAATGTCTGTTCTAACTAACCATTCTGCTCTAGTCAAGTTTACTGTGTCATTCACAGACAAGCTCCTGGGTTTGGCTCCACATATAGATGGCTTCCCCACATTAGAGGGTGGCATGAGAAGATCACCTCAGAACAACAACACTTTCTCTTTATTGCTTAGTTAATACGTGAAGAGTTTCTGAGGACCTGCAGAGATCACAAACTGCTCAGGTTCCAGGGGGAAAAGCAAGAACTGGATGTATGCGGGTGCATGCACGCAGAAGTCTCTACCTGTATTCTGTCTCTTATCACCACAGAATCAACATGCAACTGGGGGCCAAGCTACACATGACGAATGACACTTGAATGGCAAGTGTATTTCTCCCTGTTCACTTGCCCTCCACTCAATCCACTTGCCGTTCAAGTGTCATTCGTCATGTGTAGCTTGGCCCTGAGTTGCTGACTACAGGACATGAAATTGCAAATTTTCTCTGTGAAACGTCTATCCAATCCCCACCACTTATTTCCTCTCCAACGTCACTTACCCTGATCCATGGCTCACCAACAAGACTAGCATCTGCCTGGGTGTCTGTTCCCTAGCTACTTGCAAAGAACAGCTCCTTCTGAAAACCCTGCTTCCTCCAAAAGTATTCCAATGCGTATGTCCTAAATATCCACCTGCTCAACAGAATTTCCTTTACCAGGGATACCCCTGGGAGTCAAAGCGAAGCAGACCGACCATCGTGGATTTTTTCCCTCTTTGAATATGACTGGTGGATTCTGAATTTTCACAGAAAGCATCTAGCACTGTTCAAAAAGTAATAAAGGACTTCAGAATTCTGCTGTCGGATTGTTTGCCTAGGATCCTGGACATAAAGGACAAGAAAGAGTCCAACACAAAACAGATTCTCTCTTTGATATCTACCTCCTCTACCTTTGCTTTCTCTTTGACTTTACAGGAGCAACAGACATTTGTGGGAAGCACTTTGAAATCAGAGTCATCCCATAAGAAGAGTATATCTACTTAAGAAATCTAACTCTCTCATACGTCACAATCAGTCTGGAAGCAAAACCAACTATATCACTTATGCTAATTTACACACACACACACACACAAACCCAGCTTGACGCCAAACAGAGATTGTGCTCATGAAATCAGAATATTTATTATGTTTTTTAATTGTATACACATGTCCCTTGAAGTAATTTGGGTCTCTGGCATGTTTTAAATTCTTCTAATTTATTGTTGTTGTTATGAGTTCATTGATGATCCAAAAGGAGAGCTAGTTACACACACTATCATTACATTTCAGGACATGAGCAAGAAGAACAACCTCTTCAGGAGGCAGCAGCACCAGTGCCTCAGGCGGTAAAAATCTGTCTCTGGCTGGAGGAGGACACTGGTTTGAGAGGGTCTGACAATAATTACATCCATAATGCATGATATCTAGACTGGAAATCCTGACTTTCCGACACATTTTAAAAATAAAACCCCAAGATTCTTGTCCTCAAAACAAACAGAATCTTGGCTGGAGACTGCAGTGGTGTGGGTGAGAGAAAAACAGGGTTTCTCACCTGTAACTGTTGATCGTCGAGTCTCTTCTGTGCAGACACACATTGGGGACTGCGCAGGCGCAGGCCAGCCGCGGAGAAGATTCTTTTAGCTTCTAGAAATGTGACGGGGACGTTCGGGCCCACCGCGCATGCGCGCCGGTGTTCCCGCCAATTTTGAAGTACAAGTACCCGAACGTCCCCGGCATTCCCTCAGTTCACCTGAGCCGCCGGAGAAACAATGGAGTAAACCAAGCACTCACAGCGGGGCAGGCGGGAGGGAATGTGTGTCTGCACAGAAGAGACTCGACGATCAACAGTTACAGGTGAGAAACCCTGTTTATCGTCGTCGTCCTTCTGTGCAGCCCCACATTGGGAGAATAGCTAGCATCTCACCAATGGGGGCGGGTGTGAGTGTCTATGTGAACAAAGAATGCAGAACAGCCGTGCCAACAGCGGATTCACGGCGTGCATTCACGTCTACAGAATAATGTTTAATGAAAGTGTCAGCGGTAGACCACGTTGCAGCTTGGCAGACGTCCTGGAGTGGCACTCCTCGCAGGAAGGCAGCAGAGGCAGCTTGTGCTCGAGTAGAATGAGCAGTAACCGACAACGGGCACCGGACTCCAGCATGTTGATAACAAAGTTTAATTGCAGACACAATCCAGCGAGAGATGGACTGGGCAGAAGCTGGCGAGCCCTTGCGAGGGCCAGAGTAACATAAAAACAAGGCAGGAGACTTCCTGAAACACTTGGTGCGATGTAAATAAAACAATAAAGCACGTTTCACATCCAATGTGTGTAAAGTACGTTCCTCTGGGGAAGAGGGTGTAGGAAAAAAGGAAGGAAGGACCACCTTTTGACGCAGGTGAAATTTTGAAACCACCTTGGGCAGGAACTGCATACTAGTGTGGAGCATGACCGTACCGGGGAAAAATTGCAGGAAGGGGGGGTCACACCTCAGAGCAGACAACTCCCCAACCCGCCTGGAGGAAGTGACTGCAACCAAAAAGGCCACCTTCTGTGTGAGCAGAGGCAAGGGACAGGTAGACAGGGGCTCAAAAGGGGAGAGCATCAGACGGGAGAGCACCAGGGTCAGGCTCCACTGAGGAATAGGATGGGCCCTAGGAGGAAAGGACTTTAGTAGGCCCTTCAGGAACTGTTTGGACAGCCAATGCGCAAACACAGTCCTCCCATCAATCTGCTCATGGAAGGCAGAGATAGCAGCCATGTGCACCTTAACACTGGAGAACGCCAGGCCTTGGGAGCACAGGTCCAGGAGGTAGTCCAGAATGACAGGCAGCGGGCAAGTGAAAGGGGAAACCCCTTTGGGGGCTAACCACCTAGAGAAACGTGACCACTTCCTCTGGTAGGACAACCTGGTAGACGGTTTTCGGGCATTTAAGATCACGTTAAGCACCCTAGCAGAGAGGCCTAGTCTGGGGCGCAGAGGAGCCAGGCAGTCAGATTTAGCACTGCCACATCGTGATGCCACACCCCGTCCCTGAGTAGCAGGTCTGGGGCGTGTGGAAGCGGGAGACACCGCCCCTGTGACAGGGAGAGTAAAAGGGGGAACCAATCCTGGCGAGGCCACCGAGGGGCAATCAGGATACAATGGGTCCGGAAGGCTCTGATCCTGGACAGGACCTTGTGAAGGAGTGGGAAGGGCGGGAAGGCATAAAAGAGCCCTGGAGACCAGGGTATCTGGAAGGCATCCCCCAGTGAACGATGGCCAATCCCGGCCCGGGAGCAGAACAGGGGAACCTGTGCGTTGTGGGCTGTGGCGAAGAGGTCGATGAGCGGGGTGCCCCACATGCGGAAAACCACATGGAGGTAAGCCCTGTTGAGGGACCACTCGTGTTGGGGCAAAAACACTCTGCTCAGCGCATCTGCCGCTGTGTTGCTCTCCCCCGCAATATGAACGGCCTTGGGCAGGACGTTGTTGGTAATGGCCCAGTTCCAGAGCGTAGTCGCTTCCCTGCAGAGCTTGAGCGAGACCGTTCCTCCCTGCTTGTTGAGATAGTAACAGGCTGTGGTATTGTCCGACAGGACCTGCACCCTCTTGTTCCGAATGACATCTGCAAAAGAAGCAAGGGAGTAACGGATCGCTCTAAGCTCTAAGAGGTTAATGTGCATGTTCACCTCAAGGGAGGACCAAACACCCTGAGCAGACAGGCGCCCACAACGCCCTCCCCAGCCTAGAGTGGAAGCGTCCGTAAAGACGGTGACCTCCGGCAGAAAGGGACCAAAAGGACAACCCTTGGACAAATTCTCAGGGACAGTCCACCACACCAAGGACCGCTGTATCACCCTCGGGATGGAAAACCCACGGTGTTGACTCATAGCGAGGGGGTTGAAAACCCGAACAAACCAGTTTTGCAGAGGCCGCATGTGCAGGCGTGCAAAACACACCACCCCTGTGGAGGAGGCCATGAGGCCCAACAAGGTTTGAATCAGGAGGGCAGTTTGGAACCGGTTATGCACGAAGTGGCGGGCCAGGCAGGACAGCCTGCTCAAGCGGTCCGGGGGTAGATAAGCCCGGCCCAGCAGAGAGTCAAAGTGGACCCCGATGAACCTAATGCTCGTACCTGGGGACAACACAGACTTCCCCAAATTGACCACTAGCCCCAGGCCGTCTAGCACGGACAAGGTGAGGGCGATAGAGGCCCGGAGGGAGTCAGAGGAGGGACCCACCAGGAGCCAATCATCCAAATAGGGATAAACAAAACAGCCACTAGACCGTAGATGTGCCACCACGGTGGCCATACATTTAGTGAACACCCTGGGCGCCGAGGCCAGGCCAAAGGGCAAGGCCGTGTACTCATAGACAGCGCCTCCACAGGTAAAACGGAGATATTTCCTGTGGCCCTCAAAGATGGAAATGTGGAAGTAGGCGTCTTTGAGATCCAAAATGGCCATCCAGACGCCTGACTCTAAGAGTTCCAACACCCGGGACAGGGTAAGCATCCTAAACTTCTCCACCTTCAAGTAGGTATTAAGGGCCCGAAGGTCCAAAATGGGACGAGACCCCCCATCTTTCTTATCCACAAGAAAGTATCTCGAATAAAATCCCCAAGGGGAAGCAGAGACATCGACCACCCGGACAGCACCTTTGTTAACCAACTCCAAAACATTATTTTGTAACACAACATTACAACAAGAAGCACAACGAGGGGGGTGCGAAAGAGGGGGTGCAGTGGTAAACGATAACTTATAACCACGGGCCACAATAGAGAGGACCCAGTTATCCGTAGTAATGAGTCGCCAATGGGGCAAGAAAGGCCGTAGCCTGTCCAAGAACAAGATATTAACAGTGTCCTTGCAGGCCAACTGGGAAGCGTCCTGGTCTAGTCAAAAGACCGTGGGCTTTTGCGCCGAAGTCGAGGGCTTGGGCGAGGGAGGCTGATGTCGTCCCTTGGACCGGCCGGAGCGTCTCGAAGAGTGGCGCTGCTGGCCAGAGTAGGAACGGTGGCCATAGGATTGACCGGAGGAGAACCTTCCTTGGCGCTGTTGGAACTGCTGGTAGGGTGACTGATAGGACCGGAACCTGCCGTACCGATATCTCGGACCCGTCTGCGGAACCGAAGGCGCAACCCCGAGGGACTTGGCCGTCTGCTGGTTCTTTTTCATGAGGGAAAGGGACTCATCCGTTTTCTCTGAGAAGAGCTGGGGACCCTCAAACGGGAAATCCTCGACCTTGGCCTTCTTCTCGGGGGGCAGGGCCGTAGATCGAAGCCAGGCGTGCCGACGCAAGAGCACGGAGGATGCCATCGCACGTGCAGCAGAGTCGGCGGCGTCCTTGCCAGCTGTCATCTGTTGCTTTGACAACCGGAATGCCTCGGCCTGGAGAGCCTTGACCAAGGCACGGCGATCGTCGGGAAGGTCAGAGAGGTAGGAGGATAGACGCTTCCACAAGAAGAGATTGTAGGAGCCCATTATCACTTGGAAATTGGCGATACGGAACCCCAGGGAAGCCGAAGAATACACCTTCCGACCAATGCCATCTAGCTTTCTGCCCTCCCGATCCGACGGAGCCGACGAGGAACCGCGTCGGAACCGAGCTTGACCCTCCTCGGCCACGATGGAAGAGGGTTTCGGATGGGTGAAGAGGTAAGGGCAATCCTCCTGCTTGAGCCGATAATATTTCTCGACCTTCTTGGCCGTAGGCGGAACGGAAGCAGGGGTCTGCCAGAGCGCGAGGGCATTGTCGACGAGATCCTCGACAGGGGGAAACGCCACCGAGGCAGGAGAGCCAGAGTACAGCGGCTCCAGCAGCTTGCTCTTTGGCTTCGAGGTGGAAGAGGCGACATCCAGCTCCAGTGCCGCGGCCATCCGGACTAGCTGCTCCGCGAACACTCTGTAGTCGTCATTAGGAGACGACGAACGGAGCTCCCCCACAGCATCATCAGGGGAAGGGTCGGAAGCTGCGTCCGAGGAGTACTCTGATGGAGACACCAGGCCCTCTTCATCCTCGGAGTCAGAGAAAACCGCCGGGGTGTGCGTCGGAACCGAAGGGTGCTCCGTCGGAACCGTTGTACGAGGCTCGGGAGCCGAAAGATGGCGATGCGGCCGGGCAGCAGGCGGAGCAAGTGGCAGAGTCGACGGCGCCGGAACCGAGGTCAAGGGCGCCGATGGGCCAGGCAGGAAGGGGGCGGACTGCTGGATCCAAGCCACGAAATCTTGCCAGGAGGCCACGTTCCCAAAGCCCGGGACAGGCTGCCAAGGAGGTAGAGTAGCAGGCACTGGAACGGATCGGTGAAACGGTGTCGGAACCGACAAGAGTGGCTGCGCCGGAACGGAGGCCTCCGACGGGACCGGAGCAGATGGCAGGGAGCGTTCAAACTCCTGGAACGGTTCCGAAAAACAGGGGAACGATTCATAGTCGTCCGGAACCACCGGAGGAGGCGTACGAGGAGGCGAAGGGGTGTGCAGGAGACTCCTGACGTCCTCAGCAGGAGGGGCCGATCTGGGAGGCGAACCAGCCAACGATGTCGGGGCCGGCGATGAAGCACGGCCCTTGGCTTTCGACTTGGCCTTTGCCTTTTTTGGCGGGGGCTCCGAAGAAGCCGCAGTGGCCAAAGGCTTGGAAGAAGGCTTCGACGAAGCGCGTTTCTTCGCCTTCCGACTGGACGGAACACTCACGGAACCGGAGGCGGTCGAGCTCTCCGGAACGGGTGGGCCCTTCGGATCCGAGGGGAGCGGTTCCGGCGACTTACGCGGAGCCGGCGAGGGAGCGACAGAGCTGGGCTTGCTCCCGGACGATCCAGACGGTTTGGGCGGCAGAAGGTTGGCGTCCCAAAGGAAGGCTCGGAGCCTGGCCTTGCGGTCGTTCCGCGCCTTCGGGGTGAAGGCCATGCAGAACTTACAGCGCTCCACGACGTGCCCCTCGCCCAAACAGATAAGGCACAGGTCATGACCGTCCGAGTGGGTCATTTTAGTGCCACATTGCTGGCATTTTTTAAATAGAGAGGAATGGGACATGGTGGAGACGTGTCCCAGAAGATGAAGCGATAACTCACAAGCGACGAACAGTCCGAAGACACGAGCGACAGCTAAAGAACCTTTTCGAACGGCGGCGAAAAAGGAACTGAGGGAATGCCGGGGACGTTCGGGTACTTGTACTTCAAAATTGGCGGGAACACCGGCGCGCATGCGCGGTGGGCCCGAACGTCCCCGTCACATTTCTAGAAGCTAAAAGAATCTTCTCCGCGGCTGGCCTGCGCCTGCGCAGTCCCCAATGTGGGGCTGCACAGAAGGACGACGACGATCTTTTGAGTTTTGGACAGCAACTTACTCTGCCCGCAGGCTCCTACCATCCTGACTCAAAGGATTCCACCGCCTGCATCTTTTGCTGCCACTTCCCGGCTCAAGCTCATTCTGAATCATGTGAAAAAATTAACAAAGCATGCATAGCCTAGTTTTATTTATTCAATTAGATGGATTCCTATTTTATCCCATCCTAATGGCTCAGGGCAGGTAATAAACTCTGAGGCAATATTTGCCATAATTTAGAATTTGCATTGCCTTCAAGGAATACACCCAGGCTGACTGGCTCCAGAAAGCTATTGGACCAGATGGCCTAACATTCTTGGTTCCCATTTTCTGCTGTGATGGCTCCTTCAGAGATTAGCGGGAGAGTGTCTGGCAGCTGCAACACTGGCTTGTGAAAGGGCGGGAGGGAGAGGACTGCACCTCTAACTTCAGACTTCAAAGGCAGCCTCAAACGAACAACTTGTAAAATGAGGGGCCGATCAATAAAGTGTCCAGGTCTGACTTAGCCAGGACAGAGCAGAGCCCCAGCGTGACCCACACGAGGGCCCCTTCAGGCTGTCGAGACACTGCTCTCCTGCAAAGGACTGGGAATAATTTTATTAGTGGGGTTGGGCACCGCCTTTAACATGAGGCAATTTCCCTGTTATCCTATAATGCCTGTCCTCACAGCACTGGTGGAGGGGACGGTACCTTACAGGTAGCAGTCTCTGGTAGAATACAGATAAGCAGTCTCAAGTACCCTCTCTCCGGCTTTACAAAACTGGAAAAGATATTTTAAAAAATGAAACAAACTCTTTTCCTTACTGTGCAAGCACACATTCATTGATGAAATAAAATTAAAGCATTATCCACACAAATAAACCGAAAGCAGCAAAAATCAGATGTTGGACAAGTAGATTTAGAAGACGTGATATTTTGGGACAAGTGGTGGCAGAGGTGCAAGCGGATAATGCAGGGCAAGCAATGCAGAAAGGCAGGCCTTCCCAATGTCACCAGATGCAGGATAAACCAGGTGACACAACAGCACTTTGCTAGCCCACATAGGACAAGCTTGGGCTGCAACTGTACTGGAAGCCAAATCAAGCTCTGGAAAAAAATTGTTCTGAAAATACAGGAATGCAGCGGTACAGGAGGCATGTTATCGGATAATAAGCGAGTGAGTAACTGGTATCAGAGGAAAAGGATCATGTGGAAGCCCCACAAAGTTTCCCAGTTCAGGATGGATCTCTCCTGAAAAGGGCTGAATAAAGCTTTGTAGTTGTCATTCAGAAGGCCTGGAAGGAAAAAAAATACCATTTTCTGTCATACGTATGTTAGAGCTACAAAATATGACCAGTCCCAATGTCTATACTTAAATCTGCTATAAAGCCACCTGCCCTTGACTTGGCTGGCTGAAGAAAATTCAAAGGCATAGCCTGAATACAGTATCAAATATACCAAACATATCCTTTGCAGGTGTGTAGATTTACAGAGTCCATAAGAAGTGTGGACCCAGAATTGTTGTGAAGGATCTCTCCCAAAGGTTATTTAACCAAAACTGTTTTACACCAGGGCACGCACTCCTATAGTATATGTACTGCTAATAGGTTATCCCGTACAATTCAGATGTGCTACACACAGACAAGTAAGCAAGCAAAGCATGCTTAGATGCCTGAAGGCTGCACTCCCCCCCTCCCCGAGAGATCTGTGGATACAGCCAGTGATAGCCTCTGAGGTTCTCCTTGCAACTCTGTCTTCCATGCAAGCAGATACTGACTCTAGTATAACTTTGGCTGTAGCTAAATTTCTTGCAGCAGTGGAATCTATGTGAGGATGGCAATACAGAGTGATCTTTGTAAGAATGGTTCTCTCCAAGACCACTGGATCATCAGAATGTTAAGGGGGGGGGAGATGTCTGAAGGTGAAGGGATGCATTTGGAAAAACAAATCCAGGTGCCTCAAGCAAGTGACCCTTAGGGAAGGAAGAAACTGAGATTTTTCAGCCAATCGTGAAACCACAACATACCACCAAACATTAAATTGCAGATCTTTCCCCAGGCACAGCTGACCTGTGACTTCATAATATGAATCAATGACCCCATATGGGACAGCTTTGAAGCATATTTTCTAGAAAGGTACACATATTTACACACGTTATTGTAGTGTCCTGACAGTACAAGAATCTTCATCACGCACAAGAATTTTCATCATGCAGTTCAGTATACAATAAATGGCACACTACACAGCACAGCTTGGCAGATCTAACTATGGCAATGAGATGTCTCATCCATCATCAGCCTCTTAGTTATGTCTTCAACAGGACCTTCCTCACCATGTGCATTTAAGAATTTCCCCCTCACATTAAGTAGTAAAAGAATTTCTGATGCTGGGAATTTTGAAGCATGATATTGGAAAGGAAAGGAACTCAGTGCAGGGCAAGCTGTTCAGAAGGTGCTGTGGTCATATTCTTGCTAATCTACATGATGAATGCGAGGCACTAGCCTTGCCTTATTCTGCAAAGAATGGAAGAAATACAGACCTACACTACACGCAGTGGTAGGCTCTTTTGTTGTAATGTACAAATGCCATTGCTTCCCCTTTAAAGGCAAAGGCACCCACAGCTGGAAACTCCTCCAAGTTAATGCAGGCCCCCCCTCCCAATAAGAGCAGCAACGCAAGAGGCTCATTAAATGTTTCTAGCTGGCAGGAGGCCAGAACTAGAGCTTGTTTGTTCTATATTCCGATAAACAGTCTGTCATGGGCTCTGGGAGCGAGATCATGGGGAAATCTACAGTTCCAGCAAGAAATGAGGTTTGCACGCACAGACACACACTCCTAGCTGCTTTCTTATCCTTTGCAACCTTCAAAATAGCTAGCACTCACTCTAGCAAGGGACTTGGTTTTCCTGGGGGACCTTCTGAACCACAGGCCAACTTCAAGATCTTATCTGTAAACACTGTTTTATGGTAACTCAGGGACAAGACATGGTTACCACACTGCATTTGTCATTTCCTGCAGCCCAGGAGAGGTGATATTTAACAAGCCTCTTCACACATATAGGAGGTCCAACACAGAATGCAAAGGCCACATACACACAAAAACAGAAGTACAGGATGTCTGGTGGCATCAACACTATCATCAAACTGAGGATACAGAAAGGATCATCATTAATCTCTGTGAACAATCCTTGCTGCAAAATTTCAGTGGAAAACTCAAGCACTAGCAACCTGTGCACCTTTTGTATACACTAAATGCAGATTCTTTGGGACACGGAGTGCCCAGCACTCCCCCTCCTCATGTATGTTGGCCAGCAGGCAGGGTGGGACACAGCAGGGCTACAAAACTGGGAAAGCCTGGAGGGAAGGGAGAGGGGGAGAAGGAACCCATGCTGTGCCTGGTGCTTTAAATGTTTGGCCTGGCTTTGGAGGGAGAGCACGTGACTTTCTGCTTGAGGAAGCAGCAGCCGCTCTGGCAGCTTCCAGCGGGAGATGGAGGAGGAGGTGGTGGGGGAAGGGAAGCAGAAGGGAAGGGAAGGGGGTTGTTGAGAAACAGAAATTGCTGCAAGGCTAGGGAAGTAGGTCCAGGCAGACAACAGGTAGCAGGGAATGAAATATCCTACGAGATGACGTACTTGGTGGTTTGCTAGGCAGGAACTGCTGTGTCCTGGCAGATACTCTAGCACCCCAAGCTTGCTGCAGGAATTCACCCCATGCTCAGTCAGTCTGGCCCAAACCACTTTGGCAATAGGAGGCAGGACACTTGGATACTGTCAGAAGAACAAGATTTGGGTCCAGTAGCACCTTAAAGGCCAACTAGATTTCCAAGTTATGAGCTTTTGAGAGTCAGAGTTCTCTTTGTCAGAGATCAACCCACCCCAGTTTGGGATGAAACACTGCTAAGTAGTAATAGATCCAGAGGAGTTAGCCGTGTTAGTCTGTAGTAGCAAAATCAAAAAGAGTCCAGTAGCACCTTTAAGACTAACCAATTTTATTATAGCATAAGCTTTCGAGAATCAAGTTCTCTTCGTCAGATGATCAGGCATCTGACGAAGAGAACTTGATTCTCGAAAGCTTATGCTATAATAAAATTGGTTAGTCTTAAAGGTGCTACTGGACTCTTTTTGATTTTGCTAAGTAGTAAAGTATTGATCCTTGTAGGAGCAAACCACACCATTCTCAGTTCCAGGTCCCTGAGTAAGAAACCACCACGCAGACTAGGACTACAATAGAAGCCCTCCTCACACCACAACTTGGGTGTGTGAGAGACAGCAGGATCACCTGCTGCAGGCAGCCCTATGAAGCCTCCATGGCATGTCTGATTGCGTCAAGGGCTACTGAAGGAACCAAAGACAGTATTTCTGGTAGGAGACAGGACAGAAAGGTCAGGTCAAGCATGGCTTCAAGGAAAGCCTGGTTAGAAATCTGATCCTGCTCTGTAGCATTTACTGGTTACCACCAGTCTACAGAACCCAGAGTGAGTCATCTGGGCTGTCTTCAACTCCTTCCTAACAGTAGTCCTGAGTACACACTGCACCCCACAACTGAAACACACCCTGTCCCAGATCAAAGCTTTGGATGAAGGAATGGTGGGGCTACACAGGTCTTTCTAGTAGTGCCATGAGCCTCCATGCCTGCTACCATTCCCCCATCCTCCAACTAGGCAACTATAATGGGATGTCCAAACCTAGCCTTCACATGTCATAGCTGCAGCCACCCAAGGACAAGCTTTCTAAACACATGGGTGTATGTGTACACTTTAAGTTTTTGTGGCGCGCCCACAATTTGCAAGATACCTTAACTAGGGAGCAACCTTCCTGCTTAATAAGATTCCCCCCCCCACTGTGGAAGCCCAAGAAATCGAAGAGTTGACATTAAACCCATCTAGCACAAAGTTCCATGGCCTACTATGCCAACGACTCTTTACCTATCTTCCCCAACAGCAAGGAAGGAAGGTGGGGGGGGGGGGAAGAACCATATAGCTGCAACAGTTTTTCTGAAGAGTCCAGAGCTAAAGAGTGCCAGCCCATCCCCCACATAAACCAACTTACACACACACAGAGCCAAGGCCACCCAGTCCAAACTAATAGTGTCGAGAATCATCAACTCTAGCAGCCTCTTTTCAAGTATGGAACAAAACCTATGTTCAATAAATTAGAGAAAACCCTCAAAAACACATCCTTGGGAGTTGTGATTTCTAAAATTATTGGAATTAACTATTGTATAACCGAACAACTGTTTCAGATTTCTGTTTTCCATGCAGGTGGGAACAAGATGCCCTTCTCTCAGAGTGAAAAAGGGCAACATCCTTTAACATGTCAATATCCCACTGCTGAATGCAAGTCCCCTAGGGCAGCCTCCATACATTCAGAAGAGAGACATAAAACAAAATGCACACAGCCACTGTCACGGCCCTCCCACAACTATTTTTCCTGTAATGTTGATTGAGCTACCCTAGCCCGAATCTTATACTTCCCAGTATAAGCTGCTGGTCCCCAAACCCTCCCTTCGTCGGAAGTGTTACTCCAGCAGACATGCCCCAGCACTGGGCACCTCTGCAACCTCTGACTGGCACCTCTTTTGCCAACCGATACGAGTAACGAGGACCCCGCAAAACGCCCCCACCCCCGCAACACAAACAAGCCGATCCCACCACGACCCCAGATCTTCGCCCCAGCCCCCAGCCCGAAAGCGAGGCCCCTGCGCCACATGCTCGACTGGGACTCCGCAACCCCCCACATAGCCCGTGTTTTTTGGGGGGAGGGCGAGAGGCGATGAGGCTGTTTCCCGTTCGGCTGTTTCCAGTCTCAGAGAGGCCCAAGCAGGGGCAGGCAGGAACTCCCCTCCCCACCCTGGCTTCGAGAAGGATGCATGCCGGATCATTTCCCTCCCTAGCGCGCTCAGACTCACCTGGGCACGCACAGCCCACTGACATCTTCACATGCCCGGCCTGGCGCAGGGGAGGTTCGACGTGCCCGCTCGGCGGGGCCCTGGCATCCGCCGCCCTGGGAGAGACCCCGGCCCAGCCCTTAGGCAAGGCCGCCCCCGACCGCGGGGCCTCCCCGCAGGGAAGCGCAGTAAGCGCAGTAAGCGGGGCAGCCCGATCCCCCTCTCTCGCTCTCTCTCTGCCCGTCGGCGCGTACAGGGCTGGGCTGTTGCTGCGTTGGCCTCGCCGCGCGAGACGATGCGCTCCGATCGCCTCCGAAGCCGACCCGGGGCTGATTAATATGCTAATTGCGCGGCGAAGGGGGAGGAGAGCGAGCGCGAGCTTGTCAAAGTGACCTGAGCCGAGCCGAGCCGCGACAGGGAGAGGAGGGAAGGGGAGGGGCAGCCATGTGACGCAGATGGGGGAAAACACACCAATCTCTGCCACAGCAGCCACCTCCGGCGGGCTCGCGCGGGGAGGGGACCGAGGGGCTGTGGAAGGCGCGCGCTTGCATGTGTGCCGTGTGTGCGCGCCACGCTCGTGTGGAGGCATGTGCCGACACGTTTAGAGGCGTGCGCGCACACGCATGTGTGTCTACAAGGGTGCAAATGCATGGGCCACGTGTGGGCAGTCACTTGGGTTGGGTTAAATTAGAAACCTTAAAGAACCTCAAGAGCTGCTCTGCTCCTCCCCTACTTTACCCCAGTCTCCGTATTCTATGCTTTTCCAAAATGTTTGTTTTCCATCGTCCATGTTCAGTGTACTAACACGAAGCTTGCTATCTAACCTGTAAACCGTGCCCGTTAATGGTAGGTACGTGGAATACTCAGTGGTGAAGGAAAGGCAAATCAAGGTTCTGTTGCATTTTGCTACCTTTTCATACAGTCAGGGACTCAGCCCTCCTTATTCAAAATAGATTCTAGCTAGCTGAGCCCAGAGTTTGCTTTGGATCTGCCATAAATAAAAATCTTACCCGTGGGCCAAAGCAGTTGATCCTGGAGATAGGAAGCACTTCCTAAAATGCAACCCAATTGCTCTTCCCCTGAGTTGTAAACATTCCTTCTGATTCTTCATTATCAAAGGAGAGCCCTTTTCTCCTTATTTAGTAACATACTTTTCAAGTTCCTTCATTCCAGGAGTGATTGCTCAGGACTCCTCAAAGGGCTTGTACCCTTTGCATTTTTCTCCACAGCAGGATAAATATATGCTGTTCCTCAATAATTTCTCCATCTGTTTTGCTTTACAATAATGTTTCTGATGCTCTTTTGTAGAAAGTTTATTTTCTTTGCATATTTTTCACAATCTAGCAGCCAAAACTGGACACATTTTTCTGATGGCCAATCCTTTTTGAGCAAAGTAGAACCCATACTTTCTATGACTTGGATACAGTGTTTCTGCTAAAGCAAAACAAAATGGCTTTCTGGTATTTATGGTGCTGTCAAATTAGTGACTACTATCAGTTTGTGGCTAACTGTAATCTACGGCAACATCTAGAAACCAGTAGGAGAACATTTCAATCTACCAGGACATTCCATCAAGGACTTAAAGGTCACCATTGTTCGACAGAAACCTTTCAAAAACAAAATCCAATGGAAAGCTGCTGAATTGGAATTCGTATGTAAATTTGACTCAGTCAGACTTGGATTGAATAGAGACTATGAATGGTTATCTCATTAACAAGTAACTCATTTCATTATCAGAAGCAAACTGATTTGCATCTACTCCCCCCTCCCCTCCCCACCTATATATATCTGGCCTGTTTCTTCTTACCCTCCATGCAGCTGACGAAGATAACTGTGGTTCTTGAAAGGTTATGCTACAGTAAAGTTGGTTAGTCTTAAAGGTGCTACTGGACTCTTTTCTGTTTTGTTATCTGTGGGAATTTTCTCCCCAAGCAGAGCTATAATCCAGCCAACGATCCCATGGTGTATTTACAAACTTTCTTGCTGAGTTTCATACTGCGGGTTTACAATCCAGCCAGTGTGGTATAGTGGTGAAGAGTGTTGGACTAGAATCTGGGAAACTCAGGTTTGAACCCCCACTCTTCCATGGAAGCTTGCTAGTTGACTTTGGGCCAATCACACACTCTCGGCCTAACCTAACTCATAGGGTTGCTGTGAGGATAAAATAGAGGAGAGGAGAATGTTTTGTGTCCCCATTAGGGAGAAAGGAGGGATATACTCCATAATATCTATGTCCTAATTTCAACAAGGGCTGAATCACAAAATGTGTTTTCAAGGCCAAAACATAATCTTCAAACATGAAATAATATTAAAGAGAAATGACATCTTAGCACTTTGTAACATTTCACTTGCCACTGAGTAACTGTAGCCTATTCTCCACGTATGAGGCTAGGACAAGGATTCTAATCCACATCATTCAGCTTCCAGGCAGGTTTCAGCCTAAAATTTCTCTTTAGACATTAAGCATACCAACCTGTTTGTGACTATGTCAAGGTTGTGTGTGCTATAATTTTTCTTTCAGACACTTTGATTTGCAGTTCAGCAAGAAACAGCATATCCTGACCTGGATGGCCCAGACTAGCTTAACTAAAAAACTAAGCAGGGCCAACCCTGGTTAGTACTTGGATAGGAGACCACCAAGGAAGTTCAGGGTTGTTATACAGATACAGGCAAAGACAAACCACCTCGGAGTGTCTTTAGCCTTAAAAAACCGTATGGAGTCATCATAAATTGGCAGCTACTTGATAGCACTTTTCACCACCAATAAATAGCATAAACCAGACATATTCAGCTTTTTCAGACCAGATACTCACCCTGCATCATGGAACCAACTTTTAATGACACCTGCCTTTATTCTCTTCCATACTTTCCTTTTGCTTTCTCTACTTATCTCCTTACTTTAATCTTAAAGAAGCTATATAAAAAAAGATGAGGACTATCACATTGAGCTAAGTTTAGGCCAGGACAAAACTCACCAGTTGATGGGTACAAGCATTGTTGGATACACTGATAACCTTAGGTTGGAATCCTAAACACACTTACTTAGGAGAAAGCTCTATTGAACCTACTGGGACTTAATTGTGCTTAATCAGGACTAGGATCATGCTATTCCCTAGTAGCCATTGACATTTCTAATTTCCATTAATTTATCATACTTTTTTCTAATAATTTATCACTGGCTATCAGCTCATCATCATCTTTTTTTCTTCCATGCAATACCTTTTATTATGGCCAATCAAAACAACACAAAATAGCATGCAAGCTTTTGATCAGCTCATCTTCTGTTTGGCAGTTCCAACAGGCAATCATTCACGTTCAAATAATATCTTACATTTTAAATCATTATGTATTAATTTAATTTTGCTCTCTCTAAATCATGCATTGTGTATGAGTTAAGGAAAGGAACATTTCCTATTCAGTCTTTCACAATCTCTCTCTTTAGCTATATGTATGAGTCTTAACTTTCTTATACCTCCTGAAAAGTGATCTATAATACCATTATTAAATTTGTGTTGCTTTTCCTCTGTGTTTTCCCCCTTTGTTCCAATATATGTGCTCGTGGTATGATCTTCCTCTTCAACCATGTCATATGTAAAGGCTTAATAATTACAGTTTAATGATTGATTTGAACCAATTTGTGATGGTAAATGCCTCCAGGGTCTATTGGTTTGGGGAATTCCTGGAGATTTCAGGGTGGTGGCGCCTGGGGAGCAGGGCAGGGAGCTCAGCAGGGATCTGATGTCATAGAATCCTCCTCCAGCACTGCTATTTTCTCCAGGAAACTGACCTCTGTAGTCTGCAGATCAGTTATAATTCCAGGAGAACTCCAGGCCCCACTTGTAGGGCACTTGTAGGCCCCTACAAACAACAACAACACTTGTTGAACACAACATAAATTAGATTAATAGTCTATTAAAATTGCCTGACATAGTTCAGCTTTAAGAAGGGGAAAATATAACAATTTTAAATGATTTATAATTTTTTTAAAAAACCCTCCTGTTTATATTGTTATTTTCCACTACATTGTTTTTAGGTGTTGAGAAACTCACTGCC
Organism: Eublepharis macularius; assembly: GCF_028583425.1. Taxonomy (NCBI): domain Eukaryota; kingdom Metazoa; phylum Chordata; class Lepidosauria; order Squamata; family Eublepharidae; genus Eublepharis; species Eublepharis macularius. The sequence goes on along the minus strand of NC_072795.1, from coordinate 64,771,981 downwards.
TTACAGTTTATTCTAATACCATCCTAAAAATGCAAGGCATGCAAGCAGGCCACACCCAGGGCTGTATATCAAAGTAAGGAACTGGAAATCAAAAGGGAATCTGCCATCTCCTGTGACAAAACACCCTCCACTCCTGAGTTTCCTGGGGAATAAAAGGTACATGCATTACATGAATCACATCCCTTTATATGCATTTGGCAAATCTATAGGTATCCTACCCAGCCTAAAACCTGCAATCTTGAAAAATCACAAGAAGCATCATCTGACACAGACATGCAGCTCAACGTTTTTATTAAAAAATGTACCCCTCTCCTTTTTTTCCTTTGAATGCTCATCCTGTCCTGCACTGTACATTATCCAGATCTTCTGAAAAGTCTGAGCAGAGCAAAATCCCCACAACAAGACTGTCTCCAGTCTCTATGCAGATGGCATGTTATGCTATTGACACCAAAAAGGGGCTTGAGGGAGTTATTGCAACCGGTTGTAACCGGTGCATATGTGGAAATATCCTTATGACTTCATTACTCAGCCTGGACTCCAGGAAGATATGTTTGCAGCAAGGCAGAAAAATGGTTTACTTGGCATCCAGTGCCTGCCCACCTAGAAAACATATAATGAGGCAAACATGAGGCCTGTTGGTTAGGATCCAACAGAGTTTTGTCAATAGCAAATATAACAGCAAGCCATTGTTTATTGAGCGAACTGGGTGGGAGTTTTCCAGCAGTCTTAGCAAGGACTGATTTTATTTAAAAAAAATCAGGGAGATGCTTTGAGTGGGAGCTGCTAACAAGAGGGGCGGGGACAGGAGTCAGCAGGAAGTGGTGATCTGAGATTTTCAAAGATGAGCTCATCTTAGCATACCAGGGTAGAAATCTTGTTATAATGTGATAATCTGTTAAACTGGTGTGATGATGGGGGTTGTTCCTATAGAGCTGGCCTTGTCTCTCGAAAGGAGAGGCCATAAATTTTGTCTGGTTGCCTTAAACATCTTTCTTAAGCAAGGTATTTTTGCCAAGTTATACCAAGTTAGCAAAGGAAAAGAATGAATGTAACCATTGTCTTAATCAGAGATGGCCAATTCAGAAGGGCTTTTTAAAAAAGAGAATAGGATTGTAGTTTTAATGTCTGAAGAAATTCTAGGCAGTTTATTGTGTTATTGTATGTATTATACTGTTTTATTGCATTGCTTTCTAATTTTGTGATCTGTTTTGAATTTTAACAAGAAAGGCAGACTATAAATGAAGTAAATAACTAAATTTATACTCTTGGAGATCAGAATGTTCTGCAGACATTAGGAAAGACATCATACAACTTTCCAAAGGATGCTCAGGCTCCATAATAAAGTTGGTTTTACCTAGCAACAAAGGGCTTAATATACACGCAGCACTTAAACTTGCATGGTTGTTAACAGAGACTGTGACCTGGGGAATTAACGTACTTCCTAATAAATTACTTGAAGAGTTAGTCAAACTTGCATAATCTCTAGTGCTTTTCCTTACAACAGTGGAAAGTATTTTTTCTGCATACTAAAACCATGACTGGCATATGAGTATATGATGCTCACACTGGCAAAGGTGAGAATGATTCTGACTATACTGACACAATAGCTTTCATGACAGATATGTACCTTCTTAGGATACTACAGGATAGGAGGGACTGTGAAAGATAACTAGGCTTGAATTGGAATACAATCAAAGGTTTCGAATGGAGTCTTGGATTTTCAACTTGGAACAAGATGCAGTGGAGGCTGGAGCTGTAAAAGGGAAAACTCATCTTTCACAAGATGGTGTACCACTAAGGAATCTCTAACCTGATGTCCAGTCTAGGCTAGAACCCACTTGCATTTTCATTCTGCTTTATCTTAAAGTTTGTTAAATAAAATAATGATGATGTATCATAAAATGGCATCTGGTCTAAAACAACAGAGAAAAGGGTATAACGTGACACCCAAAATATTCAGGATGTACACACATACACACAAAAGACAGAGGGTACACATTAGTGAAATTTGCTAAGTTACAAGCAAGTTTACTTCCTCATGTTAATGATATAGAAACAGTCAATTAAGTATCAAAAAAGAGTTAGTGTTTTACTGATAAAATTGTAAAGAGTACAAGTATCTTTAAAAATCTGTAATCTGACATAAATAATATAGCACTGTAGCTTCATAGTAAGCAAAGGTGCAAACTGATAATACAAATTTTTTAAAACCTGCTTTAAGAAAGATTCCGAAATGTGCAAAGTAATACTTAGATTGCTCAATAAGGTACATCTTTTGACTGAGGAGATTTAAGATTCTTCAGTATCATGCAATCTAGTACCTCCGTATAATATCTCAACAGCCTTTAAAACAATTTGGAAGCTTTATAGATGTGTCTGTTTACCTGTGCTGTGAGAATGAAGTCTCTGAGCTCATGGCTTACAGGCTTTCATTTTTAGTCTCAAAAGTTGGGTTCATGCTGACAATGCCACACCACTATCATGAGCATCTCTAAGGGGTAGAGAGTCTGAATGGTGGTGGAGAGCTAATGGAGTTGGAGAAGGATTACTACAGGTATAAAAACACAGCAGCACAGGAAGAGGATCTACAGAAGTCACTGAAGGGTACATAAAATAGATTCCATGTTACCATCCAAAGTCCTGTGAAATTATCTGGGATATGTCTTCTCTTCAGGGATGTACCAAGCCTCCTTTTCTCATACAGAACAGTGCTCTTTGACTAGCCATTTTTACTCACAAAGGTGGTAGCTATAGTTCTCTCCCAATGGCCCAGGCTATTTATTTCAAAACATCTAAATCTGCCTTTCCACCCAATCTAGGGTCCCCAAGTCAGTAATAAATAAAAAAATTAAGACAAGCTTAAAATATAAAAAGTAAAACAAGACACAGACACGTAAACAGAAAGGAGGGTCAATGACAGTCAACAAGGGAACACCAAACCAAACAAAAAGTCTTCATCCGCTGGTGGAAGTCAATGCTAGCAGAGGACAGATTAAAGTCCCTGTGGAGGGAATTACATAGTTTGGTGCCATGACTGAGAAGGACCTTTCTTGGGTTGCCACCAGCACCACCACCATATTGTCAGGATTAAATTTCAGCTTGTTAACCTTCATCTGTCCTCAGCTTCTGACCACCAGTTCACAGTTTCCACAGCCTATAAAGGAACTGCTGGAAGGATGAGACCGAGATGAGTATCATCTATTTATTGCTGAGTTCCCTGCCCAAACCTCCTGATGACCTCTCCCAGAAGTTTCATATACATGTTAAAAAGCATGGGGGACAAGACAGAACCTTGTAGGACAACTCTGGAAGCCAGAGGCCAAGGGGCCAAGCAGCAGTTCCCCAGCACATCCCTCTGAAGCCTACCTTCCAAGCAGGACTGAAATCTCTGCAGGATGGTGCCTTCCAGTCCCAACCGCATAAGGCAGTCCAGAATGATACCGTGATTGATGGTATCAAAAGCTGCCGAGAGGCCAGAATCAACACAGCCACATTCCCCCATACATTTCCCAGCACACATCATCCACTGGGGTGACCAAAGCTGTTTCTCCCCCATAAACAGAACTGAAACTAGACTGGAAAGGATCCAAACAATCAGCTTCACCCAGGAATCCTTTGAGTTATGTCTCTCTTAACATCGTTTTTTCTTTCAATGAAAGCACACATTTGAATCCAAGTGATTTTATCTTGTAAAATTATTTTGTAGGCCTATTTGATGGTTGCTGGACACTGATTCAGTGCCTAGCCATGAAGGAAACTCATAGGCTGAGGTCAAGAGAGGGGAAATAGGCAAGATTCGTAAGCCTATATGCTAGCCTTTACTTCCTCTCTCCAAGCCACCCATAGGAGCACTGCTCACTCGACACATATGAGAGACAGGAAAGGTGTCCATCCTTCTAGCTTCTGACCATTGCTCTTTCAATATCAAGGTAAAGCCTTGACTTTATGTACCTATTGATACTAAGGTGCTATTGTAAATATACCCTGGGTACACCACTGAAAATCAAAGGCAGCTCTTTGCCCCTTTATATGTATTTAGCAAATCTATTGGTAATCCCACCCAGCCTAGAACCTGCAATCCCGAAAAATCAAAGGCACAATAATCTGTCACAGACAGACAAACGGCACAAAGGTTCCCTTCCCTTTGAATGCTCCTGTTGTGTGTTGCAGTGTACATTAACCAGATCTGTTTAAGTCTGAGCAAAGCAGCACCTCCACAGCAAACCTTTCCTTTCCTCTCCTGGTTTCTATGCAGATGGTATTATTATGCTATTGACACCAAAATGTACAACGTTGATGTGTGAGAAAGCATGAGAAAAGTTGTTGTTGTTAAAGAATGCCTACTCTTCACAAAGCAGTAATCTGTAGTTTAAAATGCATAAAAATGTTCAAGTATCTTAGAAATATACTTCCATTGTCTTAGTGCCCATTCCACTGTCACTTTGGTACACCTAATGGCAATACATATTGTCCACAAAATGTTGAAGGAAAGAAGAAGAAACATAGAACACTTTATGGGACTCCAGGGTGTAATCTCATGAGTAGAAAGGGGCTGTCTGAAGTCAGCTGTGGTGAACTTGCAATCATTGGTGCTGTTATAATGGGGTTCCAAACAATGGAGGTTCCTTTGTTCTTTCCTAGTTATGTTCCCATTATTTCCAGCAACTGGTTTGTTGCCATTTTTCTTCAATTGCAGTGTAATAGAGATACAATTTTAGTGGTGTAGATGGACTTTGCGTTAATATTCTGGTTGGTCCTTCCTATTGATTGCAACTTCCTAACAAGTATCCCCTTAGTATAGCAACAGTTTTTTTTAAAGGTACTATTCAGAGTTCCATTTGAGTTTGAGAGGGAGAGCTTAGAGTTTCGAAATAAACATTTAACTAAAACATGACTACAGACATTTACTTTTTATACGGCACCTTTCTCCCCAGTGGGTACCCAAAGTGGTTTATGTTGTTGTTTTATCCTCATAACAACCCTTTGAAGAAGATTAGGCCGACAATGTGTGACTTGCTGATCAAGATGAGCAAGAAAGCTTCCATGGCAGAGTGTGGGTTTGAACTTGAGTCTCCCAAATCCTAATCCAACACTTACAGTGCAATCCTAAACACAGTTACTCCAGTCTAAGCCCAATGAAATCTATGGACTGGAGTAACTCTGTTTAGGATTGCACAATTAGCTTTTGGAGCATTAGATGTAGGATGAGCAGATTTATGTTGGGAGAATAGTGATAAAGTGCCATGAACTAACAGTTCAGACTGGTTCACATTAAAAAAATACATTGCTGAGGCATACTTTCACTTACATTAGTGAATAAGAGGGGAAAGACTCAGGGAAAAATCCAAAAAGTGGATTATTTCAACAGCGCAATATTTGTGTGTGGAACCTGTGTTATAATTACACATGCAGTTTAATGCCACTATAGGATTGACGAGTTTACACAGAACAGTCCTGTTCATGGAATTGACCAATATTTTAATTATTTTATTTATGCTTTTGTGCAGCATTGTTTTGGGGTAGGAAAGAATCATTAAGTAGGACATTGGCTTTCTTGTTTAGAAATCCTTGCCATAGCTATATCAAAAAGAGTCCAGTAGCACCTTTAAGACTAACCAATTTTATTGCAGCATAAGCTTTCGAGAATCAAGTTCTCTTCGTCAGATGCATGATACAATCTGACGAAGAGAACTGGATTCTCGAAAGCTTATGCTGCAATAAAATTGGTTAGTTTTAAAGGTGCTACTGGACTCTTTTTGATTTTGCTACTACAGACTAACACGGCTAACTCCTCTGGATCTTTGCCATAGCTATGTAACTGATCTACATGCTTCTCCAAGTGAATTCTCAAACAGGAAGTCAAAGATCACAGATATCTTGTAAGGAGGTCATGAGAGGTGGGACTCGAGGGTAGAGTACACACAAGAGAGATTTCTCCCTTCTTGATCGATTGAAAAGTGTTTCTTTCAAGGATTTCAAAGTGATGCCTCTCTATCACAAGGCATCCCACTCCCTACTGCAGTGTTGTGCTCTGTGTCCACTGAAACTCTCTCCATCGTGCCCCAAGCCAACCATCATGCCTCAACCCTAAAGGCAATTTTGGGCAGAAAGCACAGGTGTGCCACCTACAGATAGATCAGGAAAATACATCTAATACACGTGGCAGTATAACTGATGTTTCTCCAGAACAGCAAGGATCCAAACTCTTCATGGACTCAGAGTTGCAAACTGTTTCCTTTTGGAGCATCTTTGTCTTGCCAATAAAGCTGCTAGACAATGCAATTTGTATTGTTGCTAGAACAGTGGGGGATGGCTTTCTGGAAACCACAGTATGGACAGGCTAATAAAATGTGCTGTATCCAGTCCAACAAGGACGTCTCTACTCTTCATTCTATAAAGAGAAGTATTTCTGTGGAATGGAAAACGTGTTGCCTTCCAAGTCTCGTGGATTCTACCTTTCCGTTTGCTGTCCTGTCATTGCTCTAGGCAACATCATCCTACCTCTGGCAGCAAGGCAAGCTTCCAAGAAATTCAGTAATAAACAATGGAATCTATTTGTCCTATACATTAGTTTGCATTTGGTAAAACAATTCTTTGTTTGGCCTCCCAACCTAGCATGATTAGACCCAGACCTCTTCTCTAGTATGGCAGTTACTTCATGTTCTTTGGTCATACACTGGGCCACATATTCTATAGATATGCGTAACTTTCCTACTTCTACAGTATCTACGTATAATTTTAGTTGGAGCTCTCAGACTTGTTTCAGAAGCTAGAACTGAACTTTAAAACAGCCATTCCCCCTATCGTATATCGGCTTTCCCCTTTCCCCTCCCCTTCTCTAAACTGGGAGATGAATTCTTCTGACCACTGGCATAATTCTCCTTTTACATATAGTGCACAGGTCTTAATTGCAGGTTTTAGGTAAGTGTGGAATTAGCTAGGCTGAAAGTGTTCTATGGTGGTTAGAGTGTCAAACTAGGATCTGGGAGCCCTACGTACAAATCCCTACTCTGCCACAGAAGCTGAGAGACCTTGGTCCAGTCAGTCATACACTCTTAGACTAACCTACCCCACAGGGTTGTTGCAAGGATGAAATGGTGAACAATATAAACCAAGTACGATATAAAGAAAGTAAATGTAAACAAATAAAGTTTAAACTAATAACATGGATTTAGGTCTCTTCCATATGGGAAGATAATACCCATCTCCTTCCCACCAAAATGCTTTCTTTAAAAAGAGAGTATATCACTATAGTGTAATGCTGCAATGTGCCATACCTACTGCCACAAAAACTACATAAAACTTGTTGGTGGGGAGAAAGAAATTGTGGGAATGAGAGGAAATAAAACAGGACATGGTACCAAATGTGGGAATGGAGCTTTCCCATCACATCCACTCTCTCCAAACATGCTTTGAGTATGATCTTTTGTGCTTAAGCAAGTATGGGGCAAAATGCAGCAAAGCCAAGGAAAATCTGTAAGATGGGAGATGCCAACTTGTGTGGAAGTGTAAATGTAAACTGTAAACAAACTGCTTCTGAAGGAGAGCACAAAGCAAAAACTCTCTGTGGAAGCAACCCTAGTCAGTTAGAAAACAATGAGGACTGGGGGCAAAACACTTGTGACAGAGGTTGATCTTCCCATACAGTCCTAAACAGTTATACTCTTTTAAGCTCATAGACTTCAAAGGCCTTACAGGATGTAACTCTGTTTAGGAGTGCACTGTTTATCAATAGCATCTTTTTCATTTTTGTTTTTACAAAGTAAGGACTGTATTACTAACATAGGCTTTCCTTACTACCACAATGGCAGGAGGCAAAACACACATCCATTGAATAGTTATTATGTCAGATCCTGGTGGAAACTACACTGCAATCCTTGATCATATCATAGCAGTCACCAGGCAGTGAATTCTCATTATGCCTCAACATCAAGTCCTGATACATTCTGAATAATCTGAGGTGCTGGTGGAAATACCAGGATTCTGGGATGCTAGACACACATTCTTAGCGGTTCTAGAAGGGTAGCTGCGTTAAGTCTGTTGAAGCAAAAATATACAGGAGTCATAATTTTCCGATTGCGAAATAACAGAAAGAACACAAAACATGGCCGGCGTACTGAATTGCATAGAACGTCTACTTCACAGTACCATATTTTATCACATTTGAACTGTAGCTCTATGCACGCTTATTTGGAGTAAGCAAGTTATAGCATGCATAGGATTAGATGAGGCATCTTCAGACTAGAACTGGGACATCACATGCTAAGAGGCTGTAGCCTCTTAGTAAACCGCGTTCCCTTGCAGCTTGACTATACCAGACGCCTCCGACTTCCCTTCTTGGCAGCGCGACAGCCAAGCTTGAGTCACCACGCAGCACTCCACATAGCCGCCAAGCAGACACGAAGCAGATCATGTGGGCGGAAACTTCCGTCCTCTAACCGCGGGAAAATGAGGCCACAAAGAGGTGGGGCTGGATGACATCACTCCTCCCGGAACTAGAGAGGGTTGCCCGGGATTAAGATGGACCTGAAGCGGTCGCTGTTGCCCGACTGCAAAATGCCTTCCCTTTTTACATAATTGCATGCATAGGGACATCTGGCATGCCAATGCAGAAGTGAAACGGATTGATTATTGCACTGTAATCATAAGATTGCCTGAGTCGGAATTCTGAGTTTTGCTGTTAAGGATTTGCTTTCGCATGTACGTGAAAGCATACACGAATATACAGTTGTAAGTGAAAATGAGCAATGTTAATTAAATGTTGGTAAAAAATGACTCAATGCTCTGCTTCAGCAAGCCATTTTTCATAGACCAACAGTGCAGCCCTCTGCACAGTATTAGGTGTAAGCCCCATTGAATGCCGTGAAACTTATTTCTGAGCAAACCTGCATTGGACGGTAGGACTATAACTGGAAGTCCCGTTTGTGCCCCTCAGAGCCTGTAAACGAACTATCAGATAACCGTTTGGGCTTGTTTTCGAGAGTTAGCAGCACCACGGAAAAAAGGAAGAGTTATTGTAAGGATTTTGCACGCTGTTTGGCTCACTATTTTCTAGTATCACGTTCAGAAATACCCATCTGTCCTCGCCTAATAAACGGTGTGAGTGGCCTAAGAATATCTAGTTTGGTCTCGGCAAAAGTACAAAACCTCCAATTAGTCCGCAGCCGCAGCCCGAATAGCTTTTGCAAGCGTCGCTCGTTTTCACGACCAGATTTTGGACAAGTCAATTCTGCTGTACCTCACTGTCCGTTATAGTTTAAGCACCAAAATGATTTTTCTTTTTAGTGCGCCAATTACTCAAGTAAGTAACCCTGCAGCAGTATATGAATGAGTGCGCGCGCGCGCGCGCCAGAGACCATTCTACCACCACTCCACCCGCGCTTCTCTAAGGCCAAATGATTTATTACTCCTGCGTATCGTTCTACGGCATACATCATATGAATACAACTCCCAGCACACTTCGCGCTGGGAAAACCTCATTTCTTCCGGCACTTAGCGCGTTGCTTCTTGGGAGATGTAGTTCCACGGTGCCGGCCGGGATTCTGACGCGATTTGCTAGGTGGTGCCAAAATGGCGGCGCTCTGGGGCGGCGGCGCGGGACATGCCGGGGCTGGAGGAACTCTTCCGCTGCGGGGGGACGCGGAGCCGACGATGGGAAGCGGTCTCCCCTCCGCGCAGGTACCGGTCAGGTTGGGTCCTGGGAAACGAGGCAGAGCGATTCCAGCTGCCTGGCCGGCTGGCCCTGGGTGGACACGTGGAGGCGGCGTGGCCGGGGCCGGGAGGTGGCAGTGGCCAGCGCGACCGGGAAAGCAGGCTCGTGGCTGCCCTGGGACCTGGCCAATAAGGAAGAGTAGGTGGCATCAGAGCTCGGCCTGCACGATGGTAGTTCGGAGGACTGAGGGCATGAATGGAGGAGGGCATCTCCGTGGTGTAAGCTGAGCTGTGGGGCTCTGGGCTTGGGGAGGGGTAGTGCGTAATGGCAGATGGAACGCAGTAGGTGGGCAGTGAGTGGATGGAGGATTAGAACTAAAGATACAGAGCAGCGCTTGAGGTGTAGAGATGTGGGGACTGGAGGCTACCGTTGAGGAATTGGGGAGGGGGGGGTGGAGTCCCGAAGTTTTTGCTGTTGGCGTGTTCAAGGTCTCGAAGGGTGGGGGCGCTGAAGCGGCGGTTTCCAGGCTGGGGCGTTTACTGAGGCAATGGGTTCGACCAAGCTTCTCGGATTTAAGCAAATTGCCGGACTCCGAGCTCATTTAGGCTGCAAATAAGAGCGCGTGTTCCTTCGCCGGGACCACTGGAACTAGGGAAGGAGGGAGGGAGCTGCCGCCTGCTGCCCCCCTCCTATCCTTAATCCATATCGCTTTCCTTGGAGTGGGGGCTACTTGCACCGTCTCTCGGAACTGTTCTGGGCTGCTCTTCGAGGGGCGTATGAGACCGCCTACATTTTTGTTTTGTGGGAGAACGTGTGTATTGTAGCTTTCCCCCTGACCGGATGGTCACGTATGTGGGTTGACCTGTTCCAGCCGCGGCAGAGAGGCTTGATTCTGGGAACAGACTCCAATCGAAAAGTGGGCCCAGCTGCATTTGCCTGCCTCAGCTCCTCCTTTTCTCCTCCCCGCTCCTGTTTCTGGGTGTGTTTGTGCCCTCCCACTCGCGGGTCCTCTTCAGTCCCGCCTGAAGGTGTTAAGTCTCTGCAGTTTCTGTGTTTTGGGGAGAAGGCGCTTTCTGTGCTGCCTCCGTATGAGTCAAACGCATTTGTTCCCCCTGTGCTCTGGATCTGCTTCTGCCAGTACCCCTGACTACCGCCCCCCTTGATTTATGACAACTTGCGGCAAGTCTTTCCCTTCCAGCGAGCAGTTGAAAAGAAAAGCCATTTATGGGAGCCCAGAGTGCACGCTCGTGTTGCGAATGATAAATAACAGTAATGTGCATTCTGGCCGCTCTGTAGTCTGTTCCCTAGAAGAGTCTGGTGGGACTCTAGCTGGAATTCTCCGTTTAGGCTTGTCCTATCAAGCCATGAGATAAATGCACCGAGTGTGCAGCTGTTTCAAACTGCACCAGCCCTGCAAAAAGAAATAACTTGTTTGGTCTCTTTGTGCAAGGGGGGGTGAAGGCAAGGCAGCTAACAAAATTTGCATTGCTAAATTATTACTGTGCTGAAGTCTTGATTAATTTTGGGTGGGGAGGGGTGGAGAAGCCTGTTCATTTCTTTACCATAATAATTAGTGGGTGAAGCTGGTTTGTTAGAAGTAGTATGGAACGTATTTCTGGCCAAAGCGTTTGTACTTGTTTCAGTTTGTCTATGGTCTTAATGCAGTGTGGAATGAAAGAAGTCTATAGATTCTTCCTAGGCACAAATTTCTTCTCCTCCATACACTCCCACTTCTGTTAGGTGCTGCGGAAAGGAAAGAGAAGCGATGGTGCAGAAGGGAGTGGAAGTCGCCCTGCCGAACTGGATATAGCGAAGGGAGGGAGAGCAACCTACTAGAGGAAGCAAAATGAATTGCAGTCTCAGAGTTTCAGCTTTAGAATAGAAGTGGGCATCATTACAGTGGACGGGTGATCTGTGGACTGCTTGACCCTAAGTGATACATTGGGATGCTGTTAAGGACTTTTAAGGAACAGCCATTTCAATTTTAGGTACAGCAGGAGTCCAGTGGCACCTGCCTTATTTAAAACTTAAAAACTGTACTATTTTCTTAATGCTGAATGTTAACTTGTTTTATTTATTATTATAGTCTGCTCTTCCTGCAAGCAGACAATAATAATACAATATAAGATAAAAACATGAACACTTCAGTTTCAGTAAAAACAGGCTCTTGATGCATCACTCAACATTGCACAACCCAGCTTCAGAATCAGTGAGACGGAGGATGACTGCAGAAATCAAAGGAGAGGGAACACACACCCTCTCAACAGGAGGCCAGCAGGGATTTTTGTCCGCCATAGGCCTGGCAGAACATCTCTGTCTTGTAGGCCCAGCAGAAAGATAACAAATCCCACTGGGCCCTGGTCTCCGCAGAGAGTTCCACCAGGATGGCTCCAAGGGCCGAGAAAGCCCTGGCTCTGGTTGATCCCAATTTAAATGAAGTATTGTATGTTTCAGGGATGTTACCTACATTGATGTACAACTTGTGGACTTGACCTTGGAACAAAACAAATCTGGGATTTTCTATGATTATTCACAGTCATGGACTAAGGAACATAAAGAAGCGACTAAGAGCTTGTGGGCCACTTGAAGCCACTGCTTCTTCAATTTGGCCGTTTGGTGATATGGACAATCCAGCGTATGTGTATAGTAGTTCTTGGGTTCAGGGCTTGTGGGCTAACCATACATAAGCCTTTGCCATCTCTGGAAGTGGGATTTATATTTTTACAACTGGAGTGGGGAGGGCTAGAGGTATTGTCAAACCTTTATTGTACAGTCTGTGCACGAACAGGTGATCCATATTCTGGAAAACTGGACCTTCAGCAGTTTGCATGAACAAGCCATCCCAAGTGATTTCTCTGCTGATGCATAATGTCAGCTATGCCTCAGACTTCTTTCTTGGCCATCAACTCCAAGCAGGACATATGCCAGGGATCTTACGTATGCTAATCCATAGCACTGTTCCTTTTTCTGTGTAGATGACTGGTTTTGACACCAGGCCAGTGGAGGAGTTTGAATACCTCTTTCCTATGTGCCCAGTTGTGTGTGCATTTAGAGGAATGGTTTGTGACTTGTGGGTTCTAATCTTGTCTTCTGTTTTCTTGCTGATTAGCTTGTTGCTGGTCAAAAGGTGACCATTTTGCTGTCACCCACCTTCCCCCTTGGTGGTTTCAAATGTTCATATTTCTGTTTCTCACATAATTGTGAACCATTGGGGGGGGGGTGACAGGAAAGCATTCAATGGCTGTGCAGTTGTGTGTGTGCTCTTGTTGCTGTACTAGAATCTGTGTCCTCCTTGCCTGGCAGAAAGTTTCTTCTTGGGCATTCGGACCTGAACACGTGTTTAGGAGAGGTTGTGGCTTTAAATGGAGTTTTCTCTGCCAAGAGAGCTGTGATGGTAATGGGCCTTGCTTCCTTTGCCCGTGCACCCTCTTGTCAAAAGGGAATTTGCTTGTCTACCTCCTTCATCTGTAGAACTCCCAGGAGTGTAATAATTACTGGTCTCCTGTGGGATCCACTGCAATCCTCCCTACAGCAGAGGATGCTGTGCTTTCTCTTTTCCTTCCCTTATTGTGATCTGCATCTGGGCAGGGTCAAAAAGGATTATGGAGGCATGCCAGCATTGACATGCTTTGGTTGATTGTTTCCATAAATAGTTAGTATGGAGACATCATTGGCATGCCTTTTGGTAATTGGTGGATATGAGCAAGTGTCACTTTGGGCTCTACTGCAGTCACTGTACTCTGAGCTTCTTGAAGTTTGTTGGTCATTTGCCATTCTTTTTCTTAACTGATAGCGTAGATGCAGATCTGCTATGCCAGTATCTGGGGTTTAGGACTGAGTTGTTTGCCAATCTTGTTAGCCCAAATTGTGGGTCTAATGCCCCCAAAATGTCACAAGTGAAATATTACGGCCAAATTTCTCTGCTTGGTAAATATTCTCCTATTTTCTAAAAGCTATGCCACTTTGCTCCTAGATTCATTTAATCTCTCTCTCTCTCTCTCTCTCTCTCTCTCTCTCTCTCTCTCTCTCTCTCTCTCTCTCTCTCTCTGTGTGTGTGTGTGTGTGTGTGTGTGTGTGTGTGTGTGTGTGTGTGTGTTGATGATGCATGGGCAGGCCTTCAAGATAATTGGACACAAATCTCACTTTTCAGGTGGATCTTTTCTTTGCAGGATGGGAAGCTGCATCAGCCACTGTTGTGCTGTGGCAAACAAAAATGGAGGGGAAGAGAACATTACATTTTAAAACTTGGGGCAGGGGGAGCCGCGTTTCATTCAGTTCTGAAGGTGAACTGTGTATCCTGTATTAAAATTCTCTTTTGTTCTTCCATGGTGTTAGCACTGTATTTCACTTTTCAAAGCATAATATGAATATTGCTGATGCCCTTCAATGAGAGCACATAATGAAAAGCATAGTCATAATTGATGGGACCAATAAATTGCCTGACAGTTTGTTGGTGTTGGCTGAGAAGTTGATTGGTAGCTGACTGAGATTTTGTAGCCCAAAGAGAGAGCCTCCTATAGGACTCAAGTGTACATTATGATCTCTTATCTCCATAACTGCAGGTCTGGGAAGTCAGTAATTCCCATTCTGTCCATAGCTGAATGAGAGATTTGCTGAAAACCACACAGTGAGTCCAAGCCTGAACCCATTTCCAAGGCCAATACTTGGTCTCTACTTGACCACATCTGAAATAATCTGAGCTCACCCATATTGTTTCCAAACTAAACTATGGGAATTCTTCAGCATCTGAATATTCAGCTATGCTAACTGCTCCATGTGAAACCTGGAGGAGCAGCATTGCATCTCCACTTTGACTACTGAGTATGAAAAAACGTTTGTGGCTTACTAGCTGGAAAACTGTGATGGAGAAATTTGGTAACTGTAGCCTAAAAACCAAAGAAGACTTCCAGGTCTTCACTGTCAACTCCCTGTAATTAGAATCCTAGCCTTGCTGCCCAAAGCCCAATAATTTCAGCACAATGTAGGGAAGCTGTTAGACATGCTTTGTATTAGAACTTGTTGTATGACTATTTTCTAACCAGCTTGGCACATTCTTCCCCTTCCTGAACCAGACTGTTTATGCGTCTCTGAGTCCAGCCCTGCTGACAGGTAGAAGAGAGGATGATGGAAGTCAGTGCTCTGCCTTATGGAGTTGGGGACGTGGCAAGGATAGGAACAAGGGTCCCTGAAAAACAGTAGTGTTGCAATAGGCCAGAAGACCATTTATGGTGGTCTGTGCACACTAGATGTAGTTGAGAAAAGTTTCTCACAAACAGAAAAGCCATATGGAACACAGCAGGCTGAAATCCAGGATTTTTGAAATGTGAATAACTGGCTTGAGAGCAAAGCTGAGCAATGTAGAACCTTGATAGTTGCTTGAATGCTTGGCAAGGTTGACCTGGTTGATTTATAGTACTGAAAACTGCAAGTGTTCTATGTGGCCTGACTCCTCGCACTGCTTCTGCAAGTGGCAAATGTTCGCTGCATCAGGTTACTATAAGCATAGGTTGCAGCAAGGTCCTTGTTGGGATGATGCAGCTTTGTTGGAGGACGAATTCTTCACAAGGCTAACTGTCCATCAAAAGAGTGCTGTGGTGGTGATGCAGTTGCAGAGCACAGAGAGATTAAGGATTATACTTAAACTCTGTCATCTTGGAAGAACAGCAGTTAACCAGTTCCAAGTTGGTATGGGTTTGCCCTTGAAGGGTCATTGAACTTGGATGGTAGATGAACAAATGGAAATAACAATACTCATTTCTTCTGTAGACCTTCATTCTCTTCCTCCTGCCTTGGCACCTGTAGTTCTATAGCTTTTATAAAGATCGAAGGACTGGGAGCTGCCTGAGTTTGGTCAGGTTGAAGTAACAAAGTAACACAGCAGATGTGCATATTTGTGGGAGAGTTGTTCCAGGCCTCAATCTTAACTCACCACATCTGCAACAATAAAATCATTAGTCTTTAAGGTGCAACAAGACTTTGTAGTCATGTTAACTGATAATTCTCCCTGTATTATATCAAAAACATTTCTTAGTTCATCTTGCATCAAAATTGTTTTATTGTTTTAGGACTTCTTGAAGAGGCCTGGTCTACCTGTATTTCTTACCCAGCATGTGGGGTTTTTTGGAGGGGGGGAAGTTAGTATTGTATCCTATTGTAATGTGTTTTGAATGTTTGATTGCATTGAATTACGCTGTGTAATCCGCCTTGAGTCTCCATGAGAAAGATGGACTTTAAATAATGTAAATAAATAAATAAAAACCCTATCAACCAAAAACTGGTCATGGTCACCTGGTATCTAGTGGGTTTATATTAGCTGCCAACTATACATACACTTAAACTATTTAGTAATTTTTATGGCACTGTGACGTCCACACACAGTATTTAAGAGATATTTTACATTAATAAAATGTCAGTTTACCACAGTGAGCAAGGTTACAGATAACTTTACAGCATTTACCATCTTGAAAAATTTTGGTTAACATCGTAAAGTTGTATATACTTGTATATGGCAGAATGGTGAGTCTCACAAGCTGTTAACGCTGAAATGATTGCTACTCTGGTATAGCAAGACTCCCTTTTGTCTATCCCCATTAGCAAGTCCTACACTACACTAGCTGGCCTGGATGAGTCATGCATATTATGTGGTATCAAGATGCCCGATGGTTGTTTCTGGGTCTGCCCCAATGTGTCCTCCCCTAAAGGCCAGAACAGCCCTGGAGAGGGTCCTGCCTCCTCCCTCTGCCTTTTACTAACAACAACCAAGCTTGGAATATTGGCTAAACTGTTATGGTTGCCTTGCAGCAGCCACTGAGGGTGTTTGATTAAAGCTACAAGTGCTCTTTTTACCATTTTGGTTTTTTTACCCCTTTGTGTATTTTTTTTTTTAAGATTTCAGATTTTGCTGCAAACTTGGGGCATTTTTCAAGTGTCTAGGAAGATCTGTCTTGTTTTTTCATGGCTCCAGTCTCCAGATTTAAATATCCTCATATTAGGACCACTTGGTTATTAATTTATATGATAGCTGTAGAGTCTTTGCTGAATCTCTGTGTGAAAATAGGGGATTCTGCTTTGTTTGATGCTCAGGGGCTAGAGTGGCTTCCTCACAGAACTGTTGCTTTTCATTGCAGCCAGAGCCATGCCCATGAGCACTATAGCACATCTTTTGCAGAAAATGGGCAGCAGAGATCCTATGTAAGCATGCAGCAGAACTAGTTGTGGGTACATTGTGCCTTGTTTACACCACTGCCCATAAAACACTTGTTTGAATTTGATTGCTCTCTGACTAGGATGGGATTAGATTGCAATGTGAGGATCTTACTAACATGTACAGACACATAAATATTGTTGTCATTATTGCTCATGAGATGCTAGAGGCCATCCTGATTTGTGTGTAGCCTGTCTATGGCAACTGTCATTTCTCATCCATATATCCTCCAATACCTCTTTTAGCAATCCTGGCAAAGGCCAAGGATAACCAGGAAAGTCAATGGGCTTTGTTGGAGGAGTGAAGGCCTGTTTTTGCTAATCAGCAAGTTCCCTGTTTAAATGTGTTGGTTCAGCAGCCAAAGAGCATCTGCCGGGACAGACCGGGTGGCTCCACCCAGCAATGATACACAATTGTTTGCTGCTGATTCAGAGTTGGTTACCACTGCTTAGGAAATACTGCCCTATCACAATAAATGCCATCTTCATTCTTTTAACTGCCTGCTTCTGGTTTCATATCCCACATTGGAAAATCTCATAGTTCATGCCGCTTGGAATCTTTGAGGGACAATTCCTCAAAAGCAGGTATTTCTGTACAGTGGGGGTATGACCATCGCCTGGACCAAGAGCTGAAAGCTGAGCTTTGGTTTCCTGGCTTGACATTTCTGTTAGTGATGTTCCAGTTCAAAACCTTCTCATAGGAACATCTAAAGTGAAAAAAATCCATGCTGTGAGCTAATAAATAAAATAGTTTGGGAATAGGAACTAGTACATGATGGCACCAGAAGTTTTGCAAAATTTCTTTGTGGGGCATCTTCTTGTAAATTAGCTGTTTCATTTATTGCTTTTCCTCTAGATTATCTGAATATTAGGATTCTAGGCATGTGGGTTCCTGATCTAGAATAAAAGTATCTTGCTTCACTTTTCACAAGTGCTTCAATACTTTAGGGTAGTGGGTTTTTTCAGAAAAGCCAACATTAAGAAGGTCAACACAGAAATTTCATCCTGTCTAATATTAAGGGTTTTCCGGCATGTAACTGCCCAGTAAGAACTCCATATTCTAGCAAATGAGATGTGCTTATAAAGGGTGGCTCCAGAACTGGCTTGTCTCTCTGTTGTACACTTTGACGGCAAACAGTTGGCTGCCCAGTCTGAGCTCCTTTGAGACTCCCATGGACTCTGGGGGTTTAAGAGAATGATGGGGGAGTGCTTTGATTCCCAGAACAGAATACTGTCAGGAATTAAAGGGGCAGTTATGTGGGTTGGGTGATTTTCTTTTTTTAAGAAGGGGTTTTGTGATTTGTGTGCAGTGTTAGAAATCTACTAATTTCCTTTTCAGCAGCTTTATCTGCTCCTCTGATTTGTTGCTTTTTGTTGTTCTCTCTCCATCCCTAGTATTTACTAGCAGAGAATTTACACTTGTCATTGGAGGCAGAAACCATCCTTGAAGCAGAGGAGCTCCTGGGAACAATGCAAGATTACTTAGATTCTTCTGTCATCTCCATCATTGAAGATTTCAGCAGCCTGACTGAGGTATGGAATGTTCTGCTCTCAAAGAGGGATGGCTTCTGGATCCCTTTACGGGTAACATGGCTTGGCTGTCTGTAGCAGGCAAGGGCTGTGTGAAAAGCCAAGCTGTACTAGAGAAATACAGTTTCTGTTCTTGGCATAAATGTGAATTAAGCAACCCAGCTTCAGATAAGTTTTTGTGAGCTTGCATTAATTGGTTGGGAGCTCGGTAGAGTGCAGGAGTTTGGTCCCTTAGTCATTAGATGGCATCCTCAAGTTTCCCCTTTTGGTGTTTGTCTTAGACCAATGATGTCAACTTGCAGATTATTTTTTCTTCTAGAAACTCAGCAACTTTAAAGGCCAGAAGAATAAATAAATGGTTTAATTGAAAATAAAAATAGGGCAGATGCCCGTAGGGTGTGCCTTTTACTCCTGCAGCTTGAACTTGAGGTCAGCTGTTCCTTAAATAAAAGGAAACAAATTTCTTGTAGTACCTTTAATTAAGACTAGCCAAAGTATCACAACATGGTATGGAAGCATGCTGGTAGCAAGAAGCAAAAAATGGAAGGCCTCAGATTGTTGTGCTTTCAATCAGTTGGCTGATCATATGTGTCTCTGATGCTGAAAAGAACACACACCCCTTAAAGATGCAAGCAAAGGAAAAACATAACAGTCCTCATATTAACTGTACTGGAGATTAAGTTTAGTTGATGCACGAAGAACAGTAGATATGAGCCAAATTGTAATGGTAGTTACCTAGTGAAATTACCATGGTTTTACTATAAAGTAGTCAGAGCGAGACATCTGCATTGATATTTGCCCATCTGATTAAAGGTGGGTTCTTAGTAAACCATTAGGCACTGACTGCTGCAAGGCTGACTAGTAGCTCAAGATGCCAGTTTTTATATCTTTCTCCAACTTCTGTACTTGTAGCGTAGCTGTAGGTGCTGAAGAAGATGGCTAGTTAGTTCATACATTGTATCCAAAGCCTTGGTTGTTCAGGGGCTGCTTGCGTGTGAGAGTGTTCTTATACCTGTTCAGTCACCTTGGTCTAGTTGCTCTTAACAGTGTAACCGAAATCTCACTTTGTACCTTCATTTCAGAAGCTTTTTTACTTGGTTTCTCTGTCATGTCATTTTAAGAGAATTATTTCTGTATTGGAAATAAGCTCCATCAGCATAGCTGCATTTGGTTTCTTGGCATGCTTCGAATATGCTAAAATGATCTTAAGCATCTATGAATTTTGTGTCTGAACTGAGTGACTTTTTCAAATCGGGTTTGCTTGTCTTGTCTTTTACTCAAACAGACAAAAGGCCGCACAGATGCAGACAATGAGCTTTCCTTGTTAACTGCAATCACGGAGATTCTGGACAGCACAGATGATGAGTCTCTGTCTCCTTTTGACACTATTCCTGATTCTGAATTGCTGACATCACCCAAAGAGCATGATAATTCTTCGGTATGATGTGTTTTCTGCCATTACATCAGAGTAGGAGATTATCTTGGGGGAGCTTCCCTGATAGAGCACATGCATTGCAGGGAGAAAGTTCTAAGTTTAGTTCCCGATGTCACCAGTTAAAGGATCTTAGTTGGTGGGAAGGACCTTTCTCTCCCTGAGACCCTGAGGAGTGTGTGCTAGTACACAGCACTGGGCTTAGATGTCCCAGTCTTCTTACGAAAATATAAGCCACCTTATAATACGTTCCTTGCCATTTCAAGAGCAGCAGTTGTATACTGGTTCACCCAAAAGCCACCACCCACCCCTGATGAAGGTAATCAAAATTGCTAGGCAAGAGCCAGTGCTGCCTGTGATTCCTGGATTTCATTATACCGCATTTAGATTATTGGGTACATTGGTGTGTATGTTTTTTCCCCATGGAGTGCAGATTTAGGTACCTCTAATAACCGCTTCCGGCTGCAGTCTTCCCTTTTGTCTCTGTATATACACTTCGGCATTTTTGGATTCATCTCGTGGCTATTGTCACGGGAGCAGTAAGCGAGTAACAGCATCCTGCTCTGAGCTAGTAGTTGTCAGTCTTTATGAGTGAGATCGTTCCAGGACAATGCTCAGCACCATTATTGCCGTCCAATCTGGAAATAACAGAGGCTTTTCTGCCCACCTATGGTATCAGCATTTCATGAAGAGGCTCTTGATGGATGTATTATTTTTTGTTACATTTTCATAAAGGCGACACCATTTTCTCCTAACTAGAACAAAACTGCTGCTTTGGGGAAGGGAACAAGGATGTGTGAGCATTCACCAAATTCTGGCAAGGGTCCATTTTAAATTTGGCATTGACACGTAATATGACAAGCGCCGTGTGATTTGTTTAGGGTGACAGCACCCTCTCGTGGACATCTGCAGCCATTGACCAAGAATTTTTGTTTTAAAATATTTACAGCCTGCTTTTCTCCCAGACAGTGGAACTCAGAAATGGCTTACATCAAATTAAAAACAAATACAATCACAAGTCACAGTAATCCACGAAAAAGGAAGCAGACAGCCTCCATCCATGAGCCTACGATAGCATGTCAGAACAGCTTTGATTCACAGAACCTCTGCACAAGGTTGGAGTCTGCCTCACATGCTTGGGCAGCCTGTTCCACAGCACAGGTGCAGCCACTAAGGAAGCTTTAGTAGAAACTGTTGTCACAGGCTTGACTGGAGGAACTACCAATAATCCTAGATCTGGTTATCAGAACTTCCTTGTGGGATAGTCCTGCTGATATAAGGGTTCCAGGTCATGAAGGGCTGTAAAGGTTTACACTGACACTTTGGATTGACCATGAAAGCATGCAGGGAGCCAATGCAGCCTCTTAATCCCAGGGTGATATGTTCAGAACCTATCAGCAGTTGCATGAAAGGCTCCTATACAATTAGCTGTGGATTAGCAAAGATATTGGACATGCCTTGAAGCACCTTGAGTCACTGCTGGTAATCCAGGATCTGACAGGCAGCATATATATTTTCTAAATGAATAGATTTGGGGGTAGGTGACCCAGTCTGTGTGCAATCTTCAGACGCGATTGTAGTGGAATTCACTCCCTGTTTACAAACTGTTCTCTTCTCTTGGCAGTTTCAGAGGTTTCTCAGCTTGTCCAGGACCCCTCCTAAACAGGACTTCTGCTCCATAGAGGATTTTGAAGAGCCTAGAATTTGTACCATTGTGACTGAGAAGGTGAGAGTTGTTGGGGTCCTGTATGTGGAATGAGCACTAGAATTCCCAGGAGTGGCTCAAGTTAATCTTTCCTGCTTGTGTTTCCCTGCAATTATCCTGACCTGCTCCTCAGTCAACATGTCAGATGTCAGGATGTATGGACAAAGCCTTGTTTTGGTGGATTGGTGGCTGCAGAGGAGACCTGGGTTGTGGTATGGCAGGAAAAGGGCCACTAAATGTGGGCTCTTCTCTGGTAGTATGACACAAGCGGGAGATGCTTTTCCCTGCCGTTTAGTTAATAGAGAAGCACAGATGCATCCTTGGGGTAATGCTAAAAAGCCCCTAGAGTTCCAGCAAAGGTTATTCTCTATGCTTTGTTTGTAGGTCCCTTGGTTTCAAATGTCCTTTGCTAAGACAGCAAAAGAGGTCAGAAAGTGAAAAATCTTCTCTCCATCCAACCCTCTTCACTTGGGTTTTGGACTTTCTGCCTCATTTCTGCTGCAGTGTTTCATTTTCTTGAAACAATCTATTTCAGAGAGTATTAAATATCATAGTTGGCTTCCAGCTATGTGAGAACATGACCTCTGATACTGCTATTCCACAGTGTCAGAATAAAGCAGTGAACTCAAAATGTAACTTAGTTGATCTAGAAATGTTGTGGCTTGCTTATTTGTCAATCTCCTAGTTTGAGGGCTAATTTCACAGGGCATGTTTTTTTAAAGGTTTTCTGTTAGTATGCATCAATGTAACTTTGGAAGAAATGGCCAGGTTTTTTTGAGGAAAAGAATACCACACACATCTACCTAAATTTAAATGCGCCTGCTTGATTAGGAATAATTCTAGAATTGGCCTTTAAAATTAACATTGTTGAAGATTTCTTGATGATGTGCAAAGTGGGAACTCTGTTTCCCTACTTCTTAAAAAAAATGCAGTGCTCTCAAGATTCTAACTACTATGTGAGTTGCATAGCATTACTGTTGTGTGGGAGTTTTTTGTTACAGTCTAGTCCTTAAAAGAATTATTACCTGAGCAGGGAAAGACCCTATGAGGGTTCTCAACTTGATAATAGCAGGAATAGTTGGAAGTGTGGCTAATCTCTTAGAATGCTGTGGGTGCAGATAGAGAATTATACCTGTGAGACTTTCTCTTTGTATTTAGACTCAGTAGCATATCATTTAGGGTGATTAGGACTGCAAAGGCCCAGGTTCTAGTCCTCACGTAGTCGAGAAGCTCCCATGGTGACCTTCAAGTTAGTCATACTGTTTCTCATCTCAACCTACCTCACAGGGATTTTTTTTTGAGTGTGAAAAAATGGAGGAGAGGAGAAGGGTGTGATGTGCTTACAGGAAATTTAACAAGGCTATGTCTGTGGCTTCCTATAGCCATTTGACCTGTCCCTGATGATTATTGCTATGTAAACATCAAACTTTGCTTTAAACAGTAGTTGGTGATAGATAAAAAGGAACTTCTGCAGACCCATAGCAAAGATTTTGCTCTGCCCATTAACAAAGACTTGCCAGGAGAGGTTCTAAGCTACAGAATGGCCTGATTGGATTGTCATCCCCTTTGCTAAAGACTGACAGTTCCTTCTCTTGTTTAGACTGTTGCCTTCCTTATGCCATATGTTGTTTCCATGTCATCTTTGTGGAGGTTACCTTTTACAACACTGTGTTTGGCGCAGTGTGACCTAACTGCAGCCACGCCCCAGCTGTGCCCTCCTTCCAAATATCTTGGTTGCCTCAACAGCAGTAGAGTTTATTGCGTAACATACTCTCTCTCTCTCCTCCTCCTCCCTCCAGGTTGAAGCCTGTGCTACCAGCCTCCCCTTGGCACTGACTCCAAATTTTCCTAAAGACAGAGCTGCTTCCAAGAAAGCTAACAGCAAAGGGCCCTATGGGGAATGGAGAGTGTTCCGGCACAGAGAGCGAGAGCCTCCTACACGGCAACGAAGTGATGGAGAAGAGGAGGAGGAAGAGGAGACAACAGATTGTGGGCAGGGTTTTGTGGCAGGTGTAAAAGAGATCCCTGCAGCATTGGCAACAAAGGAGGTGGAGTCAGACCTCCCCTCAAGTGATGGTCTCTATGTAATTTCCCCAGAGAGCATCTCCCTCAGTGAGCTAGTGAGGTCCATGCATCCTTATTGCCAGCCTGCCGTCACTATGTGCCTGAGTCCTAAGAGCCAGCCCCTAGCTGAGAAGCTGGTTGCTTGTCCGGTTCTTGTAGAAATAGCGCCTGATGGCAGGGAGAGCATGGAGGTCCCAGTGGTCCCTCGGAATGTGGAGACAGAGGTCTCCTGCAGAACTGACAGCAGCAGCATATCTGGCCAGACAAACAAAGAGACACATCTCTTGGTCCCTTCCTTGGACAAAGTATCCTCTACAGACAACTCCAAGACTGCAGGGCTGGAAAGAGATTTTGCCTTGGGCAGCCAGGCCGAGGGGGCGGATGCGGCTGTCCTCCAGAGTAGGGAACATGCTCATCTGGAAGCAGAGGAAGAAGCTCGGGGGTCAGCTGAGGCTGAAGAGAGCACATCTCAGCTTGGCTCAGGAGCACCAATAAACAGAAAGCACAGTGCCTCGGAGACAGACAAGAGAAACAGCAATACCACAAAGAACGAGAAGAAATGCAGCAAAAAGAAAAGGAGACACAAGGAGGCCAAGAATGGCAGGCCTCAAAAGCAGACTGTTTCTAACCCAAGCAATGATGAGAAGCAGGTGGAGAAAGCTAAGGGAAGTGGTCAGGCCAAGCCTTCCCCAGATCAAGCATTCCATGCAAAAGAGAAGCTGGGAACTGTAAAGGAGGAATTATCCAAGCCTGAGGCAGAGCTGGAGCCCCAAAGCCCACAGATGCCAAGCTTGGAGGGTGCAGAGGCCTTGCCAGGTATAGAGGAACGTCTGTCCACTCAGCACCAGGGGGACGCAGACATGTTTCCTGCAGCCCAGGAATCCAACCAAGGGAGTAAGCCTGTTTCACCTACTCATGAGGTGGTGGGACCAGGCCCCTCCCTTTTGCTCCCCAGCAGTATGGCAGACATTGGAAGGGAGCCTCCTGTGAGTCTTCTCACCAGCAAGGAATCCAGCTGTCCTCCCAAGGAGGTGAAGCCCAGACCTCTCAGCCTGAGTGAATACCGGCAGCGCCGACTGCAGCGTCAGTTAAGGGATGTGAGCACAAGTGGAACCACAGAGAAGCAGAGTGCCAGCAAGTGGCCCAGTCTCCCAGAACTCCCCACAGAACTGGCCGAACTGCCTTGCCTGGTGGTGCCTCCACCACCCCCCAGACCCCCCATGCACGAAAAGCCTGCTGACACCTCCTCTACCCCTACTCCAGCTGCCACGGCAACTGCCAGTCCCCCTTCCTTGCAAACCACAGCTGCACCAGTCCTGGCTCCTTGTTTCCAGAATGGCACCGTGGGCACTTCTCCTCTTACGGTAGCTGCCCCTGTTGTCCCTGCACAGCCTAGTAAAGCAGGTGCCTTTCCCCCTGTTGGGGCTCAGGTGCCATCGATGCTGCCTCCGACGTATCTCCCGTCAGCTCCTGGGGCTTTCCTCCCAGCCCCTCCCAGCTCCTACATCTTGGGCTCACTGCCCCCAGCGAGTCCCTGGGCTCACTTTGCCCCTCTGCCAGCTGGCTACAAAAGCATGCCACCTCCACCTCCAGCCACCAAAGCTTGTTCTGCTGCCTTCCATACAGTTCCTCCAGTGCCCCCTCCAACATGGCCTCCTCCTCCTGTCCCTTTGCCCGCCATTGGCTCTGGGCTTCCTTACAACTCCATTGAGTGGGCTGCAGGTCCACAGCCGCCTTACTGGCCTGGTATCCCAGTACCACCTCCAATGTTGCCCATCCCTTATGGGGATCAAAGAGTCCTCCTGCAGAGTCCCCCAGTTGGTGCCTTCCTGACACCATCCTTCTCTGAAGAGACCCTTGGCCAGCAGACTATCGCTCCAACACTGAAGTCCCCTCACTTCAGAATGCAAAATTTGACAGCCGCTGAAAAGGAAGGCCTACCTGCCCACCTACCCTGGTTGGAGCCCCCTTCGACAGCTGAAGTAGCCCCCAGAAGGCTATCTGATCCAAGGCGGCAAGCACAGCCTTGTGCTGTTGAGTCTAAAGCACAGGTGACTTCCAACAAATCTCAGCCTTTGGAGAAACTGCTTTTCCCTCCACCAGTGGTTGAGCCTTTGGAAAAACCCGTGCTGCCTCAGCTTGTTAGGGAGAGCTCCATTCTGTCGTCCTCAGAGGAGTCCCATTCTGTGCTGCCTTCCCAGGAAGTCAAGGATTCCACTGGCACACTGAAATCCCTAGAAGAGCCCTGCTTTGAGCCTGTAGAGAAGGCCATTACTCTACCTGCCACAGCTCAAGGCGCCAAAGAGACCCCTCCTCCTGCCCAGTCTCAAGAGGAACCTTCTCCCCTTCCTGCTACTTTGCTGCCTGCAAAGTTAACAATGCTAGCTGATGTGGACACAGAGACTCAGGAAGCTGCCCCAGTAGTTCCCAGCTTCCCAGCCACAGCAGTGCCCAAGAAAGTTCAGGAAGTTGGCATGCTTTCCAAGGCACCCACCTCTGCACAGAAGCTACAGCCTATCATCGGCATGGCACAGTGCAGCCGCAATAAGGATGTTGTTCGAGCATTTATCACTGAGATTGGTGAGTGGTTATGCTGCTAGTCTGGCATGTCTGGCACCCATGATCCAAGGAGGGCTGACACAGAGAAGTGGGAATTAACCTTGCCGGGTTACTGCTTTCCTTTATTTCATCCCCATATTCACATTCTGTGTTGAACATAGCTCTGCCAGCACCTTTTCACTGGGGAGTTTGGCAAACAGCCTGTGCTGGTGCAGTGCTCTGCCTAGATGGGGTGCATTTCCTCTGAAACACAAGAATAATTTTTTCCATCTGTTTGTGCTTATGTTCTTGTCAAGCAGCTGCTTGTTTAACCATAAAAGTGTTTTCTTCAAACTGCACATGCATTGAAGACAGCCTTAGTTAGCTCTTCTTCAGTCCTAGCCCAGATGCCAGCAGGATTAGGCGGGAAAAAGGGGCAGAGGGTAATTAATTGTAGGCCCTGGCCTTTGTGACCATACCTTGGCTCAGTGTTGTTTAGGAGAGAACTTCCTCTCTTCAGTTCCAATGATTGTGCATAATTAGTAGTCTTGCAAATGGCCAAAGGCTGTTACAGGTTGTGCAAAATTGAGCTGTTTTTTTTTCTCCCCCAGGAATTGAGGCCTCTGACCTGTCCAGCCTACTAGAGCAATTTGAAAAGACAGAAGGTGAGGCGCTAAATAGAGAAAAGCGGTGGAGTACCCTGACCTCTGCACTGTCTTGATACTTCCTCCAGTCGCCTTGCCTGGAGTTCCCAGGGGGGCAGTAGAGTAACTCTCCACCCTGAACACTTTTGGATGCTTTGTCTAGTGCAGAAAAGCCAGCAGTCTTACTGTCACGTTCCATGCAGCTTTCTTTTCCCAAAATGCCATAATTGCATGCAAAAGTCCATGAGATAAGCAAACATTGTCCTTGCGTCATGCTTTTGGAAGTGCTTCAGGCCCTTCTGTGTCTATTCAGCTTGTGTCTATTAATGGATCTGGGTTTTATATTTCAGCCAAAGAGGGAACTTGTAATGTGGCAAAATCCAAGGGAAGCATTGCTGCTGAGAACAGTAGGTGAGTATAGAGGCCTCAGCCATGGCCAGATTTGCCTTCTGTGCTTAATTTTGTTCATGGGTAGCACTATATTTTTTAGAGATACGCAGCACATTGAACACAGGAGCCTTACTAGCCAGAGCAAGCTTATCCTGGCCTTTGTTGCCTCTTCAAAGATGCTGTGGTGCCCCAGGCCCTCACTGCTTATGAGTAATTTGTAACTGTTCTGCTCTTTTTCAGTTCTGAGGCACAGCAGGAAAAGAAGATGGTGGATCGGCTTCAGGCTCCAGAGCTCACCAATGTTGCAGGTGGAAGCTCTAGAATTAAGTTACCCAGTGTTGTTGGGAGATCCCCCTACACTGGTGATATGAAATGGTCTTGCTGTAGTTAATGGGCATGGAGAGGGCTGGGGGAGGTAGTGCTTGACTGTCAGTTTGGTATAAGGCCTCTGGACTCATGCAGCCTCCTTCTTTAGGAAAGGAAAACATTCTTTGGGGATTTGGGAGGGTGTTTACCAGCCTACCCTAGAAAAGAGGCTGCACCTATGCTCTTCAGCACAGGAGTTGTGCTCCATATCCTAATGGCTCTCTCTGTCTCTTTACAGGCCTGACCCCTCCAGCCACTCCACCCCACCAACTGTGGAAGCCTCTAGCAGCTGTCTCGCTTTTGGGCAAAGCGGGGTCCCCCAAAGGTTCCAGGCTTGCAAAATCCCTAGGCAAACCTCACAGAAGAGTGCCAGCCCCTCTTCATGTGGGCTCTGGTGAACATGACTACTGTCAGCTCAGTGCTGTTCCTCCAAAGGAGGGCTCCCGATGGAATGTCAAGCACAGCACAGAGATCACTATAAAGCCTATCAAGACCTTGACGAAGCCAGAGCAAGATCAGCCTGCCACAAACCAGCCCTTGGCTGCTGCCCAAATGAACCCTGTAGGCACTCTCAGCATGGCTGCTGCCTGCCAGAGTCCCAAAGAGGCCCCCAGCCCTATTGATGCTTGTCAGGACAAGACCCAAATCTTGAGCCCTGCTGCGGCGAGCTCAAGCCCTGCCAGATCAGAGCCTCCACTGTTAGGGAGCACACTTACAAGGCTGCATACAGAGCCATTGGACCACCGGACTAGTGTATCAAGGTCCGTGACTAGGGGCAGTGAAGGTTCCAGTTCTGTGCTGCTGTCCCCAGCTGCATCCCCATGCCGAGATGCAGAAGAACCAATGTTGCAACAACCTCAGGAAGTTCAGCAGAAGCGCCTGGCTTCCAAACGCAACTTGAGATGCTACCGGAGCAGGCAGAAGTCAACCAGTCCCCCAAAAGGGAGCTGGAAAGGCCGCCGAAATCGTGCCAGCCGATCCTTCAGCTCCAGCTCTGATGGTGATAGTGACTCTTCTTCCTCTTCCTCCTCCTCCTCCTCCTCCACCTCCTCCTCCTCAAGGTCATACTCCCGGTCTCTGTCTCCCCCATCAAAACGCTGGCGAAGGTAAGTGACTAGAGAGACTTTTTCCACAGATAAAATGTGTGGCTAACAGGTTAGGGTGGGCTTTGGGTTGAGGTTCAGCTGTCCTCTCATGGGTGGAAGTTGGTGGGTGGGAGTGAGGTGGCTGGTGCACTCTACATTGTGTTGCCCTGTGTTGGGAATCTCTGTTCTCAGTTCTCCATAAAACAAGCCCTCTGCACCCTTGGCAACCAGACTGTTCCCCTTTGCCAAAGCTAGCAAATTCTGGGATTTCCCACCAAGTAAACCTGGTTGTGCTGGTCTGCACCCTTCTAGAGTAGCCACTGGACTGAATTTTTTTCGAGATGCCTCTTGTGTCTTCAGGGGTAGTTGATAACTATTCCGTTGGGTGTATGTCCCTTGATGTGTTTCTGAATGTTACCATGGGGTTGTTCCTGCTCCATACACTTGGGTTACAGGTAGGCCCAGGTTTTCACTATCAGGTTTGACAGGCTTCTTCAGCTTGTACCGTTAGTCCTTTGCTTTTGTTTCTAATGCCATCCTGTGCCGCTTGCGGCAGCTGCCACTGCCTCGTTCCCTAATGGTGTTGGGCATGTGCCTAAGTGCATTACAAAGGAAAAACTGGCTGGGCCTAAGATTCCAATAATGTGAGAAGCAGATGGTCAGTGCTGATGTTGGCCTTGAGTAGCAGCTCAGAGTGGACTGGCTGAGCACCTGCAGTTCTAATACATAAATCCGGCTGCAGTTAGTAGCTGAATGGTGCTGTATTCTGCATTGTATGCCAGTTGGTCTGTTAGTGGAATAGAAGTCTTGGCTAGTGCAGTGGACACCCAAACCCAGAAGCGGAGGTCCTCTCAGGCATCATCTCTTGCCCATGCCCTCCTCCAGGGTAGTCCTTTCATCCTTGGTGCAGTCCAGAGCTTTCTTTGTGATATTCCCTTGCCCTATAGAGCAGACTGCTGGGGAGGCGTGCAGGGCTTCATCCCTGCTTGTCTTCCCTAGAGTCTGTAAAACAGTTTTGATTTGGCAAACGTTTAGTGTGTTGTAAAGGGAGCGGATTCAGATTTTTTTTGCTGCTGTTTGTGTTGAAATGTTGGCTGTTTTATGATATATATGCTGCTAGATACATTGGTTTAACCGTTTTAATTGCCTGGATGATTTTTTAAAGGTCAGATATGAATATTTAAAAATGAACATTTTTCAGAATTAGATAGCATGTCAATGGCAGCATATGATAGTCTGCACCAAACACAGTCCTTCTGAATGCCTTCGGGAGTGGGGTTAAGTACAGCTGTGCAAAAGCTGTAATATGTTGACTGATGGTCCTTCTTCACCCCTGGTGGAAGCTACAAGTTGTTCCTTGTGGGGAGTATGTCTGCAGTCCTCTTCAGTACTTGTCATGGTGAATGTTTAACTAAGAAGTTTTTGGATAGATCTTAACCTCTGGTCACTGCAGGAAGGTGCCCAAAAGATTTTGGCTCCCTGCCAGGCTTGGGGCCTTCCTTGTTCTTCAAAAGTAACGGTGGCACCTGGGTCCTATCAGGCACAGTTGTTGCACAAGTTGGAGGCTACTTGGAAATTAGCTCTGTGCGTATTTGCATGCACACCTATGGATATATATATTCCCACACAGATGCCCATCTTCTTAGACAAATCAGCTTTTGCCTTCACTCTAGATACCGCTCAAGAAGCTCCCGCTCCTCTTCCTCTTCAAGTGCATGGAGCCGGTCAAGGAGCAGATCTCAGTCATCTTCAGGTTCCTCCTATTTATCAAAGTCATCTTCACGGTCCCGATCTCAGCACAGGAGGAGCTCCTGTAGGAAAAGGTGAGGCAATCTTGCATGTTCTGTCCCTACCTATTGCCCATACCTAAGATCACTTTCAAAATCCTGGTGGAATGTTCATGCCACTGCAGTAATGGATGCCTGGAAATGTGTTTAACTATTGTAAACTAGTAACAAAGCCCGTTGTGGGAAAAAATACAATGGGCTCTAGAAAGGGGAGGGCGGGCAAGTGGAATGGGGGGGCAGGCATTGCCTCATGCTCCATGCCTGATCCTGGCCGCGTGAAAGGGGGGGCATTACCTCATCTTCTGCTCGTAATCTCAGCTGGTGAAGGAGGAACAGGTGTTGCCTCCTGTTCTGCGACTGATTCCATCAAGGTGAAGGTGGGGGATGGGCACTTCCACCTGTTCCACTCCTGATCCCGGCTGGGTGAAGAGGGGTTGGACAATTGCATCCTGTCCCGTGCCTCATCATGGCCAGGTGAAGGGGGGCATTGCCACCTCCTCCGTGCCTGAACCTGGCTGGGTGAAAGGGGCGGGCATTGCCACATCTGCATCTGATCCCAGCTGGGTCAAGGGACGGGACAGGCATTGCTGCCTGCTCTGTGCCTGATTCTGGTGGGTTGAAGGGGGAGAGGGAAATTGCTACCTGCTCTGCTCCTGATCCAGGCTGGGTCAAGTGGGGCATCTCCTCCTGCTTCGCACGTGATCCCGGCTAAGTCAAGGTGGGGGGGGCATTGCCACCTGCTCCGTGCCTGATCCCAGCTGGGTGAGGGAGGGGGAAGCGGGCAATGCCACCTGCTCCACTCCTGATCCCAGTTGGGTAAGGGGGGGCAGGCATTGCCACCTGCTCCGCTCCTGATCCCAGCTGGGTGAAGTTGGGAGTGGGCATGCCACCTCCTCCGCTCCTGATCCCATGTGGGTGAAGGGGGGGCTGGTCTTGTCACCTGCTCTGCTCCTGATGCCAGCTGCATGAAGGCGGGGGGCAGGCATTGCCACCTACTCCACGCTTGATCCCAGCCAGGGCTTCTCTCCACAGCAGCACCTCTGGTGATGCTCCAGAGTAGGAAGTGAGTTGTCTGGAACATGCTTCGCCTTTTATATAGTAGAGCAACTCTCCTTCCAGTATTCTGGAAGAACAATCAAGGGGAAGCAATATGTTTGGTGTTATGCTAGTGATCACCCAACATTTCTTTTTAGATCCCCACAAAGCAGTTGTTTGGAAACTGGCTCCAATGGTTCTCTATTAAGGAGGTCAAGTTAACTGCATGTATAGTTTAGATCCTCTTGCTTTGTTGTTTGTTTGCAATAGTTTGTGAGTTTAAGAGTAAGCCACTCCAGTGTTCAGCGCAGTGTGATGTCCCTGTTGTTACCATAACAATGCTCTCATCCACCAGTTTGGCCTTCTCCATTCTTACTCTAACCAACAACCTGTCCCCACAGAGGCTTTATCACTTAAAAAAATATTACATGCTGTATTTGCATCCTACCCTTCCTCTGAGGAGCTGGAATGGTGCATTCAGTCTCACAACAACTGTGCGTGATGTAGGAGGGGGTTGGGAAGCAATAGTTTTCCCATATCACTTGCTGAGTTTCATAGTAGAGTTTGAATCCTGGTTTCCTGTTCCAGGCTAAATGACCTTACCAAAACACCTTGGCTGCTGCTTAGTGAACACATTTTTGTGAAGACAAAATAAGTATTAAGCAGCTGTTTACGTTTATGCTGCCAATCCAAGGCTGTGATTTCACTCCAACTGTACCTGTGCTTTCTGTTCTCTGTGATACCTCTCTTCTTTGTTCTACCAGCCCACTTCTCAGAAGTGTGTGGGTTTTGGAAGCTGCTTGTAGTCTGTAGAACCTCATTCCCATCAGAGGGCTAGATGGGCTCCTGTTTCCTCTCCTTCTGCTACCATTTCATTTTTTTTCACAAGGCAGTCAAGATAATAATATGCTTGTTAAAAAAGAAGGCTAATGCTATTTTCCTGTGTTCTGGTGCCTTTAAAAACTACTAGATATGACTCCAGCAGTTCCCGGGATCGTTATCAAAGGCAGAAAATCCAATACAAAGAACGTGCAATAGTGAGTATTGCTGAGCAAAGTAGAATGATGAGAGACACCGCAAGTCTACTCGATTTGCCTTTGGCCGTTTCCACATGCTGTTAAAGAGACGGTCTACTTACTGAAGGCTGGCGTTTTTTTCCACAGATTCCAGATGCCTCCGATTTCAAAGCGGAAGCAGGCAGTTTGTCTTGCGTCTAATCAGCGTCTTTTCTGAGACCGGGATTTCCCGCTCTTTCCTGTACCAGGTCAAGGACGCTGATTAGACGCAAGACAAATGCCCTGCTTCTGCTTTGAAATCGGAGGCATCTGGAATCTGTGGGAAAAAACGCTAGCCTTCAGTAAGTAGACCGTCTCTTTAACAGCATGTGGAAACGGCCTTTGTCTTCACTACTTCAGGTTGAATTTATGTGACCTCTCTCTGGACCTGAATTCTCTTAGGCTGCTTTTCCAGAATCCTTTCTCAAAAGGGAGAAATCAGCTTGTTTAGGTGAAGGTAAAGCTTTCTTTAGGGCCATATATATATATATATTGCTGTGAGAGTGCAGAACATGGAATTAAATGTCTTAGCCATGTCAGATTTGTCCCCCCCACCCCAGCACATTTCTCACTGTTATGGCTGCAACAATAACAGTATCTGTGTGTGGATGCTATCTGATTGAAATCTCAGAATCCAGAAAAACGGCTGAATTACATTTAACAAAAAAGAAGAAAAATCATGCTAATAAGAAATTATGTACATTTTCAAAATGCGTATAGATCTCAGAATGTAGATTCCTTGGCACGGAATTCGATTTGTTTGAAGGCAGTGTTTTTTAAAAAAGGTGTAGACTTGCAACTGGCTTTGTCTGTTCATATACACACATTTAAGTTACAGAGCAAATAATCTCCTGCTTGAATTTATTTTGATCTTTTCCTCAAAGAACACCTGACATAATCGTAGTCCAATAGCAGCAAGCATGCCTGTCTTCTGTTTCATGTATGTTCAGTAGCTGATCGTCTTCAATAAAGTCATGCAAGTCTAATCTAGAATTCTCCTGTGCTCTGTTCTTTTGAGAAGCAGAACTTCTTTATGGTATACAAAAGCACCCTTGAAAGCATTAGAACAGATAATTTTGAGTCACAGCAGCAGTCAGGAGGGCTCTGTAAATCTTTGCCCTAACCTGGATGGCCAGGCTAGCTTGATTTCTTCAGATCTCAGAAGCTAAGCAGGGTCAGTACTTGGATAGGAGACCACCAAGGAAGTCTAGGATCATTGCACAGAGGCAGGCAATGGCAAACTACCTCTGAACATCTCTTGCCTTGAAAACCCTACGGGGTTGCCACAAGTCACCTGCAATTTGATGACACTTTCCACCATTATGTACTTCTCAAAAAAGGAAATCGTGCTGAATGTTTTTGTAGGGAGATATGGGCAGGAGGAAGAAGGCTGCATCATAAATCTTTGGTAACTCCCCCTTCCCTCCTCAGGAGGAACGCCGTGTTGTCTTCATTGGGAAGATCCCTAACAGGATGACCCGTTCAGAACTTCGGCACCGTTTCTCTGTGTTTGGAGACATTGAGGACTGCACACTGCACTTCCGAGAACAGGGGTAAGAGAAGTGGGCCCAGCTCTCTTTATGGGAAGTGCATCCTTCCCTACTGCATTGATCGAATAGAAATAGGAGAATGGAAAGTGAGGTGTGAAACGTGTGACCCATTTTCCTCAGACCTCCCCCCAAATGCAAGTTCTGAGTGTATAGTTTTACAGTTTGCCTCTTGCATGGCAGGGATAACTATGGTTTTGTGACATACCGCTATGCTGAGGAGGCCTTTGCTGCCATAGACGGTGGACATGCACTGCATCATCCTGATGAACAACCCTTTGATTTGTGCTTTGGAGGGCGTCGGCAATTCTGCAAAAAGAACTATGCTGATTTGGGTGAGTCTGTGGAAACACTGACTTTGAGTATGGGTAAATAGTTACCCTGAATATTCTTTGCAGCATTGAACAGCCAGAACCTTCCAAGTCATTGTGGTATCTTTGGTGTAGGAGTTCAGTTGACCTCATGAATTGTGTCAGTCTAGCTAGCCCTGCAGCCCATGTAGTGGTGACTTCAGTACAGTCAGTGGGAAGTTTGGCTTCAGTAATTCTAGCAGGGAAGCTCTAAACTGGCGTTCTGTCGCTTGGTCTTGGTCTGCGATATGCCAGTGTTTGCGTGTGTGAGTAAGAGAGAGAGAGGTGCGCACAAGTAGATGTCATGTTTTTCATTGAGGGTAATAGTGTGCTTGGTGAAGCCTAGCTAGCCTTTCCATTTCAGGGTTTTGTGGTTACTTCAGTCCAGTGATACTCAGTGGCTCAGGAGCCTTGTGTGGCTTTTTAAAATGTTACATGTGGCTCTTCTGAGCAGTGTTCCCCAATGTGGCACCTGCCCCATGTTTCAGGGAAGTGGCCTAGTTGCCTGCCCAGTGGGGTTTGTGTTTGGCACATGGTTCCCATCTTGAGACAGCTGTCGCTGGAGGAACAGGAAAACTGTTAGCTTCCTTGAGGTGCAGGCCTCATGCCAGGAATGGAAGTAAATATGGTACTTCGGGTTGATGGCAACTACAAATGTAGCTCTCTCAGAAGCCACAAAGTTAGTACCACTGCTCTGTTCCTACCTGACTCACTGTTGATGCCTTTTTTTCTGTTTTCTTTTCCAGATTCTAACAGAGAAGACTTCGAGCCTGCCCCTATGAAGAACAAATTTGATTCCCTTGATTTTGACACCTTACTAAAGCAGGCTCAGCGGAGTCTGCAGAGGTAACGCTGGCTGTCCTGGGCTCAGTCTGCCCAGTAGGCATCTGCCTACACCAGCCTTACCTCAGACTGGC
Source organism: Eublepharis macularius (assembly GCF_028583425.1). NCBI lineage: Eukaryota > Metazoa > Chordata > Lepidosauria > Squamata > Eublepharidae > Eublepharis > Eublepharis macularius. The sequence goes on along the minus strand of NC_072795.1, from coordinate 64,736,681 downwards.
TGTGGGGGCAAGCGCCCTCTTAAGCCTAGCTGCTATGTCCAGCGTGGTTTTGTAATGAAATGCAAAAAACCCACAAACAATTTTTATCTTGATTTTGTTTTTCTAGGGACTATTTAAGGGGAAGGGCATTTGAGGATGGAATGACAATACCCAGCCACCTTCTTCCCATTTAATCACTATGCAGACAATAAACATTCACCATAGATAAGCCAGATATGCTTTTTGGTCATCTGTGTAGGAGGGGTGGAAGCTTGAGGGTATGAAAAATGTATTTGTTTATATTTATTTATTGGGTCCCCATGGGGACCAGGGCGACTTACATAATTCTCTCCTGCATTTGATCCTCACAACAGTCCTCTGAGGTAGGTTAGGCTGAGTGTGTGTGATTGGCCAAAAGTCACCCAATGAGCTTCCATGGCAGAGTGGGGATTTGAACCTGGTTCTCCCAGATCCTAGTCATACACTCTAGCCACTACTCGCACTGGCTGTCTTGGCTCCTGAAAGGTGCAAACTTTTAACAGCTGGCCGGGGAGAGGGGCTAGGGATCCACCTTGGGTGCCACCAAGCAATGACTTCCTGTGTTCTGAAGAGTAGGGGTAATTGTAGTGCTGCAATCCTATCTCTTTGTCCCAGGTGTCTGGTTGTTCCTAGTTCACTGAAGCATCACCTGGGAGTGTGGGAAAAGCAAATGCAGCAGGGCTCTAAATGGCCAGAAAGTCCCTGTAGTACATGCTTAGAGTAAAGATCCCATCCCCATTGGCCTTGGGTGGGCCACTTTGTTCTTCTGTTCAAGTCATGCCTGTTGCCATGCCCTTCTTTGCCTGTGCCTAGCCTTTGTGCAGTGTGTCCAGATTCCATATATTTTTCCAGATCTGAAAATGCATTCTTTTGTTTTTCTATGTTAAAATGATGGAAGAAAAGGTAAACTTATGTGTGGCTTCTGTGCTAAAAACTTAATTGTGTACCACTTGGTTCAGAGAAACTCAGTTCAGCCACTTGTATGTGACATACACATTTGCATAATTTATTCTACTTTTGCCCACCTAATAGTGAGATACAAGGAGTTATTGAGGGCCCTGCCACTGACTAGTGAAAAACTTGTTCAGTGACTGCTCTGGCACCTGAATCTTCAGTAGTTGTCATACTGTCCTTTCCAGCATATTTTTTGTACCATAGTGGCAGAAATCTTGCTCGGTGTATGTAAAAACAAAAAAAGATTAATTCATCCCAGAATTCTGAGGATTTTTCAGCTTTGTTCCCATAGTACAGATTTATTATAGGCTATGTGGTTTGCAGCTAACCCCCAAACTGAGTACCAAAACTTGTCCTCTGCTTTGCAGTCTCCGGCGTCTACTCACTAATCCAAGGGGCAGGGTGCTTGGGGCAGGGTCTGGCACAATCCTTAATCAACGGCTTATGAATTATGCACTGAAATCTTCTGTGGAACTTCAGAGAACTCTAAATTCTGCTCAGCTAAGCAGAGATTCAGGATACTGCTTCCGTTTTGTCATATGAATTATTTAATTACCTTGTCAAGGAGAAAACAGCATGGGAGAACTTGTTGGGGATACAAAGAAAAGGATCTCAGCTTGCAACTCTTCCTAGCCTTGCATTCCAACAACCTAAGAGCCGGTAATGACTGTTCTCCTTTGATACCTCCAGTAGCTTATCTGAGCAGATGGGAGACTTTATATCCTGAAGCACTAGTAGTAAATAGTTGTCACCATACTTGCCGCCACTTGATGACAGTATTCATAGAAAAACAAAAAGCAATACAGTACCATTGCTGAAATTGGAGCAGAATACTGTTAAGCCAGTGATTCTCAAACTTCTTGAATATATATATATATATATTAATGTTTAGTATTTATTAGTGAGCACCAGGCTGTATTTCATGGCCATTTTATACCTTATGCAGAAGTAAAGCCAAACTTGATATCGACTCTCCTTTCCAAACTCACCCTGTTCACCTTTCCTCCTGCTGTTGTGACCCCTATACATGAGATTCACCCACAGTTTGAGAACAACTGCTGGAAGTACAGCCCCCTCCACCAATTATTTTTTTAGAGCTCAGTGCCATATGCCACTTCCAGTAGTAAAAATCTAGCAGGTTTTTTTAGGTAGCAAGTGTACTGTTTCGCTTTGCAAAGAACAAACTGCCTTGTGGAAGAAGTTCATGGCAAGATTTCTGGCTGAGTCTTTTCTAGGCAGCTTTAGCCCATCCTTTTTGGTCTCCTGGAACTGGTGACCTCAATTCCATTTATTTTTCACTTTATGCTTTAAGCCAAATTCTTAGGAGAGATTCCTTTCTCTTCTCAGTGACTGTTTTTTTCTTTTTTTTTCTTTAGAAGGGTTGTGCTAAGAAGGTTTGCAACTTGCATCAACCTAGAACATGTTTTGAGCTGTGCCTCAAAAATTAAATTCAGACATCTACTACATTTTCTTTCTCTAATTACATCATCCTTGAAGGATAAGGAAATAGGAACTGTTCCTTGCTTTTGATCTTACATTAAATTGAGGGCTATTAAGCCCGATTGGCACTAGAACCTAGGAGTCTAGCACACCTGCCCCAAGTCATGCATCTAATACTTCGGTAATGTCACAGCTGTTGTAGGATACATTTTTATAAGCATATTTCTTCAATGGATGCCTATGCATATTATTTAGGATAGATCTGTGCCACGTCTTTGGAGCTCTGCTTGAGGGAGCTTACAATTAAAACAGTGCAACAATATAAAAACAAGTCATTGGACATAAAGAGCATAAAAACTATCTTAAAAATACACAATTTAAAAAGCTGGTAACATGAAACATAATTATAAGCTTGAGTAAAAAGATTGGTTTTGGCCTAGTGCCTTAAAGAAAGTAAAGTAGGTACCAGGTGAACCTCAAGAGGGTGAGTGTTTCAGAGGGAGTGCAAAGGCAGTAGTTTTGAAAATGATTTGATAGACTTGCTTATAACTTCTGTTGCATGTCAGCTACTACCAATAGAGATGCAACCTTTCTTTGGACGATTACTGAACACAATAGTGTGTGAATACAGTTTGACCTATGTGCTGTCATCTAGTGGCTGAGCCAAGTATTTAGGCAGCTGTTTTATGTTTGGGCATGCCAGGTGCTCGTCTGTCACATGATGCAAGCTGCTGTACTTTTAATGTAATGTAAAACGGAGATTTAGCAAAGGCCTGACTGCATGAAGTGTACAAAAATGGTACCTTTTTATGCCTATGTAGTAATTCATCTAATCTACAGTTTCCATTTGCATGGCTAAAGAGGACACTAAAGCTGTGTGTGTTCACTTCTATTCCCTAGAAGCTACAGGATACATAAGGGTCCACATTTAATTCTTCAAAACCCTCTGATAAGACTATCTAAGGAAAACAGATGAACTTCATTTGCTTGCTTTCACAAACCACTGTATTTCCTTTTTTTAAAAAAACCCTGCCTCCTGGCATCTTCATACCTTAGAGCTCTGTAACATGGTCTATCAGTCAAGGTACAGCTGCATGCTAGACCCAGGTAAGAGGGAAGTGGCATTGTACTTGCTTTTTAAAAAAAAAGCCAAAACCCATGAATTCCTTTCTTGGCTTCTGGTGGTTTGCTTGTGGTGGAAAAAATGCTATGGCTTTGCATCTGCAGGTTTGCTCCTTTTCCAGGATGCCATGTGCCCCTTTCTCATTCTTGTAAGGTGAACTTTGGAAGTGGCAAAGGTCTAAGCAACTGCTTAAAAATGAAGTGATAAAGAAAGGGAGGGTCAAACAGCAGTTAATCAGTAATGTGGCTGGAGGCAGAAAGCTTCAAGTAGCCTGTTCAAAGTGGGATAAAAAAAAAGGAGGCTGAAATTGTTTGCTGGGTCCTAGTTCCTTATTGGAAGTTCCTACTTCATTCAATTGAAAGGTGCACTTGTATTTATTTTTATACACTACCTTTCTTACTGCGGATCAGGGCAGATTAAAAGATATACACAGTGCAATCAGATATCATAAGACAACTAATGAACAATGCAGTAGGAATAGGATTATAGAATTAGTTTGTATTGTTCTCTAAGGCTAGGTATACTATGAACAATACAGAAAATAGATTACAAGGTAAAGGACAATGCAGTAAAAGCAGGTTATACCCACAGTAATTGTAGTAGACTACAATCTTGTTCTATTACAAAGGCCCCCCCGCCCAAGCTGTTCATTCTACAGTTCTTTTTAAAAATGCCTTCTTGAATATTACGGGGGTTTTTTACATCTTGCGGAATGACAGAAGAGTTTGGAGCCTTTCTGACCACATCTCAGACAGGCTATTCCACAAGGTAGAAGCCACCACTGAGAATGCACATGAACGGGCAGCTGCTGATCTTACCCATTAGCATGGTGGCACCTTTAGCAGGTTTTGCTCAGATAAATGAAGTCGTTGCAGCAGAACATAGCCTCAGAGGCAGTCCTGCAGATATGTGGATCCAAGGCTATTCAGGCTTTGTAGGTGATAATTGGAACCAAAAGAATAACAACAACTGCACTTATGTATTGCTCTTCTAGGTAGATTAGGACCCCACTCAAAACAGTGTTGTTGTTACTCCCACAATACAGCTGGGGAACTCGGGCTGAGAGGAGTGGCTTACCCAAGGCCCACCTACTGAGCTCATGGCAGTAGTAAGTAGTACTTTTCTAGTAAGAGTGCTGGATCCAGTCAAGAGGACCCCATCAGTTGTGGGGAGAACACTGTCCCCCAAAACTTCAGCCTTCCCAACCACCATTACATCCATATTAAATTGTAGATTGAGACTTAGATTGACTCTATGGTGGCAGATAGTGCCCTGAAGTCATAGCTGACCTATGGCGACCCCTGGTGGCGCTTTCATGGCAAGAGACTATCAGAAGTGGTTTGCCATTGCCTGCCTCTGCACTTCGCTGGAGGTCTCCCATCCAAGTACTAATCAAGGCTGACCTTGTTTGGCTTCTGAGATCTGACGAAATCAGGCTCAGGCTGATCCAGGTTAGGGCAGAATTGCTCTATACACCAAAGTAAACTTTGATCTACCAGTGAAAAGTGCATGCTGCTGCACAAAGCAGAAGGTGATTCTTAAGTTTCTTGTTCTACACAGCTGCATCAGATCTGGAAGGGGATAGTTTCCTGCTAGCCGGGACGTATATTATACGGAGGTCATCCAAGATTTTTAATACTTTGTTTATACCCTGCCTTTCTCCTCATTGAGGATCCAAAGGGGCATATATCATTCTCCTTGATTATCCTTACAACAACTCTGTGAGGTAGGTAGGTATGACACCCTGTTTCCAGACCTAGAAATTTGGGACTTAAATTTCATACCCTACACACTTTTTTGTTTACATATGTGTAAACATATGTACTAATCTCACACTATGTAATCTGCTTTGAGTCTCAGTGAGAAAGGCGAACTATAAATGACATAAATAAAAATTTTGAAGATAGCTAGGGTTTGGGTATTGTTCCTGTCAAAAACAGTTTAAAAGCCTTTCTGTTCCCTATTAATGCCTGAATTGGTCAAACGAGACCAATTTTGATACTGGAGAACTGGGGCCTGAGAAAGTATAGCAGTATATAGTGTGAGATAAGTACAATCAGTGGCAAGGATAAGGGTAGGCATTTCCATACAGTGTCAAAGAACATTTCCATAATGTCGTAGGGTAAATGAATATAAGTTTACAAAGACACAGCATTAGCAAGGATCCAATATGGGGTTGAAGAATTGCTGAAACGGAATATAATCAGTTCTAAGACTGACATTAAACAACATGAAGCACAGGTAGTATATAGGAGTATATATTTATAAAGCAACAGATAATATGTAAGGCAACATAATGATGAAGTCTCTGGCTCCTAACTCATTAGCAAAACATCTGAGACCCTTTCCCCACAATATCACCCTTCTAGCTGAGAAAAAAGCCTTTTTTGAATAGTTCAGTTTTGCATTGTTTGCGGAAAGCCAAGAGCATGGGGGCTCTCCTGACCTCCTCAGGCAGGCCGTTCCATAGGGTAGAGGCCACCACAGAGAGAGCCTGTAAAAGGGCTGCTGTTGATTTAATCCTCATGACACACCCTGTGAGGTGGGTGGGGCTGAGAGAGCTCCAAGAAGCTGTGACTGACCCAAGGTCACCTAGCTGGCTTCAGGCAAAGGAGTGGGGAATCAAACCCGGTTCTCCAGGTTAGAGTCCTGTTGCTCTTAACCACAACACCTAACTGGCTCCCAGTTTGGGGATATATCTCTTGGCCTCCAAGTAATGACATATAAACAGGACTATAATTTGGGTTCAGTGAGTCCTTGAAGACCCAAAATTTTGTGGGTCTAAGGTGCTATTGGACTCAAAATTTTGTTCTGCTATTACAGACTAAGACAGCTACCTGCCTAAATAAGACCATGTGAGTGATTTCTATTGAAGTGCTTTGTGAACCAGTTACATTGTCTTACATTATATAGGTTATCCTGAGTGCATGTTTGCATCTAAGTCTTCAAAAAATGCTTCCTTTGCTTTTTTCCCTCTGGATATCATGTTGAAGTGATTCTCCCACTCTCAATCCCACACAACTTTCTCTTCCTCCTCCCTCACAGGCTTTTGCTGTTCTTTAGCTGACAGGCCTCAGCAAGGTGAGGTTTCCTTCTAAGAACTTGAATCTTAAATCTTTTAAAATGTGTATTATTTAAAAATATACAAAGTGAGAAGAATTAATGATAAATAGGAAGCAACAATATTAAAGCAGCACAAAATACTTTAAAGGCACGTTCTTAGAATCAGATAGTTGTAATCTATATATATATAAAGACAACTGTCCTGACTGACTCATCAACGCCCAGCCCAAACCCCTGGACCTAGATATCCCTTTTGTGATGCAGAGGCTCACTAAGAAGGGATTTTAAGAAATTCGCCCCCTAAGGGGGTAAAAAGGGGTAAAGTGTTTTTCCATAGGGATACAGCTTCCCTGTGTGGCTGGCAGGGCCCCCCCCCCGCCAACTGCCACTCTTCCCTAAGGTCATTTGCATATATGGCCATCTCCCCAACATTCTAAAGAGTATATACTTGCTATTGGGAGTCACTGAATGTGTCCTGAGGTAAAAATACACCTCCCTCTCTAGGGTTGCCAGTCTCCCTGTGGGGCCTGGCTTTCCTGTGTGGCTGGCAGGCTGATGGGTCAGCTGTGGAACTGTGTGTTCTGAGGGAAAAATCAGGCAAAGGAAACTGCAGGCAGTTGAAGAAAGACAGTACAAGACTCCTGAATAGGGATTTTATATAAAGTCAGTATGGCAGCTGAGTTTTTAAATGTTCATGGTGAGATGGTGCACAACCTTTCTAGGGGCCATTTCAATGTGAATCTCTCACATGAACCTGCCAAAGTGCCCACCACACCATCCCTCCCTCAGTCCAACTCCACCTCATACCTCTTGGAGCTATCACCTCTTACAGCTGCCAAGGAGCCTTCTGGCAGATGTTGTGCAAGATACTCCGATGCTAAAAAGAGCAAGCAACTTAAGAGATGTGGCAAGGAAATATGCATGTCCTGCTCCTGTGGTGCACCAAGCAGCAGTGGCCAAGTACCAGCAAGATCACCCCAAGGTGAACAGAGCGGCAGAGTCTCTCTCTGAGCAAAGCAATCCTGGAAGACGAGTAGAGAGGCGCTCACTTTCATGGAAGCTCAAGGCTCACTCAGGCATGGCATATGATCCTTCACTACTTTCAAGCTACCTCTTAACCTCATCCATGCAGAAACACCCCTATTCAGCATCTCAAAACAAAGCAACGTGGCCCAAGTGCTGTGGAACTGTAAGCTCATTGTTTGGGATAAGAGCACCATGGTGCTTAAGGGGTGTTTTGAGGCACTGAGCATAATCCTCAAAGATGTCAGGGGCAATGAGAGAGCAATGGGGGGAGTCACAGTGCTGCTGGCTGAAGACTTCTGGCAGACTGCCAGTAGTCCCAAGGGGGACTCAAGCTGATGAGGTTACCGTGTGTGTCAAGGCGTTGTATCTGTGGCCCCTCATCAGGAAACTCACTAAGAAAGAACATGAGGGTCAACTTGAGAGGTGAGGTGTCTGCTGGGGAATTCTCTGAACTCCTACTAAAAATAGGGGACGGAGTGTATCCCGAGTCCAAAGGAAAGGTGACCATCCCTGCAGGCCTGGGCACAGTAGTGATGACCCTAGCAGACCTAACAGCCACGATATAGCCTGATATCGTCACTATCACGGACAAGTCCATGGACTGGCTGCAAGCATGCCATTCTGACCCCCCAGATCAACAAGGCTGCTATCATTAATTAAACACAACTCACTCAAAATGGAGTACAGATCTGTGGATTCAGTGGTGCAAATGGATGATGTGGTCCACTATCCTGTGGAGTTCCTTACTATGCTCAACCCTCCTGGCTTCCCAGCCCACAAGCTTCTCCTCAAAGTGGGAGCTCCAGTGATGCTGCTCCAGAACCTCAGCCCACCCAAACTCTGCAATGGCACCAGACTATGAGTGAAAGCCTCCACAGGAACATCATCAAGGCCATATTGTTCTTTTTTTTTATAATTTTTTTTTATTTTCATAACTACAAGACACTACACCAGACTATCACAAGGAAAGGGGAGAGGGAAGGGACAAAGGGGGGTGGAAAAAAAGGGGGGGGAATGAACTACAAACACTAAACACTACACTTCAATGTTTCCCTTCATACTGTCATAATACAAAAATAGCTCCATAGAGTAATGATGGAGTGGTTAATCATACAGAGAATAAACATTTCAAATTCTGATTAAACTTTCCTCCCCCTTCTAGGTCCCGGACGCAGTTCTCTCTGTGCAACTGCTGTTGCGATGCTCTCCTCCTCCCCCTCCGGCTCCTCCTTTTCTTCGTTCTTGGTGCAGCAGAGTTCTGGGTTTTTATTCTCAAAATCCTTTAGTTGATCTTCTGATAATATCTTATAGGCCTGATCTTTATATCTGAACCATATTCCTTCCGGGAATAACCATTTGTACTTTATTCCATGGTCCCTCAGAAGAGCTGCAAACTTTTTATATTTAAAACGCCGTTTCCGGATTAGAAATGGAACGTCCTTCAAAATCTTGACTTTCAAACCCATAAAGTCCAAATCCGCATTGTATGAGTTATATAGGATGGTGTCCCGAATCTTTTTAGATGAAAAGTCAATAATGATCTCACGAGGCAACTGTCGCTTTGTTGCATATTTTGAAGAAGCCCGACGGACCTCCAAAATGGCGCTTTTAACCTCTTCTTTAGTCGTCCTCGCGGGTGTTGCCAGTAGTTCCGAGACCAAATCCCACAGATCCTCATTTTCCTCCTCTTTCACGTTTTGGAGACGCAAAATTGTCTGCGTTCGTTCCACCTGTAGCCCGATCAGCTGGTTCTCCACCAACTTTAGCTCCTTTTTTGTAGCCTTCACAAGTGACGCACTTTCCAGAGCAGACTTTTCTGCCCCCCCGCTGCTGCCTTAATGGTTTTCACCTCGCTTTCAATTAAGCCCACCCTTTGATCAGTTTCGTTCAGCTTGTCAACAAAGGGTTTTATGGCTTCCACCACCGCCCTGCGCACCAACTCTTCGAGCGACTCCCCCTTCAAAGTAGCCAAGATTGACTTACCGAGAGCGGGACTTTGCTTCTTTGCTGCCATTTTGGGGGGGGGGGGGCGCCAACAAAATTCTGGAACTCAACGAAGGGGAAGAGCGAGTCTTCTTCAGATCAGTGTTCATACCGTGCATACCACTCATACCATCAGAGAACCCCTTCAGATTCAAGAGGCTGCAGTTCCCCCTCGAGGCCTGCTTTGCTATGACGATGAACAAGGCCTGGGGCAGACACTGAAGGTGACAAGAATCGACTTGAGGGAGGACTGCTTCTCACATGGGCAGTTCTATGTGGCCTGCTCCAGAGTGAGCTCACCCAGCAGCCTGGTGATCCTAGCACCTGAGGGGAAAACCACCAATGAAGTCTACAAAGAGGTCCTTCAGTAGAAAAAAAAAGTTTGTACATATTTTTCACTTTATTGCACTACAATCTTTTCCTTTTAAAAATCTCTTCAATAAATGTTACAGTTTGAAATTCACTTTATCAGTTTTCGGCATCAACACGCTTTGCTTTATTCAAACACCTTTGTGAAGCTTGGGTACTATGCTATTATACTACAAAACCAACTCCAACCCCCCCACCCCCAACCGAAAAATGTTACATATCCATAAGTATTATAACTGGAATTAAAGTAGTTAAATACCGTAGTGAAACACGGGCATCAAGCTAGTTGTTTTATATATAATCCAGTATATTTAAGGACCATGTAACTGTTGTTACTCTTTCTACCTCATAATAATTACAGCAAGCTCATCTATGCAAGACAGTATTACATCCTTCTAAGCCTACTGAATTTAATGGATTAAGAAGGGTTTAGAATTGCACTGTCAGATTTTTTTAAAGCAAAGGATTTATGACTTTGGCATGCTCATATAACCTCTTTTGTATGTGTTCTGTGGGGTTAATTTAGGAAGCAAACTTTCCACACAGATGTAAGTTAAGAAAATTTCAATTCAGAACAATACAACTATTTTTTGTTTAACCACTCATAGATGCAACAAAAACAAACTTGCAGCCAATAATGTCTTTTAAGTTCAGTCAAGTAACTGGTTGTCTTTGAAACCACTCAAGGTAAGTAAGTTCAACTTTTTGGATCCTGCCAAGTGCTAGAGTCCTTTGCCATACTCCTGATTATGAAGCAACTGGGAAAACATCTGTAACTGTTAATTCATCGACGTCTTCTGTGCAGACATACACGGGGGGACTGTGCAGGCACAGGCAAGCTGTGGAGAGATCTCTCTAGCTTCTAGAAGGCTCCTAGAGCACCCCTCCCCCCAGTATGGAGACATGAGGCCTCCCGCTGAAACAGTCACATGCCGTGAGGGAGAGATGTCTGCTTCCCTCAATTCTCCTGAGCCACATAAAGCATATAGAATAAAGAAGAGAGCTCACTATGGGGCAGGAGGGAGGGAATGTGTGCCTGCACAAAAGATGCTGATGTATAACAGTTACAGGTAAGCGCAACCCTGTTTTCATCATCCATCTCCTTTGCAGTCCCACATTCAGAGAATAGCAAGCTACTCACTCGGAGATGAAAGAGAGTCTCTAAGCAAAGAGAGAATGAAGAACTGCTCATCCTACTGATGTTTCTTGTCTTGCATTGATGTCCACAGAGTAGTGTTGGATGAATGTATCAGCAAAGGACCAGGTGGTGGCTGCACAAATGTCCAAAATGGAGACACCTCTGGAGAAGGTAGCTGAAGATGCTTGAGAGCCCTCGTAGGAAAAGGACATTGGACTGCAGCATGATAGCAACAGTTTAATTACAGAAATAATCCAATGAGACAAAGTCTGGGTGATATCTTAAACCCCTTCAAAGAACCAGCAAAACAGAAAGCAAAACATATAAAGCTGATGTCTTGCGAAAACTGTGCTTCTCTTTAGATAAAATAGTAATGCCCTATGGACATTTAAGTTGTGGTGCGTTCAGCACTGTCAATAGGGTTGGGAAAGAAAACAGGCAAGGAAATAACAGACAAATGGAACTGGGATGTTAGCTTAGGTAAAGAAGTAGGACTAGGTCTTAAAACAACTTGGGGAAAAAATTGAGCGAAAAGGGAATCTGCCCTAAGAATACCGTATACCCTTGACTGAAGAACGGTACACTCCTATCTCGGATGGTAATCCTCTTCCACCGAGCGCGCAGCTTCGGGAGGGACGCACATGGAGCGGTGAGGGAGGAAGGGGACACCCACCTAGCCAGCAAGATCAGCCAAATTGTTTAAGAAAACTCCAGGAGAGAGCAGGGGGAAAAACAGTCTTCCTGTCAACTGGACCATGGAAGGCTGAAATGGCTACTAAATGGGTCTGAATAAATGTGGTTGAAAGACTGGTGGCCCTAATAGCCAATAAATACTCAAAAATAACAGACAAGGGACAAGATAAAGGGAGCAATCCCTTGTGCAGAACCCATGCTGAAAAATGCTCCCACTTGTGAGCATAAGATGCTCTTGTGGAAGGTGTACAAGCATTTTGAATGACTTGCGTGACCTCCTCAGAGAGGGTCAATAGGGGGCCTAATGTGCCACACTGTTAGTTGGAACCTATTGACATGGTGGTGCAACGTTGGACCCCTGTGCAGGAGGTCAGGGGCCCTTAGAAAATGCACAAACTGATTCACTGACATAGCTAGGAGTGGGGAGAACCACACCTGGCATGGCCAAAAAGACGTAACCAAAGTGCAGTGGGTGCTCTGCGTCATCCTCTCCAGGACAAGAGATATGAGTGGGATTGGTGGGAAAGCATAGAAGCAAGTTTCTGTCCACAGGATCTGGAACATGTCCCCCAACGATTGATGATCGTGCACCAGGGAGCAAAAAGCTGGTGCTCTGGCATTCTTGGCCATGGTGAAGAAATTGACATCTGGCATTCCTCAGAGACAAAAAATTGGGCAGATGTAGTTGTCTGCTATGTTCCATTTGTGATGGTTTTGGGCAATCCTGCAGAGGTCATCTGCCTATGAGTTGTCATTCCCAGCTATGTGGTTGGCATGAAGCAACACCATCCCACTGTTGCTTCGGTACAGATGTGTAGGGACACTGTTCCACCCTGCTTGTGCAGGTAATACACAGGGCTTTTTTTCTGGGAAGAGGTGGTGGAACTCAGTGGTGGAACTCATGACTGCACTTTGGGTCAGCTGGAACAAGGGGGGAGTTTTTAAAAGTTTAAATCGCCCTTGGCAAAAATCCCCCGTCTGGAGATCAGGGGGCGGGGCCACCAGCCATGTGACCATTTTCAAGAGGTGCCGGAACTCCGTTCCACCATGTTCCGGCTGAAAAAAAGCCCTGGTAATACATAGCCGTGGTGTTGTCTGTACATAGCTGAACTGTCTTGCCTCACACAAGATCTGAAAAAGAAGCAAGGGTGTAACAGATGGCCCTCGGCTCCAGTATATTAATATGTAGTCCGGTCTCTGAGGACGACCAAGACCCTTGAACAGAGAACTCTCACAGAAACCATTCAGAAATACCTAAAGTTGCTAATGGACTCCCTGACTAACCAGCAGACCTCTTAACCCTTCCTCCATCAAAATCCAGTAACTCCCACTCTGTCAGTTGGCCAGCAGTTTAAATCTACCAAACTCCTCCCTTTCTCCCCTTTTCAACATTCAAATCCACTGTCTCCTGGAGAGCGGAATTTGAAACCACCTGACACAGCAGATTAGTGTGTGTGCGTGCCTGCGTGCCCACAAGAGAGAGGCCCAAAGCCACTCAGCAAACGTCCATGACAGAATGGGAATTCATATCTGTGTCTCCCCAATCCTAGTCTGACTTGCTAACCGCCTCATGAAACTGGCTATCATTTGAATCTTATTATGAATGTCGTATTAGTTTTGGGATGGTAGAACAGTACATGTGAACAAGGAAATGGGGATTAAGGCCATCATACTTGAAAGCATCTTGGGCAAAAGTAAAGCTAGGAGCTAAAGGGTACACTGACTGCAGGGATGTATGATCTTGGGTGATTAAAACCTTTTGTGGGGGAAAGCAGAGTTATTTCAGTTTCTTCAGGCTGCTTATGTACCTCTCTATTGAATAAGGAACCAGGTATCACTGCAGCTTTTCTAGTTCAGGAATCCCATTGGTTTATCTATAAATAAGTAACTGAGATTTGAATAGTACTGCACTCCAAATTAAGACTTAGGACACCCCCTTCCACCATTTTTGTGCAATGAAGCATAGTGCACAGTGTTTTCTTGCTAGCTAAATCTACAGTTTGGCTTTCCTTGAAAGTGATTAGCTGTACTTTTACATATGCAATTTTTTGTTAGCATAGTTGGACAGGCAGATGTTTCATAAATAATTTGAATGGCAAATTTAGTTTTTGGTGTCAGGCCTACTTACAATCATTAGAGGGCATTGTATTTTTGTGTGCCTATGTAGGAAAACTTGAGAAGCAGTATTTTCTGACAATCTTGGACTGGGGAACACGTTTAGTTTCTACTGTTTATGGGCAACCATTTTGGGTGGGGGGGTCGTTATCCCCTTTCCATCAAATTTTGCTGTTCATGGAGCAGAGTATGACATAGTGACTCAACCATAAGGGCCTGAGACAGCAGTTTCTGATGGGCTCTCAGAACAAAACCATATTGTGAAACACACCCTCATCTCAGGGAATGCTAGTATGGTACAGCAGGAGATCCTAATCAGCAGCAGCATACTGTAAATATGCTTGAATGTTCAGAGAGGTATTATCCAATAACATTCAGTATATAAATAATAACAGGCAGTTTTAATTTTTAGAGAATAGATGTGTGAGAAACTAGGATTTGATCACTTTACAATCTTAATGCTTAAGCCACCCTAAATTATTTGGCCATATCAATTCTGAATTTATTACTTATTTTAGGCTGAAGCATAGTCCAGAAAGTAATTTTGGCTTACCATACATTAGAATTATATGGTGTTTTTGTCATACAAATGGCACACGGCAGCTAACAGTATGAATTAAAACACACCCACCTCTCAGTCTAAGTCCAGTGAATGTGCTAAACCAGTGTTTGAAGGTGGCAAAGAAGTGGGTAAACAAACACAAAGTATCTGTTGTAATTCTCATATGACAATAGACATACAGCATCCTGAATGGGGTTATATTCCCTCCTGCTCTCAAAACAGGTTTACAGGTGTGGGGTGTACTCTCACGTTCTTCTCTGTCCTTGGATGAGTGGTGGCGGCAGTGACAGTTTGGGCTGCCAGCTGCAGCCATTCCTGGATAAAGTAGATGTGTGGCATTGTTACAGATGCCTTGGTAACTATGAGCTTTGTTTGAAGAAAATCTGGAAACTTTAGCTAATGATGAAAGTGGCTATTAGACTGTGGTTTGTTGCAGGGAGCATGTTGAGCCAACATTGGGCCAAATACACTCCTTCCTAGCTTATACGGTGTTGTCTTTTAAAGTCATTAACAGTGTGCACTCAGAATATCTGGAGGTACATTTCTCTGCTCATGTGCTAAGATAGGGTTACCAGCCTCCAGGTGGTGGCTGGAGATCTCCTGGAATTTCAACTGATCTCCAGCCACAGAAATCAGTTCACTTGGAGAAAATAGCTGCTTTGGAGGGTGAACTCTACAGAATTATATCATGCTGAGATCCTTTCCCTCCCCAAACCCTGCCTTCTCCAAGTTTCACCCCCCCCCCAAATCTCCAGGAATTTCTTAACTTGGAGCTGGCATCCCTATGCTAAGATCATCCAAGAGAACCCTGTGAAAGGATCTGTGTTACTACAGATTTGTGTAACTGGGCTTTGGGTAAAGGATATTCTGAAACTCTCTCAATAGCTGGTTCCAGTCCTTTCTTTTACAGGCCTTCCACCCCTAAGGGAAAGCCCGTTTATTCCAGAAGATGTTTGAATGAAATATATATCTTTAAACTGAACTGTGTTGCAGTTTTTAATGCTGATTTTATTGTTGAATTGTGCGTTATTTAAAAAAAAAATCAAACAGCAGTAGAATTTAGTAATAACTTTTAAAAGCCATTGAGTTAAAAATAGCTGTCAGTCATTAATTCAGTAGTCAGCAATAGAAACTGCAGAGTAAAACTCCTCATAATTCACTTTCTGAGAGTTGATTCTATATTGTTACCTGAATTGGTCTCCTTGCAAATAAGAGAATTATGGGGGGAATTAGCAGCAAGGAAGACAGCTATAGGAGGGGGGGTAACTACAGGATCTTTTCCGCCAATTTTTGCGGAGTCCCTTCCCAAATAGCAGATGAGGCTGGTGCTTTAAGTTCAAAGATCAATCTTTTATTAAAGAGGAAAAACACACCACACGCAGGAGTAAATAGTAAAATGGTTACACACATACAGTCCTAGAAAGCCAGAAGTTGGAATAGAGGGAGGGAGGGAGAAGTATATCTACCTAACCTGGAGAGTAGTCCAGTCCACGGAGGAAGAGAGTAGCTTCAAACGTCCAGTGTCCTCAGTCAAGAGAGCAAGAGGTTTAGAGCAACTTCTAGGGAGCAGCACTTCGGATCCGATAAGCGTGCACGATTTGAATGGGGCAAGGGCACTACTCTTATAGGGTAAAACGTGCCCTGAGGTGGGAAAGCCCACCCAGCCATTGGGACAAAGGTCCCAATGGTCAGTTCCTGGGAATAACAAAGGTTTGATTACCTTGATTGCTAGCTGCCGGGGCGTGTGAAAGAAATTGCAAAGTCTTTTCTGGGACTGCACAAAAGGGGCAGTTTGTATATGGAGTCCACTGGAGCTAAGTTGATGAATTTAGTTGTGGCATGTACCTTTCCCAGGAATGAATTATAAGAGCTTATGAATGCTAATTGATTTTCTCCTCAATCATGGGCAGGAGATCTCATCACGGAAAGAGGGAAAGGAATGTGCTAAGTAAGTCTCCTGGGTGGGGGGCGGGGGAGGGACTCAGCAACTGCTAGCTGGCATTCCCCTGTTTGCAAGCCACACTGCTTTTAATCCAGAGGTGGTGTGATTTTATATCACAGGTAACTATATTAAATAGCTATTAAAGATGGTTGGGGCCGGGCTGTTTACAGTTTATGTATATATATATTCTGTGCCTACAATAAAAGAGGAAAAGATGGTGGTTTGTGCCTGACAGTCTGATACAGACATATTAGGGAGTCAAGCAGGAAACTTTGTGAAGGGGCTTGGTTTTAAAAGGAATTATCCATGAATTTTCTGACTGAAACTGTGACAACACTTTTGTTTTGGAAGACGAAGGGAAAACAATGAAAGGAGTATCTGAAGCTGGCCTTTATAATGCTTACAGGTGGGAAGGGAAAAGAAATCGTATTCTGCAACCTCAGACACAATTTTGGGTGTAATCTCAATTAAAAATGAATATTCCTACCCTTTCCCCTTAGTTTCCCGTTTTCCTAGTTAAATGTGACTGTTTACTTCATACTTCTAGGGTCTCAGGGTGGAGGTACTGCCAGTTATAAAGCAGGCTTGTCTTTACTTATTTGCTTCCCAGTGAGGCAGTAGAGCAGTATTCTTGCCAAGCCCGAAGAAGGAGGGGGACATGGAGCTGGGCAAGTTGTCTGGTTTGTTTTCCTTAAGTTATTTGGGGTGGGCGGAGAAAGGAAATCTTTGTGGGCGGGCTTGTGCGTGGCTCGCCACGGCTTCAGATGGTTCGAGCTGGGGAATTTCACTAAGGCCATTTTCCAGATAGCATGGACCTATGATATAAAAGGCCCCAAAGCTTATTTCTATGACACACGAGTACTCGTCAGATCCTAGCCCCTCAGTTGCAGACGAACCAATAGAATTTCCTTTGGATCAGGTGTCCCCCTTAAGAAACCTTGTGCAAAAACAAAGGCTAGATATGTTACTGCGGCACAGCCTTCCGATGCGTATGGTTGGAAGGAAGACTTGAGTTCAAACTCTATTCGATTTAGGAATGAAGAACCAACTTTCGTCTTATTACAGATCTGGTTTCGTGCAGCCTGTAGTAAAGACGCTGCCGTAAGGCCTGGCGCGGGGGCCTACCTTGGATTGGCGACTGAGACGCAATTCGGGGTCTGCTCCAACAGTCTCGTCCTTAACCTAGCTGTGGTTACCATGACGACATCCCCCCCCACCTCGCAGCCGGCCGCGCGCTTTGGGCGTTAGCTGCGTGCGGCAGCACTACCACCACCTCCTTCCGTGCGCGATGACGTCGATGTGACGCAACGGCGGGCGCGCCGGCGGTGGCTGCGGTGGCTCGGGGCCCCTCCCCCAGAAGATGGCGAGTCCGTGCGGGCGGCAGGAGTGCTCCATCGAGAGGCGCGGCTTCCGCCACCAGCTCGACTCGTGGCGACACCGGCTGCTGCGCTGTGTGGGTGAGGGACCAGCGGGGGGGCGGGGAGTGGAGTGTGCCTGTGTGGGGGGAGGGGAAGTTAACCGCGGAGTGACCCCCCCGTTCACCTCACACACAGCGAGGGAGAGCGCTCCCCGCCCCTCCCCCACCTCTGTGGTCGCTCGCGTGCTGGCCGCGCGCGCCCCCGTCCTCCCGCGTGGATTAGCCGCTCAGTGCGCGCGCCCCACCCCTCCCCCTTCGCGCCTCGCGGAACAGCCGCGGCCTAGACTCCGCCCCGCCCACTCCGGCCTGGCCTCGTTCTTCGCCGGGGGCGGGGGGGAGGATTCTTTGTTTGGGGGAAGGGGGCGAGGCGGGCTGTGTGGGCCGGAGTGGGTGGTGGAAGGAAGTGTTAGGTGAGCATCCGCCTCATACACACCCGTTCCCAGGAGCTGATCCGGTTTTGAAAACTTACCCTTCATGAGACGGCCGTGCAGTGTGATTGTTCCGGAGTGACCACGCCCCTCTCTTCATCCCACATTTACACATGCAGATCATCTCAGCTCTGTTTCTTTTATGGATTTGGCCCTGGCTCTCTTCCTTTGGGCCACATTGTTGCTCTTTGGCCAGGGGCGTAATCCAGTTGTGCCTAGCTTGGGAGCATCTGGAAGGTCGTGATTACTGCTTTACTCTTGCGAGATTTTGAGCAAAATATATTCTGAAACTTACACTTGTTACTGTACTATTATTGTAAAGATAAAAGCATTCCTGAAACCCTTTTGAATTGTCAAAGTGTACACATTTTCCTATAGAAAATCTTTTATTGAGATGAAAATAAGATGCTTGGAATAATAGTTTTACCTTTTGTGTTTTTTTTTAAAGGCAAAAGGGTGGAGGTGAATAGGGTATACAGGTAGAAAGCATGAAGTTGGGGCAGATTCTCTTTATGGTAGCATTTCGGTAGCATTTCTGTGTTACGTGTTCAATTTATAGCGTGCTCCTATTGGAGAAGTAAGTTTATTTATTTACTTACTTCGGCTGTGTCCTGCCTTTCTCCCTAATGAGGATTCAGAGTGGCTTATATCATTCTCGTCTCCATTGTATCCTCCCAACAACCCTGTGTGGTAGATTAGGCTGCAAGTGTGTGACTAGCCCAAGACCAGCCAGCAAGCTTCTGTGGCAGGGTGGGGATTTGAACCTGGGTCTCCTGAATTGTAGTCCACTGTAGTAGCCACTGCTGCACACTGGTTTACTGTGTTCAGTAGGGCTTGCTTGCAATTAAGTGTATATAGATAGAGTTGCACCCTTAGTAATGCAAACTATGCTATTTTGTACTATTAAATTTTTAAAAAGCATTCTTGTCCAAGGAACAGAAAAGACAAGGAAAGGGGCAGTAGGCCAAATGAGCTCTGTTTGCCTAGATAGTAAGAGAAGTAAGGTGGTTGTGCCTGATAGTGTGATTGTAACTAACCCTCAAATTCTGAACTTTTGTATTTTAATCTTTTTCTTTGTAATTTAACTTCTAATTTTGTTTTAAGTATTGGTCCTTTTCCTGTTCCGTATAATTGCTTAATACTAACTTGGGTTATTAACAACTCTTGGGCATTTATTCTTCCCTAAAACAGATGTTTAACCACTTTTAAAAAACTATTATATCTTGTTTAAAATATGGAGTACCTGTTTTTTGTTTCACTGGTATATTAAGCAATATTCAGCACATTTTCATCTTTGTATAACTGCATTAAAATAGTACAGTGTTTGGAAAAGTACTATGAACCACCAGCATGTCTCACTGAAGTGGGTGTTTGTCAGGATGGTGGTTTAGAGTTCACTTGTTGTAAAAGAGGCATCAAAAAGTAATGAAAAATAGATTTCTGTCTAATTTACTAGAAAAGCTGCAAGCATTAGAATTTTTCTTGAGAGATGTGTGGCTTAAAGTTTATTTAGGATCATCCTTGTCTATTTCATACTTGCCTTTGGAAGATTTTTCGGCTTCCTCAGCCTATTGGGATTGTATATGACCTCACCCTTTCATTTAATAGTTTTTCTGACTTCAGTGATGGTATTTTCCCCCAAACGCTATGTTATTCCAGAACAGAAGGTGAACAGTTTACACAGACTTGCTTACATTATTTCTGATCATCGGGACACCGCTGTTTGGGTTGTCTTTCCAGTGATTTTTAGTTGGTACTTCTATTTAGTTTGAAATTCTGTGATTTGCTGGGGAAGTTGCTGACAATATTTTTTTATTCTGATGCTTGGGAAGAAACACCTAGAGATATATACAGACTCAAAGGAAACACTGTGCTAGGTCATTTATGGTTGTGTCTTAGCAACTGTAAGTGCTGAATTTGTGGGGGAAATGAGCGCTATATGTAGGGGCCATGCTCTTTGCTTATTTTTATCTTCTACCACATTCTTCCTGTAACCCCAGTTTCTATTCGGGTGCACTTTCCCCCTTTTGTGTAAACAAAAGATATGACGGAAGTGACTAAGCTGTGAAGGTTAATCACCTAGTCATCCAGATTATTTTTGGAGGTAAAGTGCAAAAACATTTTAGAAGGTCCAAAGTGTAATTGTGTTGGTGGTATTTTATCTTGATGGCATTGTACCTGACAGTTTGAACTTCAAATTGATCAGTTTTATGAGGTCTTGGATGTGGTTCTTGTTTCATATATAATACCCATAAATTGTCACAGTGCAATAATTGTTAATTATGATTTTCCACTGAATTTTCTTTCTCTGCAGAAGGAAGTGTGTTTGTTAATCTTCCTTGAATTATGTTTCGATGAGAAAGAATATAAGTGTGTTTTGTATACTTGGGGCCACAGGTTTGATCTTCAGTACGTCTGGGAAAGCTTTCTGCCTGGGACCGTGGACCAGGTTTGAATCATGCTGCCAGACAAGTTGATAATGCTGAGTTAGGTAGGTTATTGACCTGTGCAATACCTAATACCCTAGATAAATGCTAAGGGGAAAATACTAGAAGAGCTTTAATGGTTTTACCAGAAATATGGACTGGTCTGGAATAAAACTAGTTAGAGGTTGATGTGGTCTGATTTTGTCTTCTAAATACTTATGTTACAAAATGTTTTAAAGTGCCTTCTGTAGCAAGTGTTTGAGGAGGAAAGGTGGAGGCATAGCCAAGTGTTTTAAAGATATCTAAATGCTTTGTATCCTGATAGAAAAAGAGGTTGTTAAATGTGGTCAAACATAAGTTTATTTAAAGAAACAAAGAGTAGCTGAAGTTCTTAAGATTGGATTGGACATATATCAGTTGGTAAAAATAGTTCAGTTAAGAGAACTGTTGTTCAGTTTCTTGAAGTACTGCATTTTATTAACAAAACTTTTTTTGTACTAGTCATTAAGATAAGTTAAGTTTGAAATGGCAACCACTTTGTCACTTCACTAGTTATTAAAGACTAGCAGCAGAGCCCGTTGTCTGAAAAAATACAATGAGCTCTAGCAGTGGGGCCTTGGGAGGGCTGCGCCAGCATGGCCCTTCCAAGGCTCTGCAGCGGTCGGGGATGTGGTGGAGAGCCTGCCCCCCCCAGCCCAGGCAGCCTTCCCACTGTTTTCACCATGGCGAGTGGGCAGCGTCGGCCCCCCCACCACAGCAGCCTCCCCCCCCAACGACAGCCTTCCCACCACCTCTGCAGCACTTGCGGAGCCACACTGTGCCTTCCAGCCACTTCTGCAGCCCTTCAGAAGCCTGCCTCAGGCAGCACAGAAGCCCGAAGCGGACCTCCGAAGGACCTGCAGTGCCCTGCCGGGCCGCACCGACAACACACTTCTATCCTGAGGCAGGCACATCTGCAGGCCTCTCAGTGCACCTGTGCCAAGATAAAAAGTGAGTCGTCACCAATATGGCTCACCTTTTATGTAGTAAGATAGCAGTCCCACTTATTGTAATAAAAAGTGCTATAATAACAAACTTCAGGAAGGTTACATGCTAAAATTACTAAGTCTGCTTGTTATTGCAAGAGGTGGCGTGACTGCTAGGAGAAAATGGCACAATATGGTAGCTTGAAAATAATTTTGATTTCTGTTTTTAATGTGGAAGACATTTGGTGTTTTAGCAGATAGTATGTATTTTATGTGAAACGAACATGTGAAAGAAATACCAAATTCAGTTTCAGATGATGGGTCTGACGTATAGAATTGATATACTTCCTAATACAAAGAACAAAGTCCAAGGGCTTTATTTTTATGGAGCAAATGCTGCATTATTGTTGATCCTAGTAGTGATAAATTATGTGTAGGATATCTTTTGTCTTACCATATCCACGTCAATGCAATTTTAGGGTGTAGTAGTCTTTTTTCTTGTGTCCACATGCAGCACATGGTTGCAGAGTCGAAGTAAAAAAAAATTCTTGCAAACTAAAATTTGTAGCTTTGATTATATGAACCAATAACCTTCAAGCTTTCCAGACCCAGGACCCATATTTTACTGCAGGCAGCAGCATGGGGGACCCATTGACCTGCAAGCATGTGGCGGGAAGTCATATCACAGTCATGTGACAGGAAGATGCAGCTCTGAAATTTCTGTATCTGCATAATTTCCATTGCTGAGTGCAAAGAGTGGAGTCATGGCCCACTGACTCTTTACTCATGCACGCTAGCATGATAGAAAACTGTCAGAAAGTGGCAGCTCCCTAGGGGCTTATGACTCATGTGAGGGTCTTGACTTACGGGTTGAAGGATACTAACATTAACTATTATATATTGTAAAGTCTACATTTGGGTGTGCAGCTACAGTTTGTTCAGTCTTGTTGCGTAACTGTTTTATCATTTCTAATATAAGGTATGTAGAAGTTAAAATATGAAATATATAATTACTGTTATGTGCACACTTATGAATATTGTGCACCCTGATGATTACACTGTGCCTGATTTCTTTTCTTTGTCAAAAGTAAAGCAGCCAGACTTTCTTTGAAGTGCTTTTGTTCACTTTTTGACTGCTGAGCACCAGATAACCCAGGCCTTCTCAGGAAACAAATATTCCACAGAAACGTTTGAGTGTTCTGCATACATTCTTAACTATATAGGACTCAGAGACATGTTGTATTTTCAGTGTCAGCTATATGAGCAGAAATAAACACAAATGTCCATAATGAAAGGCGGGTATAGTCCTTTCTCCTTAAAATAATTATGTAGAAATTGAGAAAGAATTGGGCCCCAATGTTACATATATTTTAAATGAAAAAGTTGCTGCTTATGTATATGTTAACCTTCATATGTGACAGACATATGTTTCATTCAGTTATTTGTCTTTGTATATAAAATATCACAAAGCTGACCTCAGACCTGGTAACATGTCTTTGAGTAAGATACATACAGTATACCTTAATACATTAACTCCTCATTGAGTAAGATCCAGTGTGGCAAATAAAGGGAAATCTCAGTTCTGAATCCTGTGCAGCATATTTTCTCAAATAATAAAATAGGCAAGAACTCATTTTTCTCCACCAAGGAGCAGCTAGTTTTTATTATGTTAAACTAGCATTTGCCAGATGGTACATACTGAACTGTGTGTTTTAAGCGTTGAACTTTGTCCAAATAATGTTGAGTAGTAGTGTTCATGTTCATTGCCAGTGCTTGACAGGGATTTAAAAGTCAGATACCTAACTTCTAATTGCATGCCACTGGCAGTTAACATGCTTATGCCAAATTTTTTTGGCTGAGAAAAAAATTACATACATTTTGACCATAAGTTTTTATAGGCAGTACATATTGCATATACCGGGGCCAGCAACAGTCATGTGGAGAATCTGTGCTTCTGGATTAAATTTCAGAATCTGAAACTAGAAACTAGAATAAATGTTGAAATTTACATGCAGTTGCTCAGTTCTTTTTTAAAATTAAAAAATCTGATTGCAGGTGGGTGGGTTGGGAGGGCCTGTGCAGTACAAGAAAAAAATAAAGCCATGGGTAAATTTTTTTGTTTTCTGATCACTGGACCTCAACTGACCCCTCAACAGTCACTTAGAATTTTTGTAGGACATGAAGTTATTCTGTGTTTAATAGCAGGATTACTTCCTTTTTCATTTATGTAATTTGATTATTTTCTAAATGCCCTTAATACTGCATTTTTCTTTGTAAATACTGGAGTGAATTAGGCAGATATAAACACATCCTCTTCCCCAAAGATACAGCGTATGTTTGGTTTGTTCCTTTAGCACTGGGCACACTATTTGAATTGCAACGGGATAAGTAACTGTGTTCTAATCCATTTTCTAGTTACATTTTTAAAGGGAATGTGCATCTCTTGTTTCTATATCAGTCTTCTTCATTTGGTGTGGTGTCATCTTTCATTCTTCCAGTCATTTAACAATTTACACTACTTCAGTTTCTTTTACTCATTTTTAAACTGTCTTTTCAATACCTGTGTACCTGGTTTCTTAAATGCAAACCACCTTCAAAGCCCATCCTCATAAATAGCAGAACTTTGAAAGAACTTACCTCTTAAATCACTGTGTAACTGGGATATGCTCTCTGAATGTTATGAATCCTAATTTTAAACAAAGTTGTTGACCAGACCTTCTAATTGAAAAGTTGGTGTCTTCACAAGAGGTCTTCACCCCAACAAAAGAAGCAATCTTAAGAAGATTTATTTGAAAGTAAATCTCATGTTATTCAATAGAGCTTATTCCCCAGAAAGTGCCTTCAGGATTGCAGTCTTAAAGTGCTGAGTATGAGGATGCATCTGTTTCCTGCTGAAACAAAGCTAAAACAAATAGCTAAAATTTGTTTTCCCTGATCATCTAGAGTATAGTTTATGATTATATTAATTATGCAGTTTTCAGAGATTCAGAGCGAAGGAAGAGAACCTGTAAGAGTGAATGACGGTTGGTTTAATAACTTACTTGCTATGGCAATTTTGCCCTGTCATAGTTTTTTTTTTAAAAAAGAGACATCTTTAACTATCACTTTCCTCACTTGTTGCTTCTGTCTGCTTGATCTCCTGCAAAATCAAAAAGAGTCCAGTAGCACCTTTAAGACTAACCAACTTTATTGTAGCATAAGCTTTCGAGAATCACAGTTCTCTTCGTCAGATGCATGGAGGGCAAGAAGAAACTGGTCAGATATATAGGTGGAGAGGGGAGGGAGGAATAGATTCAAACAGTAGCTTCTGATATGGAGATCAGTTTGCTTCTGTTAAGGAAGTCAGTTACTTCTGATAATGAGATAACCATTCATAGTCTCTATTCAATCCCAGCCTGACTGAGTCAAATTTACATATGAATTCCAATTCAGCAGCTTCCCGTTGGATTTTGTTTTTGAAACGTTTCTGTTGAACTACAGTGACAGAGAGTACATTGGACAAACCAGCCAACCTCTGCGCAAAAGAATAAATGGACACAAATCTGACATTAAAAATGGCAACATCCAGAAACCAGTGGGAGAACACTTCAATCTACCAGGACATTCCATCAAGGACTTAAAGGTCGCTGTAGTTCAACAGAAACCTTTCAAAAACAAAATCCAGCAGGAAGCTGCTGAATTGGAATTCATATGTTAATTTGACTCAGTCAGGCTGGGATTGAATAGAGACTATGAATGGTTATTTCATTATCAGAAGTAACTGACTTCCTTAACAGAAGCAAACTGATCTCCATATCAGAAGCTACTGTTTGAATCTACTCCTCCCTCCCCTCCACCTATATATCTGACCAGTTTCTTCTTGCCCTCCATGCATCTGACGAAGAGAACTGTGATTCTCGAAAGCTTATGCTACAATAAAGTTGGTTAGTCTTAAAGGTGCTACTGGACTAATTTTGATTTTGCTACTACAGACTAACACGGCTAACTCCTCTGCATCTATGATCTCCTGCAGACGTTTTTATTCGGCTTCTACTCATTTCTTCTTAATCTGTGTTTTAAAAACATTTTTGCTGTGCGTTAGAATATCTTTGCACATCAGTGACATTCTTCCCTGAAATGTGGTGCATTTTCCTTCATATGTCCCCAAATTCACTTGTGTTTTTGTTCCTGTTAATGTTTGCAGCATTACCCAATGTAGTGCCATCTGTGAATTTAACTAACATGCTGTTTACCCTTTCTTCCAGATCCAGTTTCTGATCCTACTTCCACATTTGGGAGTATGCAAGGGACAAACACACCTCTTTGCGTAGCTTGACTGGATGCCCAAGACTAGGATGTTAGTATACGTAAACCATTTTCCTTCCTTTATCATGTTGCCAATAACTATTGTGCATTGGTTGTTTGGCTATGACTGGCTATTGTGGCAATATAGAAAATGCAAAGTGACAGTAGTGAAAAAAAATTATAGAGCTTCTGTAAAGTTTGGCCAATATGTACACAAAATATGTGCCAAAAGCTAGGCTCCTAATTAATCCAGATATGATAGGTTCTTGGAAGCGCTAACTAGTGTCTGTTCTCATTATCAAGTAAGAGTGCTCCATATTTTTAATTAAAATAATTCAAATGTATTTATGCATCTAGCTTTAGGTATCTGTAAATCAAAAGGGGGAAAGACTTTCTGTTTATAGTATTTAAAAGTGTTTTATTCTAGTTATTATGCAAAGTAGTTTTATACAATGGAAAAATTTCCATCCCATATTTCTGCAATAACACGCAATTATTGTTAACACATTTGAACTCTGCTTTTGATGAGACGGAGGGGCAGAGTGTTTATTTTCTTTATTTCTTGGTATAATTGTTCAAATCTGAAGCACAGTTCACTACTGTGTTGCTTTAAAAATTAAAATTAATATTTGTATCCATTTTGAAAGTGTGTGGCAGAAGATTGGAAAGAATGAAAGATTGTGGCTATAAATATGAGATGGAGAAATGAGCAAGAACAAAGGGAGGAATAAAAAGCTGTGATTGAGATTTGGACAGAGGTTGAAAAAAAGGTGGTTATGGATTTTTGAGAGAAAATGGGACATGGAAAGGCAGTAGTAGTGCAGGAACAGGATTGTCAAGTGCAATGACTAATCTGTGGGAGCTCTGCTGAACGGATATTCAGAAGTGTTAGTGACAGGGAGTTAAATACCAGGAACTGGGTGAGGATGCTGGCATGGTTGCCTGCTAAAGCTGAGCTTGAATGTAGAAACCCTGATTTAGAGGACTAAGACAGTAGTGACTAGGATCTGCAAGTGCAGGAGAGAACTGAGAAGGAAAAAACACGTACATCTTTTTGTAGCTGTACTTGTCTTGTTAAACTAGTCTTCTTCAGGTTTTGTTTTATTTAATCATTTTGTATTTTAGAGTAAATTGGAGGTTAAATTTCTGTTGAATAATAAACTTGGAAAATCTGCTACAACTAACATCCCTTTCATGGTGCTTTGTACTGTTTTTGAATTTAAAAAAGCCTGGATAAATTAAAGAAGCAGACATGGAAGTTGCGTAGGATCAAGTGCAGGCAGGAGGAAAAGCAGTACAGGATTTGAGGCAAAGTTCAAAAGATGAGATCCCTTATAATTAGGGCACTCAGGATCCTAGCCATGGCAGTTTGGTTAAAAAGAGTAGGAGTGATAGTAGACTAATGGGTCATAATGTTTTCCAAGTTTGTGTTTTGGCAACTCAACATGGTATTTGCCATTTTCTGTTGCAGTAGCATCACATGACTCAACTGTTGTCCTTTAGCATACTCTATCTTATAATTATTCGATGTGTGTATTCAAATAAAGGTTAAATTATCCGGGTTTCTAAATGTGCATACTTTGGATTGATGTTTCCAAAATACATGTATCTGTATCCAATTCTCTTATTAGTAAAGTGAGTGTATATTGTATGTGAATGAACAGGATGCCAAAATGGGCTCAGGGAAAGAGGAGGAGTGTCTGCTCTTGGAGCAACAGCAACATTGTGGAATTATTTATGATGACCCCCCCCCACCCCCCAGCCTTCTACAGAAAACAGATGATGGCTGAGGTATGTGTATAAGGATAGTTATCTTTAGATGTTGGTAGCTTAAATGCTACTCAAGCTATTGGAATTGACAGTTGGTTTGGGCTGATGTCTAAGAGTGGGGAGGCAGTTTAATTTGAGAGAGTCGCATTTCTGAGTTTACTGACTCCTCGTGGAGGTTTTTTAAACTGCAGAGGAACTAGGGAATTAACATTATAGAATATATGCTCTGATATAAATGTTCTCTAATCCCATCATCTCCCCCCCCCCCACCCAATGGATTCTGGGGCCAAAGAGTAAAGGGAGCAAATATTCCCAATACTTATTGACCTTTATGGAATTAAGTCTTGCTTTGTTAATCCTCTGAGCTCAAGAATGTGGCTTCTGGGATTTATGAGGTATAAGAATGAAGAAAGTGTTCCTTATCCACATAGTCATCTCTGGAGGGAAAGGAATTGCAATACTTGGATAGCCTTTATCAGTATTTTATTTTATTTATGTCATTTATGTTCCGTCTTTCTCACTGAGACTCAAGGCGGATTACACAGTGTGAAATTAGTACAGTCAGTAACAATGCCATAGGGTAAATAAACACAAGTTTACAAAGACATAAGATAAGCAAGAATCCAATACAGAGTTGAAGAAATGCTGAAACAGAACAAGCAAGCAATTCTGGCAGTACAGAGTTGAAGACCTCTTGTGTGACCTCTTGGATGGGGTCATTATGGATTAGAATCGGTATCTATCCAGCAGGCTGTGCTTCTGCATAGTGCACATTCTTATTGCGAGTCTGTTTGACATTTCATTTCTGTCTGATTCCAGACCACAGGTATACAACTGACATAAGAGCCCACCAGGTCAACAGATAGCCAAGATTGAACAGTTTGACTTTTTCTTGGTTGTATCACCAAATGGTTGAGACTTTTTATTATACCCCATGCCCTGTCTTGAGACTGCCTTCTTATTCCTTATTGCCCAGGGAGGGAAAACCTAGGTTAAAAAAAAGGATGCGTCAGTGTAAGTGGAAGGATATTAAAACAGTTTCTGTGGATTAGTATGTCTTTTACTTATATGCAAACCCAACTCTATTAAAATTGTTGTGTATTAAGTTGTGTAAAAGTAAATTTCTTTATTCTGGAAACTGTACATAAGAAAATCCCAAATGATAAAATGTTGGCTGAGATAGGATAGCACTGTGTTGCTCTTTCATCAGTTCCATCAATAATTTCTTCTCTATCTGCTGAGGCAGGTAGGGAGAGAATTGTCTCTTTCCTACTGCTAGCTATCTCTGGGAAGTGTGAGTACTCAGCAGCCCCACAGATCTATAAATACTAGTGGTACTTCAGGTAGTTGTTTTCACTGCCCAGCCTCACTCTGAATGTTCAGGGAGGGATGACATTTTTAATAGAAATGTGAAGAACAGCTGTCCTCCATATACAAAGAATATATAGATTGCTAGCAAGGGTTATCTTTAATCCTGAGTAGAGGGCTCATCAGGCAGGCTAGTGATAAAGGCAAAATTCTGATTTGCATTATATTTTGTAAAACCTGGCTTCAGCATTACTGAATGTGGTGAATATAAAGAGATTCATGTACTCTTGGAATTTGTTTAAAGCTGAAATCTTAGATTATGGTATTTGGAGCCATATCTGATCTTCAGAAGAATAATTTTTTGTTGCACCTTCTCAAGAGTATTAAACTTGTAAAATGTGTAACACTCTTAAGAACCTGGTAGGGCTGCTTTTTTGTTATATGAGGAAGGAATAGAAGGCTCTTATTTGCTGGGTACAGCATTTTGTTAATAGAATTCTTTGAGCTTGAGTTTAGCTGAAAATGTTGGTATGCTGGGCAGAGTCTTTGACTACTTTTATGATCTTTAATGTAATTTGCTGTTTTTACAGTTGGCTCCATGAATTTTCTCTTAGGAGTTTTCTATCTATTACTAATCCGACTGTAATTTAGGTAAGGTAGTATTGAAATTGATTAAATGGTGTAAATAATTATCTTTGTTCTGAAAAGAAGACAGAAGAGAATTAACAATTAGATCAAAGCTTGCATTACATGAGACCAAAAGATGTGTTGCTCTATCTTTCACCCCCTCAAAAGCCCCTAGAAAAATTGTCATAGTAGGCTAGAGCAACAACCACCATCTGAAGATGGAAGCAACAGTTTCCTGGCACCTGCAGTTGTGTTTCATCTGTATCAGTTAGGTTCTTGCATAGGGACATTACATGACATTAGCAGAGAGATGAAATAATATAGAGGCTAGGAGACTGTCACAAATAAACAAGTAGCAAATTCAAATCTCACCTATGCAAGGAGTTTATTAGGTAGTCTTAGACAAGCCATACTTTTGCAGCTTTAGCTGTCTATCAGAAGCATGTGAATGTCAGTATTATTATGTCTCTTCAGTGTTGTATAGATTACAAGAAATTCTTTGTGTAGTTTGTTATATAAAGGCTAAGTATTATAATTGGTTGATAGATTTCCTCTCCATTCGGCTGAATGTGGTGCTTTCCATGGTCATAGATGCAGAGGAGTTAGCCGTGTTAGTCTGTGGTAGCAAAATCAAAAAGAGTCCAGTAGCACCTTTAAGACTAACCAATTTTATTGTAGCATAAGCTTTCGAGAATCAAGTTCTCTTCGTCAGATGCAAATATTTGACCAGTCTCTGTATCATGCATCTGACGAAGAGAACTGTGATTCTCGAAAGCTTATGCTACAATAAAGTTGGTTAGTCTTAAAGGTGCTACTGGACTCTTTTTGATTTTGCTACCACAGACTAACATGGCTAACTCCTCTGCTATTATAATTGGCAGTGTTTAATCTGCTTTCAGCAAGTTTGGCTCTTTCTTTTGAAAATATAGCTCTCTCTCCCATAAGTATGATCCAACTGGCAAGGCTGTGTGTATTTTTGATCTTAAAGATTCACATTCTGCACTAAGATTATTCAGATGCTGCAGCAAGAAAAGCTGAATTCTACTATCTGTACAAATTAAGAAAATGTGTTTGTGTGGTTTCTTATTTTACATAACTGCCATTTTTACTGTTTTGCATAATTTATTTTCTTTCTACTAGTTATGGGGAAAGGCAAGAAGTCGTATAGGGGCCTGAAATGTCTCTGTCTGATGTGATTTCAGTAGGCAGGTTCTTATATACTTTCAAGTGTATTTCTTACAATCATAAGTTCTGGAAACATGGTCTTTTCAGTGCAGGTTGTGGTGTTATGTGCTAAACGTGACTGTATTGCTGCATTGTGTTGAAATAAGCGTGCACATCTGGCGTGTGTGACTGCATATGGGGTATGTGCAACAGAATTTAGGGTCTGGTGAATCAGTGTTAGCGTGGTGTTGTGTGCCAGCTTTTTTAGATATGGCAGTAGTTAGATGTTCAGTTGGAAAAACGATCCCTTACCCTTAATGGTCTTGAAAAGTGCAGGTCAAATTTGCCATTATGGGACTAGGTAGTTGAGAAGTTGGGGGCTGGACAGCTCCAGGAGCTCTTGGATGAAGCTGATTGTCCAGATCCAGAATTTGGCTTCATACTCAGCTTTGGAGAGGGGACTGCTTTAGTTACAGTGGATGATAACTTTCACCAATAAAATGCTGATCAGTGTGATCTAGGCTCTCCTAGACTTCTCAGTTGATACAGTTGACCATGGTATTCTTCCGGGCTGTGTCTGAGGGCTGGGGACAAGGAACACCATTTGGTCCAGTAGATGGTGGTGGGAGAATCTTGTCCTCAGGATTTGTTGGGGTGGGCATAATGGAAAAAAACAAGCTGAAATTACACACAGAACTTGCTAGTTCAGCTCATTAAAGCAGCTACCAGAACTCTGAACCAAAACTGGGAAACTAAATTAAAACAAATTCCTCCCACTAAAAAGTTTGTGTGTTTCGTTTCATACCTTCCAACAGCAGGCAGGCACTGGGAAGGCTTGCCTTTCAGGGAACAGCTTATTTTCCTGAACAGCACCAATCAGATCCTAAGGGGAGAGAGAACTTATGCTATTAATTAATTCTGATGGCTAAAAGAGAATGAGACCAATGCGCATGAATGCATTGTTTCTTCCTCCCTGCCAATCAAGCCTTTTCGATGGGAGACCCCTCCCTTCCTATCAGCTTTGGAAACATTTGGAAGAGATACTTCAATCCTAGGCTGCAGTTCAAAAGGCACTTCCCTGGGAGTAAGCAGCGCACTATTGAATAACATGGGACTTACATCGGATTAGACCTTTCAGGGCTCTCTCTTTTTCTGTGTCAAATGGCAAACCTCTTTCAAAAACAATCCTTCCTGTACCCACAGCAGAATGCAAAGGTAATAAGTTATTGGGACTATAGAAAAAGGAAAAAGTGAACATGAAGGAGGATTGTTTTTTGCACTTGTTGCAACTCTCTCCTACTTGGGACCAATGCCCCGCTGCCATT
Organism: Eublepharis macularius; assembly: GCF_028583425.1. Lineage (NCBI taxonomy): Eukaryota > Metazoa > Chordata > Lepidosauria > Squamata > Eublepharidae > Eublepharis > Eublepharis macularius. The sequence continues at coordinate 64,704,541 of NC_072795.1, read as the reverse complement.
GTTCCACTTGCTGACACTTACCTTCTATGGGTCCTTTGTGTGTGTGTTGTTGTGCTTGAGGAAACTCAGTGGATTAATTGGTTATACTAGGAGGGGAAATAATGATTGACTTGTCAACCATTGGCTTGTTTGTTTCCTGACCCCCTGAAAAGAGCATCATGCATTTGTGCATGTGTGGCCAACATGTGTGCAACAGACCGAGCTTTTAGGTCAAGTTTGGAGCTTGGGGGGTGTTTTTGTACTCTGCAATCCTAGGTAGCAGTTGTGGTCTTGAGTGCCATATTTCAGCTTTGCTTTGCCAGCCATACCTACCAGTAAACCATAAAGAGTTAGCCTCTGTCATTCATACATTGATAAGTTGCAGGTTGGGCTGCAGTAATGTGATCTATGTAGGACTGCTGTTGCAGACTGTTTGGAAATTTCAGTTGATTCAAAATGGTGCTGTCACAGCTGGCTGGAGCCAGGGAAACTCTCTATAGGCTGCCTTCACTCTGGTACAGGTTTCCTCAGAAGGGCCCAGAGCACCCAACTGACCCCTTTTGTTTACTCTTTCCCAGGAGGTTTGATTTATTATGTGACTGAATGAGGTGTGAGGACACAAGCAGAGTAATAAAGAACTTTATTTAAAAGGTTTATTAATAACTGGTGTTCATAACTGTGTAAAATAAAGAGAATAGTAAAAGTTGGTGAATAAACAAACTAACACACCCTAACACGTCTAACTAGACTGTTGTTAACTGTCTCCTGGCGACTGGCTTCCAGTTGCCCCACCCTTTCTGGATGAGGGATCAATCTGTCTGCAGCAGCCTCTCCTCAGCTTTGCTCCCTAGGAGTGAACACCCTCCCACTGTGGTGAGGCCTTTTATCTCTTCTCTTAGGCACCATCCCCTTACTTTCCTATTGGTGCAATTTTTCCTCAGAATCCCCTCTTACCCAATCACAAGGGCCAAAGGGAACCTGGGAAATGTAGGCCCTGCAGTCACTTTAGTGCAGGCTTCCCCAGAGCTACTAGGCCTCACTAGGCCCAGGCTTGTAACAGGTTACATCCACTTTCTGGCTGGTATAACACGAACGTACTACATTTATATTGGCAGTCAGTGAATTTGTTTTAATGTGTTTCCTGGCCCAAATCAAGATACTAGTTTTGATTTTTAAAGTGGTCTTGGTCCAGAATATATTGAATAAGATATGTCCTGAGATGACACCTGTTTTCCACTCCTCTCCAGCATACCTTAAGATCTACCAATAAGGTCCTGCTTCAGGAGCCATCTTTTTTGGAAGTAAGGTTGGCATCCATTAAGAATAGAACCTTTTCCCAGAGCTGTGAAATGCCCCTTTTCAGTTTGGCCCATTGCTGACCTCTAAGGAAATTGGTAAAACCATTATTTTTGTGAAGCTACTGAAAAGAAGACTTCTTGTCGCTTTTAAATCTGCTATTTGGTTCATTTTAATTAGTTATTGCTATTTGGTTTGTACAATTTATTTTAATATTTCTCTGGTTATAGTTTGTATTATTTTTAACAGTACAAATAGCTTTGAAGCTGTTATGGTAAAATGAATAATCAATGTAGTAAACAGTTAATGAGTGGTGTGAATAAGGGATATTTGTAGTATATGAAGCAATCCTGATCCATGGAGGCTGGGTAGATCCCATATTGATGCCTAATAAAATAGGATGGTCAATGAGAAGTCTTAGTTGTAGTAAAAACAGTTCTGAATGAAAAAGTTCACAGGGAAATCTGGAGTTTCTACATTCAGAATCATGTTCTGTGGTCCAAATAATTTACGCCATTCTTTATAAATACATTTTTTGAATCTTCCATGTAGAGATTGGAATCTTACGGCATTCTAAAGCCATTTTTCATCAGTTACTTGCTTTTACACCCTTGATATACATTACATTAATGTTGTAGCTCTGTTTCACTCACATATGTTTAAATTGATGTCTACCAAAATTTGTACTAGTCTTTCTTCCAATAAATAACTAATATCAGACACAATAGTTAAAAAAGATATTTTCCATTGTACAAAAAGTTCCTTGTGTGTTGTCTAGAGCTGCTTCTTAACCAGTAGCTGCATATTTTAAAACGTAACTGTATCAATTTAAAATGTCTTATTCTGGATTCATACAAAATGGGTTTTTTTGGCACTGTTTTAAGTAACCTTACAAATCACCACTTGAAGATACTGTAGAACTTCAGTAGGGGAGTGATGTTTTATAAAGGAATAGTTGTTTCAGGTGGGTAGGCCTGTTAGTATATAGTAATAGAACAGAATTGGAGCCCAGTCGCACTGTAACAGATTCTTTACCCATGTCTTTACCAAAGCTTCCACTATCCCAGAAGAATTATTTATCTTTACTCTTGGATAGCTTTCAGCAATTAATTTAGACCTGCCAAACTGGATTGCTCTTTGAACAAGTTCTGCTTATCAGTACATTATTTATAGGGTTCTTTTTGCAATGCTTTTTCTCATCAAGGCACACAGACACCTTCTAGAGTTTATTTCTTTTTATTGAAATTACACTGTAAGTCTTTTAAAGAAGCAAGGTATCAAAACATATATGATCATTAACATAAATCCTACAAAAATAGAACACAGAAAAGCAATAAGAATTAGGCTTGCTAACATTTCCTAATTAACTCTTAAGTTTAAAACAATCAAATTTTCTTTGAAATGCATTAAGATTCCCATAGTATACAAATACAAAGGTAAGATTCTCTCCTAGATTCCCATGAGGTTTCTTCCTATCAGAACTCTAACATGCCATCTGAATTTGCATGTTTTATAAATATCTAAGATCTTCTTCATGTGATAGCATAAATAAACTATGATTGGTTTAATGTTTAATTAAATATTCCTATTTTTTTATTGTATAACCTTCTAATTAGCCAAAAAGTGACATTATATCCAACTTGCAATACAAAACTATAAATTGGTGAGAAATGACAGAGTTAAGTTGGTAGATCACCATTGGTCCATTCTCTGATTGGAGAACATTAATTTAGATGGTGTCCACTATTTTTAATTGGCTGTCAAAGATCACCTGTTTTTCTTACACAATAGTCTGAAAAAAATTCAAGACAGTTCATGCAAAGTGCAGAAGTTCACTTAGAATACAAGTGTATTGCTTTGTATTGCTTTGTGTAATGTGATTCAATCTATATTACTGCAACAGCACCTTAAAGACCAACAAAGTTTTTTTAGTCAAAGCTCACTTCATCAGTAATTTGTAAGTGTGAGCAAGTAAAATATTGTAAAAAAAAAGTGTGGTTTTACTTGCAAAAGTAGTGTAGTCTAAGATTGTACACTTCCACTTGAGAGAGTCTGACAGGCCACAGACTGAACCAGTGTGGTAAATGTAGGCATTCCATTATTTTGACCACTTGTGTAAATATATTAGTAGTTGTTCATTGCTTCTTCTAAAAATCAAATCTGCAGTTTTGTATATGCCTCTTCCAGTGTTCTGAAGGGACCCAGTGATACGAATAATGATTTTGATATATCTTGTATTGGACTCCTCTGGTATCTTTTAATGCCCCACTGAATCCCTTTTAGTTTTGTTCATAAAATATGGCATTATAGTCCAGTATAAAGTTGAACGTTGTATGATATATCCATTTCATTGCTATGGTAAACATACAGAAAGTTCTCAAAATAACTTGAAGGAAAGCTGCCATGCTGGAAAATGATGGATTGTTCTTTGCATAGCTAAAGCACCCATATATCTGAAACTAGTAAGAATCTGAAATTGATAAACCACACTGTAATGTTCTTGTACTCAGTATGGTCACAAGATCTTGGAGTCCAATTTTGGAAAGAACATTAAACCTTTGAGATATTTGTGTATGCTGATCTCATACATACTCTGCAGTTTTCATCTTTTCATTATAAATATTTTTATTATAAGTATCTCAGTTAAATATTAATTTCACTGGACTATATTACTTGGAAAACAAAATACACAGTATTGTTATTAAAATGAAATAACAATTTTACTTACAAGTGAAGTGTAGCACCACAATTTTATTATTGTACTGCAATTTGACTATGACCTATTTATTTGCTGTTACTGACTGTACATCTGGTTCTTTCTCTGCTCATGGAAATCTGTGTTAGAAGGAATCAGACATTTGTTAGCATCGCTTTTACTATTGCAGGTGAAGTTCATTTGGTGGCAGCGATAGATGTAGGAGGTTTTCTGGTGCAAGGTTTTTCAGTGTTGCAACTGGTCTTAAACAGTCTCCAGAACTACAGACTGTAGTTCCCAACTATGTGGCTGTCAAATGCATACCATTTTTGGACTGAAGGAAATGTTGTCTTGATGTGGCAAATGTAGGAGGAACAGTGCTATTTGACAGGTTTCACTATTTTTCTTTCTCAGCTGGATTTTGCTGAAAGGCTTACTTTTCAATCAACTTCATGAAGCCCATTCTGCAGTTGAGAGCAGTGATTTTCTGGAAAAAAAATGAATTGGAAAATTTTCTAGTGCAGTGAAAAGAGCATGATCTGATGTAGCATATTTATTTTGATACATTTAGTAAATGAAATTTTAAGTTTCCCATATTAACTTTGTCCTAATAACAATAAATACTTAAACTGAAATATTTGATAAGGGAAAAAAGTCAAGGTTACTGTCGTGTTACTGTCACTGAGGTCCCAGGCCTCAGACTGGGTTGCTGGCTACTTGAAAATGGTTGAGTTCCCTGTAGTTTTTCCTTGGCCACTAGGAGTGCTGTCTCATGGTCCCTTTTCCAGTACTCTCCTCACACCTCTGTGCCAATTTCCTTACCAGGTGGCACTTTTGATACAGTGGTTAAGAACAACAGAACTCTAATCTGGAGAACCAGGTTTGATTCCCCGCTCCTCTGCGTGAAGCCAGCTGGGTGACCTTGGGTCAGTCACAGCTCTCTTAGAGCTCTCTCTGCCCCACCCACCTCATAGGGTGATTGTCATGAGGATAATAATAACACACTTTGTAAATCGCCCTGAGTGGGCGTTAAGTTGTTCTGAAGAGTGGTATATAAAATGAATATTATGTTATTATGAATGTTAAATGAATGTTATTATGGTATGTCATTATTCATCCTTTATGCCCTGCCTAGTTAGACCTTCCCTTTCCCCACGTTATTCCCGTTCCCCATGTTATTATGGTATGTTATTATTCATCCTTTATGCCCTGCCTAGTTAGACCTTCCCTTTCCCCACAACTCCCAGGTCCATGCCTGGCCGTCTGCCTACCATCTGTTGCTGCCTCCAGCTGACTGCTTCCCTGCTGGTGTTTTGGCCCCTTGGGTAGGTGCTGCTTCCTCGCCACTTCCCAGGGCCTTGCAGTGCTGGCTTGGAACATGGCTGCCCAGACACTCCCTTGCTCATTGCTCCACCACCACTCAGCTCCGTGCTGCTGCCTCTGGAGCTGAGCGGCTTCCCTCTTGCCTCCACCACTCATCAACCTCCCTCCTCTAAACTTCAGCTGCCTTTTGACAGCCCAAGCAACTGGAACAGGCCTTGCCCTCCCACCAGTGTCCCAGTGTCCCTTCCAGTCTGGCCATTTCCCATTGGGCTGCCCTCACAGCCACAGTTACATTCAAACAAATTTTAAAAATGTATGGAAATTATTATCAGAATAAAAATGAAAAGAAAATGTAGCATGTAATTTCCCTTGCATTGTATAAATTTAAAACAAAAGGCACTTGAACCTTTTGTCCCCTTCATTTTAGCACACCTGAAGATCTATGAATGATATGCCACAGATGTGCTTTTCTATTTATCTGTTTCAACAGAACTTTACTGTCCTCTGTGGAGGTCACTGAGGCACCCCAGTTTTCCATGGAAAAATAAAGCACTAGGAGATTTTCAGCCCCACATATCTGGTTGATATATAAGTACAGAATACATATCAGCATTCAGATTGATATGTTGAAGATGCAGGTAGGACAGAACCTTCATGATGTTAGAGTTGTCATGAGGTAGGTGAGGACTGCTGGAGCTGAATATATTGGCTTGCATCGAGTAGCCCTTTCTGCTGATGGAAGGGGTGACATGGGACTTCCCCACCTCCTTTTTCCTGATACTTGCAAAAGACTGCTGTTGGGACTTAAATGCTGCTGTTGGGACACAGGTGATCCCAGGTACAGCTTGAGAGGCAAGTTGGAGGTCTGCAGTGAAATTGGTGAAAATTGACCCCCTCCATTCATCTGCACTGTACAAGTACAGATTACATTTTCACAGTGCTCTGCTTCAACAAGTACTATTTATTAACATATTTATACCCCACCTTTCCCTGCAGCTCAAAGCAACTTACAAATTTAGAACAAAAAATAAAACCTGAACACCCTGTCTCCTAACAATGCCTGCAGCCTATACCCCATTAAAAACCTAGCAAATAATGGCCTGTAACCAACCAGTCTCACAGTCCAGATGTAAGACCACTTAAGAAAACCAAAGAGGGAATGATTTCTGCCTATTACTTCCTCCCACTGCAGACCCCCACTATGCCCACTATGGATGCTGTTCTTGAAGGCCTGCTGATCCCCAAGACCAAATTAGGGGGATCCCAGTGGGCAGCAGCATCAAAAAGCACTTGTAGGTTAGAATGTCAAGTTTGGATTACTTTATTATGAAGCAGTGCATCATTGGAACGTTTATGATCTTGAACCAGTTCAGAAACACTAGAACTCAAGTCAGTATTGCAAGATAAAAAATAGGGTGATGAAGTGAGCACAGTGTACTGTAGCACAGTCAGTTCATTATGTGTATCACTTTTGTTCTGGGAATACACAGCCATATATTCTACCACTCTGTGCATGGAACAGTTTTCCTGTGTTTCTTTGTTCTTATAGTCACTTGCATGCTCTGGAAAGTTCATTTCCAGTATTAGTGGGACCTGTATAGAGGAGTAGTTGGGATGGTGGGGCTGGAACGAAGGAGGACAAGGTGGGTGAATAATAATTCCTTCCTTTTCTGCAGTACAGCTCCACTGAAGAAAGGGTTCAATTTTATCCCCTTATCCACCGTCTCATCCGCCTAACAAACCACGCAACTGTTTCTCTGTACATATTCTGCAACCTCAAAAATCTTTCCAGAGTTCAGAAGGGAATGCAGAAATGGAGAGGAACTCAGCAATGTGCCTTCTACACACAGATGTTTGGATTCATGTCCCTTTTCCCAATACCAGCTCCAGTCCAGATCTAACTATAATGTTCCCTGTGGTGTCCATGAAAGGCATATGTGGGTGAAATCCTCTGAAGGTGCATAGCCACTCATAATAGTTGGTGTTTGTTCTGAGCCAACAAATGTATGCCCGTTACTTTGGTATAAAGTGACTGATTTAATGTCACAAAACAAAAAAACCTGAATAATCTGCTGTAGTCAGAAAGTAGTCAGATTTCATGGGTTTATGAAAGGCAATGGTAGAACTGCAGATGGCTCATAAGACTGCAGCCTCATGGGCTACAATGCTTTTGTAACTCTTCTCCATCCTGGATATGAGGTGTTAATGGCGAACATAATCCTGATATAGCAAACATATCAAGCTTATGTACTTCTTTAGCACTTTAAGGTTCCATTTTGAAAGATATTGATGGGTGCATGGCGTGTCTTGAATCTGAATCTGAAACGTCCTTCAAATGTAGTAGAAATTGCAGCAACTGTCCTAAACACTGGATTATTGGCGTGGATAGAACTCCTTATTAGTATGCACAGTATGCCACCCATGACATGGAAGGTGTTATGCTAGTCTGTAGTGCACATGTTGTTGAATACAAACCACACAAATTTTGCACACGTCACATGAAGCTACCTTATACTGAATCAGATCACTGGTTCTTCAAGGTCAGTATTGTCTACTCATACTGGCAGCAGCTCTCCAGAAACTTAGGAGACTTCACATTACCCCCTATCTGGCCCTCTTAATTGGAGATGCTAGGGATTGAACCCTGTCCTCCAGGTAGGACTGAAGCAACTGCAAAACAATGCTTCCCAGCCCTGAAAAATGGTCCAGAAGGACTGCATGATTAGTGGTATCAAAAACTGCTGAGAGGTCCAGGGGAGTCATCAGAATTTCACTTCCTCTGTCCATCTTCCAGCACAGGTCATCAACCAGGCCAACCAAGGCTGTTTCAGTCCGCATAACTAGATCTGAAACCAAACCGGAAAGGATTGAAACAGTCCGCTTCATTCAAGAATGCTTAAAGTTGCCCAGCTGTCACTTGTTCAATCACGTTCCTCAAGAATGGAATGTTTGGGACTGGTCAATTTGAAATCTCCTGGGTCTGATGTAGGCTTCTTTAGTAGTGGACACACTACAGCCTGTTTCAAGGCTGGGGTGACCACCCCCTCTCTCAATGAGATGTTCACTGTCTCTCTGCCCCAGCTAGCCAGCCACTCCCAGCAGATTTAAGTAGCCTGGAAGGGCAGGGGTCATACAAACAGGAGGTAGGTCTTAAGCCTCCAGTGACCCTGTGCACATCCTCAGACTGAATAAACTGAGAGGTATCACAAACAAATGGACAAGTTGGCCCCCTGGCATCTTCTGTCCCTTTCACTGCTAATGTACAGTTTAAGTTGGTATGGTCATAGCAGGTCACAAGCAGTCTACATCTTCCTGCAGGCCAGATTCCAACAGGTCTCAGATAATCAGGAACAGCTTCACTGGTGAAAAAGTAGTATTTATTGTCCACTATCACTTCCACAGAGTATGCCAATAAGCTTTCGCTCATTCTTACTGGATTTGTACTGAGTACAGATGTGAAGGCCACAGGGTGGGTGGGTTATTTTTCCGTTATTTTCCTAGGCCCTTTTCTAATTTTTTCTGACAGAAAAAATTGAAATTTTGGGGAATACTGAAAAAAAAACCTTGCTGTAGTCATATACAGCTCTTAAATCCAAGATGTGTTTCTGCACCTAGAAGGTGTGAGAGAGTAGAGAAGCTTGTTTCACTTCATGCAAACCTCACGTTTTTCATATAGCTGCATGAGACTAAAAATGAATGCTCAGAATCAGACATTTCAAAAATTGATTCTGTTTAGAGGCTCAAGGTGCTGATAGTTTTATTTTTAAATGTGACTAATTTTGTACAAAATGAAAATTCTATATTGCGTATGCGGGTAATATACACTACTGAATAGTTCGTGCATTAATGTTGTAAAGTTTAACTGCCTATCAAAATATGTTACTAGTGTTTTTCTGAGTGTTGGCCTTTTCCCTGATCAAATATATTTTATGTTACTTGTCATAAAGATTGTTTTCTGTTTAACACCTACTTTTTCTGCTTTTCAGATAGTAAAAATTAAGATAAAGGTTCTAAGGTAACATAGGGTGCATACACTTGCAGTTCTCTCTCATATATTGGGTATATTTGCAGTTTTGCTTGTAGAAAATGAAGACATTTAAATTCCATAAATATGTAAATATTGTAATTTTACATTGTAAGTTATAAATGAATCATTTCTGTTGCTAAAACAGTAAAAATAATTGGGTTTGTAAGGATGCTAAGTATGGCATGTATTTCAATTCTCCCTTAAATTTCTGTTCTCCCCCTCCACAAAAATGAAGATGGGGAAAATGGCTTCAGAATTTCTGGGAAATTAAACATCTCTAGGCCTGAGTCTTCCTCCATTGTCACTGCAGCCATTTCTCTTGTCTTTTTGGCACTCAGAGCTCTTCTGAAAATCAAGGGGCTACTTAGGCTCCAACATGAGAGAGGGCACTTGGGGGTGATTGTGTCAACTGCCCAGGTCATTTCCTCATTCCAGAGGTCAGCCGGGGTTTTGACAGGAGCATCAACCATATCAATAGGTAAATACCCTGAAGCTGTCAGAACTAGGGGTGTGCGCTTTAGGTATCTGATTCGGGGAAAATGCCCGAATTGGACCTGATCTGTAAAGATTCAGGGGTTCCTAATCAAAGGTTCCCAAAGTGACCCAAATTGCTTCGGGAAGCTTTGGAGCCTTTCCCGGGCTTTAGCTGGCCCGCAGGGGAATCCCCTCCCCTCAGGCCAGTTGAAGTTTAAAGGGCTCTTTCCCATCACCTCCCTTACCTGTGCCTTCCTAGTGGTGATGGCAGCGGTGGAGGCAACACGGGTGATGGAAGTGCCAGCTCCAGCCTTCCCCAACGCCCAGCTGATCTTCTTCCTGGCTCCATGGCCAAGTAAATGGGGTGGGGTGGGGAGGAGGACAGGGGAACTAAGTGGGGGGGAACGGGGGGACTAAGTGGGGGGAGTGGGGGCTGGGAGACAGCTTTCCCCCTCACTTTGGTATGCTTTGAATCTTTATGGAGCATACTGAAGTGATTTAAATACCCAAAGCCGAAGCAGCTTGCCGCTTTGCCTTTGGGGGTATTACAAATCATTTTCCTGAAGCGGGAAAACGGAATTTTTTCTCCCATGCACACCCCTGGATCCATCTGGCTTCAGAGGCAAATCATTTTAATAGATCCTCTCACCCCTGCAGTCTTGTTATCCCTGTGAGTCTAAGCCCAAGCAAATAGTGATCTGTCTGTGATAAAGAAACGGTCATAATTCTCCACCTTCAGATAACATTCATCCAACTCAGAACAAAATACCAGATCATCTGGCCCACACAATGTGTGGGACAAGTTATTATTTAAAACGGGCTAATGGTTGACATGAAGGTCATGAAATCCTGAGCCATTCCCAACAAGACAACCTCAGCATGAATGTTGACGTCCCCCAGGAAAACCGGCCTAGGGATCTTCGAATACTGCCCTGAGACCACCTGTTAGCTCAAGCAGAGAGGGAGACAGGCAGTGGGGTGGGCAGTACATCAACAGATTTCTGTTTCTGAACCCCCAAAATAGGTACATAGCTTAAAACCAGGTGTCCTGGATGGGGCACCGTGCTAGGGTGATAGAGACCTTATAGACTACAGCAATACCACTTCAGCATCCACCAGACCTATGCTGATGTATCACTAAGTACATTGGGAGACACCGTTGGGAGAGGTTAACCCCTCTCCCAACCAAGTCTTCAGTGATGCATACCAGCTCTGCCCTCTCATCCAGGATTAAATCTTGGATGGCTGATGTTTTTCCTGTTGTGACTGAATGGGCTTTGAAATGAAAGGTACTAAGTGCAGCATTCAGAGAGTGGAAGGTAAAGGGTTAAAAACTGTCTGAAAAGAGAATGATTGACAGGCTGTTACTCCCCTCTTTGTGATTAGCCAGTGAGAAGGTAACAATTGGTGCTGATAGAATTGTTGTGGGGTTTGGCTCTGAGGAGGACCCTGGGTCTTATGTAAAGGGTAAAAAGTGCTGTGTTGAAGACAGAACATCTAAGCTATAAAGTGAAATCTATGAAAAAACCTTGTTAAAGTGACCTAAATCTGAAACTACCAGCCTCTCATTTAAGATATGTGACTACTGAAACTAAGCTTTAAGAAGATTATTGTTCCTAATGTTTGTGAAGTATTCTGTTTTACATTCAAAGTTTACCTCAGCTTTACTGTCCCTGCCTGTCTGCCTATATACGAACCCTGCCTGTAAACCTGCTGTTTCCTCTTGAACTTCTAGTGCCATTTCATTTGAAGAAGATGTGGGCTCTTTCTTCTTACCTGCTAAATATTTGGGCTGGAATATAAGCTTAAAGTGTGGGACAAAAAGACCTTTAAATAACACCCAGTGAAATTCTAGAGGCTGCCCAGCCACAGCAAGCAATCTTGACAGTTTTAGAGGGAAAATCTGCCTCACGGTGGGGGAAGTGAGTGGGGCTTACATCATATCTGTGACTGACCGGCTACTTAGCAGCAAGGTTCTATAGTCTAGCGGGTTGTTGATACGATTACCAACATCACCTTGGCTGGAAGAAGAGCCAGAAAGGGCAGTAGCCTAATCTGTCCAGCAGTTCTCCCATATTCACCTTTACCTAACACACTATGAATTGTGTGTGTGTTCTTGCAGACGATAAAGGTATGAATATAGGAATTTAACGAAGACAGCCATATTAATTATTTCCCTTTGTAATCTGGAGAAAAACACTATCGATCAAATAAGAAATAAGGCAGTGTAGTTGGAGAGAAAAATATTTCTAGTTTTTAAGACCAGAGATAGAAAGAAAAATCTTAGCAAAAAGGAAAGCCTTCTTTCAAGACTTTTACACTGTAGTACTCCTGATCTGTTGTGCATGGATGCTGGTCTTAGAATTTTAAGAGATTCACATAGCAGATCATATTTCAACATCATATTTTACTTTTTTGCAGTATGTTGAGTTTTTATTTGGCTGTGTAACCATTCTGCCAAGTCCTTAAAATAATTTTTGAATGTATTCAGTATTGCCTTATTTGGCTTTTTTGATGTTGAGTATTGCATATATGCTCTTCTACTGTTGCTATGCAACTGTTAAATCTAATATTTAATATTAATAAAAACCAAGTGGTGTTACCATTGGTGAGAACAATGAACTGAGCAAGGTAGGTTTGCACTGTCCAGGCTCTGTAACCAGCTTGGCAGGCATTGTGACTGTACAGTTGTATGCATGGCAACCTCATTGGCAATTAGTATAAGTAATGTGAAAGGTTCAGAAATTTTTAGGAGTCAGTTCTGCATAGGGTTGAAATTTTCTATGTATTATGTGCCAATGTGTTGGGGCTAGTCATGCAAGCAATAGAGCCTAAATGGCTTTTTTTTTAAAGTGAAGTCCATTAGGGAAGGTGGTTGCTTCTCTACTCCAAATTTTCTCTTCATGATAGGGCTTTTATTTATAACATTTTTTTTTTAAAAAAAGATAGACTTAGCATTTGGTTCATTTTTCACTCATCTCTGTATAATATATATATAGACAACCAAGTTTCTGGGATTTTTTTCAGCTATGAGGTTTCTCCAGCCCCGATTTCGACTTAATTCTGTTGAGCTTTCCATAAAAGATTATCAGAATTTCTCTAGCATTAGGAAAGAAACCTCTGGCCATGATTCCAGTCTGAATGTCATAATGCTGTAGGGTACTTGGATTTTTCATGTTTACTTGTGTAAACATTGTTCTTGCAGTTCCCCATTTTTCTGTTTTCTCTGCATTACTTCCTTTCTCCTTCCTCTTCTGTGTTTGCTTCTCCCTAGTAGTTCTGTCTTTAGTTAATCGTCACTTTTCCAAATAACAGATGAGTTTTGTGTCACCTTAAAGAACAGCAAATTTATTGTGGCATAAAGTTTCATGACATAGAGCCTACTTCATCAGGTGCATGAAGATTTATATTTTGTTGGCAGAGAAATTTGTACCCAGAGCTTTTGTTGTTTTGGCTACAGCAGATTAAACATGGCTATTGGAATTTTTCTGTGCTTCTATTGTCAGTTGCATTCTGCAGTAGCACTTTTAATAGTGAAGGGTTAAATGATACAAGCCCTTTTAGAGTCGTGAATTCAGTCAGGAATGATTATAATGCTCAATAGTTGCACTATGGTTCTTGTTCATACCTAATAAATGAAAGTAGGGCTTTTCCTACATTGAGCTGTCAGCTTAACTGATGAGAACAGAATTGTTTTACAGAATCTGCACCATGTAAGATTACAACCACATTTTTATGTATATAAAAATATTTCTGTTCTTGCACAATTTCAGACTTTTACAAAAGGTAAATAACAACCTAGCAGTGTTGGGGGAAGATTGAAAATTTACTGCAAAATCCAGAAATCTCATCTTTTAGAGTAATCTCAAGTAGAATTAACAATAGTCTCTTCAGAAATGGCCCTTTCCCTGTACTTGTGTGCCTTTCCCTGTATGTTCTGAGTAATGGGTAACATGCTGCCATATCATTAGCTGCAAGCCATGATTTAGATTAACATTGAATTTACATTTACAAATAGTGGCAATAATTGAGGGGAGGTGTAATCTTTTAAAATAGAACTCTCCGTCACTCTTTAAAAAGAAAATCATCTCAGTAGTGATTGAGCTTATACAATGCACACAGTCTGTATTATGCTGCTTAGTTGTCAGTGGTTTTTTCCTTTTGTAAGAAATTCTAAGGCTTTAAGATAGAAGTGAGCTGTAGTATGAGGCAAATATATACATTTTTAGATGATAGCCTAAAATGAGCAGGGCTTATTTGAAAAAATAATTTAAATGAATTGCATTGCCTAAAACTTTTTCCATTTCTACTAAATTATTTTGCTTAATTATCAGTATTGTTCTTTAACTATAAAAATATTGCGGTTAAATCAGACTAGGTTCTTTTTTCAGTTTAGTTATCACAGTTGACAAGTAGATCTTAAAACTGTAATGTAAAAGGATGTTCAGATTTGTTCTAGGAATAGATACATATAGAACTCTTGTTAATTTTCTGACAGAAGCATGCATAATCTAGAAAGCTAATAATTTTTTCTTTCTTTTTAGGATTTGAAAGTATTCTAGAAGGGCTGTTTGGACCTGAATTATTAAAAGATCTCAGTTTGTTTAAAGGTATTTTTTTTGCCTTGATCTGCATTTCTAATGACAGAATCAACCACTGCTCTGTCTCTAGAAAACGTATGTTACCTTGGTGATTTGTGCTTTTTCCCTCCCCCCAGGCAATGCTCACAGTTAGTTTCATATTGGCTAAAATTACTAATGAGCGTGCCTTCATCTCTGTATAGCTGGCAGTGGTTTTGGCGTTGCTTAGAAAAATCAGCTTTGTGTGTAGGCGAAAATTATACTTTTGTAACATTGTGGAAATTAAAGCATGACAGCATTCAAACCTGTATATCCTAAATTGTGGCTAAAGCCTTATAAAACAGGTAGTAAATTGGTAGTAAGTTTTATTTAGCTATACGTGAAATGTGGTTTTAATGGATATGAAGTAACTTGTTCTCTTCTTCTTACTCACAGATTTTGAGCCTGAAGGTGTCTCTGATTGGTCTTTCGATGAAAATTGTCTTTTCTGCTGTTTGAGAAGAGAGAAAGTGAAGGTAACAATGCAAATATATTTAGTTCTTGCAAGGATTTGGATTTTATAATACTTCATTCTTGGCAACATTGTATTAATTGAACAATGGGCTGTACTGTATTCTCCATTCTTCTGTATTTCCCAAACTAAAGTAATAGTGGATAAGCAAAAAACCAGTTAACTAGTCAGAGGAAGCTTTCACTTTTATTTTTTTATAATGGTAGAGGGCAGTTAAATTCTTTATAGGGAAGCAAAGGGTACCACATGCCTTTAGTGACTGCCTGCTGAGTTTCACTCTGTAGGAACTTCAGATACCCAGCATGTAACTGTGATTGCCCTACAAAGTCCTATTTCCTATGTTGACTCTCTGTGGGGATCTTTCTGTGCTGTAATTTTTTTATCATGCCTGCTATGAGGCTGTTTCATGGGTATACAGGAATATTGCATCTACCTATAGTGAGACTGAGGGTTTTGTTTGGGAGTTTTTACTTGAGATTCTTGCTACTATGTGGAAAGAGTTTAATTCAGTGAGGATTGTTTGATTCTTTATGTATTCATCAATCCCCAAATAAAGATGTGAAGGCTCTGGAAAAATAGCAGAAAGTTGCTGCAGGTAGGAAGGGGGACACACTGCTTCAGGTTTTTTCCTCCAATTTTTCTGTTGGAAGTAGAAAATGCTTCTTTTTATTTTATTTTTAGTGTGAGTGGAATGGTTTTTAAGGCAAATTTTTAAGATGTTTACTTTAGCTTTGCTCCAGTCGTTCAGATGCTTTCTAGCTTGACAACTGTGTAAGACAACTTACAGTGTTAAGTATTTATTTAGTATTGAAAACATTTCTCTGCCACCTTTACACCCAAATAGGTTCCCTAAGGTGGTGAACATCAGTAATTTAAAATGTATATGTAAAATATTTAACAATACAACAAAAACATTTAGACATACAAATACAACACAACCAGAGAAGGAAGGCCAATAAAAGCTTATTGAGATCTGCCAAATGAAACAAAAAGTCTTTACCTGCTGGTGGAAAATAGTGACAGATGGAGACGAATCTCCTTGGGGAGGGACTTGCAAAGTTTCAGTGCCACAACCGAAAAAGACCTTTCTTGCATTGCTGCCCGTCTATCCTGATGGCGGGGGCACCTTGAGCAAGGCCTTCAAAGATGACTGGAGTGGACAGATAGGTTCATATGAGAGAAGGTGGTCCGTAAAATATCTTGGCCCCAAGCTGCATAGAGCTTTAAAGGTCCGTACCAACACCTTGAATTGGGTTTGAAAGCAAATTGGGAGCCAGTGTAGATGGAACAAGACAGGAGTGATATGGTCCCTGTGACCTGCTCCAGTCTGTATTTGACCACAGCATTCTGTACCATCTGAGCTTTTGGACAGTCTTCAAGATGAGCCCCACATAGAGTGCATTACAATAATATCTAGATGTTACGAGGGCATACAGCACAGTGCCAAGATGTTTCCTGCCCAGGAAGGGTTGAAGCAAGCTCACCAGCACCTCTGTTTTGTAGGGATGATGTTTCAGCTTGTTAGCCCTCATCAATTCCAAAATTGCCTCCAGGCACTTGTTAATGGTTTCCAAAGACCCCCTGGGATCTGCTGGAAGTGCAAGATGGAGCTGAGTATCACCTCCACATTCTTGTATAATGTAGAGAAGTGCAACTCTGCTTCAGATTTTTTGGTCTGTGCTTGGGAAATATACATACCAAATCAAGAAATACACATGTGAAAGAGTGGAAATGTTTATTTCAGTCCTTCTTTATTTCTTTAAATCAAGGAACTAAAAATGAAAACTCGAAAATTGAACCTGTTGATCTTTCGACAATGTGTAGTCTTGGCATTACAGGTGTGCTAATGCTGTCACCACTAGTCAGTATCCTGTGGCTGTTATAAGGAGGGGAAATAAATGACACAGATACCCTCTGTAAGGCCCTGTCCACATAGTGATCACACTAGGGTGCATAGTTACCCCACGAACATGGTCTATCACAAAGCAGTGTGCTTTTGATGCCCCTTTGATTGGTGTAAAAAATCATAGTTAGCTGCTGTTTGCTGATGCCACCATGAGCCCCTGACAGTCACAGATATGCTGCCTACATGCAGAGTATGAAAAGAAGGGGGAAGAGCTGCTGGTCCCTTCGGTCCAAAGGAGTTATGAACAACAGGAGCCCTGGAAATAGACATACCTAAGTGAACTCTGCAGATGTGGGTTCATATCCTTGGCTGCAGACATTTGCATTTTGGCAGGTGGATGCAAAGGAGAGGAAACGTGGCCAAATGCAGCCGCAGCATTCCCAAGCTCCTGTAGCTCACACAGCACAAACTATTACAATGACCCACCCAGGATTACTACTACTAAAGTTTGGATCCCAACAAGGGTGGGATGCAGATGTACCAGTCTTTGCTTGGCAAGGGGGAATGCAGACACTGAGGCAGTAGCAAGAGAACATACAGCTGCACCTATTACCAAAGGCAGTGCCACAATCTGTCCCACAGATAGCTCACTGTGAAAAGGCACCCATGTGGCAAATGGCAGGCATGAGTTTGATTTCCAGTAAAGGGAAAGCTGGCCAAAAGGTAGATCCAGCTTTTGCTGAGCAACAGCTACGCAGCTTTAAAATAGCTTGGACTAGAACCCACACCACCTGCACTTGGGAGCAGGTGTAATTGTATTCCCTGGGTAGAAACAAATCAACAGGCCCAGAAACAGTCTACTCCAGGACAAACCTAAAGGAACTAACAACAGAACACCACTGGTTGTCACCTGTAGCTCCCAGCTCAAACCCATCCAACGTATCATCAGTGAGCTACAACCTATCCTGGAAAATGATACCTCTCTCTCAGAAGCCCTGGGTGGAAGACCTTTCCTTGCCTACAGACAGCCCCCCCAACCTTAAATGACTTCTCACTCACAACCATGAATCGGCCAGCAGAGTCACCAGCACAGGTACCAGGCCCTGCAACAGACCCAGATGCCAGCTCTGCCCCTATATCTACCCAGGGAATACAATTACAGGACCCAATGGCATCAACTACACTGTCTCTGGCTCTTACAGCTGCTCATCCTCCAATCTGATATATGCCCTCATGTGCCAACAATGTCCTTCTGCTCTGTACATTGGACAAACCAGCCAACCTCTACGCAAAAGAATAAATGGACACAAATCTGACATTAGAAATGGAAACGTCCAGAAACCAGTGGGAGAACACTTCAATCTACCAGGACATTCCATCAAAGACTTAAAGGTCGCTGTAGTTCAACAGAAACCTTTCAAAAACAAAATCCAACGGGAGGCTGCTGAACTGGAATTCATATGCAAATTTGACTCTGTCAAGCTGGGACTGAATAGGGACTATGAATGGTTATCACATTACCGCAGGTAACAGATTTCCTTTACAGAGGTGGGGTCTGGGGGAGCTCAGTGGCATCTGGCGTGGGCTTTCGGGAACCACAGATCTCTTTGTCAGATGCATCTGGCAGGGAGAGCTGTGGTTATCGAAGGCTCGTACTGCATTGGATGGTCTAGCTGTTTGGCTGCTACAAACTAACAGGGCAAACTCCTTTGAAGCCAACTGATACACACACTAAAAGGAGATGTTTACATATACTAGCAAAGGAATGTTTTGATTGCACCCTCCCCCTTCCTCCCCCTAATTGCCTCTTCTCTCTCCTCCTCCTCTGTATTTGACCAGTCTCTGTATCAGGCATCTGACGAAGAGAACTTGATTCTCGAAAGCTTATGCTACAATAAAACTGGTTAGTCTTAAAGGTGCTACTGGACTCTTTTTGATTTTGCTACCACAGACTAACACGACTAACTCCTCTGCAGATACCAAAGAGACTCAAGGGCAGTAATAAATATTATTCAGCTCTGACAACAAAGAACAAGTGATTGTCAGAGTTCTTCATGTTGTGCTCTATCAGGGTCTAAAGTTCCCCTCTACTTTGGTTCCCTCAATGTGAGCTGCTCCTTTTTGGGGGGACAGACATTGTATATTCATTCCCTTGATTGGAAATTACAGTAGAATTTAGTACACACACTCTGCTGAGGCTGTACCATGGGGCTCTGTTCATGCAAAGCAATAGGTTACATTGTTCATTGTTTAAATGGAACAAGAGTTTCATGTGGCTAAATCTGTCTATAGTTACTATGACACTTGCTGTATGGAATGATACTTAAGAGATCACTGTTGTTTTCAAATTTAACTCAAATGTCCAGGTTTACTGATAGCTTTTAATACTGTTATTTGTGCTGGAGGCAGATGCTAGTCTTTTTAGAGTGTTGGAAGCAGTTTGAAAGAGGGAATGTTGCTTGTGGTATGCATACTACTCTGCTTCTGGCAGGTGGGTGTTTGTTTTTTGGATAGTGCTGGTCTTATGGAAGGGAGACTTTTTTAAAGAAAAAGGGTTTTGACTCAAATGTGTTTCCTTTATTGCAGTGTTTGTTTCTATTAGGAAAAGGAAAATAGTGTTTCTCTTAGGAAAAGTTACAATTTTCCTGGCAGGCTAAAGCCTAAGTATGTTTAGTGTAGCAGCTTGCTGCTTCATCTCTAATATAATAAACGTATTGATAAATAAAATATTTTTTTATATTCCATAAATTTACCAAAAATACCATTGTATGTGTAAATAGTATTATGCGTAATGTAGTTAATGATCATAAAGTGAGTTGAGTTCCAGTTTTTTTAAAAAAGTATTTCATATGTTTCATCTGTATTCCTCAATACAAATTTTCTGGAAAACATGTTTTTTTCTCTCAGAACGTCAACATTTAAAGAAAAGCTACAACTTGAGCCACACTACTCAAAGATGAACTTAGTAATGGATATGAATTACTACTAGCTCAGCTCCTTCTTTTCTTGGTATATAGCACTCAGTGTTTTACAGCGAGCCCTTGCAACTCTTTCAGTTAAT
This sequence comes from Eublepharis macularius, assembly GCF_028583425.1. Taxonomy (NCBI): domain Eukaryota; kingdom Metazoa; phylum Chordata; class Lepidosauria; order Squamata; family Eublepharidae; genus Eublepharis; species Eublepharis macularius. Next base: position 64,684,749 of record NC_072795.1, on the reverse strand, counting down.
CCACAAGATATTGCAGTGAGCTTCTTTGTCCATCATCTAATAGAGTGGCAGGTATCTTTGGCTTTGTGGTGCCTCAGCTGAATACAGTCAACATCACTATAGCTTTTTTTTCAGTACTGTGATGAAGGAAAGTAGATCCTGATCTATAAAGAAAAGAAGGAACTCTGCAGACCCAATACTGAGTGATCCTAATTTTTAAATGTAGATTCTGCACTGTGGCTCTTGCTGTTGCTTCATGAAATGCAAAGTCCACTAAGTTCATTCTTCTTCTTTCTGTTCTGAATCTGGCCATAAAGTTGATATACAACTCTGTCACTATATCAGGTCTCCATAGGTGGTACACACTAAGCAAATAACCTCTATAAAAATGCAACATGAGTTGCATCATTACTGCATGTTCGGTTAAACATGTATGAATCGGTGGCATCCTCTTTATCTGTGGCATGATTTCAGGATTTTGCTCTTACTCGGTGTTAAGGTTGCATCTTTTACAGGCACCTATGTTCTGCTGAAGTTACATTATTGTTGAAAATTTGGGTAATTCTTTTTTGAGAGGACTGTTTCCACAGCAAAATCCTGGGTGATGTGGAATGATGCAATGTGAACATCTGTTTAAAACTGACACCTTTAGTCATAATCACAAAATTTTATTTGCTTCAAACCTTATGCTGTCTTAAGTAATAATTGCAAGAATTTATGTACTCTTGATCTTTAAGAATATTTCCCTTCTGGTAATAGAGGTACAGTATTGCAAACGCATCAATAAGTAGAGCTTCTGAAATTTGAGGAAAAACTGGAGCTGTGAAATGCCTTGTTAGGGAAATAAGTGTCTTAAAATCTGCACAGAGGAGTAAAGCTATATTCCTGTGAGTATAGAAACTCCAAACTATGATTGGCTTTCTGAAATGACACAGAAGCATTGTGTTGTATCACAGAGGATTTATGTGAATGCAAGGGGGATAATTTTTGATGATGATTTCCACCCTTCTGCTGCAAGTATTTGAATGTACCCTCTTGCTATTCAGGGGGGTCTCCTGTCTCCCAGCAGCAGTTTTTCAGGAACATTTTGAGCTGCAGCAGAAGGATGAGTGAGAAAGTTGCATTCTACTGACTAAATTCCCTTGTGTCAGTGGAAATGTTCTGATGGATCCAAATACTGTCTGATATGGTGTTGATTTGTTTTTAGCACTTTTATCTGTGCCTTCTAATATGACATATGTTTTATCATGTTTCAGTATTGTGATGTTTTATTTTAATTGTTAGCCGGGGCGGGGGTGGGAAGAGAGAGGATTTTACATATTTTGTTGAACCATGGTTGCACTAGGGCAGTAAGGCCCTCTGTAGGCACGTGGGGGTGTATTTTCATCTATTTCTTGTTTAATTTTTATGTACACATTGGTGAAAATTGCAACAATATTTGTGCAAGTACAATTAATTTAAGCTAGCACAGTTGTCACTATGGTAGATTCCTAGATATTTGAGTGTAGATTTTATCTAAGAAGAGAAGAGCACGTTAGCTGGTTCCCATTAACGTAGTAGAATAAATAGTACAGGAGGGATTTGTGGGAGATGGAAATCCCATCTGCTGTCCACTGGCCATTTCTTTCATTTTTCTGTCCTCCTGTTTTTCTTCCTCCTCTTGTATGCCTTTATATCCTGGCCAAAAGGTGGGTGAGGTGTAGCAAGGATGGGCATCAGGATGTAACCTTACAGTGTAGTTTGATGAGATGGGAGGGGTGTAGGAAAGGAAGATGTTAGGATGTAAAGATGCCCTCTCTTGCAGCATCTCACCCACCTTTTGGCTGGAATATAAAGGCTCAGGCATTTCCATTCCTGCTATCTGAGTAAGAGCTGTGACTCTCAAAAGCTTATAACTTGAAAATCTTGTTGTTTTCTTAGGTGCCACTTGGCTCAAATCCTGTAGTTAAAAGTATGTTTGTCAGTGTATGATGGTGCCTTCATCTGGATCTGTTTCCCAGTTCCATCAGTATCTCTGCAATTCTTAATTGCATGGTTACCTACTGTTCTGCTTAATTCCTTTCCTGAGGGAGAGAATTTGTTGGGGAAGATAATGTTAAAAAACCATGTAGTTTTCCAAAGGAGCATGTTGACCTGCAGCTCCTCTTTTTTTTCCTATTTACTCTGTTGTTTTCTTCTGGTCGTGTTTATGGAAGGAAGAATAGAATAGAACAGAGCTATTAAGAATGTCAGTGAGGTGTATACAAACTGGATGTCTGAATTCTCCACTGGAGATTGCTGTTTTAGGCAATGTGGCACCTGCTGATTGTGTTGGCAACCGTTTGCTTCTTGAGTCTTAGGGATAAAATCCAAAGGGTCTTCAATGATTCAGGGGGGGGGGGGGAAACCAGATTGTTTTCCTTCTAGCGGAGTGACTAGCAAAGTGCTGAGATCATCCTGGGCAAGTGCAACTGTGAGCCCTCAACTTGGTCACAGACTTTTGTAAATTTCTGAAAGTTTCTAAGGCTCAATGAAATTGGGGTCCTAGGCCTCTGTTTAGAAATTTTTTTTGCTGTTATTGTTAGGATACCAGCTATTAGTTATCTCTTTTTTGTCAGGCTCCTACTTCCTGTCTTATCTATGTGAGTGTTTTGTCCTTGCCCTTCTATTGCAGCTATCAAATCAAAGTTTCTTTTAGCATTTGTATTTAGAATCCTAATGCAGTGTACCTGTGAGCTCACAAGCATGTTTTGCTCTTCTTCTTTGTGGAATTCTTATCTTTGGCTGGTATCTATGTGCAGTGCTTTTTGTTCAGGTTCCCCATAATCAATTTCTCCTCTGTGTTCCATAGACATGGAAGCAGACTGGTGTAGCCACATCCTGAGCATACTGATAAAGGCCATGTATTCCTTGCTGGGGCTTTTACACACAAGATGTTTTGCTGCAATTGGCTACAAGGCTAGGCAGGATCCTGTCTTCTGGGATTTGGGTTGTTGGTCTTTGAGAATGTAATTGAGTGGACTGGATTTTTTTGTAACCTGCAACACATTTTTCTGTTCCATGTGGGTGAAGGACAGGAGGTCCGGATAGTGAGGAGTAAGGGGGTGCGCTTCGGGTATCCGATTCAGGTAAAATACCTGAATTGGGCCCGATCCGGAAAGCTTTAGGATTTCCAAATCGATTTGGAAATCTTTAAGCAAAGCTTTCCGAAGCATTCGTAATGCTTTGGGAAGCTTCGGGGCCTCCATGGATTAAGTTTAAAGAGGCCTTTTGCAAGCAGCAGGTCCCTTTAAACGTACCCATTTCCCACCCTTGCCCCCCACCCCCAATTCTCCCCACCCCCACTTACCGCTGGAGGAGGCAGCCTCCCTTCTGCCTGCTGGCCTCTGGCAGTGGCCCTCTGCTGGCAAGCCACAACAGCCGTGCTGGCCACGGCTGCACAGCGACGGCGGCAAGGAAGACCCTCTCTGCTGGCTGGCCATGCTGGCTGCAGCTGCACGGCGACAACAGCAGGGAAGGCCCTCTCTGCCACTCCAGCCTTCCGCCTGACCAGGTAAGTGGGGTGGGGGATGGGGTTTAAAGGTGGGGGTGGGAGTTTTAAGGGTGGTAGTGGGCCTCCCCCCTCCCCTGTCACTTCAGTATGCTCCAGATCTTTCAGGAGCATACCGAAGCGACTTGGAAACCCGAATCTGAAGCAGCATGCCACTTCAGATTTCAGGGCTTTTCCCAAAGCTTTTTCCCGCTTCTGGTAAACCTGAAGCAGGAAACCTGAATATTTTTCAGGTGCACACCCCTAGTGAGGAGTTTACTGTTTGGCAACTTCTTCTGTGCAAAGTATTTTTATATGTAAGGGAAGGACAGATATTACTAGGGTATTGGTAAACTAGCATGCTGGAATTCTAGTTGAGTATTTTTTTGCTTCTGAGTCTGAATACTGTTGGTTAAAAGAAGCCTACAGTGCCATGATGTCTTCATTTTTTAGGTGGTGTGACAAACTTGATCAGAACTGTGGATATTCTGAGCCTTTGAAAAATTAAAAACTTCCATTAAAAATCTCCTCTGTGAATAAATCATGATCGGGTTGAAGAATTTGAGTCAGTTTGCTTACTTTGCATGATTCTGCTGCTAGCTTTCAGTGCTAACAGTGACCAGGTACTGTGTGTAGAGTACTAAATTTGTAAGTTGTCCTTTGAGAGACCAATTAATAGCCTGCTTAACCTCTCAAGACTTGATTGCCCATTCTTACTTTAAAAAGCTGTCATGGTTACTTAATTTCTAGTAAGAGCACACATTTTCAAGTCTCTTACAGTAATAACAGCTTTTTAAAAAAATTACGGTATTGGAACTTAAAAGATGCCAAACTTTGAAGACACAGAGAGCAGCTTTGGGTAATTGCTGTTGACCTCATGGGAGTACACTTGTGGGCCCTTTGGGTTAAGAAAACAGGAATTGTTCTGTGTCTGGCCAAAGTCCATCCAAACTAGCTCTCTGTTTTTAAGTCAGATGCTGACTTGGTTATATTTGTGAAGGGCACTCTGCCTCCAAGCATGAAAGTGTAATTTAGCCTGTCATGGCTACTAGCCACTGATAGGTTTGTCTGCTAGTGATCATTACCACATCTCATGGGTGTGAATTCCAAAGTATGCCTTTGTACAATCCCACAAATGGGAATTACGCACAAACAGGACAGCCTCTTTTCCTTATTTCAGAGGGAGGGGGGAAGCACACCATCCATTTCAACTTTGCTGCTGAGGAGAGTGAGCATGAAGTGATCTGCAGACCTTTTAACTTTTTCATAGTTAGCTGTAGTACTGTATAATTTTAGAAACTTCTGTTATTTCCTCCTGGTCAAAATTAAAAAACACAGAAATGTTAGACATTCTGGTAGGGAAGATGTTTCTACCCCTAGATCATTTTGATTGCGGTTTTGGGGCCTTGTCTTGTCTAATATTATTTTTGAGCTGCTCTTTTGCTAGCATTTTTCTGTGTGAGATCATTGGATGTTTGTAGTGAGGCTTATGTAGATAATATTAAACTCTTATTTCTCTTGTATTAGGGATCTACAGCATACTTTCATAATGTTCTTCACTGATAATTAGCCAACTGAGGAGAAAACTGTTTTGGATATGGACAAGATCAGCCTCGTGGGAGTACTTAAGGCTAGCCTCTACTTTTGAAAGACTAGATAGTAACCATGGCCATGAGTACTTCCTGCCTGTTACATATAGAAAACAGGGACCCTATATTGATAATTTCACAGACTACTGCAGTGTGCTTAATATAAGGTTTTCCTGTAACAGGACTAGTGTGGCATTCTCAGATGATCAAGGTTAAAAGCAGTGGTATGATAATTGTATTTTGTGTCCAACATGGAGCTCTCTTATACTCACAGTCACATTTGATTCTGGGCTGATGTACAAGTTTAGCCTGAATAGAAAATAAGTAGCTGCCTATATGCCTAATAGATGTTTTTTTAACCCTAATAGTAATTAGTTGAGTAGCTTGCAGAAGTATTTACTTTACACAAGTAAAGTACACATGTTACTATCTCTGTGCCATGCGCACACACTAAATATAATATATGACATGAGTTCCTTCTTGATGTCATGCAGAGATCCATATATTTCTGGCTTGGCTTAGTACCTAAGCCATAGTTTGTCACTGCATTCCTACTTTCCCAAGTCTTTAGTAGGTTATTGAAACTTTAAGATAGAAGAGTATCTGACTGGACTGTAAGCAGGCAGAAACAACTTATATTGCATTGAATGTGCAATACAGACTCCTAATGGATTTCTGATACGATTGACTGTCTTGTGTTTCTTATCCAGTTGTTTCAGAAAGGGAATGGAGCATCATGCTTTGGTGGTTTTGTGCCTTTCTAATCAATGGTGATGCTGGTGATTGTTGTTTGAACAGTTGGCATTTGTGCTATAGGGCCTGCACAGTTCCATCTCTTTCCATCTTCGTGTTTTTTAAGCTGGTGTGAGAAATTATCCAGAAATTTGGCGTGAGGTGTCATGTGTTTGTGATGACATGTAGCTATACTTCTCCTTTTCAGCAGAATCAAATGAGGCAGTAAAAGTATGGAATTGGTGTCCAGAGGCAGTAATGGGCTGTATCAAAGGCAATAAGCTGGTACTGCTTATATTGGCATCAAGGTTGGATTAAGGAGTTGGCCTGTGAACAACACTGCATGCCACTGAAAGAGCAGGTTTGCATTTTGAAGGTACTGTTAAATCCATGCCTGCAGATGAAGGTCCAAGTCTCATCTCTGGCATGTAGTATCTTTGTGCAATTTTGTTTTGTTTTGTTTTACTTCACTTATACTCCACTTTTCTCTCCAGTGGGAACCCAAAGTGACTTACATAATTCTCCTCTCTTCCTTTTTAATCCTTACAACACCACTAGAGGTAGGTTAGGTTAAGAGTGTGTATAACTGGCCCAAGGCACCCAGAAAGCTTCCAATGGCGTACTTGGCTGTACCTGGCTGTAATTAGGTGGGTAGCCATGTTGATCTGCAGTAGAACAGTAGGATTTTAATCCAGAGGCACCTTAGAGACCAGTAAGATTTTCAGAGTGTAAGCTTTCGAGAGTTAGAGCTCCCTTCTTCAGACACCAGAAGGAATTGAGATCCCTGAGCCTTTATATTACAGCCAAGGTGGGTGGGGTGTTACAAAGGAGGGCATCAGGATGTAAAGGTACAGTGCAATTTGATTAGAACAGAAATTAGGATCTGTAGTGAGATAAGAATACTAAGTCTGTGTTCAGCCCAGGGGCAGAGGGGTATTCATTGTTTTGAATTTGTGAATAAACTCAGTTTCAGCAATCTCACATTGTAATGTCTCCTTGAAGTTTCTCTGTTTGAGGACACAAGCAAATACGCAAAAGAATAAATGGGCATAAATCTGACACTAGAAATTACAACACTCAAAAACCAGTGAGGGAACATTTAATCTTCCAGGACATTCCATTGCTGAAAAGTGGCTGTCCTCAGAGAAACTTCATAAGACCTTGGAGTTTGGAGTTAGTGGACATACTTCTTCCGATTCCCAGTATCAGTAGTGTGATTTTAGAAACCCCACTTTCAGCTTGCATCATGCTGAGCAGTTGTAGAGGTTGTTCTAGCCTTTTATTGGTCAGTCTTTTACTAACTTCAGTAAGTACTACCAAGATAAGAAAGTAACTTCATTAATAAACATAATAGATTATTAATACAATCACAGAAAGCTGTGGTAAGCACACGTTTCTGTTTAAAAACATTAATTGTGGATGGATGCAAGTGGCCCAAACATCAATTACTTTCCTGTAAGACTTGAAACATTCACTGTTCAGTTAATGTTTTTTATGAGTTTTAAAGTGAAAAATTTCAACAGTGAACTTTTTGGATAATGTCAGTTACTGCTGTTGAGTGGAACAAGACTGTTCATCTTCAGTTGTTTTTGCATCTAGCATTTTGACCCATACATCTAATATTTTGACTCATACATCATTTATATTAGGAGATTATTTAAGATTTGTGGCCTAATCGTAAACATAATTATTTAGAAATAAGTCCCCTGAATTCAGTGGGATTTGCTTCCTAGTAGATACACAGAGGTAAGTATTGATATATCCACTTAAATGCATGCAACATAACTAAAACGTAACACAAATTGTATTGGAATAATCCTGTTACCAGCTCTTTAACACTGGCAGATAATGAAAAAGTAGTATTTAATACATGAGGTACAGGAATGAAATTCAGTGCATTTAGGTTGAAGGTTTACAGCTTTTTATGTAGCACTTGTAACTTGCTTGCATAAGTTTAACCTTGGTTTCTTCCACTATTTCCTCCTCTTTGTTTTTTTTGTTGGTTTATTTTATTTTTCTCTTTCATGTTGTTTTTCTCTGCTTTTTTAAAACGTTCTGTTAACCTTTTTTCCTCCTGTTTAGGCTAGAGAAGAGGGTGGGTTTATAGGATTCAGGGGCTATTTGACACTTAAGTGTTTTGTATTATATATTAAAAATGACAAACTTTAAATAAAAAGAAGGGAAGACAAGACTTGATTTTTATTAAATATTTTCACAGGAACACTTAGTCAGTCTGGATGAGCCAGCTTTGGAAGTTGGGGACCAGGCTCTGCTTAGACAAGAGCAAGCGAAGATCATTCAGTTCGAAAGGCAAGCAGAAGAGTTTCTCCATGCGGTCTTTTATCGAAAAGGTTGGTGAAAGAACCAATGCAGCATACAAATGTTATTCATTCGTATACTGGATTTTGTGATCCTTTTAATTTTAATATTTGAGGTAGAAATGTTTAGCATCAATAAAGGCTATCCAGGGTCTTCCCCTGACGGGGATTAATTTATAAAGTTGATTACATCCCCTGTTAATTCAAACAGATATTTAGGGAGCCTAAAATATATGTCCCCATTCTCTAATTCTTATCTACAGTGTCTCCTTCTGTTCAGCTACTCTTCACACTGGTCTTTGGTAATTTGTTCTCTTCATAATTCATTTTTATGCTTGGAAAAGCTCAAATACTTGTTCTGTCCTGTTTCTGTTAAAGTAGTTCCTTTCTACATTAGGGGGCTGTGAGAGCATCTTCTCTGGATAAGTCAGAAATGCTTCAGATATAGGGCTTATTGCCTAAAGGCAGGGGTGGACCAAGGTGAAACTCCCCTTCAGAGTCCAGACAACTAGATTGGAATGGCTGTATACAGAGCAGAATGTGTAGTAATCAATAAAAGAGTGCCCAAGCAGTTGTTGCCCTTTCTGAACCCTGTGCGGTTAGTTTCTGATAATGGGAAAGGAAACAAGCCTTTCTGGGGGAGCTGATGTTTTCCCATTTCTGGAAAGAACTGTTAGATGTGTTACAAGGGCCAAAAAGGTCATGTGGCTGTAGTATGGTAGCATGTTTGAGATGTTTAAACAAGGACATTTCTCTAGTGTTCTTTCTTGTAATTAATTGCAGTAAGTGATGTCTGTGTAATTCAGATCATCAATCAATATAGTTCATTGCTATTCTTTTAGGGCTTAGAACAGGATTGTCAGACTTATTTGTAATGAGGGCTAGATCTGACATAAATGTCGCTTTGTCAGGCTGGGGCATGTGTACCGTAAAATTTAATGCTAGGTATCTCCGGTGTCTTAATGTTCCATCTCACACGCATTCAATGTGTGGAGTGCCAGAAGGATATGCAGATTTTGCTTGCACTTGCTGAGGATGACAGAGACTTCTTTCCCTTTAAAAAGAAAACTGGAGAGAAAAGAAAAAAAATGCGTCTTTTTGTATGAAGAACTTTGGATTATTGTCCAGGTATTGCTTCTTAAGCTGTTCTGTGGGAGTATTTGAATGAATAGTTATTTATATAACATTTTTAGTTGTACCATTATTTCTTGTTCCAATCTCTTTGGTTATCCTTGGGTTTTTTGGGTTCAAATCCTTACACAGCCAGGAAGGTCAGCTAAGTGACATGGGGGCCAGTCACCCTCCCTCAGCCTAGCCTACCTTATAGGACTGTTCTGAGAACAAAATAGAGAACCACAGGAGCTCTTGGTTGGATAAAAAGGCAAAACAGGGAAATTAAGATACTAAGAATATGGGAGAGGAAGGGAAATATGGAAAGACTTGGGAGGTCCTGGAGTTCAAATACCTCCCTAACACAGTGAGGGTGTCCTTCAGAGCACCCTTCTACCTCAGCCTTAATCTATATCACAGGGTTGTGAAAAGGGGGGGGCACAGATGAGGAACGGTGGGGGAAAATCCATTGAGGTAACCAGGGAAGATATTGGAGGAGGAAGAGAGATTTTTAAAAAGCTGATTGGGGTGGGTGGGTGGATGCATTTTCCAAAAGGGGAAAGAAAGGCACATCCTCAGGGCAGAAATGTTTGGGGAAGGCAGCAGGAAAGGCTGCAAGAGGGGGGAATCGTTTGGCAGAGGCACTTCCCTTGGTGTCCTGTAAGGCTAGCCTTCCTTCCCCACTCATGTGGGAAAAGGCTGTTTGGAACCCAGCTGCCCCTAGCTGAGCTGCAACTAGGGTGGTAGAGGAGAGGTTCCCCTTCTCAAGCGCTGCTTGGAGGTGGCCAGACAGCCAGCCCGGTTCACTGCATTCTTTGCCCTTCCACCTGAGTACATGCAGTCATTGTGGGGACAGAGACTGACTCCCTGTCTGGCAGCGATGTGGCCTGGTGCCTGCTGAGTGGCACATCGCGCTAGCAGTAGCAACCGTGGACGATACCTGACAAAGCTGCACAGCAGCCAGCCAGAGCCAGGTTCCACAAGCACTGCTTCCCAGACCAGCAGCCAGCAGGGGAATCAAGGCAGGGGGAATGGAGGCCTGCCCTTGTCTCAGAGGCAGCATTGGGAAGGTGGAAGAAGCTCAGTCTGGGGATTGCCTCAGGAGAGAGTTCCACATTCCATCTCTGTCAGCAAGGAAATTAACTCCAACCTCCATCCTGCGGCATCCTCCTCCCTCCCCTCCACCTGTTGCAACATCACCTCTTTGCAGGCTTACTCTGGGGCTTTGGCAGCGGACCAGAGGAAAGCCTGCACCACCCTTCCCTCCCCCACCAGCTTGCCAATGTCACTCCAGATTGGTCAGCTGGGTTTGGAACCAGGAGTCGCACCATGGAGCATCCAGTTGCTCATCGGTTGGATAGCGGCCCTGGAAGGGCTGAATCCAGACCTATCCTAGAAGATGGGAGTCCAGAAAGGGAAACAGGTGCTATGCAAAGGAAGGTAATGGCAAACCACCTTTGTTAATCTGTTTCTTTGAAAACCCCATGAGGGGTTGCCATAAATTGGTTGTGACTTGGAGGCGCTTTATTATTTTGTACTGAACCTTTTGTTCTGTGGCTTTGTTGAGATGGTCCCTTGCTTGGTCTTTCTTCTGTTCATTCTGGAAGAGCATACAGTTAACACAATATGTAACAACAACAGCAACAAGGAATTCACTCAAATGTTGCTCTTGCTGTTCTTGGTGCAGTTTTTATGTGTGTATTTTAAAATGGGCAGGGGGTTGTCCAGAATGTTGCATTAAAATTAAAAGTTGCATTCAATAAAATTTGCAGTAAAATTAAAAGTTGCGTTCAAAGCTGTTCCAAATTATTTCAGTTCTATTAGCGCTTCTTTTGTCTTTTCTTGTCCTCGGGTTAGCATGTGATAAATCATCGGTAAAAATCATCTGGGTTCATGTACCATGTAGAGATGTATTGACGCAACTTCTTTCTGTTTGGAAGTAATATGCTGGTATAAATGTAAATTAGTTGTTTTGTGGCTATGATTTAAAATATTTTTGAGAAAGCAATAGTGTAATGTTGGGAAATTTCCTGACAATGTTTTCTCTGCATATACTTCTGTTGAATTCAGGAAGTGATGCAGTTAGAAGACATCTGTGTCATTCTTATAAACCACATCCCCACCTGTATTTGAATCTTAATCAGTTATATTTTGTCAAGACAACTGTAGTTTGTTTGAACCTGAATTTATTAGGTGTAATTGGCTTGTGCCCTGACCTACATAGCCCAGGTGAGCTTGATCTCGTCAGATCTTAGAAGCTGAGCAGGGTCAGCATTGGTTAGTAATTGGATGGAAGACCTCCAACGAAGACCAGAGTTGCAGAGCCAGGCAATGTCAAACCACCTCTGTTAGTCTCTTGCCATGAAAAACCCACTTGGGGTTGCCATAAGTCAGCTATGACTTATGCTCTCCACTACCACAAATTGGCTTGCACACTAATACCTTGATTTGATGAGGTTCTAAATATAAATACAAAGTTAAAACCTCAGTCCTTAACTTACAGTGAAATCCTAAGAAGATTTCAGTGGGCTTAGACTGGAGTAACTCTGTTTAGGGTTTCACTGTTAGTTACTAGAATTGAGTTACATTGAACTTAGTGGGACTTGCTTTTGGATAAATATGCTTTGGTCAGACTGCCAAAATATCAGAATATGCTGGTAATCCTTTTTTAGGCGAAATATTAATAGAATTCACATCTTTTCACTGCAGCTTTTAGGTTGCTCCCATGATTTAGAATGATGTTTTGTTTATTTAGCTGCTGAATGAAATATTTAACTCTCTTGTCTTGTATGCATGTTAGTAGTAGTGTGACAGAGATGTAAAATTTTCAGAGTTTTTGAAGCCATGAAAATACAGTTCTTTTAAAGGTTTTTCTCCTCAGGAAAACAAATGAAATACATGCAATATTTCCTTTCTGATCCAACTTGAACTCAGTTTACTGCTTTAACAGCATAAAATGCAGCATTTAAAACTTTATACATGAAGAGATACTGTTTACATATTTATAGAATGTAAAAGTATAAATGGTTTAGTTTTCTACAATCAAAATAGTACTCAAGAGACAGCTGCAGTGATCTGTGGCATGTCATGCAATGTTACCTTAGTGGGGAAAACAAAATTTAAAACAAACAACAGAATAGATTATTTAAACACAGCCAGTTTCATACTGTTCCAGTAGAACTAACGACACATTTGGATATCAAGTTAAACTTTATAACTTTGAAACACTAAATTCTTTCATGGCTCTCCAGAATTTATCAGTTATTTCATTGGAAAAAATGGGGGGAAAGTCCTTAGGAAAAAAACAAGGGGGAAAGTTTGTATTCCAGATTTTCCCCTCACAACTCTAGTTTGGCATGTAACCTAAAAGTTACCTTTAATGTTGTTTATTTTGTACTAGACATTGTGTCTGCTGAAGGTCTTATAAGTCCTGTTATTTCAGTGGAGAGAATTAAACTTGTGTTTACTTTGCTACTTTTACAAAAATAGTGAGTTCATGTCTAAGGTGAAATTAAAATGGGGGGAAGGGATCTAGATCATACACTTCAACCATTATGCCTCACTGGCTTGTTTTACTGTGGTATTTTGGTAATGCAGATTTAGAATTCCTTTAGCAATGATATCAGAAGGATGTACTTGATCTGCTTTTGCAAGTGCTACAATTGTAGAGTTTTATGAACCTCTGAGACAAAGCGTTTTTTTTAAAAAATCCTTTTTTTCTTTGGTCATGGTTTATTTAATCTTTGCCCTTTCTTGCTTCCTGGGAGATTGAGTGACATGGTTCTATTCGCCATCGTCTGCCCCCTCTCCAATCTTGGTAGGTTAGGTTGAGCAGTGGCTGCCCTCTCAACTTTATGGCAGATCCCAGATCTTCCCAGTTCCATTGGAATTTGTTTCCTTCCCACAAACCATGATTCTAAATTAGGTTTAGGCTGTGGTTTAGATTCCCAACTTGTGGAGCAGAAACAAAATTTAGTTTTACCAGTACCTCACAGCAAAATGAAGCTTGGCTTAAGACTTAACAAAATTGGGAACTCTGAGATATCCTGTGGCAGGGAAAAGAGCATGTGAGCACAGCAACAACCTAGGTTCATGCTAGTCAAGAATAGAGGTTTGTTGTGATATCTGCATGCAGCCTGCATTGAGCCACAGTCTTGAACATTCCCTTTAGATTGTTGCAGCTTGGCATGGTATAGTGGTTAGAGTGTCAGACTAGGATCTGGGTACCCCATATTCATATCCCCACACTGCCATGGAATATTGCTTAGTGATCTTGAGGCAGTCACATGCTTTTAGCTAAACTTACCTCACAAGGTTGTTGTGAGGATAAACCAGAGGAGAGAAGAACGTGTAAGTCAGTTTGGGTCCTACTGGGGAGAAAGGCAGGATATAAATGAAATAAACAAAAATGTTTGTATGTCGTTCTGTATGTAACTTTCTTTTAAAATGTTTTATCATTTAGATAGTCCCAGGGTCTCTGACCCCAACATTCCCCTAGTGGCTCGTGAGATCATGCAGCGGATGATCCGACAGTTTGCTGCTGAATATACCTCAAAAACTAGCTCTACTCAGGACTCCAGCTCGCCCAATAGCACAAAGAACCAAAGCCTGCTGAAAGCATCTCTGGTCGCCTCATCCCCTGTGGGTGCAACGGCTCAGAACCCTGTGCTCAGCAAACTTCTCATGGCTGACCAGGACTTGCCCTTGGACCTCACTGTCAGAAAGTCTCAGCTGGACCCTAGTGAACAAGGTACAGATGTTATGCTTGCATTTACCAAAGTGTCTTGCAGCTCTCTTCAATATGCTAGCCAGCAATAGTTAACTATATAACCGTGTGTGGACATAAATGAGTTGGTCATACATTTGAGAACAGAGGGAGAAAAGTGTTGAAGATGTCTGTATGTACAAAACTGAATAGTTACAGGCCTGCCTTTTATTGAAAGCGAAGTGCCAAAAAAAGAGTTTTATGAGTTTGATATCTACTGCCAATCTCCACATAGTGATTTGTAGCTCAGGTCGTACCTAAAATATATTGGAAGTACAGTGTTTAGTAGAGTGCCTGTAAGTGGAAGCAGAATATACTGTCTTACTTGCAACTTACTGCAAATAGACCTCTTAATTTTGCATAAGCTTTTTAAAATTTTGGACCTCTTGCATCACTTTTAGTTGTTGCACACTTATACCAGACCTTGACAATTTTTTTTGTCTCTAGGAACCATCATTTTTCAGTCTTCAGGTCTTGTATATTGATGACTATTTTTTAAAATGGTTACCACATAGCTTAATCCTAGGCTTATCACAGTCTCTTGTAATTTATAAGCATTGTTAAGACTTGTAATATATAAATAATTATGGGGTAACCCTATCTGTCAATGTGACTAGTAAGCTAAGTTCTCCCCAATTTCTCATAATTTTATTATTGCTTTAAAAAGCTCAATTTAATTGCATATTGGAATCAGCATAGAAAGCAGCTGATTAAAAATTAATTTGTCTACCACTTGACTGGTGTAAAGTTACTGTATAAACAAACAATGACAAGAACTTCACGTATATGTATTATGTCATATAAACATATTCTGACAGTAAATAATAAGCTTTGTAGATAACACAATAAAATCACTGCTGAAACCACTAGAAGTGTAATGAAATTTATAGGCACCATGACAACCTGGCACTTGTCAAGCTCTGCTCCATACACAAGAGACTGAATGTTTTCTGGTACAGGGCTATCGTTAAGATTCTACAAATTTTGACTGGGCTTGGTTTTCAATGACCATGACTCTTCCAAAGTCCTTTAATGGGCTTCAGAGGTACTTTGAAATGATGAGACCTCATTATTTTCAGATGATTCCACACCAAGTATAAGGTTAGGCATCAGACCTTACCTTTCTCCCAAATTCTTGCCTAAGATGAAGGGCAGAGTGTCATCTCTGACTATGTGGTGGGTTTCATAGGCATCCAGTCAACAAGAGTTCTTGTTATTTCCACATGTCAAGCATCAAAGATGAAACCACACCTATTTTTTAACACCTGATGCCAGCACAAAGGACTCTGATACAGTGATGTATGCGATAAGAACCATAAGCAGTGCTTGCAGAATGGGACTTCCACTTCTCCTTGCTGCCATAGCCTCCTGCTTCCCAAAACATTACTCCCTCAGGGCACTTCCAGGAAAGGCACTGGACATAGTGTAGGATCTGTAATGCAATGAGGAATTGATGAAAATCCTGCCTCCTTGATGGCAATAGTAAGAGTCCACAGATTTTGTCCACCCATAATCTCCATTGATGACAAACGTATTTTAGATCTCTGGCAGTAGAGTTTGTTAAATGACTGTCCTATGAAAAACTGGGGTATAAATATTTTAAATAAAAATACAGTTGTCTACCTGGTTTTTAAAGAGAGCCATTGCAGAAAAACACAGTAGTAGTTGACAACATTTTTTCTCTCTTCTTAGAAGTGAACATTATAGTATATTATCTTACTTTCTACAAGAGAACAAATACGTTAAATTCCTGTCTTGCTTTTTATCTCTCAAGGAGATTCTCTTAATTCTGAGATTCATTTAAATACTTGAAAACTGAACATGATCCCTTACTCCTCCTGGTAATCGTTTCTCGGTTAAGTGTGCCCATTCCTTCTTTATTTCCTCATATGACTGATTTTGGAGAGTCAGACACAAGCATTGTATGCACCTATCCTCATATGTATAATTTTTCTGTCAATACCTTAAGAGGGATAGAGAGAAACAAAGCTTGAACATACTCCAAATGAAGTCTTAGCATTGCTTTACTTAGTCTTCGAGTAAGATAACAGAAAATAGAATGAATTGTTGGTATCAAAAGGTGATCTTACAGAGATGTGTAACAAGTTTAGTCATGTGTTATATCCTAACAAGAACTGGTAATTTCCCATTTTATCTTTTTGTCTTTTATTTCATGTGTGTGAGATTTTACCTCTATGTTTCTCCTGACACAAGTGAAAAGTCATATGGAATTGGGTGTTAATTCATGGCACTGTAAATCTTTTTCCTTGGTAGATCATTGTGGGTCTTTCATTATCTGGCAGAACTAGAGAAGAATTCGTTGTGTAGGGTCCTAAAAGGTTCCCTTAAGTTACTGAAGTATATATTCAAAAGCAAAATATTTTTGATTGATTCTGATGTCTGTAGTTTGGGAATGCTGCTAATAGAAATGGTTTGAATAATTGTAAATCCTGATTACATTTGTAAAGTGCTAAATACTTGCAAATTAATTTTGAAGCTTTTCATGTGAGTATTCTGTAGACCATGAGTCCCCTACAGGCACCTTTTGAATTCTGATGAGCGCAACCCACAAAATGGCCATCACAGGAGGCAGAGCCAAATGGAAAATGTCAGGAAGTGAGGTTATGCATAACTCTAATAGTAACTCTTCAACGTTTCAGGCAGAAGCTGTGTTTTACAGGATGCCTTTTAAAATGAACGTACTGTTTTAAAATATTTTCTTGAATATACACATAGCTTACCTTCAGTCATTCAGTGAAGGTCATTGTGCTGTGGTGGCATTTGTTCCCAAAGCAATAGTTTAAAAAATCTGCTCAGGCAAAGTCTTCCCAGGCAAAAGCCCCATCTGACTCCACCCACTTCCTAAAAACACTTGGGACCAGGGAAAGCGTTGGCTGGCACCCATGGGCACCAACTTGGAGACCCCTGCTATAGATTACTGCATTATAGACTGTTACAGCATGGACAGTAAATGACCAAACATGCCCATGCTGTCCCATTATTGTATTTATTAATGGAAGTTGAGCTGTTCTAATGTGAGGAACCTAAAAGATCAAGAAACTGTAAATTTCTGGATAAGATTTTTTGTAAAAGAGGTCTAGGTGTCAGTTAACAAAGCCACGTCTCTGTCATAAATTTTCTGTTGAGAAAGCTGATACACTAAGCTGTGAGTTTTCTGGTTACTGCAACATTTTAACTGTGTTATTGTGTGTACCTTTTGTTCTAGATGTTGGGAATGATGTTAGGTCTTGTTGCTCTGTAATTCATATAGCTATTCTGCATGTAGAACATAGGCATTTATGAATATTGACAATGGGAGAGAGTCACTTTGTGTAGATATGGACAAGTTACTCTAGTAGCTGATCTGTCCTTGCACTGCATTTCACTTTTCCCTGCTGGCTACCTTTTAAGAGTTGTTAATAATAACAGGCAGCTTGGTGTCTTCCAAAATAGTACAGGAACTAAGAATGGCTGTACTTAACCTGTGGTTTCCCAGGAGACAAGCAGTGGTTATAGATAGAGAGAATGGCTACCACAGGCTGATTGATTTGGAAACCATACAGAGCAGCCTTTTGATAAACAGTAAAAAGAGTGATGTGCCAAAACCAGTGCAGAATTATTATTGTATGATTTTTTGGCAGCTAGTCACATGACTTTCTGATTGCCACCTCACATTCTTAGAATATGCATGGAGTTAGCACTGCTGACTAAATATTTCTGTTCTGACTTTGGAGAAGCTTTCTGATTCTCCTAATAATATAGTGTACCAAGGGTCTTTTTTCTCAGGTGAGTGATCCAAGGACGATTTGGGTCTTTCACCACATACAAACCTACCAAGTTTTCATGCGTGTTTGGTTTTACCCATGCCTTCCTACTCTCAAGTTATTCTCATGTCTCTGCAGACGGAGTGCTTGATCTGTCCACTAAGAAAAGCCCTTGTGCAGGCAGCACCTCCTTGAGCCATTCACCTGGCTGCTCTACTACTCCTGGGAATGGGTAAGGGAAATTCTTATGTTCCTATTGCCAAAATATATCGTAGCTAGGTGTAATAACAAACTGAGGTCATTTACTTCCTCCCAGTGTTCACAGGCTGAGGTTTTTTAACCCTTCAGAGTATTTGATATACATGTACAAAAAATATTTTCTCCATTTTTCAAATACGAAGTCAAGTCAAATATAAAATGAGCTTTAGAAATATTTAGCCATATAGCTGACATACAAAGTATATAAATGTGGTTGTACATCTTTTAAAATATGAAGCTGCGGCCTGGTATGATGGTCAGCAGCCCCTATGATTCTGGTATCATTTGTGATCTAACACCCCAACAGAAATCTTGTAGAGTACCAATTATATGAATCATCAGCTTCAGGTGAGGCATATACATATGGTTGTTGTGATTTGTATAATGGTGAATGGTGAAAAACTGCTAGTGCAGTTGTGCAGATTGAAGCAACTAGATGTATAGATCCCTCATCAAGGCCACGGTTCATACAAATGGTGCCTGCCTCTGATCCCTGCTGCATTATGAATCTGGTGGCACTTGAATGGTTTTACAAGTGCTCATGTGGGGGCTGCTGAGAGGAATGTTTCATTTAGGAGTCAGAGTCTTCAGACTGTGAAGCCAAAGCAAGCAAGGTGGTTGAATAGGAACTGCACAGTATTGATTAGTATGTGGTACAAGCAACTATTACAGGTTAACTTTGTCAGCTGTTTGTTGTGGCTCATTAGGTTTATGTCGTAGTTGTAATTGTGTTTTGGGGAGCTTTTATACTAAGTAGTTAGGTATTCCTGGTACTATTATATTACTTACTAACATACAGTTCAATCAAGCCAATTTGTTTAGGTGTTTGTATTGATAAGAAGAAATCTCCTAGGAATAAAGGTGATTTGGGATAGTACTTTGAGATGCATGGGCCATAATGGAATTTTAAAGTGTTGTAGCTAACTTTTTTAAGGTATATTGTGGCTGGATTTAGATGTAGAATGAAATCATCTTAAAAGACTTCTAGTTACTAAAAAATGACTGATGCTGAAAGCCACTGGCTTCAGTTAACTTATAAAGCACTTTAGGGTAATAACAAGGTAGAATTTAAATACTTCACTGTGAGTCTTCTGCTTAACCCTGAATTCCTAAACTCTTTTTCAAAAAGCCCATCAAGGAAAAAATCAGTTTCTGTTTTGACATTCTCTGAAATTATGTGGTTTTCAAACAAATGTGTTCTATGGGTTTTTGAGGGTCATCTTCAAGAAAACTACATGTTTTGCTCACTCTGCAGGCCAGGCTAGATGAGAGACTTGTGAAATCTGGGAATCTCAGCATTTTGAAATGAGTAAATAACAGCTATTATGGTCCTCCGGCTTGACTTAGAGCCGTAAGGAGTTTAACTCATTCCCCTATGCTTCCCCTCCCAGCCTTTAACTACATTCTCCACAAATGTAATCGAAAGGGAGAAATATATAAGCAACCTGTGTGTTCCCATGCATAGCTGCAGTGACTCTGAAGGGGTATTTGAAGTCAGAAAGTGCATGCAAGGAAAGGGTAATCCTGTGTACTGTGGTCCCGGTCCAAATCACAGCACCTTGTGGCTGTTTACCACTCAGGAGAGCCATTCACTGATCTCCCAATATCTTATTTAGTTTGGTCCTTTGTGGAATAGTTGGCATTGGGAGGTGTTGCCCTCCTATCAAGGTGCCAGTTTATTATTTTGTCTGGACACTGGTCCACTGCTATGTAAGTAGCTGAAATACATATGGTCTGTTAGACTTTTGGTTGTTTCTCTGAGACTTGTATGGTTTTTGTTTAGTATCAGTGTGGAATATTTGTTTCCAGATTAAGACCCTTCACATTTTGTGAGTCTGTGCGTAATAGACATTTTTAAAACTCAAAGCCCAAACTTCAACACCGCTTCTTCCCTTTGCTTTTCCATGACCCAACAACTTCTATATGAAGGCTATCTTGAAGGTGGGAAAGGTTTTATACAAGATAGCATGGTATTGGCAAAATATAAACAATCGTATAACATGCTTTGTTGAAATCTTTTGCAGGATTAAAAGAAATGTGTGTAAAGCAAGTTATTGAGTATTTGTTCTTAAATTTATTTGAAAAATTAGATTAACTTCTGCTCCAATTAATAAGTTACTAAAGTTTGAAAACAGATAGCATAGTATATAGTAGTTCTGCACCAAGATTCCTTCTTCCTGCCTTGGAATATGTAAAACAGAATGGAACTCATGTAACTTTAAAAGAAAATAAGAGTCTGGAGTTGTGCAGCATTTTTATGTGAGAATAGTTCAGTTTTTCCGATCTAGTGTTGAATGCAAGGTAAGCAAACACCTTTTAGTTCTGCTGAGCACTTCTGATACTAAGCGGTAACTATAGCATATAGTGTGAATGCATACCCTCCAGAGTTCTCATAATTTTATAAAAAGTGCAGGTGGCTGGTATGTGTGTTAGAGTGTGTGTGTGTGTGTGTGTGTGTGTGAATTTGCTGCATTTTGTCACTTGGCTTACTCTTTTATTACTGTACTTGTTTAGTGGTAACGTCACACTAGTAACACAGCCATGCATAGATTATTGCAAATAACTATTCATTTCTAATCTATAATTAAGATGCTATTTTCAGACACTTGCGCGAAGCCTTTTCTGCTCCAAGATTTTGTGAACCCAACCAAAGACCAGCTGACAGGTTTCATTTTTCTTTGCCCAAAAAGCTTCTCTTTGTTTTTGAACAAGTTTTTAAAAACTGACTGCTGAGACTTTAAAAAATAAAAATAAAAATCCCACAAAAGTGATGTTACCCAAGCAAGGCCTTCTAATAAAGGAGTGGCCCCCTCACCCATCCCTCCCTACCTGTGCAAGTCCTGCTCACATCAGTTTCCTTCCATCCAATTAGGCGTCCTGGGAGACCCAGCCAGCACCATGCAGAGGGACTTCGGAGTGGTGATGGGGTGCCCCCGAGAAGCTGGCAGGATGGAACCAGGGAAGGGTCTGGCCACTCCACATCTCTCAAAGTTCCATTGGCTCGATCACTGCAGATAAGCGAAGAACTGCTGAGCAGAAACCAGCATGCTACAGCTGCCAGTCACGGGCCGTCTGGGCTGCAGAATCACGGACAGCACATGATACTATCCAGGGAGGCTTCTTGGGCAAAACCACACTACGAATTCAACTTCTCTCGCATGAAATTCAGGGGAAATGGTGCACTCAGCAACATCAGTGACCTTCCTTTTCTTACAGAAAACTCGGCCTTTCAAAAAATGGCACTTCAAACTAAACAGGATGGGAAAAAGGACATGAGCCATTCAACTCCTGTGGATTTAAAGATACCACAAGTTCGAGGCATGGACCTTTCGTGGGAGTCCCGTTCTGGCGACCAGTATAGCTATAGCTCTTTGGTGATGGGTTCACAAACGGAGAGCGCGCTAAGTAAAAAGTTAAGGGCTATCCTTCCGAAACAAAACAGGAGGAGCTTGCTGGATCCCGGACCAGATTCCTGGGGCTCAGATGCTGAGCAATCTACCTCTGGACAGCCATATCCCACTTCTGATCAGGAGGGAGATCCTGGCTCTAAGCAACCTCGGAAGAAAAGAGGCAGATACAGACAGTACAACAGTGAGATATTGGAGGAAGCAATCTCTGTGGTGATGAGTGGGAAAATGAGCGTCTCCAAAGCTCAGAGTATTTATGGGATCCCCCATAGCACCCTGGAATATAAAGTGAAAGAGAGGCTGGGCACTTTGAAAAACCCTCCAAAGAAAAAAATGAAATTAATGAGGTCGGAGGGACAAGATGTCTCTGTAAAGCTTGAGATAGATCCCCAGGGAGAGGCAGCACAGAGTGCGAATGAGTCAAAGGATGATTAGGGATGTTGTAGAGTGCCAATTACTTAACAAACTGGGTGAGCACTACGGCATTGTTCAACTCCCACTGCATGCACCCAACTCCTCTTCAGTCACTGGGTGCAGGACATGCTTCTTTGCAGTTCAGCAGAGACTTGTGTGGACATGGGGAAAAGGGTGCTCTGAATGTTGCATATTTGTAAATTTTCTGGCCCAGTATGGCTTAGAGCCTTTTTTTTGTGTTTTTTGTTTTGTTTTGTTTTTTTTGTTTTTGGCCTTTTGCATGTTTCTCTAATGTTCGATAGAGAATTAAGTTACCTCACAAAGAATGCAGACATGGAAGTGGACTGCTTGCCTCTTGAGCCTGCATGGACTTTCAGTTACTTTACTGGGTTTGTTTTTCCCATACCCCCCTCACTTCCTTGAACTCTAGTACAGACTTTTAAAACAAAAACTGGATCATTGCTTTATAATTAGATCTCATACTTTTTTCTTCTTCTTGGATCCAGTTGATTTGGGAAAAAAGTTTAAACTTCTACATGATAGTTGGTCTTTTTTAATCCAGAGATTGTTGGTCAGAACCCAATTGGTTGGGTCTGATTGGAGGTGTTTTCCTTTAAATCCAACTTCTTTACCATTTGCTATCTGCTTAGTGCTCACCCGGAGGGGAGGGTGGGGATGGGGATGTGGGAACCTTACATACACTACCTTCAGAATGTTTTGGTTAATTCCTTTGAAACACTACCTTCTCTGCTTGTTTGCTCTTTTATAAAGGTGAGAGTTGGACTTGCCTGCTTGAGGAAGTAGCCTTATCTCAACAAACTCCTTGTATTCAGGAGCATCAGGGTACACTGAATGATATATTAGGGTATTCCTCACTTTAGCAAAATACGTCTCTTTGTGACCTACATACTTTTAACAGATTGAATTTTGAGTTTGCTAAACTGTGTGGTTCCATCAACTAGTTTAAAGAACTATTGTCTGGGGGATGGGGATACATACACTCTTTACTGTAATCTTGTCCAACTCCCCCCAAAACAACACCAATTTCTAAACTTTACAACCTCAATAATCTGCCTAAATGAAGGATCTATATTAACGTTCAGGGAAGAAATTTTTTACAAATGTTAATAAAACCCATGATCAGATCAACCTGATCTGGCTTAGGCTGAGCATTTTATCTAGCTGTAACACTGTCAGGGTTGAACGCCCAATGGGTGTTTCCTTTTTAAATACTACAGTTGCCAGTAGCAGGAAGTGTTTTTGCATATCCTGCATTTTTGTTTTTGTTTCATTCACTATTTATTTAATAGTGGACTAGCACACATTCACAGTTATTATAATTATCACTAGCACTCCTAAATCTACAGTTCAGTCTTTTTAGTTACAGAAGCATCTGATCATTTTCTTACATTAAGCTTTAAGCTTTCTGAACTTGCAGCTTCATTGAATCAGACTCACTAGTTTTTCAGGTAGATATGCACAGTTTGATCTTAGCTGTGCAAAAGATTGATAGGACTCCATTCTCCTGCTTTGTACAACCAAAAGAGGCAATTGAATTTATATATGAGACATCTTTAAGCATTATTCTTGATTAGGTATCTTGTGTTAATGACTGAAAGTGGATGCTACGGTTCATAGGAAGAAGGTCTAGATAGCCCCAGGGCTGCTGCTTGAATTTGGGGACAATTAAGTTAGCCTTCTTGTTTGGTTGATTGCTTCCCAGTAACCCACTGTATTCAAAGGTTAGGCACACCATTGCTGTCATGTTAAATATGCACTTCTCATTCTTGAGAGAGACTGGGCTTTTTTTAGCCCACATACGCTTTGAACTACTGATCCTAGACTTTTTTTTTTTGTAGCTTAATATATTTCCATACTCAAAAGCAGAGTTCCCTTAGCTATCTAGTTGTCATCTCAGTACAGAAACCATTTTAAAGCTCCATAGTGGTGTAGAAACTCTGCAATATAATCCAGTTTCACTGGAAATTGCAATAAAAATGCACTGTTTTAAATTTGTGGTTTCATCTGCTATTGAAAGTGTGGGAGAAGGTTTGCTGCAAGCTAGAAGTGTAACACTTGCATAGAGTTTTACTGTCAGAGGTTTAACCTTTTGTGGCTGTCTTTATTTAAATGATGTTTGAGTTGAATTCTGTAAAACCTTGTCATAGTTTATGTGGAGTGCTCATTTTACTTAAATATTTTTATGTGTATCATTAAGTGGATGACAATCGTGCAGCAGAAAAATGGTGTGCCTACCCTTTAATGCTGCAGTTTAGAAAGAGAACTACTTCTGTGTTGTTTCAAATCGTAGGTTGAGAACTGTAAATAGATAATGATAGTTGCATATTCTTACTTGATTTGGTTAGAAAATGAATTAAACAACCAAACAGTTAATTTTCTCAGATTAAAGTCCTGGGACCTGACGATTGTAAGATTCCTGTCTGCAAAGCTTTGAAATATAACACTTAATATCTGTGATCGCTTCCTATTCAGGTAACTTTTCCCCAGAAGCTTTGGAACAACCATATTTCCTCAAAAGGTCTCTGTTTTAAAAAAAAATAAGGAAGAAGTAGGTTATTTTTAAAGCACTAAATTGCATTACTTTGGTAATTGCAATATAAAATAGCCATTATTGTTTTGTGACGCATGGTTGAAATTAGTTAGTAGTCCCTTTCTAAAACTTCAGAAGCCTCTCAAAAAAAAAGCTGCTGAATATTCAAAAGATATAAATATATATTTTACCTTATTGTAGGTTTTGTAAACTTAGTCTGTAATATTCAGGTGCACCTTTTAATGTTAAACTTTGTTTTAAGATTTCATCTCACCTATTCTCTTCAAGGTGGCTCATCCTGTGGCTGGTATCTCACTCTAGATCCCTCAGTGACCCACTGAAGTCAGACTGCTCTGATAGGCGCCTTTGGTGTAGCTTTGAGTAGTATTTGGGAGCATCTTAAATGTAGAAGAAATGGAATCAGTGTTTAGCCATTAGCATGCTTAATTTTCTGCTGACCAGAAGTTTGCATGGCCAAAATCCCCAACTGACCATAGTTTGATGTGGGAAGATGTGGTTTGCTGCTGTCTTTGTAAGAGAAGCCTTGTTCTCTCCTGTTTCCAGTAAATGGATGTAATTTGTGCGAGACATAGGGATTTAGGCCTTGTTTCCCTGGCTGTTTTTGAGACACATGTCAAGGGAAAACTAGACAAGTGCAATCCTCCAAAAATGATAAGGTCTGTGGGAGAAAGATCTGGGCATTTTTGAACACTTATTTTCTCTCACTCCAGAGGGTTCATGTCAGATGTAGTACCAGAATTTGGTAGCATCATGGCATATCTGTTGATGGTGCAGCTTGCACTTGGATGACAGACAAAAACTGTGAACAATATTTGTGACAGCCTCTGCTTCTTCAGGCCAGATATCATGAAGGATAGTTTCTCCCTCTACTCCCAGCCTAAAAGACTAATGTAAGAGTGTGTGTGTATAACGTTTAAAATCAAGTTTACTATCGTACTGGAATTTAGATGTTGCTTGGTGACCTTTTGCTGCAGCAGGTTATACAGATGAGTAAGGCTTAGTGTTGTAGGGGTACTAGTGTGGAGTTATTTATCGTACAGTTCTGTGGAGCGAGCCCAGTGTGTAGAAATGTATCACTTTTTTTCTAAACTTGGACCTGTAAAATGTACTTTCCTGAGATTCTGGAGATCTGAAATACACTATTACCTCTCTGTCCGCCATTCTAAAACCTCACTTCCAGTGCCCTAGGCTGCTTGCTCTTCAGTACAGCCATCAAGAATAGCAGCTGTGGGTCTGGACTGTTGGCCTTTATTGTAGAAACCCCTCTAAGCTCCTTAGTTCCTTAAAATAACTGAAAAAGGCTCCCTCTGGAGTGCTTGAAATCCTGTTCTTACATCAACCAAATACTCTTCTAACTGGCCCCAGGACTGTGCCACACAGCCTCAACTGCTCCACTGCTGCTCTGCCTCCAAAGGAAAAACTTAATTTGAATGTTTTCTAATTTAAATCTGGAGTAACTTTTAATAAAAACTTAAAAATTAAATGTTTTAATGTGAGCAGAACTGTTCTGCTCCGTTTCCTAATGGCTCTAGCCAAAGCTTTTTCACACACCTGAGGCAGTTGTGGTCTCAAATGGACACATAAGTTATTCAGAAACTGACAGGCGTGGTTTATATTGTTTCATGGAAAGCTGTATTTTTAATACGCCTACAAATGCTGGCTATAATTGTGATACCATTAACATCAGTAGCAAGATCTGTGGTCTATTGGTAAGCTATTTATAGCTTCCCCTCCCCCCTTCCATATACACACCAGTTTCAGATTTCACTTAGCAGTTCTTTTGGTGACAGGGGAAAGCAAATTCCTAATCCTAAGTGTATAATCACTTACCGATAAAATTCTCATGAAGTAGCTAAATGTGTTAGAGGCAAGTAAAGGCATGGCATCTGCAGGTGGGTGAACAATATTTACCAGTTCCCCCTTTGCTAGAGTTCTAAAACGGAAATTTAAGTAAAAAGACTATCCCCTTCAGCCCCAAAGCTGGGCTAATTTTGCTGCTGGACAGGACTGCCTGACAGTTCTCAGCAGAAGAGGTGGTCATAAAAATGGCATTCAGAAGTTTTCACACAAACAAGAGATTCTTTTAAGAAATTCTAGGGTGCCCATATTTTGATGTGGATCAGGTATCTTGCGCTTTTTTTGTCTTGCAATTTCAGAGTCATGGGTTTTTTAAGGGATTGTGAACTTTTTCAATTTGCCTGCTGTCTGCAAATCACACTTTATTGCTATTGGCTTTTATACTACTCGGCTGTCCAGTTGCTTTCAGATTTCATTAAGAACTTTTACAGGCTTGATCACCCTATCTGTTATGAAGATAATCATGATCTCTCTGTAGTCTTCACACATTGTTTTAATCTTGGTTAAAGTTTGCGGTTTAAATGCTTTTTATTGTTCCAGAGTTGTTTTGCAGTTTATATTGCTAAAATGTAATGAAACTGCTGAGTTTTGTGGTAGGTGAACATTTTAGTAAATTGTCATGGTATAAACCAGAGGTGGCCAGATTTTGGCTTGTGAAGCACATAAAGGCTCCTGGGCAGCTTAAGAATGTAAATAGAAATTGGCTTTGTGGTGGTGGTTTTAATGCATTAGAAGTGCATTAAAGACTAACTTTCCCCCTCTAGCTGTTCCCTGTATAAGAGAATTAAGGGAGACAACGATGATGCAGTGGCAGCTATTTTGCTTCTTGGGGTGGTGGGTGAAATGGGCAGGAATGGAGTAGTACCAGGTTAACTAGGAACTGGAGTTGAGCAAGAAGTGGGCCGCCTTTGGGTTTTGAGGAGTAATAGGGACTGTGGACAAGGAAAGGCAGAGTTGCAGACATGTTCTTTTGCTCTTCACCCTGTGAATGTATAAGTTGGCAAAGAAATATCTTGTCATGAGTTGGAAGGTAGTAGTCTACAATTCTGTGGTTATAGCCTGCAGTTTAATTGGAAGAAGCAAGTATTGTAATGTTATTTTTTAAGAGTTTAACCTGTGGGCAGTACTTAAATTAGGCACAGGTGTGCACTCAAGGTAACATGGAAAAGAAAGGTACAAGCTTTTAGTCATTGTAGTCTTCATTTCCCTTCCAGATATTTAGATTTGTCATAGGCAATCTGTGTATAAGTAATATTTTCAAGTTTGGATTTTCAATCCTGCAAAATTATCTCTACTCAGGTATTGTCCTGAACACATCCATTTTAAAATACTCAATAAATAAGCCTGGTCGCAAAATTAATCACAAAACTAACACCATGGTTTCTAAAAATCCCCAGGCACTAGCTTTCCCCCCTTCTTATACAATATATACATTATGGATCCTTGTTGAAAAAAAATTTGTAGTCACTAGCTAGTGAAAATTTGACTTAAGTATTTCTTCTCCCACATGTCACCTTAGCCTCTAAAGTACCCCACATTTGGTGCTATTTTCATCAAATTTGCAGGCTTGATAGAAAGATGTATAATAACTTCACAGTCCATTAAAACACTTCTGACCTGTTTTTATTTTAAAAAATAATCAGAAAAGGGACCTTTCAGCACTTTTACTGTTACAATTCGAGTCTTAATTTATCTAGTCTTCAGAGTCTAAGGTACTGTAAAAGTTTCAGTCCAGGATGATTGATTGCTTTTAGATCAGATAATTTTTGTTGGTAGTAAAAAAAACCTTTGAGAATACCAGTTTTCTAATGTTCAGGCAGCTTTTGGGCATGCGTGCCTGATATTTTAAGTAAACATTTCAGTAGACCATTTCAGGGCTTTAAGATTTGGGATCTAAATTGGGGAGGTGAAATAAAGTTTCCCAAATGAAGAATAGTTTTAGACCATTGTCTCGTGCTCAGTTTGAAAGTATATCACTAGGAAAATGGGTAGGGATTCTCTCTCTCCCTTTGTCTTCAGGGAATGAGCAGTATTTAGAAACTTTGGCTGAAATTCAAGCCTTTTTACCATGTAAATTTTTAATATAAATTCACTGACATGCTTTTTACATCAGAGGACTGAAAATGGATCTTAATGTTTAAGTTGTGGAATGGTATATTTCTTAAATGAAGGGGGAAATAAAAAACCTAACTAGATTAGCATACCAGCATTAGTGATCTTAAGGGATTTTAGTATGTAATAGGAAAGTCTTTGATTAAAAATCTAATCTTGAATTGCTAGTCTGTAACTAGGTGCATTATACTTTAGCAGGTGAAATTACTTTACTTGTTGAGATAGGGTAGATGGCGGCTGTCATGTGCCCTTGCATCAGAAAAACAGATTACAGATGGCAACCTCTCTGAGTCCCATTTGGTGGTTATAGCCATGGGATTTTTTCTTATAGCAGCTTACTGCTGCTTAAACATGTATAAATATGTTTTGAGTGTTTGCTCATAACTCTTTCTAACCTCCACTTGTTAAATTGTCAGATGTTGGTATTTTATCAGTCCACGGTGTAAGTTATAAACTAATGTGCTTAGGATTCCAGCTTGTACACACACTGTTTGAAAACCCTCAGGGACAGTTTACACACTACCCTCACTCAATTCAGGTACTTGTACACTATTCTTAAACCTAGCAGTGACTTGCATTTTGTTTTTGCTTTTATTTTGGTGTGCTGGTAGCACATCCTTGATGAATGTCAACTTAAACTCAGTTCAGGTATCCAGGTATAACTCAGCCAAACGGATTTTAAAGCTGCATATTACTCTCCAGCACGCAGTGCCTCAGACACGTAGTGGCATTCTGTATATTCAGTTATTACTACTGAGCAAGATCGCATGGGGGTTCCTGATTATGTATTGTAAGAAATTTCTATATATAGTATGTGTATTATGTTATATACATATATATTATATATGTAATCTTAAACGTATATATTTAAAAATGCCACTACCAAGCCAGCACAGCTTATGTCAAATACATTCCTGGCTGCCTCTGTAAATGGTCCAGGGGCAGCTTCTCAGTGTGGCTGTGGTTTCTCTTTCATCCCAGGTACTTCTAAACTTGAGCACTGGCCCTTGGATGTCTGACCTCTACATTCTAGTTATGCAATGTCTCTAGGAATTCTGTGCACTGGCCACTGTGATGGAAGCCAATGGGCCAGGTGGGCTTCAGTTTATTAGTACTTCTGCCAAAGTTGGTGTTTTATGGCAACAGTGTAAACTTTTCAAATAATTGGCAGCAGCATATATGTTTTGGGAGCAGAAGATCACTCCTTCAGTATGGCCCTGATCAGGTGTCTCACCTCTTGTGCCGAGCACTAATTATGAATGTGCTGGCATTTCACACCTGTTGTGGTGGTCTTGTTGCTGAACGTTCAGCAGTGTGTGCAACACAGTAAAATAAAGTTTGCTTCTTATATCAGCACGAATTTCAATGTATATGTGTCAGCAATGCCTCTGCTCTATTATTTGATGTTTTACACCTAAGAAAGTTATATTTATGTAGAGTATGGAAAAATGGCATTTTTCACAGACCTCTAAAAGTACAAGTGTCATGGAAAAATAAAGCAGGAACCCCCTTTTTAATCTATGGACCTCATTTCAATATACTGTTTACAGTTTGACGGAATTGTATAATTTAATATTTCTCTTGTACTGTAGTTTGTATTTATTTACAGATTTTTTTGTACTGTGTGATTTGAACTTTTTGTTCCTTGCTATGATCAACATTTTATGTAGTAGAGCACTTATGATCACAAATTAAGGTTTTTGGTTTGATTGCACTACATTAATTTTTAATGCAGTTCTGATTTTTGACTGGACTAAATAAGCTGTGTCTTAATGTATGTGATAAGTACTTATAAATTTTTAATTCATGTGGTCCACTTTTTTTTTTTTGCATTGTATGTCAAAAGCTCTGATTCTCTCGTCGTGCATGTGTAAGGGTTAACAGCCCTGTTGTATTCTTTGGCCATGTCATTTTGGAAACACATTCCCAGCTGTAACGTGTATGGTAGTTTTCACTGGATGCTAGACTTTTCAGAACCACTATTCTTCTAATAAATTTTGTTGTGAAAAACTTGAATGGTTCAAAGCACTGGTTTCTAGTGTGTCTTTTTAAAAAGTTTTGCTCTTTTGTGATGTACTAGCTTAATAGAATGCCTGGGTGGATCTGTATGTTTGTGCCCGTGAATGGAATTAATATTGCTGAAGGTGATTTTGCTGGGTGGGTATCTGTGAATGCCAAAATGTATTTGTGCAGCACAACCTTCCTTTGATGACATTTTTTACTCTTCCCCTGGCCACCTTTTTGTCATGTAATTTACTGTCCAAGGAAATGAT
The DNA here is from genome assembly GCF_028583425.1 of Eublepharis macularius. Classification (NCBI taxonomy): domain Eukaryota; kingdom Metazoa; phylum Chordata; class Lepidosauria; order Squamata; family Eublepharidae; genus Eublepharis; species Eublepharis macularius. The sequence goes on along the minus strand of NC_072795.1, from coordinate 64,654,091 downwards.
GCCAGCAGTACTCAGTTCCCCCCCCACACCAATTACTATTTTTCGTGTGTTAGCTAATGTGTGAACTTTTTCTGTTGATTGAATGGAATTTTATATTTGTTGCTTTATTATCTGCTTTCTTGAAAGGAGGGGAAACTGGAATTATGAGCGTTATAAACTAAAATAACTATTGGTGGTGGAGAGTGCTGTCAAATCATAGCTGATTTATGTCGACCCCTGGTGGGGTTTTCATGGCAAGAGACATACAGAGGTGGTTTGCCATTGTCTGCCTCTGCAGCCCTGGTCTTTGTTGGAGGTCTGCCATCCAGTTACTAACCAAGGCCGACCCTGCTTAGCTTCTGAGATCTGATGAGATCAGGCTCACCTGGATTATCCTGGTTAGAGCAAAATAACTATTGACAGGCTAATATTTCTACACAATTATTTTTACCCATCACTTTCTTGCTGTGGTTCTGAATGTGCTTTCAGTGTTGTAAGATTTACCAGTTCCTGCAACACTGTAACTTTTCATTGTTCTCCAAGATAATGACAAGTCTGATCTCACCACATTTCAGAAGAAATTCTCACAATGTTACAATGATGGATTAATGTCACCTTGTGTTGATGATAAACATTGGAATCTACTGATGGTCTCCGCTAAATTAGTACTCATTCCTCAGTTGTAGTTGCCAGGAGCCTTGAATTGCATGAGATGAGAATAAAGTCTTGGGTACCTCACATATGTAGCTTGATAAAGCGCTACATTCTTTTTACCGGGTATTGCTTAGCCACCGTTGAATGTTTGATGTTGGTACTATCATGCCCCTCAAGATAATCTCCTAAAATCTATAGTAGTAGAACTGTTCTTTGGGATTTTGTTTTATATAAGCCTGATATTTGCACCTCTTACTTTTCCATCATCACAGAATAGGAATTATTTGATGTATGGCGAGATACAAAATCCCTAGTTAGGGCTCCCATTGGCAGCTTGTATACTTGGTAAGAATCCCTTAAATCTTAAGAGTATCCCTGTTGTGAACAAGATAATCTCTACTGTACTAAATACAATTTCTCTGTTCTTTTGAATAACTTACAATGGAAACCTAGGGTGAGAACTGAAGTTGTTCCTGTCCTAGCCCAGTAGAAATTCTTAGTACTTTTCTTTGAACTGAGCCTCTGCTTCAGGTGGGTAGACATGTTAGTCTGTAATAATAGAACAAAGTTTAAGTCCAGTAGCACCTTAAAGAAAGATCAACGTTTTCCAAAGTATAATCTTTTGTGAGCCAAAGTTCAATTTGTCAGAATTTCTTCATCATGTATCTGACCAAGTGAGCTTTGACTCATGATGAAAGCTTGTACCCTGGAAAATGTTGTTGGCCTTTAAGGGGTGCTACTGGGCTAGAATTTTGAGGTTGTGCTGTCACACAAATAGCTTTTGAGTTTCATCTCAGTTTTTAAAATAGATTGTTGTTGTTCTTATATCCCGCCCTTCCCGCAAGCAGGCTCAGGGCAGGGAATCCCTGATGGCCTCAACCATACACCTGGTGGAACATCTCTGTCTTACAGGCCCACCTGAAAGAAACAAGATCTTAGTGGGCCTGGGTGTCCTCAGACAGAGTGTTCCACCAGGTCAAGGCCAGAACCGAAAAGGCCCTGGCCCTGGTTGAGGCCAATTGAGCCTCCCTGAGGCCAGGGACCACCAGTAGGTGCTTACGAACTGATTGCAGTGCCCTCCGGGGAGTATAAGGGAAGAGACGGTCCCTCAGGTATACTGGTCCCAGTCTGTTTAGAGCTTTATAGGTTAATACCAAAATCTTGAACCTGACCCAGAACTCCACAGGAAGCCAGTGTAGCTGCTGCAGAACTGGAGTTACATGTGTCCTGAAAGGCACACCCATCAGGACATGGGCAGCAGCATTCTGGACCTGCTGTAATTTCTGGGTCAGACTCAAGGGAAGCCCTGCATAGAGTGAGTTTCCAATCTGGAGATGACCGTTGCATGGATCACTGTTTCCAGGTCATGGGTCAAGAGACAGGGAGCAAGCTGCCTGGCCTGCCGAAGATGGAAAAAAGCAGATCGGGCAACTGCCACAACCTGAGCCTCCATTGATAAAGAGGAGTCCAGCGTCACGCGACTTCCGACCGATTAAATGGGCACAAATGGTGCCCCATTGAAGGCCGGAAGCTGGATCCCCCCCCCAATGGCCCAAGTACAGGACCTCTGTCTTCATGGGGTTCAACTTCAGTCTGCTCTGCTTCACCCAACCAGACATGGCATCCAAAGCTCTAATTGGGGCTTCTGGAGCCAAGCCAGGCCATCCGTCCAACAACAGATACAACTGGGTGTCATCAGCGTACTGATGACAACCCACTCCATACCAGCTGGGCGAGAGCGCACATATATAGATTGAACAACAATGGGGCGAGAATCACCCCCTGGGGGACACCACATACCAATGGTTGGCGTGCAGACATCCTCTCCCCTAGCGCCACCCTCTGCCCCTGGCCATGGAGAAAAGCAACAAGCCACTTTAAGGCAGTCCCTTGTATCCCCATGTCAGCAAGGCGGTGGGTCAACAATTCATAGTCGACCATGTTGAACGCTGCCGAAAGATCCAATAACACCAGCAGCACTGACCCACCTCGATTCAGGTGTCTATAGAGATCATCTGTGAGGGTGACCAACACTGTCTCAGTCCCATGGCCTGGGTGGAAGCCATACTGGAATGGATCCAGGACCGATGCATCTTTCAGGAAAGCCTGCAGCTGCTCCACCACCGCCCATTCATCTTACCCGGAAACGGAAGGTTCGAGACTGGGCGGTAACTGGACGGGTTGGTGGGGTCCAAAGTTGGTTTTTTAGGAGATGCTTTACCACGGCTTACTTTAACGCCCTAGGAAAAACCCCAGAGCTCAATGATGTTGATAATGGCCTCCAGCGAAGCCCTCAGCCCATCCACGCTGGCTTTCACCAGCCACGAAGGGCAGGGATCCAAGAAGCATGTAGTGGGCCTCACCCGCTGCAGTATCCTGTCAACATCCTCCTGGAAGACCAGACTGAAGTGATCTAAGATCAGCCCAGAAGATGGCCAAGGGGTCTCCAGTTCCCATACTGTATCAACCATGGCAGGCAGGTCGCGGGGGAGAGACAAGTCTTTATCTACAAAAAAACTCCCAAAAGCCTCACAGCTAATAACCAAATTATCAATTTTACTAAACTACTTTAAACAATTTTGCTGGGCATGAGCTTGCAGACACTATGGAGGTGGCGTAGTAATCCTTCTTTGCCACCTTCATAGCCACCTCATATGCTTTCATAAATGCTCTATAAGATGATCTTGCTTCTTCATCGTGGCTTCACAGCCACCGTTGCTCAGCCATCTCAGCTCCCGCTTCATCCGTCATAGCTCCTCCGTATACCAAGGGGCCAGTCTGGTGCAGGGGCAGAGAGGGTGATGGGGAACGATTTCATCGATGGCTTCAGAGAGACGGCCATGCCAGTCCTCTGACAGCTCATCTAACAAACTGCCAGGGGGCATCGGATCCTGTAGAGCATTCTGGAACCTGATTGGATCGATTAGTCTCCGTGAGCAAGCATAAATTCGCTCACCGCCTATGCAGGGGGGAGCTTGTATTCCCAGACGAGCCTTAAGGACAAAGTGGTCCAACCACGGCACCGCTTTAATAGCATCAAGGTCCACATGAATCCCCATTCCAAAGATCAAATCCAGCATGTGGCCCGCATTATGCATGGGGGCTGAAACAAATTGGGAAAGTCCCAGTGCTGTCATGGAAGACACTAGGTCTGCAGCTTGCGAGGAGGCGGCATCATCGACATGGATGTTGACGTCACCCAGGACCAACAGCCTAGGGTGCTCCAAGGCCCATCCCGCCACCGCCTCCAATAAGCTTGGCAGAGTAGTTGCAGGTGCGCTAGGCTTTCGGTACACCACACAGATAGCCCTGTGGCTGGTTGGGGTTTCTAGCAGATATGAAACATTGGATTAGATCTTGTGGAAGAGCTTACAGAAGTAGTTGGTGGCTTGGATCTTTTCCCACCTTTTCCTTTTTCCTAGCTGCCTCTTGCTTTTTCCAAGAATCTTTTGTGAGGGTTGGGGGACCCTCCTGAACAAATGCACTACTGTAAAATCGTGATGGAGAGAATATGCAATTTCATCTTGATTTCATTGTAGCCCCTATATGTAGTATAACATTTTGTTCATAAGGTTTCCCTGACTCACAGAATGGAGCAGCTAGTTGCTTGATGAAAGGGAATATGGGGAAAGATCCTCTCTGCCAACTCCTTCTGTGAGATGTTCCGCAAGATCCAGTCTCAAAAAGCTGCTAACCTGTGCTCACTTACCTAGCCAGTAATCCTTAGTGGATTTACTATTGAGTCAGTATGCATAAAATTGGCCTGTATGTTAGTTTGATATTCGTAGGGTTCAGAGATGTAAATAGGCACAATTCGTGTTGATGTTTTCTTGCTGATGCATTTCCCGTGGTTTGTTTCTTAGACTTGGTAAACTACTATGGAAGTTTTATTTGTAGCTTCTTAAAAGCTCATCCAAAAGACAGTATTGAGGTGGAATAATATATTGGTGTTCCTTATATAAGAAATATCAGATGATTTGGTTATATTGTGGAGAAATAGTGGCATAGTTCAGATGTAATACCAAACCATTTTTGGCTCTGTTAAATGAGCCTGGATGATGTATTTTCCCTCTCCTTGTGTGCTGTGAACTAATTAGTTACTTCCTGATTTTGCAAACCATAGCTTTGCATTACATCCAAATAATTCATACACTATGCAGTCTAGGATTGAAAACCACACTTTGTTCAGGCCAGGTCAGGTATAACTTAAAAGTTGCCAAAAACCAAAAGTGGTTTGTAGGAAGAGGATAAATATAAAGTCTAAGAAACCCCAGGCTTGTTCACTAAGCATAGTTTACCTTTCTGAACTACGTTGATAAACTGCTTTTACAAAGCAAAATATTTTAAAATCAGCATGTTCAACAAAATAATTGAGATCTGTTTTTCCCTGTTGCAGTTGTTTAAAAGTTCTGATATTTTAGGGGTGCTTTATAACAGAAATATCTTGATACCTCTATCAGCACCATTTTTCTTCCCTCTTTCTGTCAGAGCCCCCCATTCTACTCCGTACAAGGTAACCAGTGCCTGTAACCAATGGCTACACACCTGTAACCAGTGGTCACTTCTGAAACATATTAAATGATGGCTAACTTCACTAGTTAAGCAAAGGAGACAAGGTGTATCTGTTGATGTGTCTCATGGAGAGTGTAAGTTGGAGACCAGGTTACCTGTTGCCAGAAGTGCTGAACAGATTTTGCTCCTGTGATAAAGCTTGTTGAACACCAAATATTCACTTAGAAAATGAAGTTGTGCCCTTTCATATATAATTGGAGTGAAGGCTAAGCCTGCCTTCACTCTCGCCATTGCAGTTGTACCCTAAATGGTAGCCCATATACTTTGCTCCCCAGAGCGCATGAGAACCTTTGAAAGAACTTAAAACCACATCTGCATATGTATCCCAGTGCAGAGTTCTGTTCTGAGAGTGTGATGCTAGAATCTTGGGATCTGTAGATTCTTGTTAAAGGTCCATCAAATCTGATAGGTGATGAACACAGTGGGGATGGAGAGTTACAGTACTTTTCCCTACCTGCATTTATCATGCTCATTCCATCACTGAAGTTCTTGCCATGGGAAGAATGTTCTAAACTGTGCTGCTATCCCACAAACATGGCTACTGCCTCTGAATGAGGCTGGGGGTGGGGGTTGGAGATAAGGAACACTCCCCACCTGCTCAGAGCTGCAGCTGGATCATCATTGCCTCCTTCCCTTCCTCTTCCCAAACAAGCCTGGAACTGACTTCAGAAGGGGAAACAAAGTCATTGCTTCTCTTGTAGACTCCTTGTTGATGTTGGCTGGGTAGGTTATACTTCTGTAACAAAATGTACACACACATACATGTTTAAGTGGCATTTGGCAATATATCAGAAGGTAGGGTTTGAGGTATTTTCACAATTCAATATCTGTCGTGTTTGAACAGCTCCATAGGCAGAATCCAGTCCAACCCACTAACTCCGGACTGTTGCCTTCAGAACCTGTTTGTGGGCTTCTTAGAAGCACCTGACTGGCCATTGATGGCCCCACAGGCCTCTTACATTCATAGACAACTGCTTTGCAAATGTATGTGGGCTGCATGATCCAAAGTTTTGGATTAAACTCTTATACAGTATAAAGGTTCTATTTATATGTAAAATGTGTGTTTTAGCAGATTATATCAGCTGCACATATTTTTGTTTAGGAAGTATCTAAAAATACAAATGGGAAATAGTTTAATTTTGTGGTTTCAATTGGTCTTTTAGCATGATTTAAATAATACTATCCTGTATAAAACCATTGGTTTCTCCAATTGTTGCATACTTTTGACACAGTTTTCTTCAGAGGAATGTTCCAAACAATGCTTGTATGACAATTTGTCTATCCCGTTCAACTGCAGTTGTCCAATGCATGTGAAACAAATGCACATTGTAACCATCACATACAAAATGTACATAACCTTTTCCATATGAAGATGTATGTTAAGGATCTTAAAGGACATGCTTACAATTGCACTACGTACAGTGGCACAGAACAGTGGGCAAGGCACCGATATGTGGATATGTCAAGCAATATGATGTGAATACCTTTTGGAAAATCAGCAGTAGCAGCACAGTTGAAATGTGATGGGCCAATGCAGTTGATTGCTTATATAATTCCTACCCCTAATACAGATTTTGTTGAAATCAGAATATTTAGTTCCTTTTCAATGCATTATCCCTCATACCTTTATAATTTTAAGAGGTTTCTAATAACACCTGATTCTAAACCTCTTTATTTGGAGGTAAGTTCCATAGAGTTCAGTGGGATTTTACTGCTAATTAGCTCTTTTTAAGTAAGTTTTGAGTGGGAGTGGCTGGTGGTGGTAGCAGCAGATCAGGCAGTGTAGCCATTTTTTCCTGGGCTTAATTCATATTCAAAGAAAGTTAGGGACCTGATACTTGTTTTCGTACCTAGCCTGTTAGAGATCCTGGTTATTAGTTGTTTCTGGTTATATTGTAATCTCAAGGAATACAACTTGATTTCCAGTCCTTATGCTTTTTCTTTCTGGGTAACAGAGACTTGCATCTCTGGTAGTACTTCAGTCTGTTTTATGCATTTCTAAATGCTATGCTTGCCTGCATACCCAAGATATTTGATCTCACTAATTGGAACCCAATAATAGCTTACTTATTTCTTTTCATGAACAAAGCTCACTGTGCAGCTCAATATGGGGTGGGATGGGGGGAACCAAGCAGTAGAAAACGTAGGTGGAACTGTTAAATCTCAGGTACTAAAGATGCAACTTTGTCCACCCACCTTCCTGCACAGAATTTGTTTTTAATTCACTGCAATACAAAAACACTGCATAGTTATACCACATGTAATAATAAGCCTGGATTGCGTATCCTACTGCCTTTCAGGTATTCACTGTCAATTGCTTAGGGAGTGGTGTCCATTAATATTGCATAGCTGTCTTTGACACCCTCACTCCCAAGCCCTTCTTCTGTGGGCTTTTAAATTCTCAGCCTTTTTGTAAAACATACTCCTTTTTGAAACTGGACTTATGCTTATAAATGACCGTTCCCATTAAATTTTCTCAGCAGTGTAACATTGACATTGTATAATGGTATTATACTTCCCAAATATGAGTCTTGAAAGTACTTTTTCTCTCTGAATTGATTGGTTGGAACATGATTCCATTTTCAAAATTCCATGAGTCTGTTGTTAAAGTTGACGTTCTCTTTAAAAACCAAACACTTCACTGCTAGGTTCTATTGCAGCATTAGTTACCAGTAGCAACTTTGCACTGGTATGTCACATCATTAGTGCATGACCTTACAGGTTCAGAACTGTATGTATACAGCACCTCCCATAATCCAAATTCTTGGCCCTGAATGACTTCAGAAATTTTAACAAGATTTAGGGCTTATAGAGGAAAGAGCACAGAGATGGGATTAGATGCTCAGCTGGAACTGAGGAGGTTTCACCTAAATTCATCGGAACTGTGATGGGAAGCTTTTGGAGAGCATTAGAGCTCCCATGAACAGTTGGAAGATGCACATATCTAGCACTGCATTTTCGGACTCATCACCTGCCCCAAGCCCAGCACTCTTTCTCTCTCGCATTTCTCTCTCGCATACTATTCTTGGAATCTTCTGTTGTACTTCTTCCTTGTAAAACTCTCTTCTCCTTTTGCATCTTAATTTTTTTCTGCAAACCGCTTTGCAAGACTCTCTCTGAATCTGATAGCTTCTGATTTTTAGTATGACTCAATGTAAAAGGGAATGGTGGTATCACTATAAAATGTTAAAAATATGAAAGTTCTCACTGGCATTTGTATGTTTTTCATTTTTATTTTCAAATATGAGCAGGAATAAGCAGTGTATAAATTAAATTACAGTTTGTCCTCAAATGATACCTAAAAGTTGTTTAATCACTGTCCTAATCACATGCCCTATTACAGCACATCTATAAAATAAAAACATAACAATAACTCAGTTTATGCAGCAGCAAAGAAATGGCTGTTAATGGGATACAGAAACCATAACTGAAAGCATCTCTTTAAAAAGAGAGCATGTCCTCATTTTTTAAAAAAAATACTTTTTTCAGGCTAGCTATGATGCTCAATTTACCCTCTCAGCGGTGTGGAGGGAACTTAGGGACCTAGGTTTCCAGCGATACACAATAAGCCACTTAGCCATGAAAAAGACTTTTGTGAAGCCAGAGTTGTTGGGGCTTCATTAATGCCCAGATAATAGGAAAATAGGAGCATGAAATAAAGAAAAATAAAACACTCTGTCTGTGATCATATTGCTGTGTCTGATTATTTCCTACTTTAAAAAGCTTAATTATAGTGCAGTCCCATAACAAATATAACAAAGAAGCTTTACAACAATTGCCTTTCCAATAGGAGACCTGTATTTGATTATAGCAGGGACAATACTGAAAAGGCTTCACAGTACTACCTTTAAGTCTAACTAACTTTAAATGTAATCATGCATGAAGAACTATGCTTGTGGTATACTCCACCACATGAGACCGTTGTAGACATTTTCTGTGTTGTTCTAGGTTAGACCTTTATATAAACTTGCTTTCTATGTTAGGAAACAAATTTTCATATTTTACATGAATTATCCTACTATATAAAAGGCTAAGCATGTTCCAGACAACTCACTTCCTACCCTGGTGCATCACCAGAGGGTGCTGCTGTGGAGAGAAGCCCAGGCTGGGATCAGGCATGGAGCAGGTGGCAATGCCTTCCCCCTGCCTTCACACAGCTGGAATTAGGAGCAGAGCAGATGAAAATGCCCGTCCCCATGCCTTCACCAAGCGGGGATCAGGAGTGGTGCAGGCAGCAATGCCCATCCCCTGCCTTCACCCAGCTGGAATCAGGAGCAGAGCAGATGAAAATGCCCGTCCCCATGCCTTCACCAAACGGGGATCGGGAGTGGAGAGAGATCTAATAGGTATGTGTGTAAGGGACAGCACAGAATAAGCTGCCTTGTCATTCTTGACTGCTCTGAACTGAAATGAGAGCTGTGAAGAGGGAGAGCAGAGCTGCACTTTTCAGTGTAGTTAGACATACTTTTTGGTGAACTTCATTAAAACCAAGTCAACACTTAAGATGGACAGGTGCAAATGTATACAAATATGCACAGTGTGGTCTAGAGAAGTTTGAATTGAATTGCAGAGCTACATTTATGTTGATATGTAAGATATGCCATTACCCTTGCACGTGTGATATAATCAGTATTTTGTGTTAACTGAAAGAAGGAGGGAGTGTTATGTGAGTAGAAGAGAAGCAGTAGGAATACAAATGAATCTTAGAAGAGATTTTAGAAAGTGCATAGAAGCTTCAGCTCTACAATACAGCACCCCTACACAAATACCACAGAGATTTTCAAATTTCTACAGCCATGAGGGTTTCAATCTTTGCTATTTTAATTGTTAGACCCTTTCCTTTTCCCATTTCCTATGATCGTACTGACACTATGAGATCTTTGGTATTCCTGTTTTAGGTAAAAACATCTTGCCGATTATTATGTATCTTATTCTTTGTCAGGCTAAAGCACCATGGAATGACTATTAACTATTTCAACAGTTTCCAAAGATGCATCAGTGGTGTTCATCAGATCTGCCTTCTTTCACAAATCTAGATGAGTGGATAAAGCCATTACTCATATTCATTCAGCTAATGTTCCTAAAAGCAAAAAAACATTAGAAACAGGAAGTGTAGTTGTCTCATGTTTTCTTGTACCCTGCATTTCAATCTTGTCAAAAACAATGTTTGCATTGCCACATCACTCCTGGCTCTATATTGCCATTCTCCTCCTGAGATGCATATGCTGCCTACACAGTGGGAGCTTGTGCATCTACCAAAGTCACCGTAAGGTATTCTATACTGTCACACTTTAAAGACTAAACAGTTATTAAGTAAATTATGCCAGCATCTTAAATACTGATAGAGAATAATTAAGGCACTAATTAGGAGGCTAATTATACTAGCCAGAGTAGTGCAATCAATACAAAACTGAATCTGGATTGGGAAATGCTTTTTCCAGTCATGATGCATACTGGAGATTTCATACAATAAATTATTCATTCAAAGTAGAAGAGTTGACAGGTTTGGTTTTAAGTTGCCAAAGCAGCTAGTGTAGAACAGTTGTGCTAATAGGAGCCTAGTAAATATGGCTCTCTGCCAGCCAAAGAAAGTACAGACTTTATTTCAAAAACAGAGCAGCAATAAAATTAGTGATAACCTCACAGGAAGCATTTGGGAGGGGCTTAGAAAATAAGATGCTTCATGGGCAAATTTTCCAGGAATTTTTTTTCCATCGGCAGAAAAGAACTCTCTTAGCTCCTCCCCGTCAGCTTCATGAAATGCTGCTGCTGGACTAGAGGGGACTCTGGGGGGTGGGGGGTTGCAGCTGGAAATGGAAATTGGTGGAAGTTGCCAATTCACGGATCCAACCTCTTGTCTGTGCCTTCATCCTGAGAGTCTATCCAAGGTGGTTATGCTCTTAACTAAATTTAAAGTCTAAAAGCTATATAAACAAGTTGTTATATACACATATAATTCGCCCATATAACATCAATTGATATATGCGCAGATTTATCATGTTTTGCCAACTACATATGTATAAAACTGGCCATTTTTGTATAGATTTTGAGAGCCATGTGTCCATTCTCCAACTAATAATGAACGTTTTATGAAGTTTTTAAGATAAAATGTGAAGATACTATATGTGAAACTGAATTATGTTAGTTAGTTACATTTTCATATAGCGTAATCTGTCTGATTTACGTAGGCCTGTATGCTAACCTTTTTGTATAATGGAGATTGCTTTGGATCAGACAGCCTGTATGTGGTTTGTGGTTGATAACATTAAAGTGCCATCCTAAGAAATCTTTCTTGAGAATGAGCCCCCAGTGAATAGACCTGAGTAGTATTCTGAATAGACCTGCTAAGATTGTTCTTTTAATTCCATACTCTAGTGAATGATCCTTGAAATTAGGCGTTGAGAATTGTGTGTTCAGAAGATTTTTTTAAGCAAGAGGTTTCAGCAAGCGATTCATGAATTCATTTGCTTGCCAGCTCATATTTGTGATTTTATTGTAGAAAGGCGCTGTGGCTTCTTCCATTAGCCCAGATGTAAGTTAGTGGTGTTTGTACTATCACCAAGCAAGAGCAAGGCGGGGGGAGTGGTGAAGGAGCACTCCCAAATGTCCTTGATAATCAGAAAAATTAGCAAAGGCTATTATGAAGAGCCCTTGGAATGAAAGCAGTACGTGGGTTAATGTTTCAGCAGGATAAATCTCTCCTGTTTTTGAAGGGATGGACTGAATGATAACGTTTTTCAATTAGCCACAAGAAGGCTGTTAGATGCGTCACAGCTGGTGATGAAAATGTTGTATGGGGGGAGGGGGGGGAAAGAAGGCGCTAGAAAGGAGGTGAATTCACTGATCCAGTATACTTGCATTTAGGTTGCAGGACATCTTTCCTGATGGGTTCGATTCAGGCAGTGAAGTCATTTTTTAATGGGTAACATATCAAAAATACATACTCTGAAGGGCTAAAAGACCAAAGTGTTGCCTTCTTTGTAATTAAACCAGCTAATTCAGTTGGTTTCTTAAGTGAGTGTGAATCAGTACCCAAAACAAAACATATTTGATTCTTCCTTGCAATTTGTTAATCCAAAAGGAGAAAACAGGAATCAAGAGAATTGTAGGATTGACTCTCTTTGCATTAAGCGCTTGGCTGTGGTTTCTTTTAGAATGATACACAAAGAGCCTTTATTTCTACAGGCTACTTGATACTTAAACCCCCTTTTCCCCCCATACTTTCCTGTATGTTCTCAACACAAAATATAGCAATGCATTTTGGTGACCACGGGGAAAGAGTGGGTCATGTATTAGATGTACAGACAGTGCTTTAAAATTCTGGTATCTTAAACGGCCTGTGTAAAACACTTGGGCCATTTTCAAAATTGACACAAATTGTTTTTGTTTGTTTGTCATTGCATTTCCCGGATCCATAAATTGGAAGAAAAAACCTGCATTGGTTACTCAGTTAAAATGGCTTTCTTTCACTTTGTCTTGCAATAAGCCAATAAATGATTTAGTTAGGAATAAAAGGCACTCTTGCTGTTTTGTGAAAATACTTTTAATTTTAGCTGAAGTGCTTTTTCTTGTACCCAGCCTGTCTAGGCTGCTCTGTGGGTTTGGAATTTTTTTTGTGGAGGGAGGACTGAATTGGATACTCATGATTTAGGGCTTCGCTAAGGGAAGTTCTGTATCATTGCTACTAGGCGGGGAGGGTGTTGGACAAAGGAAATCGTTATTGCTTTCAGGCCTGTGCAGCCCAGACTCAGAACAATGTCTGTCCTGTGGCAAATTCTGACCAGTTGCTCTCGTAATATTTTAGAGAGAATGGCCTTGCATTTGGAATTTGAGGGGCAAGATGCAGCTCTGTTGCAGCTGGGTGTTGGGGCTGATACTTCTGAAAATCTATCTTGTGAAACGCTGGCCGGAAAGCGCAAGAGGGAGGAGGAGAGCTGTCTCCCTCTTAAAGGAAAAAACAGGGTTGGGTTTTATAAGTTTATAGCTATGTCTTGTTTTTTTTGCAGAGCTATAATCGTGGTGCTTAGAGTGATCTGAAAGGAACAGAAACACTTAGCCTTGAACTTTTGTTCTGCTGCTGCTTCTTGTGCCTCTGAGGTACAAAACATACCTGTAAACTTATAATCTGTCAGACTGATTTTCCAAGGGGGCTAAATGGAGAAGGGAAGGTTACATGTGTTGAATAGTGACGAACTGGGAGGGGGAGGGGGATGAACTAGAAGATGGTAATCTGATCCATTTATTTATTTATTGAGACACAACAGCTGTTTCTCCTCTCTCTAGCTGGGGAAAATGCATGTATCTTGGTGTTGTTCTGTAAAAGGGGAGAGAATGGGAGAGGTTTCTATTATGTTTTGTGTGCAAAGCAGGAAGTTCTTGGTGGTTCTATAAATAACCACCAAGTCTTTACCTGTCTTCAAAAATTATCTCTCTGCAGGTATCTCTCCCAAACCCGTCAGAACTATTCTATCCTGCTGCATCTAAACTTTAATTCCTACCCTAAAACTCACTATCAGTGTTCAGAATTTCCTCAGAACAAAAAAAATCAGACCCCAGACTAGATATGTATGTATAGAGATTTGTGCACACATGCTAATTGAGAATACCATCCAGTGACAGCTCTGTGCAAATAGATAAGTTCCAGCATCCAGCTATGCAAATAGCTCCACAGCACAGCAAATTCTGAAAAGCATTAATTGTGGTACTGTGACTGTTGCATAGCAACAGTTGTGTTTGTACAAATGATAGTAGCTGCCCCTTGATTTTTCTCTCTTGTACTCGATGACAAACTGGAATAAGTAGCAATGATGGCTGACCTGAGAATGCTGTGACAGTTGCTGTAAGGTGTACAAAGTCAGAAGGTGTGAGGTGAAATCTGCTATGTGTGACCTGAAAACCCTTGAAATTACATATATAATAACAGTGGCATAGAACTCTGCAATGTATGGGGGGGGAGGCTGTGTAGGGGCTAAGAATTGTAAGATCAACAAAGAAATGAAGCAGAAATTGATAACAAAACCAAATCACCTTTTATCATAGATGTGATACTTTTAGACTGTACCAGAATTTCAGAAACTTACAAGGTCTCTTACCCATTCCCCATAAGAAATGTTAACTATATATAAACTTGAAGCTGTAAAGCAGTTCAAAGTGAATCCTGCAAAGAATTACAGTTGTACAGAATGGTATCTGCAGTGGTCACCCTCTTGGGTATTTCTCTGAGCGTAAACAATGGAAGTTATTTTGCAGTGTGAGAGCGAGATCAATGAGAATCTAGGTGCCACATTTCTAGACTCTGGAGCCATAATATGGCATGTATCAAGGGCTCCAGTGTTGCAAACTAGAAAATCCTTCTGTCGCTTTAGCTGTCCTGAAGTTATAAAGGAGGACCCAGGTTCAGTTCTCCTGCCCATGCACTGATTTGCTGGAGCAATCAAGACTTGTTTTGTTCTGCATATTAGGCTGTGAGATGAAGGGATGAGTGGAAGAAGCTACAGCTGCATCTTTCTTTGAGGCTGGACTATTAAAAGCTAGATGGATTCTCTAGATTGTGCTGGGACAGTCCTTGTTCCTGCCAAGAAATCTTTTGATTACGGTATCTGTACTGGATTCAGATAAATGCTTTTCATTTGCCTTGAGCATATCCTTTGTTCCTTTAAATATTTACTATTAAATCACAGCAAGCAAAATTAATCTTTAAAATGGTCTTTTGGGACTCAGGATCACCTTGCTTGAAAATAAGTTTCACTAAAACAAATGTGACTTTTAGGTAAAAATGCTTCTGAGGACTGTATGTTCCATCTTCTGTTCTCAGGCTGTATAAATGTGACTACTTTTGGTGTTAACACCCAGTTAGGGCTATTTAGTAGGGTTTCCAACAGGCCTGGATAAAAATAGTGTGTCTCTTTACTAGAGAATGATGGCATGCTAAGCTTCTATTAAAGGGACAGAGAATTTTATCCAGGCCTGTTACTATTATTCTTCATTATTATTATTATTATTTATTAAATTTATAGTCCGCCCTCCCCGCGAATGGGCTCAGGGTGGATTACAACATACAATAAATACAAATAAATTCCAATAAAAGCAATAAAATCACAAATTCATACTCAGATTCAGCAGCATAAAACAAACTCTACGATCTCCCTTCTAATATCCCAGAATTTCATTCATCCTTCCCCACAACCCAAAAAGGAGGGGAGGGGTGGAGATGTGAGATTGCTGTTCCAAATCACAACTCATACACGGGGGCAATTGATCGTATGACCCCCTGCAATTAACAACCCTAATTTTACATACTAGATTTTTTGCGAGACTCTTTTCTTTCACATATGCTTATTTGCCAGTGATAAGAATGAAGCAATAATCTGAATAGAATAAGAATTGACATAGGAAAATGGAAACAAGTATGAAAAGAACCTCTTTCCTAATCCTCTTTTATCCTTTTAATTTAACCATTTGTACTTGCTGTCTAAAGCTCCTAAGTATACTGGTTCTGGGTAAGTTCTATTGAAGTCAGATTTCTGAGGAAATGTGATTAGTCTTAAAAAGAGGTCACTCTGGTTTTCAGGTCTCCTCCAGTGTGCGCTGGCTCAAAGAGTTGTTGGAATAAACAAAATGCCAATTTTAACTTCGAGTCTCAATTTACCTTCCTGTTTGCATGAGACTTTTATACATCCATGTTTTGAAAGAGTTTAGGTTGTTTGAGGTGCTGATGAAAATAGAAATGCAGCCAAAGTAGAAAGGCTTCAGAATAAGGTCACGATCCCAGCTACTAAGGAGTGTGCAAGAGCACAGAATACGCCTTCAGAGATTAACAAGGAGGAAAAATTATATGGTGGTTGGAAATCTTCTTGCAGGGTTAAAAAATTTGAAGCTATATGGCATATCAAGAAAGCTGGAATATTTTTCCATGCACAAAATACATACTGCACTATAACACAAACGTGGAAAGTTATTATCTCCCTGCCATATAGTTTTCTATGTGCAGGAAATTGTTTTTGTCTTGAGGAACATTCACTCATGGAAACCCCAGTTTAACCAGTATGCTATATTTCAGACTCAGATTTATCACTGAATCTGCTATTTGTCATATCTTGGCCTAAGTAATCTTGATAACAGAGCAGATTCCCCCCTCTGCTTTAATCAGAAGCCAGATTTTAGTGCTGTTCCCTAAATGCACTTCCTATGCCACAACAGGGTCAAAGGCATAATACAGTTTATGGCCTGGTCTGTCTTGGCTGACTTGCCAAACTAATTTTTATATTGCACTCATAATATTTGTACTGAAACCTGTTTCTATACAATTGTAGTAAGTTAGCGCTGTTGTGAAGCCTTAGTGTGCATTATTTCAAATTCAACCTGCATTGTGAACTTTTTTAAAGAAATGAAACCTACAGCTTTAAAGCTACATTTATGTGAATGTGTGAGTGTGAGAGAATGATAAACTTTTCATACACCTCCCAAAGATAGATAGCATTATTGAATGGCTGCCAACAGATACCAGTGCTGCCCTCTGTAGGCTAACATAGCATCTCTGGCTAGGAACATGGCAGCCAGGACTATGTGAAACTATTAAACAGTGAGAAGGGTTTGCCACCTATTACAGATTGGCAAGCAACGGAAGCATCCTATTCAAAATGCTTTGGGGACCTTTGCTGTTCCATCAAGCTGCCAGCCCCAGCAGACCAAACCATCCCTATCCCCATGCTCTGCTTAAAGTTGGTTGTTGCTTATTTCCATAGCAAATGAACAAATTATTGTTCCAATCAGCTCTTGTTAATCCCCATGTCTGAAATTTGGAATTGTGGTGGTAAATTTGGGGAGGGCAAAGGCTGACTCCTGTACCTTGTACAATCTGTTAACTTGTAGAATACTAAATATGAGATCTGTAGCTATTGTTTAGGCTAATTCTGATCTGGAGATTTGGAGCATGGAAAGAGTTTGTATATCTCCTGTAAACTCCTGATGCTATTAGGTGTTTGGGCTCTATCATCCACTTTTGGAAAGATCTACTTACCGTGTGTTTCATTATGATGATGATCTTTTTACTGTTCAGAACAGAAGTTATGCTTCATTAGCTCAAAGGCATCAGATTCTTTTGCAGCCATGATAGTCTGCCACTGGAGGATTTAGTGGAAAGGCCAAGAAAATAAAGAATATTGTTAGTGCTCTTTAGCTTCTTCTTGGGTTTCCCTGGCACAAAAGATTCCCTAAGGGGTTCATATGAAGAGATGATTAGGGCTCTTTCCCAACAAATTTTTACTCACTGCCAGTGTACCGGAGTTGGGACAGGGAGTGATAACAGGCATAAACTTGGAAAGATGGAATTTTGCTTTAGCTACCTGCCTGGTTGTGATTGAGCTGCTGATGTAAAGGGGCAAAAAAGAGGAATAGCTAGGTGTGTTCACAATGTGAATTTATGTCGTTTCATAATCCTTGTATTGTACTGACTGTTTTCTCTCTCTTTCTTCTCTCTAGTGAGGGCACAACAGAAGGAATAGACTCTCCTGGTCAGCCAAAATCTCCATTGGAAAAATTTATGGTCAGATTGTGCACATACCATCAGAAGCGTTTTGTCCGTGTCCTGAATGATATATGCACTGAAGTACAGCCAGGCTCTGAAGGCCAGCAGTTACCTGGACCTGCACACATGGATGCATCTTCTTGTAGTTCAGGCTGCAGCCAGTATCGTACTGAGAACCAGGAACTTGGAACTTCTTGTTCTGAACTGAAACACCTTCCATCCCTGGAGCCTGAGCAATCAGGGCCTCATGGCTCTCTGCGCATACTGTGCCATGCTTTGAAGCAAGCTGTGGATCTCAAGTCTTCAGACAGGAGAGAAAACTGTAGCCCTGTTGTCAGAAGAGACTTTCCTGAGCTTCCTAGCATTAGAACAAACTCTGTGAGTCCCAGGGATAGTCCCACTCAAGGGTACCTCACCACCTCCAATTCCCATTATTCTGCTAAAGGCCTGGAAGGGCAGAGCCCTGGCAATGAGCAGGAGATGGGGATCAGAAAAGGTGAGGATGACAAAGACCAGGTGCAAAGTAGAGCTCTGATGGGAGGTTACATGTCTGTGAAAGCGTCAAATGTAAACACTAGTGAGGACAGTCTGGAGACTCGTCTAGGCTCCCAGAAGAACCCTTTCAAACCTTTTCCTGAGGAGACCAGAGAGCCAGTCTTCTCAGCAAGCTCTCCTCGGAAAGCAGATAAAGAGAATGCTCTACAGTGCAGTTCCAAAGCCTCTTTGCACCCAGATGTTGAAATAAATGACCAAGAAGCTAGACCGAAGGTAGACAACCATCTCCAGTCTGCAGGAAAGAGCAAGGGAAGTGGCCATATGCATCCTGTTGACAAGAGTCATTTGGAGAATGCCATGGATAATTGGCTGCCTGCTAGCCCTGTGCCAGGGGTGCACCACAAAACCACTAATGGACACTCAAGGGCCAAGAGCATCTCAGTCTCCTCCAAAAGCACACGTAAGAGCAAACGATCTTCGGGACTAAGAATAAATGACTATGATAACCAGTGTGACGTTGTGTTTATCAGCCAGCCAATTACAGAGTGCCACTTTGAGAGCAAGAGGGTGGTGTCTTCTAGAAAGACGGCAAGGAAGAGTACACGTGGGTACTACTACAATGGAGAGTGCTGTGAGCTTCCAACTGTTCGCACTTTGGCAAAGGCTTCCTGTGTGCAGGAGAGTGGGAGTACTACAGCACTAAGGCCTGAGGCCCTAACCAGCCCTAGTCAGGCAGCAGCTCAAGTTATGAGTGAAGATGGTAACAGAAGGTCTTCCCCTCTGACACTCCCTCAGATAGATTCCCCGGAAAAGAAAACTGCGGACCCTTCTGAGCCATGCTCAGCTGAGAACAATCGTCCTGAAGCAAGTTCCTTGAAGCAGAGAGAAGCTAGTTTGTCTGAAACAGCTGCATTTGCTCTCTCCCCACTGGCCTGCCCTGATTTGAGTGTAGAGGAAAGCAGCTTGTCTGCCTCTTCATTCCAGTCTGCAGTTGTCTCTTCCCCTCGAGTGAGTGAACAGGAGATGCAAGAGCAAACTGATACAGGTGATGTGCTGCAGACTAAGAGCACTGCAGACTCCTGTAAGAGTAACAGTCCGCGTGAAGACTATGTCAGTATGATAGATTCTATGCCTCTGTCCATCTCAGAAACAGCTGATGACAAAGAAAATGCTTTGACCTTGGAGAAAATCCCAGAGCCTTCCAGTCTTGTAAACCAAGAACCTTCTGTTAGCATGAATCTGCCACTGACTGAGGAGCTCACAGCCAAAGTGGACTTGCTGACTCCCCCTGAAGGGTCTGCTGCTACCATAGACTTGCTACCATCTGTGGAATCCCCTGCCAATGTGGAACTTCCACTGCTTCCCCCTATAGACCTTGTAGAACCTCAAGTAGAGTCTCCTGCCCTTGACAGCCTGGATGCTTCTGTAGTCCTCCCAGCAGAACTGCCTTTGGACACAAAGATAGTGTGTTCTGGGGAGCTTGTTGCCACCCCGAGGGCAGCTTCTCCAGTGGAACTTCCTGCCAGTTTGATCCCTGAGTCTCTTGCTCATGTAGATTTGGAATCTTCAGAGCCCCCTGCTATAGAATCTCTGGAGATGATGCCTGAAAAGATGGAGCAGGAGCTTTCCCAGCTGCATTCCAGCTCTGATGCAGCAGAGCTCCCTGCCAGCTTGCAGTGTGATGGTGCAAATGAAAGCATTAATACTGAGCTCAGTGTGGAAGGGACTCACGACTGGGAGGAAGGTCAGGCAGGAAAAAGTGAGACTGTGCTGCCTATTGTAGATACTGGTGAAAGCTGGGGAGAGGGAACTGTAAAAGAATCAGGTGATACTAGAAAGATGGGTGAGAGCAGGGAGGCTGATAGCAAAGCTCCACCAGTTCCTGGATTGTCAGAAACAAGCATCAAAGGGACAGCTTCTTCCAAAGTAGTCACAGACAAAAAGCGAAAGAGGGAGAAAAAACCTCAGGTAGTATCTGATCGTTGCCTTCGGAGCCAGCAGTCCCACTCACCCACAGAGGACAGTCCTGAACAGCCCAGCTCATCCACCTCTCTGCAGCTTCCTCAGCTTCAGATCAAGCTTTCTAAAAGCCCTGGTGGCAAACGTTTTAAGAGGGAAGTGCATCTCGATGGGGCAGCATGTGTCAGCTTTCCAAGTGACTGCTTCCATGAAACACTACTCACTGACATTGGGAACACCTGTGAAGGAGAATCTAAGCAGGAGGCAGGGGAGGGAAATGACATCACAAAGGAACAGACCTGTGAAAACCTGTTGTCAGTGGAGACTGCAGTGGAGAAAGGTCAGAATAGAGATGACAATAGTAAGCCAGGGACAATGCTTGAAATCTGTTTAGAGGCGAGTTCTGACAAAAGAAGTGTTCATGTCCCAGTAGGAATTTTTGATGAGGGTGAAGATCAGACAAATAGGAATCTGGAAGCTTTAGAGAACTCTGATGGTGCTATGGAAGTTAGAGACATGTTGCCCACTGGCCATGGGATCAGTTGTCAGCCTTGTCCTGGTAACAAAAATGGAAGCAAAAATGCACCATTGGAGAAATGTGTGAAATACAAGAAACCAGCCCTCCAATTCTATAACTTGAGACACAGCCCTGCCCTTCCTCCTGTGGCTACTGTTCAAAAAAACACACCAGAAAAAGAAATTACAAAAACAGACTCTAATGTCCTGGAACAACAAAAAGCTGGAAATGAAGACCCCATTGGTTTTAGCGGCATGGAGGTGTTGTCTGACAGCAAACCCAGATTTGTGGAATGGTGTGCTGAGGAAGAGAATCAAGAACTCATCACAAACTTTAATTCCCAGTACATGAAGGTACAAAAAGGGTGGATTCAGCTGGAGAAGGAGGCTCCACCAGCTCCAAAAGTCAAGAATAAATCTGACAAGTTAAAAGAGATCTGGAAAAGCAAGAAGAGGACCCGGAAATTCAAAGGGTCTACTGAGGTCCAGAAGCTGTCCCCTGTTCAAATGCTCTTCATGAAGGCCTTTAATGTATCCAACATCTGCAGGTGGTTCATGGACACAACTGAAACCAAATCTCTGGTAATTGTGAAGAAGTTAAACACACGACTCCCAGGAGACATCCCACTCATCAAGCTTCCACTGCAGAAGGGCTCTTCTTCTGGCATTTACCCAAGTTCGCTTCAAGCTGAACGTCTGAAGAAGCACCTGAAGAAGTTTGCTGCTATGACTCCAGCAAAAAACACAATAAAGACCCAAAGACTGTGGGCTAGGCTTCGAGAGGGCACTGAGGAAACTGAGCCAGAGCAAGTGGCCAGTCCAAGGCAGACATCCCCATCTGAAGTCACTTTGGAACATGGTGTTGAAGCCAAAACCCAACCCTGTTCAACCGTACCAGTGCAGAACAGTTCACGGATTCTGAGGAAATGCTCCAACTTGAGATGCAAACTTCCTGGCCAGAACAAGGTACTCAAGCAGGAAAAAAATGACTTTGTAACAAAGCAACCCTCAGCCGAAAGCAAGCCAAGTAGGAAGAGCCTGTGCATTAAGCCGTTAATGTCCCCAAAACTGGCCCAGCAGGTCAAAGCAACTCCAATACCTGCTAAATCCATTTTGGTTGAAAAAGGAGGAAAGGAAAGGAAAGGGGGGAAGGGCAAGCTGCAGGAGGACACCCCATCAAAGGGCGACCCTCAGCCAAGCAAAAAGAAGTCAGTTAATGAGAGCATCAGGGCACAGGGGCAGTTGAACACTTCAAGCAAAGACAAGCTCCCTCTTAAGAAGCCCAGTAAATTGAAGCATATGGAAGCTCGTGCTACTCAGAAGCAGACCAC
Source organism: Eublepharis macularius (assembly GCF_028583425.1). Taxonomy (NCBI): domain Eukaryota; kingdom Metazoa; phylum Chordata; class Lepidosauria; order Squamata; family Eublepharidae; genus Eublepharis; species Eublepharis macularius. Next base: position 64,632,059 of record NC_072795.1, on the reverse strand, counting down.
CATGGAAAGAAGCAGTAAGCACACGTCTCGGAATGAGAAAGTGAAGAAACCACAACCCAGGAAAAAGAAGCTTCCCACCCAGAAGGGAAAAGCAAACACCAGTAAAAAAAATACTCTTCCTTCCAAGCAAGTAGGGTTTGTGAAGCCTTCAAAGCAGAAAGCGGTGCAAGACTCCTCTGGCCGATCTCTCAAAGTAGCTTCTAAAAAGGCAAGCAGTGGGAAAGCTCTGACTAGGTCAACAAAACTATTCCAGCAGAGTAACAAAACTCAGAGCAAAAGGAAGCTGAGGGCAAACAAAAACTCTTCACCCTGCAAGCGCAGGCGGCTGGATGCAAAGTAGCAGCCTCGTGTTACAAAGGAGGGGTTAGGTCAACAGAAATCCTTCCTCATGCATTAAGTAGATACGTTTATGAACATGGGGAGGGGTCAGGGAAATGTCTAGCTAAAGGTCAACACTCTGTCCCTGAGTTTTAGGAGCCCTGAGTTGTGTTGCATGCAGATTGGGGCACCATTCTTTTCCGCTGCTGAGAAGGGAAGTTACTGCTTTTGGAAGTTCCTAGACTTTTAACTGGGAGCTTGGCAGTTTCAGTTCAAAGTACAGTGCCTTATTTATCATTTTAGGAAATAAATTTAGTCTGCGTGATTTAAAGGCTGGCAGTTTATAAGTAATGCACAAGCACTTGTACTGTAATGGAAAGAGAACAGCCTTTCATGCACACCCTATAGATTTTGGCAGCCCGTCAGCTGGGATTCACACAGGAGCAATCCCCCCCTCCCATTGACATTGTAGCATCTTGGCTTTGTTTAATTTGAGAGTGGCATTTTAAAGCCAAACTCCACAGCATTTCCTTTCTAGCAGGTCAGAATGGTATAATTTATTATTAAGGTCTTAACTGTCAGACACCTTGTGTAACTTAGAAGGGTGGGCAGTCTAGGATTTGGCTACATTCATTCTAGTTTGTCTTCTGTCACAAAAAGATTCTCTCTGTCAAATTCTTCAGTTATAGTGGTAACTCTGGCCAACGTTATCCAAAAAAGGAGATTACTCTTTTGTCTGGCTAGAAAGCCCTTTCCTTTTAAGGGAACGTTGTCTGTCTTTCTGATATTGTTCATAAGAAGCAATGTTCACAAGGATGATTTTCCGATTTTCACTCATGATGCATGTTTGGAGTACCCTGAAAGATTATTGGCTGAATATGTATCTCAGCACTGATATAAATGCACAGAACCCATAGACATCCCAAAGTAAATTCTGCATGCATCTTAAGATGATGTGTCTGTAAAAACTAATGTGGGAAGCTGCCCATAAACTGGTGAACTCTTCTTATGAAGGGCCGGGTCATGCTTCCATGTATTTTCTATGCAGTTTCTGCAAGCCGTCTTTCCATAGGCTTTCTGTTCTTCAGATGTTCGAAGGTGTTTTTAAAAATTGAAAGGAAGAATAATGCGATACTGGCTATGAATAAACTGGAAGTATCTGGTGCCTTTCACAAAGTTGGTTTGGTTACAGCTTGAAGCAAACTTTCTTTGCCGTGGCTTAAAAGGCTGTACATTCAAGCTCTTCAAATGCTTACAACGTTCCGTGCAACTTGTAAAGCTCATCTTCCAGGTATATTCAGTGAATTATGTAAAGGTCAAGAAGTTATCATTGCTCATACAAGCTATTTCTGTGAAAGCCTATTAGAAATTCAAACAGGCCCCTTCTCAGTGAAAACATTTGTAAAGAATCCTGCAAGAGGGAAGGAGGATTTTTTTTTCAGGGGAAGCTTCCTGTTCCCTTTGCTTTGTGCCACCCGTCTGTTGGGGGTGATAGTGGTTGCTTCCGCTGTGGGTCTGGCCTTCTACTTATTTCTGTAGTTTCTCTTTGAGCCACAGCAAAGACAAAGCTGTTTGCTTGGAAACGTGTGCAGGCTTCCTCTCATGTGCTGTTTGTGGCACCCAGGAGCTTCCTCTGAAGGCCTCCAAATTGCTTGACCTTTCGGAATAGCTTTCCGTGGATATCATCTGAGATCTGCGTACTCAAACACATCTTTACACATGATTATATTAACTGGCTTGAACCAGTCTTTCCAGTTGTTGAGGGATTTATTGAATAAAGGAAAAGGAAAACCCTTCAGGGAATATGAAGAAGGCAGAAGCATGAAGGAATTGGATTTTTTAAAGAGGGGAGGGTATGTTAGCATTGGCAATCCTATACCAAAGCTCATTACTGCAAGCAGAAAACTAGCTCTGTAATTTTCCCATTGATCAAAAAAATTGGGATTAGGCTTCTGGAAAGGCAAATCCCTCCTGCTCACCCACTTATGGTCAGTGGCCTGAGGGTGCAGTAAAGCTCTAGGACACATCAGGGTGGACTCTTTTTAATGAAATAGTTTTACTTCATAACTTCTATCTTCTGATTTTAATCATGCTACATAAAATTAATTGTTGAGTGTTTAAGCCAGGCCTAGCATTCCTTGTAAAGATTGATATGCATTTGTCTGTTGTTTTCACTGCACATATCAGATGTGCTAGACATTCCAACAGTTCTATTAGGAAGTATTTAATGAAATTTGAGAACGAGAGAAAGGGACAAAAATGTCAGAATTTCTCTTCTCCTTTTTCGACCGTTACATGTCTCCATCCACAGAGATGTATAATTCTGCTTACACTACCAAGGGCTGCTTCCTAACAAAAGGCTGGGTGGTGGAGCACCCTGTGCTACTTATGGGAAGCAATTCTCACTCAGTCACCTGCTAATAAAATCTTTCTGCATTTCTCTGCTGTCCCATTTCTTGTGTTGTCTGTACCTAACAATCTCTTTGTAAGCACCATGTAATATTTTGGAGCTTTGCATTTCCACTGAGTATTTGTAATCTCTTCTTCTGTGTGCAAGACTGCCAGAGTCTGAGAAGCTAGAATTGCAACTGTTGGCCTTGCAAAACTTTCCTTGGATCTTGGGATGGCCTCCAGTCCTGGTCCAGCCGCTGTCTTGCTGCATTCTTGAGGAAGAGCCCCTAAGTCTGGTGGACACCAAAGTATCCAGCTGTTTTGCTTTGCAGGGGCAAGCTTTCTCCAAATAGACATTGGACCAGTGTAGCTTCCCAGAGAGGGGGTGGAAGGAGAAAGGGTAACCAAGGCTGCAATACTGGCTGCACATACCTTGAACTAAGCCCCACTGAATGCAGTAGCTGTGTATAGCCCAAAGCAGTTTAGAGGTGGGTTTTTTTTAAAAAGTAAATCCTGGGGAGATAACTTAGTAGCATTTTGAGTTAAAGCAAACACATTTCTGGGAATGTGCCACATGTATCAGACCAGATTCTGTGCAAGTGGTACTATTCAGTCACTAACATACTGGGCAAGAGATGTTGTGAACCAATTCTTTAAATTAAGGCTGTTCCCTCTCCTGTGGATTCCTTGCAATCCATCTCTTCTACTTTTGTGAATGTGGATTTCATTCCTTTCAGCAGTGATATCTTTGAACTCCTTGGCTCTGTTCTTGGATTGGGCCTCTTCTTTGGGGGACTTAATGTGCCCCTCATCCCATCCCATCCAGCCACTCATTGAGTATATTCAGTGGGATCAATTAACAAGTAATGGAGAAACCGATTTTATCTAAGTAATGGTAGCAGCAGTGTTGCTGTTAGTGCCTCGTGAAGTAATAAACCTTTTGAGGTACCTGCATTACCAGTTGGAGACTCATTAGTGAACTAGTGGGCCATTAATCTGACCTGCTGTAACTGTCTACTAAATTAATTATGCTGATGGGTTTGAGTATTATTTTTGTATGTTCCTGTTCAGTATGATGGCAAGACAGTGTTCAGGCTGTACAGCTATATTTTCTGCTCTACCCAATGTGCTTGGGGATTCCACTGCCTAAGCATCCTGGACCTTCATTCGTAGGCCTACAGGTGTAGTCAGGTGCAGCATGGAGGACTTTCTGGCTTCCATTTGCCTCAGGCACTCCCAAGTGAAGGTAAGTGTTCTTGGTCATTGAATAAGGTAATCTCTTATGCAGTTTTGCTTCCATCAAATGAAATATAACTGATTAAATTGTTCACTGAAAGACAGTTTCTTCCTTGAGGATAGAACCTTAAAGCTCATCTTCAGGTTTTAAAAAATTGTTCTGCCATTAATAATCTGCACAGTTTCATAATCCTTTAAAGGACCTCCGTATCTTAATCACTCTAACTCTGGCTCTGTGCTCTTCCTGCCTCTTGAGAGAATATTCTTCCCAAAGAAAGATCCTCCATCTTTAGTACTTCCAGTTTTTTGTAACAGTCCCACCCTTGCTCTGACTCTGGTTATTTTTCTTCATCCGTGGTTGGACATACTACTGCTTTCAGTAGTTTCTGCTAAAGGCTGTCTTCTCTTATGTTAGGGTGAGTCTCAGCTATTGAACAAAGTCAAAGATTGGTGCTGCACATTTACACATGTACAGCTTCTGCAATGATGGTAGCTCTAAACTGCCACCGGTCTTGTGGCCTATGTTGCTTTAAAAATGCTATTTATAACTCTTCTCCTCCAAAAAGTACTTTTTCAGTGTGCAGGCACATTATTGACTCTTACTTTGTTTTTTAAAAAAGTATTTCCCTTTTCAGGAATCTTATTGTGGGATGTATTTCAGCCACACAAAACAGTTGCTGCATTTATCATTAATAAACATTTGTGATTATTATGAATTGGGATCTCCTGCTCATCCTCTCTAGAAAATAGAAGCTGTTAAAAGGATATTTTTTTCACCTGGGTAATTTCCTTGTGTCAATAGTCTCTTGTGATAGGAAAACCTGTGCCCCATTCTAGGGAGGTAGCCACTGGCTTGTTCCTCATTTCACTGAGAAAATCACTGTCTGTACCTGAATTTAACACCTAAAATAGGCGATAAAAGAAGATGATAATGCCCAAAGCACACTGACTCTCTCTACTGGGAAGTACAGCAGAGCAGCAGGGAGTAAAAATTTGCCAAAGGGAAATAGGAATACTAGGTTGGATTCTAAGCACTGGGAGCAGTGTGGCACTCACAGAACGAAAATCTCCCACTTCCCCTTGCAGCAACGTGCCGTGCTTCCTGGAATTCAGCTTCTGAGTAGCAGGGGGGCAGTTGACAGACCCTCAAGAATAACCTAGGGAACAAAATCCATGAAAAAAAGTTCCCCTGGCATGAACAGAAAGATACTGTGGCTCTTACTTAAAACATCTGTGTCAACTGAATTCCTGGCTTTCTGTCTTCTGTTTAATTTCTTATACTCTCTCAATAGAAACAAAAATACAAATAGGGGTTCTGTGGATAAGTGAGTCAACAGATTATTATTAATCAGTGCCACTGTAGCATTTCATCCCCATCTCTAGCTGTGCCTGGCATTTTTTCTCTTGCACACGCGCACACACACAAAAGCTGTCAGCATCAGGTCCTTGGTTTCCTCTCCTTAAAGGTAGTTTATCTTATCACTGTTTCCTGGGGAACTCCTTGTCAGACCTTTTCTGACCACATAAGGTAATTCTGCTATACAGACGGTACCTCTGTGCAGAATCTTCCCAACACAAATAATTGCAGCAAAACACATTTGCATATGATTGTGCGCATGTTCCTAAACTTGCTTTAAAATTTCCTGTTAGAAAACCCCCCACCTATTCTAGGGTGATCTCAGGGGTTCTGGTTTGCGTTTCCATTCTCTTCTTAAAATTCTTTCCTTTTGAACTATTTCTCTGAGAATTGTTTCTCATGGGGTAGTGAAAATGAGTGGAGTTCTGAATGGGTTTGTGACCTGTGTGCAACCTTTTAGCTAAGTGGGTCTTTTTACACTGTATTGCTAACAAGGATTTTTAAAATAATTTTTTTGTGAATTACTTCAAATGCAATGTGAATATATACATATATGTATATGTGTGTATAAATATATATATGAATAGTAACTGCTGTGTAACATAGCATCCAGCTAGTGGTTTAAATGCTTTCCTAGGTGCAGGGTAAAGACTGCATTCTGTTTCTGGGCAGTCACAAAAAAGGTAGCATAATATTGTAAATAATTTTAAAATATTTATTTCCTGTACTTTGTGTGAGTCTCTAGAGTGCTATTGGTTTGCAATGTAGTAATTGTGAGGGGGGAGTGTCTAACTGTAAATATCATTGGACACAGGGAGAAGGACCAGGCATCTGGTCTGGAAATTATGCTGCAGAATCAAAGGCCTAATTTTCACTGAAGTGGTGTAAAGCTGTGTCTGGGCTGCAGCGCTGGATCTAGGGTTGCCCACGCCCGGGGCAACCCTTGCTGGCCACCTCGCACGCGCACACAGCACGCGCTCCCCGCGCTGCGTGATGACGGCACTTCGGTGACGTCATCACACAGGGCGGAACAGAGGCAGTGCGCGGGGCTGGGAAGCCGCCCGCGCTATTTGCCTCCCTGCAAGCGAATGGCACGGGCGGCCTTGCAGCCCCCCGTGCTGCTTTCGCCTGCCCCGCAGGACGGGGCGGCTGGCTTGCCATGCACCCCCTGCCCTGCAGGGCAGGCAAAAGCAGCGCGGGGCTGCGAGGCTGCCCGCGCCATTCACCTGCCCTGCAGGACGGGGCGGCCAGCTTGCTGCGCACACCCTGCCCTGCAGGGCAGGCAAAAGACAGTGCAGCCACCCGCACCATTCGCCTGCCCTGCAGGACGGGGTGCATGGCAAGCCAGCCGCCCCGTCCTGTGGGGCAGGTGAAAGGCAGCGCGGGGGGCTGCGAGGCTGCCTGTGCCCTCTGGCAGCTGGCAGCTGCTCCCAGAACCCCCTCCCTGGTGGCGCCAGGGGCGGACTACCCCCCCTGCCCCCCCTCTATCTGGCCCTGCTGGGCTGTATCATTTCAAGCTCACCTAATGCTCTTCCATACCAGTACAGTTCCTCCATTTGCCAGGAAGAAGGGCTCTAACACAGCTTTCCCCTTACACTAATTTTCTGTATACAGGTAATGGTTTTGTATGGAGTAGTCAATCCTGTGAGCTCTTACCTGCAATTTGAAATGGTACAGCGTAGACACAGATTTACCACATCGGTGAAAATTTGGCCTAAGTCAAGTCAAAGCATTACATGGTTTTTTAAAATAAACGTTTTCATAGTGTGTTGGAAGGGAGTCAAAACTCCCAGCTGTTAGAACACAGTTCTGGGGAGACTGCCTAGTCACATTCACCTTTTGGGCGCATCATATGTGAGCAATAAGACTCTTAATAATAACATTGTAAATAATAAAATAGTCTCTTGGGCTTGGTGGATGGCTGGCTGTATGTGTGTGGGGAGGGGGGAGAATGTGTGTGTCTAAGGGCTGCCACATAGAGAGACAACTTACATTTAAATCTCTGCATGCTTGTGCAGTGATGTGGATTATTCCCAGGTTGTAGATCAGCCTAGAGAAAGTGTGTCCATTGGGCAAGTTGACTCAGGGATACCGAATAAGGGGAATGGTATGAGGAAAATGCCAGCAGCACACCTGGGGGAGAGGAATGGCGGTGTCCTCTAATTACAGCCATTTGCAGCTGTCTGTGTCACCTGGTCACTTCTTGTGTCAGGCTTCATTCTCACTGCACCCATCAATTTTAGAAGATTAAGCCAATCCTTCACTATGCTGCCATTTCCCAAAGCTGCTGTGAAGAGTTCAAAGTCCCATTTTTCTGAGTTCCTTCTATTCTTTGTGTATATATGTGGGTGTATGCCTATGTCTGAATTTATTTTTATTTTTGTTCTTTTGAATCCTGTCTTTTCTCCTTACTTTTCTCGTTGACACTTGCTATTGTGCTATTTAGGGTGTATTTTTTTCCTTGTGATGTTCCCATAATTTTTGGTTTGGTTTAAGGTAGGATTGTGTGGATGCTCCTAAGTGCTTTTTTCTTGGTGGTGTCACCTGTTTTTACCTATTCTGAATGCCCTTCTCTATAGGAGTTTTGAAAACCCAAGTTATCCATCTGATAAATTTATAATGTGACTTCTTCCTAGAAATTCTTGCTCCACCTTATACATTCCTCTGCCATTCAACCAAGATCTTGTCACTCCTATGTATATCCGTTGTTAGGTCTCCAGATCTCAGACAAAGTTGTTGGATGGCGGAGGCATGTGATCTTTCATTGTCATTCTTTCCCCAAAGGTATTCCTGAAGCCTAGGATAACCTTCCATTTACCCAAATGAGCCTCAAACTATGTATTGCACTTAATAAAACTAAAATTGTATCTCGAGTATCTTGGGGTTCCTTGCATTGATTCCTGTTCATTTTATTCTTCACTTGTTGTCTGTCATGGGTGGAGTTTTTTTACTACGTGTCCTAACTACCCTTGTCTGAAGAACCAAGGATTTAGGACTTCCTCTCCCTCCTCCAAACCCCTCTGTGTAATCATGAACAGTGCTTTCCAAAGCTTCAGTTGGAATCCGATTTTCTTCTCTTCAGGGCACTGGGAAATGCTGTGATTTAGAAAAGAATGTGTCTGCTGTGAATTGTGGGTAAAAAATTGTTATTAGGTAATGTTTATATACCTCACCTGAAGAACATTTGCAAATGTATATAATGGTTATATCCAATTGCTTTCCAACCATTCAGCATACCTATGACAGCTGAACTTTATTGTGGAAATTCTATCAAATTTCTGTATGATTACATTTGTGACAACTTCATACATTTTGTCTTTTACTTCCTTGAGTAACAATGGAAGATCATGTGTTCTTGTTATTGATCATGGGCCCTGGGTGAGATTCCAACCTTTTCTTTCACCTTTCTTTTTCACCTTTGTAACTGTTAATGTATCCTGTGTTCTCGTAAGGATTCTTATTTTATTACAGCTTATTAAACATCTTGTTTATATCAGCATTGGTGTGATGTGATAGTTTAATGTGCAAGGGTTAGGCAAATTCAAGATAGTATCAGTGGCTGTTTTTTGAGATTATCTGACCATATACCAACTTGCAAAACAGTGCCACTGAACCTAAAACGCCAGAAGGTAAAAAAGTCAAAAAGCTTGGAGCATTCTCCTTGCCAGTTGCTGTTGTGGTATGAGTGTTGCCTTAACCACAGCCAACAGGAGGCACACAAAAGAATTCTGAAAAGTTGGGCCAATCGGAGCCTATTTTATAGCTTTGCACTTAGCAGAGGAGGTAAGCACTATTTAGCAGATACAGCTTTTCATTAGCATTTTATTTGGAAGCTACACAATAGCACTAATCATGAGACCGTGAAGGACTTAATTGACAACCTGTGCAAGGGAGGGTACACAGGCTGGTCAGCTTTGCTACTGGTAAAAGAATAGGTGTGGTTTGGTGTCAGAATGTACCCATCTTTTTGTGTGGGGGGGGGCGTTACCTCAACATTTCCTTCTTACTGGGTTCATGTGCCTGTGCTTGGTTGCTTCTAGAGGTTAGGCAATGTTTTGTGCCATTTTTTTTACCTCTGCATTACTATCAGTCTGAGAGCCTTAGGGAGCAATCATAAGCATATCTACTCAGAAGGCAGTCTCATTCAATAGGACTTACTCCCAGAAAAGCATTCTTATGGTTGCATCTTAATGTGGTTGCTCCTGCCTCTCTCAGTGCCTCAGATTTGCTATACAGGAGCAGCAGAGGGAACAGCTACTCCCAGTACGCCTCATCGCCTGCGCAAGTCACACTTCTCAAGTGCAAGAAAGATTTACGATAACAATCAAGTGGTTGTAGAACTATTTAAGAGGTCAGTTAGAAGGCAGTAGACCCAGCAACACAATACTACATATTGTACTATGTACTACATATTGTACTATGTAGTGCACAATACTACATAGACAATCAGCACTGTCTTAGCTGCTAAACAGACAGGTATAATTTGGCTCCAGGATTTTTCTGCCATTTTTAACCTCAGTATTTCTCCCCTAGTTGAATCACCACTATGTACTTGGTTGCTATATGGCGGTATTCCCATGTCAATGCCCCGCTTCCTCCAAAGTGTCTGAATTGGATGTCTGAGACAGGATGCTGGGCTTAGTAGTTTACACTTCTGTCAGATAAGATTACATTTTAAATTCGATGTGCAAATTACTAAGAATGCATATGTAAATGCCTGTGTGCTGTTTGGAAATATATGCATATGCACAAAATCAGCATACAGGGTAGAAAAAAGTAATAAATGTTATTGATTGGACACAAGAAGACAGTAATAACCCAAGCTTCTGTGGCTTTGATGATTTAGAGAGATGAATAGCCACATACCAGAGCCAGTTTGGTGTAGTGGTTAAGAATGGCAGACTCTAATCTGGAGAACCGGGTTTGATTCCCCACTCCTCTGCTTGAAGCCAGCTGGGTGACCTTGGGTCAGTCTTCAGCTCTCAGCCCCACCCACCTCACAGGGTGATTGCTGTGGGGATAACAACATACTTTGTAAACCACTCTAAGTGGGTGTTAAGTTTTCCTGAAGGGCAGTATATAAATCAAATGATGTCGTCGTTATACATGTTTAGGATTTTGGCCATTATTTTTTAAAGCAACCTCTGATGAGCCTATTGTTTTAAAAAAATCTGTAAGGGGATGTAATACGTCACAGAGGGTTTGTCATCAAAAGCAGAAAGGGAAACGTGCTACTGCTGCTTACATATAGTTCAGGCACGCGTATCGAAATTTTCCTGGCTTGTAGCACTATGAGGCATGTGCATCTAGATAAGCTTCTGTTTCAATTTTGGTTCTGGGGGTTACAGAACAATCACGGCTCATTGCTGGTTTGTTCTGGCAGGGGCATTACTAGCTCAGAACTAATCCATGGGGGGGGTTGTTTGGTGAGTCCCTGCTGTTATGCCATGTTTCCCTGTGCCTTCTAGTCTCATTTCCACGCTGAGGGGTCATTTGGGCGAATCCTTTTCCCTAATCTGTTGCAGGAGCCGGGGCCAGAACTTGGCCATCAGCCTGTCCTTGCACTGTGTGTAAAAGCACACAGAAAGGGAGGACTAGATTTTTCCTTCACGGGAAGGTAAGTAGAGGGTGGATGACCCTTTCCCCTTATTTTTCACTAGTAAAAATGGAAGACTGAACAGGTTGCCTGTTGCCAGTCTCCACCAATTAAAACTTAACCCAAGGTTGAATGAAAAGGAAAAATGAGAAAATGGGGTCACAGTAGAAACTGAATGAGAGAGTCCTGTTGTTATGCCTGAAAATAAAAATCTGACCAGGTCGGTTCCCCCATGTGGAATACTGATCCAGAAAGCCTTGGGTTGTGTACATATATGCCTGCTACCTCCCTGTCACTGGGTTGGCAGTTTTAATCAGAAAAGCTCCCAAAGTGGAAAGGCTTTCTGTGCAAGATGAAATTTCTCCTGGTGCTCCTCAACCCATTATCTTTGGAGGACATCTTAAGTCCCAGTAAGTAGCCCTGGTACCATGGCACCTAAGTGAAGGATAGCAACAGCAGAAGGCCACTAGATGGGCATGAACCAGCTCCACATGCTTGGGACCTCCAGGCTCTCCTTTAACAATTGCTTTTTCTTTCCAATTTATCACCTTAATCTGCATAACATGAACCTTTGCGGCAGCTGGGGGCTCACAAGCTGCAGGAGACCCTTTCCTCCTCAAACCCATGTGCAAGTACACCCATGTGGATGTTGCCAGGTCAACTTTCCCTTGCCTTGTGCATAAAAGTGCAAAGGGATGGTAAGGGCAATGCTGGCACGATGGCACCATGCCATTTGCTGCTCCCTTCCCCAGTGCAAAGCAAACCTTTGATCCCTACAAGCCACTCAATGCCATTGCCCAGGAAGCACTGAAAAAATGCATTCATGCACACCACACACATCTCCTTCCCACCAACAGAGTGAATGCTAAGGGCTGTTTCTCCCCTTTGGAGCCAACTGGTTGCATGATGAGTGCAGTCAGACTTGCCATTAAGATGGCCCACCCCACTGCCTGGCCTGCCTGCACAGCTGCTGTATGGTAAGTATCAAAACAAAACAAAACATTTCAGCAAGGGGGGGGGGAGGGTCATTACCACATTTCCCAGATGTGGTTTGGTGTTTCAGAAGCAGCTTTAACAAGCCCAAACAAATTCTCTGTGTTTTGGGGTCGTTTATTCCATTATGCATGTCCCTAAGCACTACTTCCAAGTTGTCTGCTGATGTGGAACTTACACACACACACACACACACACACACACACACACACACACACTCACTCACTCACTCACTTTCCTCTCTCTTGAGTTGGTGTGAGAGCAGTATAAACCACTGTCCTTGTCCCAGAAACTTTTTGTTTGAAGTCATCTGATTATTCTACTCTTCCCATGCATGTTTTGCAAGAGAAAATCAGCGTAAGGTTTACTGAATGTGTACTAGTGATACAGAAGTATTCCCACATGTGTGTTTGGACACAGCTGTTCCTCAGTGACTGGACACATGAATGCTAGTAGAACTGGCCTTGAATGATGATGTGCAGCCCAAGGAGCAAAAGTGGGTATAATTTGGCTTATTTGAGCAGTATTTTGCTCTGAGATACCAGCATTGGAGAAGTCTGTCTACTCCTTTCCAAGGACCAAAAAGTATAGGCCCAGGCCTATACTAAGGGTGTGTTATGTTTCTCCCTATCCTGAATAGATTAACAATGGGAAGATTTAACTTGAGCCATGGATCAAGGAGAGGGGGGGAAGAAAAGGGAATGTTTTATTTTGCTATGGGAAAATAAGAGCCCAGCCTGATGTCTCAAGCTGAATTAATGTCATATTCACATGGACAACAACATGGACAATAAAAAAACAACTAAATCAAGATTTCTAAAGTTAGGACAACACAAGCTCCCTCTGACCTGTCGCAAACCCACATCTTCAAAAGGGTGGTAAGAATGATTAACTCCAAATGGAGAAACTGTTGAAGTTGATTTCATGCTGACAGAGAAGCACCTGTCAACAGGAGAGAGGTTGTCTGACATCCTTATAGCATAGAAAAATACTATACCAAACAAATACAAATATATATGTAATATAAGGATCTAAGTATTCTGTATAAAGGAAGAATTTAGCAGTTAGCTTACATGGGCAACCAAAAGATGTACGTTCACACCATTGCCTGTTTATACCTCCCCCCACCTCCGAACCTGCCAGTGGAATGATATGAACTCAATCATTTTGATGCTGGCCTCCCTATGGACAAGAAGAGAAAATGTACTTGCTGAAGAGGGGTTGCTATAACGATCAATGGCAAATTAGCAAAGCCATAGAATACTCCTTTGTGGAGTTAAGTGGAAGCGTCATGGCTGGTTTGTAAGACACCCTAGAACTAAAATTCTGAAACAGGCTAGCTTACAGATCACATGTCATCTGATGAGACATTTGAGAGAAGTCCAGCAGCATCAGAGAAATTGGGCTCTAATCAAACCAAGTAGTTGTGGACTCCCGAAGTCATCCCAAACGCACTGCAGAGCTGCGCAATCTAGACTTAAGTGTGTTTTGACTGTTCACAGCCAGGCTGACAGCTGAACTGGTACCAAACAGCAGGTGGATATCTTGAAGATCAACTGGATTGAAATGCACATTCCAGATGAACTGCAGTTAGATAAGATTATTCCAACTATTTGGGGAAGGGATTGTTCATAGTATCTCCAAATTTATGAGCGTTAACTCGCTTTTCGCTAGGATGAGCATCTCTGAATAAGAATGTAAGAACCCTGCTGGATTAGACCAGTGGTCCATTTACTCCAGCATCCCGCTTCACACAGTGGTCAACCAGTTGCCCTGATAAGCCAACAAACTGGGCATAGAGGCCAATGCGTCCCCCTGATGATGCCTCCTAGCACTGGGTTTCAAAGGTTTACTACTGCTGAATATGGAGGTTTCCTCTACTTACCACGTCTAGTATCCATTGATGGACCTAGCCTCCATGAATATGACTAACTCCCTTTTAAGGCAATATACGTTCATGGTCATCGCCAACAGTAACTAAATATTGCCACCTGTGTCACATGGTTACCAAATTTTATAGAATATAAACTGCTTTACTTCCAAATATGAAGTTGATAACAGATAGATTAAAACAGGGTCTCTCCCCCCCCCCACACACAAATATATGGATATTTGCAGTTTGGTATATGTAATTGCTTTTATTGGACATGTGAGGTCCTAAGAAACGTCAAATTTCCTAATTGGTTTTTATATCATTATAACTTAGGAATCTTACAAATGGAAGTTTTAAAAGATGTACACTCTTGGTGAGAAGAAAAATACATTTAACATTCTTGTGATTTCTAAAATAAATAGAAATTAATAATACTTGGATATTAAAACCAGAAGTTGAAAGTGTGTTGGCAGATTTAACTGCCACTGCAAATGATATTAAATTCCAATTAGTTTGGTATCACTACCAGATGTACTTGCAAGCAGATCCTGCAGGAGGAGTTAAGACTCTTACAACTGGGAGCAGATCAAGTCCTCCTGTCATTTATATTGCTCTGATTTATCTCACTCACCCACTGCACCTTAATCTGCAGAACTGGCACAAGCCCATGCTAGGGGCCCTGCAGAGGCCAGGGAAATGCCACCCCCTTGGATATTGTATACCCCTTTTTGCAGGAAGTTGCTTTTTTACTGTTCTGTTCCCTCCTAGAATAAATGTGCTTATAAAAATCCACTTATTTTTATACTTGTCAACAACTCCGCCAGTAGCCTGTCTCTTTTTTTGTACCACACTCTGACTTGTATCTAGCAACACAACACACAATGATCTAAAAGCCTAAGCCTTGAGGTCTAGGTGTGCCACATGCTAAATCCAAGGGACTACCCTTCTAGGAGATTCACTTGTACAAAACAAGCAAGGGGAAGCTAGATGAGGCTGCCCTGGAAACTGGACCATATGTAGACCCAAGGCTGTGTCCTGGATGGGACCTGCTGCTTGGGCAACAGCTGATTCACTTGCACCAGAGATTTAGTGGTCTCTCAGCAACTGGACTCTTACAGGGCAATCCTGAATACCTTATCTTTAGTAGTTGTTGTTTTTAAACAAAGGTGGTTTAAGTTCACAAAGATTAGCTATGCCCTTTTAAGGCTGAAGTCTCAAGCATCAGGAGGACTGAGTGCACAAGTAGAACTTCCAGTCGCCAAGGTGTGCAGCTTCAGTGACCGCTATACCTCTTCACACCTCTCCACTATCAAAAACAGAATAAATTATGCAGACCCTCTGCAAACTTTCTGCATTGGCATAATTCATATTAGAGGATTCAGCTTCTCTTGTGCATAATTTCAGTTACAGAAATCTGGCTTGATTTTTAAAGTTACTGACTTTGCTCCTAGCCAAGAGTTAGTGCTGAAGAGAGCAAACTTTTGAATTTCACAGAACTTTAACTGGCAGAAAAGGCTAGATCCAACATGCTTTTGACCAATTTGCAGCTCTTTTTGCTTAGACCCTGTCTAACACATCAAACGGGGATTTTGAGACAGAGAAAGGGGACATTGTCACTTTAGTTTATCTTACACGCCTAGGCATTGAAAAAAATCTATCTTGTTCCTTTAGATGCTGCCAACCTGACACAATGCTGTTAGTCTTGTTGTGTCAGCTTGGCTGCATCTAATGGAATAAGGTGTCCTGGATGGACCCCTCCTTTGCAAATTCATACTTGAGGCAGTGGCTGGTTCACCTAACCGGACTTCCCATTGCAGGACTATTAAGGGTAGTATGGACAGGGTGGGGATGGTGGATACAAGAAGTTGCAGCTTGGAATAGTAATGTTATAATAAATTGAGTGGGACACATGCAATTCATTTCTTGCCTTTGTCTCTCCAGAATGCAGGTGAAGGTGAACATGATTGAGTTGACAGCCGGAGGAAGACAGAATACTTTCCCCCTCAATATCCAGAACTTCTGTTACAAAAAGAAGCTGTAATTTGGACAGATGACAATTGGGGTGGGTGGGGATGCTGAACCAGTGAACCTTAGTTCTGTCCTTGTAGTTGCATTCATACCAAGAAAACCAGGATTTACAACTATGGGCAGGAAACTGAGCTCAGCTTCCCAGTACCATCCAGCAGATCTACAATGGGGAAAAATAGCCAAGGATTCTCCAGTTTTTTTGTGCAACCAAATGCTATTCATGTTTACTTTGAAGTAAGTTCCCCTGTTCAATGGGCTTACTCCCGGGTTAACAGATGATTGAAGCTTTAAATCATTATATTCCTGGTAATAACAGTGACTTACAGCGCAATCCTAAGTGGGAGGTAGAAAGCGCTCAGGGAGAGGACTAAGGCTTATGCAGGCGTAACTTGCACTTACGCCGGCATAACTTCTGCTTTGCCGGCAGCTGCCTAGGTGTGCTACTGCTGATGGGCCGCCACCAGTGGCCATGCTTGGCGGCCAGCCAGAGGTGTAAACGCACTGCAAGTTCTTGTGCCAGCGCCAGAGGGGGTGGGGAAGGGGGTGGTCCTAGAGTTAGCTTCCAAAGCTGCCCCAGGCCCAGGAATGCCCTCTGCAGTGGCAGAAAGTTACGCCAAGAAAAAGGTAGCATAGCCCGTAGGCGCCCATTGAATGGGAAAACTTGGGCCCTCTTCCCAGCGCCCAGGCCCACCCACGCAGCCTGAGGGAGGATAGGATGGCAACTACCATGGGGATCAATCAGCGTGCACCCCCATGGTGGCTGGGCCTCCCTCTGCATGCCTATGCTGCCTATGAACCCAGGTAAGTAGGGAGGTGGCCAGAGGCCCTGCCTGGCAGCCCCCTGCCACGGGTACTTACAACGCAAAGCAGGAAGGTGGGTGCTCATGGTGGCAGACCACGAGTGCACTGGGGGGACTTAGCAGAAAATAGTGAGTACTTTGCCCTCGCTCAAGGGAAAAAGAGCAAGTCCAGAAAGTCTGACTAACAACCACCACCCAATTCCCCTTGCATGTTATCTGACTCCAGAGTCCCAACTTAGGAAGGGGCAAGGGAGCACTGACAGGCAAGAAGGAGCTGGGATGGTGGCTACCCCGGCTCACTGATTGGTGCCAGCTGCCTCCCTCACTTGAACCCTCCTGAATGCCAGTCTCTGCAGGTGAGGCTTGCTGGTGAGGGGGGCGGTGGCAGTTGCCCAGAAAACAGCTCTTGACACAGCCATTGGGGGGGGGCACTGGCTACCCATTTGGGGGCTCTGTTCAGACTCCCTCAGCCGGGGCCCCTCCCAGCAGAGAAGGAAGTGCGGCTGCAATTTGGGTTGCCTGGGTGTTCATATCTCCCTGATGATGAAGGATGCTCAGCCTCTTGACTTTCTCCCTCACAGGATAAGACCATCCCCATGCTGAGAGTTTTCTCATCAGTGGGTCATGCATCATCCAGTTGCAGGCTGCACCTGTGACACTGGAGCTGCCACCAGCGCCGCTACTCCCAACCACGGGCACACGCCCTGAATGTTGCAGACTGGGCTTGGCCTTGAACTAGGCTGGGCCCCTTACAACACGTGTGTCTGTTTCCCTTGCAGGCAGGTTGCACCTCATCCAAGAGACCAAGGAGCATGGCTGTTCCAGCCCCGTGATCCTCCTCGAGTGCCATTCAGGTCCAGGCCAGGGAGCAGTTCCCCAAGGCAGCCCACATGTCCACCTATTGACAGGATGAGGAATGGATTTTGCAGCTCTGACTGCTGAGCAAACTGCCTATGCTGCATTTCCAGCTGAGGGACATTGGCAAGACACATGTCCAGACACCCTCTTCACCTTTTCCACTTTAAGAGAATATGTTTTGAAAAACAACAAGCTGCCTGTCTGCTTGCTTGTTTGCCTGTAGATGAAAGTAACCCCCGCCGCCCATCTCCTCGTAAGGATCTTTTCACACATGCTGGTGAATGATTCCTGGCTTAGGGCTGGGATGGGCTCTGCTGCCAGAAGGGGCAGCCGTCCTGTGGTGCCTTGGGGCCCTGTCCAGCTCCCCTGCCCCCATTGCCCCCTCAATGTAACTTCAGGCAGTGGGGTGGGAATTGTAGTATGGCCCGTGTGTGTCTGGCGGGGGGGGGGGGGCACTGAGGACTCTCATTCTCTGACAGACAGAGCTGCTGGCATCTGATAAGCCAGGCAGATGACCGCTGCATGCGGGGGAAGGGGGAGGTTGCTGCCAGGAGGTGGGGGATGTGGAGCGACATCTTGGGGTCTCTGGGGCTCCTCTTCCGGGAGGATGGACCCACCCTCCTTTTCACTGTTTGCAGAATCAGGGATGGACTTGGGAAATCTGGCGCAGGGCAGGGGTGGTGGATGACAGCCTCTGGAGCAGTTTCTCTGGTCCTGCAGGCCGTCAGTCCATTCTGGGGGGCATCACCCTAGGACCAGAGCATGGCTCTTGAGGTACCACTCGTGTTCGCCTCGCATCTTTGTGATATAGTGTTCAAATGGTGGTGCTGCACGCCGATGGGAATTTGTTGCTCCCGTCGCCTCCAGTGGGTCTTCTGGCCTCTTGCATGGTTTCTAATAGGCATTTCTCTCACTCAGTGAAGAACCCCCCACCCCCGCCGCCTCTCCAAGACCTGGGGGCTGATTCCAAATGCTGCAGGCTGCGAGTGTGGCCCTCGCTGGGTCCTGATGCATTTCTGGGTTCATTTTTCAGGAAGGAGGTCATCTTCTTTGGGGCAGCAGCAGAAGCAGTGGTGGAATTTGCAAGTGAGTGGTGTTTCTGTCAGCAGCCTGCCCCTTGTTGGGAATGGGGTTGGACGAGCGGGTGGGCGAGCACCCTGTCTGCACCATCAGTGCCCCCCCACCCGCCAGGGCTCCTCTCAGGGAAGATGCCTCTGTTAGGGTGCGGCAAGTCCGATCATGGGGGTCTCTCCTTGTGGGGTGGGGGCATGGCAGCTGGAGATGGGAAACACGGCTTGGGACTGGCTATGCCTTCCCCTGCACTCATAGTGCTGTCAACTGCTGCCACCCTGCAATTGGTTGATCCTGGCAGCGTTGCCTGGGCAACGATGCACATTCACTCCTGGCTGCATCTTGCTGGGCTTGGCTGGCTGGTCCAGCTCTCCTGCAAAAGTCCTTAGGAAGCAGATGAGGGGTACAGCATTTACACTGACACGCGGCGGCAGGAGCCAGGTGGGGCCTTAAGATTGCACTATTAGACATCTTGGAGTATGCTATGTTTCTTTCTAAGAATAGTTGAAGGCAGATCTGAACATAGGACCATGAGGGTAAAGTGATTTCTTTTAATCACTACCTTGTAAACACCCAAGAAAGCAGGCAGTGCAGACTGGCAGGTTCCAACAGCAAAAAAATTGACAAGATGTGAAATGGCAGGATCCTGCAGCTTGGCATGGACCAAAGGCATGGTCTGTTAGGACAGTACACTGGGTAAAACAAATAGGCATGATCAGGCATGATAAGAATCCATACGGTGCACAAGGAGCAACCCCCAGATAGTGTCTGTGCTGGATATAAATACATCTGTTGTGCTGGATTGGCCAGCAGAAGTCTTCTATCTACACCTTTGCCTGGTCCATTCAGAAGAGCCACTTTTGCCAAGCCAAAGGAGCTGCTCAGTTGCCAAACTGAGTGTCCTAGCCCTCCCCCGTCCCATGAACCAACTGGGGCAAGAGGAGATAGCAAGTATGTTCCCAAGACCTCTGTTAGGGCAGGCCTGGTCCATTAGTCTCTGGCTCTGGCCTGTCCCTTGCTGGAGGCTACATGCACTGAGAACAGCCACATTTGCTGGGTTTTTCCACCTCCTCCACAAAGGAAGAGCCATCGCTGCACTCAAAGGTGTATTTCCTGCGCTTCAGACGCAGTCCTGCACAGCAGCCTGGGCCTGGACATGATCCCCGACACTCCACCCAGGACACAGGGCGTGTTGTCTGGCAAATGGCATAGCCTCGCTGCACCTGGTGGAAATCACGCACAGCCTCACCTCGGCACTCCGACTCTAGAAAAAATTAGAAAGGGGCAAGTTAGGGAATGAGACAGTGCCCTGTGGTTGGTATTACTATCCTGCACACATAGCTTGAGGGATTCTACTAAAGGCTTGCGGTGAGGGACAACCTTGCCTCCTACAGTCTTAAATGGTCAGGGATGGGCAGAGTTGTTGGATATTAATCTCTTTTCTTAGGCCTTGATTGGCTGGGAGCCATGTGAAAATGGTCCCTGTGCTCCTAGTAAAAGGAGAAGATCCATTCCAGACAAAAGGGAACAATCAAACAAAGCTTGGTTCTGATGGTTATGTTCCTTGACCAAAGCTGCTTTTGTTTTGGATGCAGCTCATGCTGGCTGTTTTGTAGGATAACTGAGATTTGAATTCCCATTTGCATCAGATACAGATCTGATGCTTTTTCCCATCAGGAGGGATGGAAGTTTACATTTGCTAAGTAATTTACTGGAGAAAGATGCTGCATAAGGAAAATTAGCCAACAGAACCCCGCTTGGAACTTTTGACATCCATAAGGAAATGCCTGGGTTAACATGATACTTCCAGCATAAGTATGAGCCCAAGTTTCTGGGTGCGTTTTCTTAGGGATCTTTAACAATGACTCATATGGGGAAAAACAGGGTGGGCCTGAAGACTTCTGACCTTGATCACAGAGGTCACCATCGAATCCCCCGTGGCATTCACAGTAGGCTTCGCCTGTGTCTGAGATCTGGCACTGACCGTGGACACACTGAAAATCCTTGCATGGGTTGTGGAGCTCGCCTTGCTGGTTGCACAAGGCACCCTTGTAACCATCCTGGCATTGGCAGCTATAGGAGAGCGCATCAAGGGGAACACAAATTCCATGTACGCATCTGCAGATCAAGCAAGACATAAAATTGAGTTCAGGTGGATACTATATTGATATGGTCAGAGTCCTTTTTTTTAAAAGCCTACCCATCATTTATCAGGTGCAATTGTTAGCTAAAGGCAACCTTTTCTGTGCTAGGCTCCCTTTGGTGCACTTGAGACTGGGTTTTCAGAGATACCTTTGGAATGCAGGCAGCAATAGGGAACAACGTAGCAGCTGGACACAGACATTCTGGATGTCAGGGGCAAAAGGACTAGGGACACACAAAACGCCTTCTACAATAGCCTCAGACACACACCAGCCTTGCACCAGGTTTCCATAGCCAGGGCATCTACAGGAGTGTTCTCCCAATCTGCCCAATTTTGGTTCCCCTAGAGATTTCCCAAAGCTCAGGCCAAAGAAGACTCAGGTGCTGGTGATTTGTAATATTGTTGACCAAAAACTAAGGAATCAGCTTGTTTTAAATGAGATTGCATAAAGTCAGGTTCACAGCTTCTTAGAGGGTACTATAAGATGTGTATCTACAGATGGAGGGTCAGATCTCCCGTGCAGCAAAGTGTCTTTTTTCAGCTTTCATTGATACAGCAGCTGCAGCCTTTATTGGATAAAGAAGATTTGGACACAGTCATCCACAGCCGTAGTTATCCACGGTCTGATCATATTCAGATCAGACTACTACAATATGCTATGTGTGCATCAGTTTTGAAGACAATTCTGAAGTTCCAGTGATGGGTGCCCAGTTTAATTACATTTAAGTACCAACTTAAAATGTCTTTGTTTTGATTTTGTTCTTGACTAAGGTTGTTTTTCCCATTATAGCTCAATAGGTAATGTTTCAATTTTCTACTGTATCTTAATTGCTGTTTTATTTGGTGTTTCATTGATGTAGTATCTCAGTGTACTCACTTGTGCCCTTGGCAGGTGTTGCTCATGGGCTGGTCACAATGGGGCCCAACCCAGCCTGGATCACAGTGGCAAATGGGGCCATGAGCTGTGTTGGGTTGGCAAATGCCATGCAGGCAATAGAGTTTGCGGCAAGGCTCACAGCCAGGCACCACTCCTGGCTTCATCTGGGTCTTGGTAAAGTCCTGTAATTCATTATTGATGTACAAGTTGCGGATGCAGCCATGGAAGCTGGAGCCATTCAGCAGCTGCCAGAGGCGGAAGGCAGCAGAGTTCACATCGACGGGCATCCCTAGTGGAGGAGAGCCATAATACCAAGGTGAGGACCAGGAAAAGCAAAAAGAGGTTGCATTCTGGGAAAGGAGGAAAGTGTCTAATCCTCAGCAGAGCATATGGAGGGAGAATGTTAAAACTTGGCTCAACCATTTGGAGGAGTAATTTATCCCATAAACCTTCATTTTCTCCCACCTGGCACACAGCCAGTTTCTCCTCCATTTTGTCCTTGGCTCTGGCTGAAAGAACTGCTCTTGCATCACTATGGGATGGAGGGAGACACCCTCCAGAGCAGAGAACAGGCCAGACTAAAGATGAAGGGATCTTATAATACAAATGGTGCAAACGTGGAAGCAGCCAGAGACAGCAGCCATCCCTATTGTAGTAGAAACATTTCACCCCCTCCCCAACTGAGCTGAGCCCAGGTCACAGCCCTACCCCCCACGTAGAGTGGAGCCTCAGAGTTCAGAGTGTGGGCCTTGCCAAAGCCATCCATGGTCATGGGGTCGCCTCCATCAATGGAGAGGTTCACCATTCGCTCAAACGTCACAAGTTCCACTGTATGGAACTGTCCATCATTGATGGTCTCTGCACTAGGGAGAGAAGAAGGTGTGGGGTGGGAAAGGCTCACAATACCCACTTCCTAGCCTGCCACTGGGTATCTACAACCACCCTTGCCCATCCAACATACAAGTTCAGCAACTACATTTAGCTCTTCATTGTATTAGCTAATAAAAATCTCCTCCTGTGACTTTTGCACTAATCCTCAACACAAATCTTGGGCATTGATCCAAATCCAAATCCCTCCCTTTCTACCACTGGATAACATGCAGGTGACTGAGGCAGCAATACTGATTTCTTTAGGTACTGGAAGTTTTACTGTGACTGAGGGAGGGACTAACGGCAGAGGGCTACCTGTAAATGGCAGAGCTGGGGTAGGTGCCTGGGTCGTAGCTGACACGCACATGGCCTTGGTATAGCTCCACCGCCATGTGGTCAGTGTCCCCATTATACAAGAGGATCCCATTGTCCTCATCTGTAGAGACCTGCAGAGAATGAAAAAGTGAACAAGCAAGGGGCAGAAAAAAGATACTCTACTTCCAAGTTGCTCCATAAATAGCACAGATTAGGCAAGATGACCAATGGCAACCTGTCACTGCTGCCTGTGGCCTCAAACCAAGTTCAAGCCTCCACACCCTAGACTGACCATGGGTCTCCTCCTCAGCCTTCTGCTCCCTACTTGTCCACTGCTGGCCCCTCTGAGGCAGCCTCTTCCCCTCTAGTGCCTTCTAACACACCTCTGTGCCCTCTGACATCCCACAGTCATGGCCCTGTCAGGTTGCTGGGCAGCCAGTGCAGTCACCTCTCACCTGGTGTCCTCAGTCGGTTGGGTAGGCTCCCTTCATGTTTGGGGGGTCCTCCAAGGCAGCTCCTTGGCCCTTGAGGCCATTAGACACCCCTTTCCAGAGCTTGCTTTCTGCCTCAGGAGGCAGGGGGCTGCCTGGCACTCTGGGCCCTGTGCCTGCCTCCTGGCTGGCCGTTTCCCCCCAACTGCTCCTCTGGCCACTTGCCAGATGCCTGATGGGACTCCTTGCTCCTCAGCACCCTGACTTTTGCTACTGACTGCCCCTTAGCTCTGTCACAATCTCTTTTCAACCACAAGCCTGGCCAGGACTGATCCCACCCTCTCACTGCCCATTCTAGCCCAGCTGGGCTATTTGGAGTGCAGAGGTGCCATGTCAGGCCCAGGGGCTGGCCAGCCACATAGCCACACCACCTTGGGGGTAAAATGGTGGCTTTGGTTTCCATCTCTTACCTGCAGAGTGATGTTAGCACTGGGCCAGTTTTGCAGGTCAGTGAATTGGAGGTATGTGTCCCTGTCTATAAAGTTGACACTCAGCAGCTTCTCACATTTTGGACCTCCAAATCCAGGAAGGCACTGGCATAAGGCACGACTGCCTAACTCCACACAGTTGGCGCCATTCTGGCACTCTGCTCTCTCACAGGGGCTAGGCTGAAGGGAGCCATGGGGTGGGATCTCACAGAGCTGGCCACTGCAATGAAGTGTCAACACAACAAGACACAAATTGGGAGAGCAACTCAAAAAGATAACACTGCAAGGCCTGTGCCTCAATCAGAACACATCTGGAACCACTGTAGGACTTTTAAAGCAGTGTATTACCTTCATCTGCCATTCATTCTCATCTGGATGCCCCAACCACAGATGGAGCAAAGCATAATTAGAACCACACAGCCAAGTGAGCTCCAGATTTTTCTTTTTTCCTCCTGATACAGCCTTGCCTCCTTTGTGTGTGTGGAAGGAGAGAATCTCCTGGCAGAGAGCAGGCCTTGCTGTTGATCTCTGCAGGATGTTTGGGTTGGGGGACAGATGTGTATTCTCCCCATCAAGTACACGTACCTGTAGCCTCCAGTGCAAAAACAGGAGTACCCATTTGGTTCATCAAGGCACTGTGCATTGTTCTGACACCGGTGGTCTAGGCAGTCATCGTAGTCCACACTGCAGTTATCTCCCACATAGCCAGGCAGGCACTCACACCTGGAGGTAGGAAAAAGCCACTTAAATGAGCCAGGCTGCCTATTGCTCTAAGCTGCAGCAGGACATACACCAGACGATGCCTGTAGCCATGGCAGTGTGCCTTTTACTATCTCTGGTATAGGTCTTTACAGAGCCTACTTCCAAGACTCCTGCTTATTGTGCATTTCAAAGTTTCCTCTCCCAGCCCTCAGGCCCCAGTCACTCACTTGGGTCCATCAGGGGAGACCCTGCATTTGGCATCATGTTGGCAGGGGCTGAGCTCTGGAGAACAGACATCCACTAGCTGCTCACAGTAAGTCCCTGCAAGAAAGATGAGGGGGGGGGTGTATAGAGAAGGGAGCGAGAGAGACCTCCTGTGATCTGGCTGAGCCAGCACTCCCCAGGGAGAGAGAGGAGGACAAGATGACCTTTGCTCTCCAACATTTGCTAGATCAACAAATATACACCCAAGCCACCTACTATGCAGCCGTTTTGAATTGTCTGGTACAGAAGGCCTAGTCATCCAAAAGCTAAAATGTCTCAAATACCTTCTGTTATTGTCTTATAAGTGGGGGCCAACCAAACATGAGATTTGAGCGTACTCAGACCTTAATTCTGCAACAGGGTTAACTATGATAATTTATATGATATGATAATTTATTGTTATTGTTATGCATAGATTCTTCTACTACCAGTGGTCATGACGAAGGACAAGGAGTTGTGTGGGCCACCAAAACCTGCCTCTTAACTAGTGGAAGTCAGTCCTCCAAGTGTATCTTTGCAAGGAGAAAACAGAAACTTAAATGAAAAAAAAAATTCTGGGATTCTCAGGATGCTGAATTCTGCTTCCAATACCACTTTCTACACTTTTTGCATGTCATCAAATAATGCACTTATATAAGATAAACTAGCTAGATGGAATGACTGGCAATATAAAGGAATGTGTGTTTGAGTGCACGCACACAAATTTGTGGAAAGTGACATTAGATGGAGATGGATCCACAACAAAGGAAGTGTGTTTTCCTAATGAAGAGAGAAGAAAATGAATCAGTTGCCAGAACCTGTTAGTCAGCAGGACCTCCTGCGTGCCTAAATTCATACAATGTGCCCTCCAGATGCACAGCAGGCCAGCATACAGACCTAGTTGTTGTAGAGATCAGATTTTCCCATCTTTCTTTCCCTCATCAAATCACAATGTAAATATATTGCTATGGTCTCATGTCTTAGCACGCTGTGTTTTCTTCTTAGTGGAACAATGTTCATATTTAACTCCCAAATCCATAATTAAATACCACTCTAGGAAAGAGGGATCCCTTCCTGTATGCAAGGGAAAGGCAGATTCATAGGGCAGGCAGAAGGGAACCAATTTTGAGAAATCTGCATCCACTTTAGTTACAAAAGGGGACATCTCTAAAAGTAGGGGGACCATCCATAGGTCCCACTGAGTAGTAGAAAAATGGTATATATTTTAAATAAATAAAACAAAACATAAAATAATTAAAGGCCATCTGCAGTGAATACTGGGGTCTCTTGTATTGTAGAGTCTTGAATTCTGTGTAAAAGGACATTCATGATCAACCTGCCACCTGTATCTGTCAAAGGGAGCTCTGGCTCTCAAAAGTTCGTATGATGAAAATCTTGTCAGTCTCTAAAGGTGTCGCTGGACTCAAAACCCTGCTGTAATCCTGCCTCCAGTAATGGAGTGTGAAACTGAAATACCATAACATGTCCTGAAAATTTCTGCAACAGTCTGGTTACTGAGTTGGGACCTGCAGGGTCCACTGGATCCATCATTGCACAGATATGCCTACTGTACCTGTATAGAAGGGAAGACACAAGCATGAATAACTAGTGGACCCATTGATGCATGTGCCACTATTCTTGCAGCTGTTGTTATTACAGATGTTGGTCTTTAGACTGCAGGTTGGTCCTTCAAATCCATCCACACAGAAACACCTGTCAGAAGGGAAATAATGGCTATTTAACAGAAATTGGAAGCTGTTTGCCATAGGGCATTTTGGAGGGTTTTAAGGCAATCAGGGTCTTTCCTAAGCAGCCCCAAGACCTCTGTGGCTCTGAAAACTGCACAGTCTTGCACCTGGGGCATTTCTGTATCTGACTTGAAGGATGTAAGTGGAATCAGTTGGATGGCCACTGGACTGAAAGAGGATTAAGAAGATCCTTGTTCTGCCAATGATCTAGGATAGATGGAGCTTAGCATGTGTTAAATTCAACAATAGTGTGAAAGATATGATGTGAGGAAAAAAGAGGGGTCTTTGGTTCACACAAGAAATAGGCACAGGCCTGAGAAGCCACAGAGTATAAGAATCAGTTTTCAAAACCAGATTATGACCATATTTTTATGCCAAAGCCATAATACTAAATTTATTTCACTTTTGCCAAATAGCTCTATCTCTGGTTTTTCATAAGCTCTCTCTCTGGCAGTGTGCTCTTCATACATGCAGTGGTATGCAGGAATAGCTGGATAAGTGTAGTCGTGAACTGCATGTGAATGCTTATAAATGTATTGTGCATCACTCCATGTACAGGTGGACACTGATCAACAGAGATGCACTGCATTTGCATGAAGTATTGGAGGGTAGTAAATTGCAGATTAGCATGTGTAGGGTATCTTGCATATGATGGCATATACATGTATATGGCCTGCAACATATTTAGCTGGGAGGGGTGAAGGACCAGGTGACCTTCTTGTACAAACACGAGTTGCTCTATGGGCTGAAGGCCCTGATACCCTTTCCAAGAAGAGTCATCTCTCTATTTTCTACCTCTCCCAAAGACAGAATGAAGCATGGCATGTGTAAAGAATCAGCTTTGTCAATCCCCAAAGGACACTGTGTGCTGGCTTTGAAGATGCTGGGTTGTTATGGTGACAGGATGAGAGGCCATTTAGCATCCTGGCAATTTGGGTGCACAGACAAGGCTGGGGCCCCATTCTCTCTCCACTGCCTGCAGTTTATTTTCAGCCACTAATTATGGTCTGTTTCCCAGAAAGCCGCCCACACTGTACTCTGAAGAGTGGAGTGAGGAGGAGTCCTGTGCATAGAGGTCCAGCTACAAGGCGAAGTCCATAGCACCCCAAGAGGCCAAAAAAAGTTACTAATTCAGGGGGACACACGTCTGCTAATAATTTTCTCTCGCAGGATCCAGCCCATATTTATAGAAAGAAACTAGAGAATCAGAGGGCCTGGGGTGGAGATGGATCTTGTTTACACAGTGGTGGTGGGCACGAGTGCATGGCTGGATGTCAAAGAATTGCTTCCCAATCTTTTCAACTACTGACTGCTGCTTTAAGGAAAGGGGCAGCAAGTTTTGCTCTGCCACATTAGTTGAAGGCCTTAAAGATAAACAGAAGGCCTTATAGCTGGGCAGCCTATGGTGCACCACTGGGATTAGCGCCAGCTAGGTAAAGCATCTCAAACCATCGTGAATATGAAGATACAGCCCACGACCAAGCAAAGCCCCTGTCCCAGATGGGAAGCTGCCACTCACGTGAAACTGGCTCCATCCCCTTCATGAGACAGACAAGTTCCACCATTCTCACAAGGGCTACTGGAGCAGCCATCAAGAGAAAGTTCACAGTTTCGACCCTGAAATAAGAGGAGGAAGCAGCCACAATTCAGAGAATGAAAGGCTAAACTCTGGCTGGGAAGTGGATTTTTTCAGCCCCAGAAGCTTGCTCCTCAGCCATAAAAACCCAAGAAACTGATTGGGGTTGCTACCTGTAGTAAAATGGCTCACCTTCTTTTGGTAAAGTTTTGCTAGCAACATTTCCCTTTCAGATTCAGTGTTACTCAACTGCAATGGCTGACATTTGCATATATTTAAATGAAGCAAGATATGAAAATGAAGTAGCTGGAGCTTTCCCCCTACTCTGGAAAACAGTGGCAGTCAGAGGCTAATGACGGGCTGGGCCAAGCAACTGCCCTGATGAAATGTGGGATGAGTCTGGGCCCTGCTCAGAGCCTATGTCCTTGGCCCAGAGAGGCTACTGCTGGAGCGGCATGGCTCTCAAAGCAAGGAGGAAGTCATGCCCCCCCTTTCACCCTCCCTCATCCCCATTGTCTTGCTAAGCCTCCTCCTCCTCACCTTGAAGCCACTGGAGCAGGCACAGCGATATGAATCCATAGGGTCTGGGTGACAGGTGCCCTTGTTTTGGCAGGGGCTGGAGAGGCAGGGATTACACTTGGCCTGGATGCTCAGAGGCAGAGAGCCTGCAGAAATAGAGGGGACAGGAAAGTGCACGCACAGGAGTGAGCAACTATAACCAAGGCCCTTACTATGTGTGTCAGTGTTTCTACTTAGGATCCTCTTATAATGCCTGTGGCCACTTTGGTCACAGCCCCATCCAGGTCACGGGCTTAAAACTGCAGAGGCATTCTTGGTCAGAAGCAATCACAGGTGAAAGGTCCTAGGATGGAGACTTTTATGTCTGTTAGGATGTATTTAGTTGTAGTGTCTTGACATGGGAGAGAGGCAGCATGTTCTCCCGCCTAGCGCCATCTTGGCCTCGTGCCTGTGACTCTCCTCCAGAGGTCTGCCTTCCGAAAGGATGATCCTACCTCCTGAGCCCTGTTCAGGACGCATTTGCGGACCAGTCAAGCAGGGCCTGGAGGTTCCACGTGTCACAATCCATCCACGAGCATCAAATCATTCCCTCCACTCATGTACATCTGCACACATTAGCAACTCCAATAATGCTCCTCTTTCCATGCACTCAGCCTGCAACACCCCCACCCATTCAATACCTGTGCCCTCCCAACTTTTGCTCTTGACTTGGTCTTGACGCTTAGCTGCTTGTGCGCAGCCCCCATCTGACTGAGAGAAGACAAGAAGAGAGCAACTGGGAGACTCCCTTCCTCTCCCCACTGCCCCAGTCACTTACCTTGGCACTCAAACTTTTTGGCTGGAGTGGTGAGCAGCAGCTTGCCCTCCATATCAGCAGGGCCAGCACAACGGGCGATGCCAGGCTCTTTGTAGCCAGTTTTGACCCAGCCTGAGAGCCAGCGCATGTGGCAATCACAGTACAGTGGGTTGGCACCGATAGCTCTGTGGGGCAGGGAGAACCAAAGCTTCTGCATCACTATTAAAGGCACAGTGGCTTTCTGCATCTGGGCACTACTGTGGCGGTTTATAGACTCTACCAGTTAACCCAGCTTTGATTTGGCATGCTAGACAATGGCCCTGGAACTGAATGTTAATCTTCAGGTGTCCAGATCTGTCTTTGAATTTGTCTGCTTAAAGCAAGATGGTTACGTTCTGGGCTAGTCTCTCCTCATTCACATTCTGGAGTTTTAGGGCTGATTCACACATGCAGTGCACATCACTTAGTATCTTAGTACTTGATGACATCGCTCAGTGAGTGGCAATGAAATGTGAATTGTTTCCAGTGAAATGCGGAGTGTTCACACAGATCATCACTGGATGTTGCAGAGCAAAGAACACGTATAGAAGCAGCCCCACATTCCCCTGAACTGTGGTGGGGAAAACAGAGGCACAGTGTAGTTACTTCGCTAACCAAGTCTTACTGACCATCTGGGTGTCAAGAACCAACAGGATCCCATAGGGGCCTCACTCCTTTGCCTTATCTATAGGGGTTAAAAACTGGTCACAGATGCAAGTATGAATTGCAGCAAAATGCGGTTGGATTGATTCCATCACTTCGCAGCATCTCAAACACACCCACCCACAGAACTTCTGGCAGCCATTAAAACAAATGAAAATAAGATTTCACTTCTTCCTAGCACAGTGTTCTGGAATTCTCCCACCAACTGAACAAAACAGATGAAAATAAATTATGTTCTCTGATTGGTACACCCCTGGTACAGTCCCAGGGAGTGCAAATCAGATCCCCAACAGGAGTCCCCTAGAGGGAGAGGGGATGCTCAGACTGACACAGATACTCACAAGTGAGAAAGGGAGATGACGTCAGCAAAGATCCCCTCTGGGAGAGTGGAGATATCGTTTCCATGGAGGGACCTACACACAAGCACAGACGATAGTTCTTAATGCCTGGGGACTGGGCTGCGTCAGGTAAAGTTCCTGCCCTGTCCAAGGGGTGGGTAGGGGTGGGTTGGTAGACTGGCCTAGTTAGCTAAAGGCACAGGAAAAGCCAAGTGATTTGCCATGGGCCCTCAAACACACATTAGAAAAGTAGCCTATGAGTACAGGATCTAAGAGCTCAGTGCAAAACGAAACAGTCCTTCCCCTGCTACCTTTTGCCTCACTGCTAAGCTTCTTAAAGAAACAGTTTCCCATTCCCATCAAGAATAAGGGTTAGACTCCAGAGGAATAGACTAATTTGAATTCTTGGAGAAGTCGAAGGAGAAGGAGCTTGTGGTGAACTCTTCAGGTTGGCATGACTCAGTGTGTGTGTGCATGTATGAATGCAAAGTACAAGGTACCTACAGCAGTCGTAGAGAACGGAGACCTTCAAAGGCCAACGGGGGGATGCACTGGAGCGCGTTGTAGCTGAGGATCCTGGGTGATGATGGAAAAAGGAAAGAATAATCTGGATTATCACAGTCTCTCTGAACACATCCCACACACTGACTGAGAGGGTGTCTGATTTCCTTCCCCCAAGCTCTAGCTGGATTGAGTGTTTCAATGTTCCCCAAAGGCAACTCACAAAAAATGGGGTCTCTTTTTATTCTTGGGGTCTGGGTGTATTCCCTCCTGTGTGATTGCTGGTATCACAGTCAATTCATATTTTATTCACTTCATGTACAATACACAGCATAATCTGGCATGAGCTTAAAACGGCACAACTGATGATAATACAGATAACACTAGACAAGCTTGCAAATTAAAAATGTTTAGTCAAAATGCTATTTTATTTCATGCCCAGTAATTAATTACTTTAATGATCAAAATATTACAGAATCTCACTGTAAGTAATAGTCTAAATTTATAAGACTGATAGCTTGTTTCCCTCCCAAAACAAGTAACATAGGTATGCAAAGGGCGGAGGCAACAGTATGGTATTCAAAGTCAATACTGTCCCTCATCTTTTTCATATGGGATGGGTTTGACTGAAATCTGATTAACAACCTATAATTTAAAGATGCTGATAACAAATAAATCAGTTAATTACAAATTGATTGATACTTTCAATCTTAAATGCAACTTCTAAATTAGCAATGTAAATTTCCAGACTTCCTGGTTGATTGTTAAAACTTGGAGCCCTGGCACACACCGAATTTCACTGTCAGTAGAACAAGAAAAAAATCCCCAGCATTTATGATTATATAGCAGTTTTAGGATTTTTAAACTGATGTCAGGATGGGGTTTGACCTCTACCTTTCATGTGGATTTTGACAACTTTCAGAATCTAAAATTGAACTGGCATCTAACAAAGAGAGTTGTGGTTCTCAAAAGCTTATGCTACAGTAAAGTTGGTTAATCTTAAAGGTGCTACTGGACTCTTTACTATTGTGGTGTGAGCTCTCATAGGCAGGAGGATGCTATAGTAGGCGTGCACTCGTGTTTAGATATTTGGAAACAGCCTTGTCCACTCTTTCTAGCAATGTCCTCTTCAGTCAGTTGGTGGCCTCTATAGATCAAGGCAGGGCTGGATCGAGGGGGAAAGGGGGGGTAGTCTGCCCCCGGTGCTGCCAAAGAGGGGGCACCAGGCGCAGCTGCCAGCCGCCAGGAGTGCACCAGCAGCAGCACGGGCAGCTGGGAGGCCGCCTGCACCATTTGCCTGCCCAGCAGGACAGGGAGCACGTGGCAAGCTGGCTGCCCCCTCAGCCGGGCAGGTGAATGGCACGGAGAGCTGGGAGGCCACCCGCACCACTCGCCTGCCTGGCTGAGGGGGCGGCCAGCTTGCCTCTTGCCCCCTGTCCTGCTGGGCAAGACATCATCACGCAGCGCCGGGAGCATGCAAGGGTAGCCGGAATCGGGTTGTCCCGGGCACCGGGCACCCTAGGTCCGGCCCTGGATCAAGGGCAGCTAGCAGTAAACACAGCTGCTCTGAGCAGTAAAAGCTGCAGCAGTGCACTCTTTCTGATCTGCTATGCAGATTTTTCACTAGGTACTCACAAGGTGGTAAGCTGGCTCATATTGGTGAAAGATGAGTTGCTGAGGGAGTTGATCTTGTTGTTGCTCAAATCCCTGTAAGAAAAGAAATACCAGACAGGCTATAACATCACCATTGATATACTCATCCTTCAGCACATTCTGACCTCTTCTCAGTACCCACTGGAGTGCTAACTATCCATTACACACTACCCATTCCAGATGTATACCTGGAAATCTGTGCTGGGAATCCAATTCACGTGGGGGCTCATCATGACTGGAACTCTGGCATATACAAAGATGCTCCCACTGAAATGACCCCAGGGGACTGCTATTTGCCACACTGAGGAAACCTAGGTGTACCCCATCAGTATATGTGGAGCCCCCATCAAGGCAAATATTGCCAGTTCTGGGCTGCATCAAGTTTGAAAAATGGCACCTAAGAGGGGGAGGCTGAAGCCCTTTTGCTGGTGTGCTGAAGTCCCAATCAGAATTGGGCCTTCACATGGATATGAATTTAGTTCCCAGCACAAACCAGCAACGTCTGATTACATGGTCCCAAGGAATATCCAGGGGAAAATGTGTACTTAGGTCCTACTTCAAGCACATGAGTCCTCTGTACTTTTCATGTGCAACTGTGGTTTCAGAGTTGCATTTCCAGCATAAACAACAGCCCCTTCATTCGCCTTATCCTCTGGACAGGTTACTGCACCATGCCAGCTAATTCCTCTAATCACTTTGCTGTCTGGTGCTACTGGAAAGGAGTCTTGATAAACTGCTTCATACACGGGAAGTGGAGGGGAGACGCCTAGAGAAGTACCACATCTATGAGGGCATTCAGAGAGAAGGCTCTTTCTTCCTTTGGGAAGACAATCTGTTTCTAAAAAATATCCAAGTTTAAAATAAAGTTATTCTGGTATTCAAAGAAGCCCAGAGGAACAGAGACTAATGTGACCCCAGCAGAAACAATTCAAAGACACCCCCCCCCCAAAGATATGGATGATTACTATATATGCAGTACGCAGCAGCAGTGAAAAAAGCAAACTCCATGTTAGGAAATATTAGGAAAGGGACTGAAAATAAGATGGCCAGTACTGTAACTCCCTTGCATAGAACCATGGTGCACCTTCCTTTGGAATACTGTGTGGAGATCTGGTTACCATATCTCAAAAAGGATATTGCAGAGCTGGAAAAGTATAGAAGACGACAACCAAGATGATTAAGGTGTTGGAGCACCATTCCTATGAGGAAACTCTGGAGAATCTGGGAATTTTCAATCTAGAAAAAGGTGGCTAATGGGAAGTAACAGAGGTTTATCAAGTTATGCATGGAGTAGAGAAAGTGGATTGAGCTTCTCCTCTCCCCTAATACTACAACTCAGGGGCACTCAATGAAGTTGTTGGGGAAAAGGTTCAGGACAGACAGGGAAATACTTCTTTCATAGATTTGGCTTCCTTGCAGTCCCATACTGGGCCTACACAGTACCCCCACCCCAATGTGTGACTACACAGAAGACCACTCGATATAAAACAGTTACAGATAAGTGAAACTCCATTTTACTGTCTTTACTGAATGAGTCATTAAACCATGGAATCTCTGCTAGTGGACACAGTGATGGCCATGAATATGGATGGCTTTAAAACAGGGTTAGACAGATACATGGATAGCGCCAATATGTAGAGAACCAATATATAGAACCTCCATATATAGAGGCAGAAAACCTCTACATACCTGTGCAGCATCAGTGGAAAGCCTTGGCCTCTGTGCCCTGTTTGTTTGGCCCTACAGCACCTCTGACTTGCTCCTGTGTGAAACAGCATGCTGGACTAGAGGGAATTTTGGTCTGAGCTAGCAGGCTCTGCTCATGTTCTTATATTAAGAGAAAATAGTTAGACTGGAATGCACTTGCGGAGGAGTTTTGTTCACCCACTACTTGGCCTGAGTTAACTGCACTCTGTTCAGAATGTCCCAACGATCATAAGAATGTTTTAATTTCAGCCTGTTTGGGGAATGTGCCCTTTCAATTAAGAAAGGTGAAATTTTAAAATATTTCCAATTATCAATCTCTTTTCCTCAAGTCTGTCTTACACTCTCCTCAGCTGCAGAGAACAGCTGCACATTATATTTTAAACGCATTTTAAATTTCATGTGATTCACAACGTTCCCAACTGCCATTGCCTCCTCTCACTCTTTATGTAGCTCAAAGGAAGCAGGAAGAGTTTCCCATCTTCTGTGCTAACTTCCTTCACCATCCTCCTCGTATCCATTTCTCTAAAGTTCTATACCAGTGATGGTGAACCTTTTTGAGCCCGAGTGCCCAAACTGCAACACAAAACCAACTTATTTGTTTCAAAGTGCCAGCACTGCAATTAAACTTGAATACTGAGGTTTTAGTTTAGAAACAACTCATACAGTTGTCCAAAGTAATTAACATATTTTGTCTTAAAAGAGCCCCCCCCCCATCACAAATGAAAGTAAAGGAGCAGAGTAGAATGAATGCAAGCAGCTTGCGTTCCTTTGGAGCTCAGCACCACTCGCCTTGCACTCATTCATTTTCTCTCCCCCCCACATCACAAATGAAAGCAAAGGAGCAGAGCAGAAGGAATCCAAGCAGCTTACTGTTCCTTTGAAGCCCAGCACCACTCGGCTTGCGCTCAGAGGAAAAGGAATCACGTGGGCGGGCCCAAAACCCACGTGACCTCTCTTCAGCTCTACTGGAACACCGTTCCTGTGCGTTCGGGCTCCAAATGAGCCCTGGGAAAAGGAATCACATGGGTGGGGCCAAAACCCATGCCTCCAAATAAGCCCTGGCTCACGTGCCCACAGAGAGGGCTCTGCGGGCCGGCTGTGGCATGCGTTCCATAGGTTCGCCATCGCTGTTCTATACTGTCTCATGTTTTCTATGAGATATACTTTGTTTGCCTATTACTGCCCAGAACAGGCTGGGTAATGCAGCACCTGAGTGCACAATTCAGCCAGGCCTTCTGCTCCAATGTTATTCATATCTACATGGTGTTATTGGGCACTCGCTTCTGATGTAATTTCAGATGTTTGATGCTGCCATAAATAGCCGCATCCCTGTAAGTGTACTCTTTTGCCCTGGCAAGCAGCAGGGCAAAAGAGTACACTTATAGGGATGCAGCTATTCTACTAAGGCCTCCTATATTCCTATTCTACTAGAATACTACTATTCTACTATGTTCCTATTCTACTAAGGCTTTCTATGTTCCCCATCAACCCACTGCACTGATCCTAGTTTGGCTGAACCTTGAAAACCAAAACAGTTGATCAGCATCCACAGAGGCACAAGTCTGCATCACTCTTCATCAGTCTTTCACTTCCAAACATTCCTATGGATAAATAGCCTGGATACCAGATATGAAGGTGCAGGAAGGGTCAAGAGCCTTCCGATCTAATCCTGGAAAATGGCTTTTAAAAGTAGATGTGATGCTCCGTACTTCTCCTGCCTCACTGAGAACGGCAATCCCTTGTGGATTGTGAGGTCACCTCTGTTTACTGGTCACCTACTTACACCAGCTGAAGGTAACGGAAGGTAGAGAGCTGTCCAGGCACCAGGGTGAATTGATTGCCATCCAAATAGCTGCAAGAACAATCAAGGATATATCAGAGATCACAACTGAGAAAGGACAGCAGAATGCTAATAATGGCATCCAGAAAAGGATTGTGAACTTAGGAGCCATAAGCAGTGAGGGGCATAGTCGCTCAGACGGTGCGACCAGCTAGTGGGAAACCATCTGACTGCTACTGTGTTTGTAAACATATGCGCTTCTCATTGTATTTCTAATATAATGTAGGAGCAAGCATCCTTTTAGGAGTACATGTTCCTTTATTTTATCTATTTATTTACTTACTTATGTTATTTATAGTCTGACTTTCTCACTGAGACTCAAGGTGGATTACACTGTGTGAGTCTGTACAGTCAATATCAAAGACATTTCAATAAACATGTAATAGGTATATATACATGCAAATTTCTTAAATCTGAAATGATGCGAGTTCCACGCTTACTATCTTTCAGTCTCTGCCATTTCAATAGCTATGTACATAATTAACTAACTTCATGGACCGATCATTTAGGTCTCTTTTGTACGCCCCACATACCAATAATTCAAACTAATTATTATTGTTATTATTTTCAAAAAAGTATGTATTCATAGACCATTAAGCATCTGGTTTTTGAACTTACATTAAAAAAAAAAGCATCAGGATAGGGAAGTACGCAGACCTTACAAGGATGTCGCTGCTTTCACAGAGTCAAATGAGGACTGATGCAGGTAGTTCCTCACTTGGTTATTCCTGTCCCCTTAACCCAAAGAAGCAACACATGCGTCCTCACAACATCCCTCTTCCAAGGCACTGTCAAATCGGCATTACTTACAGCTCTGTGACATTCTTGGGGATGCCCTTGGGGAGGGATTTCAGGTGCTTGTTGCTGCAACGAACGACAGTGTCCAGGCAAGTGCACTCCTGGGGGCACTGAGGGCGTGGGAAACAGCTTGCCTCCTCCTGACCTGCCAAGGTACAAGCCAAAGGAGCCACAGAGAAAAAGGGCATTATGATGGCATTTAAGAATCCTGATGGAGGTATTATTCCAAATCTCTCCAGGGAAATCAGGATCTCTGCCTTCCCCGACCACTTTAATGGCTCCTGTTTTTCTAATGGCCACAGGCACCAACAATTAGAGCAGAGAAGATTAATTCATTTATGAGATTTATTTCAAACTAAAAATGTAGTTTTTAATTGGAAAAGGTGTGAATGGTCCCTTTGACATAAATGCTCTTCCATTGATTTCTATAAAAGACTCAGTGCAGAAAAGTGTCCTGAAAGAGCTACGGGGCTATTAATTTGTTTTTCTGATCAGCAGCCACCTCCAACCATCTTCCACATACATCATATCAGAAACTTCTATTTGAATCAGGGCTAACTGATTAAGCTGTTTTGCCAAACAACAAATGATTTTTAGGATATTTAGGAAGGTAACCCTGTGTTAAACATCTCCAAAATATCTCCAGTGTTGAGTAATTGTATTTTCATTTATACTGAATGGTTAAATAGCTGATTTAACAGCACAATCCTGAGCAAGTGGGGGGATGAAAGCACTCAGGGAACTGACCAGCAGTTACGCTGGTATATCCTAGACTTATGCTGGCATAAACCCCCCCTACGCCCGCGCAGTGGTGCAGCACCTCTCCACCTGGATCCTCCACTGGTGCCAGCCCAGGGTGGCCTGGTGCGAGCATAACTGTGGTATAAAATCCTGTGCTGGCATG
This sequence comes from Eublepharis macularius, assembly GCF_028583425.1. Taxonomy (NCBI): domain Eukaryota; kingdom Metazoa; phylum Chordata; class Lepidosauria; order Squamata; family Eublepharidae; genus Eublepharis; species Eublepharis macularius. The sequence continues at coordinate 64,594,387 of NC_072795.1, read as the reverse complement.
CCACAGGGTGTGCCGGGGTGGGACATAAGTCAGTCAGCTCCCTAAGCTATTTCAGGCTTAGGGAATGGACTAGCGGTGCAGCAGTATACATGGGTGTACAGTCGCTGCCGCCCCAGCGGGTCTCAGGATTGCGCTGTAACTTGACTTACTTTTCATCAATTAATTGACTTAGAAAATGTTTGAAACTAGTCGACAACCATATTAGCAGCCCGTTAAATAAACAGGGTCTGCTACATCCCTGGCAAAATTCGTATCTTGGCAGTGCCAGAGAAGTCCATGTAAAAACTGATGGATAGCAAAGGGGTCCATGCTGGAACACTAGAGATGGTCATTCCAGTTCAGGGAACTTTGAGAAGAGCAGCAGACTGCACTGTATAATATGCACATATGTGTACAAGCATACACATATGGCTGCTGTTGCTACGACTCAAAAGAGTCTGCCCACATGGTTTCTAAGGGGACAATGGGCATAGTTTCACATACATTATTTCATCTGTGCAGTACAGTCTCAGTTGGGTTCCCACTTCAGCCAGTCTTTATAAGGAAACTTATCTCCACATGTGTACATATCTTTTGTAGAACTGAGATATAAGGCAACAGTTTTACACATGCTGTACAGGCTGTGCTAATGGACATTTGGCATATTAAAAGTTTGTTTCAATATGCAACACTTCTGTGCTCCACTGAATCCAAATGCTCCACAATATGCATTTGTATATGTGCATCTCTGTGCTTAAATCTATACTGCAACAGTGTTAGGTAGGGAAAGAGATAGAAGGGGGCTAGACAAGGATTCTAACACTAGAGTACACTGACCCACTAGAAGAGATTCAAAGAGGCTTATGAAAGGGGTTTATGAAAGATTCTATGTAGCCATATCCACAGTTCGTGTAATTCTCTCCTCTATAATATTATCCAAAACACACAGTGCCTTTCAGTTACCTTCCTCACACCTGAAGTCAGGGAAGGCCACATCCTGCAGTGGGATTTGACGCAGGAAGTCTGGATTATGGCAGCGGGGGTTCCCTGTCACAATCTTCCTCCTGCGAAGCCAGTCACCTAACCAGGCCAGGCGGCAGTTGCAATTGAAGGGGTTAGCCAGCAGGTTCCTGGGTGAAAGGGATAAGATAGGGCATAAGTAACCTAAGCATCCATGAAGAGGGATAGCAGGAAAGACCTCTGCCCTTTTGCAAATCAAGCCACACTTGTGCTCGCTAGGCTAAAGCAGATGCAGCAAACTGGCTAATATTGTGAACTCTGAGCCAGGAAGTCAGTCCCTGGTTCAAACGTTACCTCAGTGATAGACTCACTGTGACACATTAGATAAGCCATAAGTTTTGCAGTGCCAGCCCCAGACCAGGAGAGGGCAAGATCATCCTAACCCTAACCCTAACCCTCCTCCCTGGCTGATTTGGGAGGGACTTTCCCACCTGATGTCAAGACTCACAGAGTGGACAGGGACTGCAATGTGTCAAAAGCACCAGGTGCAATAGTGCTGATTTGGTTGTCGTACAAAGAGAGAAGGCGCACATTGCGCAGCCCTGCGAAGCTGTCATTGTGGATGCAGCTGATGCGGTTGTTCCTTAACATCCTGGAGAGGAAAGAAAGCAGGAAGCAGCCTTTTCTACTAAGTACTTCAGAGATGTCTGGCAGCATCCTCCACACTCCTGCTGCTCCCCACATGTACTGCTAATCCACAAATATTGTTCTTGCACCCCACTTCAGTTGGAAGCAACTTACAATGTCCTCAGCCCATCAAGGCCCCGGAACATGGCACTGCGCACTGACTCCAGCTGGTTAGCAGTCAGGTGCAACTCACTGACTGAGGTCGCCCCCTCAAAGGCCCCATCCTCAATTTCTGACACCTTGTTGTTGCTCAGGTTTCTGGGGGAAAAGGAGTAAGATGTGAAGAGCAGACTGCGGGAATAGGAAGAAAGCTTTCTCATTTCTGCATACAGCCTCCAGGGAGCTCTCCTGTTTTTAGCCTTGGACCTGTGACATTAAGCAGAAGTATTCTCTGATACTGTTACTGACACTGTTTTTAAGGGTCTAGACATGCTCATAGGTCTGCCTCAGCTGTGAAAAAGTTCTGAATCTTTGGAAGACTGCTGAATTTAAAGCCCTGTCCCTACTGCCACCCCCATTGTCCTGAAACATCCCCCAGATATTGTGTAGGAAGGAGATTCTCTCTGTTACTGGAATCTCACAAACACACTTACATTTTCTTTAGATGTGGGAGCTTCTTGAAGATGCCTGTGGCTTCCAGCACTGTGATCTCATTATTATTTAGGCGCCTGCAAGAGAAACAAAGGAAAGTAAACACTAAAAAACTGGGAATGAAATTGAAGCCAGAAAAACAAAAGGATTCTGGGTACATCTCTCAATATTCTTGAAGGGCCCTTCACACATTCCTTCTTCCCATGCACTGAGGTGATCACTATGTAGGAAAGCATGCAAAAGTACAATATAAGTGATTACATGGGCTAAGAAGCCAACACATATCAGCTTTCTAAACTGCATCTGCAGCAGAAAAACACTTGCATTGCACTTAGAACAATACAACACCTGTGCTTTCTTCCACAAAGATTCTCTCAGAGTACATATTTGAAGTGGCTATATGAAAGTCTTAGTGATGTATGTAAGACAAGTGTCATTCTGCTGTACTATATGAAGTGCCTGAATGAAGATTAAGTAATGCATATAGGCTGTTTCAGACTAGAGAGACATACACCTACACATGACAGATAAAAAAGAAGGAAAGGGAAGAAACAGTGGTAACTGAGAAGCAAAAAGTCAAATGGAAGACAGACTCTTGCCCAGATGTGACTGAGTGGATGAACAAATTGTATGAATACACATCTATGGCCAAATTTAACCTCTTATATACATTATTTATCTGTCTGTCTGTCTATTTATTAATTAGTTCACTCTCCCTGTGAGTGGGCTCAGAAGGGATTTACATCATAAATACATAAAAACAATTAAGAACAATTAAAAACATTGGTAGCAATCATGTAGAAACAGTGTTAAACGTAATTGTATTTATTTATTTATTCAATTTTTAGCCTGCCCTCCCCACGAGCAGAGGAGGCAGCTCATATTGCACCCTACATTTCATAATAGACCAATCTTAGAATTTAAAAAATGGGAAGACTTTCTGACTATGTAGTTGAAAATTAAGAAAAACTAAGAATAGCAATGACTAAAGTAGATCACCCATAAAATTAACATTTTAAAATCTTGAATATAAAATGTTGAGTGTATGCAAATAAGGGAATGGAGAGGAGAAATATTTTGTAGTATAATATGCTGTTATATATTCTGTTTCTATTGTCTTTGTGTACTGTTACATATTTTGTTTATACTATTTTATGCATTATTTACTGTCTTTATTGTTTACTATCTACCTTTTTTTCCTTGCAAAACTTTAAAAAAGAGAGAGAGAAGCAAAAAGTCCAGGAAAAGAATGGAGCAGTTCTGGACTGTGCCAATGCATACAGTGAGAAGCAGGTGGCAAAGATAAGGGTTAAGGAGAGTGAAAAATGGCCATGGTGCTTTGCTTGCTTAATAAGACAATTTGAGCTATCCTCTGTGGGTACATTTGCTCTTAAGTGACTCAAATTTGAAAAGGGAAAGCCCACTAATAACAAGCAGCTTTCCTCTTATATCTCTTTTTTACCTTAAATAACTGCAAATTGGGCAGAATTCACAATTGGCAGCAAACACTCAATTAACTTTTAAAATAGTGATTCTATCTGTATGCCTAAACATTCTTTGATTTTCAAAACATCAGTAATCCTAAAATAATAAAACGTAGAGCTACTTTCCACTGGCTGTTAAAACAAAAATGTAACATAGTCTGTCTGCAAGGAGACACATATTAGAAAGCAAGATGTAAAATATTTGAAACTTGCTAAACTGGGAAAAGAATTTGTTGCTGCTTCTAAAAAGAAAAAGAGAGGTGTTGTACTATACATAAAAGATGATTGCAGCCCAGACTAGTGTTAAACGACGTAGAAGCCAGATATGTAGCAGTGGAAATTATATGGAATTCTAAGAAGACATTGTTGATTGGGATTTATGCACCTAATGGTGCATAAATAGAGAAACAATTAGATGACCTATCCTACGATCACATAATCTTGGCAGGTGACTTCAATGGAGTTACAAACTTGGAAGACGATAAGCAGTCTAAAGCAGCTCACAATAAAAGAGGATTATTGCCAAAGACTTTTTTTGAGCTTAAGGAACAAGAAAACTTAGAGGATGTATGGAGGAGACAATATCCTAAAAATAGACAATATACATTTTACTCTGCGAGACATTTGACACTATCAAGAATTGACATGATCTGGGCCTCTAAAGACTTGGCACTATGGACAAGAGATGTGGACATAATGCCTAAGGTAGGCTCAGATCACAATCCAAATATGTGGAGATTTGGGAAAAATCTCAAAAGGAAAGGATGGAGAATAAACGAAGATTTGTTACAAATAGAAGAAAACATTGCGTTGCTATGAAGAGAGACCAAATTTTTTATACAATACAATTTGAATAAAGAAGTGCCGACTAACAAGGTATGGGACACTTACAAAGCAGTGATAAGAGGTGTACTAATGGACTTGAATGCAAGGAGCAGGAGGAAAAAGGAGGAAAAGAGATCTGAAATTCTGGATAAAATAAAAGCCAAAGAGATACAGCTTAAGAAAAGACCAGGGAAAAAGAAAATATATCAGGACATTAAAATTTTGTAGGAGCAATTGACGGCAATGGACAACAAAGAACTAGAATGGAATCTTAAGAAGATGAAACAGAGGTCGTTTGAAGGTGCTAACAAGCCCGGGAAGTATTTGGCGTGGCAATTGAAAAAAAGGAAGGAGAAGAAAATTATAAGTAAAATTCTGGAAGATGAGAAGGTGTTGATGGATCAAGCTGCGATTAGTAGAGCCTTCTTTAAATTCTATGCAAAACTGTACCAAAAAAAAGAAGTGTGTAAGAGTTCAATAGCGGAATATTTAGAGAAGATGAAAATTCCGACAATCCCCGAAAAATGGAAAGAGAAACTAAATAAGGAAGTGACAGAAGAAGAAATAAGAGACGCTATACAATCAACCAAATTAGGGAAGGCACCAGGACCAGATGGCCTAACGGCAAAGTTTTACAAAGTGATGGTTAATGAACTGGCGCCCTTCCTGAAAGAGGCAATGAACGGAGCAATGCAAAACCAAAGAGTTCCTGATTCATGGAATGAAGCCAACATATCACTGATTCCGAAGGAGGGTCAAGATTTGACGAATGTTAAGAATTACAGACCAATCTCCTTGTTGAATAATGATTATAAAATATTTGCAAAGGTGTTGGCAGAGAGAATGAAAGGATGGATGTCGGAGTTCATTGCTGAGGAGCAGGTGGGATTTTTACCTAACAGACAAATTAAAGACAATTTGAGGACAGTGATAAACGCTATTGAATATTATGACAAGCACTGTGACAGAGAGGTTGGTTTTTTCTTCGTGGACGCGGAAAAAGCATTTGATAATCTGAACTGGGATTTTATGTTTGCCACTATGGAAAAGCTGCAAATGGGAGAAAAGTTCATGCAAGCGGCCAAGGAAATCTACAGAGACCAAAGTGCAGCAATCATAGTGAATGAGGACTTGACTAAAAAATTGAAAATAAGTAAAGGAACAAGACAGGGGTGCCCTTTGTCACCATTGCTATTTATCTTGATCTTGGAAATACTGATGATTCAAATAAGAGAGGATGATACAATTCAAGGCATGAAAATAAAAGAGTTTTCCTACAAGGTTAGGGCCTTTGCAGATGATATAATGTTAATAGTAGAGGACCCAATTGAAAATATGCCAAAGGTAATAGAGAAAATAAAACAGTTTGGAGACCTGGCTGGATTTTATGTGAATAAAAAGAAGTCAAAGATTTTATGTAAGAACATGACTAAGCAGAAGCAGCAAGATCTAATGGAGATAACAAACTGTGAGGTAACTAATAAAGTAAAATATTTGGGCATTGAACTGACTGCGAAAAATATAGATTTGTTTAAAAATAATTATGAGAAACTATGGATACAAATAGAGAGAGACTTAATAAAATGGAACAAACTGAACCTATCCTGGTTGGGAAGAATAGCAGCAGTAAAAATGAATGTTTTACCACGAGTAATGTTCTTGTTGCAAACTATTCCAATCATCCGAGACTCCAAACGATAAATGGCAAAGGAAAATTTCAGACTTTGTGTGGGCAGGCAAGAAACCTCGAGTGAAAATGAAGGTACTACAAGATGCGAAGGAAAGAGGTGGTCTACAGCTGCCCAACATAAGGTTATACCATGAAGCAATATGTCTGGTATGGCTGAAAGACTGGATAATGTTAAAAAACCGTAAGCTTCTGGCCTTGGAAGGACATAAAAAATTATTTGGATGGCATGCATACATGTGGTATGACAAAGTAAAAGCGGACTCTATGTTTCTGCACCATTACATTCGAAGAAGCCTCTTCACGGTCTGGAAGAAATACAAAGCGTACATGGAGGATGGAATTCCTTCATGGGTGGTTTCGTACAAAATAATAGATCCAAGAACTGTTGATAATGAACAGCAATGTTTAACGTACAAGGAGATTACACAGATACAATATTCAAAGCTGAGAATAAAGACTGAAGAAGAATTTTCTCCTTGCTATGGATGGTTTCAGTACAGACAGATCAGAGATCTTTATAATGCGGACTGCCTGAGAGGAGGTATAAGATTGGAAAAATCGGAGTTGGAGGAAGTGTTACTACAAGAAGGCAAGAAAGAAATATCTAAAATTTATAAATTACTTTTGAAATGATATACAGAGGACGAAACAGTAAAAGTCCAGATGGTGAAGCGGGCAATAAATTTTCATAAAGAGATAACGATGGAGGCGTGGGAGCATCTATGGAAAAATACATTGAAGATTTCAACGTGTACGAATGTTAAAGAGAATGTGTACAAAATGATCTACAGATGGTATCTAACACCAAAGAAAATTGCGCTTGGAAATACCAATATGTCGGACAAATGCTGGAAATGCAGAAAGCATGAAGGTTCACTATATCACATGTGGTGGACCTGTGAAGTAGCCAAGCAGTACTGGGGAGAAATAATTGAAGCAATCAATGAGATTTTGCAAATTCAAATTAATAAGAACCCAGAACTGTTGCTACTGAACCTTGGAATGGAGACTGTTCCAGTGCAGTATAGAACATTGTTATTTTACATGACTGTTGTGGCAAGACTTTTGTATGCGCAGAAATGGAAGACACAAGAAATACTAACTGTAGAAGACTGGATTTATAAATTGCTGTACATGGCAGAAATGGACAAAATGACAAGGAAACTTAAAGATCTTCCGGGACACTATCCTATATAATTCATACAATGCAGATTTGGACTTTTTGAGTAATAAAGTTAAGATATTGAAAGACGTCCCATTTCTAGTTCGGAAAAGATGTTTTAAGTATAAAAAGTTCGCAGCTCTTCTGAGAGAACGTGGAATAAAGTACAAATGGTTATTTCCGGAAGGAATCTGGTTCAGTCACAAAGATCAAGCTTTCAAGATATTATCAGAAGATCAACTAAGGGATTTTGAGGATAAAAATCCGGAATTTCAGTGCACCAAGCAAGACGAAAAGGAGAAGTCTGGGGGGGGGGAGGAAACGAGCACTGCGGCTGCAGTTGCTCAGAGAGAACTGCGTCCGGGACCCAGGAGGGGAAGGAAAATTTAATTTGAATTTAAATTGTAATTTGCATTTAGTAAGGTCAACCACTCCATCAATATAACATAAAGCTTTAACTTTTGAATAATGGCAGTATGAAGGGAAAACATTTTGTGTAGCATAGTTGTTACATGTTGTAGTTGTTGTGTTTTTTTTTCTTCCTCCCCATGTTCCCTTCTTCCCCTTGTATTGTTAGTTAATGTAGTTAATAAAAAGAATAAAAATTATATTAAAAAAAAGGAAACTTAAAGATCTTGACCTAGGGCAATACATTACTGATTGGGGGAAATTGAAACAATTTTTGGAAAAAAAATGGGATGTAAAAGGAGAACTGTGGCAGTTTGAGAATTTTTAAAGAAAAACAAGGATAAGAGAGAGAGAGGGGATCTTACCATATAGGGGAAATGTAATTATAATCTAAGCTAGTATAAGGGTTAGGGGAATCTTTTTTCAGAGTATATGAATAAGGGTATAGTTAAATAAATATACTAATGGGGTATACTATATATACTATATATATTATATTATGTTAGTGGATCAGATTGTATATTATATAATGACGGTGTAATATGGTGTCTTGTGCTGCGCCACATTGGTGGCAGGGCACACCGTAGGGATTTTAATACATATCATATTGACAGTAGTATATTTGATAGAATATATGTTTAAAAGAAATAGAATATGTTTAAATTAAGATTTTTGTTATATATTATATTATATTATACTGGTCTGCTATATTGAGGGGTATGAGATGTATACTATATTGATAGTATAACCGATAGATGTATATTATATTGATAGAATATTTGATAGTATAATTGATAGAAGTATACTATATTGATAGGATATTTGATATATATGATAGAATATCTGGAAAAAAAATTAGAATGCGCTTAGAGTAAGGGATTTTATTAAGTAATAAGAGGGGTTAAGGGTTGGAAAGCTGTTGGAAGTCGATAGGGAGGGGGGAGGAAAAGGGTGGGGGATAGGGTTAATTAGATATCGAGGGAATGTATGTATCGAATTTGAAAAGTTTAATTTGAAAAAAAAATTTAAATTTTTTTTTTTAAAGTAATCCTAAAATAAACTCTGGAACACCTTTGGTATCCATGATGTCATGGAGTGAACCAAGGAGTTTCGGGGTGGGAGGGTGAGGATGTAGTAAAGTTCACAGAGAAAGACAAAGCCTTACAACTCAGCTGTCGCCTGTGGAAGGCGCTCCGGGATCTTCATCAGTTTCAGATTGGAACATTCCACCACATTGGCTTCACAGCGGCACTTGGGAGGGCAGACCACATCACTGTGGCATTCGCTGTTCAGATGGTAATCTTCTGTACCTGCCCAGAGGAGACAACACCACCTGTTGGTGTATGTGTTCGTGTATACATATGGATGTGTGTGTGCATGTGTGGATGTGACAGCTGCTGCTACAAAAGTGCATTCTAGAAGCAAAGAGAGGTTCTTCCTGGCTAAGTGATATTTGGCATCCTCATTAGCCCCATGGAGCTCCCTCTTCACAGAACTGGAAAGCAAGGATCAGGTGCAGGAACCCAACTTTTCAACATGGTAAGGAATCTACAGGCACTTTAGAAAGAAGGCAATGGGCCGAGAGGTTTCTATAGCCTAAGCAGAATATTCGAGATCAAGTGAGAATTAAAATAGGTTTCCAAAAATCCATTCCTAGTTCCATCAGACTGCTCCTCCTTCCCAAATTGTACTGTCTCTTTGGTTATCTGTTCCCCATGTGCAGAACTCTGCCTGATTGTAACATAATTGGGAAATTAGGGGGGGGATTCCATGGGCCAATGATTCCTTTAGCTTTTATGGTATTTCTGTACATGTAAAGCTCTCTAAAATGGAGGTATTAGTATCGAAACATTTCCAACTTCTCCTGGCACCTCTTCTTCATGACCCCATGAAAAAGAAATCTGGTCAGCGTTCCATCCCAGATTGGAGGAGTGCAGATGCTACAGAAAAAGGGAACATTCAGCCCATTGACAGAGGCTCACCACAGTCCTAGTCTGATTCTGTGTTGTGCATGTTGCCTATCAAGACTCCATGCCACCTTTTGGGGGCTTAATTATAATCATTCCTACAACTCCATTCTGCCAGCAGAGGAGAGTACCATGAACACATGCATGCAACCAGCACACAAATCTTAGCAAACCTAGTCTTTACAGCTTGCTCACTTACCTGGGATAAAATACTGCTCTTTGGCTGTGAACAGAAAAGTGCAAACAGTGTTACTTGTAAACACAGTTAAACTTGGGATACTAAAGTCCATACCCCTCATTATTTTTCAGTACTCCAAGTATATATGCCAAGAAACTATGACAGTGACATCAACTCCTTGTTAAATTTATCTTTAAAAAATACCCATATGGTCCACCATTCATTACAGTATGCACATTCTTTCTGACACAAGTACTAATTTTTGTTTTAAAAAGAAAATGGCATACTCTTTGGCCTTTCAGTTTTCAAACAAGGCAATAGTTTTACAGTAACAGATGGAGCTCTGCTGAGGACTGAGTAGAATGTGATGGATCTGTTGCCTTGGCAGAGTCCTTTCTCCCTTGTCCTGTTTTTGTCTTCACTTTTAGGGTAGAGGCAGCCTTAGGCTTCGATCCAGTGATGTACGAGTGGAAACATAAACCGACTTAGGAAGCAATCCTAAGCATGTTTACTCAGAATCCTACTCAGGCCTATTCAATGGGGGTTACTCCCAGGAAAGTGTTCTTAGGATTGCACAGATAGTGCCGTTCTTGTGCAACACCTAATGCTTTCCTCCATATAGAATATATAGTGACCAGAAACTTGATTGCACAAGATCTTGCACTAGTGGATTTGCAAGTTAGGATACAGTAAGTTTGACTTGGTGCAAGTGGCTACCGTTTTTTTTGCCTTGCATTTCCACTTGCACAAGAGCTCTAGCACAGATGGATAATTTGCGCTGAATAAAACTCTTACTGTTTATGAATATGCTGATTCTTCCTAAGATCCCTGGCCATAGCAAAATGAGAAAAAAACCCTTAGCTGCGTTTATGGATGGTGAAGAACCATTAGTAATATTGTGGCTTGGTAAGAATGAAATAGAAGTTGGGTTGGAGAGAGTATCTCCTACTCAAACCCTCTTTGGTACTCGAGACAGAATCTCTGACTAAGCATGCAGGAAGGTGCAGGGGTTATAATGGGAGGAGTTCCAATTTTTCTGCTCTGTCCTGAGCGCCAAATCTAAAGGCAACCCTGCAGTTGAAAGATAAGTCATACGCGAGCAGCGGAATTTCTTGCTCTTGATCTGTCCGATGCGTTTGTTGGCTAAGCGGCGCGGGCTGGCACAGCGAGCACCACTTGTCTCAATCGGATTGGCACGCAAGAAGTCCGCCAGCCACTTCAGGTTGCAGTCGCAGATAAATGGGTTCTGGGCTAGATGACTGTAGAGATGGGAAGAAACAGGAAATTTAGTACATCCCCCCAGGAATGGTTGAGCATGCTCAGGAATCGGGGGTTGCTCTGATGGTTAGTAGTAATATCAGAATCTGATATTAGAATTTTGAATTTAGCTGCAGAAGATGATGTATGCTGCAGGCATAATGCCTTTGTAACTCCACCAGAATGCTAGAACATGGGGCCCTGCCAATGATCCTGAGCCAAAATCAGGCTCTTTTTTCCTACTGAGATGCCATGGTTGCAAAATTATCACCTAGCAAGACTCTTCTCCTAGTGCCTCGTAGTCACATCTTGTCCTCTACACTGAACCTGGCCTGCCTTCTCTTGGAATCCCAGCGCTCAAAGAATTCCCTCCCTCCCTCAGAATCCTATCACTTCTGGGCACATTTTAAGAGAAGAAAGCACTCACAGGGTCTGGATGGCACGCAGTGTGGCAAAGGTGCCCTTAGCCAAGGTCTGGATCTTGTTGTCATAGAGTGAAAGCAGCGACAGGTTCTGCAGGTCAGCAAAGGCATCTGCTCGGATGCAGTTAATCTTGTTGGCATTCAGGAGCCTGTAGTAAAGGAGCATGTTACAGCACAGCTCTCTGCGTGTGTGACAGATATTGCATGGAAACATTCACAACCAACATTCAGAGTAGGAGGAGAGCAGGAGGCGATTGCGCGGATCCCACCCAGCTACCACCCAACTAGTCACCAAGAGAACCCAGAGCTCTCAGTTGCTTTGAGTACAACTTTAGTAAGCCAGAGATTCATAACCTGGGCAGGTGCACTGGCATGCTACACTGCATCCGCAGCAGCATTGCACATGTAACAGCATAGCTTAAATGAGACAATGTATAGATATGGTAGTGCTGGAAATGGTGCAGAAAGGGGCAACCAGCAGAATCAAGGGACTGTAGCACATTCCCTGTAAGGAAAGGCTAAGGAGTATGGGGCTTTTCCGTTCAGAAGGCAGACAATTAAGGAGTTGGGAATATATGATACTGATTTATACAATTATGCAAGGGATGGAGAAGTAGATCAAACTTTTTCTCCCTTATTACTGGAACTTAAAGATGCCCAATAGAGTTGCCAACCTCTGGGTGGTAGCTGGAGATCTCCTAGATTTATAACTGACGTCCAGGCTATTTATAACTGATGTCCAGGCCTTGGAGAAAATGGCTACTTTAGAGGGTGGACCCTATGGCATTATCCCTTGCTGAGGTTCCTTCCTTCCCTAAACCCTGCCCTCTCCTGGCTCTATCCCTAAAATCTTCAGGAATTTCCCAACCTGGAGCTGGCTACCCTAGCACCCAACGAAGTTGATGGGCAGTAGGTACAGTACAGGCAAAAGGAAGTACTTCTTTGCTCAGAGAATAATTAGCCTGTGGAATTCACTGCCACAGGATATAGAGATGACCACTAGCTTAGTTGGCTTTAAAAGGGAATTAGGCAAATTCATGGAGGATAGGTCAATCACAGGCAGTTAGCCAAGATGATGGAATGAAACTCCTATGTTCCGAAGCAGTATCTGCATACCAATTCAGAGGAGGCAACAATAGGGGAGGCTTTGGCCTCTGTGCTTCTTTGCAGGCCTCCCAAGAGGGCATCTGGTTGACCACCATATGCAACTGGATGCTGGACGAGACAGAACATTGGTCTGCTCCAGCACAGCTGCTCTTATATTATTACGTATGTAAGACCACAAGGGTAAATTCTTCTATTCAGCTAGTATCTCATTTAAATCCGGTGACATAATACTTTTAAGGGCAGATTGAGAAGAAGAATCTTCCCATTCCTTCCCCTCCTTTACAACAGACAGACCTGTCTATGCCTTCTTCTGGGATAGTGAGGCTGGAAGGGAGAGGATAATAAGCGAAGTGGAGATAATGTTGGGGAGGAGATTATAACCATAAAGGGAATTGTGGAGCAAAAAGGTACAGTCTGCAGTGGGGCAGGCTATGTAGGATATTAACTTAAATATAGAAGAAGCAGTAGACTGTAGAGAACAAAGAAAGGCTAAGTTGCCCGTGCTTATGGTTTTGCTAAAAGTTTTGGGTGCATAAGCAGTCTGGGCTCCTCTAAGATCTGGAGCAAAGTGGCCACAGTACCACAAGCCACCACCATGCACACGGCCACCCAGCCCTCTAGCTAGCCTTCCCATTTGTGCTTACAGTAATTGCAGTGCATACAGGCCCCCGAACACCCCTTTGGGCAGCTCTGTGATCTTGTTCCCATATAAGACTCTGGAAAAGAAATGATCAGTCCTTGGGTTAGTAGCATCTCTTGATATTTAGCCCTGATCTCCCTAATTGTGTGCTGGAGGACAAAGCTGTCTTAGTTCAACAGCTGTCCCGAAGCTCACTCTATAAAAAGGCATGAGGGAGTAAGACTTCATTGCAGCAGCTTGATTATGATGGTAGGAGTGGGGATCTGAATTCAAACGTGATTTAACCCTCTACTAAGGCCCAGCTCTTATATGCTAAATAAAACAAAACAAAGACTTCAGCACCAGAGTCTTGGGTAAACAGGAGACACTTCTCCTGGTGCCTGAAAGTTGACAACTGTGGTGCCAGGTAAACCTCTCATAGAACAAATTCCAAAAATGAGATGCAGTCTTCAGTAGACACCTGCCTAAGTTCTGAAGTGGTGGTGGGGACCTGGAGAAGGGTTCTGGTGTCCACTGATGGGTGAAGATACTCTGGTCTCAGACCATTTGGACCAGTATAGCAGAGACACTGAATAATGACTGGGTCACAGGCAAAACTACATGACTGAACAGGAGAAAAGGAGAACATTCCAATGTAGCATGCAAGTAACATTCCACTTCCCTTCTCTAAGAGCATTCTGTACAGTGCTGTCTCCCAGTGGGGCTACTCACAGAGAGTTGAGTGAACGCAGGCCTTGGAAAGCATCAGGTGCTATCTCTGAGATCTGGTTGTTGCTCAGGTCTCTGGAAGGCAAAGGCACAGTCAGCACACTGCAGATAGTGGGGCACTACCTAGTGCTGAATCTACACAACCCATGAGGTGCCACATTCTGCTTTGTGTTCTTCAGAGAACCTATTTAAGGCTCCACTCTGAATCCAAACCGAGATGGAAGTGGAAGGCCATGGCAAGGGAGCCATTCCCATGCTTCCCAGAGAATGCAGCACTTCCTAGTTATCCGCACCCCCCCACCCCTTGAGCCTCACTCTTCTTACTTAGATCTGGAAATTGGCATGTGCCCAGCTTGGATATGCTTATGGAAAGTAGTAGCAACACGTTCATGTGACTGGGTAGGCCTGTTCAAAAGGTGTCCATATTAGCAGTGGTGGATTGGCCATTATGAGCACTGGTATGCCTCCTGGTGAGCTGATGACCTCCCAACAGGCTAGGCCAGCCCTGTGGCAAAAGGACTGCATCTGGCCCACTTGAGCTTCACACAAGCTGAGGGAGGTGGTGCCTGGCCAACTGGGGTGGGGATAAGGGCAGGTAGACTGCCTCTTCCTCTCCCCCTCTCTCCTTTGAGGTAGCCAGGGCTGGTCAGAGATGGAGCCAGGAAGAACTGGGGAAAGGGCCCTTTTCTAGGGCAATTGCCCACTCCCAATCTATCTCTGCATATTGGTGGGCCATGAACGGAGAAAGAATTAAGGCCCCAGAACCTAGCCAACCCTACCCTCCATTCTCTCTAAATCCCCATCTTCCCTACTCCCAGCTGAGTCATCATGAGTGAAGCCAAGGGACAAAAAGAGAGCTGCATATTGGAGAGGAAATGCACAGAAGATCAGAGGATGAGGATGAGAGCTGAGGCTGAGGGAGGCACAAGAACAGGCTGGCTATAATCTACTTGCAGATACTCACATCCTGCGAAGCTTCTTGTACGATGAAAAGGCTCCAGGAGGGATGGACTTGATGCCATTCAGCTCCAAGCGTCTGCAAGGGAAACAGACCCTGAATGATAAAATCTAGAAACTGCTGAAATCTAGCCTCTTTCAAGAGACAGCCAGGCAAGACCATCTACACAGGAGAGGGAAGAGACCCTTATCCCTGAAGAGCTTACTTTGCCCCATTCTTCATCTAAACTAAGACAGCATACAACTGCTCCTTGGTGTTTTCACCAAAATTTGCAAACGAATCAAAGGCCTATAGTACGACCAAACTGATGCATAGCTTAAGCAAATCTATGCACTTTGACATTTTCTAATTTGGTTGCACCATATCACAGTATGTACAGTATATACAGTTTGTAGCTCTACCCACAGCTACCATAGCATGACACATTTTCTGTTGCAAGCTGGGCATATGGTGCTAATCACATGTCCAGACATCAAATTATCTTGTTATGTGCTCAACATTGCACAAACCTATCCAGCCCACATTCCCAACAAGCCAATTTGGCCATATACATTAATTCAAAACCAGAGCTGGATTTAAGCTTCCTTAGGACTGGTGAGTGTGGAGGCTACTTTAAATGTCTCATCATGGTGGTGGCTGTCTGTACACTCACAACGCATATCAGGCATTTTTTCTCCCCATCACCACAAGCCTTAGATTTGCCATGGCACAGAGAAAATCTCTCCGTCTACAGGATGAGTCACTTTGTATTAGTACCTTGTTACATGGAGGCAGACATCATGAAACGCAATTTAAATTTCCTCCATGGGACTTCTCTTTTGTAAATATGAACCAGTTCTATTGGCTTGAAATCAATAGAATTAAGGCATTATTTCAGATAAACCACTGTGGTTTTGGTTGCCACTATGCATACAGGATCCCCAAGGAATTTTCTAAGATGTCCAAAGTACCACTGATTTTGTGGCCATCAAGATTTTGCCAAGCTAAAGGGGTCAGGTCTCAGGCCTCAGTCTCTATCCAGCACTGGACCTCTTCACACCCCGCCTAGATCCTTGGAGATCATACCACATTTTGACTTCAAAATTCACTACCCTGTGGGTAGAAATGGCAGCCTGTACACTACTTAAAGCACTCTGTTTCTAAATACTCTGCCTTATTTGTATATGACAACTTAGTAAAGATATTCAATACGTGTATGTATATTTTTAAGTTCACACTGAACTAGACTAACAGTGAAATCCTAAGCAGACTTACTCCAGTCTAAGCCCATTGATTTCGATGGGCTTAGATTGGAGTAACTCTGTTTAGAATTTCACTGTAAGTTGTCCACATTCTCTCAGTAGGGAAACAGGCCCATTGCTAATTCTGAAGACTGATTTCCTCCCTGTCCCTGGTATGAAGAATTACTGACCTGAGCAGTGCCTGGTAGCCATTGAGGAAACTGGGAGGGGGTACCTACAGTCACCTCTACCTAGGGCTTAGTGTTGCCCTGTGACATTCATAGGGCATGATTAGTAGTGCCTACGTTTCAAATCAGTATCATAGTCTTAATACAGAATATTCATGCTGAGCAGTTTCTGTTAGGAAGGGCCCTTGTGCTTCAGTCATGTCTTCCTCCCCATCCTCCCCATGCTATTCCTACTCACATCTCTGTCATGGTCTCAGGCAAATTGGCTGGGATGGCTGTCAGCCCCTTGCCACGACAGTCCACGATGCCGTTGCTGCAGGTACACATGGCAGGGCAGGAACCAGATGAAAAACTGCAGATTTGGGCCCTTGCAGCATCATTCTGGCCTGAAAAGAAAGGGGAGCATTGCAGATACTTAGTTACCCCTCTCTTTGCCTACGATGACCCAGCCCTGCCCTTGGCACTGCAAACACATCAATAGCTGGCTGCCTACTCTTTGCTTTAGGGAAACTGTTGCCAGGATCATTCTGCCTCCATTTCGTGACCCTGGTCTTTACCCCTCATTGGACCATGACTAGTCCACATGACTAGTCCACATGAGGAGCTGCTGTCTCAGACAAGTCTAGCGCACTACGGTCTGAATCACAGTCAGAAGTGGCGTGTGAGACAAAGAAGGTTAGGTTGGCTAGGAGAAAAGCAGGAATGGGTTGCATGTGCATAACTGAGTTTCAATAACGTAATATAATTGCCAACTACCTCAGCCTTGAAAAGGTGCAGCCATGGCACAAAAGGACAAGCCTAAAGAGACGACTCAATCAGGCCTGGCCAGCAAAATGGTTATTACTGCATGCCATTTCAATCAAACCAAAGTAGCTGTCTGCTCTCAGCCTAGCCTAACAGAAAAGACCTCTGGAGATCTCAGCCTGTAACTGAAGCATGCTATTCCAATGACGTTGTTCCTGTCATGTGGAAAGCCCTCTGCTTTGAAAGCCACCCCCAAACTCACCTCCTCCTCTCCACCTCTAGCCTCCCTCCTCCCTCGGCCAGCACAGAGGCTTGCTCCAGACATCCCTGTCTCCCTCCAGCCCTTTGCATCCCGATTGGCTTGTCATTCCCAGTCCTGCTCCACATGCTCTCTCTTCTGTGTCTCTTTGGATTACTACCCCAACCATTGCCAGGATTCTGAGCATGGCACCCTTGTTGAGCAGTTCCTCTGGAACTCATAAACTTTGGGTTGATGTCCATTTGGATCACTGGATTCCTGGACACTCGTAAGCCACCCCCAATGACATCCCCATACAGAAAAGGATAAGTAACCTCTCCCCCCATTTTCCTTATCAGCCCTTCTCTTTTCTCCCCCTCTTCAAGCCTTTATTCTTTGAGATTCAGATCACAGAATATGGATAAATATTGTGCAAGCACTGGGAACAAGTACAGGTATCTATGTGCTTCTTAGTATTTTGGTGCGCTAAACATACTTGAATATTACTCTGACTGCTTCATTGTGGAATGGAATGGTCTGCTTCCCCCGTGATATCTGTGTGTGTTAGTTTAGTCACACAGGGTGGAGTCCCTATTTAGTACTGTTTATTGGCTAGAAGTATAGACTACACAAGCTCCCTTGTTCTGGAAGGAGTTGCTTCCTCCCTCTATCTCCTTGCTAATGAATGGATGTTGTTTTGAGCACACCTGTCTCTGCAGTATGAACCTAAGAGCAGGAACTTGAGTACTTGAATCCTGATTAACATTACAGATTGTACACTGATTTCCCTCCACAACCTTTCTATGATTATTCTGCCAAATCTTAGTCTCCCTTACACTGAACCTCCATCATATTGTCAAAGAAGATCCTTACATTACAATTTGGTGGTGCAATCCTCAGCAGAGTTTATAAGCCCATTGACTTCAGTGATTTAAAAAGGTGTTGCTCTGTTTAGGATTGCAACTTAATTATTCAAGTCAGTAAAGATAACAGACTGACACTACAATCCTGTACAGAATTACTCCAATGTGTGCCAATTGCTATCAATGGGATTAGATTGGAGCAACTCAATGCAAGATGGCAATGTGAGTGTGCAAATGAAGATGGGAAGAGTTAGTACAAAAACTGGCATGAGAGAGGAAGGGGCACATATGACATTCAACATGGCCAAGAAGGGAAGATGACAGTGCATAGAGAGCATGGGTGGGGAAACAAGACAAAGCAGATTTCAGAAAACAAATTCCTGCACCACCAGTTTGACAGTTACACACAGCCAGAAATACAAAAGGTAGGACAAGAGTTTTAAAAGCAGTCAATTTTCGTAACATCGAAGAGGAAGTTCTGCTGCACTTAATGTGGAGTCAAGCAACTATCATTGTTGTAGGAATAGGAAGGGAAAGAGAGAAAGACAGGAGAGAAACTGAGACCAGCCTTTCATGGTAAGAGGGGCAGTGTGTTTGTTGGCAACACCAATGACCAAGGGATCATTAACCCTTTGGTCCCAGTGCTGATGTGCTGGATCTGGGGGCAACGGGGACCAGTTTCTGGTGGTTTGGGAATTCTGAGAAACAGGTCTGCACCAGGCTATCAGGGATGCCCTCTCCACTGCCCTCATGTGCAGCTCCCCCAGCCCCCCTCAATGTTGCTGACCTGAGCAGCTGAATTCATTCTTCTGGATCTCTGCTACATTGAGGCCACGTAGAGGAGCTGGACCAGCACACTGTGTGAACAGCCCAATGGTGGGGCGCTGACGCAGCCACTGGGAAAGCCAGCCCAAGTGGCAATCGCAGAACAGCTGGTTGGAGTGCAAGCGGCTGGAGGGTGGGAAGGTAGGGCAAAAAAAGGCAAAGAAAGTCAATTGCCATCTGCCTTCCCTGCTCATTTGGGATGGAGGTGTGGGAGAGACTCCCTGAGAAGGAGTGGCTGGAGCCACAGGGATATGCAGCACTCGGCAATTCATGGATGGGGTTGCTTTACCCAGATTCTTGCCTGTGCAATGCTAATGCCAGCCCCGCTCCCTTTCCTTCCACAAGTTGTGGCTCTTTTTGCTTTTGGAAGGGATCTTCCCATATCTCCATACAAGGAAGGCCTCAGTTACATGGGCTCTTGACACTTTGCTGGGTCCCGCCCCCCTTATAACTACATTAAAGCCAGGAAGGCAGGCCTTACAGGGTCTGAAAGTGTCTCAGACAGTAGTCACCCAAATCCCCTGATAGCTCCCAGACCCCTGTAGCCTATAGCTTACAAAGCCTCCTGTCTTCCATTCTCTACCCCACCCCACCCCTTGAACTGCTTCTTCATGTGCTCACAAGGTGCGGAGTTTGGGCATGTGGTTGAAGCTGGAGATGGGGATGGTGCTGATGTTGTTGTTGTTCAGAGTCCTGCAGGAAGGAAGAAGAAGAGCATCAGTGAGAGTCTGAGATAAATACATCATCTGGCTAGCAGCACATAAACACACATGGACACATTTTCAGATTGGCAGCAGATCTTCTTCATAAAACCTCAGCTCAGTGTAGCAAAAAGAAGCAGACTAAAAAGGACAAAAATGGATTAAGGACGAAGGATAAAAATGAACCCCAAAATGGATTAAGAACCAGGAAGTTTAAAGAAATTATAAATGGTCATATAAATTATATAAGCATTGGTTCTTCTTGGACCAGAATAGGAAGGTAATTTGTATTAATTGGGCAGCATTATTACATATAATTTAATTTATGCGATTTGGGTTTTTTTCAAAATTTTGTTATTAGAATGTTCTTAAAATATCTTTTTCAAGTATACAATTGAATTACTGCTCAAGACACATGTGCCTGATTAGGGCAGAAGATTATTCCAAATGAGGCTTTTTAAGCACTTCTCTGCCTTGAATTATTGATATTAATTGGAAGTAAGTTTTTCTCAATATTTTTTTGCGAGAAAAATACAATTTTATGTTATAATAGTATAAGTATTGCACCAAATGTAATAATCAATACTTTTTCTTTTTTCTTTCCTTCCTTTCTAGCATAATTCCAACTTGGTACTATATTGAGTATATTAATTACTATTATATTATTGCATTGTCTGGCATTACTGTGTAATAACTATGCTTGACAACTGAAGAAGGCCACATGATCAAAACACGTTTGGTCAGGGTTGCATAAGGTTCTTGTTTGAGTTTTTTGTATGATTTAAAATTGAATTGAGGCTTATTTGGGCCTGTAATAGTTTTTATATTATCCTGAAATAAATACATGTATTTCTGTATATTGATATATACAAATATATTCCTATATTTAGTCATTTTATTACTTGGCCCTTTGACTGGGATTTCTTTGACCATTCTGGTTCTTAATGCAAAAGGAACCAGCATGCCTCTCAAAGACTCTTGCACAAGCTCAAGTCTGCCCCACCCCAACAACAAGGGGAAGGACAGAGAAACAGGTGGAAGCAAAGGGCACCCCACGGCCGGAAGCAGCTTCACTAACAGGCCTGCTGGGAAGCGCCCACAGGACCCCTCTCTGGGATTTCTTCACTGGAAAACATCTTCCCAATCCCCATTCCCCTCAAGTTTAGGAGTAAGGCAACCAGTAAGCCCCAAGACCAGCCTTCATTGTAGCATGAGAAGAGCACTGGGCTTTGGGTTTCCAATTGACTGTTTTTGAGTCAGCTCCGTGAGGGATATTGGTTTATTTTTACAACCTGGGTCTTCAACCCCATCTTGACTCTGGACCATGCTCCCACCCTTTGAGCTGGCCATTGTCACAGATAACATTTATACATGAAAGACAGGCAAATTCACAGAGTCTTCTTTCAGCCCATTGAAACAAACCTCCTGCAAACCTCTCCCAGGAACACTTACAAAACTTCCAGGCCACGGAGAGCACGGAAGGCTCCTTCCTCAATGCAACTGATGTGATTCTTGTCCAATTGCCTGTGCAACAGAACAGCAGATTACTACAGATCCACACCTTGGAGGCTCCACACAGACTAACCTGGTTGCGTTAAAGGAGACGTAAAGGGACACAAGAATGCTGTGGATTAAGGATAACAAACACTGCAGACCTGGAAGAGCCAATGGAAAGATGGGTAGTGTAGAATGTGATTTGGAGGTGCAATGATGCCCATAAGCATTGCATAGTATTTGCAGAACATGATCCCACTGCTTTTATCCTACTAACATTAGGTGTTGTGGAAGGAAGTTTGTGGAATCACCATCGGCACCAGGCACTTGGTCTGGCCCTAAGAGTTCAGTATGCATTTGTGATATACAATGACAAGATTTCCTGGCTCCTGCTACCACTGTAACATGTTAGGCTAGGTCACTCACAGATTCTTTAGGTCAGTTGCTCCACGAAATGCCTTTCTGGGCACAGCCTGGAGGAGATTCTCACTCAGGTCTCTGCATAAAAGAAGTTCAAAAGAAGAAGCTGTCAATAAAAGGGTATGGAAGAGCTGGTGTTGTAGTAGTTAGGGCGCCAGACTGGCTTCTGGGAGATTAGGATTCTAATCTCCACTCACACACACACACACACACACTCACAAGCAAAGAGAGCTCCATAGCTTTCTCTTCTGGATGGCAAGCCCTTTAAAAAAAGAACCGTCTACAACATGGTTCAGTAGAGTTTATTCCTATCCAGCAGGGGGAAGCAGAGACTTTTCCATTGTTGGCTCCTTTATCACCTGTTCCTTTATTCCCTTATCCTGTCCTCTTAACCAAGACCTTTGAGACAGAACAGCACTTAGCCCAGGGCACTCTGCAGGGGGGTGTCCTGTCTACTTCCTCGTTCTGTCTGCTACCAACCAACCTCTACTGCTAAACAGCATCATTAAAAAGCCTTCTTAATAAGTGCCCAGCACTCCTTTAAACTGTATTACTGCAGAGGGCTGCTGTTCAGCTACCGTCCCTGGAGATAATGTTTCTCAAAATTCTCCAAAGCATCTTCCTTCAGCTCCCCTTTACCAGCTCACCCCTCTGCTGCTCTGAAGGGGATGTACTCCTGTCCCTTCTGCCCTGTTCGGGGATCCTGCTTTCCCAGGGCATTACCTATTCCTACTATGAATGTATTTTATCATTTGCAGCAACAACAGCAGTATATCTGGAAATAAGAATATAAAGCCTCAGCAGGATAACCATCTTGTTAGGACTGACCTCATGAAATTGTTTCTTAAATCCTTGCTTACAATTCCACGGTGTACAACACCCCTCCCTTCCCCCATTTCAACACTGATCAAAAGAATTACACAACAAATTAAAACACTACTTCAATTAACTTGCTTGGATCTCTTGCTGACAAAAACTGCTTTGCCTAAAAGTGTGAGTGCATTCCCCCTGTCACCTCTTTAATCTACATCACTTTGCCAACAATTTTATTACAAAATTAGGACTGCTCCTAGTCAAGTTCTCTTCTGTAAGAATCAGAGCAGGAAATTCTCAATTGGTCCTTAGTTGTAGATTAATTGCTTCCAAAAGACCAGTTACAATTCTGAAAGATATCCAAAGAGGTAGACAAAACCTTGAGGCATATCAAGGGTAATTACCCTGACTACAGAAGACTTGTCTCCCGTGTCAAATTCCTCTCAGACTACACATCAGGTACTGCATAACCAGCCCCCCTACTCCCAGTAGGTCACAGGTCAGTAGCATTTTAAGGCTTAGAAGAGGTGCAGAACAAACTCAGAACTATCCTGGTAAAACTTCTAAGTAGATTTACAGTGCAATCAAATGCAGAGTTACACCCTTCAAAGCCCATTTGACTTAGGATTGCACAGCTAAACAACTGTAGCATATTAATCAAACACTTAAAAATACAAATACATGCAAAGTATTGATTTAGCCATTCTTAGAAGGCACTATATCAATCCACACAAAGCTTGATAATGACTGTATAAGAATGGCTGGGACTATAGATGTGGTGGCAGACCTGGATTTGGGAGCCCAGCTCACCACTGAACCTGGTGGAGACAAAGCAGTAAGGGAAGAAAACAATACAATAAAATGACAGGTGAGAAGGAGTCCCTTTTTCTTTTGCACCACCTCTTCTATTTGCTATTCTCTATAATGTGGCAAACGCATGAAATTCTAGCTATGGGGAAACTTGGCAAAGAGGATTGCTGGAGAAAATGGATATGGTTAAGCACCATCCTTTGAGTATGTTTCTCCACTGCAAATAATTGCAACACCCTACCACGTCACAGCCGTTTCGCAGCAATCTGGAATCCCAGGTCTGGCATGTCATCCATTGAATATGTTTGACCAGAATCAAGATTAAAAAACCCAGAACAGAAGTAAAGTTTGCTTCTGACTTCAGTCTTGAGAGCATGGCATGAATGGCATCTATTCAGCTGATAAGCAAGCAAATACAAATTCTTTAACACATCCCTTTTTAAAGGTCAAACCAACAAACCATTACCCAGTTGTGATGGTCCATGTGAGAATTAATGAACAGCCATGAACTCAGCACATAAGGGCTGACTATGAAGCCCTGGGGAGGAATGGGGGCACAGGTGGTATTCTCTTCAATCCTGCCAGCCAGAGGAACAGGAATGCAACAGGAAGGGAGGGAAGGACGAGCAGGATTGTGGTCGGCCTAACCAAAGAGATGAGGTAGATTCTGCCCTCGAGAGTGGCTTAATAGGGTATCCAAGAAACATGACCTTGTAGTTATGGGAGACTTCAACTTCCCTGATGTGTGCTGGGAGATCAACTCTGCTATGTGTCCAGGGCCACTTCCCGACCTGCCTGGCCGACAACTTGCTTTCTCAAATAGTGGAGGAAGCAATGAGAGGCTCAGTCATACTGGACTTCATATTAGCCAACAAGAAAGAGTTGATTGATGGGGTAAAAGTGGTGGGAACCTTAGGGAGAAGTGATCACATCCTCCTAGAATTCCTTTTGCTGTGGGGTACCAAGGGAGTTTGTAGCCAAACACGCAGGTTAGATTTTGGTAGGGCAAACTTTAATAAACTTAAGAGATATGATGAGAGCTATTCCATCAACAAGAATGCTGGGAGGCAAAGGAGGGTGGGCTCTCCTAAAAGAAGAGCTCTTGCAGGCTCAAGCTATCACCACTCCAGCTGGATAGAAATGTGGCAGAGCAGCTAAGAAGCCAATGTGGATGAACAAAGAGCTCTGTGATGAGCTAAGGAGGAAAAGGGAGATATTCAAGAAACGGAGGGAAGGAAATGCATCCAAAGAAATGTAGCTAAGGGTAGTTAGGCACTGTAGAGCAGCTGTCAGAGAGGCCAAAGCTCAGAATGATCTAAGACTGTTGTGACAAGGCCCAGAAGGGCTTGCCACAACAAAAAGATGTTCTTCAGATACACGAGGAGCAAATGGAAGGAGAAGTGTGTGATACCCCCATTGCTGGGTGAAAATGGAGAAACTCTGACAGAGGACAGAGAGAAGGCAAAAAGGCTGAATGCATACTTTGCCTCAGTTTTCTCTTTGAAGTAGAAAACCGGCCCACCTAAAGATGGTTGTAGGCAAAGCATGGCTTCTGGGCTGCTGGTTGACATGGGAAGAGAAACTGTGGAGAAGCAGCTTGCTGCTCTGGATGTGTACAAATCCCTGGGGCCAGAGGGGTGCATCTGAGAGTGCTTAACGAATTTTTGAAAGAGCTAGTAGACTCTTTGTCAATCATATTCCAGGCCCCTTGGAGGACAGATAATGTGCCGGAATACTGGAGGAGAGCAAATGCCATCCCAAGCTTCAAGAAAGGGGAAAAGAATGATCCTTGGTACTGGCCAGTCAGCCGGACCTCTGTCCTAGGGAAGATAATGGAACAAATATTAAAGGCATTAATCTGCAAGCATCAGACAGACAACATGGTGATACAGAGACGTCAGCACGGATTTGTGCCCACCAGGTCATGCCAGACCAACCTCATCTCCTTCTATGACTGAGAGCCAAACTACAAGTGACGTCTTACACAGGTTGGACACTAGTCGGCTTTCCTCAAGTTTTGATGGGAAATGTAGGCGTCCTGGTTTTACATCTTGGCTCTCCATTACAGCTGCAAGACCAGGATGCCTACATTTCCCATCAAAACTTGAGGGAAGCCGACTAGTGTCCAACCTGTGTAAGACGTCACTTGTAGTTTGGCTCTGAGTAACAGGCTTACTAGATCACGGGAATGCTGTCAGTGTAGTTTATTTACATTTCAGTAAAGCTTTTGTCGAGGTTCTTTATGATGTTCTGATGGTAAACTGGTGGACTTTGGACTGGGCTCTAGGATGATAAGATGGATTGGGAACTGGCTGGATAACCACATCCAAACGGGAGTTGTCAATGGCATCATGTTTAATTGGAGGGCGGTGTCCAGTGGAGTGCCACATGGCTTGGTCCTGAGCCCAGTGCTTTTTAATATTTTTATAAATGACCTGGACAAGGGTGTGAAGGGATTATTCATTACATTTGCAGAGAACTCCAAACTGGGTGGAGCAGCAAACATCCTTGAATACAAGGATAGAATTCAATATCTGAACACACTAGGAAAGTGTACAGATTTGAATAAGATGCAATTTAACATGGATAAGTGCCAAGTTCTCTACCTGGGTAACAAAAATGCAAAACATGCATTCTGGATGAAGGATACACTTCTGGATACCAGTGTGTGAACAAGATCTTGGGATATGGGTGGATAGGAAGCGAAATATGACCACTCGGTGTGATGCAGCAGCAAAAAAGGTGAACACAGTCTTAAGGTGTATTAACAAAAGCATAACTTCCAAATCACAGTATGTCAGTGTCCCACCATATACCGCGTTTGTCACCTGAAGTATTGTGTGTAGTTCTGGACACTTTACTTCAAACAGGATGTGGACAAATTGGAATGGATGCAGAGGAGACCAACCAGGATGGTTAGGGGTCTGGAGATGAATCCCTACGAGGAAAGACTGAGGGACCTGGAAATGTTCAGTTTGGAGAAGAGGAGTTAAGGGGAGAAGTATTTAAAAGGCTGTCACATAGAGGAGTGAAGGGAGCTGTTCCTGTTGGCAACAGAGGATAGGACTCAAAACAGTGGCTTTAAACTACAGGAGGGAAGGTACTGGCTGGATGTTAGGAAAAGTTTCTTCACGTTTAACAGTAATTCAGCAGCAGAATTGGCTGGCTAGGGATGTGGTAGGTTCCCTCTCACTGGCAGTCTTCAAGGAGAGGCTGGATGAATACTTGTCAGGGATGCTTCAGGCTGTTCCTGCACTGGGTAGGGTGTTGGACTAGATGATTGGTAAGACCCCTTCCAATTCTATAATTCTATGATTCTATTATTTCTCAGTTCATTTCTATTCACTTTCAATTCTTTCTTCCCCCATTTTTTTACCCTCAGTCAAGAGGACTAGCAGCTTGCTGTATGGATGCTAAACCAGAACAAGATTTTTGAAAGAAGTGACCAACTTCCCCAGGTTTTGGAGTTTTCATTCCCTTTCCCACCAGGGAGGCAGCTTCCTTGAAGAAGAGAGGAGTAAGAGTGATGATGAAAGTTCTCTGCTCTCCTCCTTTGTACAGATTTGTTTTCATTTAGTGTCATGGTAAATGCCAGAAACATTAATCTGCCAAGATATGAATTATTCTAGCCTTGATGATTAACAGCTTTCAGGCAACCACTCTGGCTTTTGAAGAATGATCTGACCCATCCAGCAATCCATTCATGCCAACTCAAATAAATTGCAAGACATGCAGCTTTATTATAGCAAGAGAGATCATCATATAGTGAGTGAGAAACAAGGGGAGCAGATGGCTAAGAAGACAGACCACCCAGGACTCTTAAGAGTAACATACACTGTTTGTTTATTTAGATATTTATACCTCACTTTTCTCCCTAGTGGGAACTGAAAGTGGCTTAGAGTGTAGTTCTCCCTTCCTCCATTTTACCCTCACAACAACCCCTCCGTGAGACAGGATAAGCTGACCGAGTGCCTGGTCCAAGGTAACAAACAAAGAGTTCACGGCAGAGTTGGGATCCAAACCTGAGTCTCCCAGAAGAACCTAATCAGACATTCTACCACTATACCATCACGCCGGTAGTGAAGAGGCAGAGCAATAACTCCCAGAATACTAGGATCAGGAAGACTGTATCAGTCCCCTCTAGATTTCTTGGTACCTTATACTATGATCTCATTTTTAATTAAATGTCCTGTGATTGTAACACAAATCAAATATGAGATTTTTGGAAGTAAATATTCTTACTATACTTTTAATTGCTCAATATTAAAGGGGGCCCCAACTGTAATAATAAACTGTAATTGAGTCTGCCAACGTAACGGGCTGTGGCTTTTTGTTGTTCCATAAAATGATCCTCTTTTCTCTCCTCTCCTTTCTTGCAATGGTCTCTTGCCTTCTCTGCCTGTTTTGCTTCTCCATCAGCTGACCTGCTCCAATATCATGGGGACACAGGAAAGGATTTCCTATACTGAGCAGGGAGTTGAACTGGATGGCCAGAAAGGCATCTTCCTGCTTTAGAACTGTATTCAATCGGGCATTATTAATCAGAGGTTAATAAATAAATTAATCCAAGAGTGCTCTTGCAGTACCATAAAGCCTTGGCAATCTAGACCTAGACAGCTGAAAACTGAAGAAATCTTCTTACTGGAACTTCAAAGTACCTGAGCAACTTCTGTTAAAGCTGGGCATGGGTGGTATGACCTTTTGAATGACTCCTTGCTGATGCGGAGCACATGAGAGGTTTCGGAGCCTTGCAATGAAAAAGGAAATAGAAACTTTTTGCTCTTTATGTACGTAATACAATCTGGTTCTGCTACCTTAGGTAAATTGATAAGGATCATTACTACCCTTGTATAATGGGCAACAGCAGGGCTTTTTAGTGAATCTGATTCTATAGGAAACTAGGTGTAGTACATAAATACACATGCATGTATGAATAAACATGACTACACATAATTAAGTAGTATGGTACATGACTCATGAGTACTATTAACCCACACTTGAATCCTTCTAAGAAAACTAAAGGAAAGAGTTAGTATACTTTTGGGGCACGGATAAACATCCCCCTAGAGACCACATGCTTACTCTTTAAATAATGCTGTATCTAAAAATACACTCAGATCTGATCTCATCTCTCTTTGGGGACCAAACAACATGTCTGTGTTTTTCATTAGTTGAGTCCAGATTTCCAGTACCCAACTCATGTTCCCTGCAGCCACACAGCAGCTGCAGGAAATTGCTTTTTTTAAAAAGGGAGACAGCCCAAATGGGCTTTGAATGCCACCACAGGTAGAAGAAAGGCATAAAATGAAAAACAGTGGAGGGGAGCACCTCCTCCCCCGCAGTGGCATTTTGACCCCATTTGGGTTCTTTTTTATAGAAGCCATTCCCTGCAGCTGCTGTGTGGCTGCTGGGAGCACTGAGTCTGGGGAACCCAGGCCCAACTTATTAACTTGTTAAAAGCACAGTAGTTTGGCCCTGAGATTATCCTCTCATAAATTTTGAACTGATGATGGTTTACTCTTCCAAAATCATCTGGAAACAAAATTGAATCTGGGGTTGTATATGGCACTTAATACATATAGCGTGATACTTTCCAAAAAAATTCAGCAATCCTCATGAGACTACCATACGTTTATTCAGAAGTAAGACCCATTCAGCAAAGATTCTACTTCTACCTGCAATTTTCCTTTTGTTCCTTTTGTTTTAGAGTATTCTTGATCTTTGCATGACCAGCCAAAGCATTAATGAATTTGTCATTGTTTAGGAAGGCAAAGATGTTGCTCTTCTTCTTTTTTTGGTTATTCTAATTTCACTATAATGTTATAGAATCTGAACAAATAAGATGAAAAAAGGAGTGTGTCTGCCTGCGATATAAAAAGCGATACTCGGGTTGCTGTCCTAAGCAGGTCTACTCTGAAGTATGTCCAATATTATTCAATGTGGTGCTTATTCCCAGGGAAGTATTTGGATTGCAGCCTTACTGCCCCCCACCCCATCCTACCAAAAAACCAAGAACTGATCATTAACAATTAATTTCATCTGGCAGAGAGAGAGAGAACAGATACAGTCAGAAAGGCATACAGAAAGGTCTGACTTCTGCAAACTACCCAGGAATGCACCTAAGCCACACTTTGGCATAACTTGGGGGGGAGAAGCTGGGACATCTAGGGATACGCTGATATACTACCCTGCCAACAACCTGGTGTTAATCTGACGCAACTGTTCCAGTGCAGGAGCCAAAAATGGGCAAACAGAAGAATGCCGAGAGAGGAGTAGGGCTTAGTTAGTACCCTAAGTTCCCTCAATCTATATAAAAATAATAATTAAAAAAGTTCCCTCAATCTATGTCCTGCCCCTGGTTCCATTGTAAATCTATGCAGATATGAATATAATCCTTAGTATAAACACTTCCACTGAACTCAAAGGGGGCAAAAAACAAATCCCCCACGGTGAAGCTTAGGATGCCAATGAAGTATGCAATCAGTCACTGCTCTCCTAAGGACTATATACACCCCAGCCAGGATGCTCATATCTCAAGTGACGGAAAGTTTAGAGAAAAAGAGAAAAAGACACTTCACACGAACAATCAAGGATGAGAACAAATATTGTTACACTATATCAATAAAACTGCCCTGCTCAGAGCTTGTTACAGATACTCCATCTCTAGACACAAACTCTGACCTCACCCGGGTCTTCCAACTTGGGATGCAAAGACAATATAGCCCACACAGGTAAGCTTTGGATGAGATAAGGTATGAAAATGAGCTAGCAGATCTGAAAGCTAAAGAATTTTCTGCCTCCAAAGTAACAAAAGAAAAATGTGATACATTTGATACTAAGAGTAAGAAAAAGGAACATGAAAGGCATAAAATAGATGTAAAGGAACTGCAAGATATTAAAAAGGAAATTCAGAATTTGGAAAAGGAATAAATGTCTCCATAGTTCTAGGGAAATTAATGAAAGTGTTTGGGATTCTGTATTGCATTCAGACTGTTTGGGTCCTTTTCAACCTGGATCCAAAACTGGCTACAGGACTGAAATAGCTACAGTGAACGACCTATACTGGAAGATGGATGGGAGAGTGCTACCATGTTGATCCTCCTGGACATCTTAGCAGTGAATGCTGACCATTAGTCATGGTATCCTTCTGGACTACCTTTCAGGATTGGGACTGGGAGGCAGCGTTCTGCAGTGGTTTCAATCCTACCTGGAAGGTAGGTTTCAGAGCATGGTGCTGGGTGACTGCTGCTTGGCCCCTTGGCCCTTGGGGTCCCACAAGGTTCCATCTTGTCCCCCATGCTTCTTAGCATCAATATGAGACTGCTGGGAGAAGCTGAGAGATTTAGGCTCCGTTGTCACCCATATGCAGATGACACTCACCTGCCTTTTGTGCTTCCAGTGGATTCTGGGGAGGATGTGGAAACCACAAACCATTGCCTGGAGACAGTTTTGGGATGGATAATGGCTTACAAACTGAAATGACCACAAAAAGAAGTACTGCTGTTGGACAGAAGAAATGACCCAGGAACAGAGATGTTTCCTGTTCTTGATGGGGTTGGATTCCCTCTAAAGGAGCAGGTTTATAAACTGGAGGTGCCTTTTCTGGACAAAAAAAAAATCTTGTAACTGTAGTGCATTCCCTGGTGACATCTAGGTTAGACTACCGAAATGTGGTGTATGAGAGGCTGCCTTGAAAAGTGCTCAAAAGCTACCGCCATAATGCTAACTGGAGTAGACCAGAGAGACCGTATCACTTCAGTCTTGATGCATTTACACTGGCTCCCATCAGATTTCAGGCCCAATTCAAGTCCTGGTATTGACATTTAAAGCCCTAAATCCCTCTCCAGGAAGATTCGTCCATCTCCTCAATCATTGTCTTCCACCAATGGGTGAAGATTTACCTGTTTCATTTGGCATTCTCTAACTGACTCTCCTTCCTTTTTATGAGTTTTGTTTAGTTGTTGGTTTTTATTGTTTTATAAAATTAACATGTATTTTTAAAACACAGCCCTAGGGACCCTAAATTGTATGTGTGTGGGGGGGGGGGAGGCAGCATGAAAATGTTGTAAGTAAATAAATGTAAAACTTTTGCCCCATACTGCCCAAGGAAAAAAATAGTGTTGGCCATAACTGATGGGTTCATAAAGTGGGTGGACGCTATCCCTGTAAAGTGCAGCACAGCTCTGATTACAGCTAAAAACTTTTTGATGATGTGCTGATTAGATTCAGAATGCCCTATCGTTTACAGAAGGGATCACATTTCACCAAAGGATTAGAGCTGGCTTGGAGCCAAATTCTGGGCATTAAAGAGAAAAGTTTCATATTTCACATCATCCACAAAGTTCTGGATTAGTAGAACAGTATGCACAAACTGTATAATAAATAATCTTTTCATAAAATTGTCCAAGTCAGCTGAAAGATTGGGATATGTAGTCCCTGCTCTTTTGATGGCTTTAAGGGGATCTCATAATTCAATGGATTTTTCATCACATGCACGCTTGAATAATAGTGACATGAAGCAACAGGAAAGCAAGGAAGGGGATTTGATTGCTGCAAATGTCTCCCCATCCCTGTAACGCGTACTTGCTGTGTATTGGCTCAGCAACTCTTCCTTCCTCAGCAGTTGCTGGCAGTATCACCCACAAGCTCATCCTGCACAGTGCAGAGCACCCCCTCACACTCACACACACTGACAAGACATCACCTCTTCCTTCTGTTTTGCTACTGATCTTGTTGACAGCTTCCTTCTTGGTGAGATTTGAACCTTCTCATTCCTGTTTCTCACATGAAGGCTTTCCCTTAGTAAGTTGTTTGGTGGGGGGCGGGAAGGAATGTTTTATGTGAATGTTATCTTGTTCTACTTTCAGTTCCTCTTGCCATGCAAAAAGCTGTTCCTTGGGGTAGCAGTCTCACACAACCATGTGAGCCTTTGGATGGGAGAGAAGCCTTTTCATGGCTTCTTCTGCTAAGTGAGCTGAGGTGGTATCTAATCATACATTATTTATTTAAAGTATTTATAAGCCACCTTTCCTCCAAAGGTGCTCAAGGTGGCTTACAATATAAACACATATAGGAAGGGTGACCATGCTTCCTTCTCTGCATGTTCCTGACAAAAGGAAATGTATTTGCAAATGGGATGTGGAATCCTCATCTGCAGTGTTCCCATCTTTGTAGTAGTTACAGAGCTCCTATTGGGCAGGCCATGGGCTCCCTAAAGCAGACAGTATGTTTCCTATGTTCCTTCCCTTGTATTCTGTGGGTGGATAAGGGCATGGTGACATCAGGGAGGTATGTCAGCATCAGTGTATGTTGGTTTCAAATATGGCTGCCACGGGACAGGGGGAGGTCATTACTAGCATGCTGCTCAGTGATTGGTGGGTGTGGGCAGTGTCATTATAGACTCTAGTGCAGTTGCTATGGCACCAGCTCCTCGGTCTTCTTTAAAATATCTTTTTGCCTGCTAAGAGAGCACTGGGTACTGACTTGCTGTGCTGTGCCAGTGTCTGGGCCTTAGCTGCCATTAAAATAGAAGCAGAAGACAAAAATTTAAAGTGACAGCATTTCCCATAAACTTCTATAGCACCTTGACTTTTCACATGAGACAGGGTAATGCTGAACGTTATGTTTTTAAAAATGGCCACAAATCAGATCTGAAAAATGATGAGTGAACAAATGGGTAAAATATTAGAATGCAATGAGTTGTCAATGACATTGCCTTATCTCTGTCAAAACACAGTGAATGAATAAGCACAATTCCAGCCAAATTTTATTTATTTATTTAGGAATTCTGTTCAATGCTGTCTTGCCAGAGTTCTGCTCATAAAATAGCTAGTGTGGAAGCAACCCACAGTTCTGGTGCAATTAATGGTGGAAAATGCATTGTTCCCATGACTTCTTTGGTAACTTGACTTCACCAGCCCCAGATGTTAACACACCCATACCTATCAAGTTATTCTCATAGCACTTGAAACTTCTAGAAGAAAAGTCTTATGATGTTTAAACAAATGTGCTTAAGAATTTGGCATTTATGGAACATCATGGTGCAGCCAACTGTGATGAGGCTGACAGAACGCAGCCAACAGTATGATTGGGCCAGAATGAACGATTAGACTCCCTCCCTATGAACTAAGACAGAGAGAGCCAACAAGCATCCTGAACAGTCACTGATGTCTGAAGTTTGTCAGGCAGATGACTCCTTGCTGTCCAAAATGGTTAGTGTGATTTTTGAGTTCTCTTGAGCATATGAGTCTTAGAATAACATGAACCAGTTGGTTACAGATGTGAAATAGCAACAATGGTACAGATGTTGATACCTATGGAAATGGGTGATAGGGAGATGATAGGGAGATTTCATTTTGCCCAGAACACGTATCAGTTTCCTCAGAGAGAGAGAGAGAGAGAGAGAGAGAGAGAGAGAGAGAGAGAGAGAGAGAGAGAGAGAGAGAGAGTGAGGGTTGCCAGCCTCCAGGTGGTGGCTGGAGATCTCCCAGAATTACAACTGATCTCCAGGTGACAGAGATCAGTTCCTCTGAAGAAAATGGCAGTTTTGGAGGGTTCACTCTTTAGCATTATACCATTCTGAGGGCCCCTCCCCTCCCTAAACCCCACCCTCTTCAGGCTCCACCCCTAAAATCTCCAGGAATTTCCCAACCTGGACACCTGGCAATCCTAGAGAGAGTGCGTGCACATGTGCCCCTGGTTTAGAGTGGGTCAGTTCATATCATTCAAGTACTCCTTTATAAAAGGCAAGACAAGCCAGGCTGAACAGGATTCTGACTTCATCTTTTCTCTCATTCCCATTACCAACAATTCATGGCACCAGGAGTATTTCCTGCCTCAACACCCTAACCTCTTTCAGCTTTGGCCAAAGCTCCACCTCCTATGTGCTTTGGACATGAGCCACTTGGATAGCCCTGGCTGGGATGGGTGCCCTGATCACTGAAGAAAGCAAGGCCTCCTAGTGTGAGTTCCTGGCCAGCACTCAGCAAGGAATAAAGCCAAAATGTCTGACATGCATAGGACACAGCTTTCCCAGTGGGGAGCCCACTCATTCAGACAAGCCAGGCACTTAATCTCCTGCCCTATGGGCCAGGCTCAGTCTGGTGCAGGCAGGGGGGTGGGTGAGATGGTATTAGGAGGTTCACATTCTCCTGGCTAATCCCAACTTCACACTTTAACCTGATTGAGGCATGTTTGGCGAGCCAGTTCCTCATGCTGTTTGAGGGGATTACGGCTGGGCTCAGCAGGGTGATAATTGCTTCCTACTGCTCCAGCACAGCTCCCCCAACAGCCTTGCCATGGAAAATCAGGCTCCATTGTCTCTACCACCAGCGGGGAACCACTCACCCTGTGGCTGCCTGCAGTTCAGAATTCTTTCCCCAGAAGTTCCTCTGTATCCACACCACTAGGAAATAAGAGGCTTCTAAATACTTTGGCCACAGCTGCAGGATCTGCCACTGTGCCCCTCTGCATACATAATCCAGACATGGCCATCCTACTGGTACAAACAATGACACCATTGAGATCCAAGAGGAAAAAGCAGTCCAAATACCCATAATGATGTACGATTTCCCCCAGCCACCTTTTCTGTGAAACTGTCACAACAGGCTTTGCACCTGCATACAGTTCCTTTGCTAACAGGTGAGTGATAGCATTCTTGATGTTCAGCCTCTGAGTATTTCCAAAGTTACTGTGTGTGTTTGATTATGTCTCCTCCTTCGCCACACATCTCTTCCTCCCCCTTTAGCCCTCACCACTGCCCCTTTCAGATCTACCTGCTCTAGAAAGAATCAAATGGCATTCTGATTCCTCATTAATGTCTACAGTCAGCTACATCTACCTTCTCCATACCGGAGAACTCTCAGCGTGCTCTAGAGATGAAAGACTGCTGATGCAAAATGCAGTAGGAAGGGTCTCTGCTTTTAACTTCTTCAGACCTCATAGCCTCTGGCAACTCTGCTGCAATCCACTGTTGGTACTTGCCCAAACTTCCCCTGGCAAGCATAAAGAGCAGGCCTAGCAATCAGTCCATACTATATTAATTACATTTGCTAGGAGGGTTTTTGTGGCTCTAAGTCTCTTCAAACTCTAGTTCTATGCACAATGGCTTCCACTCCCATTAGATATAAGACCTAGACTAATAGCTTCTCCTACATCTGTTCTAGGCCTCCGAAGTCTCCTAACAGACCACCCATAAAAGCTTCAGTAAGTCTTCAAGATGCCACAACGATACCACTAGAATTTGCAACTAGTTCTGCCTCGACCTGAACTCTTATAGTGCCCTGACAATGTGAAATGCCCTGAACTGGGCTACTGCCGCAACTGTCAGGAATGGGAGCAGAAGAAACCCTATGGAGCCAACAGACAATACTCACGTTGAAGGGGATTCATATAACTGCTTCCACCCAGCTGGTCACCAGTTCTGCAAGCCCAGCATGCAGCACTGGAACATCCCATTCCACTCCTCCTTGCTGAAAGTGGTCAGTAATTAGCACAAGCATGGCCTCAGATTCCGCCCCCAGGAGTGACGCTTCCACAGCTGCTGACTGGCCCTGCAGTGTCTGCTGAAGGGATGCAGACAACAGCCAGTAGACAGGTAGGACTGACTGAGGGGAAATGGATCATATTTCCCCAGGGAACATTTTGCATTCATGTTCAAAGGGAGTGCATTTGGGGTTCTGTCTTGCAAAGCTGCTTTCTGCTCAGCCCAGGACACACATTTTGTATACTAGAAATGAATACTGGGGGTTAAGGCTGTCTTCTAGAACAGCACAGTTTCATAAAACATAACAGATGTCACAGAATCAACATGAATGATTTAATTCTAGTAACTTGAAACATAGATAGTAGCTTCTTAATGGGGTGGTGGAATTGTGCCATTCTGGAAGGGACACAGCAACTCTTTAAAAGAGAGCATCACACAAAGGGCCCCAGAATTTTAAGCATGAGAGTATTCTAAGTGCCCCACCAAAAAGACATCTCTCCCTGCCCCCCAACACATTAAAAACTGCCCAACCAGTAGGCACATACTTGTAAATTCAAATGCAATTTATTGCAGCCGCAGTTGCCTCCTTCCTCTCCTGCTGTGACTGAGAAGCTGAAATGTATTTAGCCCCCTGAATGTAAATGAGAGCCTTTGGTCAATTCAATCATTGTGGAATATTAGGGAAGGCTCCTATCCTCAGCCATATATTTTTCACCAGAGTAGAGAACAGCCTGGGGGGGGGGGAGAGACAAACAACAAGAACTTGAAACTTTCAAGTGCTGAAAAGAAAGCGCAATGGAATTGGTGCATTGGCAGACAACTTCCCAAGGAGAAGAAATTGAGCATTTAAGAGCAAAAGAGGCACAAGGAGAACTGACAGCTGGGAGGTGAAGCATGACACATCCCACTTGGGAGCAACAATAGGTTTGAATTGGATTAAGCTCTGCAATAAGCTGCCCAGGGAAGGGAAGGGAAAGGAAGGCCTGCGTTTACCACTATGCCCAGGCTGCAAAGCAGAACCTGCAGTGTTCCGAGGAGGGCCAAGTGTCATCAAAACCAGTTTAGAAGAAATGGGTCTAGTGTTAATTCCCTGGTCAGTATTAGCAAGGAGGTGGAGAGAATCTCATCATATATTGTAATTCTAGATCTATATGTTGTGACAGAATTTCCTGTATGGGAATTGTGGAACACACACATATAGTTTTGTTTATTATTTTAGTATTTCTCTGGACCATAGTACAACCAAACTGTACAGTGTTGAGCCTGGTAGAGTCAAAAGTTTACACTGAGGGTAGGGGAAAGCTACGCTGGAATTTCTATAATATCTTCGCAACTGGAAGACAGAACTCTACAAAACATCTTGTAGATTTCACCTATTTTCCCATTTCCAATTCTTAGTTTTTATCTCAGCTATGTGTTGAACTAACCCAACTCACTCATAATTTGAAATGGACCAGAAGCAATACTGATGGTTTCAAACCTGAGTGGACTAAGATTTATTTTCCCCTATAAAAGGTGGGATTTTCCCCATGAGATAGCAGTCCCTAGGGCAAATGGATTGCTGCATGTCTGATGTGGTGGCAAAGCAATTTTAGATAGGACAGAAATGTGAAGGAAACAGGAAACACCTCCCTTGAACTTCTTGTCTCTGTCACATCTGAAAGGAAACTATAATCTCTCTTCCCTTTTAGTGAGACGAGTGTTTGAGGCTGTGTTATACTATATTAAGTCAGATCACTGGCTCATCCACTTCAGCCCTGTGTACTCTAACAGGAAGTGGCCCTCCAAGGTCTTATGCAGAGAAAGATCTTTCCTAACACCTGCTATCTGAGACCTTTTAGCTACAGATGCCACAGACTAAACTTGGGACCTCTGCCGTTGAAGCATGTATTTGAACACTGAGCAATAGGAGTGTGCACTAAAAAATGAGTATCCAGAATACCATACATATTTAGTATTCCCAATATTGGTGTCCAAAAATACCTGTCTACTAGTATTCAGATCTGGGTTTTATTGAGAATTCTAAATATATTTGGCTCCATTATTCCCTATGGGGGGAACTTTCCAGGAGGCTGGAGGGGCCATTTTTCAAATAAACAGCAGTAAAATTGCAGGGAATCTAGTGAATCCTGGCCACTAAAGGCCACTAAAGAATTTCAAGTTGATTGGGTCAAGGGGTCCAGTTCTATGGGTCCTTGAAAAAGTGCCCCCAGCCACTTTCCATTGTTTCCTGTGGGGAGAAACACCCATTATCCAATGTTTTCTTCAAGGCAAAGACGGAAGCCTTAAAAAGAGCCTTAGCCAAACACACAAGAGCAACCACACTGGCCAAATCTCCTGATGCAAACAGGACCAACAAAGCCTAATAGAACCAATGTCAAACCAAAGAATCCCAGCAGTATCAATGCCAAACCAGAGAATCACAGCAGAACCAAATTGAAGTAAGGAACACCGTTGCAGAACCAACAGAACTAGTGTCACTCACAGCCACCAGGCAGAATCCAGGGCCAATGCAAACTCAATAGAACCAACATCAAGCCAGAGAATCCCAGCAAACAAACTGGCAAGCCACTAGTACCAAGGTAGCCAGCCACACCTGGCAAAGGCATACGGCAAGCAAGCAGCACTGACACAGACAGCCAAACAGTAATCCTGCCTCCCTTTCTCCTCTGCTTGTAGCCTGACAAATCTGCAAAGGGGAAAAAACAAACTGCTGCAATCTTTAAAATGTAATTCCCTGATATTCCCAAATATATCTGGATTATTTGGGAATATAAATACCAGTTTTTCCAAATATACCCAAATAAGACAGATATATGTGGATATAACCAAGTAATACCAAAAATGTATTTTGGGATATATTTTTAAATTGGATATACCAAATTACACATCCCCACTGAATGATGAGAAGCTTCAGCAAGGCCAGAGGCAGTCCATGAGGAGTTTCCTTGTTGCTTATTGTACTAAGGTCAAAGTTCTGACAGCCAAGAGAGACTTACAGTGCAATCCTAAGCGCCAGGGTGGAAAGCATATAGGGAGAGAACTAAGGCTTGTGCGGGTGTAAATGGCACTTACATGGGCGTAACTCCGCCTTTGCTGGCACCGCAAAGAAGTGTAAGTGCAGCGCAAGGTCCCATTCTGGCATTGGAGGGGGTGGGGTGGGGGGTGGCCACAAATCAGCCAGCTTCCAAAGCCGCTTCAGGCCTGGGAACACCTCCTGCAGTGGTGGAAATTTACACCATGAAAAAAGGAGGCATAGCCCATAGGCGGGAAAACTCGGGCCTCTCTCCCTGCATCCAGACCCACCCCCGTGGCCAGAAGGAGCATAGGATGGGAACTACCATGGGGACCAATCCACGGGCACTTCCAGGGTCGCAAACACCTGCCCATGTACCCTACAAAACCTCCGGCTGCGCAGCTCATGAACTCAGGTAGGTGAGCATGCGGCTGGAGGCTCTGCCCATCAGCCTCCTGCCATGGGGATTTTGTGCATGAGGCAGTAGAGTGGGTACTCATGGTGGCAGACCATGAGTGCACTCGGGGGACTTGGTGGAAAATTGGGAGCACTTTGCACTCGCTCAAGGGAAGAAGGGCAAAGTCCAGAATATCTGATCAACTAAAGATAACCACCTAATTCCCCTTGCAGGTTATTTGACTCTGGAGTCCCAGCTTTGGAAGGAGCGAGACAGCACTGACAGGTAAGAACGAGCTGGGGCGATGGCTAACTCAGCTTGCTGATTTGTGCCAGCTGCCCCCCTCACCTGAATTCCCCTGGCCACCAGCCTCTTCAAGAGAGGCTCAGTGGGGGGGGGGGGGCGCGCGCTGGCTACCCAGTTGGGTGCTCTGGTCAGACTCCCTCAGCTGGGGGCCCTCACGGCAGAGGAGGAAGTGCAGCCGTGGGACAGATTGCCTGGGTGTTTGTAACACCCTGTTGCTGGAGGGTGCTCAGCCCCTTGATATTCTCTCTCACAGGATAAGAACATCCCAAGGCAGAGCACTTTCTTGCCAGAGGGTCATGCATCATCTGGTCACAAGCTGCACCTGTGGAGCTGCTGCTGCTGCTCCCAGATGTTGCATATTGAGTTTGGCCTTGGCTGTGGACTGGGCTGGTTCACTTGCGACACATGTGTCTGTTTCCCTTGCAGGCAAGTCGCAACTCGTTCAGGAGACCAGAGAGCATGGTTGTTTCGGCTCCCGGTAATCTCCCATGAGTGCAATTCAGGTCTAGCCCAGGGAGCCATTCCCAAGGCAGCCTGCATCTCAGCCTTGCTCCAGCCGAGGGGCATTGGCAGGAAACACATCCAGAAAGCCTCTGCACCTTTTCCAGTTTAATAAAATATGTGTTGAAAAACAACAAACTGCCCGTCTTTTGCTTGCTTCACTGACATTGACTGTAGCCGCACCCCCTCCCCCAACTCCCCATCGAGATGTCTTCTCACACATCCCCACAAACATTTTCTGGTTCGGGGCCGGGATGGATGGGGTGGGTTCTGCTGCAAGGAGGAGCAGGTATCAAGTTGTGTCCCATCCAGCTTCCCTGCCCCTTCACCCTTTCAATGTAACTTCAGGCAGTGGGGTGGGAAATGAAGTGTAGACTGTGAATGTCTGGCAGGGTGGGGGGCTCCACTGAGGACTTTCATTCTCAGTCAGACTGAGCTGCCAGCATCTAATAAGCCAGGAAGATGGTCGCTGCATGCAGGAAAAGGGGGAAGTTGCTGCCGGGAGGTGGGGGAAGTGGAGTGATATCTTCGGATCTCTGGGGCTCCTCCTCCAGGAGGATGGACCACCCTCCTTTTCACTGCTTGTAGAAGCAGGGATGGACTTGGGAAATCTGGCCCGGGGATGGGGTGGACGATGGCCCCCAGAGCAGTTTCTCTGCTCCCGTGAGCTTCAATACACTCTGGGGGGGGGGCGTCACCCCTGGACCAGGCACAGCTCTCAAGGTCCAGCCAGCATTCTTGTATCATTGTGATGCAGTGATATGTTCAAATGGTGCCGCCGCAAGTCAGTGGGCGCTTTTCACTTCCATCTGGCATCTCACAAAGGGCATTCCTGTTACTCATTGAATAACCCACCTCCCCACTTTGCCTCTCCAGAATCTGGGGGCTGATCCCAAGTGCTGCAGGCTGCAAATGTGACTCTCACCGGGTCTGCCACCTTTCTGGTCCCACTTTTTAGGGATGGGGAACCCGTTTCTCATGGCAGCGGGGGAGATTTTCAGGCACGCTGAGCTGCAGCCACCAGCCTGGTCCTCAATAGAAATGGGGGCTGGACAGGCGAGAGAGTGGGTGTCCAATCCGCACCTTCAGTGTTACCTCTGTCCCTCTGCCCCAGCAAGGAGGCCTGCTCTCTGACGAGAGGGCTGTTGTTGGGCAGTGAGGATCACGGCCTCCCCATTGGCT
The DNA here is from genome assembly GCF_028583425.1 of Eublepharis macularius. Taxonomy (NCBI): domain Eukaryota; kingdom Metazoa; phylum Chordata; class Lepidosauria; order Squamata; family Eublepharidae; genus Eublepharis; species Eublepharis macularius. Next base: position 64,553,162 of record NC_072795.1, on the reverse strand, counting down.
GAGCTGCCACTTGCCCCTCCCCCACCTGTCAGAGGACTGGTGAGGCCATTGGCTGCTGTGGGTGGGGTTATCCGGGGAATGGCAGGCAGGTGCTCTTGGCAGTGGCCACACCTCACCTTGCCGAACTCTTGTGCTGGCAGGACTCTCCTGCAAAAGTCCATAGGGAGCAGCGGAGGGGCGTTGCATTTACGTCACCACGTAGGTGGCGGCGCAGACTCATGGCTTAGGATTGAGCTGCCCATGTTAGTTTCAGGGAGTGGAAGGGTCATTTCAGGTAGTGTGGCTTAAAGGGGGCATCACAAATGGATATTGCAGCATGATTGACTTAATCCAGTCCAGGAATGTCAGAAATTATTTGCAGTATCTTTAATCCCCCATCTGACCTTGAATGTGTGGCTAATCACTAACCAGATTGGGATGAATAGCTTTTATGTTTGTTTTCCTTTTCCATGTACAGTGCTATATATGCTGAGGGCTCCTGTGGCACAGTCAGGTGCACCGCATTATCCAGAAATATGGATTAACAGAAGGCAGATGAAAACTAAAGAGTGTGCCATGTGATACTGGAAATCAATACAGACATCAGCACACGCATTAGGAGTGAAACACCTCATCAAACAGGATGTTCCCAGTAGAAAATTAGTTCCCACAGCTGCCATTTGATTGTGAGTTTTAAAAAAAAATCTACATCTAGTTTCAACCTCATGAACTACTGGCTTCTATAATCATATTCCAGGCAGGTGCAACACTGCAACAGGAGATGAAATTCTTGCATTTTCCTGCCGTTTCCTTATTAAAAAGAAGTTCATTAGTTCCCTTCCTTCATTAGGTGATGACACCTCCCCTAACTATTCTAGTACTTGAGGAATCTTGAAAAGAAAGCTGTCAAAGCAGTCCTGAGTCATCAGTGAGTATGCAAACACGCATACTCCACAGAGGTGATTCACACAATTACTGGGCCCTGCCACAGGCAGCCTCTACCTTGTACTGAAGTAGCCATCTGAATAGCCGCAACTGCAGTGTCTGAACTGAATCTTTGGCAAAATGGATGATAATAATACCTCTTCCTGTATATACCCCAGAGAGCGCTCAAGTCAGCAGGAAAACATCTGTTGGTGGTCCCTGGCTCCAAGGAGGCTCGGCTGGCTTCAACCAGGGCCAGGGCCTTTTCAGTTCCACCCAACCTGTTAGAACTCTCTGTTGGAGGATACTCGGGCCCTCCAAGATCTTATATCTTTTCAGTTGGCCTGTAAGACAGAGCTGTTCTGCCAGGCATATGGCTGAGGCCAGTCTAAGTTTTTTTGGAAATTTTAGAAATTCCTCCCTACAGGTCTCCTGTCAAGGGGAGGGGGCTACATAACCATCTACCCCCTCATATTTGAAGTCACAGTGGCAACATCAGTACCCCCTCTCCCCACCTCGTTTATATTTTGGTTGGGAATGAGTAGAGGGGACTGCCATCTGGGATTTTGATTGTATATATATTGATGACTCTGATTTTAATGTATTTAAATCTCTATTTTTGTATTTTTATATTGTTGTAACCCACCCTGAGCCCACTCGCAGGGAGGGCAGGCTATAAATGGAACAAATAAATAAATACAACAACAACAACAACTGTACTTGTATACCATTCTTCTAGACAGATCAGTGTCCCACTCAGAGCAGTGAAAAAAGTCAGTGTTATTACCCCCACAATACAGCTGGGGAGCTGGGGCTGAGAGGAGTGGCTTACCCAAGGCCACCGACTGAGCTCATGGCAGTAGTGGGATTTGAACCAGCAGAGTGCTGATTTGCAGCCCTACCACTTAATCATTATGCTACAGCAGCTCTGATAAGTGATAAGTGAGTAAAGTTTGCCTGGATTTTGTCCACCACAGCTTGGTGTTCTGTTTATTTCACTGTATCAAGACAGTGAAGATATTTCAGATAGGAGGCCAAACTAGCCCTACTCCCGTCTGTGACATGAAGAGATGTCCACACAGTGATTATGGTTGTTCAGGGTGGCCATTTCTATGCATTAGCACATGCTAAGTGTAGCTGCCAGCAAAGCCAGCAATCCAAGACCCCCAGCAACAACAGCAGCAGCAGCACAATGAAGAAGAAATGGATCGACGCATGCTTACAAAACATTATAAATACTTGGGGAAACTGTTATATATTAGTATTGTAGTAGACAACAGAAGGTGGCAACAGTGAACATGTAAACAAAGGGAATACTTTGTCACTGCAGCAGCCATGATTCCCTTTTGTGGCGTGGGAGATAGAGTACATACTCCATGCTGCCCCAGGTCCTTGCACAAGATCAGCCAGAGTGCTGCCTCCCCATGTAGAAGGTTTTCTGGCAAGCAGAGGCATCGCCCTGCCCTTTCTCAGTAGCTACAATGAGCTGTCCCCCAGCCACTTCCTTTGGCTCCATCTCAGCTCTCCCAGGGTTTCACACTCCATAAATCAGGTCTCAGCCGCAGGGAAACAGAGTGGTGGTTGGGCTGAGGAAATATACAGAAAGGCCAAAACTCGATTAATCTGCATAATGTAGCTGGAAGGGGGGGGGGATTGCTTCACTGAGGTCTCCCCTATAATGTGCCGCTATTTACCACACTCTTTTTTACATGTACAAACATAGAATTTCCCACGATGCTCAGACCCATTTTACTAGATCACTGGCCCTTTCAGATTTTAATTGGAAGCCACACAAATACATGTATCTTCATACCCAGATATATGCAATTGGCCAAAATCACTTAAACATACAGTTTGCAAATGCACCTATTCTCTCCATCAGTGTTTACCAACCTTTTTTTCAATGGAGAAAACTCAAAATAATTTTTCAAATCCTGAGGAACCCCTACCTAGGGAAACATTTACATGCCAGAAAAATTTGATGGTGGGGAGTGCAGTTCAATTACTGCAAAATTACTGTCATTTGTATTGTCAATGCTCGGTTACACTGCAAAACAAACACAGACACAATACAACTAAATATAATTTAAGAACTGCAAGTATTTTGAGGGATATTGGGAATTTTTGTGGTATTTAAAATTTTTATTTATCTTATGATTTCTCACAGAACCCCCTGATGACGTCCTGCAGAACCGTGGTTGGGAAACACTGGGATAAGATAGTAGATAGAAGACATCTGGCCACTAGTGCATGCCCTGATTATAGGGCTGCCAGCTCCATGTTGGGAAATTCCTGGAGATTTGGGGGGTAGAGCCTGAAGCATGGGTTTGGGGAGGGGAAGAACTTCAGCAAGGTATAATTCCATAGGGTCTACCCTCCAAAGCAGCCATTTTCTCCAGGTGAACTGATCTCTGTGGCCTGGAGATCAGTTTCAATTCTTGGAGATTTCCAGCCACCACCTGGAGGCTGGCAACCCTACCTGGTTACATCTAAATTAGATTATTACAATGCGGTCTATGGGGCTTACTTTAAAAAACATTTGGAAACATCAACTGGTGCAGAATGCTGCATCCAGGTAGACTGGAGTGGGTTGTAGAGACCATACCACTCCAGTCTTGGCCCTTCTACAATGGTTCCCAATATGTTTCCAAGTACTATTCAAAGTACTGGTGTTAACATTTAAAGTCCTCTATGATTTGGGACCAGCATACTTGAAGAACTACCTACTCCCTTACAAAACCCACCCAACCACTACAGTCACCTTTCAAGGACCTTCTTCAGGTGCCCCCACCTTCTGAGATTAGGTGAGTGGCAACCAGGGAAAGGGCACTCAGTTGTGGCACCAAAACTCTGAAACACTCTCCCCTGTCCCCTTCTATTGCTGTTTTCTGCCAGCAGGTGAAGATTTTTGTTTTGTTTTGTTTGTTTGTTTGGTCTGGTGTTTCCTCAGTGTTCCCTCCGTCGTGCCCTATATTCTAATTTTTGCTTTTATGTATATGTGTATGTATGTTTTATTGTATTGCATAAGTATTTTAGGAGAAAGCAGATTAAGGCAGAAAGGTGGGGGTACAGGTTTTGCAAACAAACAAACAAACAAACAAACAAACAAACAAACAAACAAACAAAACTAACTAACTAACTAACTAACTAACTAACTAACTAACTAACTAACTCTTCCTCTTGAGGCAGGAAGACCGGGACTGAAGCCAGGGTGGATAGATCTTCAAAGGCAGATTATAAATTCTCAGGACATAAGAAAAAAGCTCTTTCTTATTTCTTGGGCTCTTCCATCTATGAAGGACTAAGTCTTTAACTAGGGACTCCATCCTGACCATGAATTGAGGGATACTGGAAAAAGTCCCAACTCTGAAAACAAAGGTAATGAAGGGCTTTTAACCCATTGCTGCAACTTCAAGAATGATAAGCCTATTCTAATTAAACATTGTTTAGGATAAGTATAAAGTTTAGGGTTTAGAAAATTGTGTGTTTTCACCTTTTCTTTATATTCTTGCTTGACCTGTCGCTTGAAAAATGTGCACTCTTACTCTTTTCGTTTATTAAACTTTCTTATCTTTTGAATGCTTGGAGCCTGATCTCTAAAAACACACCACACTTATTTGGCCTTGCTATCCAAAGAGCAGTAAAGGGGAAGGGCATCAAGTGAGCTCTAGAGATGGGCACGATCCACATTACAATCGGAAAAAACCGACGATAATGGCGATTGCGCAATCATGACCCGGGCGATTGTGATCGTCCACGGCCAACGATCCAGCGATCGGGAGAGGCCTGGATCGGGGCGATCAGGCTTGGTTCAGGGATCCAGACACTCAGGCACCAGCAATCTATTCCCCTGGCAACGGAGCCAGGGGAATGCCTGAGCTCTGTTTGCCCTCCTTCTGTCGCCCTGGAAACCCGAATGGAAGCCCAGCTTTTCTTGATCAGCAGGGCTTCCTTCCAACCATGGAGCAGCAAAGCAGTCACAAGTTGGGAGAAGACACCCAGGGGAGGGAGGGGGAAGGGGGTGTTCTGCAGCCATGGGCACTCCAATCTCATCCCTGCAAACCCTTATAGGCAGCTCTGACGGCCAAACACAGACCTCCTGTGTTGCTGAATGGGACCCATACCATGGGCTCCCAGGCTGGGTTTCACTTTATGCGAGCAGTGGAGTGGGACAGAGCTCTTGCTTGCTACTTGCTAGCCTTTGGAGAGAGAGAGAGAGAGACTGAGAGAGTCGGCCACCACCACAACCCACCTTCCCACATAGCTGGGAATACCAGCATGCCCTGCTTTGGCCTCCACGATCCATGATCCACGGCTCGGGAACGGGAGATGATCGGTGTGGATCGTTAATTCGGGATCGTCGCCGGCGCCGATCCACGATCAGCTGGATCGTTAATTTTTTTTTGGATCGTGCCCATCTCTAGTGAGCTCATCATCCCTTGACTGTGATAGCTTGCAAGTTTGAAAGTAGATTGTCCCTGCATTACCTAGTATGAGTGAAACAAGATGCAGCAACCTTTAAGCAGCAACACAGATACAGAGTGGTAGATTTACAAATCTGTACTCTTTCAGATTTGTTGGTGGCAGCAGTTACACAAAAAAAGTTTGTTCTCCCCACCCTAGCCAAGAGTAGGGGAAAGGGCTGACAGAACCAAACATTGGTTTGGGACAGTCATGGGATTTTCCCAACCTCCTTCAACTCAATGGAATGGGGTTCGCAAATCCATTCCTTCACAGGGTATCTTGCAAGGACTGACATATGAATTTGCTGTCGCAAGGGTATGGCAGAGCAGATGCACAGATTTTTTTCCTGATCAATCAATTTAACGTGCAATTTCCTAAGTGAGAGATAAAGAACCAGGCGACTGATTAAGTGTAATGCTACATATTATGATTACTCAACGAAACACTAATATTTTCCACATTAATGCCCATTTACACATACGAAGGCATCTGATTGGTTTTCCTGTTGTTTGTACATAAGTGTTTAGAGATGTGTGTACACACATGCATTTGCTTCAATAAATACCAATGCAACACTGATGTTTCTTCGACAATTGAAATGCATGGTGGACCCTAAATGTGTAGAATAGATAGATAAACTTATTTTTCAGCTGTGTAGGTGGTAAGACAAACTCCTTTATCATGGAAATTATGCCTGAAGGTATCTACTGAATCTTTAGTTTAGAAATCATGTAAATTCTAGTATTGCATTTATATTTAATTCTGCTGTGAAAAGATTTCACTTTTTCCTAACCTTAACCAACTCCCTCTCTCTCACTTACCCTCAATAAACTCTAGATTTACTATAAATGGTCATGAAGTGTTGAATGATGAATGGATAGGGAACTGGAATAAAAATCAGCTTTCAGCAGGATTCTATGTAGCATTAGACATGTTTAAGCCCACTGATTTCTATACATATTGAAAGGTACTGGATTTGGAGCAGGCCTGTTGTTTGTTTTTTTATGCATCTATAGACCTCGAATTCAATTTTTTTTAATGCAGAGAAAAATAGGCTAAAAGTAAACTTAGAAGCCTGCAGTAGATAAACAGACATCTCTGTTTTTCTCCAGTGAACAGGAGGAAGAGAGTAACAGACGTAGAACATGGCTTCCTTACTGAACTTAAAGCAAAAATGCCGAGGAGAAACCAAACCAAAGCTTGCTTGTGCTGAGTTTGTGAAGGAGCAGTGCTGAACTAGTTCAAGGCGCTGGTTACCGCTACTTTTAAAGCCCTTAACAATCTGGGACCCACACACCTGAAGGACCATCTTTCCTAATGGAATTTTGTGGCAACTTGGTCATACCATCAGTATTTTTTTCTCTAGGTGGGTAATAAGTTTAACAGCCACTGGCCAGTCTTGGACTTTAGCTGTATTGTGGAATGACCTCCCTGAACCTGTCATGAATCCTTCCACTCTAATGGCTGTGAATTATTCAGGAGGGCATTCTGAGTAGGACAAAGACAATGTTGGTGTTTGTTTTGTGTTTGGCTGTTGGTTTTGTTTTTGGTTGTTATTATTATTATGCCTGCTGGTTTGTCCTTTGTTGTAAACTACTATTGGCCCTACTGCCAGCAGAAAAATAGATTATAAGCATTTAAAATATATTAATAAACAAACATTTTTCTGCAAGGGTCTGATAAACCGGCTTGGACCCTCCATGGGAATGGATTTGGAAGAGTTCACAAAGTACTTATTTGTGGTCCCAGTGAAACCAAAGTAGACTATTAGTGGCCCCAGCATAATCGGTTTGCTATCCAAGCAGACACAAATGCAGTATGACAGTTTTGGTAGGTAGAGGAGCTGTGTGGGGACTGGGTGATACAGCGACACCTACATACACTCTCCAACCAAGGCCTGCTTTTCCACTCCCACCTTCCATGTATCCTTGTTCATGTCTCCATGAAGTAACATAGTAGCTGCTGGACAACTGAGAGGGGGTACCCACTAGGACCATATCACTCACTTGTTCCTTCCCATCTACTACTTCCTCTTCCCCTCCTCCGCCCACAATATTTCTTCAGCTTGTAAACCAGCTATGGCCCTTCCTGGGGAAAAATATCTTGTAACATTGAAATTAAACTACTGCAATGCACTTTACATGAGGTTGCCCTTGAAGTGTCTGGAAGCTACAACTGGTACAAAATGCTGTAGCCTGAATTCTGACAGTAGGTCACAGGCACCATATCCCTCCAGTTTTGTTTCATCTATACTGGTTCCCAATTTGCTTCCAGGCCCAATTCAGGGTGCTGGTATTGACCTTTAAAGTCCTAAGAATCATGGTGCCTGAAGTTCATAAGAACAGCATATGAGCTACCCAACTATGGACATCTTTGGAGGACTTGCTTTGGATGTTCTCATCATCTAAAGCTAAATGTGTAGCAACTAAAGGTGGGCATGGACCGGGAAAAAAACACAGGCCATTGGGCCGTGGTCCATCGCATTTCATGGACCATGAACTTTTCATGGACCTGTCTTGGTTTGCGGACAGGTCTGTCATTCCATGGTCCATCACTTTTGGGGGCCTGTCAACTGAAGCCAGCCCCACAGGAGAGCACTCATTTCCGTGCTGCTAGCAAGTGAGGGGCATGGAAATGGGCACTTTAAACCCTGCACCTTGCTTCACCGGGTAGGTGGGGAAATCCCCACCGGTCATCTGGATCAAGCAGAGGGGGTTTAAAAGTTAAAGCATCCCTCAGGGAAAGGGGCACTTTACAACCCCCCTCGACTTGCTCCAGCTGACCTGCAGGGGAGTCCTTGCATGTCAGCTGGAGCAAGCCAAAGGGGGTTAAATGTTAAAGCGTCCCTTTCCACATGGCTTGCAAGTCACCCTGAATGGGGTGCTTTGCAACCCAGCGCGACTTGCTTCAGCTGGTGGGCCGGGGAGGAAGCGCCCCTGCTTGTCAGCTGAAGCCAGCCCCATGGGGGAGCACCCATTTCCATGCCACTTGCATGAAAATGGGTGCTTTAAACCCCACGTCTTGCTTCAGCTGGCAGATGGGGAAGTCCTCGCCTGTCAGCTGAAGCCAGCTCCATGGGGCGCGCGCCCAGTTCCGTGCTACTTGCAAGTGAGGGGCACAGAAATGGGTGCTTTAAATCCCGTGCCTTGCTTCAGCTGGCAGGCAGAGAAGTCCCAGGGAAGGCATGGACCGGCCCAAAAGTCATTGGGTCTGTGGAAAATGTGCGTCCCACAACTCTCCGGTTCGTGAACACTGAGCCGGGCTGGTCCATGTCAAATGTTGGTCCATTTTCCAGTCTGTACCCACCTCTAGTAGCAACCCAAGAAAGGGCCTTCTTAGTCACGGCACCAAAACTATGGAATTCCATCCCAGAGAGAAGTGTCTGTCCCATTCTATCACTGTCTTCTACCAATTAGTGAAGACTTTCCTACTCTGTTTGGCATTCACTCCCTGATTCTCCCTGACCCTCCTTCCCATTTTTACATTTATGTGTTCATATTTTTTTTGCAGAACTCATTTCCAGCCCTCTTCCACAGACCCTTTAACTGGAGATGGATGATACTGAATCCCCTGTCTGCAAAACGTTACTTCCACCACTGAGAGACAACCTCTTGAAAATTCAGTGCTGTCTATCCTAGTTCCTCACCGCCAATAATCACAGCCATCTATTAGTGGGCAGCTGCTGCCACTACCAATTATGTGCTGAGTAAATCAATGGGCTGTAATTGCACTATTAAGATCTCATTACGCCCCTGACTCTGCAGCACGGCAGCTCACACTGTGCTGTGACAATTTGGCTCCCACCACTAAGCGGTCACAGCTGCTGACTCAACTGGAATATTTTACCCAATTCAGGACACTACATTATAAAGGTACAAACGAAAGTGATTCAGATTAGAGTAACAAGGGAAGTAAAGACTTCACAATCATATATGAGGAAAAATGAATTTATTAAAAAAGCGAAGAGGGGTGTAAAAGGCTTTGTCAAAAAGTCTAAAAGATTGTTGAAATATACTGCTCAACTAATACTAGTTTAACTTGTTTATGTGACAAGTTTAATATGATGACAAAGAAAATGGTATACTAAAATGGATTTACAGTACTATTTCCCTGTCTCTACAAAATTACATTTTTATTTTTCCTAATGAAGAAGACCCACTTGGATTTTAGGAAGGGCCCATTCCCACGCAATGGGAACTCCAGCATTTGAGAGACAATTAGTTCTTCACGGGTCTCTCTATTAGCAGTGAAAAAACACTCTCAGTGTAGGGAACTGCTCCCGGAAAAAGAGGAAGTGGGTGGTTAATTCCCAGAGTTGCTGGGCTTGCTGTCTCTGACTGGTGTTGTTGCTAGTTAACTAATTATCTCCTCCTCTAAATATCTAAGAAGCAGCTATTTAATTATGGTTCTGAGTCATCCTGGATATTAGGGTCTCTCTGACTCCATCTCTTCATTGGAGTTTAGCTGGAGTCTTATGTCTTTTTAATCCAGCTATTTATTTCTGTTGTTCCATTGCTCGATTGCTTACAATTGGTACTCAATCTATATCTCAGCAAGTAAAAGATGCTCCCTAATTAAGCAAGGGTAGCATTCTACTCTTTTGGTCAAGCATAACAAACTAAAACTTGGGCTATGCATGCGATATAATAAGGTGGTCAATTGTTGTACTGGGCGCTACCCATGAGCAGTCTTAGGCATGGGGCATCCAGGACAACTAACCTGGCCCCTGTGCTGGGGAAGCCCACTGCCCTACAGCCAGCTGCACCTCCCCACTGCTGCCTTCACCACCACAGAATCACAGTGATGGTGGCTTCAACCAGGTGGCAGGCAGAAACCTCCATGCTGCTTGAGTCTCAGGAAGTGTGAGGGGAGGTGATCAGCTGTACATCTTGGGGACCATGAGCCAGCAGCCTGAGTTCTGCAGGAAGAAGATGCCTGCCCAAGCCTTTCAGCATGCAAGCTCTGCACTGCATGGGGAGGAGTTGCCTGCACAGCCAAGCCCTGAATCACAAGGAAGGCACTGTGTCTGGACAAGCCGCCATGACTGGCTGGAAAGGCAGGCTCAGGGGCCCTTTCTCCTTCCTCGGAGGGGTGGGTCTTGGGCACCCTCCTGAGTTCTGTCAAGGGCCCTAGAATCACTAAGACTGCCCTATGGTGCCTTGTCATATGCATGAGAGTGATGCTTTTTTTTTAATGGTCCTCAATGTAGAAAAAATATCTGCATGTTAAAGAAAACAAATTATATCAGAGACAAAGAAAAGTCCTGTCTCTTCAATTCTGGTTTTCAACTTGAAACTTAAAGCTGCATAGTCTATTGCTCTGTTTCAGTTCCTGGACTATCTGCCTAGTTCTGCTGAATTTGTAAACTGTGAATTTGTAAAACATTTTTCATCTTCCTTTTTGAAATCACTTGTAGTATGGCTATGAGATAATGAGTATGGATCACCTGCAGACAGAGGAATACAATTCAGACAAATAAATATCTTCTGGCTGAAAGAGGCAAGTGGAAGTATTAAATGGGGTAATGATATTTGAAATCCTAAAGATCTCAACTTCCTTTTCTTGTCTTTTGCGTTAGATGAGAAGTGTAAAGTGCGACCCCTGTAGAGTTTCCAAGGTAAGATATGACAGAGGTGTTTTACCATCACTTGTCTCTGCATAACAACCTTGGACTGGTGGTGTCCCATCCAAGCACTAACCTGGGCTAATCCTGTTTAGTTTCCAAGATCTGACGACATTGGACTAGCCTGGGTTATCCAGGTTATGGTAATAATTATGTGTTGTCAAGTCACACCTGACTTGCAACAACCCCATGAAGTTCCATCTCATGGGGTTTCCAAAGCAAGAGATGAGCAAAGGTGGTTTACTGTTACCTTCCTCTGCATTGCAACTAACCCTAGACTTCCTTGGTGGTCTCCCATCCAAGTACTAACCAGGACCAATCCTCTGTTTAGTTTCTGAGATCTGACAAGATCCAGGTCTATTTTCCCTGCCCTATGCCAGAAGAATTTGTATTTCAGGAAGTCTATGATTATAAAAGATTAAATTTTCCTTTAATCCTCCCCATCATAATTATTAACTAGGAAGATGCCTGCACAAATATTACTATAAAATGCAAAGCCCTTTTAGAGAGAAAACTTGATGTCATCAACAGAGGCCAGTACTTAACACAGGTAAATATTTTCGAAGACAACAAGTCTAGCATTTCAGAAGCACAGTATAATGGGCTGTACATATGTGGATTGTGGATTTTCATAACTGCCTTTATACTAGTGAACAACAGAACAGACTGAGTGGATCTAAGAGAGGCAAGCATACACTGTAAGCACAGCATGCAGTATAGAGAAGTAAATGCAGGAAGTAGTTAATTTCCACCCTTTACACCACTCATTCATTGAACACCTATTCAGCTTTATATGATCCACAAATGATCAATATGATATGAATATTGAGTCTCATAGATCTAATTTCTTCACTATAACCTTTTCTCTCTTTCTCATTTGATTGTTTGATGGTTACATATTGTAGTCCATTGTATTTCTTGTGTTTACATTTTATAATAATAATGAAAAATATCAATTCATCAACACTACTGAACACTGTCTGAATATGAAGATTTGCTAATCTCTTCTTGGAATTTATTTATTTATTGGTCCCAGTCAGCTAAAGGCCTTGAAGGTTAACACAAACACTTTGAACTTGACTCGGAATTCAACTGGAACCCAGTGCAGCTGGTGCAGTAAAGGCTGAATAGGTGTCCTAAATGGGAGTTCCCGTAAGGACATGTGCCGCTGCATTCTGGACCAGTTGCAGTTTCTGGGTCAGTTTCAAGGGTAGCCCTGCATAGAGTGTGTTGCAGTAGTCCAATCTGGAGGTGACTGTTGCATGGATCACTGTAGCTGGGTCATCATGGGCAGACAGGTAGGGAGCAAGCTGCTTGACAGAACTGGCGCTGGGTGCACAGAAGGACATGGACTTCTTTGACAGTTTATTGGCCTTCCTCATCAGGGGGGAGGTGCCAGTTTGCACTGCCCGAGCACAGACTCCAGAGTATACTGTACCTCAAGGAGACCAGGAACTTATTCTATGATAGGCCTTCGCTGTCTTCCTCCTGTTAGCCGAGAAGGCTAGCACTTGGCACTCCCCTGTCAGCATGTGCTCCTTCTCTGTATAGACGCTCATTCAAGGTGAAAATGAAAATGCAGTCGCCTCTTTCGGTCAGGCTGGAGCTAGTGCCCACAGGGGGCCTTCCTACATCTCACACTCTGTGATGGTGTTGTGCCTGGAGTTCATTTTGCTTCCCGCAAACCTAGCTTTACTTCACTAATAAGTGCGAAGTGAATACTTTCACTTATCTAAATCTAACAGAGGTGAAGATAAAGCTGAGTCAAGCTGAGTCTTGGTTATACTGGATTTTTGCAGCCAACCCAGTGGGAAACACTTTCCTGGAATATCCACTCAGCTGTTGTATAGTCTGTTCAGTATAACTGTACATACTTGGATAATGATTTGCACTTGTTATTTCCTTCAAAGATAGTCAAAACTGGAGACATCTTAAAGAAGAATGACAAATCTCACAAAAAAAGTTCAACAGCAAGACAGCCACAGCCATTTTAAAGATGAGCAAAAGACTTTGGTGAGTCTATACAGATTTACTAATGTACTTTGAAGTACTAACAGGGATCCCAGCCCCCTAGTGAGGGTGGGGGATCCCCTACTTCTACCCTCGACCCCCCCGCCCCCCACTCACCTGGCTGGGGGGGGGAGGTGGGTATTAGGTATAATAGTATTCTACAAACTTAATATTTCTCCTCTAGACAATTTGGCTAGTAAAGAATCATACATTCAAGATTTTGATATTGGAAAAATGTAGAAGAAAACTCACAAGTTTGGACAGAAGAGGACTGGCTTGGAAGGGGATACCAGAACCATCTTCATTTATGTGGAAGACTGCCATAAAATGATGCACAGAGCATACAGCTGGCCTATGCTTTATAACAAGATGCCAGATAAGTGTCTGTCAGATATAATTTAGATCTCTAGAAAGTTCCTAAAGGGACATTTTGAGAAGGATTTGAAGGGTGGGTGGACGAGTGGAAGCCTTCAGCCCTCAAAATAGCCTGACTACTAATCCTGTTATCACAGTCAGTCATCACTCCTCCATATCTCTCTTTCATTGATGGACTGGCAGCTAGAGAACCAAACAAGTTTCCAGTTGCTGTCTCCAGTTGCTTTGACTGAAAAAATGACCCTTAGATTAGAATCAAGGGCAAAAGTGGCCATAGCCCCAGCACACAAAACAAGAGTGAGGCTATGGGCACAATACAGCTTTACATTCAGAATTCAAATACAATGTAGGAAACATAGAAATCACTATAGTATTCTAAGAACGTTAAATTACCATAACAATGCTCTGATATTTGGCAAGCTCTGTAAATGCAATTATACTAGAACAAATTCTTTATTGCCAAAGCAAATAATGAAATGTTTGCTTCCAGTACAACCATCTCATACTCTCAATTTATTTCAAATGTATTTTGAATCCATTACAGCTGAATGGGGCACTTAGCAGAACTTCTATTGCTCTTAGATCATTATACGGGATCCATCTGATCATACAGTAATAATGGGTGTCAAAGTGTGTTTGTTTACTGTAAGATCATGTATCATACTTAAGATCTTTTGTTGCTGATTAAAAACTAAGCTAATCCTCAGGATTGTTAACTGTGCTGTGGAACTGAGTAACTTATAGCAGAGAACACAATCTCTAATCTTATGACTTGCAAACTTTAAATTGATAATTTAGTCAGAGAAATTATACAAGAAATATTCTTATCATGGCAATTTTCATTAATACTATGCCACTGAATTTTAAATTTCCTTTTTATACTATAATACTGATGTGGGTAGATAAACAAATGTCTTTTCTTATGTTCCCAGAAAGGGAAGATATGGGGTCAGTGTGGGAGACAGCTTTTGGAGAAAGTGCCACGCACATGCTGGAAGGTGAGCTGTATAACCCTCCATGGATGAAGCTACTGACTAGCAGAAGTGGCTCGAGTTAATGGAGTTTGTTGGGTCTATAAAAACTTAGCAGTTTGTATGATGTGGGCTGGACTTTTTTTGAGGGGGAACGCTCCGGAACGGTGTTCCGGCAGCTCTAGAATCTGCCCACATGATTCCTTCCTCCTTCAGCCCCGTGAGCTCTTCAGAGGAGGCTAAGCTGTTTTGAGTTCATTCTGCTTTCTTGAATGAGAGAGAGAGAGAGAGAGAGAGAGAGAGAGAGAGTGCAAGCAAGCAAGCAAGCAGATGCTGCTCGGGCCTGGCACGGGCTCTGCAGAGGAGGGTTAGCTGCTTTGAGTTCCTGTGTGTGTGTGTGTGTGTGTGTGTGTGTGTGTGTGTGTGTGTGTGTGTGAGAGAGAGAGAGAGAGAGAGAGAGAGAGAGAGAGAGAGAGAAAGACCGCAAGCAGAACTGCTGGAGCTGGCTCTCCAGAGGAGGCTAAGCTGCTTTGAGTTCATTCTGCTTTCATTTCATTCTGGGATTTCTGTGTATGTGTGTGCTGCTTTGAGTTCATTCTGTTTTATTTTCATTCGGGGGGTGGGTGAGGTTGTGTGTGTATGTGTGTGCTGCTTTGAGTACATTCTGCTTTTATTTCATTCAGGGGTTTCTATGAATGTGTGTGCTGCTTTGAGTTCATTCTGTTTTCTTTTCATTTGGGGGTGGGTGGGGTTGTGTGTGTATGCACACTGCTTTGAGTTCATTCTGCTTTCTTTTCATGGGGGTGTGGGGGCTCTGTGCGTGTGCTGCTTTGAGTTCATTCTTTTGTTGACTGAAGTTGACATTGTTATGGTTCCCACAGCTTTTGAATGCAGATTGGTTCTGTGTTAGTTAAATTTATCAGTTATGGTATCATGTGGGTAAGTATGTGTTTATTGCCTGTCTGTCTAACTGACCATTAACAGTTTGTGCACCTGGTGAAGGAGGCTCTTGTGTCACTATAGATTTCTTATTCTTTAAAGTTCTGCAAGGCTTTTAGCACTTGATGTGCCCATCACCACATCTTGCTTAAGGAAAGCTCCATTTAACTTTTACATTCCCCCCAGTTAAAGAACTTCCCTTCCTCGCTATTCCCCACTTTGTCTCTCCTCTAATCAGAAGTGCAACAACCCAATACTTGCACCAAACGATACCATTATTAATTTAGACTGCATTGGAAAGCTCTAGGACCCAACAGAAGATGCACTCCATCT
Organism: Eublepharis macularius; assembly: GCF_028583425.1. Lineage (NCBI taxonomy): Eukaryota > Metazoa > Chordata > Lepidosauria > Squamata > Eublepharidae > Eublepharis > Eublepharis macularius. The sequence goes on along the minus strand of NC_072795.1, from coordinate 64,537,544 downwards.
GGCTGAATATCCTGAGAAATGCAGGCCTGCTGCATTTATTTTTATCAGCTCTGACTGAAGCTGGTCGTCTGCTGATATTTATACTCTTTCCTCATTATCAGCTCCCTGGCTTCCCACAGCCAAGATTAAAGTGAGGAATGAGATTTCTAAATAGTGGAGTGGCTGGCAGTAGGAATTAGTGGGGGTGGGGGACTGAATCAACCACATGAGGGACAAAGGGTTGAGAAGTTGCTAGACTGCCAAGATGGGATTGTCTGATAAACCCCTCCAGAGCACTGAACTTGGAGCATCTGAAACTGGTGTTAGGGTGAGGTCAGAAAAGAAATATTGCTGGCCTAGAGAAAACGATGACCACCACCACCCAGCCTTCAGTTTTGAAGGGCTTCTGCTTCTCAAAATTTTGAGAGGCTGTTAGGGAATCACTGTTAATAGACAGCAAAGTGGTATCTGGCCGCACACTGGAAGCAGTAAGCAGGCAACATAGTGGCCACTGCCACTGGATGATGTCCTAAGATGGGAGACCAACATAGCTGGGAGCCCATTTCCCCAAAGGATGAAGTAACCAGGCCCAGGTCAAATGGGCCCGATTCAGCTGCCCACCTGGCTCTTATCACCACATCTCCCAGGGCCCTACAAGAGGCCAGCTGGCCCAAGGCCACTCTTTCCTAGGCAAAATGCAGCAGCATGTGAGGGAGGAACAAAAGAGGCAGGTTCAGAAGCCATTTTTAACTGTCACCACATTCCCATTCCAGGTGGCACAGCATGTCTGAAAGGGTGCCAGCAAAGGAGTCCACCTCTGCTTTTAGGAAAGCAGACTGGTGCATGCCAGCTGGGCTGAAGACTCCAAAGACAGTATTTATTGATTAGTAAATATTTCAGTTATGCATTAGACAAAGTACTGAGCTGAGGGCGAGTAAATATATCCGTTCCAGACTACAATGTGATTCAACGTGGGCTCTGTATTTCCTTTGTGGCCAAGGGGATGCTTTGTGCTGCTTGTGAGACTTTTCAATGGAACGTTTTAAGGGCTGGTTGTGGCCACAGAGTAATTGCCCAAGTAATGAGGGTACCACTGACATATGAAGTTGAATCTCTAGGACTCCAGGCACATACACCTGCTAAACAGAATGACACGAGCACTCTGGCCATTAAAAATGGGACAAGAAACCCATAATGAAGTGGAAACAATAAAAGACACATCAAAACAAAAGCTCCACTTGCATGACTGGCCTGCAAAGCAATTCCTGTTGTTCTAGAACACGGTCAAATTTCACTTTGAATGCAAAATACATGTGATGAACAATGCAAACCTAAGCAGAGTTAAACCACTCTAAGCCCATTGACTTTAATGGACTTAGAAAGGTATAACTCTACTTAGAATTGCACTGTAAGTCTTGATGTTTGAAAAAATGAAAAACAGTCACAGAAAGTTGCAATTCTGAGCAGAGGAGAGCCTGCCAGACATTTCTTCCAATCAAAATTGTTCCCCTCTGCTCCTCTTCCTCTCAGGGCTCCAAAACTGGAATCCTGCCGTGAGGATCACCTACTCTTTTATGAACCTACTTGACCACTGCAGTTATCTTCAGAGGCCTTGCTTCAGGTTCTGCCGGTTTCTGAGATTAGGCAGGCAGCACCCTGGGAGAAGGCCTTTCAGTAGGGGCACCAACATTCTGGAACTCTCTCCCCAGGGAGTTCCTGTCCCCCTCTGTTGCTGTCTTCCACCAGTGGGTGAAGACATTTTTGTTTCATTTAGTATTTTGTATTTATTTTAAGTTTTAAATTGTTTTCATGATGCATTTATGCAGGGCTTTTTTTCTCGTGTGGTGGCCCTGCCCCCTGATCTCCAGACGGAGATCAGTTCCCTTGGAGCAAATAGCTTAAGGTAAGCCTGCTTCTGAGGGAGGGGAAGTATATGCAGTGGGAGAATGGCCTGGAATGAGCCGCTGCTGAGTGGGGAAGCACTCCCCTGCCTGCCAGCGGCGCTATCCAAGCTAAATCAAGCCTGATCCTGGCCATTTCAGGCCCATTTTGACACATTTTGGGCCCGAAATGGACAGGATCAGGCTGCTGCCAAGTGGGTGAGTGCTCTCCCATGTGGCAGTAGCCTGTTCCAGGCCGAATCGGACCCAATCCTCGCTGTTTTGGGCCAGGTTGGGCCCAGTTTGGGCACAAAATGGTCAGGATCATGCCCAAAACAGCCAGGATCAGGCTGCTGCCAGGCAGGGGAGTGCTTTCCTGTGCAGCAGCAGCCTGTTCCAGTTCAATTCAAGCCTGATCCTGGCTGAATTTGGCCTGATCCAGGCCAAAACAAGGCCCCCATGGAGCATGGGAGCACTCGCAGGGCAGCCACAGCCTGCATGGTGATGTCACTTCCCGGAAGGGACATTGTGCAGTCCTGGGAGCACACGAGTGCACATGTAGTAACAGGGGCATCACCTCTTCCCAGAAGTTACCCCAGGTGAGAGTTCCCCTACCTCTTTCCCCAGAAAAAAGGCCTGCATTTATGTGTTGGTTTGAATGGCTTTTAAGATGAGATTTTAATTCGTATATTTTAACTTATTAGCCACCTTGGTGTCTTATGAGGACAGAAAGGTGGGGTAAAAATCTTGTTAATAAATAACTGAAATAAGTAGACGATGGTGGGGAGAGATGAGGGGTTTTTTAATGGAAAAACTGCTAGCAGGAAAAGTAGTCTAAGGGCCCCTTTCACTCCATTGCTACAGTATTTTGAGGCTGCTTTTCATTAAAGAAAAGTCAGTGCTTTTACATATGTTGGCATGTAACATGTAGTTTGGGAAGCACTTTGACAGCCCCCCATCTAGAGAAGGGGGCCACCCCTCTTCTCAAATGAATACAGTTCATGTTCATAGCATCTGAGAGAATCTGGCAGTAGATACATATACAAGATTTGGCACTGCTCATAAAATCACAGAAATGGAAAGGGCCTTACAAACCATCTAGTCCAACTCTCTGCCCAATGCAGGAACAGCCTAAAGCATCCCTTACAAGTATTTGTCCAGCCTGTCCTTGAAGACTACCAATAAGGGAGAACTCATCACATCTCTAGGCAGCTGATTGCATTGTTGAACTACTCTTAATGTGAAGAAGTTTTTCTTAATGTCCAGTCGGTAACTTCCCTCCCCTAAGTTACAGCCTTTTAAATATTTTAAGAGAGTATCCTGGTTGCTCTCTTCTGCACCTGTTCCAATTTGTCTACATCCTTTTTGAAGTGAGGCCTCCAGAATGCCATATAATACTCCAGGTGGTGCCTGTCCAATGTGGTATATAGTAGGACAATGACATCCTGTGATTTCGATGTTATGCCTTTGTTGATACACCCCAAGACTGCACTTGACTTTTTTTGTTGCTGCATTACACTGACTGCTCATCCACCCAATCTTGCCCATACAAACTGCTACCCAGAAGTGTATCCTTCAGCCAGTATGCATGCTTTGCATTTTTGTTACCCAGGTGCAGAACCTGGCACTTATCTGTCTTAAATCGCATCTTATTCAAATCCACCCACTTTTCCAGTGTGTTCAGATCTCATTGAATTCTCTCTCTTCAAGGATGTTTGCTACTCCTCCCCTCCCAGTTTGTAGCCATCTGAAGATTTAATGAGTAATCCCTTCACACCCTTGTCCAGATCATTTATAAAAATATTGAAAAGCACTTGGCCCAGAACCGAGCTCTGTGGCACTCCACTGGACACCTCCCTCCAATTAGACATGATACCATTGACAACTATCCTTCAGGTGTGGTTATCCAGCCAGCTCCCTATCCATCTAACCATCCTAGAGTCCTGTCCACAGTCCTCCAGTTTACCCATCAGAACATCATGAGAAACCTTGTCAAAAGCTTTATTGAAATCCAGATAAACTACACCGACAGCATTCCTGCGATCCAATAAGTATGTCACTCAGTCACAGAAGGAGATGAGCTTGGTCTGGCAGGACATGTTGGGGACAAATCCATGCTGACTTCCCTGTATCACCATGTTGTCCATCAGATTCATCTTGTGTATTTGGTAGGCCCAGCATCATTTCTCTGAGCTTGATATCATACTGTCTTGACACATGGTTTTTGGCTGCAGTTCAGCCATTTGTATTAACATGTCCAGTCAGTGACCAAATCTCTGCTCCATAACCAACGAGCCAGCTCCTTTCACCAGTTTTTGTCCAAACACTGACTGGAACATTTCTGTGTAATTCCTGCCCTGAATTCCCAATGCTGGTGAGACTTACATTAGCTATGTCATTTTGTGCACAAAAGTTGTCTTGCCAGCACTGCCATATCTATCCTAAGAATACCTATTCTCTTTGCAATAACACCAGAGGTCCAAGAAAGCAGCAATTAGGGACAACCACAATACCTACCTCATGCAGGTATGATGCTGGCAATGCAAAAATACTCTTTTTTTGGGATGCTGCATTCACACAAAGTCTAATTTTAACTGGCCTGCTACTTACACAAAGCAATTATACAGCACAATGATTTGCATTGGGAGCAGACAAGTTTAAATAAACCACAGTGCAAGTGCAAAGTCCCACAGGAGAGTACTTTTTGCCGAGCCATAGCCAGCATCATGTTTAAGTCAAGCCTAAACTTCAGTAGTAGCAGATGCCTGTATCTAGATTTCCAGCTGTGCAGGATATTACAGGAGCAAGCAGCAGATGTCTTCATTTCACATGCATTCTCAATGGTAGCTTTCACCTTGTAGTACGGCCTGCCTGAGGAGATCAGGAAGGCTCCCACACTTCTACCATTTTGCAGAATGTGCAAAACAGTGAAGTTCAAGAGGGCATTTTAATAAAGAGATTAGAGCTGTAGCAGAATGGAATAGACTAAGAGGGTACCTTTATAATGGAATGAGATTGTGGTACATTGCAATAATGATTACTGCAGTTGTCACCTGCTTTTACTGCATTGTCTTATTGTAATCTGCTTTCGGTATAATATACCATGCCTTAGATAGCTTGTTGTTCACATTGTTCTCTAACTCTGTAAGCAGAATCAAGGCAATCTGCATTACAAGACATTTGCTTAGTCTCCAAAAGACCATTATGAACCCAGCAATGTTATGGAGGCACTGTGGCTCAGTGAGAGCATCTGCTTAGCATGCAGAAAGTCCCACATTCAGTTCCTGGCAACCCCAGTTAAAAGGTTAGGTAGCAGGTAATTTGAAAGACCTCTGCCTGAGACCCTGAAGAGCCTCTGCCAGCCAGAGGAGGCAATACTGATCTTTTTTTTTTAAGTAATATTTTTATTAACATATTAAAATCAGTGAACAGAGTTAACAAAGAACAACAAAGTAATAGTTAACTATATACAATTATGTACAGGAATACGCAATATTGATCTTGATGGACTGATTTTAGCCCTCGGATGCTTCCTTAAGGAGGGAGCCATTTTGGGTCTCCACTTTGGCTCTAACATGGGCTCAGAGCTAGAATATGGAGTCTGCGTCTTGCCAAAGTTAAACTAACAGCAGCGACAGCGAGCCATGCCAAGCACAAGATGTTGAGTCGTTAAGCGGCAATGGAATACAGACTGATCCTCCCTACACTCCACTTCAGATTGATTACATTGGAGGGCCATTCTCCCCAAGGACTTTGGAGCCTCCTCTCTGAATAATTTGGCCCTAATGAACAACCCAGGTCTCCAAGACCATGAGCAATGGACTGCCCCATCTAGTTCCTCCCCTCATTTTAGTGACTGTACAGGAAGAGTCCTGCCCTCTCCTTAATCTTGTTATTCAGCCCCTCCCTTTAGGGCTGTGTTTCTCCAAACCTCCACTAGGAAGCATTTTTAACTTTTATGCAAACTAGGAAAACTCCCCTTGTCAATATCAGCCTCCTCCCCACTTTAAACTTGAGTGATTCTCCAGAATTAGGTTTTCTAATAGCTTTAATGCTGAACAGGATCTAGTAGGTATTCAGCCTTATCATAGACCCATTATCCTCCCAGAGACACTCCCAGTCTGTTATTCACTTATCATTGCATACCTTATAACCAACACATTCCAGTTCATGAACAGCCCCCAAGTCTCCAATACTTGCAGCTACTGCCCCTGTGTGGTACAGGTTACTTGGAAACACGAGCTGGTCTCTGTCTCTACACCCCTGCTCTTTACATCAGAACTCTACAGGATTTCCACACACTACAGGACAGGTCATATGCTCCCCCTACTTTTTTGTTTTCCCTTATAGACAGGCAGCTGTGAGGGAAAGACTTTTGGTTTGCTGCTTCGCACTCCCTCCCTCCCTCCCTCTCTCTCTCATATTTCCTGTAACAGTTGTTTAATTTGCCTTATGTTATTTCAATAAAAACCCTTTTCATTTGAGACTGTTTTCCCCTCTCATTATTCTGGGTTCTGGGCTGGACCTTGGTATACACAGGTTAAAGATCCCAAAATACCCCACGATGTGTGTGTTTGTTCTGGGCTAGCAAGGGGACACCTTTGCTTGTTACAGGGCCTCCATATGTGTATTGTAAGTATGCAAAGAAGTTTTAATATTTATGTTATTGATTTGTTGGGGTCTTGGTTGTTGATATTTCCTCCTATGTATAATATAGATTTTGTGACTACGCAGAGAAAGAGGATTTGAAACAGGGAACTTAATGCACCAGATTACATGTTGTGGTCACTACTGGAAGAATTTATCTCAAAAGGAATTTTGAACCAACTAGGACTCTTTGGGATACAATTGTCTATTTATGAACTCTTGTTGAATACCTTTGGAGGACCTTTTTTCAAAAATTGGGTTTATGTAACTGATTGTATTTGACTATTTAGTGTCCCTTGTGTGAAGGATCCATAGGCACTTTATTGATCAGAGATTCTTTAGATGTACATAGGAAGTTTTGAACAATTGGATACTTGTACTTTGTATATGTTCTTGAATGTTTACAGTTTGACTTTGTTACAGCTTAATTATAAGGAATATTGTTAAAATTAGTTGTTAAATATAATAAATATGATTTTGTATGATTGAGATTCACTCACTCCAGGTCAGTTAAGGTGTTAAGTGTATAATTGCAATTGAAATTATTCCAGATTGATTTCTTAGTTAGTTTTCACAGCTTTTGTATTTTTTGTGGGGTTTGGATTAAAGCAGTAACAGACAACATTGATAAACCTCTACTAAGATTGCTACATAATGTTTTAGGAGTTCCTCGGTGTGTATCTGGAATAGCTGTGAGAGCCAAAGTTGGGAAGATGTCCTTTGAAGCAAATTGTCATGCCTGGGTACTACTCAGAATGCAATGGAAACAATGAGTAGTCAAGAACTGACCCAGCCTCTGTAACTGTGGCAGCAAAAAAATTGACTCTGTAGATCATCTCTTCTTCGATTGTCCCAAATTTTTAGAATTAAGAGCTGAATTGATCTCCCCATTATTTAACCAGAACTTTCTTTCCCCAGAAGCGAAATCATCCTGGCTACTCAGAGACAGCAACAAACTACTCTGTGTGGCAAAATTTTTGGTAGCTGTTGTTAAATTATATGATAACTAACTTTTTGGTTCTCCTCCTGTGGAATGATTGCTGTTGATGATTCAGGTTGTAAAAACAGTAAGAAGTAGAGTAGATACACTATTTTCTATACGTAAGTACTTCCCATGAGGCACTTGTTTGGAGAGTCAATGTTTAAAAAATCACAGAACTGTACATTGAGAGAAGGTGAAATGACAGCCATAGCAGAAGACAGTCAAAGAAAGAAGGATCTGTGCACACACTTAAATCTGTTTCAACTGGAGTCACAGTCATTCCTTTACCAAAAACACTCCTCTAGGAGTTGTCATTCTATGAAGGTGCTCTGTAGAGATTCCTGGGCTTTTAAAGAACTGAACTTTGTAACCGGAGATGTCTTCTTGACTCAGTAGTGAGGGCTGATTACTTTTCAGCCTTGTAATATTGTCGGCGTCATCAGTAATGACTTCTTTATTGATTTAAGTTGTAACAAATTGGTACCAGCTTAAGGTCTCTTGTCCTGCCCCCCCTTTTGTTGTAGATTTGGTGTGTCCACTTTTGGTGGGAGGAGGGGAATTCCTTGTCATGGTCACGCATCACCATACAATGCTACAATGAGGCAGCCAATGAATATGCTACGCCCATAGACGTGCAATGCCTAGCTGGCAGAAAACAGAATACATGCATAGAAATGAGAAAAGGATTCTGCCTTGGGCACCTGCCAAGCATTCATTATGTTCCTGGGTATGAAATCAACAATGTCTAATTAGCAGACATATTTCCTGCCTGACACTCAGAGAGCTGGATGCTAATTAAATATTGCAGGCATCTCAAGGTATTTCTGACACCCTGTTAGATACAGCAGCTTTGCAAACTAGCCTCTTGTCCACCAGCAAGGAAAGCCCGTCTTTTTGGCTGAGTGAGCAATCATCACACAACTCTGCTCAGACAGGAAAGAGGGTCTCATCTGGAAGCATTTATTAGCATTAGCAATTCATTGTGGGACAGAAAATGATGGCCATGGAACACCACCACATCATACTGCAAGTCCATATTCACATATGTGTGCACATTATGTTGTAGCCCTGACACAGCTCAGTCAGTTAAGCAAATATGGTCAACAGCATAAAATCTGAATCCTGGCATCTAGATTGGAGAGAGAGTGTTGAGGATGTAAGTAGACACAGTGGTCCAAAGGGAGAAAAAATTAAGAGCCGTACGATGCCTTTTATTAATTCCAACCAAAATAATACAAAACAGTGGGGCAGCTTTCACATCCTCCCAAACACTTGATCAAGCTGGATTTTTTTTTAAAAAAGCATGGGAGGAAGAAAGGGGAGAAAAAAATTCCAGCTACAGGTTTGGATCCAGTGCAAAATTTCCACTTGTGCTAGAGCTTTGCATCCAGCCAATACCTGAGCATTGTAATATATAGGGAGGAAAGTGCTGCACGTTGCACAAGATCTTGTATAAATGGAACTGTGCTAAGTCCATTTATACTTATGCATTGCTGGATTCAAGCCATCTTGTCTGTACTGCTTGATTCTCTGGGCACAACAGGGAAGCTGTTAATACAAGCTGGGTAACAGAGTGAGGGTTTCCAGCTTGTTCTCTTACATCCTAACTAACACAAAGTAGCATTTGAAACTAAGGCCCACAGGACCTATGGTACTGACTGGGTCTCATATGGCCTATCTGATTAGGCAGAAAGGAGGCGTATACATTTTATAAACAAACAAACAAATAAATAAATAGCATTTTCCTTGGGTACCTCCTGAGGTCAGATCATGTGCGAAGCCTGGGAGCTTTATGCTTCCCGGGTGCGTGGAGGCTTGGTTCAGAAAGAAGGGGCTTAGACCTCAGTGAAGCAAATAGGAGTTCCCTGGGGTTGCGACATAAAAATAGTATGGAGAGGGGACTTTGTATGGCTCAGTGGTAGAGCATATGCATGGCATATGGAAGGTCCCAAGTTCAATACCCAGAGCTTCTACTAGTCTGCGTAGACAACACTGTTCTTGATGGATCAAAAATCTGATTTAGTATAAGGCAGATTTATGTAGCTTGACTTAATAAAAGAAGCCATGTCCTCCAGTTTCCAGGATCTGAGCAAGTCTGCTAATGATAGGACATTTTGGAGGTCTCTCATTCATAGGATCGCCATAGGTCAGAGGCGACTTGACAGCACATAACACACATGTGAGCTTTAAGCCTCTTCTCCCCATGTGCTATAGTATGAATCAGGTCCCCACACATATGGGAAGCGTGGCACTCCCCAAACACATACACAATACAACCACAAGTTGTACTCAGGGAAATGATAACATGTGATTAGGCCCTTATGTTTCCTTTTCCTAAGCACATAAATGTTTATAGGCAGCAGTCTCTTCTCTTGACACACTCCATCCTTGCACAGCTAACAAGACGCTGTTGCTTTAGACCACTCCAGCCCCACAGTTTCCATGCAGAAGGCAGTGGAGGAAGTGGGCCTTCTCCCCATTAGCCTTCTAACCGCACTTTTCAGCAGAGGGTGGGAGTCAGTACAGAGAAAGGATGCAGCATAATTGCCTACAAAGAGGCTAGGCTGTGGAGGTGAACCTGGTAGTGGCAGTCTTTGAAAGCAAAGCTGTTTCATCTCTTTAGACTCTTTGCTCTCTGCCCCCCATCCCTTCAGACCTGGATGAGATAATAAAAAGGCCAAAAGGGTTTGAAATTCACACTTCAAAGTCAATATTGGAATAGCCTTCTTGCCCTGTACTGCCTGCCAGACCTGAAAGCGACTGTGTCTGAAGTCAGAGTAGGGAGGAGAAAGATTTAGGCTACAGCTTTTGTGCCACAATCAATCTTTTACAGTTTTCCTTCTTTCTCCTGCCAGAGATTGCAGTTTGATCTTCGTTCCCTCACTGTGCCGCCTACCTCTCTTTGCAATCAATGGCTACACAGGCCCAGCTTCCAGTATAAGATTAAAGACCATTACATTCAATAACAATTCACACTCAGCCAAAGCTTGCAATCACCTTTGCTCCAGACTAGCTGCAAACTACTGGCTACTGGAGTGCCCCCAGGGAGCCACTGGCTCAGGCACTACTACAACTACTTTTAGACATTTATTTAGAATCAATGACGCCGTACAGAAGCGATGTGGTCTCTGTTACACAACATCAACACACAAACATGACAGGAATAGGGAAAGACAGGTGTGATATGAGAATCCAGTGGTAGGGAAAGAAAAGAACTCTTCCCCTGATGTGTGTGTGATATAACATATTGTCAGACTCTGGATGACAGGATATGGCAGACAGATCTCTGGATCATTATAGCAAGACACAGGTCCTTGGTTAAATGACTTTTATTCAGAAATCAGATCTTTCCATATTCAGGTTCACAGGTCTACTTAGGAGCAAGGCAAGCACCTAAGCAGCTCGGGCAGAAGCTTGACAGGAATGACAACATGGGAAAAATACATTTCATTTCTACCCTGGTTTTCCTCCCCCTCCCAATTCCAAATAATCTTTTGCCGCTCTTTCTTGGTGAGAACATTTTACATATTTGTGCTATCACGATTTGTTGCTAGGACAAAAGACATATCATAGTCTGAGAGGAAATACAAGATCATAAACAGTGGAGTCCAGCAGATAACCACCCGTGAAAGCCTGAGAAACAGTTAGAGCACTAACAACAGGAAATCAAGTCACCTTAAGATTCTGTTTACAGTAACTAGACTAAGCTTCTAAATCAGAATTAAACTTGGCATGGATGGATGGGTACAGACATACATGACATTCTGCCTCCCTAAAGATGGCCCTCTTTCCTAAGGACCAGATTTGTCGGGATAGCGTTTATGGAAGTTAGAAATCAGTCTAGGTGCATTCATATGGAATTTCTCCACCCACTCCTTGTATGAATCATCAAAGTCTTTCCACCTGACCAGGTAAAAGAGTTTGTTGTGTTTAAACTTGGAGTCAAAGATTTCTTCCGCTTCATAGTGAACATGTCCATCTACTAACATTGGGTGAGGGGCCCCCTTTTCATGATGCTACTGATCTCGTGTGGGAGCCCTCTTTAAAAGACTGAAGTGGAACACAGGATGGATTTGTTTTAAGTTCTTTGGAAGTTCAATTTCTACAGTCACATTATTAATTACTTTCTTTACAGGGAAAGGACCTATGTATTTCCATCCAAGTTTTTCACTAGGTTGCTCCCCTTTTATGTTTTTGGTGGAGATGTATACAAAATCTCCTGGCTTCAGCTCCCACTACTCTGAGCAATTTTTATCCGCAAACTTTTTGTAATCCTCTTTGGCTTTGTCCAAAGTCTTTTGAATGATTCCCCACTGGGAAGTTAATTTAGTCCACCATTCCTCCAGGTCTCCTCCATGCGAGGATTCAGGGGCTGTAGCGAAAGGCAGAGCGTTTCCTTCATATCCATGTACTATTTTAAATGGTGTAGCTCCTGTTAAGGAATGTACTGAGTTGTTATACGCATATTCGGCGAAATCAAGAAAATCCAACCAATCATCTTGTTGGTAGTTAATGTAGCATCTTAGGAACTGTTCAAGCACCTGATTTGTGCATTCGGATTGTCCGTCTGATTGTGGATGATAAGTGGAGCTAATCCCTTGTTCAATCCCCGCAAGTTGTAGGAGCTCCTGCCAGAAGCTGACAACGAACTGTGGACCCCTGTCGGAGATCACCTTAGTGCGGAATGAGTGTAATTTCACTATGTGCTTCAGGAACAGGCTGACTAATTTCCTGGCTGTAGGTATCGTAGTACAAGGAATAAAATGAGCCTGTTTTGAAAAGAGATTCAACACTACTAGAATGACTGTGTGTCCTTTGGAGGGGGGAAGATCAGTAATAAAGTCCATTGAAATTACAGCCCATGGTCTAGGGGGAGTTTCCAATGGTTGCAATAGTCCAGGGGGCTTCCCCCTTCTTGATTTTCCCATTGTACATACTGGGCAGGAGGATATATATTGAGATATGTCCTTTCTCATTGCTGGTCACCAAAACTGTCTTTGTGCTAAGTGTAACGTTTTTAGATATCCAAAATGTCCAGCGGTTTTTGTATCATGGCACTGGTGCAAGATTTCTTTTCTTAAGCTGATTGGGATATAAAGTTTGTTTCCCTTGTACCAGTGGCCATCCTCCGCCTGTTTCAATTCGGCTTTGGGCACATTCTCCCCCTCCTTTTCAGTTTCTACTTTTACTCTCTCTCTGCACCCAGAGAGATCAGGTTTCAGGTTGTTTTGCATTTTTGCTGCCTGGCTACGTGTCGTCACCCTCCTTCCAATTGAGCTGGTGAGAAAACTGTATCAATTATCTCCTCCCTCTGACCGTCATGTTGGGGCATGTGTGACAAGGCATCCGCTAGGAAGTTTGATCGCCTGGCGAGGTATTTTAACGTGAAGTTGAATTTGGAAAAGAATTCTGCCCATCTTAATTGTTTGGCATTCAGTCTCCAGGGGGTGCATAGTGCCTCTAAATTGTTATGATCAGTCCACACTTCAAAAGGCACTTTAGCCCCCCATCTTTCTTTTTTCGACTCGAGTACAAGGGGACAAGTGTACAAGCAGGACACACCCAAATGGGGGGGCCTTCGGGTGAATGTTCCCTCCAGGATACACACGGGACCCAGGCAAGGAGGAGGTCCCCCAGTCATGGAAGAATTTCATGGCTTGCCCTAAAAAGAAACTCAGGCTTCTAGGGTTCCCATCAAAGGTGGCTTCCAATTTGACCCATCCTTGGGGCAAGCCTTGCGGTAATCCTAGCACCAGAGCTCCCGCTCCTTGGTGCCCTACCGCCTGTGGGATCAGAGCCCCCCCCAAGGGGGGTGGTTGCAAATGTCCTTGCGGCAACGAACGAGGGAATGTAAGCACGCCAGTGGTACTGGCAAGGTCGATATCTGGAACCAACAAAAAGTCAGGATGGCCCACTATCTCGCTGCGTCAAGGGGACCTTGCATGGACCGTACTGCGGGGAAGGAGAGGTGTGAATCTGCTAAGCAGTTCACCGATGACCAAAGAGTTCCCATTTCCATGCAAGTTCCAGAAATAGCCACAGGAACGGAGGGAAAGAGGATTCTCCCATGTTCCCAACTAGTAACGGCACCAAACATACCGCCCAAGGGAGTAGAAGCTGTACCCGATGGGAGAGCACAATCGTTGTCAGTTCCCCAGATCTCAAGTGGCACCAGGGCGCCAAATACCACAATGGGAATGAGAGTGCCAATGAACTCACAGAGTCAGCCTCCCCTAACGTCACTCATGAGTTCCATATTACCGCCCCCCAAGGGGGGAGTGAGAATTCAACAAGGGGGACCCCAAGCGAGAGGGGCTTGGGGGAATGGTGTTGAGGGGTGTCTTGGCATGGATGGATGGGTACGGACATATATGACACATATGGACAAACAGACATCCACTAATGTGTAAAATCTGCATATGATCAAAAACACAGGAATATATACTTCGCAAAAACAAATAATGAAAAAAGAAGCATGTGAATAATTATCAATAATTTGTGGTAGGGTTCCCAACTCTGACTTGCAAGATTCCTGGAAATTTGGGGAAGGAGCTTAAGGGGGAGCCTTTTTTTAAAAAAAAAAATAAATAAATCTAGAACTGCTATACCCTTGTACTGTTATAACATTATAATGATCTATTGCAACAACCTTTCATTTTTAAAAAAGTAAATCTCTAGCCCATATTTGTAGAGTCATAAGATGAAACATGAAGCCTGCTCATTTCCTTTATAACACTACAAATAAAGGACTGGAAACTTTTAAAAAACCTTGAAAGTTGAGAACTAGTACATTGTTGCAAAAGATTGGTATAATTTACAATGCTATAGTGATTTAGCAATTCCATTTAAAAAATCCACCCCCCCCCCCAGCCCTGAAGTACGTGGGGCAGGGATGGTGGCTGTGGTAGCTGAGACAACGAAAATGACACCCATGAAGGTGGTCCCTCAGGCACTGCATGCACAGCCAGTAAAGGAACATGTCATTTGGAGCTTGTTTTCATCTCTGTACTCCTCTATACTAGGTGAGGCTGTCAGCCTCCAGGTGAGGCCTGGCGCTCTCCCAGAAATACAAAGGGTGGGCTCTATGGCATTATATGCCAACGAAGTCCCTCCCTCCCCAAACCTCACCTTTCATAGGCTGCACCTCCAAATCTCCAGGAATTTATCAGCCTGAAGTTGGCAATAGTAACAATAAGACAGGCATATAAGGGCCTGTTTTTAGGTTTAAACACAGGGCACTGTAATAAAGATGCAGAGCAGCTGTTTCAGTGGCACAGGATCCAGAGCTGTATCACTGGGACTAGGAATATTGAGGTCTTCCAGAAGGGCACCTGTCTGTATTGTAAGAAGCACATGGCAGGCTGCTCTATGTAATTATCTGATACACCTTTAAAGCAGGGATGCCCACCAGTCCCTGCTTTCCTTGGGCTTCTGACCACATACAGAATACAAGCATGGGCTCACCCCACAGTTGCTGACCAGAGTGTCCGCTAGACTTGTATCCCACTTGGAATGGGAGGTGGCATGGCCCTCCCTATCCCACAAACTTAGTCTAGGGGCTAAATCAGGCCATGAAAGTCATCAGTATGGGAGACACAGGGCTTTATCCGGAAATAGTTCTGCATATCTAAGCTTCATGAACCTTTGAATCAATAGGTAAAGAGAGTTAAAAGGCAAGGATATGCTTCCGTGTTCTGACAAAGACTTCTACCATTACAGTATTAGCCATGTGTCTCATCTCATATAAACACTGGGCTGTTTTATTTGCTTTAGTCATAATTGTGACTGCCAAGGAGAGGAAGCTGTCTTCCAACCGCTATTCTCTTTCCCTCCCACAGCACCTCTGCCATCCAAACAGCTTGATTGTTCCAAGGCCAGTCTTGCCTGATAGCTTATCAATAATTCACAGGTACAAATGATAGCTTTAGCTGTCCGGGTCCAGGAGCCACATGATGTCCAGGGGAGGAGCATTTTACAACTAATGTGTTTTGAGCTGGGGGGGGGGCAGGAGGCATAACACAAGGGATAAATATTTAATAATGTGTCACTAAGCAAACACCAATGAATGAGCATGGAACATGAATGTTACACTGAGATGCTACCACTCTTGAAGAGTAGGAGCCATTAAAATGAGCAATAACAGAAGAGTATCTGTTTCAGATACTCAGGATTTGCAACGGCATCAGACAAACATCAAGTTTCCTTAGTCCGCGTGGTTTCTAAGCATAACCTAATTCATTGCAAATAACTACCAAAAATACTATGAACATAGAAAGTTAGGACAATTTAAATGCAAACGGAAAAAGCCAGTACTGAACAATACCAGCCTGGTAGTCTTAACTGCACAATGATAGAAGGCAATGATAGGAATAAAAATATCTGCAGTTATTCAAATACATTATTCATTAACTAGATGCCACTTTTAAGATTCACAAATGATAGCACAAAATCATGATCTCATCCTCCCCCCATTAATTGCATGGACTTTAGCAGAATTAAGTATAATACTCTATTTCCACATTTCCATTTAGACAGCTGCCTTTCCTTAATTTGGTAGAAACCTTAATTTCTTTTATCCTACACTTCATCAGTCAGATGTCCCGTTTCCTATTTCCACAATAGAATATATTCTCATGAGAAAATGCCAGGATAAGATTTGTTTAGTGCTGAAGTACATCTGGGGCATGAAACCAAATGGCTGTATATTATATGAAAGAACACCTGGCATGCTTTCATGAGAATGCTCAATGTAAGCACTTTGATTTGACATGAAAGAAGGCTCTCGCGAGAATACTGGTGGAAGCTAAACTATTCCGTTATGCAAAGCACAAAGATAGTGTGCTCTCTCTCTCTCTCTCTCTCAATCTCGCTCTGATTTAGTACAGTCCGCTTGTAAAAGGGAAACAATGGGTCCTAATGGGATACTATAGCTAGAAGCCCTTTGTTCCAAACATCTATAATGTGTAAATGGGTAACAAACAACCATCTCCTAGGGATTGATTTGAAACTAGTTTTGCCCTGTCCAATAGAATAGAATACTAGCTGGGAGTGGAACAATTTTAATTTTCATAGTACAAAGAGCATGTTTACGTTTTGGAACAGATACTGCTGCATGCTTATTTCTGCAAGTCAGAAATCTCATCATCTATGCATTAGTAATTAAATCATTGCCTTTAAGGAAACAAACTTCCTGTGCTCTCTCCCCTCTTGTAAACCACCTACTATGGGGTGGGGTGAGTGGGTGGGGGAAAATGCAAACTACTGACCTTTCTACCATGTATGTTGATCCCTGGTTTACAGATGTCACTTATGTCAGATAAGTGAGTGGATCAAGCTTTCCTGTTTGAAGATTTTAAGTATAATTGAGTGAATTTTAGCAGCAGTCTTCATATCTACTCAGATATTGTGAAGATAATGAATTAGGTAGAAAAGATGAAAAGCATTAAACAAGAGGTCTGTACATCTCTTCCTCCTGCCCCTCCTGCAATTAGAGGAAAACAAAAAACATGAACCCTGTTTGTACATTACAGACCAACCAAGGTTCGATCATCTGGAATCAGCTGTGGTCTTGTGATCTCCCCCTCCCTTGTGCTCTCACATATGCTAATCCCCTCTGCTACTTCCTGCATCATGGTAATCATAACTGGCTGTTGCGTGAAATCAGGCAAACTGTTTTTACAGCTAACCACAGTTGCTTCCAAACCAGAACTGGAAACAAAAATTTTAAATAAGTTTCTGGCTCCAGTTTGGAGGCAAAGTATGGTTGCTTGATTTAGATATCATGTACTACAAACCAGGAAGTGGAGGAAGAATCTGCACATGAGAGAAAGTAGAAGAATGCAAATCCACAGCACATTTCCAATGGCAAAGCCATGGATGATATCTGGACTACTATATCTGGAACCATGTAGGCACACACACACTTGAACCTCTTGTTCACATCCTAGGAGCCTGGTTCATACAATATTATTCCCTTGAGAGATGCTATAGCTGTCCCCATTGTAGACTGAGAATGCACTTCATAATTCATTTCTTCTTAAGTTGCCCTGAAGGGCGGTATATAAATTGAATGTTGTTGTTATTGTTATTAACTAATACTTAGAAGTAAAACACTGTGAAAGTCTGAGTCCCTGACAGTGCCACCCTAAGCAGTTACACCCTTCTAAACCCACTGACTGCAAACCAACCTCCTGCAATCCAGTTAACATACACAGTCCAGACTTATTAGTGTGTCTCACAATACAGCGAACAGCTTCATTTAGCAGATCCAGCCTTTGAGTTTAAAATGTTTATATATTTTAAATTATAGTAAACTTGAACTTACACTACAGTTAGGATTGATAGGAGTGATGTTCTGTGGTGAAGAAATTCTACCATTATCTAATCTCTAATTTTAATACTAAACCCTTTAATTTGGATTCACTTAATCTTTTAGGTTATTAATTCATTCTTTTAGGTTTTCTTCTCCCTTCTCCCACCATTTGTCTTTTTCTGGCCCATGAAAGAACTCCCGGGGTGGAGGCTGAAGTCCTGGCTCCCACAGTGTGGTGGTCCCGATCCAAATTGGAAGATATGGATGAAGGTTTGATGGAGGGTTGTCAGAAATTTTTATACTTCTGTGTTATGGGGTTTGATTGCCGTTAGATAGACTCTGACCTGGATTCTTTAGGGTGTAGTCAGAGAGATATTGCCGGTCCTACCACACATAATGGCGAAATATGAACTGCAAGATTTCAGAATTCCTTTGTTGTTCTGAAAATATAAAGGGTGCTGCAAATTGAAATTTCAGTTTAGTGAATGAGTACTAAAAGCATATTTCACCAATTATGCAACCTGACTCAAACATTCACTCCAGTTCTCAATGTCAGAACTTCTTGCATGAGATAAGATAGAGATAGTCACCTGACAAGAAAGACTTTGATTTAGCTCAAAGAGTTTCCAGTCACTGAATCCAAACTATAGTCATACTCAGTAATACAGTTCTCATTCTGAGCCATGTACTGTTTTTTCTTTGTTTGGCAATATTGCATCATTATCATCACACTGTGTTTTGGGCTCCTGAGAATGCTATACCAGGGACAGAGTTTATTAATTCAGAGACTTGGTGGTGGTGGTGGAGAGTGCCCTCAAGTCAGAGTTGACTTATGGCTACCCCAGTGGGGTTTTCATGGCAAGAGTCTATCAGAGGTGAGTTGCCTTTGCATGATCTCTAAAGGGGCATAACAAGAGAAATGCAATCAAATCTGGATGGTCCAAACCTCTGGACTCAAATGCAGCCTCCAAGTCCCCACCCGCAACATATGACTCAAGATAGCCAGTCTCTGTTTAGGCCAAGCTAGAGGCATAAACTTTTACAGGTGATTACACTTCTTTATCATATGCATTCAAGGGTTAGATTTAAGTTGGCTTAGTAAGATGAGCTAGGTTGCATTTCCTCTCCTTAGCTGCCCTCATAATATCTCAGCAAATCCCCTATTTATGTCAGCAAAATCTGTATCGCTTCTACTTATCCACTGCTCTTTCGTGCAATCCCCTGACCCTGAGTATCAGGAGCTCAATCCCTCACTGGTGCGGACAGTCTGGTGAGTGCAGAGACACAGAGGGGGAAAGACAATAGGAAGGCATGGCAAGGCACAGTAGGGCAAGGTAGTGAACAGTGTTTGTGCAAAGAGATCAAGAGATCAAGATGATGAAAAACAAGATAACAAGGCAATGGGCATGTAACTGGCCTGTTTTGTTGCAAGGAGCCCAGCTTTAATCAACAGTTGCAAGGTAATCTGTTCAACTGAAGATTTCTTGTACATCACTCAACAGAGAGCTGCCACAAAGTAGCTCAGCATCTCAGCCCTCTGGGCTGCCTCTCCTAATCAAAAATATTTATCAACCCCATCTCCCTCACAACATCAGGAAACCAAGCCCTACATCTGTTACACATTATAACCCCAAAGCTAATGGACAATTATGTGCACACTCAAGTCAAGTCAAGTCAAGTCAAGTCACTATAAAGTAGAAGATGCATGAAATCCACCCCTACCTGAGTACTTTCTTAATCCAAATGGATTCCTTATCTATCTTCAGTTTAGGGTCAAAGCCTATCACTTTTTAAGTTCTGTAAGAATCTCATGTCTTAAAGTTCACCCTTGGAATGAAGTAAATGAGATGTGGAGTATGAATTCCATTTAGGACCCCATCAGTCAGGAATTGTCTTGTGCTAAAAAAAAAAAAAGTCTACTGAGAGAAGTTCGGGGATGTTATCAACAATTACTCTTACCAATTGTATCATAATGCTGTTCTGTCTTCCAGAATATCACTGATCCATACAACAAAATAAATGCCTCCGATTTCTGGTGCCAGTTTCAGAACATGAATTTTGGATCAGAATATCCTGTTAATGGAACAGAACTCAGATCTGGAACATACAAAGACATCCAGCTGTCACACAGAGATTCCTTTATTTGCAAACACTTTTTCCACCTGCCATTGCCTACAGAGACTCCAAGAAAGACCTCCAAGGTACACCAGAGGAAGGATTGCCTTTGCTCTTTCTAGGGAGACCACCCATCCAGCAGCCACAAGACCAATACAAAAACTGGCTAGGAGAGGGGCCTCATCGCTAAGGTTGGGGGAGAGCTAATATTTGCTTTTTCTCAGGTTAAGGCCCCAAGCTGCCATGGAATGTCAGGGGTCAGCACCTGTAGAAAGGGAGAGAGAAATGGGCTGCCTGAGACTGGCAATCTCTCCCCCTTTTACCCTCCCTCAATCTCCTGCAGCCATGCTTTCGCCTTCTGCACTATTTATTTTTTTCATTATTTGTGGAAGGAAATGAGAGAAAGGAGGAAATGTGAATCCATGCAACAAGGCAGGCAGCTCAGCGACAGAATGTCTGGAGGAGGCCAACAGGTGGGCCTCCCTCTAGATGCAGTTCCTCACTCTGTGCCAGAATAGATCATCCAAGTCACCCGTTCTTAATCTGCTTTCCTCAAATGAAATACAGAACTTTTTTGGTATCTAAGACAGTCTCTTTAAAAACATGAGATTCATTTCTTTCTCCCTTCATCCTCATCTGCATAAAGGATCTCAGGCCTTGCACTATGCAGAATAGTTTGGAATCAGGCACGTAATTTGTCCTTGTAGAGTTTTCATTTAAGAAAACAAGCACATATTTAGCACCCCCTAACTACAAAGACAACCAATATGACAGGCAACAGCATCTAACATCTAGGTAGCCTTTAATTAGACTCCCATAGGCCAGAAAGTAGATCATCCCTGCCATACACTGTTTCCCTTCTTGCTTCATGACCCTTAGATCTTGAATTCTCACCCCCACCCATCTTCAAGCCCTACATTTAGTACCACAAACACTTCCACAAATGTTAATTTCAGTGAAAATGGTATTCCTAACACACAACTCAGATTTAGATTTTTCTGGTACATGTACAAGATAAACAGCTTTGGGCTAAGTTAGAATAGTCCCAAATGAGTGCTCACTGGTGGCCTTTGACAATTCCATTTTTCAGAAACTGGTGAGTGACAGCCAACAGGTATGGACTCGAAGAAGTTTATTTGCCTCCTTCTTCCCTGGGCATCTCCCTCCACTATCCTCTTTCTTTGTCTATTGTCTGCTTTCCTGTCAGATATGTTCATACAGGTTCAGTTTCATTTATGTGACACATTGAAGGATGTGGCTTTTTCCTTTGAACACTTAAAAATGTGTAAACAGCAGCTGCTTGGGCAATGAATGCAGCCAATAATTGCAAGAGAAATCTGTGAGCTTTAATGGCAGTATAGGTTGTAATGATGGAGAAAGCAGGGGAGAAAAACATTAGCAGCAGGAAAAATGACAGAAACAGAACCAGCTCAGCATGGCCCAACATGGGCTGGGGAATTATGTTGGCAGCTTAGCAATAAGCACTACTGTGTATGCCCCCTACAACTCCAGTCGCTATACAATGCTAGAAGTTCCTTACCTTATCTTGGATGGCTTGGACTCAAAATTCACCCCTGCAGCCAACATCACTCCTTGCACCAACAACATCTGTGTGACCTCCCTAGAGAGGCCCACTTGGAACCAATTAGCTGTATTTATTCTTCACTTTAAACTTGGTCACCATTGATCCTGGCACCCCACACCTCATGCATTAACATACAACCATTTGAAGCAAGTGACTAATTAAAACAAACTACGCTTCTTCTGCAGAATGCCTCATGTGCAGTAATTGGACATGGAAATGCAAAATTCCACAGGACTGTGTGGAAGCCAGAATTTCTCAATACCCTATGTCCAGTGGCAAGAGTTTGGAAAGTGTATGCTTGAAATCCATTCTGGGAATAGGTGGTGGAGCTCAGACATAAACCCAGCTGTTCCAATCCTCCTAGGTGACAATATTTTAGAAAAGTATGAGGGTGGGGGACAGGATAGCTCGAAATCTTGTCTATGCTATGCAAGTTTCCCCATTCCCTTCCTAGCGCATCCAATCTGAACCACATGAAATGTGCATCTGACCTGTGATGCTATCATTGAGTTTATCTGATAATATGGACAAAAGATGGTATTGCTGTGCCATTCTATGGTTAGAAAATCTTACATAGATTTTAAAATGAGCAAATCTCTCCACTATTTGTTATAACTATATGAATCCAAAAAAACCCAGTCCTGAATCAGACATCTTGATGATGAGCAAAATCTGTTTTGCTCTTTTTCTCCAACAGCAGCCCACATCCTTTGCTCCAGAACTACACAGTATGCAAACTTAGACAGTCAGAGTGGTGTAGTGGTTAGAATGTCAGACTGTCATGGAAATATGGATTAGAGCACACTATATTTAGTTCCAGAGGAGTTAGCCGTGTTAGTCTGTAGTAGCAAAATCAAAAAGAGTCCAGTAGCACCTTTAAGACTAACCAATTTTATTTTATTGTAGCATAAGCTTTCGAGAATCAAGTTCTCTTCATCAGATGCCTGATCCGAACTGGTCTACAGCCAAGCCTTACGTTACAACCGTATCTGCTCCGATGCTCTCGACCAGGACTCACACTTAAGAGATTTACAACAAGCATTTTTGAGACTACAGTACCCACCAAATGAAGTGAAGAAACAAATCAACAGGGCCAGACTAGTACCCAGAAACAGTCTGCTCCAGGACATACCTAAAGGAACTAACAACAGAACACCACTGGTTGTCACCTATAGCTCCCAGCTCAAACCCATCCAACGTATCATCAGGGAGCTACAACCTATCCTGGAAAATGATACCTCTCTCTCAGAAGTCCTGGGTGGAAGACCTTTCCTTGCCTACAGACAGCCCCCCAATCTTAAATGACTTCTCACTTACAATCATGAATCGGCCAGCAGGGCCACCAGCACAGGTACCAGGCCCTGCAACAGACCCAGATGCCAGCTCTGCCCCTATATCTACCCAGGGAATACAATTACAGGACCCAATGGCATCAACTACACTGTCTCTGGCTCTTACAGCTGCTCATCCTCCAATCTGATATATGCCCTCATGTGCCAACAATGTCCTTCTGCTCTGTACATTGGACAAACCAGCCAACCTCTACGCAAAAGAATAAATGGACACAAATCTGACATTAGAAATGGAAACGTCCAAAAACCAGTGGGAGAACACTTCAATCTACCAGGACATTCCACCAAAGACTTAAAAGTCGCTGTGGTTCAACAGAAACCCTTCAAAAACAAAATCCAACGGGAGGCTGCTGAATTGGAATTCATATGCAAATTTGACTCTGTCAAGCTGGGACTGAATAGAGACTATGAATGGTTATCACATTATCACAGGTAACAGATTTCCTTTACAGAGGCGTGGTCTGGGGGAGCCCAGAGACGCCTGGTGTGGGCTTTGTTTGTCAATTATCTCAGCCTGAGTGCGTGTGGGCTTTCGGGGACCACAGTTATCTTTGTCAGATGCAGCTGGCAGGGAGAGCTGTGGTTATCGAGGGCTTATACTACATAGGAATTGTATACCTTCACTGCGGCAAACTGACTCCACACCAAAAGGAGATGTTTACATTTACAAGCAAAGGAACGTTTTGATTGCCTTCACACTAATTGCATCCTGTCTTCTTGTGATATATGTCCCGTTCTTTCCCCTCCCCTCCTCTTCTGTATTTGACCAGTTCGGATCAGAGAACTTGATTCTCGAAAGCTTATGCTACAATAAAATAAAATTGGTTAGTCTTAAAGGTGCTACTGGACTCTTTTTGATTTTACTATATTTAGTGATACACATGTATTTTAATGAACTCTGTATGAACTTTACTGTATTTTTTCTAGCATGTTGCATTACTACACAGGTGCTCCTTCATCTTTGACAGCCAATTCAAAATAGTGGATAGTAAAAGATAAATGTTCTCTAATTTATCTTTTAGTAAAAGATAAATGTTCTCACCTCTGAAGATGCCAGCCACAGCTGCTGGCGAAACGTCAGGAACTACAATGCCAAGACCACGGCAATACAGCCCGGAAAACCCCCAACAACCATCGTTCTCCGGCCGTGAAAGCCTTCGACAATACATTGTTCTCTAATTGTTTGAAGGGACCGGTGATGATCTGCTCACTTAACTTTTCCTGTCATCTTTACTGAGTTATATCTCTTATCTTACAGCTGGACATAGTGTCACTTTTTGGCTAGGCAGAATGTTACATGATTGAAAATATGAATAATTAATTAAATCTCAAACCAATCAGTTTATCTATGCTATCACACACACAAAATCTTAGATTTCTGCATAAGATAACATATAATAGCATTAACCCAGATAGCAGATCAAGGTTTTGGCTGAAAGAAATTTCATGAAGATCTAGTGAGAAACTTAGTTTCGTAATGTGCGTTATGGGAATTTCAATGCATTTCATAGTAAATCTGATTGATTTAAATTTAGATTTAATTGAGAAATGTTAGAAGACTCTCCATTCTTGTTACCTTTATCTGTTCCATTTTTGTAGGTTTTATCTCAGTAAGTATTTATATTTTGATATATTGCTTTATTAAAAAAATAGTTTATCTTAATAAAAGAAATCATTAAACTCTTAAGAGGAGGCTCTGTGTCTTGGTGGGGAGAGTACTGCAAGAACCAACCTATAAATTATTTTGTACAGACAAGCAGTTTCTCTAAAAGGAGTGAAAACTCTTTTCAGGTCTCATTTCAAGGCCTAAACACTGCTCAGAATTTAAAATAAAATCTTTAATCTGAACAGTTAGAAGCTTTAATGAGACATGGATAAGCATTCCGATACAAGACTAGGATCTAGGAGGCCCAGGTTTTAATATCTACTCCGTTATGGAAGTAGGGTTGCCAGTCCTCCATTGGTGGCAGGGGATCCCCCCGCTCTCACCCTCCACCCCCGCCCCAGCTTACCTGGTCGGTGGGGAGGGGAAATGCACCTCCCAGGGTGCACTCCCGGGTGGTGTGGTGCACTCCCACACTATGCAGCAGCCTGATTTGGGCCCAATTCAGCCCCCTGTGGAGCATAGGAGCGCTACCAGGGCAGCATGTGACCCACATAATGATGTCACTTGCACAAGCTGGGAGCATGCGCATGTTCCGCAAGTGTGGGAGGGACCTCTAAGGTAGGTGCCGCATCTCCAACCTCTCGCCCAGGGGGTAGGGGGACCTGGCAACTCTACATGGAAGCTTAGTGGGTGACCTTGGGCCAGTCACATTCAGCCTAACCTACCTTACAAGGTTGTTGTGAGGACAAAAGGGAGGAAAGGATAACACTGTAAGGTGCTATGGGTCCTCACTGAGGAGAAAGGTAGGGTATAAATGAAGCAAATAAACCTCTCAGCACAAGACCAGAAGTGATACGGCAGTATTGTTATTATTTTTATTTATCCAATACAATTTACCCTGCCCTTCTTCCAAAGAGCTCAGGGCAGCATTCATGGTTATTCTCTCCACTCCTCCATTTTATCCTCACCACAATATCTGGGGAAGGTTAAGGCTGAGAATAGAGCAACTGGCCAAAGATTACTAAGTGAGTTTTTACAATGAATAGGGATTTGAACCTGGTTCTCCTAAGTCCTAGGCCAGCACTCTACTACACTACAGGGTTATAGGAGCAGACTCCCAATAAGCTTCTTAATACTGGAATAAATGTGGCCACACTGGGATGTGAATTTGATCACAACGGCAGGAAGGGGATGCTGTACCTCTGATCCAATTCACTTGCTTTCTCTTACAGGGGGAAATATACACAGACCCTCTGCTACTTGTTCCTTTGTGGGGAGAAAAGCAATTTGGAGTGCATGAGTTTGAATGGAAAACTTGCCTGTGTGGGAGTTAAGCACACACACCCCTCCCTACTACTGCTCCAATCATATATGCAGTCACCTACGGTTGCATTTCTGGAAAAAAAGAAGGGAAGCTCTTTCCTGCATTAAATCCATTTTGCCTATTTATTTATGTCATCTGCAGGTTCCTGAAGAGCAGGATCCTGATTTCCCTGTCATGAGAAAAACCAAAGGGACAAGGAAAATGAGGAACCAGTGGACTGATGGGGGGAAGGGGTCTCTCAAGGGTGGGCTGCTATACTTCCTCCTCTACTACATGGATAATCTTTCCAACCCTTTGCAGTTCGGAACAGCAACATTCTTCTTGCACTACATTTTAAAGTATGGGGCCCTACAGAGCCCTAAGCTGTGACAGAGCTACAGATACCACCTGGCAAGTCTCAATTCAACAAAAAGACATGTTTATTTCTTCATTAAATTCTTCCTCAATGTTTGGGCAACAGACTGGTTTAAATTTACATGCATTAGGTCTGAATTAAAATGAACAAGCAGCATTTTCTTTCCTTTTCCAGAAGAGATGGTAATTATTTCTTGGACCTTTAACTGTGTATAAGGGTAAAGGTTAACTATACATTTAAACACATACACACAAACACTCAGTGCTCTTAACTGGGAATTACAATTGTCTACAAAGGGAAGAAAGGGCAATTCCTATTAAGTGGGTACTCAGTGGTACACATACATACAAAAATACCACCCCTTCCAATACACTGCTATACTCTTCCAGGCCAGAAAGACTATGGGAAGACCAGACCTGGAAACTGCTAGGTTTATGTGAGGGATCACCACCACATTCTACAAGATACTGGCATGCATCAATCACGGGGATAAAATACTTCTGAGAAAATACTGCATTGCTCAAGGAGACATCAGGTAGGCTCCCAAACTGGCATAGGTCCCATGCTAGCAGGCAGTTTGCCCAATATCTGTCTCTTTTACACACTCACACATACAGGGAAGGAGGAGCAGCTGACAAATGACAGAGGAGGGCCCAGGACGCCCAGGCAGTTCTGCTGTCTTTATTGTAGCTGACCTAAAACCAAATACCCAGGCCCTGGTCTCCCTGGCGACACCTGAAGGCCTATGTTTCTTAGCAACCAAGAACAATGGCCCCTGGGAAAAGCACATGCAGCTGTTTCTTGGCAAACTGCTGGGTTCTGTACTGGCTCCAGGTTCCTGCTGGCAAATAATGGGATCATAAGGACCCGGCACTATCTTGAACCAAACCCACCAGAGCAGAGGGGCCCTCCCCTATCTTTGAGCTCTGCTCAAGAACTATCTTCCATATTTCTAAACTCCCACTACAAATGCTAAGCCATTCTTTGAGGGATGATGAATCAGCTAGGTGCTTAAGTTTCTCTAGCATCAAATGCCATTGCCAACCAATATAATTCTCACACAAAGATGTGCTAGCACTCCTCTCTAGGGATGAACAATCTTGCAGTCCAGATTAACTGTGCATTTGCATTTGTGTATAACAGCTGTCAGAAAGCCAGGGCTCCTGTTTAATTCTCAGATCCACGGAGAGAGTAGGACCAACTGGGTACCAGTTCTTCATGCTCAGTTCTGGATGAAAGGTGGTCTTGTAAGAATTACCAAACCCCAAATGCATCATAAAAGGGAGATTTTGATAAACTGGTTCTTACCACCTAGGCCGTGTTACTGATTTGGCCCATTCACGACGCCTCTGTTCCTTTAATCTAAAGCAGCAGCAGCAATGTAACAGAATCCTGTGTTCATGCATATGTCCTTTGCACAGCAGCAGCTTTCTGATTAACCCTATTGTCTTTCTTATTCCCAAGCAAACCCCAACCATCTGGGAATACATTGGGAATATTTACGGTTCCACAAGGACTGATTTTCATAGTACATCCATTCTCCCTCAAACTTTTTAAGACAAATATAGTACGTGTGCTAAGTGATCACAGGTATGAATGGCAACAATTCCCCTATCACAAAAGCGTTTTCCCCTGTTGCTGCAACCACAGAAACTGCTGCCAGTCCTGAAATTAATGGTATGATGCATGCGTGACTTTTGTCCATATGAACATGCCCTAGACCAGGGGTGGGCAATTGTTTTGGCTCGGGGGCCACTTTGTGGGAGCGGAGGTTAGCGGAGGGCCGCACCTTTTAAAATGATTGCATTCATTAGTTAACTTTGCATTTCAGAAAAGGTATAAATTGTATCATAAAAATCAATAAATATAAATTAAATAAAATAGTGGTAGTTTTATTCAATTTATTTATTGTGCTAATTTCATATCATCTATAGCTGCAAGCACATTTAATTTTAGAATCTCTAAAATTGCTGTTGCTCTTTCGGTGCCAGGCGCCTGGTAGGTGACTGTCTTGGTGGGCCGCATGTGGCTCTGTAGCGGGCCACATGTGGCCCGCCGGCTGCAATTTGCCCACCCCTGCCCTAGACATTTGGTCATGTAAAGGAATGTATTGTGTGTGAACTTTAAAATCCAATTCATGGTAAAACAAGTGAGGTTATATACAGGATGAAGAGAGATGGCTATTAAATAGAAGTTACACAAAAATTAAAACTAATAAAAACAATTTCTTACATAAGCCCATGCTTACAATTATTTGTAAGCCTTTAAAAATTTGAAAAATGATGAGGGTTTTTAACATTGTTTCTAGTCTACAAATTCAGTGCAGGAATATTAATCTAGTGATTTTAAAAAAATACGGATTGCAATAAATAAACTCAGCAGCAATATCCTACCATTTTGTAAAGCTTTTAATTTTCTTTTTAATTCTTTGGAAGCTACATATCCTCCCTCATTTTGGACGCTATGTATTCTCCAGCTACGTAAACTAGAGTACACATTTGACCATATTTTTAAAAGCAAGGCTGGAGTGAA
Source organism: Eublepharis macularius (assembly GCF_028583425.1). Taxonomy (NCBI): domain Eukaryota; kingdom Metazoa; phylum Chordata; class Lepidosauria; order Squamata; family Eublepharidae; genus Eublepharis; species Eublepharis macularius. The sequence goes on along the minus strand of NC_072795.1, from coordinate 64,508,875 downwards.
GAACATCAGTGAAGGTTTTCCATGCATTATGTGCAGCTGGGATAGTACACTATTGTCATGGTAAAGAGACATGCAGGCCTATCATGCAAAGATTAAAATGCAGGCAAGACATGCCTACACAGATGGTTTGGAAAGGCCTTAGATTCCTAATCCTACAACTAAACCCTGCTCAATGTGCTAAGATGAGAACATGACTTGGAATCTTCTTAGGAATCATCCCAGTTTGCCTTTCATATGAAGGACTCCCTTCTGTGACTCACTTTTTAACATGGCCCCTTTTGGGCGGTCTCTCAACCCAACAACTTGTATAACTTTTGATGCTTTACCGAGGCTGCAGAATTATAAAACCCTGTTTTCTCTACAGCCTTCTTCTCTGCCTCTCAGAAGCATGATTGAATTCCACTTTTATGGGATCAAAGAGAGAGGTAGAACAGAGCCTGGTGTTTCCTTAAAATGCCTCTTAATTAGAGATTGAGTGGAAGGAAGAGGTTAGTTGTCTGAGAGGACTGAGTCAGAGAGAACACTTCAGTTGAATCCAGAAATGAAGTATGCAAAAACATTACACTCCTAAAGACACAAACAACCACCAATACTGTAGTGTGTTTTTTAATCTAACCACACGGAATAGGCACATTCTGCTTCATATAAACATACACACAAGAGTTTTTATAAGGTTTGTTCTAATGTGACACTAGATTCTCACATTGTGATTTTTTGAAATGCTCATGGGAGACGGTTTATCCAGTTTGGTGTAGTGGTTAAGAGCGCAGGACTCTAATCTGGAGAACCGGGTTTGATTCCCCACTCCTCCACCTGAAGCCAGCTGTGTTATCTTGGGCTAGTCACAGTTCTCTGGAGCTCTCTCAGCCCCACCCACCTCAAAGGGTGATTGTTGTGGGGTAATAATAACACTTTGTAAACCGCCTTGAGTGGGCATTAAGTTGTCCTGAAGGGCGGTATATAAATCAAATGTTGTTGTTGTTGTTAGTCACAGTTCTCTGGAGCTCTCTCAGCCCCACCCATCTCACAGGGTGTTTTGTTGTGGGGATAATGATAACATACTTTGTAAACCGCTCTGAGTGGGCATTAAGTTGTCCTGAAGGGCAATATATAAATCGAATGTTGTTGTTGTTGTTGTTGTCAGGGCTTGCCGCCGCTGCCGCTGGGCGTGGCACTGGGCAGTCTGCTCCTGACATCACAGGGGGGCCAGGGATTCTGCAGGACCCTGCTCTGTGGAAGGAGGGGCGGTATACCTCACCCAGACTCCCTCTCAGTCCACTCGCTGGCCTGCTCAACCTGGCCTGATTACCCTCTGCGTCCTCCTTCATCTCCTCCTTCCAGAACTCTCCTCCAAGCCTCCACCCTTGCATCTTACTGCTCTCACTCCACATCATCACTCCTCACTCACACCCACCACCACAGGGCTCTTCCCAGCCAGCTTTTATAGGGCTTCCTTCTACTGCCCCACCCCTCTTCCAGCCTGGCCTTGGGCTGCACCAAGCAGTTGCAGCTGGGGTAGCTGATCTGGCCCCACTGACCAGCACCAGCTGTGCCTTGTTCCCTGGCTGCCCAGCCTCCCTGCCTTGGCTGATTGCTGAAGGCCTGTCCAGCTGCAGTCCCCTGGCTAGCAGCCCGGCCTCCCTGGCTGAGCTGATGGCTGAAGGTGGGTCCAGCTGCGGCTCCTTGGCTGGTTGCCCAGGGCTTCCTGCAGAGTGCCTCCAATAGCCCCACCTGGAGTGGCTTGGCTTTTGGCAACCCCTGGGCCAGGCTACTATTTTCTAGCTGGGGCGTGGCTGTGGGTTGTTGGGGCTGCTGCTGCTTCTCCTCCTCAGGTAAGGTCTTTGGGTGGGTGACTGCTGGGCTCCCAATCCCTCTGCCCTTGCCCCCTTCCGCCTTGCCTAGCCCCCTTTCCCTCCCTAGGGGGGTGGGACTCGCTGGCCTCTCTCTGTCTCCCCCTGCCTCCTGGGGCCCTGGGCTTTTGCCCCTTGCCCCTGGCACCGGCAGGTTCTGGCTCCATTTGCCTGTGGGAGGGGTTGACCTGCTGTCCCCCAGCTGCCCCCTCTGCCTGCCAGTCAGACCGGTTGACCTGCTGTCAGCTGGCTGACCAGTTGACCTGCTGTCAGCTGGCTGACCAGTTGACCTGCTGTCTGCTGGCTGCCCCCTCTGTTTGCCCGTCAGCCCGGCTGACCTGCTGTTCCCTCCTACCAAGTCTGGGGGCTGGGACCCAGACCCCGGACACACACCCCCACTTAGCTTTGAGTTGTGGGGGTCAGGGTCAGACTCAAACATGCGGGACATGAAGTCCGCATCCACATGCTGCGCCCCCTTGCGGTACTTGATGGTGAACCGGAAGGGGAGGAGGGAGAGGTACCACCGCAGCACACGGGGGTTATGTGCCTTCATGCGGTGGAGCCATTGCAGGGGCGCATGGTCCGTTAGTAGGACAAAGGGATTATTGGCCAGGTAGTATTGCAGGGCCCCTACTGCCCACTTGACCGCTAGGGCCTCCCGCTCCACTGTTGCATAGCGCCTCTCTGCGGGCTGCAGCTTCCGACTCAGGAAGAGGATGGGGACGTCGGTTCCGTCACGTTCCTGAGTCAGGACTGCCCCAAGGCCGGTGTCAGAAGCGTCTGTGGCCAGCGTAAAGGGTTGGTCAAAGTCCGGGTTCCACAGGGCTGTGGTATTAGAGAGGGCTGACCGCAGGTCCTTGAAAGCTGCTTCTAGTGCTGGGGTCCACCGGACTTGGTTGGGCAGCCCCTTCTTTAAGCAGTCTGTCAGGGGGGCGGCTCGGGAGGCAAAGTGGGGGATGAACCGCCCGTAATACCCCAGTAGTCCCAGGAAACGTCGGACCTGCTTCTTGGTCTGGGGCTGGGGGGCATCAGCTATCGAGGCCACCTTGTCTGGTGGTGGGCGAACTCGGCCTCCCCCGACCACAAAGCCCAGGTACTGGAGTTCCTGGAACCCCAGGTGGCTCTTCTTTGGGTTAGCCCGTAGTCCGGCTCGCTGGAGGGCCCTCATGACAGCTTCCAAGTGTTGGAGGTGGGTGGGCCAGTCCGGGCTGAAGATGATGATGTCATCTATGTACGCCATTGCATACGCCCGGCACTCTCCCAGCACTTGGTCCACCAGCCGCTGAAACGTGGCAGCTGCCCCGTGTAGACCAAACGGCATCTTCTTGAACTGGAAGAGGCCTCGTGGGGTGGCAAAGGCTGTCTTCTCCCGGTCCGCTGGCCGCACAGGCACTTGCCAGTAGCCCTTCGTCAAGTCTAGGGCCGACAGGTAGCGGGCAGACCCTAGGTGGTCTACCAACACATCTGCTCGGGGCATGGGGTATGCATCGAACTGGGCCACCTTATTCAGTTCACGATAGTCGATGCAGAATCGGGTGGTCCCATCCGGCTTGGGCACCAAAACTATCGGGCTCCTCCAAGCGCTTCGCGAGGGCTCGATTACCCCAAGCCTGAGCATCTCGTCGGTCTCCTTCTCCACGGCCTCCCACCGCTTCCTGGGGATGGGGCGCCAGGTAGCCCGGGCTGTCTGCCCCGGGTCCGTTGGAATGGCATGTTGGATCAGGCTCGTGCTGCCCGGCCTGCGGGAGAAGACCCCGGGAATCCGAGCCCAGAGGTCTTGTAGCTGGGCCCTCTGAGCTGGGTTGAGCTGAGGGTCCACCTTGGGCTCCTCAAACTCCGGGGCATCAGTGGTCCAAGGCAGCACACTGTCAGGGAGCTCTAGTGGGTCCTCAGCCACGCCGCACTCCTCTTTCGGGCGCTCGTGCCACTGTTTTAGGAGGTTCACATGCAGGGTCTTCCGCCGACGCCGGCCAACCCCACACTGGACTTCGTAGGTGGTGGGGCCCAGCACCCTTCGAATCTGGTAGGGACCCCTCCATGGGTCCCCTTCCTCTCTTGGGAACACCGAGTGGTGCACGAGGACCTTCTCTCCGGCCTGGAAAGTCCTCATCCGTGCACCCCGGTCATAGGCGGCCTTTTGCTTTGACTGGGTGCGAGTCAGTCTGCGATTTGCCTCCGCTTGGGACTGTTGCACCCGGTCACGGAGCCGGCTCACGTACTCCTGTATGGGGGGCGCGGGGCTGCTGGCCCGGGGCCCCCAGCGTTCCGTCAGCCGGGAGAGCATCCCCCTTGGCTTACGCCCATATAGCAGCTCGAATGGGCTGAAGCCGGTGGAGGCCTGCGTGGTCTCCCGGAGGGCGAACATGAGCGGGTCGATGTACAAGTCCCACTGGTGAGGCTTGTCCCGCGTCATCTTCTTCAGGGCCTCCTTGACGGTCTGGTTCAGCCGCTCTGCCAACCCGTCTGTTTGAGGGTGGTAAGCCGAGGTGAACACCTGCCGGATCCCCAAATTCCGGCAGAGCTGGCGCATGGCTGTGGCACGGAACGGGCCCCCCCGATCCGTCAAAATTTCATCTGGCAGCCCCACCATCGCAAAAAACTTGGACAGGGCCCGTACCATCCCTGGGGTCTGCATGGTCTTCAGCGGGATGACCTCAGGGAACCGCGTGGCATAGTCCACAATCACCAGGGCAAAGCGATGGCCCCGGGGTGTGCGTGGCAGCGGTCCGATGAAGTCCATTGCGATGCGTTGGAAGGGCGTCTCCATGACGGGCAGCGGGGAGAGGGGGGCCTTCGGCGGGCGGCGGGCTGCCACCCGCTGGCAGGTGGGACACGAGCGGCAGTGGGCCTTCACGTCTGCATTCACGGAGGGCCAGAAGAATTGTTCAAGAACCTTCCTCAGGGTCTTGTGGTGCCCCAGGTGCCCGGCCCAAGCGTGCTCATGGGCCGTGCGGAGGACTTCTGCCCGATAGGCTGCTGGCACAAGTAGTTGGCGGACCTCCCCCTGGCCATTTGGGGCACGAGCTAGGCGAACCCAAACCCCTCCTTGCTTCTCGATGCGAGGGAGCCGTTGGGACCTCCGTTCATCCCGCACTTGCTCCTCCTCCCGAGTGGCTGTCTCTCGCAAGCGCTGCAATGACTCATCTGCCCCTTGAGCATCACGGAATGGGCGGTCTGCCAGGGTTCCAACTGGGTCTCCAGTCCGTGGTTCTGCCCCTGGTCTGGTGGAGGGACCCTCTCCCGGGTCGTTGGCCTCCTCCACTTGCAGAGCGGTGGCAACTTGTGGGTCTGTCAATTCCCCTGCCGCCTTCAGCCGAGACCCGGCGATCCCTGGGGTGTCTCTTCCCAATTTCTCCGCTGCCTGCTGGAGGAGCCTGAAGAACCCCGGGGCATCTCTTCCCAGCAGTATTGGTACGGGTAGGTGAGCTAACTGGGCAACTTCCATTTGGTGGCGGACCCCTAGGTACTCTATCGTGATTAGGGCCGTAGGGTACGGCTGGGTGCGGCCCATCACATCCGTCACCGGGATCCAGCGGTGCACTGGGGTGGCAGCTGGGAGGAGCTGGGGCCGAATTGCTGAGACTGCACTCCCAGAGTCCAACAGGGCTTGTAGGATCAGCCAGCCTATCTTCACGGTGGCACATAGACTCTGCACCTGCTTGCCAGGCGGTGGGTTATTTTCCCAAACGAGGGCGCAAACCCTTGGCAAGGCCTCAGTGAGCGCGCCAGCTTGCATCTGCAGCTCCGCTGTCTGTGCTAGTTCCACTGGAGCAGCTGGGTAGGCTGCCTCCAGCTTTCCCCACATCCTATCCTGGCGTTCCTCCAGCCACGGTCCGAGCTCCGCTGGGGCAGCAGCCTTGGGAGGCCGCCCCTTGACTGGCGCCTGCGTCGGAACGTCTCTCCCCGTACGGGCCACCAACTTGTCAGGGCTTGCCGCCGCTGCCGCTGGGCGTGGCACTGGGCAGTCTGCTCCTGACATCACAGGGGTCCAGGGATTCTGCAGGACCCTGCTCTGTGGAAGGAGGGGCGGTATACCTCACCCAGACTCCCTCTCAGTCCACTCGCTGGCCTGCTCAACCTGGCCTGATTACCCTCTGCGTCCTCCTTCATCTCCTCCTTCCAGAACTCTCCTCCAAGCCTCCACCCTTGCATCTTACTGCTCTCACTCCACATCATCACTCCTCACTCACACCCACCACCACAGGGCTCTTCCCAGCCAGCTTTTATAGGGCTTCCTTCTACTGCCCCACCCCTCTTCCAGCCTGGCCTTGGGCTGCACCAAGCAGTTGCAGCTGGGGTAGCTGATCTGGCCCCACTGACCAGCACCAGCTGTGCCTTGTTCCCTGGCTGCCCAGCCTCCCTGCCTTGGCTGATTGCTGAAGGCCTGTCCAGCTGCAGTCCCCTGGCTAGCAGCCCGGCCTCCCTGGCTGAGCTGATGGCTGAAGGTGGGTCCAGCTGCGGCTCCTTGGCTGGTTGCCCAGGGCTTCCTGCAGAGTGCCTCCAATAGCCCCACCTGGAGTGGCTTGGCTTTTGGCAACCCCTGGGCCAGGCTACTATTTTCTAGCTGGGGCGTGGCTGTGGGTTGTTGGGGCTGCTGCTGCTTCTCCTCCTCAGGTAAGGTCTTTGGGTGGGTGACTGCTGGGCTCCCAATCCCTCTGCCCTTGCCCCCTTCCGCCTTGCCTAGCCCCCTTTCCCTCCCTAGGGGAGTGGGACTCGCTGGCCTCTCTCTGTCTCCCCCTGCCTCCTGGGGCCCTGGGCTTTTGCCCCTTGCCCCTGGCACCGGCAGGTTCTGGCTCCATTTGCCTGTGGGAGGGGTTGACCTGCTGTCCCCCAGCTGCCCCCTCTGCCTGCCAGTCAGACCGGTTGACCTGCTGTCAGCTGGCTGACCAGTTGACCTGCTGTCAGCTGGCTGACCAGTTGACCTGCTGTCTGCTGGCTGCCCCCTCTGTTTGCCCGTCAGCCCGGCTGACCTGCTGTTCCCTCCTACCAAGTCTGGGGGCTGGGACCCAGACCCCGGACAGTTGTTACTGCTACTACTACTACTACTACTACTACTACTACTACTACTACTACAAGGGAAATCCATGTAACTTTTGCAAATAAAAAGCTATGAGCGTGACGAGGGTAGACTGGGATCTTAATCATGAAACCCTAGACAAAGGTTATCTCGCCAAGCCCCTGCAGCCTACTATAATGCTTAATACAAGCCTACAGCTTAGTTGGTTTTAGCCACCAAACCTCTTTTCAGTATCGGGACTTATGAACTGGTGAAAAAATAGCATTTCTGGACATATGCAAAAGTGCTATCAACTCAACACTGAATAATCTCAGAAAGTCTCCTAGACATCTATTATTAGGGGAAACATTTATCACAGCAGGCCTGAGGTTTTCCATCTCTTTCATTTTAAGAATTAAGCACTACTCAACTCTCAGCTCTCTCCTTGGCCAAACTCATCCGAAGTGCAAAGTCAGATTCTAAAAGGATTGTGGTGGGTGAATGGGGACACAGAGTAATGTTCTGAAAGCCAATTTTACCACCCAGTGCACAGACAGTGAGGCATCTTTAGTTACAAATGACTCCCTTGGGCATAGTAAAAATTAATCCAGCTTTTCTTGTCTTTAAGAAAAACATGTGCGTAAAATGAGATTGAAGCCTCTAAGGGACTGGGAAATAGGGGGAGGCAGCCGGTGAGACATGCTAATCCAAAGACTGTTTAATTGCTCAAGCACTCTAGTAGACTTTAGACAAGGGGCGAGGGTGTTAACCACAGACATCTCTGTCTAGGTGCCTAAAAGCAGATAAGCATGGAATTATAATTAGCTTAAGAGAGACAAGAGGAATGAACCCCCTTCTTCCTAAATAGAGCCAGCTGATGCCATTAATGAGTGCATGTGTGCATATGCATGCACATAATACCAAAATGCACAACTAGACCTTGAATGAGAAACCTACTGCATGAGGGCCACTTATTTTCTCATAGTGCTTTTAAGAGTAGGGCAGGCCAATGGTCCTGCTAAACTAGGCAGCTACTACATCAAGGCTGACATAATTTAGTCACTATTCCACGCACTCCTAGTAGTAAAGTCAACAGCATGACAATGCCATTAGAAGCAAAAGCTAACACAGCCACATCTTCCACCATTCCAGTTACATCCTTGGGAACACCAGAGTTCTCACCTAACTACAATATCACTTGCTGATTATTTTCCTACATTAGCATGTCAGGAAGGAACCAATAAATCAAGGCATGGGTGCCTTGAGGGCATCAACTTACCCAGACCACACAGACTCCTCTCCTGCACAAGCATGGTCCCAGGAATAGATAATCCTGCTTCTCCCATCAGAGCTTCCCATAGCCCAGTGGTTACTTGGGAGGCATACAAGTTCAAGTCCTACTGAGCCAGTGACTGCATACAAAGAGTGTTAAAAACACTACCCGTAACACATATGTATTGAAGTCTGCATAAAAGGGGAGGGAGTTTGGAAGGTTCACAGAAGGGAGCCACATAGATAAAGGAGGACAGAAACTCCAACAGCAAACAACAGTATGAACTGCCAGATAGCTCAGTGGTAAAGACAAACAGTAAGAATCAAGAGATGTGGGTGCTATTTCCACCCTGGAGTGATGCAAACATGGCCATCACAAGGCAAACTCTTAGAGGCCTTGAAGGCAAATAATTTTAGATGGGAAAATGGTGAGGCAACAGTAATGAAACCAAGGACCTCTCATTTCAGACAACAACACTTACACAACAAAGCCACATAAGTGAAAACAAAAACCTGTGATATGCCAATATGTTTCTGGGGGCAAAATACATGACATACCTCCTTCCCTCTCACAGAAGCCTATGCATGGAAACTAGAGGTCCAGTACCAAAGAACGTCTAGTACCAAAAGTGCTCCAACTGGAGCTATAGCTCAGTAAAGAAAGATGGACTTAGCGACATAGGATTCCAGGCTTGACGGCTTGGAATTGCTACTGTCTCCCACTGAAAAGGACTGAGAAAACCCACATGCACATGTCTGACAATATAGAGTGATAACCAACCATGGTGACCAGCACATGGACCAATATCCTCAATTAGGATAAAACTACACTCAGTGCAGGGAGTTCTGTGAATGAGCTCTCAAGTATCCTCAATGTGACACCAATGTGAATTGAGAATACATCATGGCGCTGAATCTTCCCTCCATTTTCCTAACCTGAATCGACTGCACAGAGCTGCTCTTTGTTCTGCTGTGGCAACTGTACAGGCCTAATCAGGCACAGCATAAGGACTTGTACGTGACCCATTCGTGCCCTTCAATTCCTTTCCCTTTGCCATTCACTTCCATCTCATTCTGCAACACATACTAGTGATTATTTCCCCAGGACACCCAGTTATCTGCCTTTTCCCATCCTTCACATGATGCAGCATAACTGCAGTGGCTGATTATCACAACACCACTAACTGAGCAAGGGAGGACAATGGATTTCCTGCACACCTTTGCCACTGCTTCACTGGTTAGGCCATGGGCAGGATACAGCCTTGCATCCCTGGCAGAGGGATGGAGTGAAGAAGCTACTACCTCTCCCTTCCCACTGGTGTGTACCATCATGCAAATTCCTGAGGTGAAAATATATGAGAAGAGATTCCCAATCTGCTCATCGTCATGAGGACAGAGAGGCAACTGAAACAGTAACTGCTTTTATTGGACACCATTAGTTGCGCAATGGATGATGAAACCATCATACAGGAATATGCTGTCAATCTTTTTGGTCCTCCAAAACTCCTTTGCTTTTGAAAGCTGTATGACTGACTGCAGAGTAGCATACATAGCTAACTCTGCCATGCTGGGTAGTGCTGCACCTGCTACAATACTGTCCATCATGTATTTTGGAAAAGCCCAGGAGCCCTGCTGTGGTAACCCCTCAAGAAAAGAGCTGGTCTCCCAGAGGTCGCTGTGGCTGCTGCCCTTCCTTATCATTTGCACAACATGGGGGTTGGGAAATATTCTTGCCTCTGTGCCTATGAGGAAATAAAAGAGACATGGGAATAGGAATGAGTGATGTACAGCAGCTGTAAGTAACTGATAGCTCTTGTGACTAAGTGATCACTAAGAGTTATTGCATGAATAAGGGAGAACAAGAATTCTCACCTAGGCATCTTCCATTCTGCTGGCCTAGCTTCCCACTTTTCCACTGGCACTCTTCTGGTTTCTACAGCTATCGTCTATAAGACAATGTTAACCCATCAAACTGCACTGAAATGTTGTCAAAAGTTTCTGTTTTTCTATTCCATTCTCTTATCACTACAAGGAAAAATGCATCATGAGTGTTCAGCCAACATAGCCTATAGGAAGAGTAGAATACCCAGCTATCCTCCCAGTTGCCATCACCAGTACATGGTAGGCACATACCTATAAAAGGGATAAAGGGAGATCTGCATGTGGCATGTCTGAAGCATGTTTCCCCTCCTTTTCTTACCTCTCTAAAGCATCTTTGTCCTAGTTGCAATTCTAACTGCAGGGTGTTTTTGTCTGAAATCCTGAGATAAGGTACTTGTAAGGATTCTGAGAAGATTTGTTATTACTCTGGTCCTTCTACATTTGTTAGTCTTGGGTACTTATTTTCTGTGCAAAGTATTTGTAAAATACCCATACATTAATGTTTCCATTTGTGTATCCATAGTTCAACATATATGGGGACAAAGTGACGCAGCCCCATACCCCACATCTTACAAAAGCTGTCTTTCCTTCCTGGAGCGTATCTATTCCTAGTCCTTGTGCCATTAGCTGCTGAGTGAGTTGTAAGCCTACCTGCCATTGTGCCTAGGGGATGAGAGAAAGGAGGGCCTAATTGTTTGGTGCTGTCTATTGACTTCAGTGGGAGTGTTTTCACTTACATAACCTCCTTTTCCAAGCATGGCTGTCATGCTGTTGTTGGAGGTAGGACAGATCCCTGAGTGAGCACAGGATTCCATCTAGCTTCCACTCCTCCCCTATCATGCCCCCAACTCTGCCTGCTTTTCCTTCTTCAGGGGGCAGAAGTACTACTATGCCAGCACGTATTTGGCATCTGGCAGCACAAGGGCATTTAGAAGAGATCCTCTCCCGGGCCAGTAAACGTTAATTTGCAGATAGGATGGTAGTATTAGCTGTGTCTGGCTATTCATGAATCACAAGCAAATGACTTTAATGTTTCTGTTCCCACCCACAGCTTATATACATTTTTAATATGTGAAAAACAAACACTGAGATAATGTTAACATCAAGGCTAGCTCTGTTCCTCCCTAAATATTTGAACAGACTTTGCATTTCAACTACATTACGTTCTTAATATTTAAAATGTAAGATGCTGGGACTTAAAACTTCTGCATTTACTATTTTCAGATGAGCCCAGACTTGAGCAGATACCCTTGAGCACTGGAATGTCAGTGATGAAGTGTGTGCAATTGGTAAGGATTTCCCTATACGCTGACACACATCCCACCGCAAACACAAGCAGGTATAACTGGAATTGCCAAGCTGTTTTTATAACTACACAAACAGGGTGAAAAAGAATATCAGGAAGGGAGCATGTACAAAGGAGAGTAACCAGTAAAAGTCATCAGGGCAGAGTTACAAGAACAAAGGACCCGCAGACTTTGCTTATCAGAAGTGGACTCAATACAGGGAGAGATTAATGGACAAACAATAACCAGGGCAAGCGCCGCCCACTAAATGCACTGAAAATGTACAGCTCCTCCTGGGCAGTTTGTCATCTGCACAAGCTGCAAACTCACTAGCTGCTCCCAGTAATCCCCACTTAAAGCACAGAGAAATAGCCTTTGCTTCTTTACTCCCCACAAATTGAATTATCCTAGACTGATTTGCTTAGTAAACCATTATTAATATTATTTACTTTTGTTAATTGCTTTGACTTATTTCTATTATATGGAAATAAACCACATTAAGAGGATGGTATTTTTAATTCTGCTAATAGCATCTAAACCCTCCAAAGGATTATTTACTGCAAATCTTTCGATGTAATAACATTGACCAGCTGGATGGATGGAATTCTGTGCCATGTGTGAGAGGAGTGATGCCAGCCCTGAACATTTATGTTAAAACCACATATTTTGAGAAGTAATCTATGGGGAGCTATTTGCCTTGATATAAGAATGCAAGATACTCAGGGAGAGAGATGTTCTCTTGCTTCCCCCCACCACACACACACACAATGAAGAGGAAAAAATTATTAACTATCAATTACAGTAAGCCAAGGACTCTAGATATTTGAAAGAAACATTAAATTCCTGAGAATTATTTAAATTACATGTATATCCTGCCCTTCCTCCATGGGATGGGGGGGGTGCATTTTAACCATAATAATTTTAGGCTGAGAGAGAGGTCTTTTAGTGAGTTTCCAGGGTGAATAGTTATTTAGACCCAGGCTTTTCCTGGTCTAAGTCCAATACTCTAGCCATTACAACACCACAGAGGTCACGTCTCCAGACTCCAAGCCAATAAACTACCAATACTTTGTGCTTAGGAAAATTCTTCCCTGTTTAGTAATTGGCTATTCATCCAAAAAATTAACTTGAACATGCAAGAGGATGCATTACATCCTTTTTTGCACACAAATTCACACAACTTGGCATGCATATCTGAACCCACACTGCCAAGCAAGCTGTCTATTTCATGCCAGCTTCTTTAGGACTGAGTGCTCTAGTGATCCTCCTTACCCATTAGTACCTCATTTGTTATCACTGTCACCTAGTCACACTGACTCTTTGTTGCTTAAAGCCCCCCCCCCCTTTCGAGCACTGTTGACACTACTGGAACATTACTCTGCATCTTCATCTCTCCCCCTCATTACAGGCTGGGGGCTCCATAGACCCAGACACTCAGTTCCATCCCCCCCTCCACACACACACACACACTCGTACATCCATTTTGGCAAAGCAAATTTCTTCTCCTTATTGGTATTCGGCAAATCACTCTCCGCACCCAGCCTCTTGCCTTCTCCTCACAGAAGGGCCTTTGTCAGGTATGTCCACCCCCACCCCCCATCCCTACCCACAGTGTTGTGAGGATTGTGAGAGGGAACTACAAATAGGAAACACTGCTATTGCGACAGAACTTTCCCTCATCAGGGGGAAAAAAGTGTAAGGGCAGAACAACTCTAACCTTGTAGCATGTACCAAATGGGCTATCACACCAGCTGATTAAAAAACAAACATCCAAACCACAGTCACGTCCTGCTCAAGACCTTAAAACTCCAAATGTGTTGCATTTCAGTACTATAAGACAGAATAGCCATTTCTCCTGCTCGTAACAGTTTACCAACAATCTGGTGATGATAAGACAGTTTATTTACTTCATATTATTACGCCTTGTTGTATCCTTTAATTCAACATATCTTGAACCAACATACACACTAAACTAAATGGGAAAGTGGGCATAGGTTGCATCTTGACCCCCAACATTGATGTCTGTACATGACGGGCATCTGATATCATGATATCAGTCCTGACACACAAGTGGCAGCAGGTGGAACACAGTAATGAAAATCTGACCACGTTCCTAAGATGTGTGGTGTGTGTTGAGAGCCAAAACAGCTTAAAGAAATGAAGCCAAGCTGGCAAAAGCTCAAGCTTCAAGATGAGTAACTTTTGGGGCGAAAACAAACTGGGATTTTGTAGAAATGTTATTTATTTGTTGTTTATTTTACAGAAATGTGTAATAAATGACTTTTGAAATGATTCTCTTTGTCATGTTTTCCTTTAAGTAACAGAACTCTGTGTTTTCATTGTTTATGGAACTGGCAACCAGATCATTTGGTATTCATGACACTATTCAGGACAATAGCACTAATAAAAGGAGAGATGCCGTGGAGTACTGAACCAGGAGAATAAGAACACAAAACACCTGCGGTAAGAATTAAGGTAAGTACACTGTGCAAATAAGCAATTCCAATGTATGATGTAAACACTATTTACAATTCAATCCTGTACAAGATAAACAATGCAATAAATCTTACATAAAGTGCAAATGCAAGATGCATATACAATTCTTACAAAGTGCAACCATACAATGAAAAGTTCCTTCCACAATATTACAATTCCAAAATATATATGAGGTACACTTAAGAGAAAAGAGTAGGGAGTGTCCTTCCACTACCCTACTGGGGTGTGGCACAATCCTCAGAGCCTCCGCAGGATGGTTTTTAATCCTCTGTTCTTCTCAATAAGAATTGATGAGGCAACGCTGTAGAAGAGGGCCACCAACGTAGGTGTAGACGGGGTCCAAAAGCTGCTGAGAACCACTCAACAGGCACTAGCAATTCTCCTGTTTCACAGGGCTTTATCAAGAAGGTTCAAATTCAGCTAATTTGCCACGTCTGGCCTTCCAGTGTATTCCTTCAGTGTATTCAATCTACAGATATCAACGGCGTCATCATGACCATCTTTCCATATACGTAGCCGTAATCAATCTCTTTCTGTGGCTGAACCACTTCTCAGAGATTCATTAAGCTTATAGCTACTCAGGAACATGGCAGGGTGGTCCATCCACGTCTTGGCCACTACCAGCCAGCCCTCTGAAACAAGGCAAGGGAGCTTCACGTCCAAAAACAAGGTTACTGAACAGTTTTCTTTTCTTTCATAAATTATCAGGTGCCTCCTGTGTTCTGTGGTACTTAGGGTTTCCAGACAGTCTCCTATCTAGGCCCAGGACTGCTGAGCACCTGCAAAATTGCTTCAGATCCAGAGGTGTATAACATTCTTCACCTACATACTTGTCTCAATTTGTTTTACTCCAAGGACATTTTCCAGAAATGGGTTCAAACACCAAGTATGCCATATGATTGTTTGCCTTTGAGAAGGAGAAAGACCTGTATTATTTTGCACTTGTGGTGGTAAAGCCTCTGACACCATCTGGCTGAGTTGGTATGATGGCACAGAAAGTTCATAAACTTTCCAGCCTCGCTGGGCACAATGTTGTCAGTCTATATTCAGTCCTTTAGGTGAGCACTGAGAAATATTTCAGTTTGGCCTCACCTGGGGTGGGCTGATGACTGGGAAGAGGTCTCAGGAGGCAAGAAAAAAAGGACAGAGAACTAGTGGTGAGGTGGCTGAAGGAAAAATGTAGAGAAAGCAACACATAGGACTTGTGTGAGCTGGCAACTCTAACAGGGCAAGGAGGACTTAAAATGTAGGATGTATATGTGTTAATTTTCCATATGGATTTTCACTAACCACCCAATTCTTGTGTCTGACAAAGGGAGTTTGACTCTTGAAAGCTTATGCCCTGGAAAATCTCATGGTCTTTATGGTGCTACTGGATACAAATCTTACTCACCCAGTTCTTTGGTTGCAAACTTTGAGGTTTGATTTCCCTGAAAGGGCTTCACATCACTGACAGGAGTCCTGATCTAAGTGGAATATCAGGAGCTAAGCAGAATATGCATATCACACTTATTCTGCAGCCACTCCATTGGCTACCAGTTGGTTACTGGGTTCAATTCAAGGTACTATCACTGACGCAGCTCTTTATGACCTTGGACCTATGTAAGTGCAAGACCACCTGTCCTGCTGGGCTCTGCCACGACAGCTTCGCTTTTCTGAGCAGAGCTTTCTGAAGGTGCCACATTGCAAATGGCCAGTTCAGCAACTTTCTGTACCCACACATTTTTTGTTGTGGGTCTCACCTTGTGGAATGGCCCACCAGAGGCTCCCACACGTCTGTCATTCAACAGAATGTGTTTAAATGTTCAGGAGGGATTTTTTTTATAAAGGGGCTGTAATATAATAGAATGGTTCAGGAGGGAGTTTTCATAAAAGAAATAGGACTGTAGTCTAGTCCACTGCTTATTCTATACAATTTCTTGTTCTTTTTACATTGCCTTCTACTTCATTAATTCCATTTTCTGCATTGTTTATATGTTATGTTTTATGTTTTTTGTTGCATTGTTTTCTAATTCTGCAGTCCTGGTTTTATTGCCTTGTCTTATGCTGTCTGATTGTTTTATATTCTACTAGCAACAATGCCCGTTGTGTTTAACAATACAACGGGCTCTAGCTGGGCCTTGTGAGGGCATGTGGCCCTGCATCGGCCTGATTTGGCCTCAAACAGGTGGAAATCAGACTGGTACAGAGCATAGGAGCACTCCAGGGCCCCAGCAGCATTCCTGCGCCTTATGCCGGCCTGATATGGCTTGCCTTTTATATAGTAGGATATTTGTAGTCCACCTTTCTCATTGGGACTCAAGGCAGATTACACAGTGTGGGTCAATACAGTCAATATCAAAGACCATTTCAATAAAACATGTAATAAATATATCCATTAGGGTTGTCAGCCTCCAGGTAGTGGCTGGAGATCTCCCAGAATTACAACTGGTCTCCAGGCCACAGAGATCAGTTCACCTGGAGAAAACGGCTACTTTGGGCGGTGGACTTTATGCAATTATGCTATGCCAAGGTCCTTTCCCTCCTAAAACCCCATTTTCTCCAGGTTTCACCCCCCAGATCTCCAGGAATTTCCCAACCTGGAGCTGGCAACCCTAATATCCATGCTCGACTCCATGCAAGTCTCAAGCTCTGGCTGCCCCAGAGTTGGGGAGGGAAGCAGCCCCTTTGGCCTGGCTTTCTGCAGCTGAGCTGTCATTGGGTCCCAGTACAGGGATGTACTAAAAAGAATGACACTGGAATTAATGAGAGAGGCGTGAAGACCCAGTGGAGATAACTGGAGCAACAAATGCCAATTTACTTGCACAGGTTCCATTGAAACACATTACAGCACAATAAAAGTTACAAAGAAAATGTGGAATGGATTTCCCATTAAGGTCTCTGGCCGAAGATAGCCTATTCTGGGACTGGAATGACAGCCCCCAGAGTGGAATGACAGCCCCTGGGAGTAGCAGAAGCGTCCTGGGACTGGACTGACATGCCCCTGAATGGAATGACAGTCTCTGAGAGTAGCAGAGGCATTCTTTAACTGGAATGACAGCCCCTGGGAGTAGCAGAAGCATTCTTTGACTGGAATAATAGCCCCCAGAATGGAATGACAGCCCCTGGGAGTAGCAGAAGCGTCCTGGGACTGGACTGACATGCCCCTGAATGGAATGACAGTCTCTGAGAGTAGCAGAGGCATTCTTTAACTGGAATGACAGCCCCTGGGAGTACCAAAAGCATTCGAGGACTGGAATAATAGCCCCCAGAATGGAATGACAGTGCCTGGAAGTAGCAAAAGCATTCTTTGACTGGAATGACAGGCTCCAGCTTGTAATGTATTTCAATGAAGTAAACTGGCATTTCTGGCTCCCATTCTCTCCAATGGGCCTTCAAGCCTCTCCCATTATTTCCAACGGGCAATCCTGTTATTCCTTTTAGTACGTCCCCTCCCCAATCCCCAGTTCATGAAGCTCAAGGGGGTCTTGGGAGAAATTAGCAGGAACTGGGGTACATCTATAAGCTGACTGGAACCCTGCTGAGTGCGAGTGTGGGAGAGAAGCGTCAACCTGTAGGCTTGCCAACCTTCAGCTGGTGGCTGGAGATCTCCCAGAATTATAGCGGATCTCCAGGCCATGGAGAGCCATTTCCTTGAAGAAAATGGCTATTTTATAAGGCAGACTATGGCATTACACTCTGCTGAGGTCCCTCTTCTTCTCAACCCCTCCCTCTCCTGCCCCCCCCAAATTTCCAGGAATTTTCTAACCTTGAGGTGGCAACCTGAGGCCCTTCTGGAGCACCTGCGGGGTGCAGTGGGCTCAGGGGGCTGCCTGGTTCTCATGCTGGAGCCCTGGCAGCGCTTGCTGGGAGAGGGGTGGTCTGCGACTCCGTCTCCACTGCCGAGGCGAGGCTGCGCTGCCCTCACTGGCGCACCGACAAATCCTAGCCCTGTTGCTCCTGGCTTCCTCTGGCTAAGGCCCAGCAACCTGAAGCCCCGCAAGCTCCCAGTCGGCCTCCTACCTTGCCGGGGCAGCACCGCCGCTTGCGAGGCCTCTGGGGGTCCCACGTCGGAGGCTCCTGCTCAGCAGCTCCTCCTCCACACCCGCTCGGCTTCCAGCTGCTGGAGAGGGGCGCAGGAAGCGTTGGCGTTCCTAAGGCCTCCGAGGGAGCTGCCCTGGCAGCAGAAAGCAAGGAGCGCTGCCGAGATGTGGGTTTTATGCCCGTGAGTGTGCCTGCGAGCTCCCAGTCGGCCTCCCTCCTCGCTTGCACCGTGGGCTCCCAGCCGACCTCCTCACGTGCAGGGGCAGCGCCGCCACTTGCGAGGCTTCTGAGGGGCCCATGCTGGAGGCTCCCGCACAGCAGCTCCTCCTGGAAGCCCGCTGCTTGGGGCGCTCTGCCCGCTTGGCTCCCGGCTTCAGACCAGCACAGGGAGCGACCTCCGAGGAAGCTGTAATGGCGGCAGAAGGCAAGGCGTGCTGCCGGGAGGCGCTTTTTATCCCCGCACCTGCGCGTGCACAGTTAAAAAATGTGCGTCCTCCGAGAATTATATAGTAGGATAACCTACCCTGAGTCTCAGCAAGAAAGGAGAGATACAAACAAACAAACAAACAAACCTAACTTTCCTGCCAAATATATGAAAAAGTTCTCAAATTGGGGTTTAACTTGCACACACCTCACTATTATTTTCTTAAAGTCAAAGAAATATAGGCAAAGTTAGAGACATGCTACAAGTAATAGGAAAGGTTCAGAGAAACCTAGGCCTGTAGTGGTTACAGTAGGGCCCTTACATTTCCCCCCAATCCACTCCTGCAAATAATTCACTGACAGCCATTTGAACTGTTTGACATTTATGTTACTAGATTTCTGTCTTTGAGGGTTACAAATTTGATGGTCATTGCTCTGCTGTCTACAGTGTGCTTGGCTGAAATGTTTCCGGCTGTTTACTGCAATCACTAACTCTGGAACTGAGCTTGACAACACGCTGATGTGTAAGTTACGTTGCATATTCCCAGGTTTACAAGTATTGCAAGGAGCTCCGTATGAGGTTATCAAAGGGTCTGATCTTCCATGAGCTATAGTCTACAATCTAATGCTGGAGTGAAGACAGAGAGAATATCAGAGACAACAACGAAAACAATTTTGAAATTACTACTGGCACATCTCCTCCTATGTTCAACCTTTCTCCCTTCCCTTTCTATCTTGAGCCATGTTTTAAGTCCAGATTTTTAATCAAACTATTGGGAGTTCATTTGTATTAACTTGTTGAAGGTCCCCAATTTTATAGAGCCTGTGGGCATTTCTGGAATTTTGAGTAGTTAGTGGGCACCACCACAAAATGGCTACCATGAGGGGGTCAGCCAGCCACAAAATACAGGCTGGTGCCAATCACAAATGTTGGGAGGTTCCAAGCCAAGTATCATCCTAGGGTTCCTAACTGTTCCTAAATGGGTGCTCCTTGAAGGCACAAATGTTATGCCTGTTTCGCTCTTCTGAAACAGCTCCTGCTCAAATTAACTGACCAAAAGCCAAAACTGATTCTTTTACTTTGGGGAAAAGATGGAAGGAAGAAGCCAAGAGACTCACTGGGGGACAGTGCCTGGCAGATGTTAGGAATCACTGCTACTGGTTCTTATTTGGAACACCCTGTACTTTGACTTCTGTCAGCTTACGTACCCTCACGACAGCCATTTTAAAAAATACAAGATTTTTTTAGAACTACATATACAGAGGAAAGGAGGGAAGCAGAGTTACGGCCAATTGTACATTGTCACTTCATTCCATATCTAGTGATACAGTCGATAGAACATTATGAGTTTCAAAGGAGATCCTGTATCCAAACAACGGAGGACAAACATTTTGCAGCCCATCTTCTCGCACTGTCACTTTCTTGCAAGTGAACCCCCCCATGAGTAACAAGGCATATATTTGCACACTTGATCTTTGAACATGAGATGATTTGAAAGTTTTGTGCCATAGTAACCTACATAAGCAGACCCAAATACAAAGAAAGATGGATTCCTTTTGTTTCAATAAATATCCTGTGCTTTAGCTTGGAACCCAATCCTTTGGCAAGATCTGCCTCTACATCGCATCTTCCCAACATCACATATTCTTCTTAGGTAGTGCTGAGGGTCAGCATCAATGAAGGTCAGCAACTATATTCATAGCAAGGGGGAGAGTGATGGAAATTTATTTGGCGGTGTGATTGCCAAGGTCACCTTCCCGCCTTGGTAATTTTCCTTGATGGGAAGCAAGATTCATTTTTAACAGCTCTTCATTTTCACAGAGACACTGTCCTTCTGCTTATGTGAGACTGGCGGAAGAGGGGGAAAGGCCCAGCCCTTTGTTCCTGCGTCCAGTGCTGACAGTTTAATTAAACCACATTTGAATCAGGGTCAGCAGGGTCAGGTGCTCTCCAGCAAAATATCAACTAAGTACCATTTCCAGGCCTCAAGGCTGCTTAATGAGACACTCTCCTGAGGACAAACCGCATGAGATTAAGGACATGCTTTTCTCTGCCTTCCTGATTTGCACATTCACATGTTCCCCCATACCCTGGAAATGAGACTATGTAGGCACACACATGAGGGAGGGGGGATGTATATGGATAGCCAAAGTGGCTTGGTGGATAAGGGGGTGGACTTATGTTGAAAAGATCTGGGTTTAAATCCCTGCATAGTATGAAGCTTACTGGGTGCTGCTTCTCAGCCTACTGTACATTGTGGAGGGATCCTGCACACCACCATGAGCTCCTTTAAAGGAAAGGTGATTTACAAAAAGCGGTAACTAAGATTACTGCATGAAAACCATGCAAAAGTTGTACTAGCAAGGAAGTACACCTGGTAGGAAGAATGCTTGCTTCCTCATGTAGGGGCCATTGAGAAAAATGGCAGCTACCGAAAAGGTTTATATACAAACATGTGCATACTAATTGATCAATTCTGAGATTAAATGTAGGTAATTAATCCAAATTAGCACCAGTTCTTTCCTGGAGCTGATGCCCTTACATTTAATTGAATTCTATCCTAAAAAAAATTTTCCCAAACACATCCTAACCACGCTATTTCTCCCTTCTGAACCTAAATATATCATTGTTTTGCCCACATCCTCCTTTAACCTTCTAAAAACACATCCCAGCAAAAGACTCTGCAACCACCACTCTCCCTCTGAACCTCTCCTCCTGGTTAGAGCAAGCAGCAACAAAGACAGACGAAGGCTTGGAAAAGGCTGCCTTTGGGAGCTCTCAACTATTACACAGCAATGCTAGAGCAGCTGTATAAAAAATTATTCACCAAAAGGGACTCTATTACAAATTCCGCTTGTTTTAAACCAGACTGTCAGGACTTCCTTTGTGAAACACAGCTTTGTGAAGGTGGTGAAAATTTATTAGCTTCCATCAAACAAGGAGCCTTGAGGGAAGCGCCATCAGGTAAACCCACCTATCAGTGCATCCTAAAATGAGTTACTCCAGTCTAAGGCCATTGAAATCAAAGGGCTTAGAGTGGAGTAACTATCCTTAGGATTGCACTGTATGTCACCTAGGCTTCATGCAAGAAGCTAGTTTGACCAGAGAAAGAGCCGTCTTTTCTATTCAAAGGGGCCATGATGCCCTAGAATAAAATGCTGTCCTTTAAAATGAGGCTCATAAAGAGGATGGGAGGATAGTTGGCTTTGGGAGGTGACTCCAGCTACAGCTGCACACGTAAGACTTCCTGTTTAATGTGGGTTTACCAAGTTAGCATTAAAAAGATCAAAATAAAAGGAGGTTGGGAATTCTGATTCGCGGCATGCATCCCCCAGCCAACTTTCACTTTCATTCAGGATACCATACACTGGCCATTTTCACACGTCCTTTCATAGCGCAAAACTCACAGAATGAGGGCGTCTTCATGGTGCAATTTCTGATGACATCATGTCACGATTCTGGAAGACACCCTCGTTCTGTGAGTTTTATGCTATGTAAAGACATGTGAAAATGGCTATTCTCAGGGGCTCTGACTTTGCAGCTTAAACAGTCTTTAGAGGGGTGGTCAGAAGAGGCACTTTCCCTCTAAAATAATTAACCCCTCAGCCAGGGTTCTGATTGAGGGGCAGACACCTCAGTGCTTGTTGTGAGTCAGCAGGGCTGCTGCTGGCAGGCAATGAGCACGTGGAGTGCCCACTGAGGGAATGACTTTTTTCTTTACAATCTAATGTTTTCTTGCATCTCTAGAGACTCTCCAGAGTATACAGCATCCCCTGTCTTGTCTGCAGGTGGTCCTATGTTACACCGACAGGAAGAGCACCATCAAGTTCACTATTGGATGGAGTGATTCAAGAGAACTGACCAACAACAGTGAGAGACTGTATAGGAGCTTCAAGAAGCAAAGTTACTGGCCAATGGCAATGAGCCAGATCAAGTCATCAGCTGCCATGGTAACACTTACCTCAGAAACCATGCCTTTTAGAGGGCTTGGCACAGGCCTATCTCTCTCTTGTCCTTTTATATCATATACAAAACAGAGGAAAACATCTCTTTTGGTGCTTCCTTTCAGACCCTTTCCAAGGTCTTACATCTGACAAGCAGATCTTGGACAACATTGGGAAATTAATGTCCATACCTTCCCACCCCTCCATGCTTGAGACTGGAAGCCCTAACAACCCAGGTCAAGAATTACACTCCAAAGAATGCAACCTTGTACTCCCTAAAACTATCAGAGAGGAAAGGAGAAGTAACCTTTACAATCTGAAACCTGTACTTTCCTCAAGTGGTTGTGTCCCCTTTCCCAGTGTGAGAATGCCACCCACTGGCTGAGAATGTTGGGAGTCCTTCGATATTATTTAAAATACAGAGGGCATGATGAAGAAAACAGAGCCTTCCACACATCTTCCTGGTATAGCTTCAGGATGTCTGCAGAGCCTTGTATGCTTACATGAACAGTTGTGCTATGTTAGATCAGTGGTTTGAGAACAGTCTTGCTATGTTAGATAAATGGTTCGTGTACATTAACTCTCAGACTGGCCAAATGTGTACACTTTAAAGGAAGCAAACCACTTTATACAATGTAAGTACACTGCTCCGTTCTCTGTCACATTAACTAAGATTATGTCTTGCTCTTTTGGCTAGTTTCAGGTGGGTAGCCATGTTGGTCTTCACTGGAACAGCAAAATTTGAGTGCAGTAGCACCTTAAAGACCAGCAAGAAGTCCAGGTAAAAACTTCTGCGAGTCAGATGCTCTTCTGGCTAGTAGCTCTTGAATTCTGATCTTCTATAAGTGCGCTGCATAAATGCATTTACAAATTTCTTCTCAAACGATGTATGTCATGTGTTCACCATTTTTAAATGATAGGATACAAAAAGAAGAAGGGAAATCACAAATGACCTGTGATGGCTATAAAAACTTATCCACAAGCATTGATTCACATGGCTGCTATGATACGTTTGGATTATACCTACTCCAGGACTCATGTGCCGCCCAAGCACACTGGGGCTATATTCTGATTGGAACCCCAGTACTCATAGAACTGGGGTTTTATCCTCCCCTGCCCATGCCATTTTCACAAACTGAAATGGTCCTAGGGAGGTGCTATTTGGCCAATATGGAAACTTACGTGTAGCTGTCATTACAAAGAATTTTTCCAACAGAGCAACTAGCAGCTCCCCAGTCTCCTTTTCAGTGTGTGAAAATGGCACTGGAGAGAGGGGTGAATCCCTCTCCGCATGAACGCCATGCATTTGGGAGGCATGGAATTCCCAGCGCAGGCCTCATACAATATCCCTGTTTTGTGTGAAAAGGCACTTACGAAGCAGAACCCATTCTATGTATAAAGAAGAAAACATTATCAACATGTAATTTTGATGGAAATGTTAGTGATCACTTTTAAGATTTTGATTGTAATTGTATGAGAACCACAAGATACTCTTCCCCCTAAACTCTCATATATACAGTAGATAGTTTTTGAAAACCAACCTCAGAAAGGGAAGGGTGTAGATAACAGAGGGAAACAGAAATGAGTCATTGTTTATCTCTGTGTTGCTCCCCACTTGTCCCAGCCAAAGCTAAAAAAATCTTAACAGCTGACCAAAGCCGAAACTTCATCTAAAATAATCCATTTGGTTCTACCTTAAAGGAAATAGTTCTCCTATTCTGAGCTATCACCTCTGTTCATATTCCTACCTCTAGTAATCATAACTTTTATTATTAAAGCAGCTGTTTCTGACTCAAAAGCTTTGCCAGGAACCCGTCTTTTGCCTCCACCCAGCCAGTGCTAACGAGCCTCTGCAGATGCCCACCCTCCTGTGATTTTGACAATGTTTTGTTAGCAACTGCCAATGCATAGAAGAAAACATGTTATGCAAGTCATTGCTGTTTCTGTATTTATAGAAGCCACACTTAAAATACATAATTATAAATAAGTTTTATGGACAACTGGATATTTAAAGATATTACCATGAGTTTTTAAAGAGGCAAGATGACAGAGGAAATCTGATATTTCCCCATTTTACTTGTACCTTTTACATTTAATCTATTTGTGAAAAAGAGATTGAACTGAAATGTTTTTTTTCCTTTCCTGGCTTTTGGCAAATAGTAGCAGGAAAGAGAAGTTATTGCATATTATTTGTTTAACTAGAGATCCGGAGGCAAGATATTTGTATTCAAATCCTTATGACAGTAATAGAGATTCAGTGCAGCAAGGAAAAATTCTTCTTCTCATTCACACATGTCTCATCTCAGCCATTTTTGTGGATCAGTCCATATGCAAATAGTATGGCAACAAAAAAATTTAATGACACCACTGGACCAAAAGGATCATTTAAGATGGACCTTCCATTTAACACTGATGGGACCAGGAGACGTTCCAAGGCATGGTACTAAACAGCGTTGCTTCAGTCACTTATTCCTCCTCAAAGCTGTTCCAGCGCAACACTGTGGCATTAGAGATGCCTTCAAGACACTGCACAGATTTATGTACTAATATTGTCCTGCTCGTGCCATCTTCTGACATGTCTGGCTCACTGGCCAGAAGAAATGCATCACTGCTTCACAAATGGGTTCTCGTGGTCTAGCCTAGTTGTCCAATGCCAAATCTTATCATAAGCAAGAAGCTCAGTTGAGCAAAACCAGAATGGCAGCTGAAAAGCAGCTACTATATGATCCACCAATCAAGATATTCATAGTACAACTGCTTTCTCCAGAAAAGGTTTCTACCACTGGCAGAGCCACAGGAGAAATTAGTGTAGGTTGGCGCCACTGCCACAAGTTCTCATCTTTCCAATCCTCCGCTTTAATTTCATACATTTTCTAACTTAACAGTTTTTAACTTTCCACATTTTACACTCAACTAAGCATGGTTCCAATTGTCTTGGAGACGGTGCCAATTATTTATTTATTTTTATTATTTTATTGATCCACCTTTCTCACTGAGGCCCAAGGTGGCTTACACAGTTCAAGTCAATCTAATCAACACCTAAGGTATTTACTGAACAAATACAATAGTGTATGGGCTGTAGACATTTGAAAAACAACATAAAACTGAACACAGAGATGAAACATTACTAAGCAAAGCATAAGTAATTAAACATGACATCTTTAACAATGCATAAACTAACCAGTAGGAGCATATCAAAATTAACAGATAGTACCCAAGTAGTATAGGCTACAGTTCTGGTCCCTTTACCAAAAACATCTCTGTGCCATTTCTTACAACACAGCTCTATTATCTGAGAAAAATAGCCCTCCTGAATAATTCAGTTTTACATACTTGCTAGGAGAGTGGGAGCTTTCCTGACCTCCTTATGTAGGCCATTCTATAAGGTGGGGCTACCACAGAGAAAGCATGTGTACAGGCAGCTGTAGATTTTGCCCAACTGCAGGGTGGTATTTGCATAAGACCCTGTTCAGATAAGCGAAGCTGCCATGGCAGAGCATAGGCAAAGAGGCAGTCCTGAAGATATGAGGAGCCAAGATCATGTAGGGCTTTGTATGTGATAATCAAAACCTTAAATGGAGCCCGGCAGCTGATGTGTAACCAATAGAGCGACTACAGAATGGGAATAATATGCATACTATGCCTAGCTCCTGATAATAAATGAGCTGTGGCATTCTGCACCAGCTGGAGTCTCTGAGCTGAATTTAAGGGGATTCTGCTTCTTAAAGCCCAAATAGTTTGTCTTACCTAGTTCAAATGGCATCCCGTCTTGTGAAGAGGGATGGTATGGATCTTTGCCAAAGGACTTTTCTTTCAGACTCTTGCAGAGTAGTTGCACTTCCTCCCCTGCTCCTAGTTTTTCCAATGGCACTTCTGGAGAAAGGCGTCAGTGACTGATGATATGCAAACTAATTCAGCAGGATTTAGTGCCCTTGACTCCTGAGGGGACTTTCCTGATATGTGTTTAGCTCAAACCAATTAATCAGATTGATACTGATGTCATGGCTATTCTGGCACAAACCCAGTGACAGAAGAGCCTATCCCCGGTAGTACTGTCTTTCAACTGTACTGTTGATGATGGAAGCAGATATCTGAAACGGCCAAACCATTTCCAAATCTATGATATAATGGTATTTTCAGCAGGATTCAATGTATTTTACACCTGCAGTATATGCTCATGGATGAATACAGCTCCTGAATGAGTAAACTCAGGTGACATTTTTAAGATCTCAAGAGCCCACCCCAAGTGTCATCATGAGCAGGCACCATTAACATCCGTTTGTCTTGTGCCCTAACACACCTGCATCATTCAGAAGTCAGGCTGCAACAGCACCAGTCAAAAACAAATGTGTGCTCATCAAACACTTTTCAGGGCAAAGAATTTGAGCCACAAATTAACTCTCTGCTAGTATATGTTCTGATAATCACACCAGTCAGTTCCAGCACTTAGCATATCAAATATTCAACCCTTCTCTTGTTGCATTCTCATTCAATGTCTGCATCACTTATCTTACAACACTCTTAAAAAAAAAAACAGAAAAGCAAAACAACAGAGACACAGGCAATGGGCACTTACAGCCGTGACAAGGCTTGGTTATTCTGGAACAGGAGCTCTGGCAAAGTATGCAGCTGGTTCCGATTCAGACGCCTAGAGAAAAGGAAGGGAGAAGGCATTATTAAAGCACCCATGCTACAGTTTCATTCATACCCAGCCTCCTGCACAATATGTCCTAAAGAAACTTTAAAGATGGGCCGATTCCAGACGACTAACCTTAAATCGCTCCATGCCGCCCTCTTCCGGATCGCGACGGGGAAAATGCGAAATATCGCGTTTCCTCGCGCGAGTTTTGCGCATCGTCGCGCAAAACTCGCGCGAGGAAACGCGATATTTCGCATTTTCCCCGTCGCGATCCGGAATAGGGCGGCATGGAGCGATTTAAGGTTAGTCGTCTGGAATCGGCCATGGTCGAATGTGAGTTGTAAATATATGCTATCTTTGAATGTATAAAACTGTGATTTGGAAAAAGTATATTGAATGCAACATGTGATTATAGATACTTGTAAAAAGTTATTTGTATTGTTGTGGTTTTTGCAAACAATAAACAAAATTGGGGGTGGGGGAGAAGATGGTCATAAAGCACAGACCCACTCCCACCCAGCTAAAGGATACTAATATTCTCTTATCCACTGGCTTGGTCCATAGTTCTTACTCTCTCAGCACAATCAAACTAGGAGGATAGGCAGAGAGAAATGTGAAAATTAGGCCAGGGCTAACAGGATCATGATCCCCTGAATCCTGCACAATGGCTGCAGAGAAGTAAACAACTGGCAAAAGGAGGTAGCTAACTTGCCCTTGCTGGGGCATGATCTATAATTATTTTAGTGCTATTTTGGAGGAATTTAACTATCACTGCTTTTGAACCACAGAACGTAGCCTGCATGAGGCAGAATACTGTCTTTGAGGTTACAGGCAGGGCTTTTTTTCAGCTGGAATGCAGTGGAACGGAGTTCCGGAACCTCTTGAAAATGGTCACATGGCTGGTGGCCCTGCCCCCTGATCTCCAGACAGAGGGGAGTTTAGATTGCCCTCCACGCCAGTGGCAATCTAAACTCCCCTCTGTCTGGAGATCAGGGGGTGGGGCCACTAACCATGTGACCATTTCCTCCAAGGGCAACCCACTGAGTTCCACTACCTCTTTTCCCAGAAAAAAGCCCTGGTTACTGGTGCCTTATTTGCAAAAACTGGTGTTTGAGCTTCCTCACTCAGTGGATACTACAGTGCCCCACGACGAGCAACAGCTGGGCACAAATTGCATTGAATATTGCCTTTGCATTGAGAGGTCCTTTGAAGAGTTCACAGCTTAACGAGAACAATCTTTGACTGATACTATCCAACCAACTATACCTTTAGTTTCAACTCACCCTTGTAAATACACACTATAACAAAACGTATTTTGTTAAACACCCAAATCTTGTTAGGTAAAGTATGCAGATGTGTTTTAGTTTTCATGATTTCTCATATTACAAAATGTAGGTATTTAAATAAAATAATTTGAATTTTTTTGTCAAAGTTGGAGAGGTAGAAAATGAATGAGCAATTGGTACATGAGATGCATACAGAAGCAAGCCAAGGGTTGAGAGAGAGATTAGTTGGGTAGGATCACAAATTTGGTCTCCTAGATACAGGCCTTAGATAGATCGGGGAGCACTCATACAGTTAAGAAAAAACCTGTAATAACACAGGGGGATTCCGCATGATCAATTTTGATCGGACTTTCTGAGCAGTCATGCCGCGGTGGAGTCCTACGAATCCACTTCTCCCCGATTCCACATTAGGCTTTTGTTTCGCATATTTCATCGGCTCAAAGTCCATCATGCGGAATTTTTGACAGGATAAAAATCGATTCCTCATCGCTTTTTCTAGGGGAAGTGTCGAATGATGCACATCTTCATTTTTTAAAAAAATTCCCCCCCCCAAAAACATTGCTACACATAAACGTTGCATCAAACCAACACATTAGGGAAAAAATTCTCACAAAAAACCGTTGCTACACATAAACGTTGCATCAAATAAACATATTGTATAGGCCAGAGCACTTCCCGCCGATATTGTGGAAGATTATTGGCTATTGACATTTGGAAGGAAAATTGTTACCAATGACCCCACATCTATCTTTCCCGCTTTCTTCGTGAGCAGCGTGGTTTAGTGATAGGTGTTGTGTTGAGGACGGTCTCTTTCTCCCTCCATGAAATGCCTAGACCACTAGTTGAACGCTGAAGTCCCTCCATCACACTTTCACTCTACCTCAGAAGCTGTCAGCTGTCAGCGAGCAACAAGTAACAAATTTGGCGTGTTGTAAAATGGACCCGTTATTGGTCAGCTGTTGTCATGTGACACAGGATATGTTTCTGCATAGATTTGTAGAAACGTTGCAACGTTTTTTTACTTTAAAAAAAAAAAAGAGGGGAAGGGAAAGGGTAGTGGGTGTAGCTTAGAAAACATGACTGGCCAATCAAATTAAGTTGATTCGAAGGGTGAGAGAAAAGGGCAAGGGTGGGGAGAACATCGGATAAAGAATTCCGCATGATTAAAATCCCTAATCTGCTGCGCATAGACAAATAAGTCGGGGGAAAGCAGGATGGAAAAAAAACGGACAAAACATGCAGTGACTTCGAATCTGCTGCTAGGATTGCCTTCCCACGTGTGGAAACACAAGAAAAAATCGAGGTCATTTAGAAGCTGAAGCCGGGAAAACCATTCATGTGGAATCACCCGCTGTCTGAACTTCCAGTGCTAAATGAAAGTCTCCATGGTGCTCAGTTGCCAACTGTTTGGGCTTCAGTGTATCCTAGCATCTCTGTAGTACAAGCCATATTTGCCATTTATTGGCAGTTAGAATGATAGTAAGCAGGGCTTTTTTTCTGGGAAAAGAGGTGGTGGAACTCAGTGGGTTGCCCTCGGAGAAAATGGTCACATGGCTGGTGGCCCCGCCCCCTGATCTCCAGACAGAGGGGAGTTTAGATTGCCCTCCGTGCCGCTGGAGCAGCGTGGAGGGCAATCTAAACTCCCCTCTGTCTGGAGATCAGGGGGCAGAGCCACCAGCCATGTGACCATTTTCAAGAGGTTCCAGAACTCCGTTCCACTGCGTTCCAGCTGAAAAAAAGCCCTGATAGTAAGAATGTAAGATCAGCCCTACTGGATCAGACAAGAGGTTGATCTAGTCCAGCATACTATTTCACACAGTGGGCAACCAGATCCCTTGGAGGACCAAATAAACAGGGCATAGAGGCTGAGGCCCTCTCTTGCTGCTGCCTTCCAGCACTGGTATTCAGAGGTTTGCTGGAAACTCCTTTATCATGGCTAGTAGCCACTGATGGTTCCATGTAATGCCAGAAGGGTTAATCATGACTATCACAGACAGAACTGGACTCCACTGGCAGTGACAGTGATGGGTCAAGAGAAGGGAAAGGAATGATCAGAGACCACAGCAGCAAGGCTTCCTGGTGATATCTCACAGCTGTTGTGCTGAAAAGATGCAGACGTTGCTTGGGTTGATTTGTGGACTGCCCCTGAGTGAATACATACTGCAGAGAGTTATTTTAGATCTGAAAGAAACAGTGGACAGATTGGGAAGCATCTGGGTATAAATGCCAGCCAGGCTGTTCAGGGCTGGGTGTAAAAACACTTAGTGCTCATACCATCTGCTTGTGTCAGAAGGCAAGTGCGGGTGGAGAGAAACGGTTCCTGGTGTAAATGCTGGTGTTGGCTGCCTATGGCCATGAGGAGTCTCTCCCTATTCCACCTCTGATCCAGCAAGGGCTACAAAAGTCACCAAACCTTTTACACCAAGTCTGGGAAATGCTCTGTGCAGTGAGGAGACTGAATGTGATGCTTTCTATCGGGAATTCTAGATCCTTTTCTCTCTATATTCTCCCTTCTCCCAGTTTTCATAATGTACTCAAGAAGACCCAGACACTCACAGCCGCTCCAGCTCTTTCATGTCGTCGAACACCCCTCGCTCCACCGCACTGATCTGGTTTTCCATCAGCTGCCTATAAAAGTGATAAGAGCATCAGAACAGGGATGACAAAAGGGGGGGAACAGTAAGAAGGGGGAGACAAAGAGCTCAGTATCCTATCTGTTGTCAGGATAGCTCCCCCTTGGGACAAGGACCAAATCTATTCAGAAATGATGCTAACACACCCGGTCCCACTTGGCAATAGACAGCAGTGACAATGGGAAGGCGAGACAGTATTACAGGGGAGGTAGTGGAGAAGGCGCACTCACAGAACTCGCAGCTGCTTGAGACCAGCAAAGTCATTCTTGTTGATGCGGCTGATGTTGTTCCCATTTAGTTCCCTGCAAAGAGAATGAGAAAAATGCTAGAAAAAAGGAAGACGGAAAGTGCTAGCTGAAAACTCACATTCCTAGTATTGGGGGTGGGTTCAAGTTTTATAGCTTCTAGATTCACACAGACAAACCTCAGAGATTGTCCACCGCAATCGCATTTGCAACAACATCATCTAGCACAGGAATTTAGTTCTAAAGAAGCCAATTCAATTTGGGCAGTTCCTGTTATTTTTGGTTCCCACTAACATTATCAGATGGCTGCCCTTGAGCCATTTCATAAATCTGAGATGGGTCTGAATTACCACCTTTCAGCTACTTCCCCCCTTAATTCACCCCAGACAACAGCTTATCTGACTATCTCCTCCCTCTTCCCAAAGTTCACTCACCATAAATTCTTATCCCTTACCTAAAGGATTCATAGCCTCTGCCTTTGCCCCTTCACAGTTATGAGACTGGTTTAATAAACACTTGATTTTTTTAGAGTAAGCTTTCTCTGATTGCATCTGTGCAGCAGCTGTTTTATTTCTAGTTTTGTAATACAATTATGAAGGTGAGAAAAATGCCTACTCCAGCCCCTTTTTTTCATCACAACCAAGAATTGAAATAACAAATAAGCAATGGGAAGTAAAGCTCACCATGGTAAGAGAGGCAAGATAAAATATGACAGGGGATGGGAATATTAAGCTGGGGCTGGCCAGGGGCGATGTGAAATGGAACTTGGACTGGGATGTTCAGAATCTGGTTAGAGATAGTGTTACATCATGGGCAGAGGGTTGCTGCTTAAGTTGGTTGCATTGTGATGCAAAAGAAATTCATTGGGATGGATCCAACAAGCATTTCTGTTAAAAAGGAAGGAGAGGTCCTTGTTGACTATCCCAAAAAGTCTATGCTAAGAATTATAGGATGTGCATGAACAAAAGCCATGTGTAATGTAGGTTGTAGAATGGAGGAAAATTGGCAGAGCGAAAAAGCTGACTAAATCCAACTCACTAAAATGCTGAAATCCATCAAGTCTCTGCCTCATCTAGCAAAACAAACAAACAAACCCACCCTCAATATGATGAATCACAGTGCTGGTTGGGATTGGTGGTGCAAATATGGTCCTGTGCATTATTGACACAATGCCTATATGTTATGCATGAGCAAACTGGAGGGAATGTGGCAGTGATGGGAGTGCTGTGAATGTGCTGGGTTCTAAGGCTATTTTAAGAATATTGTCCTACTGTATTTACTGTCCTACTGTTCCCATGAAGCTTTCACCTTCCCCAACATGCACCTTCAGAGACGTAGCGCATCTGAAACAGCAGCTAATGGCTAATGAGTGCAGAAACAGCCACTCTAGGTTCCTAACAGCATCTATTCAACTGGCCTCCCTACATTATCAGGCTGATTAGTGGGGGATGGGAGGAAGCAATAAGTTTCCAAGACACTCATAAGAAGAACCACGCTGAAACATGGGTGAACAAATGTTGCTCCCTGCCCTTTTATGTCAGAAACTCGTTCCTACTGCAATCATGCAAGCTGATTGCATGAGTGGCTTAATAAGAACTGAGGGCTAGCTCCCAACTTGCAGGACAACTGCAGGCTAATTGCTAAGCACCTTCAAGAACCTTGCTATTCTCCACAGAACGACAGAAACACAGGATGACATGCAACAAGTTGCATCTAAGAACCATATTTCCTCTCAGCTCCTGAGAGCAGCAAAAAGCAGGTTTTATGTCCCTTAAAGAGTCTTGAGTAAAACATAAGTTCTAGACCAGCAAATTCTCTCACTACAACAGTGCAGTGTTAAGAAAATTGCAATTGCTGAATGCTTTTAATGAGACAGAATTTGTGATGCTTGAATAGGATTGCCCACCTCTCCTGGAATCACAACTGACCTCCAGACTACAGGGATCAGTTCCCCTGGAGAAAATGGCTGCTGGCGGGGGGGGGGGGAGGCACTCTTTGGAATTACATCTTGCTGAGACCCTTTCACTCCCCAAACCCTGCCCTCCTCAGGGCCCACCTCCAGAACTCCAGGAATTTGCCAACCTCTATGCTTGAAGGACCCCACTCTAGCTAAACATAAGAATACACTGTTGAAGACAGACCACCAAGAACAGCCTTCATTTTTACAGCCACTTTGTAAATTTCATCAAACAGGCCTAGGTAGATTTTCAAAGCCAGGAAAACTACCAAGCTAATA
This sequence comes from Eublepharis macularius, assembly GCF_028583425.1. Taxonomy (NCBI): domain Eukaryota; kingdom Metazoa; phylum Chordata; class Lepidosauria; order Squamata; family Eublepharidae; genus Eublepharis; species Eublepharis macularius. Next base: position 64,475,664 of record NC_072795.1, on the reverse strand, counting down.
TTGTTTTCACACATATAGGATCATAACAACAATTGCTCTGTATTTGCTTTCATGTTGTGAAGAGAAACTTAAAACTCCTCCAAAGGACTCCAGGGACAAGGAATGGAAACTGGTCTTTGAGATAACATCACAGGCGCAAAGACAACTGCCAAAGAGAGTGTCCTGCAGCTGTTAAAAGTGTTCTGGTGTTTATGCACCTCAGTAGGTGCCTTGACTTGCAGTTTTGTACTTAATCACATATGAAAGGAGGAATAGCAGTTATGGTCATGTGTTCAAGGACTTTCTGAAGTAAACCATCCGCTCCAAATGAAATGACTTCATCCGGAAATTACCATTTATATTGCTTGTGGTGTCTAGAGGCCATCTAGGAGATGGGCCTATTGTCTTGGATGCCACATGTGAGTTCAACTGCAGGTGTGCAAGCAGAAGTATAGCTATGTATGCATATAAATGCCACAGTAAATCATAACCCCCAATATAAGAATTTATATTTTCAATTTTGGTTTGGTCTGGCGCAGTGACTGCTGGAATAGGCTCAAGATCTTCCTAGTCTAGCCAGATCCTTTCGATTTATCCCTGAACTACAGTCATTACCTTGCCTCTCCAATGCTGTTCTAGTTTCCCAACACTCATATGCAAACTTATAAGTGATAAGAGTTCATCTCTTTGAAAAGCACATGGTTGTCAATCCAGTATCTATAGCAAGTGCATACAGCAAGTGATTCCTGAGTTTTAATGTAGTAGAGAACAAGTATCCCATCTTTCAGCTCAGAGACAGAAGATACCATTTGCCTTTATGCCTGCATGCTAAAATATAAAAAAACCTAACAGATTTAACTATAAACTGCCTTTGCCAAGGATCAATTAGCTGTTTCCTGGCTCTCTTAAATGCTAAGCACATATGGTCATATCTTTGGAAAGTCATTCTGAAAAAGCAAAACCTTTAAGCAAAATCTCCTGCAGCCAGAAGAGGGGCATCAAATCACCTTCCAAAGCTCAGCTAATTCCCCTTTCAGCATTACTATCATTCCAAATGCTCAAAAAGATTGAAGAAGAAGAGCATTTGCTTCATCAAAAAATCAGCCAATTGCACTGTTGAGAAATTTAAGATTTTTCCCAGCCCTAAAGGTTCAGTGCAGGTTGTAATATATGTTTTATTTTCCATAATGAATAGATAGCTCTGTACAAACCTACAGACCAGGGTTTCTGTTTAGACTTAGCTCAACAGAAATATCAAACCTCTCCATCCTTTCCTACCTAAATGGCAACACACAGTTCATCCCTGAGCTGGCCAATGTACCCACATTCCTTTCACAAACCCCTGTCCTTCATCTGTGCCCATGACTACACTAGACCCACTGCCTCCAGTTGCTTCTTTGTTCAGATAAATTATGGCCTTGAGAAGCAAGAAGGGAATTAGCAGCAGGTGAAAGCTTATTTGCAATGATGTTACAACAACAGGGCTATTTAACTCAGTAGTGGTTCTTCCACCTCCAGGTCCCCATCAATTCCTGAGATATTAATTATAGTCTGTCAAAGCCAGACCTCTATTACAGCCACTGCTTGAAAGCGGAGTCTCTGCTTGACCCAAAAAACAAAACAAAGCAAAAAAAACCCCACCCTGCTCTCAAAAACATATAATGAGATTCAGTAACACATCTAGAGACCTGTTCTGCATTTTCTTTGGCCATGAAACCCAGTAGAAAGAGGAGGGGAGCTCCGCTGTCACCAATTGCAAAGTCTTTGTTAACAGCTTACACCTTTATTACTCACTGACATATAGATTAGCCCTTTGAGAGTTGAAAAGATAGCCTGCATGGCTTCTCTCACTCTTGCACCACTAGCATCTGTTTAATCCTTTGGAGGTTTGGCAGAGTTTGCCATGCCAGTTCTGGTTAGGGCTGTGGCTTCTGACTGGAGATTGTAATTAATGCTTTAACATCCTGGGTCATAGGAATTATTCCTGTGCAACAAGAGTCTCGCTTTCTTTCTTGGTTACTCTTTTAAGTAGGATTCCAGTTATGCCCCCAAAGCAGTTGCAAATGGATGGCAGGAGACTGCCCAGAGACAGACAGAACTGGTAACCCAATTCAGGGTGTGTGAGGTATGAGAGGTAGTCAACCCAGCAGATTCTTAGTGGGATGGAAAAAGAAAAAAAATCAACAGTTCTGGCTAAATATGGCCAAGGAAAACAGGTTGAATCCAAAGGAATGCAAACAGAGTTCTGCTCAGAGAATGCATCTTTCTTGCATCCCGGTTGCTGCTATACTCTCTAAAAGGTGGCTTCTGGGGACTGGAGGATCTTGGGGTGCAATGTGGGCATCTATAGTGGGGAGTGGGAACTGCCTGTGTGAGCAGAAGACTTTCTACTCATAGAAGACAGCTACCCATTGTAAAGAATCAAACTCATTCAGAATACTAGCCAGTAGAGATGGGCACGAACCAGGAAAAATCTGAACCATACGGTCCATGGTCCGTTGCATTTCATGAACCACGAACTTTCATGAACTTGCCCCAGTTTGCGAACATGTCATTTTCGGGGCAGCAGAAGGTCTGTAGAATAACGGTGTGCATTTCCAGTTTCCCCCTTCCAAACACAGGCTGTTTTTCAGCTGATGAGAGGGGGATCCCTTCCTCCTTTGGGGTATGCGCACACACTTTTTTCCCCAAAGGCAAGAATGTGTTGTAATGTTGTAACATTGTCATGCAACATAGTAACATTGTAACTTTACTGCACTTTCCTCCTGGCTTTAAAAGCCAGGAAAGGATTAAATGGCTGCTTTCTCCTCTCTCCCAGGCATGTTTCAGGCTTTGCCAAAGAGGGGAAAACAAAGTGGCAGGGAAGCTGCGGGGAGGGGATAAAGCAGCAGCATTTTAACCCTTTCCTGGCTTGGCTTTAAAAAAAATGAGAATGGAACAAGCATGAAAAGTACATGTATTCCCCCAGAACTCCACCACCCATTGCCTCTCCAGTGGGCAAGGGGCAACCCAATCAGCAAATAAGGGGGAGGGATGGGTTCCAACACTGCAACATTACTATGCCTGCTTAAAGTTTTTTTTTTTTAAGTGTGACATGAATTGCAAATGAGGCAGCTTTTTTCAGCTGAGGGGAGAGGAGAAGGGACCCCCTCCTTCCCTCCCCTCGGCTGAAAATAGTGGTGGGCAAGAAAAGTGTTGCTGCTTTCAAACACCAGCAGCTTTTTCCCTCCCATCAGCTGAAAAGCAGCCAGTGCACACCTCTACTGCAGAAATCCCATCCCCGTTTGCCTAGGAAACTGATTGGTCAGCACCAGACCGTCTGCAGTGATGAACCAAAAAATGAACCAAACGAACTGGCCTAAAGTGTGTGTGTGTGTGTGTGTGTGTGTGTGTGTGTGTTTGTTTGTTTGTTTGTTACCCGCCCTCTCCACAAGCGGGCTCAGGGCGAGGTACAACTTAAACTACAACTTAAAATCAATCATAAAAACAGCAAGAGATAGCAGTTCATAGCAGTTAGTCAGAAATGCGATCTGACGAACCACCGGTTCGCGAACCACGAACCAGCCCAGTTTGTGATGAACTTTGGTTCGTATTTCGGTTCATGCCTATCTCTACTAGCCAGTCATTTTACAGAAACTGCCTAACTGGCTTGCTTTGTGCTAATAAATAAAAGGGGTTTTCATTTAAAGGGCAATCAGGTGGCTAACCTCCAAAATAATAAAGTGTCTTTAGGCTCCAAAATAAACTCCAGGGACCTAAGCAAGTCCCAGGTTTCCAAAGTCATTTAATGGCCAAGAAAGGCTTTGGGTGGCAGCGTAAGATTTAGTGCAGTCTTTGCAGGCATGAGTCATATATACAGTACTTCTTATGACAGGACTCTTGCGACAGCCACAGCCGTTGATATTTCTCAAGAGAAACAAAGTGGCAACCAATCCACTGTTTGTTTAAACAAAGTCATGCTCTCCCAAGGGCCATAAGTGCTACACTTGTGTTCAAGTGACATTCCTTGATTTTCCCTGTCACTCCCACCGTAAAGAGTCTGGTAGCTTCTCTTCCTAACAAGCAGATTTTTATGCAGAGTCACACACTATCGCCAAGAATATAATTATTATAACAATATAATAAATAATTATAAGAACAGTTGACATGCTTCCATTCAGAGCACTTTCAAATCTATTTATATAGGAATAGAACAAACAGCAGAGAAACCAACAGCAGACACACCACTTAAAAAAGGATACAAAATTGTTTCTTTAAAGAGGGACATTAATGCAGCAGGTTCCAAAGGGAAGATGCAGAGGCTTTTGATTGTAATTTTATTCTGAAAGGGCATGGTCTATTTTAGCACACAAGTGATCATTTCAAACCAAAAGCGTATCTTTGACATCCTTCAGAAAGGAGGAGGGCTCAAAAAGCAAATCCTGAATGTAGTCATGATGATCAAGTCAACTCAGAATTTTAAAACATATATTATTATTAAACACAATCTTCTAGTAAAGGAACATCATGAGTTCTCATTAGTGACTTCCCTTCTGTTGCCGCATCCACCCAGCTGTCCATATCATATATACCCGCAACATTTGGCCTTGCATTAAGACCATCAGTCCTATGAGACCATGCCCAGTTAATGTCTGACACAAAGAGAACCTTGCTTTAGGACTAAACCTTGAAGGAATGTATTTAAATAATAATGCTAATGGGAACAGGGCATTTACAAGCATAATGAACATAATGCTGTGTAAATCTGCGTACTGCAAGAGAGGGAATTACTGTTTGAGGGGTTCTGTATTGAAGGGTCCTAGAGTGTAGTTACCGCCCTCCAAATCTCTCAAGCCATTACCAAATTAACTGCCCAACTGCAAGTGAGAATGGGCCAGCAAATGCTAACTGGCACCAATGAGTACTAGCACACAACACTCCATTAGGTTTTATGAGGTTATTAAACCATTCCAGATCTGCCATAAAGCATTAAGCCTCAAAAACTGCACCAAACTGTGAGTCATAATGGGAGACAGGCAGACTTTCTGGCCTTCACAGCTTTTACTACTTGATTTTCCCACTGGGGCTGCAATGCTCTCTGGTGTATAAAGTGACTGAATTAATGACCCTGCCAAGTGAGAGAGACGGGAAGTTGGGGCACAGAAAAGGGGAGTTTCTATGAGATTGTTCTTAATGGTGGCTGGGATTTGTGCACCTGATTGACCCTGATAACTGTGGCATCAAACTTCCAAAACTCAATCAGTAGCTAGGGGTGGATGTTAAGACAAGCATATACACACACACAGTTTAGAGAAATAATAAAATTAGCGGTAAAGAGTTACCAAAACCCATTTATAATGCATCCCTTAGACAGAGATCAATAACGAGGAGGGACTGCAACTCAACCAGTTACACACATTGCAATCATTATACATTAAAGAAAAGATCAGTCAGAAGTGACAGTTAAATAGCATAAAAACAATACAGAGCTTATGAAATAAATGGGAATGCAGAAGAAAGGGGAAAGAATGATGGAAACAATCGCCATTTTAAGTGACATCCCCAGAGTCCAAAGTTATCTCAAATTCAAAGTGATCGCTCTATAAATTCTGCTTTCTGTAGATTAACAGAGCAGTCCTATGTGGGCGGGGGGGAGGGGGAGGAGGTAGTGCTCAGGAAGCCAATGAGCCTCCACGACAGTGTATCTGCCTGGTGCACCATCGTAAATCCAACTTACGTTGCAGTTCTCTTCGCTGCCACTGTGCCTGGGTTCCCCACCTGCACCCAGCTGCCACGGCCAGGCATGAGCAGATCTACAAAGTAAATACTTGCACCAGCGGGCCATGGGGCAGGGCAGGGTGTGAGTTAGTTGGCTTTCTAAGCTGGTTCAGGCTTGGGAATACCCCCTGCAGTGGCAGAAAGTTATGCCATGAAAAATGATGGTGTAGCCCATAGACGCCTATTATGTGGGGAAAATAGCTTCCCCGCTGTCCGTACCTGGCCCTGCCCAAATGGACTGGAGGGGTATAGCATGCTGACTAGAGCCACAACCAATTTGCACACTCCCTTGCGGAGGCTGAGTTCCCTCTGTAGCACCCAATCACAGCCCCTCCCACCCTACATAAACTCCAGCCAGAGTGCCCATTAACTCAGGTAAGAGCAGGCATAGCACAAAGCTCTGCCCAAGAACCCTCTGCCAGGGGGTCTTAAGAGTGTGAGGCAGGAGAGAGTGCACACAGTGGCAAAACAAGAGCGTGCAGAGGCACTTTTTGAAATTTGGAGGATACTTTGCACTCACACAGGGCTGGAGAGCTAAATCCAGAATGTCTGACTAACAATCCCCATTCAAGTTCCCTTAAAGGTTACCTATCTTCAGAGTCTTGGCTCAGGGGCGAGCACACAATGAGAGATAAGCAGCAGCTGTGGAGCCAGCTGCTCCAGCTCCCTCATTCACACTCTCCCCTTGCACATGGGCCAGCACCTCCCTCCAAACGTGGGCATCTACAGTTGAGGCTGGCTGATACCTGGAGTGGGGAGCAGCACCTGCCCTTGAGGCACCATGTCTCATGCGAGCCAAAGAAGCAGTCGCCCAGGGAGCCGCACTCAACAGAGTTGCCTCAGATGAAGTGGTGAGGATGCTAGCAGCCCATGTTGGGGCTGTGTGCAGACTCCCTCAGCTGCACTCTCCCCTCATGCAAAGGAGAGAGCATAGACATGGGAGACTGGGTGCTCAATCTTGTAACGCCCTGTGAGGGCAGCCATGCAACCCCTTGACTGGCTCCCTCACAGGATCAAAGCTCTGAGCAACCATGGCAGCAGCAAAACAGTCTGATGCAGTCTGGGAGCACTTGATTCTATTATTTTATTTGTTGGATTTATATCCTGCCCTCCCTGCAAGTGGGCTCACTGGAGGGGCATTCAGCAAGGCCTTCAACATCTGGTTACCGGCAGCACTTGTGGCCATGGAGTCCCTTGCCACTGTCTCTGGCCAAGGACACTCTCCCAGCACATGGCAAACCTGGCTGCGGCTTGTGCGAGGCCAGGAGCATCACTACACGTCTCTGTTTCCCTTTCAGGTATGTCATGGCCAGGGCTTTTTTTCTGGGAAAAGAGGTGGTAGATTTCTCTATCATTACATGGGTGCGTGCAAAGCGCAAGCAGCAGAAACACATGGGAAGCATGAGCTGCAGAAACACTTCTGGGAAGTGACCTCGCTTCCCGGAAGTGAGGTCTTCGCACAGGGAGCAGCCACCCCCAGAGCGCTCCCTCTATTCGGGCCTGCTCGCCTCCCTGCTCCAATGTTCCCTCTAAGCGGTGCAGTTTTGTGAGCCAGAAATCTACTTTGTGAGCAGCAAATTGCAACTTTGGTCATGCCTGCCATTTGATTAAAAGACTTTTGAATTAGATTGTCTGAGGCATTGGTATTGGGTACCAATATTTTGATGACACCCACTTATGCATGTAGTTCTCAAAAGCTTATGCCTCAATACAGTTGGTTAGTCTTAAAGGTGCTACTGGACTCTACTATTTTGCAACTACTGACTAACACGGCTAACTCCTCTGGATATTAAAGAATGCATCTGTAATATATGGAGTTCACTGACACATGAAGTAGCATCTGCTAGAGGGTATTAGGGTCATTAAAGATGATTAGAGAAATGTGTGGATGAAAGATCTATTCACAGTTATTTTAGCATCAGAATTAACAGGCAGTATAGCCAGGCTAGCCTGATCTTAGATCTCGAAAGCTAAGTAGGTTTTCCTTATGATTGCTTTTCTAGTGTTGCAGTTTTGCTGGTACATAAACGAGAGTGGTAATTAAAGTATTGCAAGCTATCCTGCCTTTGGGATGGGTTGGGATAGAAGTCCAATAAGGGAATAAATAAAGACAAAGCTACGGTGCTTTGTATTATTGCACTTTTTTCCAAGTGAAATAATAATGCTTTGCATTTCTATAGCAATTTCATTGTTCAGAGAGCATAGCAGATATTACCGGTAACCATTACAATGGCCTTGTAAGGTAGGCCAGTGTTGTTCTCATATTGCAGATGGATGGTTGAGAGTACCTATTCCAATGCGAGGAGGGAATCCCAACCCTTTGTCATCAAGTGTCAATGCACACGCACGGATTACCAACTTAAATGGTTTTATTTAACTTCTTCATACACGTAAGGAATCTCTACTCACAATTCTTCTAAATAACGAAAGGAGAGAGTGCATCTTTCAAGCATAAAGGCACTTGATGGAGTTTTGTAGACCCAATGAATGTGGTGAGAAAAGAGAGATGACTTGCTCCTCTCCCTGCTGAGGTGTGAATGAACAAAAGAGGAAATGGCCTTAACAAGTTTTGGCAGGCTTTGAATGCCCCAGGAACTGAACCTGTGGGGTAAGGCACTACAACTCCCAAGATGCACTTCTCTTAAAACTATAGGCATACATTCTAGTCTGGTACATATTGATTAATATAGTCAGCTTGCTGCTGGAACAGTACAGTACCTAAGGCTACCTTGTGAGCTCCTGGCAGAAGTGAGATTTGAACCAGGGACCTCCTGGATCACAGCCCGTAGCCATTATGTTACTTCAGCTTAATAGGAAACCCTAAAGCAACAATATCTCATGGCTAGGTTGTCCAGATACCATAAAGAATATAGCCACCCATCACTAGTTTATGACTTTCCACCTAAAACTGTCAGAAAGTAAGGTAAAGAAAGGAAAGAAATGGAAAGAGAAAGGGAAGGAGAGAATGAAAGAAGGAAGCAAGGAAAGAAAGAGAAAAAGAGGGAGGGAGAAAGGGCATGGCTGGGGGAGAGGCCAGGGAAACAGGTGGCCCAGGAGAAGCTCCACCTGGGGAGATGGCCCACGGGTCTTTGGGTGCTGGGGGCAGGGTCATCAGTCACGTGATCTTTTTTCAGAGGTGCCAGATCTCAGATCCCCCGAGATCCCCCTGAAAAAAAGCCCTGGTCATTTTTTCAATACTCCCAAAACTCCATGTTCAGATCCCAGGTGATACTGGATAGGACTGAGCCTATTCCAACTCAGCAACCAGAAATGGCTGTAAACATCAAGCTCTTCTATAGCATGAGGCAGTAGATTTAAGAACTTTCAAATAAAGATTTATGTGCAGTTCCTTAAAACCCCAAAGTACACTTGCAGTGCAGTTCTGAGTAGAGCAACCCCCTTCTAAAACCCAGAAGGGCATTTAGGATTGCATTTATACCAATGATTAAAAATAAACATACCATTTAGTCCAAGCAAAGAAAATAAAGCATAAAATGAATGCTCTGCATAATTCATCACTACATTTTACAGAACCCCCGAGGACAATTTAATCAAAAAATTGGGCATAGGTGTGAAGATTCCATCCAGTATTTTCTCCCACCAGAGCAGCCAATTCTGGGTTAAGAAATTCTTGGATATTTGCGTGTGCAAGAGGGCAGGGTGGGGTTTGTGGAGGGGTAAGGACCTCAGTGGGGTGTAATGCCATAAAGTCCCCCACAAGCATCCATTTTCTCCAGCAGAACTGATCTATGCAGTATGGAGATCAGTTGTAATTCGAGATCTCCAGCCCCTGCTTTGAGGTTGGCAACTTTATCTTCCACATAGGACAACTGTATATTTGAGAGAGAGACAATATGATCATCTCACATACACGCTGCCAAAATTCCCATTTTTCTGTGCTGTGAAAGGGTGGCACACCTTGAAATAGTTATTCGATTTTAAAATGTAAACAAGATTTTCCTTTCCCTTGGGCCTATCTGTGTTCTCTCTCCCAATAAATCCAGGAATTAGAAAATGTGTTAACAAAAACAATTGCTCCTGCTCCATTACCAGGAGAATTTGCATTCCAGGAAATAGATTAAATAAGATTATATTAGACTGAACTGTTTTCTTGATCTTCCTAACATTACTGAATTAACAGTGGAAATATTTGAATAAGTATTAATGGTAAAATGCAGTGTCATTTCAGCTGAATAGACTATGAACCATTTTTAAAATGCATGTTTCACAGATTAGTGATGAGGAGTGACTCGATATTTCACTGAGTATGGGTTCATCCTCTGGGCTGTTGAGACTGAAATCACCGTATAATACAGGAAGGCTGAAATGTGATTGTAAATCCATTTTCTTGCATGGCCATAAATCAACCAACACCAGTACATTCAGCAGCATAATCCTAAACCCCATAGTGACAATGCACTATATATACTGGCACCAAACTGCTCCAGCACCACCCCCGTTTTAGGCTGTTGTAACTGTGGTGTCAACATGCATGAGGGGTTTATAACAGGCACAGTAGTGCTCAGACAGCTTCCTGATGCCCTCCAGCCACAGGCATACCCTGATGCCAGTACAATGCTACACCACTGGCAATCCTGGTGTAGTTTTGCAACATATCACAGAGGTCAAAATGCTAGTGCCCTCCACACCTCCCATCCTGCTCCCAAGGTCTGGCACAATATAAGGATATCAATTAAGTCTGTAGATAATCATAGCCCTCCAAAGCACCATACAAACCTCAGTCAGGATACCCATGGTTCAGGTAGCAAGGCATGGAAATCCCACAGAAGGGAACACTGCACACTTCCAACTGAAAATGCAAGGACAACATACCCCACCAAGATAAGCAAGAGAGGAGAGCCTGCCCCAAGTTGCGACAGCTACAACTGTTCATTTTCCGCCTCTCGCACCCACTCTACATTGTCCCACCAAACCTTTCCTCAGTAGCTGCTAACAGTAGCTGCTAACACATAGTGCAGACAGTGGGGGAGGGGGTATAAGATAATTTCTTCAGGCCTGGATTTCACTTCTGTTGAGAACAGCCATTTCAATCTTTCCTGAAGAACGAGTGAGCTTGACCTTATGGAAATGGAGTCCCAAGCAGAGAGGAGAACTTTATATATTCTTTTTGAGGCAGTAGCAGAGTTAAGGAATAAAACTCATATAGGAAACCTTCAATCATACTGTCATGTCTGTACCCCTACATCCATGCCATTGTTCTAGGTGTTGAACCATTGCTAATGCTGTGCCTTGATTTCATTTTGCAAATGCTCTAACCATCACTTTCGTTTCTCCCTCTAGCAGCCTGAGAATGCAGCTGTCTTATCTTTTTATTTCTTTGAAGCTCACAGAAGGGACCTTGTGCTGTCTAAAATGTTGCCGTTGACTCTTACGCCTCTTTGTCCTGTCTGGGCTGATGTATAAACTCCAGAAGAAGTTCCCAGACCCTTTCCCGGTGCAAAGCTGTGGTCTAAGTGGGAGGGGGAGTATTTAGAGCTCTACATTCATCAAGTTTCTATTCCTATCAAGGAAGCGTGTACTGCTTAGATGCTTTCTTGCCTCTGAGTAATTCTATGGACATATATATGGAAATGATTGGATTTCTGAATAAAACCATTTAACCAAGAGCTTGGACTTATTGTTGCAATGGTACAGGGGCCTGTCTACCATATCCTGTCACCCATAGCCTGACACACACACATCCTAGGCTCTCTTTTTTCTTCCTCTGTCTCACAGCACATGAAAAATTAGTACTCCAGTGAGCTCTTGTTTCACATCTGGTGTTATCTTTACCCGTAAATAATGGGGATGCCATCAGATCTTTCTGGGAACCCAAGATACACAAATGCTAAATGGTGTAACAGGACTTCAGACCATGTCTTCGCTTACAATGATGTGTCGTTCACCTCCGGTAATCCTGTGGCAAACGCCACAGTCCATCATGGTCTGTATCAATTCCTGATTCCATCCTAGTGAGTTGTCCTCCATCTGCCAGATTAACACCCATTTGCACTTTTCAAACAAGCCATCGTCTCCTTCACTTCAGTGCCCTTTCATTGTTCTTCAGGTTCATAGTCTGAAAAAATCATATTCCTCTTCAATTCTTTGTCATTCAGACTGAGTTGATCTCCTTGCACAATACTAGTGTTGCAATTTAACTGGGATTGCCATTCTAAAGTGCCTGTTCCACTGTTAGAAGTTTTAAAAGGAGAAAGAAGCTGCATTTGACAAAGACCTACAATAGATCCTTTTATATTCTGGGAACTACTGAGTGGTTAAAGAGTTTCAGGTACTGTGCTTAGTTTTGGCCCTAATTTATGACAGAGGGAGAAGCATCAACCCAAATACCCAAATAGGCTGACTTATAGAAGTGAGTTGGTCTCATTCTGTCCAGTAATTCTGTTCTTGTTCAAACAGAACCTACTGCAGCAGGTCTGTTCTTGGCTTAACATCCTTCCCTTCAACAGGGTCAACAACAGCAGGCAGAATCTTTAGTTTTGGCTGACGATCTGCAACCACCTGCAAGTGTGATGAGTTCATCTTGACGATGTTACGTATCATGAAGAGGAGATCACTCAGATGTTACATAATAACAGGTAATTTTATTACAACCACAAAAGAACATCAGGAGGAAACCTTGAACGAAACTGGCTGCTAGCAAGAGCCAAATCGAACTGTACGGTGAAACTACTCTTGCTTACCGGAGGAGCTAAATAGGGAAAATAGATTATTTGATAATACATATAATAACAGCCACAAGAATAGTATATGCCAGATACTGGGAAAACACAGATATACCAACAAAAGAAGAATTAATAGAGAAAGTTTTAGAGACGGCAGAAATGGACACACTGACAGAATTAATAAAAGAAATAAATGGACATGATGGAAAACAAAAATGGACCCCGTTTTATAGATGGGTTAAACGGAAGTATAAAATAGAGACACAACTATATGTTAGCAGAATACAATCAAATGAGCAGAGTAAAGAAGTACTAAACTAAAGAATGCAGACTTATAGTGATAATAGCGTAGTGAAAATAGTATAATTATGACGGAACTGTAGGGATGAAATGGAATGTATGATTTATATCATGTATCCAAGGAATGTAAGACTTTTGATTAATTTTTTATTAGAATAAGATGGAACTAAAACAGATAAAAAATATTTTTAAAAAAGAAAAGAAAGAAACTACTCTTGCTAACAGGCTGAATTCCAGCCCTTCTGTTGCAGGGGTATCATTCTTTCCTAGCACTCAAATCACAACATTTAGTTGCAGGGGAACTACAACACATGCAAGCCTGCTGCCATTTCCAATGCAAGTTAATGTGACAGCCAGCATAATGGTTAGAGTGCCAGTCTAGGATGTGGGTGAGCCAGTTCAAATCTCCACTCTGCCACAGACGCTCTTTGAATAACCTTGGGCTGGTCACACACTCTCAGCCTAACCTACTTCATAGTGTGAATTTTTAAAATTGTTTTAAATATTGTATATGTATTTGTATTTTAAATGATTTTTAATGTTTGAAATGTTTTATTGTTTGCCACCTTGGTGGGTGCAAAGTTTGCATATACATGTTTTAAATAAATACACAATTGAGAAATTGAATACTTAATGTACAATTCCCAGATAATCTAACCTTTTTACAGTTATGTACCTTATTTATCTCTCTGAATTGTCAATTTAGACTCTCCAGTGCTGGAGCACACATCTACCCTGATTCTTTTAAAAGTGGGAAATATAAATATAGCTATCACTTCCAGTAACACTATCCTCTGTTAACTGATATGGCATGATTTTATTAAATTTGGGAGTGGGGAATGCCCCTTCAACAAGATCTGATCAACTTTCTTGAAGGACTCAAGGCAGCCAATATAGGGAGATGGACAGAGGATGTATGACCTGCTGATTCTCTTGCCCTTCTCAGTGGCTTTTGATACCATTGATCATGGTGTTGCACAAAAAAGTGCTCTTTCCCTTTGCCCCTTCCAATCTTCTGAGCAAAAGAGAGATGAGACAGACAAGGGCTGTTGTAACAGAGTATATTTGCAAATATAGGGCACCAGCTTACAAAATGAGCTTAGAATGTACCACAGAACAAAGGAGCACATGCTTCTTTTAAGGGCTTGTGACATCATTTTGGAGAAACGAAAGTCACATTCAGAATAAGGCACCTGATCACTTTTATACCTTTACATTGGACTATTGTCCACCGTTCAGTCTCGCGACAACATCTACACAAACTCTCTTCTCCAAAAAGGGGGAAGGGGTGGATCTTATAATTCTCCCTTTGTTTCTAGCTTTGCCCTGTTCATATACTGGCAGGAATGTCCAGTTATCTATCTTCAAGGATAGACATTCTTTCTTTCCATGTACAGCTAAGGAGAAGAAGGGGGGGTGGCTAAAGACAGAGACCAGTTACTTTAAAACATAAAGAATCCATCTTATGCTTCTTGCTAGCTTACTATTATTGCTATGATTAATCCATAGTCTTTACTAATATTTGCTAATCCCACAATGGTATCCTACTGGGCCACTTCTCGGGGCTGGGACTGTGAAGCATCATTTTGTGATGGTTTCAGTCCTATCTTAAAGGGAGGTTTCAAAAAGTGGTGTTGAGGGGCTGTTGCTCTGCCCTTTGGCCACTGGCCTACAGGATCCTGCACATTTCCATCTTGTCCCCTTTTCAACATCTATGTGAAACCACTGGGTGAGGCCATCCAGAGATTTGGGCTCAGTTGTCACCAATATGTGGATGACATTCAACTTATACTTCCAGCAGACCCCAGGAAGGCCATGGAAATCCTGTACCAATGACTGGAGGCAGTTTGGGGATGAATGTGAAGGCCGGCAGCCGCCTCAAGTGCTGACCTATGAGAGAGGCACCGTGCCAGCCCCCGATCCGGAAGCAGGCCACTTCCGCACTCACCTCTCCACCACTGCCACCTGCCTGGCACCCAGGTGATGCGGCAGCGAGCGGGGAAGTAGGCCGCTTTCCTGCCCCTTCATCGTTGCTGCCCGCCTCAGGTGAGGGGGACACTCCTGCGCGATGATGTCAGAAGTGACATCATTGTGCAGGGGCGGAGCCACAGGGTGAGGGGCACAAGTAGGTATCTCACCTTAGGCGCCAGAAACTCTGGCACCAGCCCTGGTTTCTCTCCCACAAAAGAACAGGTTTGCAGTCGCGGGTTGGGGTGTGTGTGTGGCAGCAGCGCTGGACCTGTTGGATAAACAGTTGGCAGTGGTAGCCAGGGCGCCTTTCAACAGCTTCGGCTGGTAAGCCAGAAGCAGCCTTCCCTGAGTAAGAAGATGTTGGCATTGTGGTACATGCCCTAGTAACATCTAGATGTGATTACTGCGGTGCACTCTGTGGGAGGGGGACTCTGCACGGGCTCCCAAACTGCTTCCAGGCCCAACTGAAGGTGCTATAGAAGGCCTGAGACCTGCATACCTTAAAGACTGCCTACTCTAGCCTTGTCAGGCAACTGCCAATACACACACAAGTTACACATCACAAGTTGATTTCTGGTGTCCTTTTTAATTCTCCACTGCTTTTAAGACCTTAATTGGGTGGAAAGGCAGAATACAAACATTTTAAACAGAAAAGAAAAAAATCAAGCTGGAAGAAAAAACAGCCATGCTAGAATCTAATGCATCCATCTCCTCCTCCTAGATTGGGCCAGATGATTTACTCTGTAAGTAGCTGATGTAAACTAAAAGGAACTTTTATTTTACAAATTAGCTTACCGAAGTAGGGGGTATGATGGGAAGATCCCTGCAGCAAGTTCCAGCTTGGCATTACTTTTGCCAGCAACAACTGGGCTCCCATTAACACAAAAAACTCAAGACCCTTTGGAGAAATGCCTCTTCCTGCTGCTGCAAGAAATTGGTGGCAATCCCATTCTGCAGCAGTCTCAAATTGCCATGCTGGGGACCACAGTGTCTGCTTTGCGAAGAGAATGGCAAATAATAGGCCAGCGGAATTCATTAGAAAAACATCAGAAGCTAATTTGGATGAAGGACATTTTTTTAAGGTACCATAGGTGTAATAAAATGTGTTATTATTACAAAAATATGTTTTATTATAAAATAATTGTCCTACAGATACATGCAAGCAAATAATTGTACATGCACCAATTATTACCCTCCATCCACAGGAAGTCAACTCTGTACTGATTCCCATCACAGCTGCCTTTCCTTTATCATAACCCTGAAACCCAAATCAACCTAACCTTTTTACCTGTGCAACATATATATGTATTGGCCAAATAGCCATCATCTATTGGCTGAGAACAAACAACACACAGGTTGAGATGTGGTCGAAATCTACCACCAAAAACTCTGATTGAAGCCCACAATAATCAATATAAAATTAGCTGTTCTCATACATTTGCAGAATGCCAATTAGTTTGATGGAGGAAGAAGCCATGCCATCTATTGTCCTTTCATGCACCCAATTCTTGCGCCTAGATTTTGACCAAAGCATAATTGAACAGTACTGATAATTAAACAGCATTTTTATTTTACAAATTCATTTTGCCAAAAAAGGGAAGTATGGTAGGGAGATTCTTGCAGCCAGGCCCGACTATTATAGGAACAAACTGTGCTGCACATAGATCCTGAGTTGCCTATTGAATATTACTGTAATAGGTAAACACCTGCCCTGACCTGGATAGCCAGGTGAGTCTGACTTCGTCAGATCTCGAAAGCTAAGCAGGGTCAGCCTTAGTTAGTAATTGGACAGGAAACCTCCAACAAAGACCAGGGTTGTAGAGGCAGGCAATGGCAAACCATCTCTGTTAGTCTCTTGCTATGAAAACCCCATCAGCGGTCCCCATAAGTAAGCTATGACTTGAGGGCACTCTCCACCACCAGATAAACACTTAACTACAACATTCAAAAGGCAGTGGATGAACTGCGGTGCAGTAGCTAAGGTGCTGAAGATGAAAGTGAGAAACTCACAGGATCAGTGCCAGCACAGATAAATTACAGCACAATCCTGAGTGGCGGGGCCAAAGCATTCAGGAAGCCAACAAGTTATGCCAGTGTATCCCGGACTTGTCATGGCATAACCCTCCCTACAGTGGTGCCTGGCTGTGGTACTACTCCGCCAGCCCTACGCACAAGTCTCTGTGCTGGTCTGCCAGGTAGCGTGCTGGGAGGCAGAGTTAGTTGGCTCCCTAAGCCATTTCAGGCCTGGGAATGCCCCCCACAGTGGTGGAAAGTTACTCCATGAAAAACAACAGTGCAGTCCATAAGGGCTCATTTACGAGAAAAGTCACTTCCCCGCAGCACTGCCCAAGTGGCCCAGCTGAGCACAGGATACCAACTAGTGCAAGAACCAACCCACTCATGCCCCGCAGCAGCCAAGCTCCCCTCCCCATGTCCAATCAACTCCCTGGGCACCCATCATAAGTTACCACTGAACAGGATGCCCACGATCCCAGGGAGGGGGCTAGAGGCTCTGCCAGGGAACCGGCTGCTGTTACAGCATGAAACAGGAGAGGGTGCTTGCGGTGGCAGGGCAAGAATGTGCAGGGGGAACTTTGCAAAATTCTGGGCTTGCCTCACACTCACATATGGGAGGAGAGCTAAGTCCAGAGTGTCTGACGAACAACTACCACCTGAGTTCCCTTGCAGATTACCTGTCTCCTGAGTCCTGGCTTGGGGAGGGGCAAGTGTGCACCGACAGGCAAGCAGGAGATGGGGAGGCAGCTGCCCTGGTTTGCTCATTCACATTGACTTCCCCTCTCCCCTTACCCACACCCCCACAGAAGCTGGCCTCTGCAACTGAGGTTTGCCGGGAGCAGGCGGCTGTTGCCTGTGAGCCGGCGCAGCCTATCACTGCCACAGAGTCAGCTACCCAGGGAGCCATACTCAACACAGCTGTTTCGGGGGGGGGCTTCCAGCAACCCATGTTGATGCTCTGTTCAAGCCCCCTTGGCCAGTCTCCCCCCTCAGACAGAGGAGAGAGCACTGTTGCGGGTTGGGGTGACCAGGTGCTTGCTCTCATAACTCCCATGCAATGGTGGGTGCACAACCCCATGACTGTCTTCCTCACAGGATCAGAACTCCAAGCTGCCATGGGAACAGCCGGACGTGGACGAGGAGCACTTTCCTGCCAGAGGGGCATCTCTCATCTGGGCAGAAACTGAGGATAGAGCTGCTGCCACCACCCCTGGTTGTGGACACTTTCTCAGGATATGGCAGACCCAGGCATGGCCTGTGCAAGGCCAGGATCCTCGCCACACGCGTTTGTTTCCCTTTCAGGCATGTTGCAACCTGTCAGGGAGGCTGAGGAGCTTGGCTGTTCCAGCCCCCAGTAATCCTTCTTGACTGCCTTTCCAGCCCTGCCCCTCGAGCAGTTCCCCAGGCAGCCCATGAAAAAGCAGCACGAGGAATGTGTCTTCTGGCTCCAATTGCTGCACAAACAGGCACAACTCCCTTCCTGGGCAAGGGAAGTTGGCAACGCACATCTAGACATATTCTTCACTTTTTGTTGTTCAATAAAATCTGTATTGAACAACAACTCTCTCCCTGTCTGTTTGCTTGCCTGTGCATGTCAGTGGCCCTTCCTCACCTTCCCCACAGGGCTGTCCTTTCACACATCCCAGCAGATGGTGCAGGGGATGGGATGACAGCCCCTGGAGAAGTTTCTGGGGGGTGTCATCCTGGGACCGGCTCTCAAAGTTTACTCTGTAGTCTCCTTGCATCTTTGCAATGCAGTGATGTTTCGATGGAGCCACCACACATTGATGGGCATTCGTCATTCCCATCACATCCAACGGGCCTTCCAGCCTCTCCCATAGTTTCCAATGAGCATTCCTATCATTTGTTTCAGAACCTGCTTGACTTTAAGGAGCTGCCTCTCTGAGACTTGTGGGGGGTGCCAGGAGCTGTGGGTGCGACCCTCGTCAGGTCCTGATACCTTTCTGGTCTTACTTTTCAAAGAGGGGGTGCATGTTTCTCAGAGCAGCATGTTTCTTGGAGCGGCAATGGTAGGGGAAGTTTGCAAGAGAGTGGTGCTTCAGCCGCCAGCCTGGCCCTTGTCAGGAATGGACAAGCAGGTGGACGTCTTGTCTGCACCTTCAATGTCACCACCCCACGGGACAGGGCTCCTCTGTTGGGGTGCAGCAGACCCAATCACGGGGGTCTTCCTGCCCTGTGCACCAGCTCTCTGCAGGGTATAGGAGTAGCATTGGCAGCTGGTGACGGGAAATGCGGCCTGGCCCACGGACTGGATACATCTTTGCCTGCCACTCATGACGCTGTCAACTGCAGCCATTCTGGAATTGGTGGATTGTGCTGGCATTGACCAGGCAACTACGGAGCATTCTCTTTTGGCTGTGCATTACTGGGCTTGACTGGCTGGTGCAGCTCTCCCAAGCAAGTCCTTAGGGCAGGGCTTTTTTTCTGGGAAAAGAGGTGGTGGAACTCAAGACCACACAATGACGTCACTTTGAGTCAGCTGGAACAAGGGGGGAGTTTTTAAAGTTTAAATTGCCCTCGGCGAAAATGGTCACATGGCCGGCGGCCCCGCCCCCTGATCTCCAGACAGAGGGAAGTTTAGATTGCCCTCCATGCTGCTCGGCAGGGCGGAGGGCAATCTAAACTCCCGCCTGGAGATCAGGGGGTGGGGCCACCAACCATGTGACCATTTTTAAGAGGTGACGGAACTCCGTTCCACTGTGTTCCCGCTGAAAAAAAGCCCTGCCTTAGGGAGTGAATCAGTGCTGCTGCAGTCACACAGGCTCGCAGGTGCCAGCACCCAGCAGGCCTCAGGATCGTGCTGTGAGAGTATGAAATTCACCAGATGAGCATGGTCAAGTCCCTATTTTTCACTCTTAAGTGCTTCAGAGAGGTGTTTAAATGCTGTTCTGAACACCTTGACAGAAGGCTGTAATATAAATAAAAACACAACCAATATCCCTTTCCCAGTTATGTACTTGCACATTTAAAGCAAGTATAGGTCTACATGGAAAAGTGTACCATAAACCATGAGGCAATTTGTATTTATAAAGAAACAAGTAGCCCCAAGGTTGGGAAATGTTCTCAGGAGGCAAATCCTGCAGCTTTATTGCCCATTATTGGGGCTTCTTTCGTCCCTGGGATGATCCATCCCCACTAATAGACTCAGAGTCCATCAATACAAACACTGCAGAGTTTTTAAACTAATATTTTTCCAGCACACAATTCCATGGAGAGACGAACACAGTGTTGCCATGGCAATACATAGACAGCATCTGCCTGGGAAGTAGCTGAGGGGAGAAATCAGAATAGAATTGCAAATTCCCCGCAACCTAGGAAAGATCTGAAGGAAGAGAAATGTAACATGACTGCCAGCATGATCCACCACAAGCCTACCCTCTGCTACCACAAGAGAGCACAAGGGAAGCCTCCTCTCTGCCAAGACAGTGAACTCTCTGGTGGGATTTCCATTTCAACAAGACATGCTTGCAAACCTCCACAACATGCACCCATGCCCACAAATTCCAAATAGAATCCAGGAAGCCTGTCATTTGTTTATCACTATGTACGGCTCTTACAAGACATGCATGTGAAGATATGTGAGCAAATCTGAGAAAGAGCAGGAGCTTGTTTTCTCTCTTCCAACCAGTTTCTCAGTTTTAAACTTTAGAAAGCAATGGAGAAACTACAAAAAAGAGGAAGAGAGAAAAAAACGGGGGACTGCTCCCCTGTCAGGAAATCTAGTCCTTTAATCAACAGAAAGGCAGAACTCTCAGTCTGTCATGACAGCATAGCATGATTCCAACATTTCTCTAGGATGAGTGTCCACCAAGTCTTGTCCTCATGTTGCTTGCCTAGACAGTGGCAATAGCTTGAACTGAAGGCTGGTGTCATGTCACTGCTAATGCTGGACTCAGCTTCAAATGGGTACCTTCAGGAGGAAAGAGACGGAGGCCTCAGTCATCCAAGGGAGCTGAATGCTCAAGCATGCCCAGACCTTCCCTCCAAGTTTCTATGATTCCAGGTTGCAGGCTGGGAGCTGGCAAAGCCCTCATGCACTTTCAGCGCCATGCATGTCAGGCTCTTCTGTGCAACATGGCTAACATTCATGTGGGCAGAAGGCAGTCTTTACCACTCCAATCTGAAAGCCTCAAATGCACTCTTTCCAGCTGTATCCCACCCAATTGTTCCCTAATTTATCTGGAAATGCTGGCTCCTAAGGCCTCCTGTGACAATTGGGTTGGAGTGATAGGACTTAACTATGATCAGCAAGCAACTTGAAACTTTTAAGGATCACCAGTTTTTCCTGTAGGCAAAACACAGTACGAGTTCAGGATCTTCACATAACAGTATGCAAAAAGTGTTATCCTGAGAGAATGAGGAGAAAAAACACACTGTTGTACTCTTACTGTACCAGATGAGCACAAGAGAAAATGAGGGAGGTAATGATTTCATAAGCGTTGAAAACGAGAAGCATAGATCTTGGGGGAAAGGCTGCTCAGTTTTAAACTCTTGAGAACGCAGAAACTCAAAAGCGGAGCCTATCAGGGCTGTGGCTCAGACGCTGTGCACGAGCAGGTCATCAGAGTGGACTGGCCCTATAACTGACTGGGAAAGTTCCTGACAGGCCACTGCCCTGCTGGGCCACTGGCAGGTAAGCACAAGCCAAGCTGAGCCCCAGAGACTCACTCGGGCAGTGCCCAACTCAGACCCAGCTATGGGCAATGAAGACACGGGTAGCCTTGCTTATCAGCTCTTTCCACGCTGCCAGTGGCTTCTGCAGCATTTTAATATCCAGATGTGCCTGTGCAAGTCATGGTGGTTATTAGAAGATGGAATGGGTCTGTGTACTCCAGGGGGATGTATTTGAAGCAGCTCATTACAGAGAACTCAAAGGATAAGCTACAAAACTAAGTGAAAAGGCAGAACGCATGCAGGCATGTATGCACGAAATTGCCTTCTACTGAGTCAGACCATCAGTCTATCAATGTCAGTATCATCAATTCTGACTGGCAGCAGCTCTCCAGGGTCCGAGGTCTTTCACATAACCTACCACCTGATCTTTTAAACTGGGGGATGAACTTGGGACCTCTGCATGTAAAGCATGAGTCTCTGACGCATCCCAAGCAGGCATGATTTAGTCTACATCTGACAGCTAGTTTTGGTTTCCAAGATTTGTTCTGACACATCTGCTTTAGGTAAATTTCCACCTTGTGCACACTGAAAGTGTCACCATGGTATAATGGCTGGAGTGTTGGACTATGACAAGGGAGACCTAGGTTCAAGCTCCCACTGTCATGAAGTTCACTAGGTGACCTCTCAGCTTAACTATCTCACAGGGTTGTTGTGGGGATAAATGGGGAGGGAAAACCCGTATATGCTGTCCTCAGTTCTTTAAAGGAAGGATGGGATGAGATGTAAATAAATTATTCACATATCTCAATAGTTCTTTCCAATGCAAAAAATCTTGATGGCCTAACTGCAAGCTAGAGTCAAGCCATTACTTTTGTGATCTTTGCAGCCATGCCCTACTCAGAGGACTTGTGTTTTTAGCTGCCCAGCTGAGTAAATTGTTTTGTACCTTTAGGAAGTTAAGTTTAATGAGAACTTCAGGAAAGTTTGAGAACTTCAGGAAAGAACTATTGTGATTGGTCCAAAATGAATTGACTATGGTCTATTTTATAGGCTTATCCAAATGACACTATGACATGCCTTTTTTTTTTTGGAGACCTTTCCAGGTAGTGATGACATGAGCGCACTAACCAGGAGAGTTACTTCCTCTGCAAGCGTAGCTCCACTAGTAGCAGTGATGTGGAAAATAACCACGTCCGAGGGCTACAATGCTTTCTCTCAAATATTACCAAAGCAGTTACAACACAGAGGCTCACATACTATTAAGGGAGCAGTGAAACTGGGCTTATGAATTCACACAAGTCTTCGACAGAATAAGTCTTACCGTGTTTGAAACAAATTTTTGCCTTTTGTTGACAGTCTGTCTCTGCCATGCTTTCGAAAGTCTCTCTGCACAGGACATCAAAGAGTCTCTCTACATGAGACATCTTACAGGAGGACGCTCAAGTGAAGGGAGACGCAATGTTAGCCAAGAAGCATAATTTAAAAAGACTGAGCCTGCAGAGATGGCTCCTCAGAGGGTTTGTTAATTTCATCTTCAGGAAGGTGAAATTTACAGAGCCTTGTGGGAGGTGAAGATGAAATTAACAAACCCTCTGAGGAGCCTTCTCTGCTGGCTCTGACCATTTTCACACATCTTTAAAATAGTGCAAGACTTACCAAATGCTGGCGGCTTCGTAGAATGATTTCTGGCGTCTCCTGGATACAGGCAGTTACAAGAGCACCACGAAAATGGCATCATGATGGGGTGACCTCAGAAATCGCACGATGAAGCTGCCAGCGTTTGGTGAGTCTTGCTCTATTTTAAAGACATGTGAAAACGGCCTCTGTCTTTTTAAACTACCCTCCTGTAGAGAGCTGAAACTACACTTCCCGGCTAACATTGCATTTCCCTTCACTTGAGCATCCTCATGTAAGATGTCTCGTGTAGAGAGACTTGCAGGGATGCTCAAGTGAAAGAGCTTACACTTGTTCTCTCACTGGATACACGTGCACTGCTAGGGAGACAGACAGAGTACACTTGAATATAAGACCACACAGAAAGTTGAGCATCCCTGTCTAAGATGTGTTTTGTAGAGAAACTCTACTGAGGATAAAATGTAGGCTATGTTTTTAAGCAGAATTTCTGGCCTGAGTATTACTACTACGTAACCTGCAGTTTTTCTTAGTGCCTACTATTTATAGCCAAGACAAAACTAAAGGTTTATTGAGAGTCTATTCACATTTTGTTTTCTATGACAGAATGATAAGTGGCACCAGTCTTACTTGCCAGAAATATGCCACTATCACCTGTCTTTTGAGGGAAATCATCCACATTCCCTCCTCATTGTGAGATCTAGCGTAAATCAGAGCACTACGGGACATAAGTTTAAAATTTACAGATTGGATCATATGTGTCCCGTTCCAGGGAAGCAATGAGAGGAAGAGACTTAAAAGATGGTACAAAAACTTAAATCTGTACCTACAACTTGTCTCTTTATAGTAACTGTAAGTCTCCCATTTTTCCAAAAATGGGGGGTGCGGGTAGGGGAACTCCACAAGATGCAAAGTTTAGTTACTCAATCCCAATGCTAACTGGCTTGCTAGGAAATATTTGAGGACTTCCCCTATCCATAGAATTTTTAAAAGGCCAATTATTCTACAACATCACCGATAGGACTTATAGGAATAAACACAGTTGGCATGGGTAAGAAAAGAAGGGCTGTTTAACACGTTTAAATGTACACATAAGAAAATATAATTTGAGAAAGACAGGAGTGTAAATTTTATCTTGGTGGGGGAGTTGGAGATGATAATGTCTAGTCTACTGTTTTTAATGTCTCTTTTACCAACTAAAAGCCATTAGTGTTGAAAACACAAGTATGCCACAGACACCAGCCCTGGCATGGATATAATAAAAACTGTTGCAGCCACAGCTCCTGTTCATGGGGGTCACATGAGCAACAAAGAGCAGATAGCAGGAAAGCCTTGCAGCTCTCATGATGAGTAGCTGGGAAAATCCTCGTCCTCCAAAAATATTTTTTAAGACAATGATGTTGGGGAAGGAATCAAGATATGAAATTTCCCTTACTGTGGCACCATTTTATTAAACCTTACAGCCAATCATTATCAAGGGAGAATTGTAACCCCAATGTACAAGAGCAAACTAAGAGACAGGTTTATCAGTTACTAGCAACATTTTTCATTCAACCAGGATAGAGCTGATTCAACCCCTCCTCTCCCAATCCCATGATTTTCCAAGTATGAGTTTGCATGGTCACTAAAACATGTAAACTGAAATGTTTTGATCCAATGAGAATCAATTCCTATGACAGCAGAAGGTAGGAAATGCACTGCTGTGATCCTGGAAATTGCTGCCAGCTGCATCGATGATCTCAACTTCACTCTTTACATCTCTCCACATGTTCACAGAGGGCTGGAGTTGCTTGTTTATAGCGGGGAGTATTGCATTTTATTTGTTTATGTTTTTATTTAAAACATTTCTATTTTGCTTTATCTCCTTGGCTCAAAGGAACCCTAGTAAAATGGTGGTAACTTTTTATTTAACTATTTCCCCCACAATTGCCTTTGTCCAACATTATGTCACTATACTCTGTACTGCAGTTCAGTGTATTGGTTTGTGTTCTAAATCTCTATGTTTTAAGGGCTGGGAGATCTGAATGCTTGCTGCAAATGTTAAACAATTAAAATAAATATTCTTACAGTGCAATCCTATGCAATTACACCCTTCTAAGCCCACTGACTTCAATGGGCTTGCACTATGCATCTCTGACGTGTTTCATTGCATGGGATTGACAGGGCTAGCATACATCTAAGGTTAACAGAGCAGGATCATGGACTTGAACCCACAGAAGCCCTGAACTAGTGGCTAGCTGAGTAGACATGCAGGCTTCAAAACACATACAATCCATTCAAAATCATATTTTCTACTACTAGTTCTTTCAAAGAAGGTTTACAAGAACATCTGCTGCCGGGCTCTACAACAGCCACAACACAAGAGTAGATGGGGCCATGTGCTGTTGTTATTCAAGGGCCTCGATGAACCACCAACACACTTCAGATACTGTTCCCTTCTCTCCTACTTATGCAGAAGAGATAGGACAACCATGTGCAGAGATGATCTAACCATGAGTGCGTGGCAAGCCAGCCAGCCTCCACTCATTCACAGAGAGCAGCAGACTCACTCATCTGCACTCACAAGTAGCTTCCTGTGGCTGTGGCAGGAAAAATTGTGAGGGTAATTAAGGTGCCAGTGAAGGAAGTGCCATTAGAAGAGGTGTCCCGCAGTGCTGCTAACTAAGTTCATCAACCCCGCTTTGTTGTACATAAGGGCATCCACAGGCCTCTGACCTAATTAGGCTGGATCTGAGGGCAATAATTGGTTTGTAGAAGGAATAATAATAGGAGTGGGTGGATTATGCTGCACAAGATCCTTATGATACACAACGGGCCAGGCCTTCTCAGTGCCTGGAATACGAAAGGAGGGTGGACTGTTGCTGTCACTGCCTCACTTAGGACACAATCTCACCTCCGTATCAGGCCCCAAGAGCGCAGATCAGAGCAGGACTCATCATAAGATAAGCTTGCATGCCAATGGCAGAAAAACAACCTGTCTTGGTGGGCAATTCTCCCCTCAGCATAGTTCAAGGCAAGGTGTGAACCTCACAGGAGTCCATGAGTAGCAAGCCACATTTAGATAAAAGTGCTGTAATGGCTTTCGGGGAGAGAACTAATGGCATCACCATTTGTGTAAAGTCATTTAATTTGGGGCTTAATATTTCCTTGATTAGTCTGGGAAGTATTCACCAGCTGCTGGTTTATCTCATGCTCATGTGAATCTCCTCGGCAGGATTGCATTTCACATGCCATCCCCGTTCTTGGCTTGTTTACTCTGCAGTCAGGCATAAATCTGAGCATCTCCTATGCAAGATGTGAGTCAGTGGCACCTTAGAGACCAAGAAGATTTTCAAGATATAAGCCTCTGAAAGTCAAAGCTCCCTTCTTCAGATACTTTGACACTCGAAAGCTTATGCCTGAAAATGCTGCTGGTTTCTATGGTGCCACTGGACTCATATCCTGCTGTTCTACCACAGAACAACACAGCTACCCACCTGAAAATACCCTATGCATGAAGTACTGTCCTAGCCTGTCTGACTGCAAGAGAGAGACATTCCTCAGAGGAGAACAAGAGACAGAAAGTTGTGGGGGGGAGGTGGAGCTATAAATCCAGAGGGACTTCAGTGGAGAGCCCAGGCAATGGAACAGGAGGGTTGAAGGGCAGGATCAAGGGTTAGCAAAGCCTATCAAACTCCCTGTTAAAGACCCTGAGCATATATCGCAGGCATACAGTTTCAAGCAGCTTTCTTCTTCAAAGTCAAAAGAAAAGAAAATAGAAAGAGACCTGGGGTCTTCAAAGGGGTGGGAGGGGAAGACTCTGCTAAGCTGCAATAAATCCAACCCCTCAGCCCCCTTGTCTGCCTGCCTCCCCACCCTACACAGCACGTTCCAGTGCTGCATTCTGGTGAATTATTTAGCATCCCCTCCAGCTTTATCTCCTCCCACACACCAAAGCAACGGTCACCATCAAGCTGCAAAGGAATTAGGGGCACTCTATGTTATGAGAAAAGAGGCGTTAATGAACAGCCCTGGTTCCAATGGCATGCTGCCATTCCTCCATTCCCCTCAAGCCTTTATTGGAGTAATTCAGAACCACACATGCAGAGATGAAAGGCATCCCGGGTGCCTGGACTGCCATTCTCCCCCAACTTTCCCTTCACTTCCCTCACCTTTTGCTACTGCTCCTGGCAATTATTACTAACTGGATGGGAAGGTATGGTCGAAAAAATTAGCTGTCACCCACAGACAGATTTCATCCCTCATTCCACCGATGAAGTGGGAAGATGGGGGGTGGGAAACACTGAGGATGAATGAGAACACCACTGCAGCTGCTGATTGAGTCAGTGGAAGCAATTCAGTGGGGACTTGGAGAAGCAGCAGCTCCAGAGCGGGGGGTGCTTCAGGCTCCAATAGCCCAAATCTTTGTGGCTATTTGTGGTGCATCACTTTGTGGCTATTTGTGGTGTATCACTTTGTGGTGCATCATTAAATACCAACATACCCCTCTTGTGCCACGGAGTCCCACGGAAGGGACATTCAGTCCAACTAGATACACTTTACCAGTGTGGCAGGGAACCCCAGCGCTTACAAAGGGGTTTGTCACTAACCTGGAAAGGACTGTATGGGTAAGGAAGAGAAAAGGTGTCTCTGCCAGCTCAAATAAGGCCAGAGGAACTGTTTCTCTCATTTACCTCATTCATAGACTCCCTCTCTCCAAAAAGCCCTCAGGCTTCTACAGAGCTTCATCAAATAGGCAGTTTTCCTAGACTGCCCTACAGCAGGCAAAATTCAGAGAACACACACACAGAGATACAGATACATGGGGAGATCAATAGCCCGGCCGACCCAAGGAAGATTCAGGCCGGCGTGAGCGCGCAAGCACGCACACATTGAGCGTGTCCCCCATTTTTGGAACTGCGCCGAGCAGCGAGGGGGACAGTAAAGTTGACCCAGTCCTAGGCGTCTCACGATCCGCGCTGGAGGCAGGCGCAACCGGCGAGCCGCCCCAGCTAGAGCCTCTTTTCCTCTCCAGAGCCAGACCGGCAGGTCACTAGGCTTCGGCGCACGTGTGTGTGGGGAGGCTGGGGAGACGCTATCCATGCGCACACACCACACACACACACACATTGGGGAGGGGGCACATCCGCACGGGCGCGCGCGGCGGCTCCCTAACAAAGGCAATCGAGGGATTGTTCCCGAAACCCCCGAAGGACTCTCCGGCGGCGGCTGCATCAGCCCGAGCGACCCCCCTCCCGGCTTTCCCCCCAGAAATGACTGTTTCGCAAGTCCCCCCGAGTCGGAGCGCGTCCCAGAGCGGCATCCTAAGAGGCTGGCGCTGCTGGACTCCATTGTCAAGGCGGGAGGGGGTGTGGCGGCCCACACGAGCCGACCTCACGAAACGCCCGAAGCAGCTCTGCGCCCTGTGAAGCCAGCGCCTCCCCGGTCCCCCTTTGCCCCTCCGGGCGCGCCAGGGCAGCGGCCAGCCCGCCACCCGCCGCGCATGCCCTCCCGGCTCCCCGGCGGCACTTACAGCCTTTCGGCGCTCCTCGGGATGTTCTTGGGGACGCTGCGGAGCCCCAGCCCGTGACAGTCCACCGTAGTGCCGCTGCAGGCGCACGGCGCGGGACAGGCGCTGGCCCGGACGCGGCAAAAGGCCGCCCAGGCCAGCAGGCAGGCGCCCGCCCGCAGCCACACGCCGCCCGACGCCGCTCGCTTCTTCGGAGCCATGCTGCCTGGAGCCGCGGGGCTGGCTAGCGAGGGACTGCCCCGCACATGATATCACCGCGCGCGGGCTGGGGCGCTCGTGGAGGGGCTGCCTTCTGACGCAAGCGACGGAGCCCGGCTCTCCTCGCGCCTTCGCCTCGCCGGAGCACAGCAGGAGGAACTGCGGGCGCAGGCGGCCAGCGGCACGCTAACACCTTCTGCCTTCCCTCGCTGGCTGGCTCTCAAACACACACACCGGGAGCACTCATCCATCAATCCCAGGCGCCAGCAGCGGCGTTGGCTCCGCCCACAGCCCCCTCCGCCCGCCGCGGGCGCACTGATCCCCCCCACCCTCGCAAGTCAAGCGAAGGGGGTGTCAACGGGGCCGGAAAGGCTTTGACTGTCTGCGCACAGAAGTACGGGGTGTGCTGATACAACCCACTTTCAGACCGGCAAACAAATTCGCAGGCACCTAGGAAGAGGGTGCGCTCACACAGACACAATAAGCCACACAAGCATTCAGAGGAGCACCGAGGGTCTAATTCACACTGGGCGGCAAGCAGGTACATACTGATGGACAACAACCCTGGCAAGAAAACCAGGGTTGCTTCTCTGGCATTCCCTGCAAAAAGGCACGGGGCAGATAGCCACATCCACCCCACCGCCTCTCTTCAAACATTTGCAATAAACTGTAGTAAGCTCTCTCAGCACTCTGCAGTCTTACTTGAAAATTAGATCCATTGGACAAATGCATTTGGGACTGAGGTGTTGCCCGTTTCTGTTCGGTTTTCTTTTGCTCCCCCTCCCCCCATGCCACCCCATCCTTGCTTTAATAAATGCATGTTTTCGTTTTACTTCAATTGTGTTAGTTTGAGGAAGACTCATCTGAGATGAATTAATTAACCTGTGTGCCTACGTCCCTTTGGAAACACAATCTAAGAATTCTGTAGGTGTCCAGTAACAAGCAGCTGAGAAACAAAGAGATGCAACCTGAGGACACTTAGAACTGCATCTCCTGCTTAACTTAAGTATGGTGACTGCTTAAGGAAACCACAGCACAAACTTCTGTGGGACATGTGATCTGGTGCAGATTGGTATAACTGAAGACAGTTCTGGGAAAATGGGAGTCACCTGCAACGGTAACCTCTTCCCATGCTCTAATCTGTAGTGCTAGTGTTCATTAATTTGATGTCAATGGCCAACACATGACTATCTGAGCACCATTGTGTCCTCCCAGCAAGAAATTCCTGGAATATCAGAAATCTTGCTGAGTAGCTGAATCAGGCTGTCCTGTCACTGCCCCTTTCCAGGTCAAAGTTGATCATCTCAGGTCCTGGACAAAAAACCTAATTTTCTAACGGAAGCACCATATACACAGATAGAATCCAGGACTTGATCTCATGAGGCTCATGTCTGTTACTTGCAGTCTGCTTTGACCCTAGCTGTATTCTTGTCTCCTTTGTTCATGTAAATTCTAGCTATGGGGATGCTAATTCTTAGCATGGAAACACATTGAATAGAATAGCAATATCACCATCACATCTGTATCCCACCAGGCCCCAGCTAAACCCCTGTATTTTCTATGACATCTTCCCCTGGACCTAATCCTGGGACAATGCCAAAGTTCTTGGGAAAAAGAGTTTGGCTCCTGTTCCCACAGAAGAACCCTGACATTGAGTAAAGAAGTGAAATATTTGTCAGATGATCCCCAGGAGTTCCTGTTTTCATCCAGTCAAAATGAGATGGACCCACCATTTCTCACTTCTTCTGCCTGACTGCCATCCATCCAAACTAGTCTCTTGTGACGCCAGATTCTGACACTTGAGGCTTCAGCAGAATGTGCTGGCACTCATAAATATGGGATAACCTGGCCCCAGAAACAGCTTGACCTGATCCATAGCAGTGGTTGCCTTGTTCCTCGCACTGTGAAATGTAACATTAAGAACCCCTTCCATTCAGGAGATTCATATCACATCCAAAAATTCCTCTTTCTTGCTGCAAATATCGATCGTCAGCATTAACACATGAGTGGCATCTTGCTGACTGTTTAGGGCTGTTTCTACACATATGTTTTGTTCTGCCTCAGCTTCCTTATTGTAGTATTGTTTATGAGAGCATCCACATAACATCATCCTCTGCATGCCGTGTTGCCCTATTTTCTCTTGCTTTGCTGTGATCTTTCCTAAATGTTGTTTGATATGATCATTGTGGAAAGAGACAAAGCACCTCTGGATGCTATGTGGTTGGGAAGATGCAGATTTTTTCCCCCAGGTCCTGTCCAGATTGGTGCCGTTTTCTGTTCCTCAGCCCCTGCAGCAGCCATCACTCCCCCACCAGAGTGCTTACAGTTATATTGCTATAATAATCTATCATAACAAGGTACTATTTCCCAGCTTTCTTTCTTTTATTTTTAAAGTAAGCATGTAGCCCTTTTTGTTGTGGAGTTATAAGGGGAAATCTTTACAACTGCAATAAAAAGGGCTCAAGGTTTTACTTTTTTCTAATGGAAGCAAGGAACTAGTACAATTGTTGTGACATATGTCCTATGATGGCAAGGGGAGATGGCAGCTTGTGGGGTTGAGACAAGGAAAGTGCAAGGTTGCTATGGCTGCTCCATTGCCATTGCAAATGCCTTTGTGTTCATGGTAGCAGCAGGAGTTCCATTGAGAATGATCTCTGTGTAGAAGCAGGCTAGGAAAGTCTATGGGATTTTGTATATCTACGCAGATATCACACCCCACATACTGTATTGTCTTCTTTACCATTGTTGATTCTTGCCAGTTTAATTCATGTTTCACAGCTCTTGCAAATTCACAAACAGCATTGATTTCCTGGTGCACTTCACCTCAAAGGGGAGCCTCTGCTCATAACTAAATTAATCACCAACGCCGCCCTAAACATCATTTGTCATTTGGAGGAGGGCAAAGAGCTGTTCCAGTTGGCAGCAGAGGGTAGGACGCGAAGCAATGGGCTAAAACTACATGCAGAAAGGTACCGGCTGGATATTAGGAAAAACTTTTTCATGGTCAGAGTAGTTCAAAAGTGGAATCAGCTGCCTAGGGAGGTGGTGAGCTCCCCTTCACTGGCAGTTTTCAAGGAGAGGCTGGATGAATACTTGTCAGAGATGCTTTAGGCTGATTCTGCACTGGGCAGGGGGTTGGACTAGATGGTCTGTATGGCCCCTTCCAACTCTATGATTCTATGATTGACATTTGGGGTACAATTTGGCAAATTTTACCCAGCAGCCAAAGCCAATTTGGCAGTAAGATACAAGAGTTTCCTACTCTAGGAGACCTGCATGCCATCTTGGAGGTACTCCATTCTGCCAGCTCCACAAGAAGGAAAAGCCAACCAACATACTCATGGGAGAGGCAGCTTCACTTTTCATGTTCAGCAGTAGAAAGTCTCACACAGTTCTTAATCCAGCAACTATATGAACAAGCCCTCCTTTTTTTGAAGACATTAATACTGTCCTACTTGGCAAGGCTACTGCTATTTTAAAGTGCCTATGCTCTGTTTCGAGACATTCACAAAGTTTGCACAGTGGCATGTTGTCCATCTGTTTCTTTGACAGCAACACCTAGCTTTTCCCTCCCCCGCTCTGTATTGTAAATAGTTAATAGTGAAAGTTGCCTATATCCTGAGTACAATAAGAAAATGTGTTGGTTTCTTGGAAGAGTAGTCTTGGAAAGTTGAAAACCAGAGTACATATGGACATGTATACCTTGAGCAGTAAACTAATTACACAGGCCCACTTTCTATATGTTATTCAAAGACGCCATCTTCTCCACCAGATCAAGCTCAGAGAAAACCCTGTGGAGGCATTTGCTGCAGAAATTAGTTATACACAGCTTTGGATTACTGGGTCCAATAATGCCTCAACATCACATTCTCTGTGCAGCTTTTCCACTATCTTAAAATGAATTTTGGTATTTTTTAAATTGAAGTAATGAATGTACATGTAATTTAGTAAATGCACATGCAGTACTTTATAAATTAAAGAATAGCCCACCTGAAGCACTTGGGGACAGACAAAATAATAATCTAAATCATCATGCACTTTGCTGATGGCATATATTTGCCATTTGCATTTCAAATTCAGGAAGAAAAAGGGCTTATCCCACTAGGGAAAATGCTCCGTGACTCGTTTGTTTGGTACATCTGTACACAAACATGACTATTCTTCCTGCAAGCATTAATGTGAATTATCATGGGAGATGGGTACCTCATATTTAAATGAGCTTCCTGGCTTGGCTTTCCACAAGCCCTGCCTCTTCACAGTCCATATGAATTGAAAGATAATTGACCCACATCACCCCTACTATGAGGATTTTAAAGCGAGGCAAACTCTCTTTCGGGGGTTCTGCTTGGTGTTGCATAAGAGACATATGGCTTAACTGGAACCATTCCAAGCCAGGGTGGCCTTGAAGCCATGAAATTAATGCTATTTTGGTCTACCATGGAGTTTGGAAAACAATGACTGTGGGGGCTCTTCAGGGTTGGGGCTGGGATGTGGATTTGTTTCCAAGTTAATGAAAAACAAACTGAAAATCTCCATTTATTACATCCATTATGGTTACAAAACCGAATGGGAACATTCATTTTGTTCCCTTTCCTGGTGCCTGGCTGCTTTAGAGAGTTCAAGAAGAGTTCAGAGGAAAGGGAAGAAAATCAGGTGAGACAAGAAGATACGAAACTGACACCAAAGCTTTCCAATTGTCAAAGTCAAACCAATTTAGCAGCAGCTGAGAACTGTGCTGATGGGTCTTTCCTGCACAGTCTATCAATCAATGTTGGCTCAATAATTTGAAGGTTCCAAATACCAATCTCTGTCTATTCCTCTGTGCCTCCTCAGTATTGATATCTATCGATCTGGAGACACAAGTTCAAAAGTTGCTAATGCTTTATCTGTAACTGCAGGGCATTGTTGGGAGTGTAACAAAAATGACTGTTTTTGTCCCTCCCCCCATTGCTGCCTGTCTTCCTACAAGAAGGCAAGACATCTTCAGCAGTACAGAAAGAAACAGTGGGCAGTTGTTAAGTTTACAGCCCCAAGATGACAAGCAGCGACACAGAAGCGGCAACAGCGGCAAAACAGAGATCCCTCTGCAAATCTGCCTGCATACCTTCTGCGCAACTTTACATGGCACTTTTCCGGACTGGTATTAGTGATCTTGTGTGCAGTCTGCTGACTGAAATACTTGAGCATTTTTATCAGAAAAGGGTGGTTATCCAGAGAAGAGTATAAAGAGAATCAACCTGGGAATCAACCTCCCAACCTGGGACTGTAAAAAATACCTACCTCTGTAACTCCCTTGGTAACTCTGCCTGTTGCCCTACAGAGCAAACATGGCATCATCAGTTTTTGTGCCCTCTTCCCGGGGGTTCCAAGCAGCATAACTTTGCCTGCCTGCTCTCTTGTACTTAGAATTGCCAACTTCCAGGTGGGGCCTGGAGATCTCCTGGAACAACAACTGATATCCAGACTATAACAATCAGTTTCCCTGGAGAAAATGGCTGCTTTTGAGGGGAGGGGCTCTATGGTGCTTTGCCCAGATGAGTTCCCTTCCCCCAACTCCATTCTCCCCAAGTTCCACCTCCAAGTCTCCAGGAATTTCCCAGCTTGGAGTTGGCAGCCCTACTTGTACTTTCCATTTTTAGGAATCCCAAGGCTCTCTGTCCTTCTGGACTGTCAAAGGTAAGTTCATTTGATTTCCAGTATCCCATGAAGTAATGGGACAACTCTGTCTGTCATCTTGGAGTGCCAAATGGATGCCTGCTGGGCCATGCAAAAATTTAATGTGAGGTATAAATATCTCATATTTCCTTCTTCCTTTCACAAGCTTTCAAGATCCTACAGAATACATTTTATTTTTTAAAAATTGTGAATCCCCAATTAAGCAGGCTATAAAGCTGGAAACTTTGTTCCCATATCTCTGATAGAGACACTTGCTTTGGTAAGGGTTATGGTCACTGGAAATTTCATAACAAATGGATGGGAAACAAAGGTATTACAGCCCAAAAATGTGCTTCCCATCTACGCCAATGGAAAGGAAAAAGAATGTAAAAAATGAAAAGAAACAATGGATACAATTAAGTTTTTGAAAATAATACAAAATGTTTTGCACCTCTCTGTTAAAAATGGACAGGGAACACTGGAGTTTTGCCCAAGGAGATTTACGTTGACAGGATGATCCCACATGCCCTTCTGGAAAGAATGTGGCACTGAAGAAAAGGAACCTGAGCAAAGGAATCCTACGAGGAGGTTATCTTTATGAAGGTCAAAGGAAAATTGTACAAGTGTCTGTCATGTTGTGGAAGCTGAAATGTGATTTTAACATATATAACAATGCATATGGCTACACACATTAGTTGCCTAACATGGATTTTTGTCTCCAGCAGGAAAAATGTTGCACATTGCCCTAAGGGTAAGACCATACAGACCATACATCTGGATGGCATTTCTCCATTTGAATCAAACTCTTGCAAGGGAGGAGCAGAGAGCTGTCATTCATTTGGGGGGGGGTAGTTGTGAATTTTCTGCACTGTGCAGGGGATAGGACTAGATGATCCTAGTTGTCCCTTCCAACCCTATGTCCATGCTAATCCTGTATTACACCAAGGGGGTATCTGGGTCTCCACATGGCCATCAGTCTCTTATGTGTCAATTTTAGAGGGTAAAGGAGCCAGGCAGATTGTCATACAGTGGCAGCAAGCTCCAGAAACTGATCATACCAGGAGTAGTAAAATACCACTGCATGATCCCACTTCCTTGACCAGTATTCCAAAGGCAACGTTACCACACTGACAGTGCAATTCTAAGCTGAGTTACTCCAGCCTAAGCCGGAGTTAGCTTAGACAGGAGTATCTCTGTTTAGGATTACACTGTTAGTTTCCTTTGGATGAGGTTCTATGAATGTAACAACACTGCTTATGTGGAGGTAAACATCCACTCCTATAAAGCATATAAAGATCCCCCGCCCCCCACGGAACATCAAGAAGCCCTGCAGGACGACCCATCCCCCCTGTCTCAGCTAGAAATTCTAATATTGAATTCTCTTCTAAAAACTGCCAGCTCCTGTTTTTCACATTTATACATGTGCCCTCTTCCTTCAACTGGAAGGCTCTCTCACTCAGAAAGAGAATAATCCTCAAATATTTCAGAAGACAGTCTCTTGGTCACTAATTAACAATCTAATTAGTGAAGCAGACAATCCTTGACATTTAACTAGAAATCTGCTTAATGAAGGAACAAGTTAGCAAACAAACTGAAATACTGCAATTATTTGGCAATTTCTTGGAATTCTATCACCTTAAAAAAATTAGCCTGAACGCATCCATCCTCCAAGGTAGTAAAACTTCCTTGTGTTTTTGAAATGTGTATGTCTATGTATTATATTTTGATATGATAACATGTTCTGATTGGTAGCTTAAGCTTTTTATGATGTCATGAAGATGGCCAATGCCAATTTTTCCTGCCTTTTCTAATTTGAACTATAGCTTATGAACCAAATATCCAATTTCAATCTTTAAAGCACTGATGGAAAGAAAATAAATCTCCCTACAAATAACTAATATTAATAATACCTCTTATCAATTACCATTTTTGTGATATGAGCAATAGATCAACAAAAAAAGTCACAGTCTTCCACATTTATTAGAAGGTTTATGGCACATTGCGCTTAATCTAGATAGCCACCTAAAGCATATTAAACAATTGTAGCGTATTCTTTTGCCTGCAAGGCCCAAAGGAGTTGTTACGCTATCTGGATCAAGTAGTAACTCTCAAGGCCCTGCAGTGCAAAGTATGATTCTTAATTATGCTTGTCAATCACCCTGCAGAAGTGTGGTAGGCGAGGGCCAGCTTCCTTCTTGTCCTGAAGGCAACACAGAGGATGACAGTATGAAGAAATACAGCATGCGTTCTTGGCAGCAGCAAGGAGAAAGTTAGTCAATTAATCAGTAAAATATCCCCACAAGGCTTCTTGGTTGGAGGCAACCCAAGATAACATGCAGTATATTCAGCAAAGGACACGGGAGGCAAGAAGAGTGGAAACAATTACAGCTGGAGCCATCAGCTTACAGTAGATTCAGCCCAAAGGGTGATGATGAGCCCTTAGATTGAAACATTGCTGGGGGTGGGGAGGTGGAGGGGACCATTCACAAAAAGAGTGTATGTGTTGGATTCTAGTAAGAATTCCATGACTCCTAAGCAAGTTTTTGTTTAGGATGTAGTTTCTGGTTTTGAAAGATCTTATATATTTGGTAATTAACTTTTCACAATTTCCCCAGATACAGTATACTGTCAGAAATCCTTTGAACCAATCCATTATCATACCATGTCAGAATTAGCCCTAACTGTTTTAAGCAAGGGAATACATATGAAACTGCCTTATACTGAGAGAGTCTCTACATAAGACTTCTGACACATTTTCTTCATGTGTTGGGAGACACAATGTTAGCTGAGAAGCATAGTTTTAAATGACAGAGCTGGCTGAGATTGCTCTGGAGGGGATGGATTCTCTCACAGCTCTCCGCCACCTCTGACATTTCAGGCTGTCTCCCTTTCCAGAGCCTTTGCCTTGCTGCCCTCGCTGCTTAAAACTTTGAATTAACTGAGCCTCGGCACACCAAAGGCTCTGGAAGGGGAGACAGTTTGGCACACCAAAGGCGGTAGAGGGCTATGAGGCAATCTATCCCCTCCAGAGCAATCTCCACCAGTTCTACTTTTTAAAACTATGCTTCCTGGGTAACATTGCATCTCCCGGCACTTGACGAATACGCACCTAGGCGTCTCATGCAAAGAGACCCTGAGTCAGACCAGTCTGACTTGAAGTGGCTCCCCAGAGTCTCAGGTAGAGGTCTTTCATATCATATATTACCTTATTGGTTTTTACTGGAGATGCCAGGGATTGATCTTGGAAGCTTTGGCATGCAAAGCAAATGTTGCATCATGATTGACACATTGCAAAGGTTAGGTCTGGGGGCCCCACCTTGTGTCCTGGGGAACCCAGGCCCAACCCTTTAAGTACCTGCACGTATAACTTTGCCTTCAGAGTCTGGCTTCAGAGTCTACCGTATCTGAAGAAGTGAGCTGTGGCTCATGAAATCTCATACCCTACCACTGATTTTGTTAGTCTTATAGGTGCTGCTAGACTCTTGCCCTTTTCCACAAAACAGTATAGGAGGAGATGAGAACTCTAACTCTAGTACCAATTTGTTAGCCTGTAAAATCATTAAATAAACTTTTTGGAGATTACCTCATGTAAACCTACCTTTAGAAGCCACTCAGTTTAGAGGAAGTTTGTCTTGCCACTCTAATTTCTACCTTTTTTGAAAACCAGACAGTTTTACTGGTACCATTGACTTGCATAATTACTCTTTATTGTTTTACTTGCTCTGTCCTTTAAACCACCATGTGCACTACTGTCCTAAAAGAAAGGCAGGATAGAAACTGGCCAAACTAAATTCATAAATCAATGATGAACACTCTTTCACAAACAGCCCAATTGGGGGGGGGAGGGCACAGAAAGCACACAGAGAGTAGACTAAGGGTGACGTTGGCATATCCTGGACTTACACCGGCATAACCCCTTCTACAACAGCACTCAGCTGTGGCACCACTCTGCCATGGCCTCTTGCTGATGGTCAGCCACAGCGGCCAGTTGCGGGTTTAAGTGCAGCATAAGCTCCTGCGCCGGCTTCTGGGGGACAGTCTGGGGGATGGGGCGTGACGTAGTTGGCTCCTTAAGCTGCCACAGGCCCAGGAATGCCTGACGCAGTGGCAGAAAGTTATACCACGAAAACAAGTGGCACAGCCCATTTTACAGAAGAAATTCCATCACCATCCCACGTTCAACCTGCCCAAACAGCCCAGAGGAGCACAGGAGGCTGACTACTGTGGGAACGAAACCATTCACACTCCTGCAGCAGCTGAGCCCCTGCCCAGCAGCCAATCATTCCCCCGCATGCCCTACATAAGCTCCAGCCGGAGTGGGCATAGCTCCAAGTAAAGTAGGGGCATGGCTAGAGGCCCTGCCCGAGACCCCCTGCCGAGGGGACTTAGAGCACTAGGGGGGAAGAGGATGCACACAGTAGCAGGGCAAGAGTGCACTGGGTGGACTTGGCCAAATCTGAGGAATTCTATGCACTCACTCAGGGGAGGAGAGCTGAGTCCAGAATGTCTGACCAAAAAACTACCAGCCAAGTTCCCTTGCAGGTTATCCGACTCCTGACTCCCATCTTGGGAAGGGGCAAGGGTGTCCTGACAGGTAAGAAGCAGCTGGGGAGGCGGTTGCCTAAGTTTGCTCATTCACACCAGCCGCCCCCCTCCCCTCACTCATGTGCCCAAACTCCAGCCTTTGCAGGTAAGGCTCGCTGGAGGGGGGGGCAGACCCTGCCTGT
This sequence comes from Eublepharis macularius, assembly GCF_028583425.1. NCBI lineage: Eukaryota > Metazoa > Chordata > Lepidosauria > Squamata > Eublepharidae > Eublepharis > Eublepharis macularius. The sequence goes on along the minus strand of NC_072795.1, from coordinate 64,436,602 downwards.
CAGCTGGCACAGCCCATGCCTGCCATGGAGGCAGTCACTTAGGGAGCTGTGCTCAGCTCAGCCATTCGGGGGGTGGGGCTTCAGGGAGCTGTGCTCAGCTCAGCCGTTCTGGAGGGGGGGCTTCCAGCAGCCAATCTGAGGGCTCCATTCAGACTCCCTCAGCTGGGCTCCCCCCCCCCAGCAGAGGAGAGAGTGAAGTTGCAGTTGTGGGTCAGGGTGACTGGGTGCTTGCTCTCGTAACTTTCCCACTATGGTGGGCATGTAAGTCTGTCACCTGTACAAGATCAGAACTCCAAGCAGCCACGCAGCAGTGGAATATCCCAATGCAGAAAAGAAGCATTTTCTTGCTGGAGTGGCAACCAGCACGTGTTGCTGGCAGGGTCTATGATGATGGAGGTGCTGCCACCACTGCCCCGAGCAAGGGACAGACTCCCAGGATGTGGCAAACTTAGCGGCAGGTTGCACAAGGCCCTGTCCCTCCTTACATGTGTGTCTGTTTCCCTTCCAGGCAGGTAGCGAGCTGTCAGGGAGACCAAGGAGCATGGCCGTACCAGCTCCCAGAGATCGATCCCAGTTGCCCATGGAGCCGTCCCCTGGGCAGCCCGTTACTCAACCCTGTTCCAGAGAAGGCAACATGAGGGATGGCTCTCCTGGCTCCAACCCCCTCACCACCAGGCACAACTCCCTACCCAAACAGGGGTAATGGGGCACACTCTTCCTTTTTTGATTGTTCAATAAAGTCTGTGTTGAAGAACAACTCCCTCCCTGTCTGTTTGCTTGCCCATGCATGACAGTAGCTCCCCTCCACTTCCCCATTGGTTTGCCCTTACACACATTCCAGCAAATGGTCTCTGGCCCTGGACAGGTATGGACAGGGTGGCCCCAAGAGGCTGCCTTTGAGTGGCTCTGCTGCCAAGGGAAGCAGGTGTCCAGTGGCACCTTGGAGGCTCATGCCTCATCCAGCTTCCCTCCCCTCTTCCCGCCCCGCCCTCGGCTTCACTGCAGGCAGCGGGGTGGGACTTGGAGTGTAGGCTGTGTGTATCTGGAGGGGGGGCTCCAAGGAGACTCTCATTATAGATACTCTTGTTCTATGTAAGTGCTGCTGGCATTTGATAAGCCAGCCAGAGGACTACTGCATGTGGGGGGTGAGGTTGCTGCTGGAACGGTGTGTGTATGTGTAGTGACATCCTAGGATCTCTGGGACTCCTACCCTGCAAGGCCCACACTGCTCTCCCTTTTGCTGTTTGCAGCAACAGGGATGGACTTTGGGAATCTGGCACCGGAGATGGGATGCCGTCCCCCAAGCAGTTTCTCTGGCCCTCATGCCATCACTCCACTCTAGGGGCCGTCATCCCGGCTCTGGAGCATGGCTCTTGAGATCTACCACCTGTTCTCCTCCTCTCGCAACATCTGTTTGATACAGTGATGTGTTTCAAAGGAGCCGTTGCTGGTCAATGGGTAATTGTTGCTCCCATCTCATTCAATGCGCCTTCCAGCCTCTCTCATGGTTTCCAATAGGCATTCCCATAATTCATCTCAGAATCCGTCTCTTGCCCACCTCTAAAGAGCTGCCCCTCCAGGACTTGGGGGGCTGCTTCTGAGTCCAGAGGACTTCAGGTGCAACCCTTGCTGGGTCCTGCTGCCTTTTTGGTCTTACTGTTCAAGGAGACAGTGCATGTTTCTTGGGGCAGGGGCGGCAGGGAAGGGGTTTGCAAGTGAGCAGTGCTTCAGCCACCAGCCTGGCTCTTGTTGGAAATGAGAGTTGGGCAAGTGGTGGGATGGTGCTCTGTCTGCACTGTTGGTGTCCTCCCCCCTCCCACCATGGGGCAGGGCTCCTCTTGAAGCACGTGCCTCTGTTGGGGCACGGCAAGCCTGATCGCAGGGATCTCCCTACCTTGTTCACTCGCTCTCTGTGGGGCGGGGTAGTAGCCCTGGCAGATAGTGAGGGGAGATGCAGCTTGGCCGGTGGACGGGCTATGCTTTCCCCTGCCACTCACGGCACTGTTAACTGCAGCCACTCTCCAATTCACGGATTCTGCTGGTGTTGCCAGGTCAACTGGGGAGAATTCTTTCCTGGTCGCACTTTGCCAGACCTGCCCCTGGTGGGGGCAGACCTGCCAGACCTGGTGGGCTGCAGCTCCTATCCTGTCCCCTGGGGGGCACCCTACCAGCAGCTCAACTGGGTGCCCTCCCCTGGCTGGGTACCCTAGTGCTGGTGCCATGGCTGTGGGGATGGGGGGCCCCCGACAGCCTGCTCCCTGGTGGGGTGGTCGTGGTGGTGTCGTCAGGCAGCAGAGAACATGGCCTGCCCATTGGCTGTGCCATTCCTTGCCCCTCGCACGCCTGTCAGGGAGGGCATGTAGCCATTGGCAGGTGGCTGGCAGGGTTGTCTGTGCGGGTGCTCTCAGTGATGGCTTCGCCGCACCTTGCTGGGCTTGACTACCAGCGTCTCTCTCCCACTGGAGTTGTTAGGGACCCAGCAGGCGGTGCTGCTGCTATGCAGGCATGCGGGTGCAGGTGCAGGGCCAGCCCCTTGGATCAGGCGGAAAGTCTCTCAGAATTAATTACATGACTTCTGTCTTGATTTCCATATTATCCCATATACCTGATCTTATTATATATGCCATAAGGCCATCATTTCAACAATAATTATTGTCATAATTTTTGACTTGCACCCCCACCCCCATCCCCTTGAGGCTGGCAAAGTTGTTGCACACACCATTTCATGGTGGCGGTGGTGGAAAGTGCCATCAAGTTGTAGCCAACCTCACTGCTGACACCCACTCTGATGACGTCAGCAAGTAAACTCCACATCATACAAAGAGTGTATTTATTCTTATCTGGCTTTTCAATTAATCAGGTTCAAAAGATGGCTTGCAACAGTCACACTGTGCCCATTACAAATACAAAATTGCCAACATCAACAGAACCTGGCAAGCACAGCAGAAGCCGGCACAGAGGCGACAGCCACTGTGTCCACAGAAGGGAGCTCTCAAAAGCTTGCACCCTGAGAATCTCGTTGGTCTCTGAGGTGACACTGGGCCCAGATCCTGCTGTGCTACTGCAGACCAACAGGACTACCCACCTAAAACTGTGTCTCCCAAAGGGTCTCTTCAAGATCCCTGCTTTGCTCCATTGACTTTCCAGTGGTGAGGGTACATCTGGGGAGGTTCCAATGGGAGTGAGTATCCTGGACCCATATCATTTAGTGCTTTCTCAGCCTGGTCTAGATTTTGAGAAGGAAAAGCATTACTTACTGAATTACTTACTAAAATGGCATGTTTTAGAAGGGATGCCAAATACAAGAGTATAAAAACAAGGTTTAATATGTGACAGTAGTCACTATGGTTCAGCCAGGTGTTCTTTTTTTCCCCAGTACCCTCTCGAATAAGAAAGAATATGGGCAAATTTTATTTCTCATATCACTGAGTAATTGCACTCCACTACCACCACCCCAGTCTAGGCTTAGTGGTTAAGCATTCCATGTCAAAGTATGCAGTTTCTAGAACTTCTGTTTGTACTGTCAAACAAGCTTTAGCTATTGTAAGAACAAATTTTCTGGTTGTTGGGGGTTTTCCGGGCTGTATTGCCGTGGTCTTGGCATTGTAGTTCCTGACGTTTCGCCAGCAGCTGTGGCTGGCATCTTCAGAGGTGTAGCACCAAAAGACAGAGATCTCTCAGTGTCACAGTGTGGAAAAGTGTTCCTGGCGAAACGTCAGGAACAACCATCGTTCTCCGGCCGTGAAAGCCTTCGACAATACAACAAATTTTCTCTATGGATATGAAATGTGGCAAATTATACATTGTTGAGAAGTAAATGAAAAGTAAGACTTGGTCAGTGTAGTGGCTAGAATCTAAAAGCTGCCATTACGACCTCTAGAAAAATGAAGGAAGACAAAGCCTGGGTGGGATCAGGATTCTTTTCACCTTGCTAGTATCTTACAGCAGCAGCCGCGGTTACGTGGAACTCATTACCAGTAGAATTACCATGGAAATTGGTAGAATTCAGCTACCAAATGAGTTTAAAAAGGGAGCCCCAAATAAAGAATAGGGGCTATTCAGTCCTTTGGCATTATATTTTTTGCCAGCTAAAATTCACTACCTTTTTTGAAAAATAGCCACCTTCTGTCTTAGGAGAAAAGTGGGACTGAAATACTTGAAATAATCAACAAACCACTCTCAAGCAGTTTTACTTGCATTGAAGAAATGTACAAGTGTTTATGTTATCAGAGGGCAGAGCTATTGGCACTGGGCGGGGAAGCCAAATCAAGATTAGTGGCACTGCTCAACATGCTAGCCTTCCATACTCGCCTTCCATACTCTGCTGAGGGACATTGGCTAGCTCAGCTCAGCTCCAGCCCCAATTTTGCCCTCTTCCTCTCTCTGTAGTAGGAGTTGACTGATTAGCTCAAATCAGCTTACAAAACTCTTTTTTATTGCTTGCTGAGCCTCATCATCTCCTTTGGTTTTCCAGATCCCAACACTGAGAAGACTGATAAATAAATCGTATGTTGGCCCCAGAGATCTAATTAAAGGATTCTATGTTTGGGCCGTTTGCAAAGTTTATTGCTTAGCAATGGAAGTGTGATTATAGGTGGTTGTGAGCTGGTTCTGCTGGCTGGTGTGTTGGCAGGAAAGAAAATAAAGCATACAGTTGCTTATATTTAGAAAGGTAATAAGAGTTCTTTATTGTAGGAATTCCATATTCTGATAGGAAAGGAGGGTACAGCCTATCTACCTATCTAGTCTAAGGATGTACGTGAATGCTAGGACAAGTTCCGCTTTCATGGTTGCAAGATAGAGGGAGGAGAAGGAGATGGAGATGATGTCTGGAACAAAGCCAGGAAGAAAAGGAGAAGGAGGATGTGGAGGAGGAAGTCCTGAGAATAGTAATCTACATATAATAGGGATAATCAGAGCAGTAAACAGTAAACGGGAAACCTGAGGAAAGGGACAGCGCTGAGTCCTCCTCTTCCAACAAAGACTCCTGTAGGTGCAACACAAATATGAGACTTTTCAGAAGACGTGGCTTTCCCCATATCACTGCAATGATAGGAGTGGTTGCATTAGATGGGATTTCATCTTGTGCATCTCTTCAAGGTCTGGGAACCTGCTCAGCTTTGGATGTGACTTCCTTGGCTTTCTGGTCTACATTTCTTAGCTTCAGAGTGAATTTATGTACCTTTCACAGAAGCCCCAATCAAAGAAATTAAGCAAGTAAAACTTCTCTCATCATATCTATGCAAAGACAAAACTTTGCTGGCTGCTTTACTTCTTTGAGTTAGGCTGACGTTAAAGACAGGGGCCTCAGGCTACCAGTCTTTGACTACTCCACCATCCCACAACACCTAACTGAAGACCTGGCTTCCCACTCAATATAAGCTGCCTACAGAGTTTTCTCTACTAAATGGCCGCTTGCTTGTGCAGGAGCTAAGCTTGCCACTCACATGACTGGGTGGAGGGCAACAGCCCAAGTGTTTTTCCTCCAATGTCAAGGATCCAACTAGGCATGCAACATGATAGTCAAAGCACCGTTCTTTGGGGTGCCCAAAGCAGTGTCTAATTCTTCATCATACGTAAGTAGATTTACTTATCCTCTAGCTTTGTCTGAAAAAATATTGTATTCAGAGTATAGAATATCTGCCAAGTATTTGGGCTGATTTCCCCTTTGGTTCAGAGATTAATACATATCTACATTTAAAAGTGCCATTATGTATTACAGAACATATCAACAGAAGCCCATTTTTTTTTTAAAAAATAGATCTTATTGGATGAGGTGATATAAAGTAGTTGGTTAATACATACAACTTATCCAAATTAAACCTTTCTAAATATATAACCCCACCCCCTCCCCTCCCCCTTTTCTCTATTGACTTCCAACAACACTAGAACCCCGTTTATTCATAGAGATTATTATTTCACTATAATACAATTATATTATGTTACCCATGGTAGAGATCTTATATATATTCCCTTCTTTAAAATCTTAATAAAATTTAAAATCCCTCCAAAGACCACAATTGTCCTTTAACATTGCATTTCTTTTCCAAATATTTCTTAAACTTCTTCCAGTCTTCCAGAAAAATTCTTGGATCTTGCTCTTTCAGATTTCTAGTTAGTTTGTCCATTTCGGCCATGTACAACAGCTTCCTTGTCCATTCTTCAATATTTGGTACTTCTTCTTTTTTCCAATATTGAGCATATAAAATTCTTGCTGCTACTATCATATAATACAACAATATCTTATCATTTCTATTAACATATTCTAAATGTAAAGATAGTAATAACATTTCTGGATTTTTAGGGACATTGTATTGTAATATCAAAGACATTTCAGCACATATTCTAGACCAGAAGTCTCTAGCCTTTTGGCAAGTCCACCACATATGAAATAGAGAACCTTCATGCTCCTTACATTTCCATCACTTATTTGATAACTGTTTGTTAGCTATGGCTAATTTTTTCGGTGTTAAGTACCATCTATACAACATTTTATAACCGTTCTCTTTGATACTGGTACAAGTTGATATTTTAAAGGTATTTTTCCATAGTTGTTCCCATGCTTCCATCGCTATTTTCTTATTACAATTTATGGCCCACTTTACCATTTGCACCTTGACTGTTTCATCTTCTGTAAACCACTTCAATAACAACTTATACATTTTAGATATTGCTTTACTATTATCCCCCAATAATAGTTCCTCTAGTTCTGAATTTTTAATTCTAAAGCCATTCTTTCTATGTTCTGAATCAAATAAATCTTTAATTTGTCTATATTGTAATCAACCATATTTAAATGGCAACTCCTCATTTCGCTTAAGTTTCAACCCATCATTTTCTAATACTGTTAATTCTTTGAGGGTAAGCCATTCCTTTCCCTGATATTCCATGTTTGGGTTGATTATTTCAGCTGGAACAATCCAAAGTGGTTTCTTTAGCTCTATAAATTTCTTATACTTGAGCCAGGTTGACAGTAGATTTCTTCTCAGGTAGTGGTGTTGAAACATTGCATCCATATTATGCTTCCCGTACCACATATATGCGTGCCATCCAAATAGTTTATTATGAACAGAAGCCCATTTTTAATACTCCTTTGCTTCTGGGATTAGTTGCATGACCTCCCCCTGAGTAGCTGTGTTTCTTTGGGTAATTGGCATGAGCAGTCTCTCAGCTTAAAGAGAGCATTTATGTCTGATCTTGATTCTTAGTTTAGTTCTTACTGAAGCTTGAAGGAAGGGCTCCAGGCATGGGTGGGGCAGAGAACTCTCCAGCTGCAGGCATCTGCTCTTGAGATGGGTATTGCTCAAGAGCCCTGGGATACTGTCTTGCAAATAAGTTTCCCAGTACACACTACTGGATGTGCCAGCTATTCCTTCACCATAATGCACACAGCATGGATTGTATTAAAAACATACACCCCATTTGTGGGAATTCAATTACTCTGCTGTGCAGAAGCTTAAAGTCAGAGGTCCTATATGTATTACCACACTTCATCTACTTGCAGAAGTTCATTAACTTTCCTCAAGGGAATGAGTGGGATAATTTACTACTTATTAAGCTAACTTTCCACTTGCTGTTGCCAAGTACATCAGGCATATTTCTCCACAATGTCAAACACTGCAGTTTTACAGTAATAAATGTATGCCCCATCAGAGAGTACTTGCATTCCCAAAGGTTTGCTGAGTTTCAAGAACAGACAGAAAGTTTTCAAAGGAAGGGCATTGGGAGGTACAGCTCATTGCCATTCTTCATTTTCCCTCTTTGCATGGACAAGACAATATTTTCCAGGCCCACCTGCTGTATTCAGGAAGATGCCAAGGAGCTTTCAGGCTTTACTGATAGATAGCACTAGGATGAGAACCATCCTTTTCTCTTGGGCTATTTTTTGTTCTGCCATCAAGTCACATGTGACTTATGGCAACCCCATAGGGTTTTCAAGGCAAGAGATGCCCAGAGGTGGTTTGCCATTGCCTACCTCTGCATAACAACCCTGGACTTCCTTAGTGGTCTCCCATCCCAGTACTAACCAGGGCCAACTCTGCTTAGCTTCTGAGATCTGATGAAATTGGACTAGCTTGATCAGTATTTCCTGTTGTGCAGTTAGGATGGATTCCTGCATTTCAGCAAGTCACTTATCATAAGGCATGGGTGTGAGCCATTCCCTACCTATGCAAGGAATTGGAGCTGCTCCCAGCTTGCAATAAATAAATCCAATGGAAAAAAAATCAGAGGCTCCATCTGCAAAAGAGGAAAAATTACCTTACTAAGAGTAGCACAGGGGGATTTTTTTTTACTCATTGGTTTCAGCAACCTCTTGCTCAATTGCTAAAGGACTGGTGTAGTTAACTAAGCTCTCATGGAACAGGCACCTCCTGTTACCATCCTTCATGGCCTTGGTATAGTGAGGGGGCTCATCTGGGTGCCCAAGACACCACAAGGTATGGCTGAGCATCTAGCTCCCTCTTGTGGCTCCATTCCAGAGGCTTATTTCAAGATACAGTACTTGAATTTAAATCTTAATAGTCAAAAATGGGCAATTGGCAGATTAAACTGCATTAAAAGTCTACTTCTTACAGAAAGCTATTCTGACTCTCAGACCAGCAACCACTATATAAAAAGAATGCTTACATGCCTGGGAAGGTAGTCAGGCCTCCTCTTTACTGCTACCATGACTTTTGAACCATTCCAGAAATGCTGCTGCTCAACAAAACAGCTTTGGAGTCGTTACTTGAGACTGAGGATTAGAACATTTTTAATCATATCTTTTGCTTGGTGCAACTTGACACAGAGCAGAACCTGGCAGACAGGGTGCCATGGGTGAGGATGACCACCCCATCAGGATCCAGGGATGATAAATCTAGCTGCCACCACCAAGGTTTCAACTTATAGATGGAGGAAACACCTGGGTTGTCCATCCTCCTTGGGTTTTTGTACACAAAGAGTCCCAGCTTCTCCAGGCTCCTCCTCTCCTCCACATAACAGCCCTGAATAGAAACAGGCAAGACAAACCTTCACACTCCTTGAGTCCCTCCTCTTAGACTGCTCACACCCAGGAGAGAGGTAGGGAGGGCGTTTATTGGGAAATTAAAAAATAATCAGGACAAATGAATGTAAGTAAGTTCCCAAAGACTTTAAGGCAACATAAGCGCTGAACTTAAATGAATCCAACACAGGGTGATTAAGAATAAAAAAGGACTCTCGATAAAATATAATTATCAACTTATCTAATGTTATGATTTGTCACCTTCTTTCCTCTCCTTGAAGAAGATATGAAACCAAAATCAGTTCCAGTTCCTCTCAGCAAACCTCCAGCAACCAAACTAAGCCACCTGCTTTCTCAATTGTTACCAGCATTCTGGGGCAACAGAATGTCCACTGGCATTGCACCTACTCATGAGTCATGACAGCATGACTCTCCAAAAGAAAACTAGTGATTTTGGGTTATTCCTCCTGAACAGAATTCCTCCAAATTATTCTGGCTGCTGAAAAATGATGTGTGATATTTAAGATTGCTTGCTGCTGCACACCTACAATACCTGCACAAGCTGAAAGTTGCAAATAGGCTCATTTTTATAAGGGCTAATGAAAAAAAGCCAAGTTTTTTAACTATAAGAATGTGGGAATCTACAGAGTTAGATGCCTACTCAAGAAGGCCAACAACTGCAAACAGCCAAGACCGCATCAGTCCCCAACAGCCAGATATCCACTTGCTCTTCTTGCCAAGTGAAAACCTTCCAGTGAAGATGGTGGAATAATCAGAAGTAACTCTGTGCCATTCTTATCCCTTTTGTGTGTTGTGCATTGATTTGGATCTCTCTTCTTTGATGCAGCAGTAATTTGCCTTATTTACTGTTTTATATTTTCTCTTGCTTTCAGCTTGAGATAAGTGGGCTTATAAATTTCAGCTATGAGTTGTTGTAAAGATGGGAAAGATACAAAGACAGCCCCTCCTTACTCCCCTGGAGCTGGTGCAGAAGCTGAGGTAAAAGTAATTTCTTTGTTGAAAAATATGGTAGCTCAGCTGGGAAAAAATTGAGCAAAAAACAACAATCTGAGCAACTAAAACAAATTTCCACCAATGATACGGAAATTAGTAAGTCGATTCAACACCTTCAGGAGTCAATTGAGGTTATCGGTATACAAGTTCAACAGATGGAGACTAAAATTGCTGCCTTGAAAGACCAAACCATTGGTCATGAGATGGCTGTCTCAGCATCACATAATGATCGTCGTCGTCCTTCTGTGCAGCCCCACATTGGGACTGCGCAGGCGCAGGCCAGCCGCGGAGAAGATTCTTTTAGCTTCTAGAAATGTGACGGGGACGTTCGGGCCCACCGCGCATGCGCGTCGGTGTTCCCGCCAATTTTGAAGTACAAGTACCCGAACGTCCCCGGCATTCCCTCAGTTCCTTTTTCGCCGCCGTTCGAAAAGGTTCTTTAGCTGTCGCTCGTGTCTTCGGACTGTTCGTCGCTTGTGAGTTATCGCTTCATCTTCTGGGACACGTCTCCACCATGTCCCATTCCTCTCTATTTAAAAAATGCCAGCAATGTGGCACTAAAATGACCCACTCGGACGGTCATGACCTGTGCCTTATCTGTTTGGGCGAGGGGCACGTCGTGGAGCGCTGTAAGTTCTGCATGGCCTTCACCCCGAAGGCGCGGAACGACCGCAAGGCCAGGCTCCGAGCCTTCCTTTGGGACGCCAACCTTTTGCCGCCCAAACCGTCTGGATCGTCCGGGAGCAAGCCCAGCTCTGTCGCTCCCTCGCCGGCTCCGCGTAAGTCGCCGGAACCGCTCCCCTCGGATCCGAAGGGCCCGCCCGTTCCGGAGGGCTCGACCGCCTCCGGTTCCGTGAGTGTTCCGTCCAGTCGGAAGGCGAAGAAACGCGCTTCGTCGAAGCCTTCTTCCAAGCCTTTGGCCACTGCGGCTTCTTCGGAGCCCCCGCCAAAAAAGGCAAAGGCCAAGTCGAAAGCCAAGAGCCGTGCTTTATCGCCGGCCCCGACATCGTTGGCTGGTTCGCCTCCCAGATCGGCCCCTCCTGCTGAGGACGTCAGGAGTCTCCTGCACACCCCTTCGCCTCCTCGTACGCCTCCTCCGGTGGTTCCGGACGACTATGAATCGTTCCCTTGTTTTTCGGAACCGTTCCAGGAGTTTGAACGCTCCCTGCCATCTGCTCCGGTCCCGTCGGAGGCCTCCGTTCCGGCGCAGCCAGTCTTGTCGGTTCCGACGCCGTTTCACCGATCCGTTCCAGTGCCTGCTACTCTACCTCCTTGGCAGCCTGTCCCGGGCTTTGGGAACGTGGCCTCCTGGCAAGATTTCGTGGCTTGGATCCAGCAGTCCGCCCCCTTCCTGCCTGGCCCATCGGCGCCCTTGACCTCGGTTCCGGCGCCGTCGACTCTGCCACTTGCTCCGCCTGCTGCTCGGCCGCATCGCCATCTTTCGGCTCCCGAGCCTTGTACCACGGTTCCGACGGAGCGCCCTTCGGTTCCGACGCAAACCCCGGCGGTTTTCTCCGACTCCGAGGATGAAGAGGGCCTGGCGTCTCCATCAGAGTACTCCTCGGACGCGGCTTCCGACCCTTCCCCTGATGATGCTGTGGGGGAGCTCCGTTCGTCGTCTCCTAATGACGACTACAGAGTGTTCGCGGAGCAGCTAGTCCGGATGGCCGCGGCACTGGAGCTGGATGTCGCCTCTTCCACCTCAAAGCCCAAGAGCAAGCTGCTGGAGCCGCTGTACTCTGGCTCTCCTGCCTCGGTGGCGTTCCCCCCTGTCGAGGATCTCGTCGACAATGCCCTCGCGCTCTGGCAGACCCCTGCTTCCGTTCCGCCTACGGCCAAGAAGGTCGAGAAATATTATCGGCTCAAGCAGGAGGATTGCCCTTACCTCTTCACCCATCCGAAACCCTCTTCCATCGTGGCCGAGGAGGGTCAAGCTCGGTTCCGACGCGGTTCCTCTTCGGCTCCGTCGGATCGGGAGGGCAGAAAGCTAGATGGCATTGGTCGGAAGGTGTATTCTTCGGCTTCCCTGGGGTTCCGTATTGCCAATTTCCAAGTGATAATGGGCTCCTACAATCTCTTCTTGTGGAAGCGACTATCCTCCTACCTCTCTGACCTTCCCGACGATCGCCGTGCCTTGGTCAAGGCTCTCCAGGCTGAGGCATTCCGGTTGTCAAAGCAACAGATGACAGCTGGCAAGGACGCCGCCGACTCTGCTGCACGTGCGATGGCATCCTCCGTGCTCTTGCGTCGGCACGCCTGGCTTCGATCTACGGCCCTGCCCCCCGAGAAGAAGGCCAAGGTCGAGGATTTCCCGTTTGAGGGTCCCCAGCTCTTCTCAGAGAAAACGGATGAGTCCCTTTCTCTCATGAAGAAGAACCAGCAGACGGCCAAGTCCCTCGGGGTTGCGCCTTCGGTTCCGCAGACGGGTCCGAGATATCGGTACGGCAGGTTCCGGTCCTATCAGTCACCCTACCAGCAGTTCCAACAGCGCCAAGGAAGGTTCTCCTCCGGTCAATCCTATGGCCACCGTTCCTACTCTGGCCAGCAGCGCCACTCTTCGAGACGCTCCGGCCGGTCCAAGGGACGACATCAGCCTCCCTCGCCCAAGCCCTCGACTTCGGCGCAAAAGCCCACGGTCTTTTGACTAGACCAGGACGCTTCCCAGTTGGCCTGCAAGGACACTGTTAATATCTTGTTCTTGGACAGGCTACGGCCTTTCTTGCCCCATTGGCGACTCATTACTACTGATAACTGGGTCCTCTCTATTGTGGCCCGTGGTTATAAATTATCGTTTACCACTGCACCCCCTCTTTCGCACCCCCCTCGTTGTGCTTCTTGTTGTAATGTTGTGTTACAAAATAATGTTTTGGAGTTGGTTAACAAAGGTGCTGTCCGGGTGGTCGATGTCTCTGCTTCCCCTTGGGGATTTTATTCAAGATACTTCCTTGTGGATAAGAAAGATGGGGGGTCTCGTCCCATTTTGGACCTTCGGGCCCTTAATACTTACTTGAGGGTGGAAAAGTTTAGGATGCTTACTCTGTCGCGAGTATTGGAACTCTTGGAGTCAGGCGTCTGGATGGCCATTTTGGATCTCAAAGACGCCTACTTCCACATTTCCATCTTTGAGGGCCACAGAAAATACCTCCGTTTTACCTGTGGAGGCGCTGTCTATGAGTACACAGCCTTGCCCTTTGGCCTGGCCTCGGCGCCCAGGGTGTTCACTAAATGTATGGCCACCGTGGTGGCACATTTACGGTCTAGTGGCTGTTTTGTCTATCCATATTTGGATGATTGGCTCCTGGTGGGTCCCTCCTCTGATTCCCTCCGGGCCTCTATCGCCCTCACCTTGTCCGTGCTAGACGGCCTGGGGCTAGTGGTCAATTTGGGGAAGTCTGTGTTGTCCCCAGGTACGAGCATTAGGTTCATCGGGGTCCACTTTGACTCTCTACTGGGCAGGGCTTATCTACCCCCGGACCGCTTGAGCAGGCTGTCCTGCCTGGCCCGCCACTTCGTGCATAACCGGTTCCAAACTGCCCTCCTGATTCAAACCTTGTTGGGCCTCATGGCCTCCTCCACAGGGGTGGTGTGTTTTGCACGCCTGCACATGCGGCCTCTGCAAAACTGGTTTGTTCGGGTTTTCAACCCCCTCGCTATGAGTCAACACCGTGGGTTTTCCATCCCGAGGGTGATACAGCGGTCCTTGGTGTGGTGGACTGTCCCTGAGAATTTGTCCAAGGGTTGTCCTTTTGGTCCCTTCCTGCCGGAGGTCACCGTCTTTACGGACGCTTCCACTCTAGGCTGGGGAGGGCGTTGTGGGCGCCTGTCTGCTCAGGGTGTTTGGTCCTCCCTTGAGGTGAACATGCACATTAACCTCTTAGAGCTTAGAGCGATCCGTTACTCCCTTGCTTCTTTTGCAGATGTCATTCGGAACAAGAGGGTGCAGGTCCTGTCGGACAATACCACAGCCTGTTACTATCTCAACAAGCAGGGAGGAACGGTCTCGCTCAAGCTCTGCAGGGAAGCGACTACGCTCTGGAACTGGGCCATTACCAACAACGTCCTGCCCAAGGCCGTTCATATTGCGGGGGAGAGCAACACAGCAGCAGACGCGCTGAGCAGAGTGTTTTTGCCCCAACACGAGTGGTCCCTCAACAGGGCTTACCTCCATGTGGTTTTCCGCATGTGGGGCACCCCGCTCATCGACCTCTTCGCCACAGCCCACAACGCACAGGTTCCCCTGTTCTGCTCCCGGGCCGGGATTGGCCATCGTTCACTGGGGGATGCCTTCCAGATACCCTGGTCTCCAGGGCTCTTTTATGCCTTCCCGCCCTTCCCACTCCTTCACAAGGTCCTGTCCAGGATCAGAGCCTTCCGGACCCATTGTATCCTGATTGCCCCTCGGTGGCCTCGCCAGGATTGGTTCCCCCTTTTACTCTCCCTGTCACAGGGGCGGTGTCTCCCGCTTCCACACGCCCCAGACCTGCTACTCAGGGACGGGGTGTGGCATCACGATGTGGCAGTGCTAAATCTGACTGCCTGGCTCCTCTGCGCCCCAGACTAGGCCTCTCTGCTAGGGTGCTTAACGTGATCTTGAATGCCCGAAAACCGTCTACCAGGTTGTCCTACCAGAGGAAGTGGTCACGTTTCTCTAGGTGGTTAGCCCCCAAAGGGGTTTCCCCTTTCACTTGCCCGCTGCCTGTCATTCTGGACTACCTCCTGGATCTGTGCTCCCAAGGCCTGGCGTTCTCCAGTGTTAAGGTGCACATGGCTGCTATCTCTGCCTTCCATGAGCAGATTGATGGGAGGACTGTGTTTGCACATTGGCTGTCCAAACAGTTCCTGAAGGGCCTACTAAAGTCCTTTCCTCCTAGGGCCCATCCTATTCCTCAGTGGAGCCTGACCCTGGTGCTCTCCCGTCTGATGCTCTCCCCTTTTGAGCCCCTGTCTACCTGTCCCTTGCCTCTGCTCACGCAGAAGGTGGCCTTTTTGGTTGCAGTCACTTCCTCCAGGCGGGTTGGGGAGTTGTCTGCTCTAAGGTGTGACCCCCCCTTCCTGCAGTTCTTCCCCAGTACGGTCATGCTCCACACTAGTATGCAGTTCCTGCCCAAGGTGGTTTCCAAATTTCACCTGCGTCAAAAGGTGGTCCTTCCTTCCTTTTTTCCTACACCCTCTTCCCCAGAGGAACGTACTCTACACACATTGGATGTGAAACGTGCTTTATTGTTTTATTTACATCGCACCAAGTGTTTCAGGAAGTCTCCTGCCCTGTTCTTGTGTTACTCTGGCCCTCGCAAGGGCTCGCCGGCTTCTGCCCAGTCCATCTCTCGCTGGATTGTGTCTGCAATTAAACTTTGTTATCAACAAGCTGGAGTCCGGTGCCCGTTGTTGATTACTGCTCATTCTACTCGAGCACAAGCTGCCTCTGCTGCCTTCCTGCGAGGAGTGCCACTCCAGGACGTCTGCCAAGCTGCAACGTGGTCTACCGCTGACACTTTCATTAAACATTATTCTGTAGACGTGAATGCACGCCGTGAATCCGCTGTTGGCACGGCTGTTCTGCATTCTTTGTTCACATAGACACTCACACCCGCCCCCATTGGTGAGATGCTAGCTATTCTCCCAATGTGGGGCTGCACAGAAGGACGACGACGATAAACAGGGTTTCTCACCTGTAACTGTTGATCGTCGAGTCTCTTCTGTGCAGACACACATTCCCTCCCGCCTGCCCCGCTGTGAGTGCTTGGTTTACTCCATTGTTTCTCCGGCGGCTCAGGTGAACTGAGGGAATGCCGGGGACGTTCGGGTACTTGTACTTCAAAATTGGCGGGAACACCGACGCGCATGCGCGGTGGGCCCGAACGTCCCCGTCACATTTCTAGAAGCTAAAAGAATCTTCTCCGCGGCTGGCCTGCGCCTGCGCAGTCCCAATGTGTGTCTGCACAGAAGAGACTCGACGATCAACAGTTACAGGTGAGAAACCCTGTTTTTCTCTCTAACCAAATCTCTCATCTAGAGACCTATATTTGATGTCTCGATATTCATGTTCTTAGCTTATCAGAAGAGTATGAAAAGACAGAACAGAAGAGGCTGATTGAACCCATGGAGATACTACTTCTTGAGGTTCTACAGCTTTCCGCTGATTATCAGTTGCAGATTGAACGAGCCTACAGGATTCCTTGGGCATCAAGCAGTGTACACAAATCAGCTCCAATAATTGTTCCGTTTCTATGAGTGGGGATGAGATATCATCTTTTACATTTGGTAAGAGGGAAACAGGGCTTCTATTGGGGTCCTAATAAACAGCAGATCATGCTTTACCCAGATTATACTAAAGAAGTGTCAATATTAAGTCATCAATTTGCAAAAGCAAAAGCTCTTGCAAGCGTTGGAGCTGCAATACTACATCAAGTATCCTGCCATATTTTGTGTTCAGTACCAACATCAACATCAAATTAAGAAGTTTTACAACCCTAAAGTGGCAGAAGCTTACCTCATCGGTCTAAAAAAATTGTGTTTTTGCTGAATGTCTGAAGAAATATAAAAGCAATTATACATATACAAATGAATCTGGAAACAAGCAGCCTTCCCTCAGTCCTCCGTCTCTCTTTCTAAAGCTTTTTCTTCATGTTTTGACTATGGGATCGGGGCATAATGTCAACCTAGATTAACCTAGATTAAAGCATGTGCTAGAGATGTAGTTGTTATTAAATAAGTTGAAATATTTGTTAACTCAGTCTGCTACGTCTCCCAGTCCAGATCTCTATCTAGAGTTGCAAAAGGTTAAATAAGAGTTGACTATTATATTGTCAATGAAAGCAGAACATGCTTTGATGTGCTTGCATCAGTCATATAAGGAATGAGGAGAGGGAGCTGGCAGATTATTGGCTCATTGTTTGAGGCAGCAAAAGAACAAGAAATATATTCCTAGGATTGAGGATGAGAAGAATGTAATGCATACTGCGTGAACTGAAATAAATGTGCAGTTTCAAATGTTTCACTCTAAATTGTATAGTAAGGGGAAAGAACCATTAGAGGAAGACTTGGAAACATTCTCCTCTCACCTTGATCTTCCATATTGAGATATGGCTCAGTAACAGCTACTTGCTGAGTCTTTGCATATGGATGAAATTAAGGCTGTGATAATGAATATAAGCGCTGGTAAATCTCCAGGACTGGAGGGGATCCCTATTGAATGATATAAAACTGTTGCAGATTTTTTTAATTCCAAAATTATATCAGTTGTACAATGAGATTTTTGAATCTGGTGTATTGCCAGCATCACTGCAGGATGCGTATATTACTGTCATTCCAAAGCCAGGCAAAGACCACACTCAATGTGCAAATTTTCAACCTATTTCTTTGATGAATGTAGACGCTATTAACTGCTGTTCTTGCTAACAGACTTCAAAGGTTATTAGAACCTGGTGCATGTAGACCAGGTAGGATTTATACAAAGTAGTCAAGGATCTGGTAATCTTAGATTGGTAGCTGATCTGATTGCATTAAACAGATCAAGTTGCTATTCTTTCTCTTGATGCTGAAAAAGCATTTGACAAAACATATTGGAAAATCTCTACATTGATTAAATTTGGCTTCCCTCATGAATTTTTGAAATGGATTAGAATTCTGTATTCATCCCCTAGGACTAGGGTACTGACCAATAGTATTTTTTCTGTACCATTTCCTCTTGAAAAAGGTACTAGGCAAGGTTGTCCTCTTTCTCCTCTCGTTTTTGATTTATGTTTGGAATATCTGGCATGTGCTATTAGACAAAATAATAATATGCATGGCTTCGCATATAATTCTTTAGAACTTAAAATTATTTTATATGCAAATGATATTTTATTATGTATTTCAGAACCTCAGTCTTGCATTCCTGAATTAACGAATTTGATTAATAATTTTGGTGATGTGTCTGGTTAATCAATCAATTGGACAAAATCAGAATTGATACTATTGGGAGACAATATATCACAGAGTGTTACTGAGGGACATTTTCAATGGTGCCCAGATGCTATTAATTATCTTGGAATACTGATTCCTAGGAATAGCATGCAATCCCTTTTTATATACCTTGTAGATATATTCATAAAATTAATATTTTGTTTTGGAAATGTATGTGGTTTAGCACCATCCAAGATTTCTTTAAAAAGGATGCAACTTTCATTTAATGAAGGAGAATTTGGTCTTCAAGACCTTAGTACTTGTCATCAGGCATATTTGTTAGTGTGTACAAATTATTGGGATCTCTCCCCTTGCTTGGAGTATCCATCTTGGACTCTTTTGGAGGCCTCTCTTTTGGAACCACTTTTTAAGTGGAATGCATTAGGGTCTGCTTATGTTAAAATGAGTTTTGTTCCACCAACAATTTCTGCAGCTAGAGAAGTATGGCACATAATATCATAATATCAGTTTGACCCATTCTCATATGCTAAATTAACATTATTGTCAAAACCAGATGAAATCTTTCTTATAGAAGACTTGGACACATAAGGGAATTCTTACTTTAGATAGGTAATGTTGATGAGTTCGATAGGTAACGATGATAAGTTCTTGTCATTTTTCTAACTGAGGTCTAAATATGGTTTGCCAACTTCTGCCGAACGGCAATATTTACAATTGCAACATTTGTTGGTGTCCAAATATGGTCTGGCAGCTTTGAGTGCTTCAAAATCTTCTCACTTTTCGAGATTCTTATTGAATCAATATAGAAAGCAAAACCTACAATATTTGTATATAAACATTTGAGGTTGGTTAATAAATATGATACACAGAATCTTAGAGATGAATGGAATATTAATCTGGAGTGTCCAATTTTGCTAAAGCAATGGGATAAGCCTTTAAGCTATATACTTGTTGCTACCATGCATCATGAGTTGCAACTTACCTGCAAAAAATTATGTTTAGGGTATATTGGACACCACTGTGTCTTTTTACTTTTACCATCTGTTGGCAGTGTAATTCACAAAATGCATTTCTTAAGCATATGATTTGGACATGTTTAGTCATTTAACCCTTTTAGGAGGTTATTAGTCATGTTAATTTTTGTGTTAGGAAACTCATTTATTTTTGAGGATGTTAATGCACTGTTAACCTACTTGCCTGTCTCTTGGAATCTAACCAATGGTCAACAGAAATGGATCCTCCATGCCTTTTCAGTTATTAAAAGACTTCAACATGGGAAAGACAAAAGCCCACCTCCTGAAATTCAATGGACTGAAGACCTTACAGAATGTATCAAATATAGAAGGCAACTGTGCATGGATTTATTTTTAGATATTTGGAAATCTTTTATATATATATCTATGTATAGATTTGCCAATGTAGCCAGCACTGTTTTTTTCCCCTCTCTCCTGTTCGTTTTTTAAATTTTTAAAATATTTGTGCACACACATATACAAAAAGATCAAGTAATGGGAAAACTCTTAGTGATACCAAACCAGCACAAGATGTGGAAATAATGACAAAGAATATTCCCTAGAGAGACTTGGGGAAATTCCATGTAGAAAAATATAATCAAGCAAAGAAACCGTGGGTTGGCCATGTGTCTAGTATGCCCTCCTATGTACAAATCATTAAGGCCTGCCTCACCCACCTGGAAAGGTCCAATGAAAATGCTTCTTGCCAGCACTAAAACAGCAAAACACAATATATACCAGCATGAAACTTAGAATTTGGCTGGATTTGCTTGTTCCTTTATAATAATAATAACAACATTCGATTTATATACCGCCCTTCAGGACAACTTAATGCCCACTCAGAGCGGTTTACAAAGCATGTCATTATTATCCACACAACAAAACACCCTGTGAGGTAGGTGGGGCTGAGAGAGCTCCAGAGAGCCGTGACTAGCCAAGGTCACCCAGCTGGCTTCAAGTGGAGGAGTGAGGAATCAAACCTGGGTCTCCAGATTAGAGTCCTGTGCTCTTAACCACTACACCAAACTGGCTTTACAAAGCAGACTGATTATAAGATACTTGAACAGACAGATCAAATTTTTGTTAGTAGATATTAAGTATCATTACTTCAATCAAACCACATACAAGGAGACAAGGTTGCCCATTGTCTGCAGAGGAAAAAAGGTTTTCTCTCTTTAATGGAGGCTGAATGGCATGTTATTTACCAGGTGATGTTATTTATCTCCATGCTAGTGATAAGATTCGGCAGCCCATTCTAACACATGAAGTCTCTGTTAAAGGAGTAGGACAATTTTCTGCAGAACTGTTGGCAAACTTATCACCATACTGTATTTTGTGTGATATAAAACTTTGAAAATGGTGTCATTATTCTTCACATTTATTAGCAGAGTTGGCCAGCTGTTTAGTTTTCCTTTAAAAGGAAAGCAACAACAGCTCAGAATGAGTCAGAGCCACAGACTACCAAGACCAGTTATTTGAGAGGGGGCCATCGTGAGCAGAGGAAAGGATTATGAGCTGGGATGCAAGAGCAGTGGGCTGAAACGGAAGAAAGTGGGAGGTGGAAACGCACTGAACAGGGAGCCTTCATGACGGATGAAGGCACCAGATTAGCAAACGGAAGAGGAATCTGTGACACGCGTCTACCTCTTCCAGCCACCTGATCCTATTCATCTTATCCTCTAGTTTTCCCCCTTAGAGTTCAGCTTTAGATTACTTGAACTGAATCCTTTGCCCTTCCTTTAATTCTCATTGATAAATATGGGAGCTGTGAAGCCACACAACTTTAAAAAGCACACAAAGGATTTTCACTGTACCAATGAGGGCAAGACCGGAAATATTCCTGAAATTTCCAATTAATTTAAGCCAGCAAAAGGAAAAGGTCCATGTACATTACGGAAAGACAAAAAAAAAAATGGAAATATTAGCACATTAAAACATTTTTTAACTACTAAAAGCTGCCATGCTTTATTCAATTTTTCTGAAATGTGACCAGCCTTCATCTGGTAGTTTCTTCCTGTCAATTTC
Source organism: Eublepharis macularius (assembly GCF_028583425.1). NCBI lineage: Eukaryota > Metazoa > Chordata > Lepidosauria > Squamata > Eublepharidae > Eublepharis > Eublepharis macularius. The sequence goes on along the minus strand of NC_072795.1, from coordinate 64,415,662 downwards.
ATATCAATTAGGAAATTATCTTGACTTTATATAGCCTGAAAACTCTATTCATAATGATAAAATACTGAAAAACAGACTTCGAAAATTACACACTGTGACCTTGTGTGCAATGCAGCTTCATGGTGGGATCTTTTGGGAAATCTATTCAACTGAGAGCCAATGGTGTGCTGTGGTTAGAGCACTGAACTAGAACCAGGAAGATCAGGGTACAAGCCCCTACTTGTTAAGTAATTTACTTGGTGACCTTGGACCGGTCATTCTCTTAGGCTAACCTATCTCATAGGGTTCTGGTAAGAATAAAATGGAGAGGCGAATAACGTACACAGTCCTGAGTTTCTTGAAGGAAGCACTAAGTAAATCCTTTTCCTGCCAAAGTTCATCCATGAGCAGGGACCCTTGCACAAAACCATTATGCATCGTAACAGAGAAGGGCTGGCCAGCTATAATATGCTGATACAACATATGCACCATAAGCTTTGTTTCACTTCATTACTTTTGTCTTGGCCAACATGGATCTATGGTCTTTATTCTATATTTAAATGTTCCAGTTAATTCACTGCGAGGATGTAACATCCCTAACCATCTTGTTGCAATTGAAACTAGGAACTAATTCATCACAGGAGCCAAGAACTGTTGATCTAGCAACAAAAACAGTCAAGCAAAGCATAGCTTGCCCTATGAAAGATCAAGGGTAACAATTAGCTAGAGATCCATTCTTGTTGTTCAGCCTCTTTTAATTAAGCTGCTTTATTAAAAACAATAGCATTCTCATAGCAATTATTGCAAAACAGCACAACTGCTGTGAGAACACTACCACCTAGGCCTCAGCTAGTAAAAGAAATTGAGGGTAGTTACCGTAACTGCGTTTCTGGCTGGAATAAAAAAGAGAGCTTAATTTCCCCTAAGTTTTGGCTTATGGCTGTAACGTTTCTAGTTCTCAATCTGTGATACATAGAAAATGAAGGACATCCTTAGTAAAGATGCTTGTTAAGGTAGAACAAGTGTGACATCAACACCCCCAATATCAAGAAATGTCTATGGGATGCATTGCTACTAAGCAGGTTAAGAGCCCTTGGTAAATTTCAGCATCTCCTGCAGTTGTTCAAATTCAAAACACACAAATGCAGAGAGGCCTAGATTGCATGACCCTATTTTCCTGCCTGAAATACAGAAGCTTCCTTGGCCAAGCCAAGTTATGTTCCAGATGAAAATCCTTTTCAAGCCAACATATGGTAGCAGACTCTCATTTCTCACAGTAGAGGCCCATTCTTTTAAAAATAAAAAAATTCAAGAGGCTGTTTACAAGCCACAAATACCAAACAGTATTTAACACAGGAATTTCACATTAACAGAGAGGGCAATATACCAAGAAAACACATTATATACATTGAACAGAAAAACAGGAGTTACAGACAATAAAATGAAACAAACAGAACATTAAAGCTCTGGGAAGCAGCTCCATGTTCAGGAGCTGCAAAAGACATGATATGCCTAAAAGTGCTGGAGTGACTTTCACTTCCAATGTTGCTAAAATCAGAACGACCTCTTCAACAGATATGGGAGCAAGTGGCTTTATAAAATTTTCCTATTGTTCACAGAGTTCCTGGGACAGTTTTAGCTGGATCAAGAATCATGGGAATGCAGGTAACCATTTTTAGAGGGCCTATTTACAAGAATTTCAAGTTTCCATTCAGCCTCACACTGGGTTTGAGAACAGAGATTATTACTTCCAGGTCCAGAGAGCCATTCTGAGACTGTTACATCAAGTAAGTGGGAGAAAAGGACACATGCAATTTTCGCTAGTGGATTTCTGTAGCCTGCCCACCTCTTTAAGCACAAAGTCTACATCATTTGCATCTGCCTCTCCTTGAGGCATCAAATGATCTCCTTGTAAAGGTGCCTCTGCTTCAGCGCAATCAGAACATGTTCTCCGTGCATGAGTAAGGCTAGCTCTTGTTTCTTTCAAGAAAGCATCAGAAATGCTGGCTGGATTTGTAAGAAAAGGTTTTGCACCTTCCTATTAGATTCTTGTGAGTCTTGAAATGCCCCCCCCCCAACACACACACATCAGTGTGCCTAGAGGAGAACAATTTTTGGCTTAAGCTACTTTCATTCACAAAATTGGAACACCACACCACTCCTGCACATGCTTATTGTCACTATCTCCTCAGTCATTCTGATGACCTCAGTGCATTAGAAGTTCCCTGCTGCGCTCTCTGTCCCTCACTCACTGTTTTTAGGAATCAGAGATACTGCATTCCTATTCTGTACATAGAAAAAAATATTGAACATGTTCTTGATCCAGCCTTTGAAGTCTGTCTCTTCGCTCTCTCTCTCTCACACACACACACTCACCCCTTGTTTAAGGAATCCATATATTTGCTGTTTTCACAAGAACATAGTAGACATTGAGCCGAATCCTCCTGCAACTTAGACAAATGGAACCTCCCAGGGATGGAGAAAAATGGTATTAAACCACACCAAGTCATTTCTTCATTTCTACAGTCTTTGCCATTTGTCACCTGAACAGTACTGAAGGTTGCATGCTGCCACAGTAGGGATATTCACCTCGATAACTCCCACTCCCTTAAGAAAAAGGGGAAACTTGGCAGCTTCAGATCTCTGCCATAGTGCTACTCCATCCAATGCCTTCCATCCAATCACAAGACTGCAAAACCTTCCTACTTGCCTGCTTTTCTTGGCGACAGGAAAAAAGGAAACAATTTTTTTCAACAGTTTTTTCTCCTTCCCAGAGGGAGACAAAGCATCCTTCCCCATTAACAAGCTCCTTTCTTTTAATGCTCTTCCAGTACTTTGTTAAAGCCATTAAACCATCAGCTCCTTGGCCTGCCTGAGGAACACATGCCAAAGCCTGGGTGACAGCCAGTGTGAAGACGACAGGTAGGAAGCAGCAAGAGAGATTCCATCAGGCAGCCCTTCAGCCAATACTGTGCCTCCGGTACTGATGAAAGCACAATGGAGGCATGTGGATGTGACAGAAGCACTTTGAGCAGAGAAAGAATTCTTTAAAAGATGTAACCACTTTGCAGGTGATTCACAGCACATGCTAAAACGAAACCAAGAAAACAGTCTGTAGAAGTTGTTTCCCACCACAGTCGTATTGTGGTCCAAGATGTCTAAATGAGAGTAGCTATGATACACACAAACACATGCACGCTCAAGACTCTGGGATTATTGCAACCAGATTAGGGCCAAGGGCAAACTATGCAATCTGTGAGAGATGGCTGAAAGAACAGCTGTTTCTCCAACCCCATCAACAACCACAATAGATAGACTTTCATTAAAAAAAAATAAGTATAGCTGCCAAGAAGGGCTGAAAACCCAACTCCATTGTGGATGTTAATAGGAATTGAGAGATAAACAGCAAGCATTAAAAGCACAGTGACAAACAAGCCACCAAGAAACAGGAAGGCATAAACCTTCAGACCCAAAGTGGTGAAAGAGAGGACAAGGAACATCGCAACAGCCTCTCCAAAGAGAAGCCACAATGCATATTCTGTCCAGCACAGTTACAGTTCAAACAGGTAGTCAGATAGTGGTTTTCTCCTCCATGCTCAGTAGAAGAAAGTCTTGTTCTAGCCGACATCCAGTAGTTGGCCAGGCTCCAGTACGGAGAGTTATAGGGATCAGGGAGCTCTGGAATAGACATTTGCTCACAAGCTTGGGGGAGCAGGCATTATTCACAGGTTTGCAAATCTTTGCTACACATATAAGTCATCAAGTTCCATATTCAAATGGAAGATTCCTCTGCTGAACACCCATGAAATCGAGTATGTTTACAGGAGTCCTGTGCCAAAAGGAAGAAAATATATTGGTATCATGCTGCAGACAAAGGGTAGTGAAAGGAAGCAATAGATGTAGCACCAAAAACTTGTGCTGACTAAATTTTATCTTCTATTGGGAACCCTTGAAAAGCCCAAATTCGAGTTCCACTCTTTTAGCCTAGCTGACTCTCATGTTCTCCCTTTCATTCAGACACTGCCAATAGAGCTAGCACAGGCTACCAAACGTGCCTGCTCTGACTGATATGATGGCTACCATTCACCTTTGAACTCCATTCATGATTGGAGTTCTATCAAAGGCAACTGATGAAACTGGAACACCCTGACCCTTAGACAGTATTTTGGTAATGCCCTCAAGACACCCTAGTTGTGGTCACATAAGCTTTTAGGCATACGTTGCTGGAGCAGAGACTCCATGTCAAAGAGGAAAGCATCAGATTACTAGCATCTACTACTGATACACATTAATGCATGCATGCAAAAAGTTAACTTGCCTCTTTCCTGTGCTCAAAGGACCTCAGTCTTGCTCGAATCATGTTGATTGTTGGAGAGGAACTAGATTTCTGTAACTGCACAAAATGAGAAAGAAGACATTAGAAACTCTGACCTCTGAACTCCACTCCCAAAAGCAGGCAAGAATGGACTAGGTTGCTGGGCCACGGCACATATAAATTCAAATTAACTTTTGGCATTAAGTAACTCATACCACACAGATGTACAATGCTGTATTTCAGATTGGTCAGACTTAAGCTTTGGCGCAGCTTAATCTCTCCAGAAAAACAAGCAAGGGGAGGGGTTTAATTCTAAAGGAAAGAGTATGGGCCAATAGGGACAAACCTAATCCCCAGGACATAAAAAAGTAAAGAAACAGGGCACAGGGGGAGGCAGAGGAATTTAGTAATTCTAACAAAGCTTCTGAAGTTTGGGGTTAATTCCAGCCTTCCTACTGTACTCAGGGCAGATCTGGAAATCATAACAATACAGAAAGATGTGAAGTGCAGACAAAGTTCTAGCAGAGCAACCCTCAGCAAGGACTCTATTAGCATAAGGCCAAAAAAAAATCCTCCTTCCAGCAAGCATCCCTTACCATGTTCACATTCTCCTTACTGCCGTGCTTTGGATCCTTGGTGCCTGCAAGCTCCAAAACAGTATCCTTCCCTTTTTTGTCCAAGGACAGTTGACTCCCCAGCACCTTACGCTGCATTAAGGAGAGGAAAATGTTATTTTGGGACTGTTCACCTCTAAATCCCATCTTTGGCTGGGTCCATCTACCTCCATCATGGAAGCTACCTGGTATTTGCATTTCACCTTCCTCCCCTTCCAAGCCAGCAGTGTCTTTATGCACTCATCTGAAATAGCAAGACTACTGATACAGCCAAGGCCTCCAAAAATTTACACATCTAGTTGCCATGAAACCCTGTAGCTGAGAAGCATGAGCCCTAGAATTAGGAAATGACTTGCAGCTTTATTCCTACAAGACTTTATTATTATACAGAGTGAAGTACAGTTGGAGGAAATCACAACTAAACAAAGTCACCACTCATTTTAGCCTTTGCAACTTAGTGTTTTGTCCATATTCAAGTGAATTCTCAGGAAAGAGGACTTGTCTTGAGACGTCCCTGTTCTGTTACTCACTGCAACTGCTCAGTGCCCACTAAGGGGGGGGGGAGTTAAATAGTCCTAATTTCTCCCCCCCCCCCACCATATTCCAGAAGAAGATGGTTGTTAGGCAGCATCACTCTACAGTTATGGGAACCTGCTCCCAACATTAACTCATTATGCCAAACCAGAAGAGATATACAGCTAGGTAGGACACAAATCTAAGAGGCATGGTTTCTTGAATGGTACCCATTACAGCCCAATGCACTTCTAATGTTAGAAGGTCCTTACCTTAATGAGGCCACTGAAAGAACGGGTACGAGTGCGCTTCTGAGGAATGGGTGTATCTGGCCCTGGAGTGAGAGCTTCAGAGTGCTTCTGAAACTAGGAAAATAAACATTTTCATAGCACCATCACTGAGGCTTTGTTGTTCAACGACTCCCTCCAAAGCCCAATCTTTAGTTCTCACTCCAAGCAGGAAGCCCCATGTGTGCTTCCCTTTTCTAGTCCAGCTCTTCAAGGACATCTCCTCACCTGTTGAATCAGCTTCTTTTTCTTGGTGGAATCTGGCATATTGTGGACATGGCAGAACAGCTCTTTCAGTGCCTCTTCTGTGTGCTGCTGTGTCTTTTCCTGGTGGGCAGAGGGATTCAACAGCCCTCGCTTCCTGAATGTCAGGAGCTGGAAATCTCTGAAACCTCGGGGCGAGGGCAAGTCCATGTCATCCTGGGGAAGTCAGAAGGACGCTCAGCTCATCATTAGTCTGTTTGGTTCAAGTTGATCCTCTCCTAGAAATCTATCCCCTAAGGTTAGCTGACCCTTCATTCACTAAAGTATTAAGTGTGGCACAAGTCTCACATCCAGCCGTGGGGAGGGCAGGGCTGGGTCAGAATCTTTCCCTCACAGCAGAGAGTCCATCCCTCAGTCCTCCAATATATAAATGCCTAATCTTTTGACAGTTAATTGAGATTTTGCCCAGTTTTCTAGAGACTAACTATAAAGGGCATATTAATAAGGATATTATCAACCTTGTTGACAAATTCAGGCTCTAATTCAGTCTTCCAGCCTTCAAGACATGAATTTTCCCATCAAAATCCCTCCTGAGCGATGCTTGGTCTCCTACGTCTGCTGCAGTTTTCAACCTGATGACACCCATGTTATGTACTCCCTCCTATGGTACACTGTTCCTACCTTGGAGGCGTGTGCTCTAGAGCCCAAATAATACAGTCTGGCATACTCCCGGATGTATGATGGAGCCTTGGAAGATGAGAAGAAAAGGAGGTATAAGGAGACAAGTATAAGCCAAAGTCTGACCCTAAAATAATTGCCTGGGCCCAAGACAAGGAGTGGACAGTCAGTTCCAGGGATGTTTCTGCTGACGACTAAAAACAGAAAGAGCACAATTCCAAGGAACTCCTTTTACATGCCTCAACCCCCAAGAGAGACTAGCAAGGGCCAAGAGGAAAAGGGCAAACTTCAGAAGCCCAGTAGGTGTCATAGCAACTGATCAGTCACAGAGGGATTTTCATTGCCTGGTGAGGCAGTTAACCCACATCAGAAACATTTAAGTATATGAACTTACCAAGTATACCCTCATCAAATCAGAACTCTACCATCTGACACCCACAGGAGTAAGAGATTCTATTACTAAAAGATAACACCCTATTTAGATTATGTCAACGTCAGGCACAGTTTGCCCAGTAGAGGGAGCAGGCACAGTATGCACAGCAAGCCTAGCAAGATAACAGAAAAAGAAAAGCCAGGCTGGGTATTTCAGGATGGTAACGAGGCTCAACAAGCAACAAATTTCCCCCCAAGCGTCTCCAGGTCTAACCAAGGGCTGGAGATCAACCATTTCAACCAGGAACCATCAATCATGACAGAGCCAGCATGGTGTAGTGGTTAGAGTGGCCTAGGCTCTAAGAGACCTAGGTTTGAAACCACACTCTGCCACAGAAGCTTGCTGGTGGACCATGGGCCGGTCACATGCTCTCCGCCTAACTTCCCTCACAGGGTTGTTGTAAGGATTAACTGGAGGAGAGGAAAATTACGAAAGCTGCTTTGGGTCCCCATTGGGAAGAAAAGCAAGATATAAATTAAGTAAAAATAAAATTTCCTCCCATGAACACTTACTTTGAAGAGTTTCTGTGAGTGCTTAATCATGAATGTCATCCCATTGTTCAGCTTGGTGATATTCTCTTGCAGGTCACTGGCAGTCACCTAGCAATAGCAGAGAGCACCAAGGTAGAATAAATAAGCTGCTATATCATGACACAGCAGCCTATCGCAAAGGGGATAGCCAGGCAGCAGTATAAAAGTTCAGGCTGGGAAGGACAGAGAGAGATCTGCGACCTCCCGTGCTAGAAATTGTTAAGAATCTAAGGGCACCTACATTTCGAGGCCACAGAATATGCGGTGCAAACATAAGTGCCAGGTTATGAGCTGACATTTTGTTCTTGTCCTGTTTCTTTGCAGTCTGGTAGAGGAGGTCCAGGAGCAGCTTTAGCAAGTTGCGATTGGGAGGTGGTAGGATTAGGAACAGCAGCTGCAGTGCTTCAATCTGACGCTCTTTATCTGGAATACTTGTCTTGTTACCCTTGTCATCAAACTGCATCAGATCTGCAATCCAAGAGTTAGGAGAAGGAGCATATAGGAAGCTAAGGTGGTGGGCAGAACCCACCTCACAGATCCTGGGAACTGGAGAACTCTGTCAAGTTCAACGAAGTACCCTTTCTAAGCTCCCCCCCCCCACTCTCCTTTTCCCAACACTAAAGTCAATCCTAAAGCATGAGGCTTCATTCTGAGACACTCCTACCATGTACATTCAATGTGCCCTACATTCTATTTCTGGCTTACCATTGAACAGCCAATCTCCAAGTTACTGCATGGCAAGCTGATTCCACTTCTCACCTCCCCCAAGCTCTGGCTCACCTGAAATTTTGAGGTGTGCATGGAAATGCTTATGGGTCAGCAGGGGCTCTGGTAATTCCCCAAGAAACATCTTCAGCAGGGTGGCAACATCATTGGAATGAAACTCCCCACAATCCAAATCAACCTCTGCCCCACTATTTAAGGCTTCTTTCAAGATCTGCTGCCTGGTGCTGTTTCCTGGCACTCGGAACAAGCCTTCCATCCGTAGATCTGCATTGCGAAGGGAAAAATATGACAGAAAGGTACCAAAAGTATGAGCCTTGCAATATTAGGGAGCAATGTTTCATCGAAACATCACCCCATCTCTTCCTGCACTATTGTTGGTTCCCTCCTGCAGAGAGAATGCTCGCTTAAGACAGTCTGAAGGATTTTAGGAAGGGTTGCTCCTGTTCAGAAGACTGGGGAGATACGCAACCCCAGCCCACTAACAAAAGGCAGCCAACCTCTACTTACTCTTGTGCAGATACTCAATCAGTTGAGATACTTGAGCAATGCCTTCTTCAGTCAGCGGAGCACCAAACACCAACCCTTTCTCTGGAAATGAAAAAAAAAAGGCACATCAACTGATGCTCCTGGTGGGAGAACCAGAATCATGCAAGGCCTTTCCCTCCAATGCTGAGCATGCAGAACTACAAGCCCTGGGCCAGGACACATTCACCCTCCCATCTTGCAAATGCCCTATCCTATATGCCCTTTATCAGCTCATTATGCTTAAAATTTTAGAAGTTTGCTGAGTTCTGTAAAGGAAACTATGCTCTAAAATAGACAGCTTCACTTTCTCAGCCAATCTGTCTCAAACTGGCTGGACACACTGTCTCCTCTTGAACTGCTATTCATATGTACATGGAAGTTATTTTCTATAAAACATATATATGCCTTCTTTCTGCCCAAATAGGGTCTCCAAGGCACTGGATATTAAAACATTAAAAAATAAGACATTTTAAAACAATTTAAATCAACATTTATAATAGGATAAAAACAATTCAATAAATGGACGCACAAAGATACAACACAAAGAACAAGGAGGATGGCCAATAACTGTTACCAGGGGTGTGCAAAAAAAAAGTCCTCACCCTCTGGCAGAAAATAGCAATAGAGGATGACAGACAAATCCCCGTGGGGAAGGAGTTCCAAAGTTCTGATGCAACAACTGAGAAAGCCCTTTCTAGGATTGCCACCCATCTAGCCTCAGATGGCAGAGGCACCCAAAGCAGGGTTTCCGAAGACAAACGGAGCTCTGTTTAGAGGTTTTAGGTGTATCCTCCAGCTCCAAGTTACACTTCTGTTTCAGCAAAGGTGAAATGTATCACAAAAAATGAATTAGACATTATACTTAGCGATACACATGTATTCTAGTGAACTATGTATGAACTTTACCGTATTTTTTTCTAGCATGTTGTATAAATACACAGGTGTTCTTTCATCTTTGATAGTTAATTAAAAATAGTGGACAGTATCAGATAAGTGTTCTCTAATTGTAGAATGGATAAATGATGATCTGCTTACTTAACTTTTCCTATCATTTTTACTGATTTATATTTCTTAACTTGCAGCTGGACATAGTGTCACTTTTTAGATAGGCAGAATGTCACATGATTGCAAATACAAATAATTAATTAAACCTCAAACCAATCATAGTTGATCTATGCTATCACATGAAAAAATCTTAGATTTCTGCATAAGATAACATATAAAAGTGCTAACACAGATAGCAGACCAGGGTTTGGGCTGAAATAAATCTCATGAAGATCCAGGTGGGAAATTTACTTTTGTACATTTTTGTGCTATGGGACCCTTAATGCATTTCATAGTAAATCTTATTGATTTAAATTGAGATTTAATTGAGAAATGTTAGGAAATTTAATTTTTGTTGCCTTTGTCTGTTCCATCTTTGTAGGTTTTATTTTAATAAGCATTTATATTTTGATATCTTGCTTTATTAAAAAGAAAACTTTATTTTAATAAAATACATTATTAAACTCATAAAAGGAATCTCTGTTTCTTGGTGGGGATAGTATTGCAAGAAGAACCTATACATTATTTTGTACCAATAAACAGTTTTTCTAAAGGAATGAAAGCTGTTTTCATGTCTCAAGTTCTGGAAGCTGCTCAGGATTTAAGATAAAATCTTTAATATGAGTAGTAGAAGTCTTAATGAGATGTGGATAAGCAGTCCATTACAAATGGAGGTTCAATACATGTGTATGAATACCACTTGTTTACTTCAGGTGAACTCTCAATTCCCTGTCATCTGTCACATGAAATAAAGGTGGCAATTCTAACATAGGCACCATTACTCAACTACAGAAATTTCAACTGATAAGCAGTTGTATGTTGCCTGCTACATTCGTATTGCTTTGGGGAGGGCTGCAGGGTTTCTTTTCGCATCACGTTCTATCAGTATTAGGAAAAACCTGTCCCCTCTGGCAAAGATTTCAACAGTTTGTTCACAGTCCAATTTTGGGAAGCTATGCATAAATCAAAGAGCTGCTCTGTTACACCGTAGTACTAGACTTGGCTTGGCAAGCTGGTACAGACTTCTTGCACTCAACTCTTGCCCAAAGGAAATCCAAGAGGAGCATTTACTGAAACTAAGAAAGGTTACATTGGTATTTGCAGACTCCATTGAACATTTAAGCAACTTGGGATTGATGTTCTACTACTGTGTGGCATCCCACAGTATGTTTATGTCCTGTTGATGGAAATGTCTACTTCATTTAACACTATGTTATGCATTGTTGAGAAGGTAATTAACAAGTCATTTGGAGCAGTCCAGACCCAGCTGGAAAAGTTAAATCCATATAAGATACAGTAACTATGGGAATAGTTAGGATACCTCCTTTAACACTGTGGTTTCGTTCCTGAAAACAGAGTGCAGTGTGAAACACTGTATAAGACTGTTCTAATGAGGATGTATTCATAGTATCAGCTGGGGCAAGTGGCTCCAGCAGCTGGAGCAAGTGGCCGCCACCAGCTGGAGCAAGAGGCCGCCACCAGCTTGACTGCCTGTTAGGCTCCTGTGCTGGAGCATCCCAGGAAACCTATCTTGGTCTCCTTTCATATCAACGCTTCCTCCTGGGAAAACTGTGGCCCTTCTCTGTTGGTCACACAGCTCTTGCTGAGGCCCTGTTCCTTAGCTGTGCAGATTTTTTAAAGATCTTCAACACAGTTCGGAAGTGGCACACATTTACTTCAGTATTTATTGCTGGCTGGACCAGACATACTACACAGCCACCATCCAGACTGTCCCCCATAATTTATTTTTAAAAAATCACACCCAACATGAAGAGTGATATAGGGAAACAGCTTTATAGGAAGTCTCACTGCACAAAAATGATTTAATTTAGTACATGATGGTCTATGACTACAATCTTTTACTACCTTAGACACCCTAAAAATTCTGGGATGGGCACACAGCTGAAATCTGAATAACTGCCTATACCAGTCAAGACTGGTAATGGTAACTAATTTTAGCTAAGATTAATTGAAGTTTTAACTTTACTTACTTTGTTCTCTTTGCCAGTTTGGTGTAGTGGTTAAAAGTGGCAGGACTCTAATCTGGAGAATCAGGTTTGGTTTCCTACTCCTCCACTTTGAAGCCAGCTGGGAGACCTTGGGTCAGTCACAGCTTCTCGGAGCTCTCTCAGCCCCACCCACCTCACAGGATAATAATCGTGTGGATAATAATAACACACTTTTTAAACTGCTCTGAGTTGGCTTTAAATTGTCCTGAAGGGCAGTATATAAATTGAATGTTACAATGTTATTATTAGTCCCCTCTAAATATTTTTACTAGGGCTACTTAAGATCATTTACAGTCAGCTCCATTATTTTGCTGCAAGAATCTTTGACAAAATCTGTCAGTTGCATATTTGCTGTGACCAGACACTACTTTCCTTAGTATTCTGTTTGTTTCTCTGCCCATATTATTCTCAGTATTTCAAGCTACATCTTTTTCATTTGTGCCAGTTGCAACAGTAACAAAATAACAATGCTCCTTATTAGAAGTTAAAAATCACATACCTAGCTTGTGCATTTTCATACTGCTGTGCATAAATGGTGGTACAAAACTGCCTGGCAGCTTTGTTTGCCTCTCTTATATTGCAATCCTACGAAAAGTTACTCCAGTCTAAGCTCATTGATTTCAACGGGCTTAGATTGGAGTAACTCTTCTTAGGATTGCACTGTTAGACATGTAGGCGTTATTACCTTTTTGAAATGAACTATTTTAAGCAGGGTTGAAATAGCAAAACATCAGTGCCAGAAGAACTTATATTTCAGTAGAATTCAAAGAAACTTGCCAAAAGATTCTCCCCCCACCTCTAAAGTTTACTGTTAATATTTGACTCATGCTGACCAAACACCAATGTAACCATTTCAATTTAACCAAGCCAGTTTAAAAAGCTAACGGAAACCCATGGCAGATGGCATCCAACAGTCTAACTAATTAACATAAAAAGAAACTGACTTGCCAATGCTAGAACAAGGTTATGGATGAGATTTTACTTCAGCCAGAGGAACTAGGATATGCTTATTTGAAACAAACATTGTCATCTTCTGGACTTATTGCTGTCCTTAAAATCCATTGTGAATGCTCATGAAAAGCTGCAGAAGTTTTAAAATCAAGACCTTTGGAGTGGCATTTGTGCATGCATTTAGGTTAAGAGTTATGCAACCTTATCTCAAGCAACTTTACAGTGCATTCCTTAAAAGTCCAGGATGTGTTGCAGATTATGTGGCATAGATAACAGGACCCACAACCCGGACACTAAGACCAAGAGAAAGACATCCGCCAACACATCACAAGCCCCACCTTTGCGTTTCAGGGACATCAGAGAGCGGAAAAATCCGGAGGCTACGCCGGTTCCACCAGGCAGCTGAGGCTCTTCCTCTCCCATCAACTGAGCCAGCTCTGCTCCAGGAAGATCAATCAGCCGGGTGATGTTGCTGACCACGAGCTCTGTGAACACTTCAGGTTTTTCATGCCGCAACTTCTCAACAAAGAAGTCTGGATTGAAAATGATTGGTTGTCGAGAAAGGGAGGAGTCATTGCAGATAACAAAACTGCAAATGGCATCGCTAGGCAAGACAAGAGAAGAAATTAATTTGTATGCAGGCATAGCCCCAAAGAATGTCAATATGAAAAAATGATTACCTGTACCTAAAAACCATATTTGCATAGCAGTCAGGCCAGTTTATTGCCTTTTTTATGCCATCCAAGGAGCTCAGGACAGCATATATGGCTCTCCACTCCTACATTCTTCCACACAATAACCCTGTGAGGTAGGTTAGACTGAAAGAAAGTGACTAGCTCAAAAGAGCTTTTTATGTTTCCTTGGTCCTTATTTGATGCTCTGTAGCCTGCAAATGTAGTCATTTAGGACACCATGTTACAGTTTCAAGAACACAAGCACTTCATACGAGTATCAGATCTAAACACTGCAACATACTGCATGCTACCCTGGCTGTATTGATCAAAAGAAAGTGGTGTTCCCTTATTTTATGTCATTGGGATGCTGAAAACATGTTGCTACTAAGTTACACACCAAGCTATCTAAAATGTGTTACTAATAGCCTAGACAAAAATTGCTTTGTATAGGGCTATAATTAATTACAAGATGCATCAGTTTTACTTTCGCTTTTCTGGGAGTTCAGTCTGATTATAAAGATATACATTGCTTCTCTTTGCAGATGTGAAACATACTTCTTAATATATTAGGTAAACAGTGCCGCAAGCCAAAATGTTTAAAAACAATTATGCAAGAACACATCCAAAACACAGGATACAAACATGACTGTTAAGGTGCTGGAGTTCACAAGAAAGAATTGGGGGGGAAACAAAGTGGTATATTATCATCAAGATTAACTAAAACTGCACTCTAGTAGACATTACTTGCCAGACGTTGAAAATGCAACAAACACCTTTGAGCTGGCCCTATGCCTATCAGAACAGCATAGGCAAGACCAGACCAGAGCAGCGGAGTTAGCAAGATCACTGCAGACGCCCGTTTTCACCAGCCCTTTGGGGAGAAAAGTGCCAAGTGCAATCAGATTCTACTGCTGCTTGGTTAGCTTCCCTGCAGCTTGATGCGCTTCACAAGCTGAGGACAAGATGGAGCAGTTCGAGACAAGCAGCTGGAGAGGACTGCCGAGTGACCTCATGCTTCCATTGCATTATGCTGCCTTAACACACATGCCAACTCTGCTGCTGAGCACGCTTTGTCTGAAATTATTTTAATCTAACTGAATTCTATGTCACCTTCAGATGAGGGCCAATAGAGTAAATAACGTCTTTTCCTATACAGCTTTCATCTTTCTATCTCCAGCCACCCCAGCAGTTATCCAGACATTAAGGAAAACCTATGGAAACCAGAGCATCTTTCAGGAACCAGTCAATGGGCAGGAGGTCCCTGCTCATTGGAGGGTTTTCTGTTCCAAACTTTCAGAAAGTCTGATAGCACCTATTAAAACAAACGAAAAGTTAGGTCTCTTACACAAGTGCTGAAATCTTCTGGAGAGGCATTGGGAAGCGGATACAGCGAAAAGAACTTGCTCCTTGTTTTCAGAAACAGATCTGCCTGCTTCAGTACAGCCTATGCAAATTCCATGCACGCTAAACAACACAAAGGCTCATTTATTGGTCCTTTTGGCACAGATACATCAATGGCCATACAGATCCAAAGCAGAACTCAGATTAAGTTACTTGCACTACTTGTTACAGGACACAGAAAATGGAGCTGGGAGGTTAGCCACATCACCCACATTGAACTAGAACAATGAATGCAGAGAGCCTTCCTATGTTGTGTTCCTTGACAGACACAAAAGCCCATGGCTCAGTGGCAGAGCACACGTTTTTCATACTATTAGTCACAGGTTCAGTCTCTGGCATCTCTAGCTAAAAGGTCTCAGGTAGCAACTTTTTTTTTTTAATAATAAATTTTATTTCATAAAAAATAACAACAACAGTTTGAAACATAAACCAACGCGGTAAATACAACAACAAGGTACTTGAGAGATAATTTACAATCATAATGTGAGGCTAACGCTCAAACATGGATTAGAACTTCAATTTTTACCAAGTGATACACAATATGATGATAGGTGTAAAATTGGGAAGTGTATTCATAACATTAGCTATTCTTCAGTAGTATTGATCCCTACTGTTCCAATATATTTTGATACAAAGAACTCAAAGGCTGCATGTCATTCTTTTCAATAAAATCAAAAAAGGGCATCCATTTTTCATAAAAATTTGTTTTCGCATTTAATGCGTTGGAAGATTGAATCCTGTCTGTAATTTTTTCAATTATAAATTGGTCCCAGACTCTAGAGTACCACTGTGACACTGATGGAGGGTGATGATTCTTCCAATTAAGAGCTATTAATGACTTAGCTGCATTTAGTAGACTTGTAATGAGTTGTCTGTATACGATTGGGATTTGGGTTTCTTGCCAGAGGTCAAGGAATATTAGTTTGGGATCCAATGGAATTTTGTATGATGTTATGTTTTGTATTTGTTCTATAATATCACCCAAAAATTTAGTTATAACGTCACACTGCCACCAACAATGTGCGTAGGTGCCAATCTCTCCACACTTCCTCCAGCAAAGGGGGGAGTAAGATGGCATAATTTTGGAGAGTTTTTCAGGGGTGGTGTACCATCTTGCGAGAATCTTAAAAGCCTGGAGTCGTACATTGATTTCATGAGACTTTAGTAAAGGGGAGGACCAGATTTGTGACCATTGTTCCTGTGAAATTGCTGTATCACAATCCTGTTGCCATTTATCTTGGTAGATATACTTGTTTGGTTTGGTGTTGTGTAATAACATATTGTACATCTTAGACATTAGACCTTTTTCTGTTTTGAAGTTTGGATCTAATATATTTTCAAAGTCAGTTTTGGGTTTGTGAAGTATTTCTTTGAGTTTTATTCGTGTAGCCATGTAGGAGATTTGAAAATAGATGAACCATGGAATTGAAACCTTAGTTATCTTTTCGATTTCTGCTTTAGTTTTGAGGCCTTGTTTTGTTGTTAAATCTGAAAGCTTTAATAAATTCAAGTTTGTCCAATAGTTCTTTATGGTTTGCAGTTTGCCTGGTGGGTACCAATCTTGCGACAAAAAGGAAGAGTAGCGCGATATTTTGGGGAGTAATTTTCTTTTGTATGTGTCCCATACATTGAGTAAATGAGTTATAAAAATATTGTTTTGAAGTTGTTTTGGACGGTAAGAATGTTTACACTGAAGAATTTCATGGAAGGACAAAGGCGAGATAAAGGAACTTAATGCTTGAATCCACTCGGTGTTACAATTTTTTTTTCAGGGATTGTACTATTTTGGTAAGATGTATCGCATCGGCATAGGTGAGGATGTCTGGATATTTGACACCACCATTAATATTGAGTTGTCTCAAGATTTGAAAAGAAATTCTGGGTTTTTTATAATTCCATAGAAACCTATTCAAAATAGTTTGCCATTGATGTAGAGTGGATTTAGGTGGGAGAATAGGGATTGTGAGAAAGAGAAAAATAAGCTTGGGAAGAATAAAAGCTTTAATTAAATTTAGTCTATCTTGGCAAGCCAATTGCTGCTTATTCCAATCATGAATGTTTAATTTTATTTCCTTAATTTTCTTTGTATGGTTGAATTTTATAATGTGATTTACATTATTGGGGATATTAGTTCCCAAATAGGGAAGATATTTATCAACCCATTGATAATTATATAATTCACAAAGCGTAGTTTTGGTTCTCGGTGTTGTATTGATTGGTAGAATTGTAGATTTGGATGTGTTAGTTTTGAGACCTGAAATTTGGGTGAATAAAAATAGCGTTTTTTCCAGTTGCTGTAAAGATTCAATGGGCTTCCTAATGTATAAAAGAATATCATCTGCGAACATACTTAGTTTGAAGGTTTTGTTTTGAACTGTTATACCATGAATGTTACTGTCTTTCCGGATTTGGATTGCTAGGAGTTCTATGGCTAGGGCAAACAAAAGCAGTGAAAGGGGACATCCCTTTCTTGTTCCCCTAGCTATATTTATTGGTTGTGAGGAGTTGTTGTTTATTATGATTTTGGCTTTGGCAAGGTAGCAACTGTTGGGAAAGACCCTGTTCTGCCTGAGACTCTGAAGAGACTCAAACAACTCTGTGAGGTGGATTACTAGACCTGCACTGCAAGTCACCCAGTGACCTTTCAAGGTTAAGACAGGATTGAAAAGAACCTATATATATATGGGATCAAACCCCCCAAAAACTCAATAACATTCTAAAGAATAAAACTGTATAGCTATAATAATGTGAGTGTAGTTCTATACACTGTGCAGTGGCAGTATCATAGCCAATGAAAATCCAAAGCATGATTATTGCTAAATGAAAACATTTACCAATACCCCACGATGACTTGAAATATAGACAGAAAAAATATGGGGAATGAAACTGACAATGTTTTAACTAGTTTTATCGTTTGGAATTTTATGACATGTTTTTGTATTATTTTTTCCAAGCTTTTGTTTACCTAGTTTTCTTCAGGTTGAAATCCCCCATCTTCTTTTCCCCTTAAATCAGGATCTGAAGTGCTCCAGGTCCTATTCTTACACTTGCATGGCTCTACTACATGTTTTTTTACCTTCTGTCCTTTCTTCGTCAGGGATCCTCAGATCTTTACAGTCCTTTCACATTTCATCTCTATCCTTTTTCTGAGAAAACTTTTCAGTACAATCTATATCTGTCCTTTCTCTTTCATATCCAGAACTTTAAATCACATTCTCAGAAGCTTTTACATTGACTATTACATTTATTTCCAAATTCCTCTATCAACCTATTATCTCCAGAATTCTTCAATCAACCTGCCCAGAATCCTGCTACTGTGATCTCTACACTGCCTACCACATGGGTTCCATCTTTTCCTTACTTCTTTAATTTGCTTACCAGCTACATCTAAAGCAAGATTTTTATCCTTCTCTCTTACAACCTTAATTTCCAAGTCTGAACTCTGAAACCTAACCCACATACTTCTACTTCTTCAATTGGCTTCTACCATTCTTGCTTGTATCCTCTTTCCAGTCCCATCTTGAACCTGTTTGCATAAATCTTTCCTTCAAATCTTCCTTTCTCGATTTTAACCCCCCATCCCAAAAAGTATTTGATTGCCAAAACTGATAAGCAACACCTCTCCTCTTCTCTGCCTTTGTGTTCTTTCCCCCCCATTTAACTTTAGGTTGTATGATTTTCATTGTATGGCTGTTTGCTTTTAATTCCTGAATTTACCATACATTGATGCCGTAACAAACGAGTTGGCTGGTAAGGGGCTTGGGCATGACCCTCCCAAAGAATACTGCACATGATCCCCAGGCAGCTTTACACTGCCCTTTTGTCTAGTCCAACTCCTATTTTATGATTAGAGACCTCACAGCTGGAAAAATCCTGAACCCTCTCTTCTGTGCACTTTACTGAGCTTTGTAATTTCAAAAGGTCACTTTATCAGCACTACTCCCTCGCAGAAAAATATGCCTGCCTATTATTATCACCAATGGAAATGGAAATGCAGGACAGCACAGGCAATAATAACTCTTTTCAGACAGTCTCACAATAGAAAAAGCCCTGCGCTTCATCCATATTAAAGAAGTGTGTGTGTGTGTGTGTGTGTGTGTGTGTGTGTGTGTGTGTGTAAACAATATCAGAAAATTGACAGTTTGCACTGTTCAGATGAGGGAAAGGTCTTGTTCACTCAGCCACTGAGAGTCCCTCTTCATTTTTGTTTACTACTTATCTCCCAGTGTTGAACTGGGCAAATCAGGAAAACTGCATTTGATTCCACAGTAAATAATTTGGATTATGTTAGTTGTTGAAGAGAGATTCAGTCAGCAAGAACAGTTTATCTTGTAAAGTTGGGGTTGGGGGAGAGAGAGAGGTGAAGAGGGTAAAGAAAGGAATACAATCCTCCAGGTCCTGATTCCAATGATGTACTTAACAGAGTTCAAAGGATACCAGGGGAGCTTGCTGCATTGATGGCCAAACCATAGGAGACACTAAAAGAACTGTGATAAGATCTTTTCTGCATTTTGAAGATATATTTCAGCCTGTGGGGAGACAAATCTGAATCAGGGCTGAAACAGAGAAGAGTTTTAATTCTTCCCTGTGTGGTTTCACTTATCAAACTTGACCACCTCAGCTGCTTTTACTTCAGGAAAGTAAAAAATGCAGACATTCTCTTTGCTTCTGGAGCAGGAATCTCCGTGGTGACAGTGAACACCATGGCTCACTGACATCTTTCCTGACACCCAAGTGTTTTTTAGAAAGTAGGTGGAGTCATACAAGTCTCTTGTTCAGGAGGAATATTAAAATAACATTGTTTCAGCTGCAGCTGCTACTAGTGTTGGCTTTATTCTTCCCCAACATATTTTTTAAATTACCCCTCTTCACCTGTATACTTTGGGCTTCCTCTGTGCCTGTGGCTCTGGCTCCTGCATCAGCTATTTTCTAGTTGGCTCCACCTCCTGTAGTAGCCATTTTGTGGTTGTGCCCACCACCCTGTGCTAGCATTCCAAAGGTGCCACAGGCTCAAAAAGGTTGAAGGACAGGGCTGTATTGAAGGGACAGGAGTTTCTTCTCTAGGCCCGTCTGCAATTCTGTTTCACAAAGGGAAGTTCTACTTCACCAATCTTTTGGATTTCAGGAGTGTTAGTTATACAGGTGGATAAGAGTGATCAGGTTAACATTATATACTTGCATTTAAATTATATACTTGCACTGGAGCACCAAAGACTAAGTAAATTTAACCAGTCATGAGATAAAGAACAGGTCCTCTTGTGGGTTAGTAACTGATCAAAGGACAAGAAGCAGAGAGCAGAAGTAAATGGATAGTTCTTGTAATGGAGGGAAGAAAGCAGAGAAGCCACTCCCACAAGTTCCTTAATAGGGCCTGTGCTATTTAATTTGATCATAAATAATCTGGAATTAAGGGTGAGAAGGTGGCCTAGGTCACAACTGACACTAAAGTATTCAAGATGGTGAATGAGCAAGTTGATTGTGAAGCACTCCAAAAGGAGCTCTCTAAATAGTGTGAATGAACAACTATGTGGAAGTGAGGTTCCATGTAAGATATGCACATCAAGGCAAAAAAGTCCCAGTAGTTCATACATACTGATGTGGTCTGAATTAGCAGTGACTGACCAAACAAACCTTGGGTTCATGATCCATAGTTCAATGAAAATATTTACTCAATGTGCATCAGCAGAAAAACAACAACCGTGAGAGGGATTAAAAATATTGTCCATATTGTAATGCCCTTGTATAGATCTATACCTTTAAAAGGAAGATTTATGGGTGTATCCTTCTGTAATCAGTCTTAGCAATGATGGCTGAATATAACACCCATATCTGAAGACAGTATATCTCTGAATGCTACCTGCAGAGGAGCAGCAGCAGAGGGAAGCTTTGAACCTTCTATAGGCCTTCCAGGACATCTGGACAGAATTCTGGAAAAGATGGACCATTATTCTGACCCAGCGAAGCTCTCATGATGCATAGGTACAGGATCTAACCTTTAAGTTGGTGCCGGCAACTTAAAATATTAACAAGCCCTGATATGAAGCTTCACTTCAAGATCATTGATCCATCACAGCAAGTATACAGGCATGCCTTTAATTATGAAAGAAAGTGTGCAAATTTTTTAAAAACTCTCCTGTTCTTTGAATGTTGATTACACGGACTTCAAAACTGAAGTCAGTTACTGATAACCAAACTCGCTTTTCAGCGAGTAGGTTTTTTTGCTTGGGAGGAAGATTTTATTACTCCAACAAACAGAAAGCCACTGAAACTTTTCTAAGAGGCTTCAATATTGTGGGGTGGAAGGACAGCAGGGCTGTAGAATATCAATCCTATTATGGAGAAAAAACACTGATATTTATCTTGTTTGTTGGTTCTGAGTTACAGGTTTAGTTATATTGTCTACATCAAAGTCCATGGGCAACTAAACACTACAAAGGTTATAATGTTAAACTAGGCAATCATTACACTGAATATGTGAGGGGAGCTATTAATAATTAGGCCTCTGAACAGTCAATTCACTTTGGTTTTTCTTGTAGATACCACACAAAACTTGTTTATTTTACCCATCAATTTCACACATCAAGACGTAGTACTAGCTTTGAAATGTTACTCACTTGTAATGCACATGAATTTGGGAGTCATGCCCAGATATTGTAGTGATCCATGCCTGAAGGGGAGGGGTGTGTGTTCCTTTTACTCGTGTTTACTTGAAGGGTTAAAATCTCTTCTTAAGTACCAGCTTTGTCCATCCCTTGAGCTTCAGCTACTTGGGTCAAGCAGAGGCCTTATAAAGTTAAGCAGGCCACACTGTATCCATGCAACAGACTCTTTGATTCTATGGCACACCCATATGGGCAGGGTCCTTCTTAGCTGGAAAGTATGTTTAGATGTGGCTAGTTTTCTGAATATTGGCAGATCTTATCAGAATCCAAGGAGCAGAAATAGAAACAAAAAACTAATGCTGAGAAAGAGAGAAAACACAAACAAGCAACAACTTCCAAATTGTTGCTGCTTAAATAGTGGACAAAAAGGAACAGAGCAGGAACACATCTAGAGAGCATTAACCACCATATGCATTTCAAATGTCAAACTGAGCACCAACCTGATGGCCTCCTCCAAAATATCACTGCCATTTAAAAAACTAATCAACATTTGTTAATGATTAGTGAGAATGATGGGTCCAGCTTCTGGCTTGTCCCCAAATCACTATATAAATTTTGGCTGAATCTTAAGGAAACAAAAATAACTGTGGCTTTTTTAAAAAAGCGTCAACTTACCATTTTTCAATAGCCCCTGAACTGTTTCATACATTCCATTTATTCTTAACAGGTAACAATTACTGTGTGATTATTTGACAGAAAGCCTTTTTATTACAATTCTTTTTAGCCATGTATACAACATCTCCAGGCCATTTTAACAAAAGAAATACAGCTGCACAATCAGAACAAAAATAACAGAAAACTAACAAGCATAATAAATTAGAAATTTATAAAAATGGATGCAACTGCAATAATTTCTTCCATTATTCCTTTCCCTTGCCCTTGCCCCAATGTTGCTGCTGCCACATTACCTCCTTGCCCCTGCTGCAAAGCAGTCTTCCCAAATGTTCTCAAGACAGCAGCAAAATGATAATCTGCAACCACACTGCTATTGCACCATGCAGCATTATGGCTGCTGTTCCCACAGTATACCTCTCTCCATCCTGACATTACAGACCCAGTATCTTATGGCAATGGTATCTTGCATTGTGTGACCTAGATCACTGCACATATCTGTTCCTACTGCTTATTCCTTAGCAGCCTTAATAACCAATATGATGCAGCAGGAGTGAAACTTGCTTGAAAGTCAGTGTGGCATGAAAAGTAGGTTGTCAGAGTACAACTGGGGAGACCCAGGCGAAAAACCCTGCTTAATCATTTGTGTTGCTGGGTGACTTTGGACCAATCTTTCTTTCAGACTAACCTATACAATATTTTTGGAGGATAAAATGAAGGAAAGGATATATTTCTTTGTTGGCCTGAGCTTCTTGGAGGTAAGGTAGAATGAAAAAGCGAGAAATAAAACAGATTGGATTGTAATTCACTTGAACAGATCTATGGTGAACCTTACTTTGGAATGTGTGTGCACAGTTTTGGTCACCCCATCTCAGAAAGGGCATCATAGTGTGGGGCAGGAGGAGGCAACCAAAATTGTGCAGGCTTTTCAGTTTAGGGAGGGGAGATAAAGGAAGACGGAGATTTAACTATGTGATATAAGTAGTATGAGATTATTTTTATTTAATTGCTTCCTGGTTTCTGAGCCTTTGTAATACATCTTCCTATGCACTTTCTTTATTGGTAAAGGCTAAAAGCTTGAATAAAGAAGAACATTTTGATTATGTGAGAGCATCAAGAGTCAGACCAATACCAGATATTGCTCATATGTCATCTGCTCCTACTTGGGAGCTAGTTTCTATTTGTAGACTTGGCCCATGTCTGCACATGTTTCTTTTTGGTTCTTCTAGACCTTCTTTCACAGGCAAGGTCTCATGAACTTTAGCTGAAAAACTGTGCTAAAGAGGTTAAGATGAAGTTAGAACAGGAGTAGAGGTTTTGACACCAAATAGACCAATTTCAACATAACTGGCTTTATTCCTTTGGACAAGGTTTGGAAGATTAAAGACTTAAGGTTCCAAGCTCAAGGTAGAAAGTACCATCTTCTCTGTGAAAGAGAAAAGATCTTTTATTTTTAAATTACCGGTCTTCTCCCTGTACTTGGACTTCCTCTGTGTAGTGGCGATAATAGTGCTTTTTTACTTGTCTTACACAGTATTATAAATTATCCTGTCAATAATACTAATGGAACAATAGCTGGGATTAGGTAACTCACTAGCCTTTCTTTGAAGAAACAGAGAATCCAACTTTATTTTCTCAACTGGGGTATCTAGGACACCCACATACTTCTAGACTGACAGCTGGATACATCCTGCTGCCAGTTATTCTCCCTTGTCCCACTTCATCCTCCAACAGCCATGCCAAAATCCTCCCCCAACCTATGATCCCTAGGGATTCCAGTCATCAGGATAGAATGCTGCTGGTTCTTCATCTTCTAGCCTTCCTCAATCCTAGTGCTTGGTTGAAAAATGGATAAGCGATAACAAATCTCTCTCCATGCTACTTAGGTGCAACAAAAATGGTGGGCAGAGTGCTGGACCTACGTCAAGGAGTTCCGAGCTCACACACCCCTAAAGTAAATAATGGGTGGGGGAGCACCTTGGGTAAGTCAGTTTTCCTGTCTAACCTATTTCATAGAAATAAACCAGGAATTTTACTTCATTGTTCACAAGGTTCTTCTTTCCTCTCTTTATACATAACATTCTTGCTAATAGAGAACTTACTTTCTCCAACCAAGGAAGTAAGTTTCAAGCACAAGAATCACTGCATAGCCTCAACTAAATTTTTCTGTAACACAAAACTCTTCTCAAGCACCTCCTTTGAAGATTTGCTCCTTGTCAACTGGTAAGGTAAGGAGACAGGTGCTCTACAGGGAGTGTCCTTTATTTGAGCAATCCCATTAATACGCTTCAGGTATTTCAGGGCAGGGCAAGCAGCAAGTATTCCAAACAATTTGGGAGCACTCATAGACTTGCAGGCCCGAGCTTATCATAGTAAGTGAAGCTAGTAACATGCATATTCTATCACCAACCAGCCAGCAAAAACCAAAGCTGCCTGGCTTCTCTCAAGCACAATAGCATACTACTGAGATGGTACCATCACATTCCTCTTTTAATTAAGTCAACGTGAAACTTATAAACCCATTTAGATAACTATATATCTCAGCTACAACAAAGATAACGAAGACTCTTGCAGCACCCCCAAAAACTTCCATGGTTTAGCTCCCATCTCCTGCTCCTTACGTGACGAAGTGGGCTGTAGTTTACATTTATGCCACTCCAAGACTCCTTTTTAAAAATCCAGAGGAGTTAGCCGTGTTAGTCTGTAGTAGCAAAATCAAAAAGAGTCCAGTAGCACCTTTAAGACTAACCAATTTTATTGTAGCATAAGCTTTCGAGAATCAAGTTCTCTTCGTCAGATGCATGATACAAACTGGTTAGTCTTAAAGGTGCTACTGGACTCTTTTTGATTTTCCTTTTTAAAAAATGAGCGTTAGAAAACGGTTAACGACAGCAATTAATTTCACGCTTTACTAAAACTCCCAAGGCATATCACCCGTACTCTAAGGCTAGCGAATGCAAAGGCTTTCCCGTATCTAGCTATTTCTACTTACTTTCAGCGCTACTACACATCTTCCAATGAATGTTGCATCACACCAGCCTACGGCCGTGCCCCAACCCACTTCCTCATCCCAAACCATTTTAGAGCTTTTCACGCAACGGTTTTTCTAAAAGTCCTACAATCCCCCCCAAGTGACTCCCACTCCATCGCAACTTTCCGCGAGGTTCCAACTCTTAATACCTGCAGACTCTTTGGCCGCCCTCTTCTCCTTTCAGAACCGACTCCGCCATTTCATACTTGCCGCTCCGCCGTCCCATTGGCCGTTCAATGCCGAAAGACAATTGGTTCTTTCCGAAGCAGTCCCACCCGCTGTCTCCTGCATTTCATCCAGCTATTGGCCTGTTTGAATGACGCCCTCACGCGGGTTTTAGGAGAATAAACCAAAATCAGGAAATAAAGTGCGCTACGCATTCTGGGACATGCAGTTTTGTGAGTTCCTTTTTGTAGGATTCTGAGTGGGAAAGGAAAGCATAAGAGGTACGGCTGCCAACCTCCAGCTCTCACCTAGAAATCTCCTGAAATTACAACTGGTCTACAGAGATTAGTTGCCCTAGAGAAAATGGCTGATTAGAAGAACAAGCCAGTAAGGTTGTCAGCTCCCTCCAGATTTGGAAATAGGGTTGTCAGCTCCAGGCTGGGGAATTTCTGGAGATTTGGGGCTTATCGCCTGGAGAAAGCCTGGAGATTAGTTGTAATTCCAGAAGATCGCCCGCCACCACCTGGAGGTTGGCAAGCCTATTTGGAAGTGGAGCCTGGACAGCAAGGTTGGAGGTGGGAAGGAATCACAGTGTGGTATAAATCCACAGAGTGCCCCCTCCAACCCAGCCATTTTCTTCAGGTAAACTGACCTGTGTAGTCTGGAGATTCGTTGTAATTCCGAGAGATCGACCGTCCACACCTGGAGGCTGGCAACACTTCACCTGCTAAGTTTTTGCTTATTATTACAAGAATTAGTTAAAGGCACAAGAGCTGTGGGGAGAGATGAGAGTTAGAAACTAAGAGGAAACCCAACCCTGCCTGGAGTGTTTGTCTTTAACAGTCATTTGATATTCTAAATTCAGCTGGTAAAGCTTTGCACAAGTTGAATATAAAACATCATAACTGGCTAATTGCTGCAAGTGAAATGGCTATTAAAGACATAGCTAAAGGATCTAGTTTAAACATGGCAGCCTTATCTAGGAGAAGTTGTCATTGACCCCGCTCACCCCAAAAATGCAAGTTGGGCATTCCAATGGTAGAATCCTTTGCTTCATGGTGGACAGTTGTCATTCCTTTTAGGGCATCCTATATTCAAAATGCGGGATCCAATCTGCCCTTGTGTCATGACCATACTTTAGCTACCTTAACTATGGGTGTGTGATCTTGAGTAACAACTCCACCTCATGACCTCCACCTGATGACTTTTTAACATGAGATAAGCAGGAACAGGAACCCTGTTCACAAGTTACAGTCAACACATGTGCAACCCATGTGCACTTGATTTTTCTTTACATATGAGTTCAGTAATTCGCATGTTACATTCCACATGTCTACAGCTGACCATGTGATTTAAATCCCACGTCCCAGGCTTCATACTCCCAGTGAATGCGTATTGGCTCTTTCTTACAAAAAGTTGTAGGCACATGGATGCAGACTGTAGACTCAATGCAATTCTGAATATGGGGCTGTTTCTGAAAGAATGCTGATAATATATAAAAGCCCCCAACTTGCCCTTCCTGCACTCTTGTCGTCATCATCATCACAAAGTCTTCATTACCTACACTCGAGGGTGCCTCATTCTGAAAGGTTATAAACTGCAGTTTTCCTAAGCCTTTCCATACTCACAGCAAACAATAGTATGTCATTGAAACAGCACCCACAACAGTGAAGATCCCCATGGAAACCCCTCTTCTTTAATCAGTGTTACTTAGAAACTCTAAAAAAGGTAAGGAATTAATTGCAGTCAAGTTGACCCCTCTAGCTCACCTCAGCCTACTATCTGTTTATATAATTAAGGACTGTCAGCTAAAAGCAAGGAAGTGAGTCTCAGTTGTCACTGACTATGGTACATGTTACACTGTTCTATTTACACCAGCCACTACTTTACTGGAGAAAGTTTACCACTAGTGGATGGATGATGTGTTATCTTCCTTCCTTTGCAGAAATTGTTGATCAGGTGACAGAAACCATGAAGAAAATGAAGCCCTTGCACAATGACTAATTTCCATAGCAAGGGATATTTACAATAAAAGCTGATTCTATGTTTCTCTATGCATGTTTTTGAGGGCCAGATCATGGAGCTCCACCTTTTTATTCTTTTAAATAGCCCGGAGTTGGCTTGAAATGAGGGACAGCTTAAAGCCTTTCCTCTCCTCTCTCTGCTATTTTTCTGACCTGAAACAGCCTGGCAGAACTACTGTTTGCTTCAGGGGGGAAATTATATACATACATGCATACACATATATGGGGGACCTGCAAGGACTTGTGAGGGACATTTCATTTCCCCCATCCCCCACCATGTCCCTTTTTTACTCCCCTGGCTCCCCCTAGCCTCTCCCTCTTTCCCTGCTTCCTTCTCTCCTTCCCACTCACCTTTATCTGCTGCTCCCTGTCTTCATTTTTCCCCTTCCTTGCCCCAAGTAGTCTTTCTCCTATGGCCCAGCTGCATGATGGGGAACATGCACAGACTTGGGGAGGAGGGGATAGTTCACTTTTCTCTGTATCCCTTTCCCCACACCATTTCCTCTTTCCCTCCTCCTGGCAGCCTACATACACTATCCTTACAGCCTTCCCACCTTCAAAATCATTAAACAACTTGCCTTTATCTGCCCCCAATCTTCATCTATATTTACTATATTTATTTCATTTATATACTGCCACTCCACAATGAGGACCCAGAGCAGCTTACACTATTCTCCTTATCTCCCTATTATCCGCACAGCAACCCTGTAGGGTAGTTAGATTGAAAGTATGTGACTGGATCAAAGTCATCCAGTGAACTTCCATAGCATAGTGGTGATTCAAACCTGCATCTCCCACATCCTACTTTGAACTCCAACCACAAAACTACATGGCTTGGGGAGCGGGGGCTGCTGTTGAATAGCAGCAAGTAGCCAGGTTTGGGTGAGTCATGCAAGTCATGTGGTATCAAGTTGTTTGGTGGCTGCTTCTGAGCCTGACCACAGTCCTCTCTAAAAGCCAAAACAGTCCTGGGAAGGTTCCTGCCCCCACCCCCAAATTTTACTGACAGAAACTAAGCCAGGAATACTGGCTAAACCATTATGGTTGCCTAGCAAAAGATTTTTCTACAAACCTGGGTCATAGATCTGTATTGTCCATTCATGGCTCCTCCCTCCCTCTCCCCCCTCCCCCCTCTCTCTATATATGTAAAATGGGAACACAGGATTAACTCCCTTTGCCTAAACCTTTACAAATGAAAAGTCAGTTACAGATGGTCTGATCCTTTGTCATCACTGATCACTAGGCTGTGAGTTAGTCCACTTCCAAAGCCACTTCAGATCTGGGAACACCCCCTGCAGTGGCAGAAAGTTACGCTACGGAAAAAGGAGGTGTAGTCCATAGGCGCCCATTAAACAGGAAAACTTGGGCCCCTCTCTCTGTGCCCTGCCCCTGCGGCCTGAAGGAGCATAGGATAGGAACTACTACGGGGGGGGGGGCAATCCATGTGTGCTTCTGGGGTGGGCGAGCCCCCCTCCCCACGCCCAATCATCTGCCCATGCACACTACAAAACCTCTGGCTGCATCGCTCATGACCTTGGGTAGGTGAGCACGGGGCTGGAGGCTCTGCCTGTAAGCCTCCTGCCACAGGAACTTTGTGCACGAGGAGGAAGAGGGGGTACTCATGGTAGCAGGTCATGAGTGCACAGGGGGGACTTTACGGAAATTTGGGAGCACTTTGCACTAACTCAAGGGAAGAAGGGCAAAGTCCAGAATGTCTGACTAATGTACAATAACCACCCAAGTCCCCTTGCAGGTTATTTGACTCTGGAGTCCCAACGCAGGAAGGACTGAGGGAACATTGACAGGTAAGGAGGAGCTGGGGTGGGGCTAACCTAGCTCGCAGATTCGTGTCAGCTGCCCCCCTCACCTGACTTCTCCTGACCTCCAGCCTCCGCAGGTGATGCTCGGCGGGGGAGGAGGCCGTGGCAGCAGCCCCTGCCTGCCACAGAGGCAGTTGCCCAGAAAACTACTCCTGACACAGCCATTCAGGGGGGGCACTGGCTATCCATCTGGGTGCTCTGTTCAGGCTCCCTCAACCACGGACCCTCCTGGTGGAGGAGGAAGTGTGGCCACGGGTCAGATTGACCAGGTGTTCTTAACTCCCTGTTGACTTTCTCCATTACAGGATAAGATCATCCCAAGGCAGAGTGCTTCCTCACCAGAGGGTCATGCATCATCTCGTCACTAGCTGCACCTGTGGGGCTGCTGTTGCTGCTTTCAATTACGGGCATCTTCCCAGATGTTGCAGATTGGGCTTGGCCTCGGTCATGGACCGGGCTGGGTCTCTTTCCCTTGCAGGCACATCGCTACTCATCCGGGAGACCATGGAAGATATCTGTTTCAGCCCCCCCCCAAGAGTGCCATTCAGGTCCAGCCCAGGGAGCAGTTTCCCAAGGCAGCCCACATCTCAGCCTCGCCCCTGGGAGTGCAGAATGATGGCTGCGCATACTGCCTTGGCTCTCCTTTCCAGCAGAGGGACATTGGCACTTTCCCCAGTTTAATAAAATATGTGTTGAAAAACAAACTGCTGTTTTTTCTTGCTTGCCTCTAGCTGTCCCCCCAACTCCCCATCAGAATGATTCCCAGCTTAGGGCAGGGATGGATGGGGTGGGCTCTGCTGCCAGGAGCAGGAGGTGTCAAGTGGTGCCCCGTCCAGGTCCCCTGCCCCCTTCCTCCCCTCAAGGTAACTTCAGGCAGTGGGGTGGGAATTGCAGATGAGTGCTGCATGCGAGGGGAGGGAGTTGCTGCCAGAAGGTGGGGGATACGGAGTGACATCTTGGGATCTCCGGGCATCCCCCTCCAGAAAGATGGACCACCTTCCTTTCCGCTGTTCGCAGAAGCAGGAATGAAGTTGGGAAATCAGGTGCAGGGAGAGTCTGTGGGCGCTTTTCACTCCCCTCGCATCTAATTGGCCTTCTGGCTTCTTGTTTGGTTTTCAGTGGGTGTTCCTATTACTCATTGAAGAACCCGCCCCCCCCACCTGCCTCTCCGGAACCTGGGTCTGATTGGGGTTGTCAGTCTCCAGGTGGTGGCTGGAGATCTCCCGGAATCACAACTGATCTCCAGGCAACAGAGATTAGTTCCCCTGAAGGAAATGGCTGCTGTGAAGGGTGAACTCTATGGCATTTTACCCCGGTGAGGCACCTTCCCTCCTCAAACCCCGCTCCCTGTGGGCTCTACCCCGAAAATCTCCAGGAATTTCCCAACCTGGACCTGGCAACCCGCCAACCTCCGCTAGACCGCCCCTCAATGAATTGCCCATGCTGCCTGGATTGGCTACCACCAGACCCATGACTGTGCACAATCCTCATGTGCCTAGGGCCGACGATGGGGCATTCCCGACGGCT
Organism: Eublepharis macularius; assembly: GCF_028583425.1. Lineage (NCBI taxonomy): Eukaryota > Metazoa > Chordata > Lepidosauria > Squamata > Eublepharidae > Eublepharis > Eublepharis macularius. Next base: position 64,384,938 of record NC_072795.1, on the reverse strand, counting down.
CAGCATCCACATACTGGCAGAGTGCGTGGACACCCCGAATGCACCAGGTGGTCTGATGCGCTGGTTGGCACTAGACCCCAGGTTTGGTCAGGGGGCCGGCCTCTGCGCACAATGAACACCCGGGAACTGGGGGAGCATGGAGCTTGCTACCATAACCGCCACCTAGGTATCTGGCTGCCCTCCCCCGTTCTCACCACGCCCCCTGCCTCCTGGACAAGTATGACCAGTGACAGCAAAGCCTCCCTGCCCCCCCCATGCCCTGGCCACTCCTCATCCCCCTTTCTCCCCCATCCCTCCAATGCAGTGGGCGTCACTAGCCCGGCCACCAAGGGCGTGCCAGGTTGGGCTACAGCCACCGGCTTGCAAACCCAGCCACACCCACCACCCTCCCTGTCAATTGCCGGTCTCGCCCAGGACAGGAGGCAGGGTGGTCTGCCGGCAAGGGCACTGTGTGCCTGTCGCTCCGAAGGCTGCCCCGGATCACGAGCTGCCCACTGGCTGCGGGCAGCGGAGCCTGCACAGCTGCCCCACCCACTATGCTTTTTGACACTCCCGCTTTGCAACTCTGTGTTGCTGCCGCCGCCGCCTCTGCACTTTGCTAGCACAGGAGCCAGCCCAGCGGCACTGCTGCTCCACCTTCGTGGCCACGCCGGCATCATGGCTGACCATAGGATTGCGCAGTAAGCCCCGTACTGACTTGTCACACTAAGTCATGCTGGCTTCCAAGCAGCATAAATTTCCAACCAGCATAAATTTCGCAATGGCATAGAATTGATCAGTGTCACAGGAATTGTAATGTGTACAAGCAGCCTCTACAGGACAGCTTTCTGCTTTGCATGTTCTTCAGTCTTGGCCCTTAAGGGCACCTGTAGCAAACTGGTGGCTGCTGAGGCTTGACTGAGGCTGACTAAAAATGCAGGCTCAGCCAAAGTGAGCTGAACAGAAAACTGCTATTTGTATATAAAGCTGGTGTGTCATGGTGTTCAGGAATGAGCTTCTTCTGTTACATGCACAACCCAACACCATTATAATATTATGTCACCCCAAACCCTTGTGTATCTTTAAACTGTCCCACAGAATTCAATGCAAATGAAAATATGTGGTTTCCCAACCTCCCACCTTACTCCTAAGGCCCAGCACCAATCAGGATATCAACTAAGGCTGTTGATATCCTGATTGGTGATGGGCTTTAGGAGTAAGGTGGGAGGTTGGGAAACCACATATTTTCACTGGCATTTCACTTCTAAAGCATTATAAAAAACTCCATCCAGGGCACTCACTGCCAAGATGATAGGGCACGTAGCAAGGGATCTTTTTTCTCAGTCCTCGTGTCAATTACATGTAGAACATACAAATGAAGGAAAGTTTAACATCCCACCTTTGATATGCAAACTTGGTTTTGGTAATCTTTTAGAGAAGTTTATTTTCAGTGCTTATTTCCCATGGAGTGCCATTACATATGTGCAGCCCCCCACATCATCACACAATCAAACGTGCACTACTTACTATCTAGCACTGTGAGCCCTTTTGGAATCCCCATGATAGTTATTTTGGGCCATTCTTCTTTTGCTCAAAATAGCCCTTGGATCCATTAATAGTCAATGCCCTTGCTCTAAAGTAGTTTCATCAGCCCTCAGTGACCTTACCACATAGTCAGATTTGAATAGGAAGCTATAATATCATTGCACAGCCAACAGAACAACAAAAATGGTGCTGCAACCAATTAGGGCTGCAAACAGAAGCAACCTGACATGAAGAGGATATGTTTTGTAGGAGGTTCTTTCCTGAAGCATTCTGGGCCCATACAACTGGTTTTCAGTTGGATGAATTATCAAGTTTGGGACAGACACTGACCTTTTTGAAACAAGAAGTTTTAAAACCTTAATTAGGGGGGGAAACCTGCGGTAGGAAGAAAAGGGAGAAGATGAAGAATAGCCAAAATAACCTCCATGCTATGAAAAGAAGAATTTGTAATACTTGAATAACAACTCGAAATAGTCTTATTTAAAGCATTTTTATTACTTTACCTTTCAGTATATTATTGTTTAAACTACCCCTAAGTGTCTTCCTCATTTGGCTCTTTTCAGAGAGGATACAATGCCGATGACGTTTCAATACTTTATGCAAGATTTCCTTATTGGCATATTATGGCAAATCTCTAACATGTACAAATCTCTAGTAATCATCAATAGCCATAGCCAATACACATGGAATTGAGCTTTCCAGCAAGGCCATGGTAATAAACAGCACTTTATGAAGTAAAGTGTTCATTGATGATTTCTGTTTATAGATATTTCATGGAGGGAAGAAAACATTTGATAATGGGTCAGGTAGTGTTTGGCTTGGAAACCCAAATTTCTTGCTTCTTTGCCTGTCCTTGATCCGAGGGAACACCCTGCCCCTCCAATTTTGCCATTCATCTCCGTTCTTACCATCTATCACAGACTATTATCCTGAAACCGCAGGAAAGACTTTGGAGATTTCTCAAAAATAAGTGTTGTCTAGCTGCTAGAATGTTTCTGGCACTCATCAAACCAAAAGGAGAAAAAAAGAGGGAGAGGTTTTTATTAGACCTACTTTGGCTGCTTCTGCATTTAACATTTATTGCTCAAAAGTTAGAGCAGGCAATCATCTCTCTCTCTCACCCCCCCCCAATAAATCCAAGGCTGGCCGAAACGCACACAGCAGTGCTAGGAACTGCCCTCTGGAGTAAAAAAAACCCAACAGCATGGATCAAATAGAGAAAGACTGGGATGGCGTGTATATATTCAATTGATCTATTTTTGGCCTGGGAGAAAATGCACACACACATACGGCCGATGTGAAAGATGAGAGATTATATCCTCTTTGCAGACAGCAGCTCAGGTTGCAAAGCAGCAACAACCATATCCATCCACAATCCAGCTGCCTTGACAGAGTCTCAATGAGTCTTTTCTCCTTTAGACGTGGGGCTGCTTCTTGCGCTGCCTCTTGCCAGTCTGGGCACCACGTTGGGCCCCCTTCATCAGGCCCTTGTATTGTCCTTGAAGTTTTGCCTTTTTCCTGGAAGAAAAAAAGGGCTAGAGAATGAGCAGCACTGACAGCATAGCAGACAAATGTATAGGTCTCCATGGCAACATGTGTGGATGCCACAGTCCTGCTACAAGCAGGCCCAGCCTAAAAAGGACTTGAAGAAGTTCCAAGTTGTCAGCCTCACCCCACAAAAAGAAAGCTTCAAGGCAAAGAAAGCCCCAAGAAGCTCTGCAGTGGCCTTATCTGCCCCAGTAAGCATTTCCCTATGCTCCACCATCTCCCTGCTGTACCTCCTATTCAGCTTGGCTCTGTTCAGTGGGATGTAGGCATAAGGATCCAGCCGGCCTTTCTTCTTGATGTCCCCTTTGCTTTTCTGTGCGAACAAGAAAAGGATAATTCCTTCAGGACAGGTGGGTGTAGTGCAGGACACAGCTCAGGCTCCAGACCCCAAATGGCCACACTGTATCAAACAGTCATCCAAAAACAGCATTTCTATTACAGGAATTCAGAGCAAGTTCCTTGCATCAGAACTGCTGCAAACATGAAACATTACTTGGGAAGTATCACGAGGAGAGATGGGGATTCCACAAACTCTCTGCCAAGCAACATTCTTTGAAGATGTCACAAATCCCTGTTTGTTTGTTTATCGTCCAACCTTCTCACTGAGACTCAAGGCGGGTTACACAGTGTAAGTCAATGCAGTCAACAGGATGGAACATCCAGTAAGCAATATAATAGAATTAAGATGCAAAAATTAAAGCCACATAAAAATTTGGAACAAAACTGAAACAAAACAAGTAGTAACATGCCATATTAATGATGCAGAAATTATATAGCAAGACAATACATAGAACAAGTAGTAAGTACTATAGACAGTAGTACAGTCCACAATCTCTTCCCTGTTTCCAGAATTAATTCTGTTATAATAATGCCCTATTTTTTTATAGTTTGCACAATACCAGGAGACAGGCCATTCCATAAGGTGAAGGGGCATAACAAAAAATTCATGCGTATGGTCAGTTGTTGAACTTGCTCATTCGCAGGGTGGCAACCACAGAAAGCCCTGCTCGGATGAGCAAAGCTGTCAAGGCAAGGCATGGGGGGGGGGGAGGTCCCACAGATATGAGGGTCCAACGCCATGAAGTGGTAGTCAATACCTTGAAGTGAACCGGTAACTGAGGGGCAACCAATAATGTGATTGCAGAATGGGGGTAGTAGTATGCATGCTCTGCCTAGCTCCTGATAACTAAAGAGCTGCAGTATTCCGTATCAACTGGAGTCTCTGAGTTGACTTTGAGGGAAGATCTAGGCAGAATGCATTTCAATAGTCTAGGCTTGATGCTGCCCCTTCACATATCCCAGGCGGTGGGCTCTAGCTCAGGGGTGGCTCCAGTAGGTTTTCCAGGGGGCACTAGACCTCCGTTTTGTTCTGCTGCACAACAAAGCAGCGGCCAAAATGCATCTTTAGTCCACACACCTCTTCTTCCCCCTCACACACACTGCAGAGTGCTGGATGCAACTTGGAGGGTCGTCCAAGACAATTTGTGGCTGCTCTAAGGGGGAGGGGGGTCTCTGAGGCATTCAACACTCTCCCACAGTACTGCTGGTGTCTGGTAAGCTGTGCAGATTCTTAGTGCATGGGGGGGGGATTCAAGGTTGATGCTAGGATGCTGCTGCCATGGTTGCAGCAGAGGGGGAGTTGTGGAGCTATGCCCCAGCCAAAATGATAGATCTCAGGGGTGCCCCATCAGCTAGGCCATCCTGCTCCCCTTTTGCTGTTTGTGGGGGGTGGGAGACAGATAAAAATTCAGACCCCAGGCTTCAGCCTGCCTCTCCCTTCTGCCCAGGTGAGATTTGAACCAGGAGCCCCAGCCATGCTACCCTAGTGCCTTTCCACTGAACCATACAGATTTGTACGATATTCTCTGGCCTCCCCCATACAGCTGGTGGTGACATCAGAGCTGCAGCAGGATGTCTAGTCCCTGCTGGCGTGTTTCTTGGGAACCTCCTCTCCTGGCCATTGGGCTTGGGGGCTGGTCCTGAGATTCAACAGCTGGCGGTTCAAGCTTGGTTTACATCTTCTGGAAACCTTTGCCTTTCTATTTTTACTTTTCCAAGGGATGGATATGTATGACTCAGGTGTTTGCAAGTGGGTGGTACTTTTGCTGCCAGTCTGGCCCTCACAATCAATGGTCTGGGCACCCTGTCTGACACTGGGGTGGGTGTCCCCTCCAAGCTGGGGAGGGGAGCCCTCTTCAGCCAAATGTCTTTGCTGGGGAGCCACAGTTGTGGAATCTTTACACTCTGACTGCCAGCTCTCGGGGTGGGGGAAGCAACACTGAAAGACAGCAGCCACATTTGCAGCCGGAGATTGGATCTGCCTGTAGCTGCCACTCACTGAGCTGTTTACTGCACCTGTGGTGTGATTGGCGGATGCTGCTAGTGTTTCTATGGAGACTGGAGAGTTTGCTCTTCTGTCTGTAACTGGCTGAGTATGTCCCTGCAGAAAGTCCTGAGAGAGCAGACTAGTGCTGTGGATGTTATGTAGGTGTCTGTACACTTCCGCCACAGTGCCCCTTAGGATTGTGCTGCCCATAGATTAAAATGTCAAATGCCCAGGGTTTTAAAATAAAAAAGAACAGCTCTATAAATTGGCTATGGAAACCAAATGGAAGCCAGGGAAAAGTGGCAGCTTCTCAATGCTTTGCAGAGGCAGCCCATAATATAGCATGGTATAGTAGTCTCATCTAGCTATTACTGCAGTAATAACTGCTGTGGCTTTGATCCAGGAGGGGGCTCAGATGATAAGACTATAAAAGGCAATCTTTCACTGTAATCCGAAACATGCTTCCTGGGAGTAAGCCCTATCAAGTCAAAGGGACATACTTCTAAACAGACCTACTTAGAATGGTTCTCAAAGCTGGTAAAACTCATTCCTAACCACTACTTTTACCAGGGTATCCAGAAGCATATCCAGATCCAAAAAGGGGGGGGGGCAGGGATTTCTAACCCATCCTTACACATTATGTTCCTATTCCAGTCAACCTTTCTTTCACCTGGTCTGTGTTACATTTATGCACCTTCATCAAGCCTATCACTTAGCTCAAGTAATCGGTCAAGGTCTTCACTGCTTCTCCAAATTCAGCGGAAATCAGAGAAAGCTGGATCGTCTTCTGCGTATTGGCCACGCTGTAACCCAGACCCCCAGAAGACCTTCTCCAGTGGTTTCATGTAAGTGTTGAATAAGCGGGAGACACACTGGAACCTTTTAGACCCAGACCAAGAAGTACAGCAGCAGTCTTGAAGCAGCACTTTCTAAAGCCTCTCTTCCATGAACCACCAACAGCGTTAATACTTTGCTCTCCGGACCTAACCTAACCAGACCACTGAGAAGAATAACACCCTAGAAAGCCACAGAGAGGCCAAAGTCACTAACAGGAATGCACTAGCTATGCTCAGTGCCAAGCGCAGGATAGCCATTAGAATGACCAAGGCAATTTCATTCCTATTCCCAGCATGGAAGGCTGACTGCTAACTTGGCTCGAAAAGCCCAGCAAAAGGGGCTTTCTATGATGGTGACATGAATGGCATCATACACATTGTTACCCTCTGGCTAAGGCAATGATCCTAAGCCCTACCATATCACGGTCTTACCTTTGCCTTGTATTCAACACCAGGTGCTGCATTCTTGCCAAGAGGACGATGGATTCCAGAGCCTCCAGCTGCAAAGGACAGGAGCAATGTCAGGGGGGTGACAGATGGAAGAAATGTGCTCTTTCTTCTCAGCTGTGCTGCAAGAGAACTTTTGGCCCAGCCCTCCACTGGCTTGTAGGCTTGCTAGCAGCCAATACTCAATGATTAGGATCACAGCCTCCATGTGATCATTTATCATATTATTATACTCCTGCATCATGTAGAAACATAAGATGGTGATGAACTCTGTGCATTAAGACTGAGCTTAGGGTCAGCCATTAAACCACTGCATGGTAATGCATAAGTGTAAAACACAGAAATGGGCCTCAACTAAGCCTCAGCCTTAAAGCAACCACCTCATTCCCTTTCCAGGGGCATGAATTCATGAAAAGCTGGCACAGCTCAGCTAACAACAACAGCCACCAAAATTACAGTTACCTTTGTACTGTGGCTGCAAGTCAATCTCCTGCTCCTTGTCATCTGACTCTTCCTGGAGCCGGCGCTTCCGAGCCTTCTTCTGCAAGGGAGATTCCATGCATCGGTTAACCAGAATAACTTTTGCTTCCACCTAGGCTCCAAGTCTTCTAATCCCTTTGGTACTCAGTTTGGCAAAGGCCAAAATTTGTCAGTTAAGCTCAATTTTTTCTGTCACTTAGAAAGCAAACCATCTCAGTAGTGCTGGTTGTGTGTGATTTCCACTGGAGAGATGGTTTTCTGTTAGGACTCCCTCACCCCCGCCCCCAAAGCTGCTGCCAATCCAAACTTCTCATCACTTACACTCCGGATCCCAACTTCCTGCATTAGATCTGCCATCTCTTCATCAACTCCTGTGACAAAGATGACAGACATCAGACGCAGCGATGACTTCAGTTAAGCACACAGCATTTTACTAAGCTTTGCCCATCAGGCTCCCTAGCAAGGTGAGTCAATATACTCTTCTTCTTATAGTGTTATAACCATTGTTCTACATAAATTGATGCTGAATTTTGTAAGAAGATACTCCTAGGTTCTAAAAACCACAATATCCAAGTTTGTATATGTTATGGCCCTTTCTTTCTCTTGGGTAGATTTTGCCTTTAATCTTTCTCTTATACCCTCTAGGTAGATTGCTACCTAGATCTATGTGACTGGATTTAAGTACTTGAGAACTACTCTTTTGAAACCATCAAGTTTTAGAAATAATATGAAACCAATACGCTTCTTATAAAAATAAAAGTTTACTTTTTTTATATATCCCAGACTATCTGCCATTCCATTCCTTTCCTCAAGGCCACCTAGTACCACAAAAAAGCCTGACCCTTGGGCACATTACTAAAAGGGGAAATTTAAATAAAATATCTTGGAATATAGTATTCCTGCTGCCACCAGGAATACTATATTCCAAGATATTTTATTTAAATTTCCCCTTTTAGTAATGTGCCCAAGGGTCAGGCTTTTTTGTGGTACTAGGTGGCCTTGAGGAAAGGAATGGAATGGCAGATAGTCTGGGATATATAAAAAAAGTAAACTTTTATTTTTATAAGAAGCGTATTGGTTTCATATTATTTCTAAAACTTGATGGTTTCAAAAGAGTAGTTCTCAAGTACTTAAATCCAGTCACATAGATCTTCTCTCAGCCTCCACACACAGTTTGCCTGCTTTTGATATTAATTTCTCTCTCAATTACAAATAAGACCTTTTCTCAGGCACACACACAGTTTGCCTACTTTTCCCTGACTGAATGTTCTTTCACAAACACACAGTTCAGGTTTCCACACAGGTTATATTTCTCTCAGACAACATAAACAAGCTCAGGCTGCACACAGCTTGCCTCTCTTGCCCTGACTGAATCTTTTCTCTCCACTCTCAGTCTAAAACTGCATTCATTCCTCCTACACTCTCAGTCATCAACCAATCATATCACTCACTCATCCCTCTCTTTCAACCCCACTCTTCATCTATACCACACCAAGCATTTAAAGACACATACACGCATTTACTTAAAATCATTACAGTATATTAAAACTAAATTATTTCAGCTGCGTAAATCTGAACAATATGCCTAGTGTAGCTTTTTTTGATTAAGGAACTTTATGGTGCTGTGTACAGAATACGTCATGGAGTTACAGAAGAAATATATGGGAGCACTGAACAAAGGAGCTAGAAATGGAAGCTACGGTGGGTGTAGGGGCTGAGTGTGAGAGCCTGTTCAAATCTCATCTTACGTACATGAACTTAGCACATGACCTTAAACAAGCTATTCTCTCTCAGTCTTGTTTCCACCATTGGTTGCAAACATGGGGATGATAATACTGAGCAACCCTGCACAGCTGCAAAGGTATTAAAGGCTTTTCAACACTCGAAAACCATTGAAGTGGTATCATCAGAATTATGACATACATAGTGCAGTAGTCCATTACCAGAAAACCCAGATTCCCACCTGAATACATTCCTAAGTACCTTTAGCCTCTTCTTCCTCTTCCTCTTCACATATGATAAGGCGCCCATCTGCTGACACCTTGAAGTCATGGGTGACTTTCCTAGCCTCACCAGTGCCTGGTTTGGTAGCTGCATGGAGGGAGGGGGAGTACAAAGGGCTTATGTGGAAGCAGAACATTCAGCCCGCCCCTCCTGGCACAGCTATGCATGCCTTATCTTCAACCCCCCCACCCCTAACAATGGAAAGGATAAAGGCCTCAAGCAGCCCAAGTTCACCACCTTCAAACTGGTCCTTACCCAAAACCCTGTGTGCCACGTGCGGGTCAAGGAAGTTGAGGGGCTCATCACCTTCTCCCTCTTTGAGCCAGGCCTGGGCTTTTTGCCTCAACGCCTTCCTGGTCTCTTTACCATCACGCTGTTTGCTGTCATCTTCCATGTCAGAGTCTGAGTCTGCCAGTATCTCCCCCATGCTGCAAGTGGGAGGCAGTGCATGTTGCACTTAGTCAGGTTAAAGGACAAGCAGCATTTCTGCTCCCAAAGCATTTCAGAGTCCAGAATTCCCTCTCACCCTGCCTTTGAAGAGGCAATCTCTCTCACTCCCAGCCTACAGCACCTTCCGTACCTGTCTCCTTTGGACCTTACTGGTGTTCTGTCCTCTTCTACAGAACTAGCTGCCCGTTTCAGAGCTTGCCGTTTGCGATTCCTTGCCTCAGCCTTGCGGATGTTCAGCAGCACCTTGCGATATGACTCTGGAAGCAATGCCTGCACAGGCTCAAAGCTGGGAAATAAAGACAAGAAATCAGAGCCACAGAAACCGAGACCCCCTCCCCACATACACACAACCCGAAGCCAGACAGACTAGCCACACCAAAAAAAATCCATGTGGGACAAATGCAGTTAAATACAAGGAGAACTTCTGGCCTACAACAAATCAGGCCTCTTCTCACTAACCTTCATCACTTGACAGAGAGTCAAGTAAATGTGATTTGGTATAGAAAACTGGCATAAAGTTTAATTGCTCGAGGAGTCATCCCTTTTTCTGGTACCATATAACATCTACCAAAAAGCAGGAACACACAGCTTCTAGCTTTATAAACATTCCTGCTCAGATTTCAGTGCAAGAATCTCAGAGTAATAATCCCCTTTTGACCGAGATGCTTGCAAAATGACAATCCCTTGCACAAGAATTTACTCTCCCTTATCTAAATGGCTCACTTGTTCTTGGTAAGTAGTAAAAATCTTTGCAGTACTGTAAGTAAAGTCTAGCCCCAAAGGAACTGCTTTCAATGGGAAAACTTATTAACATTGATGGATCCTAAATTAGCATCTCAGCCACTTTAAAACTGAACAAGCAAGCGCTCCTAAAGCAACTCCTCCATCTGGACGAGTTAGCCGTTGTCCATTTCCTTGGGGAACTGCTGTCCATCAAGTTAATCAGAAATAAATAATTGCCCCCTGGCTTAGTAATTTTAAAGTCTTCGTACAAGTACAAATTTAGCATAGCAACACATAAAACCAGCACTATATTAAAATTAGAACTGTTTTCTAAAAGCTTTTGTTGAGTTGATGAGTCGTCTGTTGGTGCTTTCCTATCTCTGAGCATTATCAGTGAAGATACCTTGCTAGATCCAAGTGCTCTAGACTTGTGTGATCCTGCAAGCCCCCCTCCCTCCACACCCATGCTTAGTTGTTCTATGCTACTAACTGAGAACAGCAGGTATAGGTTGATAAGACCCCTGTGCCTAGAGAGACTTAGGTGGGGAAGAATCAGCTACATTACCAAGAAACATGGCCTTCTCAAGAACCCCTCTGGTGGCAGTTCCCATCTGGAGCAGGATGATGATGATGATGGTAACATAGAAGAGTTGATGGCAGGAAAATAGAACTCTCAGGCAGAAGCCAAAGCATATAAACTTATTTAAAGGAGGGGGATGGCTACGCATTGTCAAAGTGACAGGAAGGTTCTCTTGCTTTCTGTTGGCCTCTGAAGCTGCTCATGAATCATCTGTAAGCATCAAAATTGGGAGCTGGGGAGTCAGCCACCCACCTCGTAAGGTTAAAAGTGATGGGAATCTATGAGGACCTCAAAGCTCAGGTTCAGGTAAGCCTGCCTGTCCCATAAGGAAAGGGATCAGTAGCTCACCTCATACTGTACTTCTGGAGTGTCTCCCAGCTCAGCAAAAGGTAAGAGGCTGACTGTGTCCCTCCTCTTAGCATTTGTTTACATATCTCATGCTGTGGCAGGAAACACTCATAAGGAGGCAGAATCTCTACTGCTGCTCATGAGCTATCCCCTTCCTCACGCATGCCAAACAATGGAGGTGAGGAGAGGCAACCACGAACGATGTTGGGCCACCAAGGCTAGCCAAAATGTGTAGACCATGCTCCTAGATATAAGTGCTTCTCTGCTGATTTGCAGCCTTTCAGACCCCCTTTGCCAGTCTCCAAAGTGTGACTATTTGTGTGCCCTTAGGCAAGGTGGCACAGTATGTTACTGTCCAAGCCAGACTGCTCAGGAGCACTTTCTTCCTAGAACAAACAGGGGCTGTGCAGTGTGTGCCTGAAGAATGCATTACGAAGGGTGGTCCTTTGCAATTATCCAACATTTTGCATCCTACTCATCCTCCCACCAACTCTGGCACTAACCCGAATTTGCGGATCACTTTGGAGAGAAGGTTTCGCAACTTCATGCGGAAGTGCCGCCTCATGTCATCAGTCATGCCTCCTATGGCTTCCAGCTATAAGCAGAACACCAGCATTAAACTCCAGGCAGATGGCAATCAAGTCCCCCCACTCCCAATCACATCACTTAGGAAACAAGATTCATCAGTCTTTCAGCTCTCCCTCCTGCCCACTCCCTGCCTCCCCTCCAGGGGTGGCTCCTACTGCTTTTTAAGAACAGTAGAAGGAACAGTGTCTTGTGGACTGGACTTAGAATCAGGCAGCAGTTCCAACATGCACACACAATGTGCCAAGTTCTAGACAGCCATTTGTGAAGCAAGGCTAGGATCAAGGAAAAGACTCCCCCAACTCTGTCCCTTTAAAGAAAATTAAAAGACAGGCGAGCTGGAGGTACTCTAATTCCCGGGACCCTCCTTCCCTCAGCCTCTCCCAAATATGTTACCACCACCTCACCATGGTCTGCAAGTGCTGTCCCAACAAAGCTACATCCAGGAGCAACAGCGCCACCTTGAGGAAGCCCAGGGCTGACTTGACAACATCTCGTGTTCGTGAGCCTACCATGAGGCAGATATGCTGCAAAAGCTGCTCCAAAGCATCTGCCCTAATGTGTTCTGCAAGACAACAGAGATGAGCTTAGGAGAGGCCTGCTCCAGTTCTTCAGGTGGTCTCCCACCCCCAGCCATGTTAGGTGAGTTTTTTGGTTTGCTACCTTGCAGGAGGGGCAGAAGATTCACTGACACATTTACAAACCAGCCCTTATGGTGCTGGAACTGAGGGTGCACAGTTCCCCAGTACAGGACTGGTACAGCCAGAGACATTTCCTTGCACAATCTCATGGAAACAGCCATCCTTGCACAAACTCAGCTGAAAGGCTCTTAACTAATTCCAGTGAGAAGGCCAATTCCCAGTTTATGAGGCTATCAGCATGGTCCGGTCAGTTTTCAGCACCCATATTCCCTCACCTTTGAACTCGAAGAGCAGCCGGGCAAGAGCAAGAACAGTGCAGCTCATCATGGTGACTGAGCCAGTCAAGCCTGCATAGACCAGGAGGAGGTAGCGCTGCATTGCATCTAAAGGAAATTGAAAGCTGGGCATTAGTGCATCCCAATCCTGGCTTTTCCCAGTTATTGTAAAAGGCACATACAACCCCATCTAGCCTACTACTAGGGCCTAAGAGATTCTTGAGGAAGGCAGACTAAAACGGTACAGAGATCTCCATGCAAAAGGAAGGGAATTCAAGGGGGAACATGTCTTTGCCTAAATCCAGGTACACTGGAGACAGAGGCAAGAATCACATCTTCCAGAAATTTTGAGGTCTTCTAGTGCAACAGAAGGCAAAGTTTGGGGGCACAGAGATCCATCACGGATAAGCAATATGGGGAAAGAAACATAAATCGAACATAGGACCAATACAGCAATCTGGGAAGAGCAGCAAAGCCCAGGCAAATACTCTGGTCATGGCAAACTCTTTATCTGAAAACTTATGAGAAATACAGGTTCTGTTCTTTGTAACACGAGAATAACAAACAAGGTTCACAAAGCCTTGATTACAGGGCAGAGCGAAGTGCATTCTCCATTTTAACTACTGTGTCGCTGTAGCATGGAACGTAGCATCAGGTGCAAAACGTAGCAGCCTGAGAAATTAAGAAAAAAATTACACTCCTTGTATTGCTACAATAATCTTGAATCCATGTGAGACAAGGGCTGATAAAATCTCAGAAGGTAAAATGGGAGTGAAGTAGGATTTCTAGTGATCAAATAGTTGGTTTAGTATTCTGCATAGCTAACCCCTTCCCATGGTAACAGAATTACGCACAACAGAATGTGTGCAGATTTGATTTGTTCAAGCCTCACAACAACCCAGAAATCAATGCAAAATATGAACTAAACACCTCCCACCCAATAAAATACAAGTAAAATTATGAAGCTCAGTTTGGAGGGGGCAAGCGGTAATAGCAATTATTGGGACAGCTGCAGCATGAGAAGTAGTAAAAAAGACAGGAGTGGAAAGGAGCTAGCAAGGATTTCACTGGAGCAAAAACCTTTCTCCAAACCTCAGCATGTTAATGAAGCATCCCTGAGTGGGCAACCAGGACTCACCTTCTGCAGTTGGGCCAAAGCGCAGGAAGGCGTGACCAATCTCTACAAGCAAATTGTAAGCATTCTTGCGGGCACCCACAGACACCTCCTTGGTGCAGAGTATTACCTATAGACAGCAAAGAATTCATCAGCTAGGAGTTTCCCCAGCTCACTGCATACAGACCATCTTTAAAAGTGCCTGAAACACCAAAACATGATGGTCGTTCCTGTCTCATAAAGCAGAAGATGACTGGAGGAAAGTTTAGATTATGAAAAGTTGATTTGGCATGAAAAACAATATGCCATCTATAGGGACATAGAATAAACTTTGAAGGAAGTGGTATGTCTACAGCTGCATTTGCTGTAGGACTGCCTTTCTACATAGAAGGTGGAAAAAGAGAAAATGCCATTTGCAGTCTAGAGAGATGTGCATTTTTGGAATGTAACTAAATGGAATATATCTCTTGCCCTATAAACTGGGTTTGTTTCAAGATGAAGATTCATCTCCAGGCACCCTCCACATTCTCAGTCAAGAGTGACCTTTCTCTCTGTCCTCCCAGCACATCATCAATTGCCTAGTTCCTTGGCAGCCACCCTCTTTTCCTGTTCTTGCGCCACCTCACCTCTGGCACCAGGGTAGTGACAAAGTCCTCATGCTCTGCCATGAGCTGTTTAACAACATGAAAGAGGCACTTCAGCCGGGGCTGGGAAGAAAGGATGACAACGTGCAAGATTAAAAATGACAGCCCCCAGAATATCCCCTCCCACCCCTGTGCCATACTTCTCACAAGACAACTCTCAGCATCTTTCCCAGCTCGTCTTGCAAAGCAGCACCACCTTCTTCCGAGACCCTGTCCTTACCCTCTTGGCAGGTGAGGCGGCACTGGGCAAGGAGCTCAGCAGAGCACTCTGCAACTCCTTCAGATGACTTTGCACAAAGTTCTGGCATGCAGGCTGCTCAGAGGCACACACCTCCTCCAGCACGCGATACGCCTTCTTCTGGATCCCATGGTCTTTGTTCTAGGAGTTCGAATTGGACACATAATCATAGAGACACAACTTTCATGCATACACAACCACAAACCTCTTGTACTTAGAGGCCTGCCCTATTCTAGTAAGAAAAATGGAAAGAAATTAAAAGTACAACATTAATCAGGATTCTTGGGCCTTAAATGTTTTCCCAGCTGCATGGAAATTGCTACGCCTTAATTAGCCATGTGGCTGATTGTATGGTTCTCTCTAGTGGAAATGGCATCACCTGAAAGTGCTAATTCCATGGGAAGGACCCATATGGTTGGTCCTCTTGCATCACATGGCTGAGTCACTTGAATATTTTCCCTGTAGCAGGGACACAAATCAGTCCACGGACTCTCATGTGGCTGAAAAAATGTCTTAAAAAATCACTTAAGTTGCACAGAACCTGTATGAGGATGGACATCTAACATGAATCCAGGATGACCAGGTATTCAGCTCAGGCAACTAAAGGGTCTTTCCCGGGTCAGATCTGGCTAGAATGGTAACATATCCTACATAAAGGTGTTCTACAGCATCAAGACAGCTTCAGAGAGCAGAAGTGGTCCAAGATAAATAAATATTGATCGGCTTGAATTGGATTCTTTTTCTAAATGGAGGAGAATGCCCATTCCCTTTATATCTAATGGCATTCCTCCCCGCCCCCCGCCTTCGGCAATATCAATCTTGCATTCTCAGTATAGTCAGAGAAGACAGTCAGGCAACAAGCCTTTGTGGATAGGTGAAGTACACCCTCTCTCAGTGGAAGAATAGCTCACCTGCAAGGCAGGCTGGATGGTATCGTAGAGGGAATGGAGAGATCTCTCATCAACATAGGGAGCCATGGCTACAACAAGGTCCAACATGGAGAGCCTGCGGCAGGGACAGCACAGTCAACAAAAGTAAATTCAGGGCGAATCTTTATGACTCTGTGCCTTCTCCATAGAATGGAGTAAAGTGAACTCTGAATGCTGCTCATTGATATGAAGTGTAAGGTCCCACACCTACTGAACGAGGTCAAGTATAGAAAGGCCACACACATTCAAGTAAAGGAACAGCTGGACCCCAATTTTGGGCTGGGCTTTACCTGGTAAATTCTGAACTATCAAGGCTAGCCAGTTTCTCCCTTGCTTTCTCCAGGAATCCACATACCATCTGCAACAAAGATAAGGTTGTCATTCCTAGACAGCCCCTTCCCTACCATGGTTTGGATAGGCCACACAATTCTAAGGTCGACCCACTGACATCCATTTCATCCTAGCCCTTCAGTAAGTGGCACTGGTGTTGTATTTTGCTCACCTGAGGCTCTGCAATGGTCAAGTAGGCTCGGACAGTGTCCAGCACAGAGCGTCTTTGTACAGGGCTCTCACTGGCAGCATCCTGCTGGCTATAAGCATTGAACAGGATGGGCAGGAAGTTCTTTGCAAAGCGCCCAACCTCAGCACGTTCGGCATCTATAAGTGGAGGTAGTGGAATGCAAGGTTGAAGGGACAGACAGAGATGCGGCAAGATACTTCCACATATCCAGGCACAAATCAGCAAGCATGCCAGAAATGTAACATGGTTGTTCCCTCCCTGAGATTAAATATAGTGCAAGCATCTCTCCCACAGAGGGACTTCACCTGTCTGGCAACCCTTATTTATTAGCCTGCGAAGAGCTTGGCAAACTATAAGTCGCAGATCGGATCGGTCACTGATGGCCATTCCCAAGGTGCGTGCCAATCCCTTGAATGAAGCTACTATATCTGTAGGGTGGGTGCAGAAACTGGGCAGGAGGTTCCAGATCTAAAAAAAAACAGAGAAGAGATTATTAGAACAGTTAACTACCTCCTCGCTGCACCAAAAACCTCACCAGCAAAGCCACAAAAGATATAAGATGCACAGCTATGCAGGGCCCTCCTCACCTGGCACTGCAGAGTGTCATAGATCTTGGCTTCTAAGTTCCGCTCTGCTTGGGCAAGGTCTGTGGCTGCAGAAAGACAAAGGATAGGTTGTAGCCACAGCTTGGTTAGATGAGAGAGGCTACTAACACTTAACCTGGTAAAAGAACAGTGACATTTCAGTACTGGGGCATTAGGAGGTTCAAGGCCCTGCAATATTCTTCAACCAGCTAAAAAGAAAAAGTGCTCTCCCAGCAGAGCCAGATATCTGAGTAGACCTGAATAGAAGCCACCTGTGTCCTGAATTCAGGCATAAGACATCAAAATGTTCTTATGCCACAATTTGCAAATATCCATTAAATCCTGTCATGAATTGGCTGCATTCAGACAGCAGTCAATGAACTGAAACTAATCACAAATACTTTATTTATTTCACTTATACCCATCTTCCTCCCAATGGAGATCCAAAGCATCTCATATTGTACTCCTTTCCTCCATTTTATCCTCACAATCCTCTGAGGTAGGCTCGGCTGAGTGTGTGACTGCCCCAGGTCACCCAGCAAGCTTCCATGGCAGGGTGGGATTCAAATCTGGGTCTCCCAGATCCTAGTCTGACACTTTAACCACTGTATAAAACTGGTTCTCGCAAATATAACTTGTTGCTGTGCTAAAACAGACGAGCTTGCTTCTCAACCCCACGCGTGGAGATTGTTTAGTGGGCAGGGAGGGAGAAGTGAGGAACAGAAATCTGGAGCTTGAGCAAACTGGGAAGTTTTCAATCAAGCTTCATGCACAAGAGAAAGGAGGCAGAAGCACAAGGTCATGGCAACAAGCTGTGCTTGTGCCTAAGCCAAATTTAATTACAGCTCACTGCAACACTAGAATCACTGTGACCCGACATTCTGGATGTTCACTCCCACAAGTTCCTGCTTTCAGTATCCAAAGACAAAAAACCAAAACCAACAACCCTGAACAAATATCTAGTGAAGTTTATCTTAGAGACTGATTTTCATTTTCTAGAATCTGGCATGGCAGATTTGCCAATGGCAGTTTCCCCACACAGTTTGCACAGTTCTAATGCAATCCTCAGACGTAGAGATGGAGCTTCTCTCACTCTCCCCTGGGGTCTGTACATTTGTGTTCTAGGTTTAACCTGCCCACACTTCCAATTACCTCTGTTCTTTAGCGTGGTAGTCAGTGGCAAGAAGTAACTGGAGAAGAAGGCAAGGGGTGCGTCATGAATGTGGTCTCGAAGCACAGGGAGGAGCCAGCTGCGAGGGAAATCCAGTGTCTCCCTGTGGAAGAGGACGGGTGGGTGAGAGAACAAAATTACATCACATACACATAAGTGGACCCAGGAAGCACTGCCATTGGATACACTGATTTGGACACATTATTGTGTCCTTCCAAGTACTTTCTGCTTCCAGTCACAAACATCCTGTAAGCTAGTGGAGGTGTGAAAGCCCCAGGTAGTAAACTCCCTCAGCCTGGAAGTATGGCCAATAACTGTTAGTTCTGGAGTAAGAGTCTAGATGGCACAAACAGCTGTAATAGAGATTAAAAGGGCACTGTTTGCAGATAAGCTGGCACCTCTTCCATACCAAACCTCACCTTCCAATGTGAAACAGAATCCCCAGTTTAAGGGATAGCACCGGAAAGCAGCCCAATGCAGATGCCTGATCAGGGTTGCAATTCTACCACGCCCAGGTGGCTCTATGGCGCTAAGCAGCCTCTGCAAGCTGCCTGGAAACACTACCTGCCAGCCAAAGACACCATGAACAAGGAAGGGGGAGATTTGGGACAGCCCCGTTCCCCCTGCAAGACAAACAGAACCTCCCCAAGACCTCCATTGCCTGGATACTGAGCACGGCAAAGGACTACAGCAGAGAAGAATCAAATGGTAAGAGAGGCAGAGTAGAGGACTACAGCACTATACAACACTGAAATGGGGGTGGGAGTCTTTATTACATATAATCACTCTCTAAGGATCTTCACTTCACTCCCCTCCCCACTTCATTCATACACTCACTACATATTTTGCACCACATATAGGCATCTACACATTTTTTGCTGACTGTGTTAGCTACCTAAAATTTGTATTCTTAATCAGGTTTGATCCTCACCTGAGAGGAATGGGCCAGGGTTTGCTAGTATCAAAAGGTGCTCTAAGTTGCTCAATGGTCTGGCGCAACTGTGCAAGCAAGCCTCTCTTCCTCCCTCCCAGCTCCACGATGAGGGGGATGGGTACATCCCTCTTTTGTCTCAAAGGTGTGGATACTGTCTGATAGAGCCTCCACACTTCTACAGGCTTGGCTGACCACATGCTAAGATTTAAAAATGAGCTTGCCAGCTAATGCATGGACCTCTGCCCACTCTCGTGCACCGAAATTACTGATTTATGGGAAGAATTTGTTAATTGACTGCATTCTCCATGAAGTAATGTAATTAAAAAAATACCAAGTAAAATTAAGTAAGAACCATCACTAAAAATAAAAGCAACAGAGTAAACGGTGTAATAAAAGCAAATCAGCAAGGACCAAGCAATAAAATTCATCTTAGTGTTAAGAGCCAAGGCAAAAAAACTAACAGCATCCCAGGCAAAAACAAGGTTTTCGGTTTTGCCTAAAATTTCATAAGCAAGGCACCAGGAGAACCACTGTGGTGAGGAGAAGGTATTCCACCACAGAAAAGGCTTAGTCTTTGGTTTCTGGGTACTTCAGAAGGTGGGGGAACACAGAACAGACCTGCCAATACCTGGCTCACTTGAATCACAAAAATGATGGCTTCAAACGTGGTATTTCCCACCTACAGGAGTATGGTGTGGGAGACAGTAAAGATATAAAATGATGTCTCAACCCTCCCAATCCCAAGAAGGCAGAAATCATACTCACTCTTTGCCATCGATATCTAAGGGCACAGCCTGCAGTACCACCTCTGGGCTCATGGTAGTCACAGCAGCCCCCATGGCTTGGTCAAGCAATACAGTGTGGGGAAAGTGTGAGGAACCACGTAGGTCAGCTAAGGACTGTAGGCACTGCAGGAGAAACAAGAAAAAAACGTGTGAGCGTGAGTGAGTCACACACAGACACACACACACAGATCTTCTTGATCCTCACACTGTATTCCCCTCTATTTGTGCTTTCTTAAATATCCATCTCATTAACCCAGAAATCAGCAACCCATTGCCCTTACTGAGTCTTAGTAATTCTGTAACTCAGAAACTTGCAAGTTCTTACTGTGACAGAAACTTGGACATGCCGCATTAGCTAGCTACTAAGTAAGCCTCAATTCCTTCAACAGTCCCCTTTACCTTTCGCATCATGGGATGACCCTGGCGCCCACATGCCTCAAAGAAAGTCTTCAGAACCTGCAACACAGAGGCCCAAGCTGCATGGAACCGGTATGTCAGGCCTTCTTCCACTACTCTGAAAGAAGAAGAGTGGATGACTAATCAGAAACAGCCAACACTTCGCAAAGCCTACAAGGAACAGAGGTGGTTGCAAAGCAACCCAGACTTTTGACCTCCTGTCAGCCAGCTGGATGACACTTTTTATTACCTGAACATCTTGCAGACATGGGCGGCAGGGCCAGAAGGGGTGGCAGAGGAAACCAGCCCCAGTTCTGCCATGTGAGGGGCCACGCACTCATTGAGCAGAACCTGTAAAGTGCAAATACATGAGGATGCAACATGTGGACACCAGCATCAGTCTGCACTTCCTAGAGGCCAACAGTGCACATTTGCTGGCTCCAGCAGTCCAGAGGCCTCAACAGAGCACATGGATCCCAGCATGCAGTGTTCAACCTCAAAAGTGCTCCATCTCAGTTTAAGTTTGAAGGCCCCACAAAACATAGACAGCTCTGCATCATACAAATGGAAGTAAGAAGAGCACTATACCTTTAGGGTTTGGGCAGCAGCTGACACCACCTGAGCATGCGGGGAAAGGAAAGCGGTCATGGCTGCACTGAAGAGGCGGGAAAGGTGAGCCCAGCATAGCTCCCACTGTAGACTATAACAGAGAAGACCTTTACTACAGATCAACTGGATGGGGGAGGCACACCCTCCCCACCCAAACCTTCCCCATTAATATTCCAGCTTCCATCCTTACCTTGCCAGGTTGATGTGTGCCTGCTCCATGACAGCCAGCCAGGCCAGCAGAGGCTGCAGGTCACCTGCGCTGGGTACATAGTCATACAGAGCCTAGCAGAGTGAAACAGAGAGATTAACCTTAGCACCTCAGGCTGACTGTGCCCCATCCTAGCTTGGTCCAACCACTGCAGTACTCACGGTAATGATCTGGGCATTGAGCTCTGCTGGCAGGCATGATGAAGGCGGCTGGGCAGCAAAGAGATTATGGAAGGCATTCATGGCACACGCCGTTACCAGCTGGGGGTGAAAGCAAATAAGAATCCTTGTGGCGAACCTTCACACAGACCCCAAGATGCCAGAAATGGCACCCCAAGCATCTAACCCCAAGGGACAGGATAAGTACACAGACGGTCAAGGCCACAATAAGGACGGCATGAACCCCAAAGCCATCTCAGTGCCATTATCCCCATCCAAACTCTCTGTCCCGCCCCACACTGAGATGGGCAGAACTCCACAGAGCAAAGGCAGCGTCAGCGAACCACAATGAACGGAGGCAGGGAAACTCACCACATGGCTGAGGGTCATGATGCGCAGCAAAGTCTCGCAACAGGTTTTAACAGATGGGGTGGGCAGGCAAGGAAGCAGGTCACACAGCAAAGTGAGCACGTGCAAGGTGGTGGTGGCCTCTTTCGCACCTGGAGGAGCCAGAGGGATTCAGTGCTGCTGCCTGTGCCAAGAGTCTAGCAGCAAAAGCTGCTTACGTTTATTAAAATATTTATATCCCACCTTTCTTCTTGGTTCAAGGGGGCTTGAAAATGAATAATTACAACTTTAGATTAGAAGCAATAAACACCCCTCAAACCTCCTCCCCTTAAAATATACCTGCCATTCCTACCCTATCAAAAGGCCTGGCAAACAAGCAAGATTTGCAGCACCTCCTGAAGATTTCCAACGAGGGGGCTCTTGTCACCTCTTCAGGGAGCCCATTTCACAGTGTGAGCCATGATGGAAAAGGGCCAGGCTGTGGTCGATACCAACTGGGCCACCCTGAATGGGGGAACAGCCAGCTGGTAACAGCTTGATGACTATAGCTGCTGCACAGGAACGTATGGGAGGAGACAATCCTTCAGATACATGGGCCCCAGCCTCATATATCTAGAGGTCATAACTAGCACCTTGAATTGAACTTTAAAACAAACTGGCAGGTAATGTAGATGTGTCAAAATGGGCAAGATATGTTCCCATCAGCTAGCCCCTGACAACAACAGGGCCGCCGCATTCTGAACCAGCTGCAATTCCCAGGCTGTCTTCAAGGGTGGCCCACTGTATAGCACATCACAGTAGTCCAGCTCTAAGGTTACAAAATAACTGATTAGCATGGTCAGATCAGCTGAATCTAAAAAAGGATAGAGTTTGCAAGCCAGATGACGGTGATAAAAAGTGCTATTAGCCACTGTGTCAACTTGCTGTTCAAATAGCAAGGCTAGGTCCATGAACCCCTCCACACTATTGACCTGCTCTTAAAAAGCCAGTTCCTCTTCACCCAAGTGTTTGCTTGGCTTGAAAACTACAGAAAACCCAATGCAGAACTGAGCTAATCTAACAACAGATGGCTAGATCCAAAGGTGTTGTTCTGCTAGTGTGTCAGCACTTCTATTGGTGGTGGAAGGGAATGAAATTTTTGTCAGTTCCCATTTTCCACTGCATAGGCCCCACTTTGTCCCCAAGAGCCCCACAACCCCCTCAGAAGCAGAATTTTAGCAGATTTAGTGGTCTGTAGCAAGAGGTGGGATGTTTGCAGCTCTCAGTCAGCTCTGGTCATGGCCATCTAGATCCAATGCAGAGTGTTCCAACAAAAGGTGACTGCACAGGCTTGGAAAGGAAGCTACTTCCTTGGAACTACCTCCAATCAAAAAAGGCATTCTGCTAGGGGGAATAAATGAAGCATTTCCCCACAGAGTTCTGGTTTCTTCAATACTTCAGCCAACTGCAGCCTATGAAGGCACTTTACAATATAACAACTACCCATCGATAGCAACAATTGTTGTGAGCAGCTGTAGCCCAAGAACTGGCTTGGCTCTTGGGAACATCATTTAGTGCAACATTCATGAAAATAGTTTCAGGTGGGTAGCCATCTTGGTCAGTAGCAAAAAAGCAAGATGCTACTGGACCCCATTCATGGATATATCTCACTAAGGAAATTCACAGGTGGAAGGAAGAATGTGCCAAGAAAGACAGGGCAGAGAATTAGGGGCAGAATCCTACTATATAAAAGGCAAGCTATACTGGCGACGACTCACTTTTTATCCTCGCACAGGCACATTGCTGATGACTCTGACTTCGAGGCCACTGCGAAACATCTGCCTGCTGCCAGGACTGCCAAAGTGACGGCTTAAGCACTCCTTCCAGTGTCTCCCCTCAGCGCCCTCACATGCTGTCCTCCAGGCACATTGCTGGAAGGGGGCCCACCAAAAGGGGCCTAAGCACTCCTCCCCACACCTCACCTGAGGGTCGCTGAGGAGAAGGTGATAGCCCCAGTGGCTCTGGACACCTATCTGTACTTGCCTGGGAGGGGTCCCTGCTGGATCCTGTGCAGCTTACTCTCCCCTCCCTAAAGAAGCCTGGCTGCAATCCTGAAGGCAGTTTCCTCGGAGAAAGCTCTATTGTCCATGGACCAGAGCATGGCAAATTACTTCCCAATTCTAACAAAATCTTTACAAAAAACATTGTATGCAAAGAAATCTTTCAACATTGATGAATGATTATTATGTTTCATGAAAAAATTAAAAATGACCAACAACAGTTTTTCTAGAGGCTGTTGTATTTGTCACACAACAGGCTTTGTTGCTAGTGGTCCAATAAAAGACAGGAGCTAGAAAAGACCTCATGCAGGGCAAGAAAGGGTGGGCAATGCTAAGAATGAGTGCTGAGCAGGCAAGAAGACTTTGGGCTAAAACACTGCTGTTTTAGTCCAAAGTTTAGCCCAAGGGCCCAAGAAAGAAGAAAGCATCAAGAAAGGGATGCAGAGGACAAGAGCTACCAAGAGGCAGTACAATGTACTGGTTAGAGTATTAGACTTGTGAAGACCATGGTTCCAATTACAGACAAAAAGCTCACTGTGTGACCTTGAACCCTTCCTTCTCTCTCTCTCTTAACAGGCTTGTGGTGAGGATAAAATGGAAGAAAAGCAAGAAAATAGATACACACACTCATATATATACATACACATACAAATATATACATGTATGTATGTATGTATGTAAACTGAGAGCGGGACCACAAGTGACGCCTGACAGATTGGACACTTGCCAGCTTCCCTCAAGTTTTGATGGGAAATGTAGGCAGCTTGGCGGAATGTTGGACAAGTGACAGTTGAAAAGTCCACTGGACAGCAGTCAGAGAGTCAAGCTGCAAGACCAGGATGCCTACATTTCCCATCAAAACTTGAGGGAAGCTGACTAGTGTCCAACCTGTGTCAGGCGTCACTTGTGGTCCCGCTCTGAGAAGCAGCAGTTTAGCAAAAGGAGGCAAAAGACTGAAAGAGATCCTATAAAAAAGGAGACTTGGGCCTACCACAAGAAAACTGCGCACTATAGGAAGGAAGAAGAGACCATGGGCCGGGAAAGAAGGGAAAAGGGACAGCTGACCTTTACGGAATTAAAAACTGAATGCAGGACTTCATCTGTAGTTGTATCTGTAATATGCATGGCCAAGTATAAATGACAGCCACTGAAATTCTAAATAACCAATGCTTTCACAGAGAAAACAGGCACACGACAAAATCTAAACCAGCATGGTTCTTCATACAGTACAGAACAGATCTAGTAGACTAGGCTCTGTACTCCAAATCAGCTGTGCAGTTCCAGAGAGGTGCCAACAGACAGCTCTGGTAAGATGGCTGAACAATTCCTCAAGATGCACAGTTCAGAAACTCACAATAATTTATGCTGTGTTTCCACAGAGGGCTTAGCAAGCCTAATAGGTCAGTGTTTAGATTTCTACAGTGGTTAAAATATTGTGGAATATCTTCCATCTGAATGATTCCCACCCACCCCCATACCTCCAGCTTTCTCAATCTCTTGCACACAGAATTTTGCAGTAGAGGATGCAGCTGGGTGATGTGAGGCAGCCCCATCTCCAAACAGGAATTCACTTCCTCTCAGGACGGAGCAAATACCATGCTGGGCAGCCTTGCGGACCTACAGCAGGGGAGAGGAGCATCAGAGGTTGGTGAGCTGAAATGTAGAACCCCCCCAAAACTCAGCAGTCATATACTGAAAACACGTGCTTGGATCCTCTGGAGTTTTTTTGAAGGGGAATTTATTTATTTTAGATTACTCTGCTCGCCAATTCAAACCTCCCCTCAGTCAATAACCTCACAAAGGATTAAGACACCAAAACAGTGATCTACAAAGAAAAATGGGTTGTATTGTATAAATCAAGCCCAGACACATAATACCTCTTTCAGACTCGTATGTGTAAAGAACAGTTACAACAGAGAACATTATATACCTTAGCACTAATTGTTTACAGAATAAAAGATCAAAAAGGTTAATACAAACATCCCTTCAGAATGACGCATTTCCCAGAACGCATGGTACCTGAGAAGCTTGAGTGACAAGTAAATCATACAAACATTTCAAAAGCCAGCTTAGATTCAAATAACTTCACTGCATGAGTCCAAAGATGCATTAAAGCTTTTAATAACCTAAGAGTTCAGTACAGAAAGACTTTGTTTTGATAGGAATAACTTTTCCCTCCCCTACTAGGTATAGTAAACTCTTCAAGCACCACCTACTTTACTCTACCCCCCCCCCCTTTTTTGCTAGGTTCCCATCTATGCAGAGAAAGAAAGTACAGTGAGAGAAAGAAGAATTGTTATGATTAAAAATCCTTGGCCATGCTGATAACTGCATTCCTTCTTAGCATCTCACAGCTTCTCCAGCACTCCCAAAGTATGTCAAAGATCCTAATAGCACTCCCAAAGAAGCCCAAAGAAGATCAGGCCTGCAGCACACCAGTGAACCCCAAACCCCCAGAGTACCGCAGGGGGCATGACCCTGACACCACGTTTTTGTTATACTTCTGGGAAGAAGCTTGTTCAAGGTTAAATCTTAATCATAATAACCAAAACAAGAGGATGTTTACATTTTGCTCAGTGACTCTTCTCACTTATCCCAAGATCTAGTTGACCTGCAGATTATCTCAGAAGTAAGAAATTGACAGTAGAGCAAGGCTACCTTACGAGTCTGTGCGCTTTTAGCTTGGGTGTATGCTCATAATCACATTTTTGGTAAGTGGTCTAAAAAAATTATTTAACTTTTTTCTATGGGTGGAAAGATTTCCCCCCTGACAGCCCAACTTTCTCACCTCGTCCCTCCTGCTGCAGCCCCAAGCACCCCCTCAAATGCTGCTCCTGCATCCACAGGAACAGCCTTTCAGGTTATAGGTGACCTTTCCGCCTGTGAAAAGGCTCTGGTGGAGCAAAGCCATTTCGCCTAGCTGTCCATTTGCACTGAAATTTACTAGACTGTACAGAGTGCATTGTGCCCAAATAGGGGATCAGCTAACATCTCCAACATGGCTGAGCTGACATCTCCAGTGACTCACCTTGGGCTTGACATGGACAGTAAAGCTGAGAAGACCATGAAAAACTTGCATTGTGACAGGGTAGTTCCAAGCTACTAGATTCTGTCTTCGTAGCAATGTGGCTAAGCAGGAAAGCACCTGACAAGAAGGAGACAGAATATGGATCAACACAGCATTAACAGTACTAGCTATGTCCAGTACATGACGAAGATCAAGAAACATCTCTGCTGCTGCTTTGCAGTTCTCAGAAGGGAGATCAATTGGAATTGCTGATGCACCTGGCACCAGGCAGCAGAACAGCCAACAGGGGCATAACTTTTTAGTCCTGGCCCCAGCCTGGTGGAACTCTCTGTCTAATGAGACCAAGGCCCGGCAGGATTTGTTATCTTTCTGCCGGGCCTGCAAGACGGAGCTGTTCCGCCAGGCATATGGGCGGAGTCCCCCTGGCCAGCTGACGGTGGAATAAGCCCTCCCCACTACCAATACCCCCATTTAGTAATCTCCTTTACTGCTAAGATGCTCTGGAGATGATTAAGGCTGGGTCGGTTGGATTTTTGTGCTATGTTCATGTTTATATGCATTTTAAATTGTATAATTCTGGATGTTTTTATGGTTGTTAACTTATATTAATGGTTTTGTGTATTTTAATTTGTATGTGTTTGTAATCCGCCCTGAGCCTGCTGGTGTGGGGAGGGCGGAATATAAACCGAAAATAAATAAATAACTTGAATTCCAGCAGTGCTCCTTATACATCGTTCAGGGAAAAAGCAATCTGAGAAGCTGGAGGAAATGGTCCCTGAGCAATGGTCCTTCAGATGCAGATCACAATTCAGAATGAGCCCCACCAATTATGACAAGTCCCCCCACCCTGCAAACATATATGCTCTTTTTGCCTCACAGTTTTGCCCCTTTTGAAAAACTTACCCAGCGCAATGCCAGTGTGGATCCTCCACAGGCTTGGGAACCCAAGATCCCCATGAATACCTTGGAGGTATCGGAGAACTTCTTGATAAGCACAGGACCTGGTACCCTTTCAGGGGGGCAGAAAATGGGAGGTGGCAGTATAAGGAGGAGTAACAACAAGCTTTCCACTCCCCCTTCAGAAGTCTCACTTGACTGCATCTAGGCTCGGTGTCCGGAACCCCACACTTCCACACTCCCAGACCTTGGACCATTCACTATCAAAGGATAGGACTACAAGATCTGCATTTCACACATATGGTACCAAAAGTTGCAAAGGAGCCTCACTATTTTGAAATCACCAAAACCATATGGTACCCAAAAAAATTGAAAAGTAAACTCGCTGATCTTGTTGACCCATTGCAAAAGTTCTAAATGCATTTACAATAGGACCAAGCAAATGCAATGGCTAGATCTTCTTTTCAAGGCTGACTGAGTCTTGGTCCTAGTAATGCTTAATATTGTTTTCAGTTTGCATCCTCCAAATTATTTTATACTTCTACCCAAAATCCAAATGCGGGTCATGGTCTGGGTGAAGAACACTCTTTTCACAGTCTTAAAACTCACCGCTTCAGCACTAGATTCAGCAAATAAGCTACAGCAGCCATGGATTCTGGTGATTCAACTGCTTCTAGAGTCGTCATCTATGAAGACATAGCATAGTGGAATGAGGCAACTAGAGGGCAGGTTAGGCACCCTGGAACTCCCCCTCCAAGCAAAGCCTTGCCATTAATCCCAGTGTGTGATTTTCTCTACTGGTGTGACACTAGAGCTCAAATTGTAGTGCATCAGCCCAGACACTCCAAATCCACATGATAACAGGAAACTACAGCAGGCCACCCTTCTCTGAAGAGGATAATAGGAAATCAATAAAGACTACACATTTTTCTTGATAGAAGTTAATTTTTTTCTCCTCCACAGGCACCCACTGGATCCTTACCCAGGGTTCTGTGACCATGGCAATTGAGTTAAACTACACTCAATCATATGTCTCAGTGCTCTGGAAGCTCTAGGTTGCCAGCCCCAATCCTCAACCCTGACACTCACCAGTGTGCCAAAATATTCTGTCTCACTCTCTGTGCCACCCTGTGCCCGGATTACTTCTGTTACAGCAGCCAATACAGCACAGATCTGTAAAAAAAAAAATCCAAAACTGAAAAGCTGGACGCAAAACCTCCTGAGAGGTTTTCCCTCACACACACAAGTACATCATGCTCATTTCTGTGAAAGCTTCCATAGTGCAGTCTATCTACGTCTGGTAGAAGGAAAGATATTCAGAGAGTGGTACCCAAGCGGAGACTTGCCAGAGCTACCCCCTACCATCCCTTTGCTGACACAGCATACACTTGGGTTGTCAAAACAGTTACTGGGTTCGTCTCTCCTCTGCCCTACTCCTTCCTTTGCCAAAGTGGTACCTCTTTGTGAGCAGCAGAGTTAGATTCCCAGAGGCGCTGCACTTTGCTGAAGGTGAGGTTGGTGCAGTCACTCAGGCCACTCAAGAAGGTGGCTGAAGACTTGTGGGTCTTTGCTTCAGCATTGGTATCCTCTTCCATGCAAGACTGGGTAGCCTCTGCATCCCGAAAGGCAGGTAGTGGTCCTGACGACTGCAGCTCATTGTGTAGTTTCAGAGCATCCACAGTCAGATTGCTGTTTTCTGTAAGAGGTAGACAGGCATTCAGTTAACTCTTGGGAGAACAAACATCTCATATCCCTGCAAGGCTGAAGACTTGTAGCTAGATAAAAATCTACTCAGGAAAAGTGACCATTGCCAAATTAGACAGTCCCCAAGTAACCCCAAGAGAAGACATCTTTGCTATATACTGTATAGGGCAGCCACTCCCCTATTCCTAGCAAATTTGATTGCTGTTAAAAACAACACTTCATGCTTATTAGAAACACAGATATTTCTTTCTTTTTACTACCTTGACACTGCCACTGTGGGCCAGAGCACAGACAGAGTCAACAATACCAGTCAACAATGGAAACCTGTTTTTAATATACTGGTTCAACAACAGGGGCTACAAAATAAATGTGAATGCTTTTCAGCAGCAACAGAACACTTTTTCCTCTGCTTCATTCTGAATAAATACATTTTCTAGTGGCATGAGTTCAGCTGGTCTGCAAGAATATGAGCCATGGCACTTCCCCATTACTGTAAATACCCACATTGTCCTATGGGATTCCGTATGTGCGGGAGATGCTCACATATCTCAGAACTTGCCTAAAAGAGCAGGTTCTGAGAGTGCATCTAAGCAAATTAACAGAGTAGCCCAAAGATCCAGCAAGGTCAGCTCACACCCAGTCTTACTTCACATATGCCAGAACTCCTTCATACACGGACCATAAAATATACCAGCTAAAGATGCTTTTCTGCCAATACATGACTATTGCACCCATAAACAAACTAGACTGAAGCACTTTTCATGAAACATAAACAATACAATAGGGGAAGGATTCAGAAATTTCAAAACAAGCAGAGATCAGATATAGAGCTGAAACAAACACATGCAAATTGACATGACATATTACATGACACAGAAACTCCCCAGTAGCAGCATACTTACAAGCAACGAACAGTACACAGCAGTACAGTCTACAGCAGCGATGTCAAACATATAACCTGCAGACTGGATTTAGCCCTTCCAGGGCTCGTATCCATCCCGCAAGCAACTAGGATGCTGGAGGCTGCTCTGGAGTGTGAGCAGGGCATGCACAGTGACGGCGCAGCAGCTCGGAGTTTGCCAGCTGAGGCTTCTGGTTTCCAATCCAGGCTGCAAACTACAACTCCTATGATGCTGTGCACTGGGGGCCCTGGCACCGGTGAGACCACTTGCTCTAAGCGGCAGGGCAGCTAGTTCAAGCTGCCATAGGGGTGGGGTGCGGAGGGAGCTGGCTGGGTGCTGGAGGCAGTGGTAAGGCATGATTCGACTACAAGAGGTGAGATTACTTGGCTCAGATGGGAAGAGTGTGTTTGTGTGAATCTAGCATAGCTCAGATGAATTGCTGGGACAATTTGATGTTGAGATTGTGTAAGTGTCCATGTGCCTGGGGGTTTGGGGGTTGCTGCAATATGGTTAGGCGTAAGAAACCTGTGTTGGGGGTACAGCTTGATAGTGGATCAAGTGTTTTAAGAATCCTATTATTAGTTATGTAGCAATTGCACATGTTTTCTCTTCCATCGCAAATGGCATTCTTGCCTAAAGCATGTGTAACTCATTGCAACCCTGAGAACACTTTCCAGCAACTGAACAGACCTGAGTAGGAGTCTGAATAGAATTTGTTTAGGATTGTTCTCCAATCTTCTATAATAACCATCCTTTCTTGGGAGTAAGGTACTAGTAAAGTTAACAGGACTTCCTTCCTGAGAAAGCTGTAATTCAGAGCGTGCTTGCTGGGGAGTACGGTTCATTATGTGGAGTGATAACCCAGTCCTATGCATGTTTAGTTAAAAATAAGTTTGTTTAGGATTGCAAATTTTCACAGTTCCTGAATCTTGGGCAAGATGCAAGTTTCTTAAGATGACAACTGCAGCTAGTTTTCTCTTATCTGAGTTTCAAGAAGGCTGCCGGAGCAATGGGGGCATAGGTGACCATAGGAATCTCCAACCTAGAGGATACTGGTACACAACTGTTCAATAATATATGTGTGAGAATTTAAATGAATTGGCATATTTGCAAATGTTGCAGGAAAGATAGCATTTATAGGTGAAACTGAAATCTCAACTACATGGCATGGAAATATGTAATAACTTCAGCTCCAGATTTTGATGCAGTAGTTCAGAACAAAAGGCATCAAAGTATTAAACAAAGGAAATACTGCAAGAGTGTTAATGTTTTGTTTGTATTTTGAGTAAAAAATACTATCATTAATTGGGTTTGCCTGTGTCCTTTATAAAGTTTATACGTCAGGGACCTGGCATTATATTTTATGGTACACATGGCCCAGCTCAAGAAAGCAACACTTATGTCAGATCTGTCCCTCTTAACAAATGAGTTTGACACCTCTGATCTGCAGTCCCTATTTCTTTACCACTGCACTTCTCTGAAGTATTTTCTTACAGCACAGTCCTATTGCCTGTGTTTAAAAAGCCCTCTTGAATAACTTAGTTTTGCATAGTTTGCAGAAAACCAGAAGAGTGGGAACTTTCCTGACCTCTTCAGGCAGGCCTTTCTATAAGGGGAGGCCACCACAGAAAATGCACATGCACCGACAACTGTTGATTTTGCCCATGTGCAGACAAAAAACCCGGGATTTGGAGCCAACTCTTCACCTTAAATTCAGGCTCAGAGGAAATAAAGCTCCCTCCCTGCTTCCTATCACACCCCATGCTCTTACTACAACGCCGATATCCACGCGCGTACCCGATCGGGGAGCGAGCAAACGACCACGAGCTGCCAGGCGATAGCGCCGACCCTCCGGGTTGCTGTCACTGCTATGTCCTTTACGCCAACGCTTGAGTTTACCGGCAGAGCCAGAACGCAATTTGCCCGAACGGCCCATACCGACCGGCTCTCGGGCCACAAGAAAACCACGTGCGGCCCCTGACTTCCGCCTTGCTGCACGACCAGTTCCGGGTCTCCAGACCCACGGGGTATTGCAACTTCCTCTTTTTCTTCCATAGATTCAGCAGGGTCCACATTTTCTTCTTGCTATCGTCTATTATTATTACGTTACTGTCGGTTGAATTTCTGCTTGTAACGTAGCATTAAGTTCTCTCTCCTGTCCATTTTAACAGCGTATGGCTTGTTCTTGGGAGACAAATTCCAAATGCCGTAACAAAATGGGCTCATGTAAATCACACTCCTGTAACTTTAAAATGTGGGCGATACGTGGAACTTCCGTAGGCAAAGCCTTTCTTGCCATTTCATGTTCCAGCTGTTGAATTTTGGCATCTCATGCCAAGAAGTAAAATATTGCGGTAGTTGATGTCGAACAGCTTTATTGGATTTTTGGTTTTAAGCTTTAGAATGTGTGCTTACGTTCATCGTCAGAGGATGCATTAAAACTTAAATATCGCATGCAAAAGGTGTTGAAATGAAAAATGCTTGTGTGTGTGTACACACACATACAAGCACTAAGCTATTACTTCATGTATCTGAAAAAACGTTACAAAAACAGTCTTCAAGATGCTGCAAAAACGGCAGTAAAAATGCTTCTACTTAGTGATGTTTGTCATGACATGTTTCTAGACCTTGCTAGAAAAAGTAATTGGTGGGGGGGGGGAGGAAAGATGAGGGGCTGAAGTTTGTAAAAATCATGGCTTCAGTTCTTTAGAAGGGAGAAAAGTCAATTGAAAGAATAAGGCAGGATTCCTTTATTAGGGTTGCCCCCTGAGTTTAGGAAGAGGACAGGTTGATAGTTGGCTGGTTTCTGATTGGTCAGGTTGGTATAAGGTGTGCCTGAAATTTGAACAGGAGGGGGGAGTTTGTAAGTGGCAGTTGGACAATTAGTTCAAGAGAAGACCAAGGGAAACTTGTTAAGAAACACACTTTGAGTCCCAGTGGCAAGTGATTGGTTACTAGAACAACTTTCAGTTGAACATATATAAGTCCTACAAGAACACATTCTTGGGAGTAAGCCCCATTGAATAAAATGGGACTTACTTCTGAGTAGATCAACTTAGGCTTGCCCACTAACCCAGGAAAACTAATAAAACAACGTAGATCCACAGGAGTTAGCTGTGTTAGTCTGTAGTTGCAAAAATAGTAAACAGTCCAGTACCACCTTTAGGACTAACCAACTTTATTGTAGCATAAACTTTTGAGAACTACTGGACTCTTCAATAAAAACAACACTAACTTCTTCCTCCCCATATATCCTGTTCTGATACAGTAATCTTTCTGTTTTTGTTATATTTGCATCTACCACATACACATCTCAATGGGACGTTTAATGACTCGTCGAGGAATGCGCAAGGTTCGAGTCCAGTAGCACCTTCAAGAACAAGGTTTTCCAGGGTGTAAGAGACAACGTGAAATATAATTAGCTTGATTAGAGCAGGGGTGGAAATGCAGAAAATCATCATCAGTAGTGAGAGAACCCTGTGTCCCTAGATGGATCGAACTTCTTGTATTCATGAGGTCAACTGGGCCGCAGCGCAGCAAAGAGAAAGATGGTCATCCTGCAAGCACGAACTGCGCCTGCACCAGCTACATCACAGCGGATAAAGGTCACATTGCCCTTCGCGTGAGCTCCGTGAGCTTCGTGCGTGAAGTAGACGTCCGAAGCTTCCTCGTCAACGCATGCGCACAGCTTCACTGGTCTTGTAGAGAGCACCTACCAATTCCGGACGGTGGTACGAAGTTGCGGGCATGCGCATTATGCACGTTTTAGTACACGGAGGGAGGGGTTTCGAGGCCGTGAACGCTTGCGCAGTACAGTCGTGGGAGGGCTGTGCTTTCGACGCATGCGCCTTGAGCGGGAAAGGGGCTCCTTCTATCTCTTTGGGCGGTGAGAAAGCCGAATCGCTCTTTTCATCCCTTCGGCTCTGATTTGTTTCCGGCATGGCGGCTGCATACAGGCTTGTTCTCATTCGACACGGCGAGAGCACCTGGAACCTCGAGAACCGGTTCAGCGGCTGGTACGACGCGGACTTAAGTCCGGCGGGCCAAGAAGAGGCGCAGCGCGGCGGAGAAGCGCTAAGAGGTGAAGATGCTCTTTGGAGGGGGGGGGAGTTGGTGGCGGAGGGAGGATGCGATGCGAACCTCCCTGAGTGGGGCGTGCAGAAGGGCGCCGGGGTGTAAGGGCTCGGGAGCGGGAGCCATCCCATATAGCCACGTGGGGGCTTTCCTTTCTTCCTTTCTCTCCCGGGGTCTTGCACTGCCCTTGGGCGGGTTAAGAGCTCCGGTGTGTCCGGATTCGCTCCGAAATAAGTCCCACTGAGCCTGAGGGAGCTTGTTCTCTGATGAGCGCTCATGGGGTTGCAGGTGAAGGTGGACAGAAACCGGCCTCGTTAGGGAGGATGCTCTCCTTTCTTGGAGCTTTGAGGGAGTTTCCGGAATTCTGAGTTGGAAGAGGGCCCGCGAGGCCGAGGAGAGCCGCCGCCAGTGCTCATCCCCCCCCCCCTCCCGTAACCCTCTCGCTGTGGCTTGAGTGAAGGCTGGGACTGGAGCCTCAGTTGAATAGCGGCGTCGCTCTGGAAGGGCAGAAATCGCAAAGCAGAGACTCTCGCCCCTCCCCCACCGCCCACGTGCGACGTGCCTCGTCCTCCCTATTCCGAAACGCATGTAGCAGTTTTATGCCTGGGACCGAGACTGCCCTTCCGAGACGTAAGCTAGCTTGTCTGGAATGGACACATTTTCTGGGTTTTCGGTGTAGCTTAGATTCTGATTCCTCTTGCAAGTATGAGAGAATGTTTTGTGTTGCACATTCGCTTGTTGGGTTGCTTAAGTAAGAGGCATGGCCTATTTCTTTCTCTATGAGGATGGGTGATAGCTTCTCTATATGTTCCCTGGCTGAGCCACTGTGTCTGGTAACCATCGTGGCAGGTCATTTTCCCATCTCTCCAACGGCATTGTTTCTACCTGACCGGTATAATGTTCTTCATGCTTCCAAAGAAGAAGCCCAGCAGTAGATTGATATGGTTTGGGATTCTCTTGCTTAAGGAGCAACTGAGCATGTTTCTCATTCCCGTGGGGCACATTGATGGATTTGGCCAAGCCCTTACTGGGAGGATGGAACAGGAGCTGAGTCATTCTGTAGTGCTGTGATAGGGAGAGAACGCCTGTGCACAATTTTTGCTTCAGGAAGGGGAAGAGAGCTGCAGAAACAGCTAGCGCCAGTTTGTCTTCTGCTGGCGCGAGGCAGCCCAACTTTCCTGTTTTGCTTCTGTGCTGTCTGTGTTCCAGGAAGGGGCTAAATTGATCTTAATGGAGCAGTAGCCAAAATGTTCTAGAAGGTGCTCGTATCCATTAACGCCAGCAAATTCTTAGTGTCACCTTGTGTTTGCATGGAGGAGCTGGAATGACCTGCACAGTCCTATGAATTGCACAGTTCTTGCATTCTCCACTGTAACAGTTGAACTTGCAGTACAAAGTAGGGCAATAGGGCACATTAGAAACAGTTTGCTACATTTACTGTACAAAGGATTACAAGGAAGAAGATTGTCAGTGCCACTCTGCAAAGTGAGATGACGGGTTATTTCCTTGTAGGGGTGGGGTGACTGGTTATTTCCTTTTGCACAACGGAGAGCGTGGCTGCTACAAAGCTCCCCCTCCCACACACAATGATTATATAAGCATCACAGCTATCTGCTTTACTGGGTTGCTGTGTAATCTGCAGACACAATCTGGCCGAGTTATGGAACGGTATGGGCTTGTGTGCTGGGTGGCTGGGATGCGCAGCTGTTCATCACTGGAAGCTTGGAGACATTGTTGCGAGACTTCACATCACTGGTGAATTCACTGAGTAGTAGGTGAATTCTCCACCCTACATAGGGCACTAAAATACTGTGGGTAGATGTGGCGTTTCTACAGCAGGCTGCTGTTTCCAAATGTTTAGGGAGCTGCAGGTCCTGAGGTTAGCTGAAGAGTCTGGTGTGGATCACCATGTCACAGTGGTGCTTGTTGTGAGAAAAGGGAGAGGGGCATTTTTTTTCTAAGGCGTTTTGGGTCCCTTTTGGGGAGAAAAGAAAGATATAAAAATATGCAAAAAATTCACTGTAGCCTGATCTCATCAGCTCTCAGAGGTTAAGCTGGGTCGACCTTGGTTAGTAATTGGATGGGAGACTTCCAGTGAAGACCAGGGTTGCAGAGGCAGGCAACAGCAAACCACCTTTGTTAGTCTCTTGCCATGAAAACCCCACCAGAGGGCACCATAAATCAGCTATGACCTGAGGGCAGCATTTCATTTATTCACCTCTGGGATGGGACTAAGACTCAAATGAGTGTCTCTTTTTTTTTAAAAAAAAAGTTTTTTACAATCTGCCTTTCTCACTGAGATAAAAGGTGTATTTCACAATGTAAGTCAAAACAATACAATAAGGTATGCATTGCAGAAATTTGAAGAGAAGCATAAATTGAAATACAGGAATATAGAAAGAGAATCTTTGTCATTTTAGATGCTGGCTATGAGTTTGACATCTGCTTCACATCTGTGCAGAAGAGGGCAATCCGTACCCTCTGGACTGCACTGGATGCTATTGATCAAATGTGGCTTCCTGTCATAAGGACCTGGCGTCTCAATGAGAGGCACTATGGTGGCCTAACGGGCCTTAACAAAGCTGAGACTGCTGCTAAACATGGAGAAGCCCAGGTGAAGATCTGGAGGCGTTCCTTTGATGTTCCACCACCTCCAATGGAGCCCGACCATCCTTTCTACAGCGCTATCAGCAAGGTGAGCTAGAAAGGTGATTATTGTTAGTTGCCTGGGGGTGGAGATGTCAAAGGATTCTTTTTAAGTAGTTGCGTAGGAAGACTCTGTGACCATGATATGACTTCGTTAATTTGTTACTACGTATTTTAATTTAATGACTTCATGCTGTCCTTGTTTTGCTCATTCCCTTGCCATGGCAGTGGAGTCCACTGGGCTGATTTCATCCATCCCCTCCAATTGTTTAGCTCTTGCCCATGAATGACTGTCACCACCCCTGTAGTTTTTGGACGCCCTACAGTTGACCTTGCTGATTGCAAGTCTGGCACAGGATGTGATTGGTGTGTTGTGTACACTGAGAGATACAATAATCCCTACTTGCTAAGGAAAAGCGATGGTCCTTCTGTGCCATTAATGATTTACATTGTGTCCTTTAATGGGCATTTGTATTGCATGACGATGGCAGTCAAGGCTGTTTGCAAGAAGTAGAGACTTCCACATTTACATGTTTGTTACTGACTTAATAATGAAACTGGTCATACCACAAGCCCTATACTGTCATTTTAATCCTAAGCATTTTAATAATAGAATAATGCACTAGTTCATATTAATTGTGTTATTAAACGCTTAGATTAGAATGCCAGTTATATGCAATGAAAAGCTAAAAACATTCACATTTTTACCATACAAGTTGATTATAGTTACACTATTAAAAGAAGCACTTTAATCTACCTTTAAGTGAACCTGGGTCTGTATTCATAAGTGGGTGCATTTTACTAAAGACAGGACACTTGTGATTCAGAAGGTGTAAGAGCCAAAGTAATATTCATAGCTTTGGGCTACACCACAATCATAAACGAAGAGAGCCTGCCCCAGAAAATAATTCATTGATGAGCGTGCTACTGTTAAATAAAAGTATTGTTAGTGTGAAAGGCCAGAGACCACAGCAAGAACAGGGAAACTTTTGCATAAGCAACTGTAAAGTGTCTGTTCTAAGTTATCAAGAACAGCAAGAAATTTGTTCCTTAGGTCTGATCCAGCAGATGGCTCTGATAGACTCTAAAAAGCAGCACAAGCAAAATCTAATGAGTACGACCGCATATTTGTCTGCAGGATCGTCGCTATGCTGACCTCACTGAAGATCAGCTGCCTACATGTGAGAGCCTGAAAGACACCATTGCTCGTGCCCTTCCCTTCTGGAATGAGGAAATTGTTCCGCAGATCAAGGAGGGCAAGCGTGTGCTCATTGCTGCCCATGGCAACAGCCTCCGTGGCATTGTCAAACATCTAGAAGGTGAGTTTGGACATGCCTTGTCTAGTCACATTAAAATGGCAGGAAGCCTGATGTAGCTCAGGTACCTTCTAACAGTTGTTGGGAGGAGTTATAGAGCCAAGCTCGAGTGATTCATCCTTCATTCTTGCAGGGATGTCAGAGGCAGCGATCATGGAACTCAATCTGCCCACCGGAATCCCCATAGTCTACGAGCTGGACAAAAACCTGAAGCCCATCAAGCCCATGCAGTTCCTGGGGGATGAGGAGACTGTCCGCAAGGCCATGGAAGCAGTGGCAGCCCAGGGCAAGGCCAAGAAGTGAAGGGTGGAGCAGGCAGTTAGTAGATCTCCCCCCCTTAATCCCTCCCCAGCACACATTTGCCACAGCTTGAGGAACAGGATTGAAGAGCCAAAGGAGGTGAAGTTTCTTGAGACCATATCCTTTCCTTCAAGACCAATATCCTTCCACATTCATTCCTCTCAAGTAGGTTCTGGTGAGAACCATAGGGATGTGGTCCAGCAGGGGCTCTGGAATTGCATCTAGTCAATTTACAAGGCTGCTAAAATAAAAAAGGTATGGGGGGGGGGGTCCTCAGGTATTTCCAAGAGAGCTTTCCTACCTTGTTCTGTTTCATGTAGCAGCTGTCATTTAAAAATCGCTTGGTTTAAGTGTTGCTTGACTTGATTTGGCCATTCACAACTTGCTAGAGCAGCAATACATCAGAGCACAGTGGGGATGCAAGGACCCCACTTGTTTTAGGGCTTTGTCTTTTTAAAGAAAGTGTTACTGAAGGGCCATCCCAAATTTTTGAATTGTCCCTGGAACTGTATTTGGTTCGGTGTTAAGTAGCAATGGCCACCTCTTATTCCATTGCCATCACACAGTCAAGAAGGGATGAGGCTAGGGAAGGGAAGTGCACCCACCCTGGAATCTCCAGATCTAGTCCCTTAATCTTGCTATGTAGTGCCAGTAAACCCAGATACTGTGTATCATTCTGTATTTCTCACCCCCACAATCTCTGTGATATCTCAACATGTCTTACTGGAGCTCAGTGTACACTGGCTGAACGTGCCCTAGTCTCAGTAAAATAAAGGAATTATGTGCAATATCTGCTGTGTCTGTGTCACAGAAGGAATTGGAGTTGAGGCAGCATTTACTTTACAAATGAAAGCAGCATCTGACGATCTCTACGGCAAGATACCACGTGTCCTAATTTACACCTCAGGCGTCAAAGGTTTAGGGGCAGAGAGCTGAAATGGCTGGCCTGCAAGGCTCCCTCTGCTCATTAGCAAGTGGTATACTGTATTTATTTAAAAGAAATATTACCCTGCATATAAGATAACACTGTTTTCTAACAGAGTGATGAGGTAGCTGATGGAAGCATCAATGACTGTGAAATGCAAGTAAGGAAACTCAGGGCAGCTCCTGTGATTGCTTCGTGATCATTTCCAAACAGGCTGTACCCCTAACCTCTCAAGCAGTTTACTGAAAAGGACAGTGTGGCAGGCCCTGATAATGCAAATAGATTTAGAGTGTGTGGGGCTAATCACAGGCAACGGCTCTCTGGTGACACTATCCCACTTAGAGCTGCATATGGAAGTTTCCAGGGTCAAAGTAAAAACATTTCTTGCCCTTGTCATGCTTCTCAGAATTTCTTCTTAAAGCTTGCTTGCAGGGAACCTCCCAGAGAGTAGACTCATGGGTTGTTGCTTCTGGATGGAGTTTCCATGCATTTTTTTGATAATACCATGAAGGTACAGTGGAAGAGTCAGATTCTCACTTGCTAAACAAAGTGATTGAAGGTAGTGTAGACAGCAGATTCTCCTGTTACGCCTGTAAACATAGAGTCCACAGATAGCAGTTTCAAAGCCTCTACTGTCATCCAAATCTATATAGACAGCTTGTCAGACCATCTTGCCTAACATCACATTTTTTGAAAATAGGTTTTGCGAACAGTCCACTAGTACCGTCCTTGGATGCCATTCTGCTCCAGGCAGAAATGTAGGAAGAAATTGGAAGCTACAGAAGAGGTTATGAACAATGATAGAGTTTCAAAGGCTAGAGTTCCAAGTTCAGTTTCCTTTGAAGGGAAAATCTTCACATTTCCCCTGAGACGATGCTCTTACAGCAAAGGAAGGAAGAATACAAGCAGCCACATCCCTTTACATTGCTATGGTTCTAGGAATTACTAAGCCCTAAAATTTGAGTCAGGGAAATATAGATACTATGGAACAGAGTTTATTGGTTTATAAAGCAGTACAATTAGGACATAAAAATAGAGGAAACGGGTAAAATCTTTTTTCCCTGGGGCCTTCCAAAGGCAGAAGGCAACATAGGGATTGTGATGTTTATTTCTGTTGTACAATTAGCAGTGACTCAAGAGGACTGTTTCCGAGGTTTCTTTCTCTCTACCCTGGAGTAATTCTTGCCAGTACCAGTTATACATCTTGGGGTATGTGCCATTTAGGTCTGTAGAAACTCAGGCTGTACCCGGGCTACCTTGCGCAGTTCCTTGGCATGTGTACTGGGACACTGCATTTCACACCAACTGATTGGCACCATCCGTACATCTGAGATCAAAACAAAATTAAGTAACTATCCAGTTCATAATATGTTATAAAACACCATCTCCTGCAAAAGAAAACTCCTCTACCAATGAAGAAACCCTATGACCAGTTCCTACCATGGCTCATGCTACCTTAAGGGAAATTTGGCTGCTCTGCTTACATAGGATCCTCAAAATGCTGCACATATCTCATTATCAAAAGAGGGTCCCCGTTCTTTTGCACTTACTCCACAATATTCCAGATCTTATGTCCTACCCATGCTGACAGTGATGTTACTAGGGCAGTCAAAACTTTCTACATAACCATAGGTGCAAAAAGTTGTGGCCTGGAAGATACAAGGGAACGCAATACATTTCACTATTACTACCAGTTTGTGCAGAATGAAAGTGTTCTTACCTGCTTCACTATGAGCCACCACTACACCCAGCTCATTCTCTGCTGTCGTCAGCAGGTAGTTAGACTGTACATCCCCCAACGAGATCTAGTCTCACAGGCTAGGTTAAGGCAAATTGCTTCAAGGTTTCCACTCCAGCTAGGAGTTACAAACTACTAATCGAGGCATCAAGGAAACAGGAAAAGGATACAACTTTGGCCAGAACTATGTCTCCTGGACGAAAACTCTTGTAAACCTCTACCTGCCAGCATGTGGGGAAGAAAGAACAAAGTTTTAGGACTACTCCAAGGGTCTTATATTATGGAGAAGGTACATGGAAACAAGGCTACACTGTATATGAAGAAACATTAAGGTCATTAATGTGATCTAGGATTTTTTAAATTATTATTTATGAAATTTATAGTCCGCCTTCCCCGTGGACGGGTTCAGGGAGGATTACAACATACAGATAAAAACACATTGATAAAATGGTACATTAAATAATGATAAAAGGCAGCTTTAACAGCATAAAAACAAACACTGCACTATGTCCCAGGTTGACTTCACCCTTCCCTGCCAACCACAAGGGAAGAGAGGGGTGGGGATGTGAGTTGGTGTGAGATTAGCCACGTTCCTACATGGAGCAGATGACTCAATATAGCCCCCCACTAATAGGAGACAGGCAGGGAGGCCAATTGGTGAATCTGAGTACTGGCCTCAACCAAATGCCTGGCGGCACATCTCTGTCTTACAGGCCTGCCGGAAGGACACAATGTGTTGGCGGGCCCGAGTATCCTCCGACAGAGAGTTCCACCAGGTTGGGGCCGGGGCTGAAAACGCCCTGGCCCTGGTTGAGGCCAGTCAAGCCTCCCTAGGGCCAGGGACCACCAGTAGATGTTTTCCTGCTGATCTAAGCACTCTCCGGGGTACATATGGGGAAAGGCAGTCCCTCAGGTATGCCGGTCCCAGTCCATTTAGGGCTTTATAAGTTTAGAACAAAACCTTGAACCTGATCTGGAACTCCATGGGGAACCAGTGCAGCTGCTGCAAGGTTGGAGTCACGTGTCCCATACAGTGTACCCGCCAGGACATGCAGCAGCATTCTGGACCCGCTGCAACTTCTGGGTCACACCAAGACTCTTGACCGCTGGTACGGGCACAAGTGGTGCCCCATTGAACGCTGGGAACTGGATCTCCCTATCCACTGCACCATGGCCCAAGTACAGGACCTCCGTCTTTGTAGGGTTTAGCATCAGTCTACTCTGCCGCACCCACCCAGACATGGCCTCCAGGGCTCTATTTAGGGCACTAGGGGAAGAGCCAGGCCGGTCATCCATCAGCAGATACAACTGGGTGTCATCTGCATATTGGTGGCAACCCAGTCTGAAACTCCGTACCAGCTGGGCAAGGGGGCGCATATAAAGATTGAATAACGGGGGAGAGTATTGCCTCCTGAGGGACACCGCACACCAAAAGTTGGCATACTGATAGCCTCCCCCCAAGCACCACCCTCTGTCCCCGACTGTGGAGGAAAGAGACAAGCCACTGCAAGGCAGTCCCTCAAATCCCCACATCGGCGAGGCAGTGGGTCAACAATTCAGTCGACCATGTTGAACGCTGCTGAGAGATCTAGCAACACCAGCAGCGCCGCCCCGCCCTGATCCAGCTGCCTACGGAGATCATATGTGAGGGCGACCAGCACTGTCTCAGTCCCATGACCCGGATGGAAGCCAGACTGGAATGGGTTCAGGACTGATGTGTCTTCCAGGAAGACCTGCAGCTGCTCCACCACTGCCCGTTCAATCACCTTACCCAGAAACGGGAGGTTCGAGACTGGGCGGTAACCAGATGGATCAGTGGGGTCTAAAGCTGATTTTTCAGAAGAGGCCTCACTACAGCTTCCTTCAACGCCCTGGGGAAAACCCCCGAGCTCAATGATGAGTTAATAATTACCTCCAATGGGGCCCTCAGCCTATCCATGCTGGCCATAACCAGCCATGAGGGGCAGGGGTCCAAGGAGCACATAGTAGGCCTCACCAGCCACAGGATCATATCAACATCCTCCTGGGAGACTGAAGTGATCTAAAGTCAGACCTGAAGACGGCCAAGGGATCTCCAGTTCATTTACTGTGTCAACCATGGCTGGTAGGTCACGGCAGAGACACAGGACTTTGGTTGTTGTGGATTTTCTGGGATGTATAGCCGTGGTCTTGGCATTGTAGTTCCTGACGTTTCGCCAGCAGCTGTGACTGGCATCTTCAGAGGTGTAGCACCAAAAGACAGAGATCTCTCAGTGTCACAGTGTGGAGAAGATGTTGGCAGGTAATTTATATCTACTCAGGAAGGTGGGTTTGGGCTGAGTCATCCTGTAAGAGTTTCCCAGGGTGTGGAATGCTAATGGAGGGAGGCTTCACTGTATCCTGAGGAGGTTCTTTTGCATATGGATTGGTGCTTGATATGCTAATCTTCTCTGCAGGGCTATTGTAGGATGTAGAGTATTTTGTTAGCCTGGTGTTTTTCAGGACTGGAAACCATGCTCTATTCATTCTTAAAGTCTCTTCTTTCCTGTTGAAATTGTGCTTATGCTGATGAATTTCAATGCCTTCCCTGTGCAATCTGACGAAGTAGTTGGAAGTGTTGCCCAGTATTTTAGTGTCCTGGAATAGGATACTGTGTCCTGTTTGAGTTAGGCTATGTTCAGCCACTGCTGATTTTTCTGGATGGCCAAATCTGCAGTGTCTTTCATGTTCTTTTATTCTTGTCTGGATGTTACGCTGTGTGGTCCTGATGTAAACTTTTCCACAGCTGCAGGGTATGCGGTATACTCCCACAGAGGTGAGGGGGTCTCTACTGTCTTTTGCTGATCGTAGCATCTGTTGTATTTTTCTGGTGGGTCTGAATACTGTTTGTAAGTTGTGCACTACAGAGAAG
This sequence comes from Eublepharis macularius, assembly GCF_028583425.1. NCBI lineage: Eukaryota > Metazoa > Chordata > Lepidosauria > Squamata > Eublepharidae > Eublepharis > Eublepharis macularius. The sequence continues at coordinate 64,341,074 of NC_072795.1, read as the reverse complement.
ATTAGCATATCGAGCTCTGGGAAAGTCTTACAGGACGACTCAGCCCAAACCCACCTTCCTGAGTAGATATAAATTACCTGCCAACATCTTCTCCACACTGTGACACTGAGAGATCTCTGTCTTTTGGTGCTAAACCTCTGAAGATGCCAGTCACAGCTGCTGGCGAAACGTCAGGAACTACAATGCCAAGACCATGGCTATACAGCCCGGAAAATCCACAACAACCATTGTCCTCTGGCCGTGAAAGCCTTTGACAACATATCAGACAGGACTTTATCTGCAAAAAAGCTCCCAAAAGCCTCACAGCTAATGGCTGAATTCTCAATTTGGCAGTCTACCTGTGACAGGGAGACCAAAGACTGAACTAACCAGTAAACTCTCAAAAGTGTAGGAATGAGGCCATTCAGCTGTGCCATTTTTTGAGAGTTTGGGTTTTCGGTAAGAAATTATCCAAAGTTGAAAAATCATTTTGGAGGGGAAGAGGTCAGGATATATATTTTCTAATAAATTAATAAAACACGTATTAGTGTCTGCCTTCATTAGCTGCACTCATATGTTGTAATTGATACATTCATTCCACTGACCTTGTCCTTCTCTGTAGCTCGGATATCTTCTCTCCTGTAAAGGGAGACATTGAGACCTTATCTTTGACATCCCCTTTCTTGCCTGCTGTCCGACCCTATAAGTGAACTGATTGTAACGCGATTAGCTTTCTTTAGGAGGGAGGGTTAGCTACCTTAATAGGTAAACTTCCTCTGGAACAAGTAAACCTGTGATCCCCAACATTGTGTGCATGGGCAACATGGTGACCTTTGTGTTTCCTGGCACCCATTTCCTTCTCTCCCAAAGCAAAGAGCCAGTCCTGGCTTTCCTCCATCTCAGCAGAGCGGGAAGTATGGTAGAAGAGCCAAGGAAGTGTCACTTTTGCCAGTTTCCATCATAGGAGGCTGCTTGGATTGGAACCTCCCAATATTTTGTTACTGTTCCCAGGCTTCACGGCAGCCATTTTGTGCTGACACCAATTTCAAAAATGTCCACAGGTCAGCAATGTTGAGGGCTCCTAAAGCAACCTGTGAACTGCTGACAGATGCTTAGTCAAAAATCACCGATTCCTTAATGTTCACCAGCATTCAAGCTGCGAGAATTAAGGCATGGTATTTATAAGGGATATAGGCCTAATCTTGCCAAGATCTCTTCCTACCGTATTGTTCCACGGAATGGGGATTTCAGTGGTGTAGAACCAACATACAAGATGTGAACCTTTGCAAAACGTGAATTAATGCTGCAAACCTGGAGAGAAAAGAGAATGGCTGTATGTCATTGTAAGAAAAAAAGTAAAGCATTTTTTGTCTTTTTGTATTATTTAATATTTTTGAATATCAAAATATCAAGTCAAAAGTTTACTTAAACATCAAAATAAAATTGAAATCCAAAGTCAATATAAGGTTTCCTTTCAGTGTTATATTTGGATTTTTTGTAGTATTTCAAAATTTTAATTTATTCCACAATTTCTTGTAGAACCCCTGCTGACATCCCATGGAACCCTGGCAGGGAAACAGTGCTGTAGAAGGGAAACATGCCATATCTCATTGCTTAGTATCTTCTTTCCCCTACCTCCTGTACCCCCTCCCTATCTGCTGAGGACAGATGTCTGCCAGGATCGATTGGGCTTGTGGAAGAACAAACTCAAGGGCTCATGGCAAATAATCTGATAACCCGTGTATGAATAGAATACAACAAAGGAGACAACGCTGCCCATAAACTACAGTCAGGTTTGTATATGACACTGAAGATTTTCAAGGCTTGCCTCTTGACACATTAGTAACCAAATTAAGGACAATTCTATCTCACCTAGCAAGATCTGCCAAGATTACCTTACATGTCACTGTAGCCCCCACATCAGGTAGAAGTTGAGAATCTACATCTCTCATTACAGAGACCACTGGTAGCTGTAGAAAAGCACAGAAAACTATCCACTGGTTGCATTGCATCAGGCTGTCTGCTGGCACAACAAGCTAATAACAACAATAACAACATCATTCAATTTATATACCGCCCTTCAGGGCAACTTAACATCCACTCAGAGCGGTTTACAAAGTATGTTGTTATTATCCCCACAACAAACACCCTGTGAGGTGGGTGGGGCTGAGGTCATTCAGCTGGCTTCAAGTGGAGGAGTGAGGAATCAAACCTGGCTCTCCAGATTAGAGTCCTGGCACTCTTAATCACTACACCAAACTGGCTCTCAGGTGTCTTCTGGATTTCCATAAGATCACACACTGATTTTTGTCCCACCCACAAGATTTGATCCTTCCCACAGTGTCAAAGCATACAGCATATCCAGCTCAACTGCTACCAACACTTCCTTCATTTTTACCATGCCATTCTCACTTTTCTTCATGAAACAACCTGCCAGAGAAGCAAAGATAAAGCCATGATGGGTGTAGGTGCCACTGCCAGGGGTCCCTTCCTCTAAGCTGCAGAGTCTCTCACCTAGGGAATACAATATAAATGCAAAGTCAGTGATAAAACTCCAAGCCTATCTGCCTAAGATAGCTTGTTTGTCCAAGCTTTCCCTGTGGAACCTGGCAAAACTTTGTAATGTGATGGAGGAATCAGAAAGAACATTGTGAAGTCTGGCCTATGGAATGTTCAACACACAGTTTGCATGACTTCACAAACGATTTTAAGGCTACAGTAGATTAAACAGGTGAAGCTGGCGCCATAGTGGAAGCAGGATCAGCTTAACTGTACCAAAACCAGCAAGACTAACTCTGTGATTTTAGGCATATTCAGGTGACACAGGAAGATGTATGTGCAGTGTTATTTCTCCCCCTCCCCAGTTTGGCAACAGAAGTGGGGAAGGATTCTCATTACTAAAAAATACTAAAGGGTGCTGAGGCTCCCTTAAATGGTATTCGGCAGATCTTCCTTCCCGTTTATCCATCATAAGAAGATGGCAGCCTGTGGCTCTATCCCTCTCTCTGCTCTCATGGGGAGAGGGGAGGAAGCCAGAGCAGCTCCTGAACAAAACCTCAAGAAAGTCTCCTGGACTTAAACAACTTTCACTCCACCAGCCTGAGCATGAATCATTCCGTACCAACAGGTACACTTTCTGGACACCCTGTAACTGGCACATGAACACCACTTTATATTAAAAACCCAATGTTTGGCATAAAGATATCCGGATATTACCTGGGGTATATAAAACAATCGATTGTCTATAGCCAAGCATTACATTACAATCACATTTGTTCCAATCCCTCAAACAGATTCTCACCTGAAAGATTTACAACAGGCATTTTTTAGATTACTCATTCAAAAAAGTAAACAAAGCCAGAAGTAGCCTACTACAACACAGGCCCAAAGGAGATAGTAATAATAGAACACCAATAGTCGCCTATGACTCATAAATCAGAGCATCCACAAGGATTTGTTTGGATAATGATATTCTCTCCCACAGGCCTTGGGTGGCAGTTTTCCTTGCTAACCCTAAACAACTTCTCATCGAGAACTACAGACCACCTAACAGATGCATATGTAGGAATCAAACCCAGTGACAAACCTAGATGCCATTATTGTCCCCACTCAGGCAATATTACAGCTACAATAATAACATCAGCCGTACCATTTTGGGCTCATACTTCAGTTTAATATATGCCACCAGGTGTCAACTATGTCCTTGTAATCTCTATTCTAGACATGTAAAAGAATAAATGGACCTAACATTTTAAAAATGTTCAGAAACAAGCAGGGAAACATTTTAACCTGCATGGACATACTGCAGCTGATTTAAAGGTTATTGTTCTTCAAAAGAATTTCACAGATAGGATCTAAGATCACAGTGCGGAATTAGAATTCATTCACATATTCAAGACAGCATATCCCTGACCCCACACTTAACAGGGAACTTGGATTTCAGACTTACGATCAGTGCTAACATCTCATATACCCCATTCCTTAAAGCTGTCAATTTATTCTGTATTTCATGCTTCTTTAGATTTGATATTCATTCTAAACTGCTGTTGTCCTAGCTAAGGGATCTTGTTTTAACACCAGCCTTCCCCTATTTAACCAAGCCTAATGGATCTATGTCGAGGAAATCAGTCTGACTCACAAAAGTTCAGGCTGGAATAATTTGTGTTGATGTTTATGTTACTACTGAACTCCTGTGTAATTTTCCCACAACACACTAACACTCTCTGGAATTATGGACAGAAGTATAACAACGGCTAATGGCACTACAGTTCCCCTTTCCTGACTCAGAAGTGTCAACTCTTTCCTTATGGCTTTTCACCTGGGTCCCTAATTCTTTGAAAGCAGTACAGCTGTCTAAAGTGTCTTGCCTTAGCTCCTTTTACAGTCTTTTAGGCCCTTTGCTTTTAGATGGCCTCTGATGCTTCTGACACCCACCCAAGTTCCTGCTTGCGCCTGCTGCCATGTTGCTTACACATGGCACCTGGTTCAGCAACTACAGTTGCTAGTTCCAGGTTGGGAAATTCCTAGACATTTGGGGGAGGGGGGATGAACCTGGGGAGGATGGGGTTTGGGGAGGGAGCTCAACCAGGTACAACAACATCGAGTCCACCCTCCAAAGCAGCCATTTTGTCCAGAATAGAAAAGAGTCCAGTAGCACCTTTAAGACTAACTAACTTTACTGTAGCATAAGCTTTCGAGAACCACAGTTCTCTTCGTCAGATTTTGTCCAGAGAAACTGATCTCTGTAATCTGGAGATAGTTATAATTCCAACCCATTTCTTCCCGCTGTTTTAATTCCCTTCCCGCCTAAGCAAGAAGACAGATCTCTCCATCTCCCGTTCTCACCTACATTGTTCTGCGCACTACGTTCTCTTGCAGATAGAACCCGCTGAAGGAAGTTCGACCCTGGTTCGGTCTAACAGCTCGCACGAAGCCGAGCCCGACCTTCCTCCCCTTCACTCCCGCACGCATTTGCCGCCCTTTACTCACCGGGAACGCAGTACCGCGCCGGGGCCATGCTGCCGCCACTGACGATAGAAAGAGAGACTCAGGCACCAGCTTCCTCCTCAGTTAGACCGCCTGCCTCTCCGAACAGCTGCAAGTAGCCATCTCATTCGCTACTCCTGAAGTCACGTGATCCTAGCGCACACTTTCCAGTCGCTTCGGTTAACAGATGGCGAGAAAAGTAACGCTAAGAGGGGGACGCCTGGCCGTCACCTCGCGATGCCTGATGGGATTCGTAGTTCTATGCGGAGAACGCATGCGCGATGAGCTTTGGGCAAGGGTGAGCTGGAGGCGAGATGGCTGGGTGGATGCGGTGACGAGAGAGCGGTTTGTCTCGTCCTGGAGAATGGCGGCACCGGGTAAGGGGAATCCTTCTCACGTTGTGTCGCAGAGGTGCATGCTGGAGTAGATTTCTTTTATCCCGGCAGGCTTTGACCGTTCTACCTCTCTCTTCGTTGCTGCTGCTAGGGGCACAGCCTATGGCTAACACCCTGCTGCCTCCCCTTCCTTTTCTTTTTTGTGTGTCTGTGGTTGTGTGATGTGCTGTGAGACACAACTGGAGGTGGATCCCTGCCTAGCTTATTCTCTCGCTGTTCCTTGACTGTACCCTTAGCATGCCTGTTACAATGGTCCCCCTGGGAAGGCAAAAGATCCGATGCTTCTGGGTTTGCATCTACTCTCCCTCCACTTCCCAAGCCTCTGCAAAGGTTGATGGAGGATATTCATTCACACACACAACCGAACACTCACGCCGTGACCGTTTCTGTGGCTGTTATCCGAGTTGTCATGCCCCACGGAACTAGATGTTCACGTGAGGGTGGAATTACAACGTGGGCTAGCCTTTCTTTCATAGAGAATGTTGAGACTACAATATCTCTCGGGGAGGTCTCCCGCTACAAAGCGTATTCCGACTTTCACCCACGCAGGCCCGATGAGCATCTCAGTTATTAATCTTCCCCCGGTGAAGTTTTTCTGTGTTGCCATCTGTTAGAGGGTGATGCTGGCTTTGAAAAATCACTTTTAATCTGTTCCTAGGAATTATGCCAACTCTGCCCAGCTGGCAGAGAACAGGCAAGGTGAATTGGCTGCTCTCAGCAACAATGCCTGAGTTTGTATATTAATATATATTATAATCGCAGTTGGAACAGGCTATTGGGCTTGAATCCCCAGTATCTAGGCTCCAGCCTAGTTCCCTTCTAAAAATGTAGTAATGTGCAGCAGTCTTATCCCTTCTTAACTTTGGATAGTGCTACTGTATACTGTACTGCTATTTTAATTGCCAGAAGAATCTCTTTCTGTTCTTGTGAATTAAGATGAACCAAACGGGATTGTTAGGTTTGAGATGTGAGACTGTAATGAGAGAGAACAGTCTTCCCTTGGATAGTACAAGAACATTTTTTTACTTTCATTGTAGCTGCTTCAGACTGCTTCTTGCAATGTAGTATTGTAAATCAAGGATTTGAAATGGGTAGGGGCAGCTGCCAGTAAGACTAACAATGGAGTCTGGAGTTTACTGCTGGACTAGGCTCAAGCTTGCTAGCCTAAGCTTGTGAAATGCTCCATTCCTTCTTGCCTCCTTTAGTTGCTTTGTGCTGTTCCTTCCTGCCACCCCTTGCTCCATGCTCAAGGCCACTGCCCCATGGGGTTCACAAGATCACTACTGTTGGTTAATATTAATTGGCCAATATCAGTTTTCTCCAGAGGTGGCCCAGCTCAGGTTCCTTCTTGCTCTTAGATTAGTTGCAGCTCAACACCCAGGTTCATGCAAGCAGGTAAGTGCCATCATTCATTCAGCCCTCTTGCTTCTTGAGTCTTTTCGGCTGTGACGGGTGCAATAGACTGGTCTAAATAGGCTACTTGCCCCATTTGGAGAAAAGGGATCAATGGGAGGCTGTACCCTCACAAAGCCTGACTGGACCTGGTTTGGGGATATTAACAGTTGTCTGCCCCCTCCTGCTTTCATTCTTTTCTCAGTCCAAAAATATTCTGCAATGATGAAAATGTGCAGGAATGAATAGGAGGAAGGACTCAGCCCTCTCCTTATATGATAGCCATCTGAATCCTACAAGTGCCCAGCTATTTAACAAATGATTTAATTCTGGATGAGGCTTTATCACTGACCCTAATTTACCTGCCTCCCCAGTTCTGGGGATTGCTAACAGTTCTTGGGACTTGCTTAATGCCTGAATGCTGTCTGATTACCTGGTTTCCTCTGTGTCACTTTGTCCTTTCTCTTTATCATGATTATCTCTGGTTAATACAATCAGTGGGATCTTACAAAATGTTTCCTCTGATGACGTTTTCCTCCACTGTAAGAGGGTCTTTTGTTGTCCAAGTTTCCTTGGACTGTACTCTTAGCAGAAAAATTCTATAGGCTGCAACCCAATTACATTTGGAGAAGGACCCGTAAATTCACTGTCCTTAAATATGCCCCTTTGGCTCCTGGGGGAACCGGTCCTCCTGCTGGTTCTTGAACTTAATGTGCTTGTGACCACAGAGAATTTGCTGTTCCATTCAGGGGTGTAGATGGGAATGTTAGCAAAGTTACAGAAGGGCTGACAAGACAGCCGTTAATGCTACATCATTACCCCACTGATAGCAAGAGGAAAGCACAAGTCTTCCCTGTTCCCACCCCATGGTACTCTGGAGTCATCTGGCGGCAAAGTGATTTCTCTACCTGAAACACTGTTCTGGATAGATAGTCATCATCCCTCCTCCCTGCAGCACTAGGTGACCCCTCATTGTCATAATGCTGGAGAAGTAGGTCCACACACAGTCCTGAATGCCAGGCTTTGTTTGCCCGTAGTCTCTGTTACAAAGAGGGGGATGTGCCCATTCAGTGAGTACTTGTTGATGCAGCTGCCCCCCCCTCCCCCCAGGTTTTGAGTGGCAGGAATGAGGACCCGTCGGTGGATATTCTCTGCTGTCATGCGCCTCTTACTGAGGTGCCTGCGGATAGGTCAGCGCCACCGGTTCTGGCCAACACAGAAGGTGTGGCAGCTGTGGCTCTATGGACGTCTGTGCCTGCGCTCTCTGCTGTACAACTCCTTCACTGACAGCGACACTGTCCTAGATGCTCTTTTTGAGCCTGTCTACTGGCTGGTAGATCATGTCACCCGTTGGTTTGGAGTGGTGAGTACCCTTAAGAAGAGGAGAGCCTGAAGTCTGTTGGAGGAAGTTTTAGCTGTAACCCATAGCCATGTTGGTCCAAGCCATTTTGAGCAGCTGCTTCAGAGAAGTAACATATGAAGCTGCCATTGACTATCAAGGTCAACAGTGTCTACTTTGACTGGCAGCGGTCCCCTCAGGGTTTCAGACCAAGGTCTTTCATATCACCTACTACCTGATCCTTTTAACTGGAGATCCTGAGGATTAAACCTGGGACCTTATTTATGCAAAGCATATGCTTTTCCATTGAGCCACAATCCTTTCCAATAAGCAAGGGGGAGATACAGATGTGGGAGGAGATGGGACTGAGTCACATAATCCTTTGCCTGCTCCCCAAGGCTGCTGTTGTCTTGGAGCTAGTGGGAATCTAAGCAGGCTTTATCAGAGGGATCCATCCAACAGAGAGGGTGACCTTTAGCCAATGCTGTGCTAGTGACTCTGTCCCTTTCCTTTAAAAAAAAATATATTATTAATACGAACTCATTGTATATGTTGGTATCCGTCCTGAGCCCGCTTGCGGGGAGGGCGGAATACAAATTTGAAATAAATAAATAAAACAGGTAATAGTAATTATACATTAACGGTGTATAAAAGCTTATAAATTCTTGTAAATTCCGTAACTCTGTCCCTTTCCTGATCACTCTTAACAGGTGTTTGTGGCATTGGTGATCATTCTAACCAGCTCAGTGGTGTGTATCGTGTATGTCTGCCTGTTGCCACTCATTCTGCGGACTTACCCTCTTCCCTGGATCTTCTGGCACTTCATCTATGGCCACTGGAACCTTGTCATGATTGTCTTCCACTATTACATGGCCATCACTACTCAACCCGGTTATCCCCCCCAGGTTAGACAGAGGCGTCAATATTTCTGCATCTTTCAGCAGTGTGTGCATGGTTTTGATGCCTGTTTTCTGGGGGTTTTTTCCATGCTGGGATCTGAAGCAGAGCTGCTTGGTGGGATTTCCCACCGTTTCATGCCTCACAAAATGACCAAAGGCAAAGGTTGGCTTGGAGCTGCCATTATGTGGAGCTCTGGAGGCCAGGTCCAAATGTACTCAGCCCCATCTTGTTTGAATTAGTGTGAGGAGGTGGCCTCCTTGCAACAGAATACTGAAGATCCCCGTTTCCTTCCTGTAGCAGTCGAAGAGTGATGTCGCTGCTGTCTCCATCTGCAAGAAATGCATTGCCCCAAAGCCTGCTAGGAGTCACCACTGCAGCATCTGCAACAGGTGGGCATTCTCCTCGTGTCAGAACTGGGGTAACCTCTTACTTCTCACTCTCCTGATATGTAACATCAGTGCTTGGGCATAAATATAGGCAGACTTTGAATCCTTTGTAAAATGCAAATGCTGGCTTTAAAAGGAGGGCATTTAAAAAAAACCACACATGGAAAACCAATCAAATGTATATATAGCGTAAGCTAGATTTGAAACATGGATAGGAACATATGGAGCTGCGTTTTATTGAGTTAGAGCTTCCATCTATCTAAGCCAGTACTACCTATTCTGACAGCAAATGGCTCTGTAAAGTCTCAGTGTACAGGTTTTCCTAGCATGGCTACCTGAAATATTTCTCTAGAGAGCGAGCTTGGGACATGGTCTACACCACAGCCTTCCCCAGGAGGATCTGTAGGTTGTATGTCTTATTTCTGCATCTTAGGTTCTTGGAACATTCATTGGCAAACTGAGAGCCAGGCTGGTTTGTCTTGTGCAATTCTGTTTATGTGTTTTATGAAAACTGTTATAGAAACATGTGTCTGAGAATTTTTTTAAAGATCTTTTGGTTTCCATATTCTCCTTCCTGTACTGCTTTCTCATGCTTTGATTCTCTCCAACAATTTGCTCTCCAACACTTTGTTCTCTTTAAAAATATGGGTAGATAAACCAAACTGCCATGTTGCACTCATAGATCCAGCCAACCCTCCCTGATAGGTTCAGCTGTTACAAAATGTAACAGCATCAATTCATATGCTTGGATCCACTATCCCTGTTCCATGAGCAGAAGGGTGTTTCTACTTTTGCAGAAGAGGGGATAATTTTTGCTAATCCACCCTTTCCGCTATAGACAGTATTGCATACTATACTGTTCCTGATGGTCCCTCACTCCCAGGAGCAGTTTTTCAGGGGCAAAAGGGAGGAGGAAAAATATCTAGTTTATGAATAGAGCTCCAGTTGTGGTCCTTTAGATACACCCATAGTTTGTTCTTGGAGGTAGGCCTCCTGTGCAGGGATGGTGAGGTATAAGCAAGATTGTGCAAAAAGAGGAGGATTCTATGACATCAATCATTATGCAAATTAAGACGACCTGCATTTTGTTAAGCAGGCAGAGATGGAGCTATACAGAGCATTGAAGCTTTGTTCATTTAGTACAGGAAATTTGCATCAACTTTCCTTTGCCCATTTTAGGCTTTCTTAGGCACTGTGCACAAATTTAAAAGCCTGTAATACCACAACCAGCCATAAAGGTTTGACACTTGCTTTCATTACTATTTTAAAATGAAAGCTGACATTATCAAGAAGCTGAATTCTGTGCCAAATGGTAAATTCTGCACATTGTGTACTTAAATATCTGCAAAATACCTCCAGTGCTAGCTCTAGTGATGCCTCCAAGCATTCTTAGCTCACGTAATATTCCTGAAGGCAACTGGCAGTAGGACTGGGGGCAGCGAGCAGCCAGTGTCCACTCCACATCCAAGTGAAAATCTACAGCTTGCTTGCATGTACATGATGAGGCAGTTCCCATAGAGTAGTTGACCTACATTTCTCCCTCCCTGTATCGCTGTACAACTGCACTTGACATATCCTGTGCCTCACTCTTTACCTTTGCTGTGCTGCCTTGTTAGCATTCCCTTTTCCATCTCACTTGTACGCAACAGCACTCAAAATCAATGCTACTTTCCTCCCACAGGTGTGTGCTGAAGATGGACCATCATTGTCGTATCCTTCCATCTCACTGACCAGCTTAATTTGAGATCAGGGGTGGGGGGAGATCGTGCCCTGCAGTCCAGGAGAAGCTGCCCCTGGAGACAGACTCATTACAGTGAAGAATCTTTGATAATAATGGTCTAAAAGAGGATCTCCTGCATCATCAAAGAGGAGAAGATTTGCATGTCTTTGTGAAGCACACCTCAACCATTATTACAGAGTCATCTATCTGTACTACAGGAGGTGTGCAGTCCAAGAGACTTAACATGTCTGGCCTCACCATTGTGCTTCTTCCTCTGTGAAGTACCATCCCATAGTTTCCTACATTTTAGCTTTAAAGTGCAGCTCTCGGAACATCTTGTTAAGCAATTCTTCGTTTAGCAAAGCTAGAAGCAGGGCATTTATTTATTCATTTAGATAATTCACTGCTCTCCCCAAAGCTTACATTGTATTCCCTCCTCCATTATATCCTCATCACAATAACCCTATGAGGTAGATTTGACTGAGAGACCAGCTAGCCCAAGATCACCCAGCAAATTTTATGGCAGAGTGGGGGTTCAAATCTGGATCTTCCTGATCCTAGCCCAACACTTTCTCAACTATACCACACCACTACATACTGAAGGCCTAACAGGGAGGGTGGCGTGGATGTTGGGTGGGAGCTCTTAACTACGACTATCCTCGGTTGCACTTGGAAGGGTTGGCTTTCTGCTTGTAGTTACAGACCTTTAACTACAAGGGGCAGCATGGCTGAACAACTGTGTGGGGCACTTCAACCACCGTTACTTCTTCTCCTTCTGCCTCTTCATGACTATGGGCTGCATCTACAGCAGCATCAGTGGCTGGGACATGTTCTGGGAGGCCTATGCTGCCATTGAGGTGAGGTTCCCACCTAAGCTAGGGTCTTTAGGTAGAGGGGAGATGGGGGGAGGGGCTCTTCATTTCTGGTCCTGGTGCTGCCACACGCAGCCAGGATGAGTAGGACAAAAAATAAGTATGTATAACTGGCAGCCTGTTTTCCATCCGATAGAAAATGAAACTGCTTGCCAAGGAGAGACTACAAATGACAGTCAATCAGGTGGGGTACCTGTTCCTCATCTGCTCAAGTCAGAGGCAGGACAGAGCATGGTAGACGACCTTCCTGCTTCCCCCCCCCCCCCCGGAATGAATCTAGAACATTGGTCCCTGAACATAAGACAGATTCCCTTTATTGGTCAGAAATGTTTCTTCCCCACAAGGGAGTCCCAAGGCCCCAGATGTTACCCATTAAAGAGCAGCTGTGGGGTTGGATACATTGTCCCTATTTGGAAAGCAATCATGGGTGGGAAGCAAGTCCCAGGCCCCCATGCTCTGCCCAGTTTCTGAATCATGGTAATTGCAGTCCTTGTCTTTTAGAAAGTAGCTATTTAGCGTGCTGTCTGTCCAGTTGTTCATTCTTGAAAGCCCCTTCTATAGCTTGGCAGTTTGGGTTCCAGCCTTCTCTGAGTTTTCACTTCTGACCAGGGCAACACTTCCTTTACCTTGCAGACTTATGGCCAGACACCACCACCTACCTTCACTTTCCACCAGAGAGCTTTCCACAAGAGCGTAGTGTACGCCTGGGTCCTTTGCAGGTAACTGATGTGGTCTTTTGATTGTGACTGGTATGGGGAGAAAGGGAAGACCCCTCCAAAGCACTTTCAGAGGGCAGCCAAGTCACTCTTAGCCAGTCAGCACCTTTCCCTTTTAGCTACCCTCTACACAAGTGGACACGCTTTTAAGTATCTTAATCTGAAACCTTCATAGTGGGTGACTGGCCGTATCAGCTTGTTTGATGTTTTTGCGACTTTTCTCTTCCCTTCCCCAGTTCAGTGGCCTTGGCACTGGGTGCCCTCATGATCTGGCATGCTGTCCTCATCACCAGGGGTGAGACCAGTATTGAACGACACATCAACCGGAAAGAGAAAAAGAGGCTCCAGAAAAAGGGCAAGGTGATGAGGGGAAGGGGCTGGACTTTCAACTGTTTTTAGTTTTATCTTTAAAATTGTTCTACTCACCTTTATTTTAGACTGCTGAAAACGGACTAGAGTTGTATGTAAAAGGGGCAGGATGTTCGCTTCTATCTACTAACAAGAATGTGAGCTGCTGCATCACCTATTTAGCCAGCTGAGTGGCTTTACGGTTTGATGTGCAACCACATGGCCTTTTGCAGCAGGGGCTGGTGTGCTAAATGGAAGGGTGGGCATGTAAGAAGTAGCTATTCAAGTGGTATTTCCTGACCTATATTCCTCAACTCTAGGTATTTCGAAATCCATATAGCTACGGTCCTTTGGGCAACTGGAAGGAGTTCCTAGGTGTGGACGCAAACAGGTAAGGTACTGGCAGAAGGAGAGTAAACCTAAACATCCTGTACGCTCGTCGTCATGTAGCTTTAGCAACATAGCCCCTTTGCCTTCACAGAGCACTGTTAGTGTGAGGTTCTACAAACAAGCCTATAATGTCTAGTCATCTCTTAATGAAGGCCTCATTCTATTTTGCAGGCATTGGGTCACCAGAGTTCTGTTGCCCTCCACTCACCCACCCAAGGGAACTGGCTTGAGCTGGGATACCACTCCCTGTGTTCCTGAACAGAAGACTGCACTCTTGGCAATTTGAATTGGACAAGGAAAACACTGTAACAGTGTGTGGAAGACTGTAGGTCACACCTTACTTTTGTGGAGAAGCATAGCAGAAGGTTCCATCCCTTAAGAGATGGCAGCCCAAACCACGCAGTGGCTCACCTGCGCTGACCTGCTCTCTCAGTGGTTTGTGGAGGAAGTCCCAGCTGCAGGCAGCTGTGAGGGTAACAGGGATGCTGCTTGCCCTCCGGTCTGGGTTCCAAGCACACACATTCTAGCCTGCCTACAGTAAAGTACTGGCATTCCTAATTACGAGGGTTTTCTCCTTTTCCCCATATCCTCACGGAGGCTGGCATTCCAGGGTCCTTGCTGCTCTCCCTGTAAAAAGGCAGGTTTTTTTTTTAAATTAGGAATAAACCACTTTAATATAACTTTATGTCAAGCTTGGTCTGGAAGGGGAAAAGATTGGATGGGTGATGGCAACGGATGAGCAATACCTGCTCAAGGAATAGCTGGATCTCTCTCTAGCTAACACAACTGATACATGTCTCAGTTTTTTTCTATGAATACTTTTCAAACAGCAAGATGATAAAACAGCACCTGTTGGTTGTATACAGCTGCAGGTATCTTTAAATTCTAATCTGTTTTTTGCAGGTTCCTCTAGCTGGGAAGAGCTGACAGTAGCCCCCAGTAATATGCCTAGGAACAAGACCTTCCTTCTCTTCCATGAGTCATGCATATATGTAATTAATAAACTACCACTACTAGGTTGGACCTCATCATAGAAGAGAGGGAAGGAGGATGTTGCTTTCACAAGTAGTTTATAATACAACTGCTAGGGAATCTGGCTACCCAAAACTTAACTGTCTGGGTCTGCAAATTAGTCCTTAAAAATATGTAGCCAGGTTATAGCCTTACCCTTTAAGTAGTACCCATAATGCAACTCCCCTACATAGTAACCCCACATCTATGACTGTAGAAATATTAAGTAGTTCTGAGACTCATCACCTTCCCGTTAATTTAACAAGACAGGGAGAGCAATCTAATAAAGGGCTATGAAACACAGGCAATCACTATGGCTACTGTGACTGAAGCGAAAGACTCATACAGGGCGACTTCCTACTGCACTCTCTTCTCCTTCACAAACATTCTAAATATTGAATATTCTGACAATAGTCCAAATACTTTCAAATGAAAACTTTCATACCTTATTCCAAGCACAGAATTTGTGTAGTTCAACAGAGACACCCTTCTGCCATTCTATTTGGCTCAGAGGTCATTCTCTTACCTGCTTTTGATTGGGGAAGCTATTGATCGTATATAAAACAGACTGAAGGAATCATCAAGGTCAGTATTATTTACTCCACCAGCAGTTCTTTAATTCCTCAGACAGAGGGCTCTTTTCCAACCCCACTTCCCTGGATCTTTAATGGGAAATGACAGAATTCAACACAGAACCTTCACTATGAAAAGAATGAACTGCGTTACTGAGGTGGAACAGCTAACAGCTGTCAGCACCACACCACTCCTGTACCTAGCTAGCAGGCAAGGCTGCAGTTATAGTCAACTTAGGCAGTTCTACTGTATTCTTAAATTTATTTTTCAAGGAAGAAGAAATGTATTCCTGTGTACCTATCAAGTCTGTTGTGTAATATATAAAATCCAGACTAGCACTAGTAACATTTTTTGAAAAATAATCCTCCCACATCCCATCCCTCTTTTAAGCAAGTCTTCACTTGCAATGCTTCTCAAAAGAATACTTTCTGATTTGACAGACTTATCCAGAAAGACCAGGATCCAGGACAGTGGCAGAGAATATCAGTATCCATTGCTGATTTTACCATTTATACAGTATTGTCTTGCTCTTGTTAACTGAGTCTGCAGATGGAAGGACTCACTGGCTCCAAGTCTCTTTAGCCAGCTTACACATTCTGCCACTTGTCTAACAGAAGATGGCCAAACAAACTGTAAGCTTGGGACATCTCCAAGCCCAACTCTTGCCACTCATCACATAAAACCATTCACCTGTGAAGCCATTTAAAACAACTACCAGCCAGTAATTCAAAGGAAAGAAAAAATAGTGTTGTTAGGATAACCTAATTGGATTTTTTAAAAAAGACACTGGCTTACATATGTAAGTAAGATTTGGCCTGAAAGCTGAAGAGGGATGGGTTCATTTGTGTTCTAGCATCACATGAAAGGGAAGAAACAATTCTCTTTTGCTACTATGCCTGTGAGGTTACATTAAGAAGGCAGTGTAACCAAGAGGAAGGCCATTCTCTTCCATCTTCCTTCCCCTATAAGAGGCACCTTCTTCACCAAGGTTGTTAGCAAACAAGTGTATTTATTCTTCTGGCCCCCCACACAGTGCGCTTTGTTGGTCTTGCCACCGCCACACACTACTGCTCTGCAGCAGAAACTGTGGGTAGCTGCTCCATCCTGCTGGTTGCAGATGTTGCGACTCAGACTCCGTCAGGCCAAAAAAAGGACAGTCCTCCTCACAGGTCTCTCTGCTTTGCAGGGAAAGCTAGCCCCTGCCCCAGGACATCAGGGCAGATGACTTAATGGGGAGTAGGGGGCAGGCAAGATTGCCAGTCAGGATTGGCAAAGCCAGCCTTCACCTGCCAGGGGTCCCGAGTAGAAACCTGCAGAAACAGCATACAGTACTGGGTTTAGGGCAACAGCAGATGGGTGGGAGAAACCAGATCAATAATTGAAACCTCTTCAACCCCACAAGATTCCTGCATCCATCATCACATCTGCTTTGTACATTTGTCCACTTCGCTTTAAACTACACTGTGTGCTTTAAACAGTGAGGGAAACTAGCCATGCAGGTACTTAAGAGGCAATGCTTCCATTTCTCTGCAGTCCCCGAAAGCACTCTCACCATTCTCCTCGTGCTGTCACAGCTTCTTTCCGAACCAGCCGCTTTTTGTCATCCAAAGGTTTAGCCAGTGCCCGGATCACCCGTGGCTTGTAGGGGATCACCTGGCAATAAATTGAAAGAGGTATTAACGAGGCTCCTTCAACATCTACTGCTGGCTCAATGCTCTCCAAGTGAAGGCAAGAGGACAGAAGGAAGCCCCATACAAGGAAAAAAACATGCTACTCAGGGAGAGGAACCAGCATGGTATCACCCACAGGCAAGCCTACTACTTACCACTGGAGTGGGTAGGGAAGCAAGTGCATGGAGGCACTGAAGGGCAGCAATACGAATTGCCTGCAACACCAAAAAAAAACAGGCATTAGTTACCTTTCCAAGCTCTGGGACTCCCCCCCCGCACCTTGGTTACACAGGGAACAGCCACCCAGTACTCACCATGGCTGGGCTCTCCGTCAGGCCAAGGAATTTGCCCACAAGGGTGTCAACATGCAGACTCACCACCAGGGGTGCATCAAGCAACAATGGCTGTAGACAGTGCAAAGTTGAGAGCTGGACCACACGGTCAAGACATGACAGGGCTTCCAGCAATAGGGGGAGCAGCTGTGAAGATAGGGAAAATAAGATGGGCACTGTTCCTCCCACTACATCAGGGATCTCCAACAGGTAGCTCAAGAATGAATGGCAATGAGAGCATTGCTCATGCAACCCATAGAAAAGATCACAGAAAAACCTGATCTACACTTTTTTGTATTAAACCTTTACTCCATAGTATTTTCTCTGTGCTGAGTAGCTGATCATTTCATTTCTGATGCTCTTTCTAGCCCATGCCCCATTTCTAGAAGAGAACAAAACTTGGTAACGTGCAGGGTGGTGGGGAGCAGCTGGGGACGTTTCTGAACTCAGAAGTAGCTCTCATTAAAGAAAAGGTTGCCAAATACAGCCATAAAGCTACATAACCCATCACAGACAAAAACCCTTTGGACCTGGACCCCCAACATTAGCCCTACTTACCGTAGGCAGCTCTGTCACCAGCACTGGCTTGGGAAGGTGGTTGAGTATATGAGAGAGGCCTTTCAAGTAATTTGCTTTCACACCTAGGAAGGATGGACAGGCAGAAACTTACTCCTGCAAGTGCATGGGAGCTCCGGCCAAGAGCAGTTTTACTCAGACTGGTAAGCCTAGGCACACTTGGAACTGGCATGTATTCTTCCTATTCAGCAGCAGCTGATTAGCGCATGCATTAAAAGGCCTGGATGAGCCCAGAAGCACAAGCTGAAGGGGCGCAGCCTATACCGGGAAAAGGATTTGCAAGCAGAGGCAGAAAAAATAGAAAGCCCTGCTTTATTTTTTGAAGTCTTCCCTCTCTTCCTTCTCCTGTTTGCCTGTATTGTAAGTTGCTTTTGGTCCTCGTGGGGAGAAAACTGGGATATAACTAAAGGCAAGAAAAAGCAGGTCTGGGATATCATGCTAGAAGTTCACAAATTCTGTAGGATGAAAGATTAACATTCTGTGACAACTTTGCAAGTCAGACCATTCTGAATATTTAACACCAATTGCATCTTCTCTAATTTGACAAGGAAAGACAACTGGGCAGATCCTCACCAGGGGAGGCTGTGTGGAAGCCTTGCACCAGCTGTGGCACACACTCAGTGAAGAACCGCTGGCGGAACATGAGGCGCACATCAGCATGGCAACTCTTGCCTAGCACATCCGGGGAGTCAGCCATGAGCAAGGCAAATCCGTCGCCCGCTGCTGGACCGAGGACTGTGTCCCCCAAGAGCACGAGCAACTGCAAGGAAAGAGGACAGGGCTCACCAGGAGAGCCGAGGGGACAGGAGCCGGGCTACTGGGCCTCTCTTCCCTCAGCTCACCTTGTCCGTCAGGCGTGAGGCCAGTGGGTGATAGCGCAACAGCAGAGCCTTGCTCACCTGCAGAAAGAGAGAGCAGCACACTCAGCTCTGTCCTAGTAGTAGAGGAAACGCGGCTAAATGGTGGAGACTTACCCACAGAAGCAGAGTGAGAGCCTGGCTTCTACGGGGTCCCTCGTTCAGTCCTTCCTCCAACTTGTTCATGGCTGCTCCCAAGAGCTCATCTAACTGAGGCCCTATGAAGGGTACAGGAAAAGTTCCTGTGTGATCCCTGTGAGTCAGGTAGCTCACCCAACACAGTGCAGCACTGGAGCTTCCCATCCATCACAGCCATGCCTTACCCAGCCACCCCCAATCATTAGGACATGCACTGTCTTGCTCGGTGGTTACCTGCTGGGTGCTTGTTAACCAAGCCTGCAAAGCATTTGGCAGCAGCTGTGGCAGTGAAGGGACAATCACAGGAGCAGCTCAGGGCTAGCAGTTCTCGTAGTAACCGGTCCTGCTGGGGAATTGGCACCTGCAGGGAAACCAGGGCTTAAGGTGAAGGTGAGGAGATAATGGCAATCCCACAAGCCAGACAGTGCAGAATTATACCAATCTGCTGGCTCCAAGCACTCTCTCTTTAGGTGTCAGGCCCAATGCAGAATGGCCAGATCCAACCACATTCAGCCACACAGCACCCCCCTCCCCCATCACTTACATTCCTTGGTAAGGCGCACACGAAAGCCGTGAGCAGAGCAACAAGCTTTTTCTGGGTTGCCACTGGGTGCTGCCCATCCTGTGAAGAAAGCACCATTATTTTCATTACTGAGGCTATTCTGAAGAAGAAGCCACATTCTTCCATGCACAGGAGAATTACTGCCTCTACTCACCCAACCCACCTGGAAGGGCTGGAAAGTGCTGGGAAAGCTGTTTCCAGGCAGGAAAGAGAGTTCTCCATCTAGGAAGAGGGGCACCACTTTGGAGACACTCTGGGCAGCCAGTCTGGCATGGAAAAAAACAGGAAAAATACTGCCTCAGCAGCACAGTATATGATCCTAGGAGAGGGAAAGAGACTTCCAGTACCCATCCAAAGCCCAGCAGCACCCATCAAGCTGGCTAGCAGGCACTGCCCTGACCCTATCTAAAAAAGCAGAGTGATTAGGACAGGGAGGTACAGACACTGGTTGACCAGGAGATGGCAGGGATGCAGGAGGAGCCCTTTACTGGAGCCAATACTCACTCTGGACTTAAGTACATACAAGCAGCACTGATGACCAGCACCATGGCAGATAAGGAGTCCTCTTTCAGCAGCACTTGGCTTAGCACTGTGTGGGTGTTTTCTGAATAGAGGAAAAGGGATGAGTCAGAAGGAGGGGGGGTGCACTCAGATATCTCATCACTTTCCTGAAGGGGTGACCTGCCATCTGCATAAAGCCCACACATGAAGCGCAATCAATCCATGGGTCTGTCAAGGTTAGTACCATCTACTCTGAGTGGCAGCAGGGCCTCAGGTAGAGGTCTTCCATATCACCTACTCCCTGAGCTTTTTAACTGAAGATGTCATGGACTGAACCTGGGATCTTCTGCATGCCAAACAGATACTTTACCGCTGAGTCACAGCCCCTCCCGCCTTGAGTTCAACTGAAAACAGGGATACTGTGCTATGGAAATTGGCCCCAGGAGGGTACAAGTTACAGAGTAGGGAAGGGACGAGGGATAACAGCCACCATGGGACGCAGGGAAGAATGGGCTGAGATTGTGATAGGTCCCTCCTTTGCACTCTGGAGAATAAAACACAACAATATCCCCACCCAGGACCCAGCTGCAAGCATGGTCCAATGCAGGGAATATAATAATATAATCTTCACTAATATATAGCATTTCTGTCATCAGACATAGATGTCCTCACTGCCCTCCTTCTCATGCAGCCATAAATGCTGCTCTCTGGGGAACTGGGGACCTCCAAGAACAGCATGTGGAGCCCTTGGGGGGGGGGGTTGCAGTAGTAAATTAACTAAAACCATACACCCCTTCCATTAGCAGAAATTTACTATGGGATGCAAGTCCATATCTCTGTTCATCTGCTGGCCTTACCTTGCATAGCAGCCTGCACAGCTAAACCCATCAAGCAGGGCACCACAGCCTGATGAAAGTACCAGTAATTCTGAGCATTTTTCTTGCACTGCAATGCCACCTGCTGCAAGCTCTGACACACGGACACCACGGAGTGGATACCTGCTTGCATGCTGCCTGCAAATTAAAAGAATAAATTAAACCAACAAATCTCAGTATGAAGAAGCATTCTAGGTAGCAATCACTGATTCCTTAGAATCTGAAGTTGCCAATATACAACCTCCAGGGCCATTTAAGAACATCAAAGCGATTGTAGCACCAACGGGAGGCAGGCCATGGCTGGTAGCCAAAGGCCACGCCAACCCAGACTTTCCAGTAACAAACTCTGCTAATCTCTTCCAGGCTAGCGTTCTGGGGTTGAAAGGGACTTACAGGTCAAAAAGTCCAGGTCCCTGCCCTGAGGAAAGAACTATACATATAAATCTCTTTGCTACATCTCTAAGCCATTCCCATATTCCATCCCTATTACTCTTCTCCATTAGGAAATAATGACAAGAGTTGCTCTCATTTGTCCTATGCAATTTTTGGATTACCTTTCGGTACCTTCTGGAGATGCTGGAGAAGGATTGGAACCGTTTCCTTCATTATACTTGGATGGGTGGACACTGCTGCTAAGGCCTGCAGGCAACGGTCGTGCTGGAACTGAGAGCTTTCCTCCTGCAATTCTGAAACAAACAGCACATAGAACACAGCAGCCAGGCAGAGCATTTGTTTGAAAGGACAGACCTACTCCAGATGTGACTCAGTGCCACCTGAGTCATATCTGGAGTATACGGGTGAGAAATACCAGCCGTAGTCTAAAAACTAGTCTGGCCATTTGAGTTACCTCATATGCTTTGAACCACAATCAGAGAAACCCTACAGAGATGCAGGTGAAAGCCACCTGCAGTAACTTACAGTGCAGTTAGCACCAGTAGTCACTGGGACAGACACCAAGCTTTTCTTCACAAATGCTTAGAAAAGTAGAATAGAAGAGGAACCCTGCCTGCCTCTGCCAAACCCTCCCAAGAAGCATGCTGTGTACCTGAGTGTAGACCCTCTGAGAGCTTCCGAACCAAGCACCTGCTGAAGATCTCTGGATAGAAGGGAGTCAGGGTGCCTGCAGCCTCCATGGCAGCCAAGCTACAGGGATTAAGGGGAAGCCAAAAAGGTAAGAGCTGGAAAGAAAGAGCTCAAGCCAGAGTCAAAGAAAGCAGATATTTTAAAGGAGACCGAAATTTTAAAAAACTAAACCACAATGTATTGTGCTTCTCCATTACAAGACAGATAATAAAGCATAAGACCTTTCATGATATGTTTTTATCTTTGCAAAACATAACAAATAGTGATCAAGGTTGTATGAAATTAAAGGGCTAGGGAGAAGGGGTAAACATCACCACCCCACAGTGAGCTGCCTCCTTCCGCTGTAATTGATTCATTTTATTATTTTAATTGTGAGTGGAGTTGTTTTTATTGTAAACTACCATGGGAGCTCCTGTGGCTAAATGTGGTTCATAAATACAGAAAAACAAACAAATAAAACTGTTTTTCAATGTTTTGCCCTCCCTATCCTTAAATTTGAAAGTCAATTTTACTGAAACAGAATCAATGACAATCTAATTTTTGAAAACTGTAATAATGCTTGTTGTATGCATCAGATTTTGCGAAATGTTTGTTACTGGTTCCTTTTGGACAGGAATGTGGGTTAGAAAGCGAAGAAGATTACTTAGGCTTCTGTGCTCATTCCAGTCAAGTTCATCCAGGAACCAGTCAGGGGGTGGGGTGGGGGATATGCTCCCACCTCCAGAGGCCAGGACAAGGTGTCACTGAGTCTGCTTGGGAGCTCTCCTAAGACTACCAGGTTTGGAAACCCTACATGTCAAGGGCCGAACGGAAGGATTAGGTCAGCAGCAGTACGGAAAGTGCAGTTGATGTCACAAGGAGACAACCTGCAACAGCCTAAAGATACGGGTTCAAATACTAAGCAACAGGCTGATTGAGAAGGTGCTGTGGAGCCTGGATAGTAATGCATCACAGATGTTATTTAACCACTTGGGTTGGAGTTTGAGACAATCAGCATGACTGAACCATTGTACCAAATATTTCTTAAGGAACAAAAACTGGAAACAAAGAATAAATTGTTTAGGAAGAAGTAAATATTTAGCTGTATGTTGTCCTTGATAGAATTTTACTTTGATATGCATTAGTATTCTTGTTTAAGAAAGAAAATGTAGATGTTGGATTCAAGTGCTCATTTTAATAGCGAGTTCTATCTCACAGGCCAGGCCAGCTTGGGACCAATCAGAGACACATCATATTATCTAATGAGACTTGTGCGACTTCATGTATTTGGGACCATCTTGGAAGTAGCCCTCATTATTTAGGAACAATATAACAGACATTGCAGTTTGCTGTTCACAGGTAAGAAAGTAACAGAAAACAAAGGTATCGGTTTTAGAAAAGAATCCTGTTTTTCACCTGGTCTGGGAATCTTCCTCATGAAGAATGAACTGTGCAAGGCTATCCACAAGTCTAGCCACATCTAGGTGATCCAGTAGCCCTGAAAAAAGAGAGACTGAAATCCACATTTCTTTCCTTGTCCATGCAATAGATCTCTGCGGTGCACTGCACACCACTCCTGTAATTTCTATAAAGCACATACAAGCCCAGCTAGCACATGGACTGGAAGAGCACTGACTGCTTGAAATGCAGCTTTCTGGCTATTCATATTTGGTGGAACATGCCAGAATGCACAATGAAAGGATCTGAGCTTATTAGCAGGCCAGAGACACAACAGAAGAGAAAGCTTTTAGAAAAACACAACCTTCCCTCTGTTTCCTGGGGGCAGCAGTCGACCCACACAGAGTGCCACACACCTTGTAATAATCCTAAAAAGGTCAAAACTCGGATCCCAACCAACTGCAGCTGCACATTGGGCTCAACAAGTGCCGAAAACACCATGGAGCACAGAGCACCTTTGGAACAAAGCAGAGGACTCTTGTCTAGAAGAGAAGGAAAGAGAAGCAGACAGTGTTAATGGACCTTGGAGCCCTGGGAACTAACATCAAGCTAGAAATTACAAGGCACCAGTACAGACGTAACAGGAAGCCAACTCGCACCTTCCTCCTCAGGGTCCCACTTTTGTCGCAGCTCCAAAAAACCAAGCAGCACCTCCAAGATTGTCCTACGCTGGCTACTCTACAAGACATCAAGAAGATACAGGCTGGATTAAGGGGGGGTCAAGAACACGGAAGAAGAGGCATGATCCAAGGCCACTGC
Organism: Eublepharis macularius; assembly: GCF_028583425.1. NCBI lineage: Eukaryota > Metazoa > Chordata > Lepidosauria > Squamata > Eublepharidae > Eublepharis > Eublepharis macularius. The sequence goes on along the minus strand of NC_072795.1, from coordinate 64,317,277 downwards.
CCTGGGTAGAGCACAAGCCACAGCCAACACCATGGATAGCAATAGAAGAAGCTGCAAAGAAAACTTTCCCTAACCTGCACTGGGACTGCCCAGTTTCACTGCAATGACTCTTCCACACAAACCTGTTCCACCCACCTGCAAATGCTTATTATACTGCTCCACCAGTAAGGGGAATACGCTGCTCGTGATCCGGTAATAAGCCCGCAAGGAAGCCCCTGCAGCCGCCTGCAACAGCTTTGCACTTGGCCAAACCAGCTTCATATCAGGCTCGCATAGGTGGTGCCTGCAATCTGCAGCAAATGAGAGTGTGTATGAGAGAAGTAACAGAACCCCCAAGTCCTTGCTAAAATCCCATCAAGGAGCAACAATATTTCATTCCAATGAATTCATTAGCAGAATGTCAAAGCTCAGCAGAAAATTTATTCTCTTTTCCGTCTTCCCCAAGTTAACTCCAGGAGCAATTTCCACCCCTTCCGCTCATGCTGCAAAGCTGTTCCATGGCTGAACTGCAGAGGAATCCATCTTCTAGGAGGCTGTCATTTCCTCCAATTAGAATTTTATGAATGGAGTATCTTTCAAGTGGCTGTCCAGTTTGTAATTCTTAAGTATTTATAAGCTGCTTCCACCACCCCCACCCCCATGGGGATACAAAACAGCTTACAACATTGTTCTCCCATTCTTCATTTTATCTTTACAAATCTTTGCAAAGTAGGTTAGGATGAGAGTGTACGACTGCGCAATGTCACCCAGCACACTTCCACGGCAGACTGAGGATTCGAACCTGGGTCTCCCAGATCCTAGTCCAATACTCTCACCACAGCACCACACTGGCTTCTGTCAAAAAGTATACTACTCTTGAGATACTTTACCCTGCAGAATGCCTCTAAGGAAGGACTCCAGTATGTCCTCATCATCTGAGCTGAGCACTGAGCGGGACAGACATGTTGACAGAGCACGCAAAGCAGACAGACCCTCTGTTTCAACCCTCTCGCTTGCTGTCTGGAACACCTGGCCACAAGGGTGGGGAAGGGAAGGAAGGAGAATCAGCTCTGTATATAAGAGTTTTGTAGACAGAGAACTACTCCAGAATGCAGCTAGAGCTCTAGCAGATCCTTAGAACCAAACTGTATTCCCCAGCACAGTAACTACACTGTACTGCAACATGCTGAAACGGTCCTTAGAGTACATTTCTAAATAGAAAAAGGTTATGTATACTTTTCCAGAAAAAGAAAGCCCACCCCACCTCCCACCTTCTACTCATTCTCTCACCTCTCTGCGCAAGGATGACCAGAGGCTAGGTAGAAAATCCTTCAGCTCTTTCTGCCCATAGATCATGCAGCAAGCATTCTGTAAGAAAAAGCTAGGTGAGAAGGGGATCGACAGCCAGCAGCTGCCACAGTCCTGAAACCTTGAATTTCCACGTAGGATAAGCAATCACTAGAGCAGGGAAAGGGGGAAGAGCCCTGCATGTTTGGCCCTGAGGAAAGCTGCAGAAGCAAGACAACACAACCCCTGACGCCAGTTATGTTTCATTAGTGCTCTTACCAGTGTCTGTAGGGAATCCAGCTTGGCACTTTGTATATCAGAATCCATTTTCTCAATAAGAAGTGGAAGCAGGAACTGGGTGGAGGGAAGGAAGGAAATGGTATATTCAATGTACTTTGGAGTGAAACATATCTTAGATCCCATCAGACACAGGTACCATAAGCAATATACAATCTACAGAAAGGGGTAATATCATAACTTTTGGACTTCACTTTAATCCATGGGAGGGGAGGGCACATGTTCCCCACCATAAAGCACATTTGCACAGTTTATGGGGCTTTTCAGAATCCAAATAACCCCAATTTTAAAAAAAACATCCAAAAACTTGCACTAGCTGCATTTTCAAAGGAGCTGACTCAAATCACAAAAATAAGGGAAATTATCTCTCTAATATACTTGTTCTGAACTGTATATACATTGTGTTCAGAGGCAATGATATCTTCCCAGTTTGTGAAAACATCTAAGTTATTATAAAAAGCTGCACCTGCTTCTTTTGATACATTTGAACACAGTCCACAGAAGTCATATGATGACAGAAGTCATATTATTCTGGGTGTCCTCCAAGAAGCTCAAGGCAGCATTCATGGTTCTCCTCCAGTCTGTTCTCACAACAACCTTGCACAACAAATCAGGCTGAGTCAGAGGGACTGGCCCATGGTCACCCAGTGTGCTTCATGGCTGAGTAGGGATTTTCAAATTTTCCAGGTTCTAGCCTGACCATTAAACTGCACTTCCTTTGCACTCCACAGCTATATTCAATTCAGCAGGGCTAAAGGTGAGCTGGCTCACAACAGAAAAAACGGAACTATCCCACAAGGCCAGTGGCCAGGTGTGAAGAACAGGCCACATACATGCTAGGGAACTGCCCTACCTCAGCAAAAGCAGGAGTGGAGGTTAGCACTGCCCGCAGGCTGGTGATCAAGTCTTCTCTCTGGATCCCATGAGGATCATTTGGAGGCTGAAACAGAATGAGAGACTGAAAACCCTGCTCATAAAAGCCTTCCTGTGACAGGCTGTGTTTTGCTGAATGAATCTTCTCACAGATACTCTCAATCCCAGGCACCAGCAGTCATTCTGCTGCAATAGCTATAGCCCAGCAGAGAAGGATGACTAGAAGCAAAGAAGTGTGATAGCGCCCGATGAACTCACTCACAGGGGTAAAGTCAATAGGGAAGTAGCAGGATGTCACCTCAAACAGCTCCTCTGCAAAGGGCCCTGAAAAGACAGAAGGCATGAGTGCTGAGGATGGGCAGAGGTCATATGCTACAAATTCAAAATAAACCATCGGGCAGATGGTTTATTTAATCTGCAGTCCATTTGGTGCTACTCTTAGGGCGGCCCACTAACGGGGTGAGGAGTTAATCCAGGGGCTTGCAGCAAGTTCTTTTGACGGATTCCTCCACGTGCGTTTCACACAATATCTGCCCTTCCACACAACCCACCCCCCATCTTACACTCAAGAAACATGAACAAGAAACCTAACCAATTAACCATTGACCCTTCCTTAGTCAACCAGCCTAGTAAGGACTTGAGCTTACCAAGCGCATAGCCCTTTACAATGATGTCTCGCACAATCTGAAAGGCAACTAACAGGTTGCGAGGGTCCTTCTCCCCATCCATCACCTGAATGAACCCAAAGGTGAAATCAGCACCCAGACTCTTCAGCTCTGTAGGAGAAAGCAGCAGATACAGTGATCCCAAGGTCCTGAACTTCTGCTTCCAGCTTATCCCCTTCCAACAGCTCTCCACCTCACCTGTCTCTCGGCTGCTCATGAAGTTAGTAATGATGCTGTAGACTGTATGGCGATCCAACTGCAGCAGAGACTAGAAGACAAGTACGCAGTTGAGGAATGAGATGAATAAATGCACTGTCTTCTAGCATTAGAAATTTATATTAAGGTTTTCTGCATGTTGCTTGTATCTTGTAATTTCATTCATATTTTTATATATTCCTCCCCTCACAAACCCATTTGCGAGAACCACAATCATGATAAAGTTCAAGTTTCTAGGCATACATATGTGCACATGTGTGCATGGACAGTACTGTGATCTGTAGAAGGCCAGAACTATTCATCATAATTTAATTTAATTTATTACATTTATATTCCGCCCTCCCCGCATCAGCAGGCCCAGGGTGGATGACAACAATTCAGCGTATTAAATATCACTAAAAACTTTTAAAAAATCTACATCTAATGATTAAAATTGCAACTATGCAAATATACAAATTTCATATATATATACACATATAAATAAGTAAAGAGGCAGCACATAGTTTGAATTTGACGTTCCGTACCACAGTTCTTCCCAGAGCAAATATATGAAGTTTAAAGTATGGACAACAGCATCTGCATAGGAGAGCATATGATTTAACCCCTTCCCCCTCAACTGGGGGGGGGGCACCGCCTGGCATCAACCATATGCCTGGCGGAATAGCTCTGCCTTACAGGCCTGGCGAAATGCTAGCAAATCTTGCCAGGCCCTGGTCTCATAAGACAGAGCATTCCACCAGGCCGGGGCCAGGACCAAAAAGGCCCTGGCCCTGGTCGACGCCTCCCTAGGGCCAGGGACCTGTAAAAGATGCTTCCCACCTGATGGAAGACTCCTCCGGGGCTCATATGGGGAGAGACGGTCCTGTAGATACATTGGTCCCAGTCCGCATAGGGCTTTATAGGTTAACACCAAAACCTTGAACCTGATTCGGTACTCCACCGGTAACCAATGCAGCTGGCGTAGCACCGGCGTAATATGCTCCCACACCAGTGCTCCAATGATGACCCGTGCCGCTGCATTCTGTACCAGCTGTAACCACCGGATCAGGCCCATGGGAAGCCCAGCGTAGAGTGCGTTACAATAGTCCAACCTAGAGGTGACCATTGCTTGGATCACTGTAGTCAATTTGCGGGGCGATAAATAGGGGGCAAGTTGCCTGGCCTGCCGAAGATAATAAAAGGAAGACCTGGCAACTGCAGAGACCTGATCCACCATCGTCAAGGAGGGATCAAGAATCACCCCCAGGCTCCTAACTCTTGGGGCCAGTGTAAGCATCGAGTGTAGGAAGCCGGGGTCCTGAAGCCATCCCCCCCACGACTCAAGTACAGGATCTCCGTCTTCGTAGGGTTCAATTTCAGCCGACTTTGTCTCAACCAACCAGCCACAGCCTCAAAAACATGCTCCAGGACATCAGGAGTCGATCCAGGCCGTCCGTCCAACAACAGATAAAGCTGGGTGTCATCCGTGTATTGGTGACCCAATCCCGAAACTCCGCACCAGCCAGGCGAGGGGGTGCATATAGATATTAAATAGTAGTGGGGAGAGTATTGCTCCCTGCGGCACACCACATACCAGGGGCCTACGAGATGATATTCTCTCATGCCATAACACTCCCTCCCTGCCCTTTATTTTTGTTTTTGCTAAGAGAAACCCTAAACCGCTGAATGTCCCACATAAAATTCCAATTTTTCTGGTTATGCTGTGAATGCAGGACAAAATTTATTTCAATTCAGAACTTGTACACATCACTATGTGCATAGGGAATCTGAGATTTAACCCACACTCCAAGATTTAGATACAGTGAACACAGCTATGCCTTGACTATGAGAACCAACTACCTTGTAAAAGAAAGTAATTATTCTTTTTTGGGGTTGGGAATGGAAGATAACTTGTTAAAGGCAATTTAGTAAGACTGTTGATATGAACCTTCATCCATTTTTAATACATTGCACACTCAAGAGCTATTGAACAAATTGTGCAATTGTTCCCTGCCAGGGGATGCAAAACTCAAGTGTATCCCACAAAGGGAAGATGTTATAAACAAAAAAATCTCTCCTCGGAGGGGGGCGGGGTCCAAGGGACAGAAACTTCAAGAGATGGGGTAGCCCAACCCAAAGCTCTGGGACCATCCAAGGTTGCTTGAACCTCAGATTTTGTAGTGCTGTTCCCACATGCTCCAAAGGAAAGCATTCAAAAGCAATAAATGCCAGCTCTTGAACTATGCCTCAATCCTCTTCATGCCTCATGCAGAGAGAGAGAGAATGACAACACATGGATGTGCAGGTCCCAACAGAGAAAGAAAATGCCTCCTGGCCGTCACGGCAGGCAATATCAGGCAGACAGCCAGACCTGTTGCTCTGGAATCAGAAATGCTGAAGCACAGATGAGGTAACTCAAGGCCAAATGTTAATCCAGCAGGGCTTCCCCAAACTCACCTGGACATGAACCTCCTGGAAGATGGCTTTCAGAACAGACACTGCCAGGCCTGGAGCCAGTGCTGCACACATACTCTAGAGAAAGACAGAAGAGAAAACAGGAAAAATTCAGGGTCCACTGGTGCCAAGGACACAAGTCAGATGAATCAAGTGTTTAATCAGCAGTGGGACAATGGCCCACTCATGAGAAAGGCAACAACCAAGGACTATGAAATCTGAGCCTCATGTCCCAACCAAAGTCAGATGAGATCACCATCGCACTAACTCCCACCACTTCTATTTTGCCAGGATCAGGCTCTTCTGGCCACCTCTCACACTGAGCATGTTTAAATGGGCTAGAGCTGCTGACTGCTGCCCTTAGATCAATGAACTGCTGTAAGCTTTTGTCCCTTTGGAGAAAAGGCAGCACTCCAACTACGGTGACAAATGAACATGGTCTCCCAAGTTCCATCACGGATTTCACTGTATTCATGTGGCAATAAGAACAAAATCTTACCAGAGCTTTGAGTCCCTGCAGCACAAAGGGAATGACAGTATGATGATCTTTCAGTCGATTCTCCGAGAACAAGACCAGGTGGGTCACTGGAACAGACAAGTATCATCAGGCATTACAACAGGAAGTGAGCATCAACAAATGGAAATTTGCATGGAGGTAAGCCGGCATCTCCATCAGCCCCAGCCATACATGCAGGAATGGGTAACAATATGGGGATCACCATAAGCTTGCCCAGCTATATTCTTCCCCCTTGGCTGCCTATAAGACAGAAAATTCTCTGACAAGATGGCAGATTAAATATCCATGACCAAAGAAACAAACTGAAATTGGACATCTCTGAAGGCACAATTACAAATTTTGAGGTCACTGTCTCATAGAACATCATGCCGTCCACGCCGTCAATTCAGGGCACCTCTGATCACCAATCTCTAGGACTAAAGAGACAGGAAACTGACAATAAACGTGTTGGCGTAAAGCTGTGGAACACAGTATAGTGGGCAGCCTCTGGAAAAGCACTCAGTGTTGGGCACCAACAAGGACAGCAGCTTTTAGCACCAAGGCTAGCTTTATGTATATTTGATGGGAAACTTGGGAAAGGACTGTAGTGACGCAGGACAGTTATACCATTCAGGAAAGCCTCCCTCTCTGTGTTGCCCCAGACCCTGTGGAATGTCACACAGAAGCCAGCATGCTGTAGTGGTTGGAATATTTTACTAGGATCTGGGACACCCACTCTGTGCCATGGAAAACTGAGTGATCTTGGCCCAGTCACACCCTCTCTGCCTAAGCTAGTTCACACGATTGTTGTGAGGATAAAAAGAGGAGAGCAGAACAATGTAAACCACTTTGGGTCCCCATTAGGAAGAAAGCTCTTTATCAATGGAGGACCAAGTTGCCTGGTCTGCTTTTTTCCATCTTCGGCAGGCCAGGCAGCTTGCTCCCCATCTCTCGACCCGTGACCTGGAAACAGTGATCCATGCAACCATCATCTCCAGATTGGATTACTGTAACTTGCTCTACGCAGGGCTTCCCTTGAGTCTGACCCGGAAATTACAGCGGGTCCAGAACGCTGCTGCCCGTGTCTTGATGGGTGTGCCTTTCAGGACACGTAACTCCAGTTCTGCAGCAGCTACACTGGCTTCCCGTGGAGTTCTGGATCAGGTTCAAGGTTTTGTATTAACCTATAAAGCCCTAAACGGACTGGGACCAGCATACCTGAGGGACCATCTCTTCCCATATACTCCCCGGAGGGTGCTGAGATCAGCTGGTAAGCACCTACTGGTGGTCCCTGGCCACAGGGAGGTTTGATTGGCCTCAACCAGGGCCGGGGCCTTTTTGGTCCTGGCCCCGACCTGGTGGAACTCTCTGTCTGAAGACACCCGGGCCCACCATGATCTTGTCTCCTTCAGGCGGGCCTGTAAGACAGAGATGTTCCACTAGGCGTATGGTTGAGGCCATCAGGATTTCCCCTAAATGAGCCTCTCTCCCGGTCTCCTCTATGTCTGTAGAGGGTATTGACCATCTACCCCCCCCATATAGGAGTGACCACACGTGGTTAAGCTGCACCTCCACCTCCGTCAGATGTTATATAGTTTTTATACGGTGAGCAGGTGTTTTATTAGAAAGCTGTGTTAATTTATTGTGATTTTATCTTGTATATTTTATCTTCTGTTGTAACCTGCCCTGAGCCTGCTTGCAGGGAGGGCGGGATATAAATATAATAAATAATAATAATAAGTGGGGTATGAACAAAGTAACTGAAAAAGAAATTGTCAAAAACTGCCACTGAAACAGCTCCCTAGCAGCCACCACAATCTCATTAAAAATTCTTATACCTCTTCCCCGCCCCACCTCAACAGAGAACTGCTTTTTATCACCCATGTAAGTTAACAGATGAACACTCCGGTGAGATTCTTGCAACAACCCAGACCTGCCACAAAGCCAGTAAAGGCCTCTGCTAAACTAGCCACAATTTAAGCTCTTCATAAAGATATCAAGGTTTTCAGCAGACTTGGCTACACCTTTGTTGTTCATCTGGACTATACCAGGGGCTGCCTTGCCACTGAATCATACCTGCCTAACACCCCTCTTTGTAATCCTGAGGGTTGAGACCTGAGGCAGCACTCCTCCTTTCAAGGAATGAGGAACCGGCTCAGTGCCAAGACAGCACATATGCCCCCACCTTCTTTTTCTTGAAGTACGGAGTAGCATTGTAGCAGGACTTCAGAGAGCATCTGAAGGCCCCGTGCACGTATTCGAGAGTCTCCATTCTCAAGTGAGGATCTGTATTGGAGACAGAACATAAAGAAAGGCTTCACAGACTATATATGGAAAAGAAGTAATAGAAAATATAGAAAACAAGTGGATGACACGCTGTAAGGACTTGCGGGAGCATTTCATTTTTCTTTCCCCTATTATTTCCTCTTTGCTTTCCCTGAAAGCCCTCCTAACTAGGGGTGTGCATCCTGAAAAGATCTGGGCTTCCTGCTTCGGGTTTACCTAAAGCGGGAAAAAATTCAGAAATACCAGAATTCCGAAGTGGCAAGCCTCTTCGGAATTCTGGTATTTACTCACTTCGGTATGCTCCATAAATATTCGGAGCATACTGAAGTGAGGGGGAGCAACTCCCCCCCCCACCTCCCCCCCGGGGCAACCCCTCCACCCTGCACCCACTTACCTGGCCGTCAGGGAGCGCGGGAGGGAGATCAGCTGGGCAGTGGGCCGCTGCTGTTGTGGCGGCAGCAGCATACACGAGGCTGCGACGGCCTGGAGTCAGCTCCTCTGCCGCCGCACCGGCTCCTCTGAGCCTGCAGGGCGGTAGGGAAGACTGGAGCCACCGCCTCCAGCCCTTCCGGCCTCTCAAATGGCCACCATGGTGGCCATCTGAGGGGCAGGAAGGGCTTTCTCCGCCTCCTCCGCCACCCTGCAGGGCTGCAGACACGGCCAGAGCCACCTCCTCCGGCCCTTCTTGCCCCTCAAATAGCTACCTCCTCTGCCGCTTTGTGGCCCCGCAGGGCAGCGAGGAGGGCCAGAGTCACTGCTGCCTCTGCCAAGGTAAGTGGGGCTGGGGGGCTGGGGTGATGTTTAAAGGGCCCCGCTGCTTGCAAGCGGCAGGAAAGGAGCCCTTTAAACTCAGCCACGAAGCTTTCCGAGGCATTACGAATGCTTCAGAAAGTTTTAATTCGGGATTTCTGAAAATTTGGATTTGGAAATCCTGAATCTTTATGGATCGGCTTGGCTCTGATTCGGGTACTGTACCCAAATCAGAAATCTGAAGCACACATCCCTACTCCTAACCTGTTCTCTTTTCCTGCTTCCTTCTCACCCATCAGCCAACCTACCTTATCTGCCCCTGTCCTCAGTTTCCCCTCCTTCCCTCCCCTGGAGCCTCTACCTAGGAAACTCTGCTTGGTTCCAGCTGCTGCAGGGTGCCAGACATCAGGATGAGCCCAGCTGCATTGTGGGGAACCTGCAAGGACTTGGTGCACCTCATTTTCACCTGTGTTTCCCCTCCTCACACTATTTCCTCTTTTCTTCCTCCTGGACATCCCCTCATCCTCACCTTTCTATGCTTCTTTTTCTTCCTTCCCATCAACCTATCTTTTATCTTCTCCCCTATCTTCAGCTATATTTATTTATTTATTTCATTTATATCCCACCTTTCTCCACAATGAGGACCCAAAGCAGCTTACAGCATTTTCCTCTCTTCCATTTTTATCCTCACAACAACTTGAGATGTAGGTTAGGCTGAGAATGTGTAAATGGCTCAGGGTGACCTTCCACTGCAGAATTAGGAATTCGAACCTGGGTCTCCCAGATCCTAGTCCAAAACTCTATCCATGACACCACACTGGCTTTCATGCAGTGGCTGCTGTTGACCATTAGCAAGCAGCTGGGCCTGACTGACTCATGCAAATGAGTGGCAGCAAGTTGCCTCATTTTGCTACCAGGCCTGACCCCATGAGTTCTCCTTCAAAGGCCCAAACAGCCCTGGAAAGGGCCCTGCCCCCTCCCCCTGACATTTACTTAAGAAATCAGGGCTGGAAGTTTTTACAGTGCTATTGTGGTTTATCTAGGAACTGAGGGCATTCATTTCTTAAAGCTACAGGTGCTACTTCTATTGGGAGGGGGGTTAACCCCCATTTTATTTTTTTTAGATTTCAGATTTTCCTGAAAACCTAGGTTAGTTGAAAGATCTGTCTTATCTATTTACAGCTCCAATCTTTAGATTTAAGTATCCACAGGCGGAGCTACAACTGAGAATTAGATATATTGATAATGTGCACACAGAGTTTGAACACTTAATCTGATAATGCATCTGGTTTAATAGGCGACTAGTGGCATGCATCCTACCAGTCCAGAGACCAAAGGCTGAAACCTTCTAGCCTAAGGAGATTTCCTCCAACTTCAGTAGCTTTTCCACTGGATGGCCACTTAAGGTGGAGGAAGACTGTTTAGGTTGGAGAAATTTTAATCTAAGGTTAAGTACATGCTATATTTTTCTAGTAGCTGGCTGTGAAACTCAATCCAAATGCAGTATCTCAGCATCAGCTGCTCACAAAATTTATTTTCTGTGAAAGATTTCAGAAAGAGAACAGACGGGGGCTGATTACTCAGCAATGATTAACGAGACAATAGGTATTGCTCACTGTAAAAGGAATGGTTTCAAGAATCTTGAACTTCTTAATAATAGAGGCAATTCATTCCCCCTCAATGACAAATCCCGTTCAGTAACTACATCAGTTTCTTCATCCAAAAAGCCATCTTTTCCCAATTTCCTTCCCTAGATGTATTGTTGAAGGCTTTCACGGCCGGAGAATGATGGTTGTTGTGGGTTTTCCGGGCTGTATTGCCGTGATCTTGGCATTGTAGTTCCTGACGTTTCCATATGCACCAATCCATATGCAAAAGAACCTCCTCAGGATACAGTGAAGCCTCCCGCCATTAGCATTCTACACCCTGGGAAACTCTTACAGGATGACTCAGCTCAACCCCACCCCTCCTGAGTAGATACAAATGACCTGCCAACATCTTTTCCACACTGTGACACTGAGAGATCTCTGTCTTTTGGTGCTACACCTCTGAAGATGCCAGCCACAGCTGCTGGCGAAACGTCAGGAACTACAATGCCAAGACCACGGGAATACAGCCCGGAAAACCCACAACAACCTTCCTTCCCTAGCTTTCTTCTTCACTGTACTTGGCTAGGGACAGTATGATTCTATCTAGTCCATTTTTACCCAGCCCTTTCTCCAAAGAACACAAGAGGGAGAACATTTTCTCCCTTCTGTATTTCATCCTTTCAACATTTCTGTGTGGTAATGACTGGCTCAACATCACCTCCCATGCAATCCTAAATAACACTTTGCTGGGAGTAAATCCCATTGAATAGACATGAGTGGGATTCTGAGTAGTCCTGCTTAGGATTGCTCTCACAAAGAGCTTCCTCCTAAGCATGTTTACCAGAAGTGAGTCCACAAAGTTCAATGGGACTTCTTTCCAGGAAAACAGACAGACATACTCCCACTAGCAGCTCTTTCCCAGGTGCTGCCCATGTGCCAAAAAAGAGAGAGGGGGAGATCAGGAGCGTGCATATCACAGAGTCACGAGGCACAGCAGAACAGAAGCATGTGTTTTGTTCCACAGAGTCCAATGCAGAGTTCCTAAGACGCCTCTTTCCAAAATCATGACTGGGATGATGGATGGGGAGAAGCCACCTTCACCCATAAAGACTAACAAAGGGCACACAAACAAGAACCACAACAGTCAGCCACTCAACAAGAACGTCTTGATGCTCAGCTGGCATCAGGTTCTGACATTTCATTCACTGCCTTTGCTTTTGTGATATCTCTTAGGTTTGTACACTGGGCTGGGAAAACATCCATAGGGATGCAAGGATCTCTTCAATTCTGCTCTAATTCTGTGAATTTTTTAACTTAGATTTATTCACTTGGATGCCTTGGATTGTATAATCAACTTAAACTTCATGTTAACTTCTGGATAGCCAGACACTAATTTCACCAACAAGCCCAGGGCCACAAGGAACTCACCCCAGCTTTTTAAACACTTTATTTACATGGAACTTTATAACAAAACAACGAGTCATCTCTTGGACACAGACACATCTACACTTCCAGGCACAGAATTCCACCTACCCCAAGGTTTCCACAACATCCAAGATGGTGCAGGTCCCAGCTTTTACTCCTAAGGAAAAGAAGAAGATGCAAGATTAAATTCTGCTTTGCAGCTTACTGCATAAGATTTGGCAGTGGTTCTTAAACCAAAATTTAAACAGGGGAATATATGCAGTTTAAAGCTCAATGCAATTTATCACCTCTCTGCTTGTAAAGGTTAAACAGACGTCCACCTTAGATCTTGGAGAGCTGCTGTCAGAGCAAACAATACTGACCACACAGAACAAATAGTCTGACTCAGTAGAAGGAAGCTTCATGTAATCATGAGCTGAGAAGCATTTATCCCAAGGCAATCTCAAGAGCGGAAAACTGACTTGCTCCTCCTCTATTCATTAGTTGCTTCTGGCAAGAAAGAGCACTGCAACGCTATCTTGGCTGTCTGGGGTACGGCCATGCTTAGTGATAGAGCATCTGCTCTATCCCAGGTTCAATCCCGGGCATCTTCAGCTAAAGGATCAGATGGTAGCTGATGTGAAAGATCTCCATGTGAGATCCTGGAGTGTCAATGCCAATCAGAACAGACAATACTGACCTGGATAGACCAATAACTGATTCAGAATAAAGCAGCTTCATGTGCCACTAAACTGGGATACCCTTCAGTGCTCCTTCGAACACTAGAAAATAAGTGCGGTGGCAATAATGATAGCTATTGAACATGTTCTTTTTCTTTGGGTTTTTTAGGATTGGCGAGAGCAATATAGAACTATCCCAGCCAACTCTCTTGGCTATGAATGGAGAAGATAGGCAGGTGGGATAGTACTACAGTGTAAGGAAGCAAGACGGCATGTGCATAGCGAGGCAGGAAGTAATTCATGGCTATTTCTAAGGTAAGTCTAATAACAAGAGTGAGCTATGCAGGAACGTGAGAACTTTCAACTTATTTTTCTGGCCCATCTCCAAGATACCAGGCAGATCATTCTACCTGGGTGCCATGGTTCAGTCAGAGATTCAAATAAGTAAACACTGATAACTTCTTGAATACTCAATGATGAAAGAAGCCACAAAAGTTATTAATTGTTTCACTTCCTAGACCCTAAATATAAGCAGCCAAACTTCCAGTTAGTTATTCCCTTGGGGTTAACTTGGGAAAGTGGCTTGCCAGACATTGCTCACACCATCTCTAAAACATAGGTCCATGTAGGCAGGCCAAAATGCACATGAGATGGGCTTGCATGTCTTTATAACCTCTATTTGCAAGACTGGGATATCCAGGAAACCTAAGGCGAGCAACGGCTCCCCCTCTCAAATGATAACATTTTCATAACAAACTACTTTCCATTTACAATAGTAAATGTAGCACACACACTCCAATCATCTTGAGCATGCTATTTTCCACCATTTACTGCACCAGAACCTAATTTATAGAACTGTTGAAATAAATTTTTAATTTTGTAAGGTAAACTGATGCCAAAGGTAAGTTTAATTATTGTAGTTTGGATTATGATCCATCCACATCTCCCCAAACTCGAGTTTTACACAAGTTTTTAAAAACAGTATTTTAAGCAGACCAAAACTTCAAGTATAGCAATTGCAAACCAAGAAAAAATTAAAGGGCACTAACATGCCCACTACAACAGAAGTGCAACATAAACATCTCATCTCTGTGGAACAATTAATTAGACCTACCTCATTTAAAATGGAGAGAACTATGCAGGAAAAAGGAAACCAGGAGAAAGCATGAAGCAGCTTGTCACCTGATAGCACAACTTACAACATAAACAGGGCAAGTAGTGGGCAAACTGCATAGGGACACTACAAAATCCCTTCAGTTAACCATCAGCCTGGCACAATCAGCCAAGCAGCTATTAAGGAACAAGAAGGAACAGCGTAAACAAACTAGTTAGAACTCATCACTGCCTTAATAGCCTCAAAAGCATAAGATGTGCAAGATGAGTTTTCTTGGAAACACAGCGGTCCTAATTTTCAAAGAACACCTTTTCTGTAGTTAAAATTTGGCCAAGTCCTTTCTATGGAGAGAGGCATAACCAGAGGGCTCAATCACAGAACACCTTATTACTGTACCTCTCTCCTCATCTTCATCCTGGGGTACAGTCTGCTAAATAGTTCAGAGGAACATAACTGAGACTAGCATATTGCTGACTCAGTTAGTAAAGTAGGTGTCCTGGGTGCAGAAACACTGGGCACCAAAACAGGCCCAGAGAGAAAGGAGGAAATGATGCTTGGATATTGGAAAACAGAAAAGGATGCATTGATCAGGAGCAGACAGGAAAACTAAGTACCTTCTTTTCTTCATATTGCCCATTTTATTCCTTCTCTGCAATGTTTTCGGTGTGGATCCACATAGTATTTCAAATCAAGATAATACTCCATTTAACTTATTGTTTAAAAAAAAAGAGAGAAGGGGGATATAATAAAAAGCATGATCAAAACAGGCAAGCTGTGAACTTTTTCATGGGTCTATAATTATATTTACTATTAATAGTCTGGGTAATTTTGTCACTGATGCCTGCAAAAGCTGTTACTATAATGGTGCTGAGCACAGCATTGTCACAAATATAAATAAGATGAGCCATGCACTGCACAGTATCAGAAACAATGATTAACACCTATTAACTATCTGGTCTTGTTACTATCAAGCGGTAATGTGTTTCAAAGTTTTAACTGAGTGTCATATGTCAAGCTGCCTCCTCCTCTGCCTTTTGGGGGGTGTGGTGAGGAAACTCAGCTCTCTTTTTTCTGAAGTACTTTGTATATCATGTTTTTAATTTTGTTTCCACTTCACTTTGGGATGACCACAAAGAATCTAAACCACACAGCATGTAGAGCTTTCTGTATCATTTTGTTACCAGTTCTTTAAATTGATAACCAACAGATCTTGCAGACTTCTGAGTTTTTCTTTACTTGCCCAAACATAAAATTACCTGGGAAAAGTTAAACTTACAGACAAGCCAGTGCAAAAGGGGGTGGGAGAGGATAAGTCTTTCTTAAGACAATTAAGCAGTCGAGCAACACACAGGGCATTCAAATCACATCATATTCTTTCCTCCTCAACACCAACCCTAATACTTCACCTGTCTTTATATCCACAGATCCTTTACAGCACAATTGTATGACCTACTTATGAAAAGCTAAGGATAGCAACTAAGCCCTACGCAAGTGGATGCCTGAGATACACTGGCACCAAGCTGTGCCAGTGTCAGGCTTATATAATTCCAGTAGGCCAGTACAGAATGGGGTAGTGTTAGGGGCAAAGTGAGTAAGTCAGTTTCCTAAGCTTTTCCAGTCCCAGTTGCTTCCCTAATGCCAGCACAATGTTGCGTCACCAAAAACAATATTTACATCTTCTAAACATCCCATGGGGGTCAATGCTAATGAAAATACAAGTATCCTCCTCCCAGTCCCTTTTCATGCACCAGCGGTAAGTTAAAATACCAACTAATTCTGCAGTCAATCACAGTCCTCCAATGAACTTGCTCAGATTATAGGGCATGCAGTATGGGGCTAAAGTTTCTTGTTAAGCATATTTACAACACCTACAGGAGGATATTTGGTAATAAGAACCTCACAGAAAGGCACCAAAAGGGAACACTAAGCACAAACAGCCAGTATTGCTGTAGTGTATGTCTAACAATGGTATTCTGTCTCAGGACACAAATATCTAATGAGAGCCTCCACACTTTCAACTGGTGATGGAAGAACAATGTATCCTATACAGGTAAACAAGGGAGAGGAGCTTGCCCTAAGCATTGGCAGCTGTAACTCTCCTTCCCTGCACCTGCTATGTGCATTACCCAACCAACCATCCATCCCTCAACAGTTGCTAGCGGTGTGTACAGTGCAAACAGGGCGTGGGGGGAGTGTTCATAGCTATGTTGGCAGATAGAGCTGCTGACAGACCTGTTGGCAGCCCTAGCTGCAAGTAGAGGCAGAGAGCAAGTGGGCTCCAAAGGTCTTTCACAGGGTCTGCAGCTTCCTCCTGTATCTTGGGGATTCCCATGTGGTGGGGTGCTCCTATCACAGGACACAGTGAAACCACTGAGCCAACATTTGCCCATTTCTTGCAGCAGAACTATGTCTGCTCTGTTTGCTGGGACTGCTCCATGGGGCTGTGATTCTGCAAGGCAACAGGCATTTTGAGTGCTTGGTCAGCAATAGCTCAGATCAGAGCAAAGTGGCTGCTATCCAGCCTGCACAGTAGCTCCTGCTTACAAGGGTGTTACACTGGCATTATGTCTTACTGACAGTGTGGTGCTCTGCAGGGAATGTTACCATTGCTGTCCTGTGGTTCTGTAGTCTGCTTGGCCAGCTCATACAAGCATAGCAACCTTCCTATATCAAGACAGTTGGCAACCCCGTTCATCTGACATACTTTCTGTATTCATAATGGCATTCAATAAATGTGTGGACTACTGTACAGCTGTCTCTCAGTTTGATGGACAGGGATCAGTTCCCACCCTGTGCTCATTACGGACTTCAGCCATCTTCAGCATGCGCTTCATACTGGGAGGGGCTCAAGGGAATAGTCCAATGTGTGTACAGGTGTACAAGGGAAGAGAAACCCAAGTTTCCCAACCACATGTGGAACTTTAATCAGCAACTTTGTGTATACCATGTCTGTATCTTCCCGCTATGCTTTGCCTTTCTCTACTATCCTCTCTGCCATGGTATATATGGCTGATATCACTGCTATAGCAGCTGGGAGGACCCTACATAATTTCTTCTTGTTGTGTTGTTGGAGGGCTGCTTCAGTGTGAGACACATGGGTTCTAGTCTGACCACTATTCCTTGTTTTGCTGCTGCTCAAACTATTGTTAGCTGAACCTTTTTGCCAATGTCATGGCTCTTACTCAACACATTCCCTGGTTAGCTTCTGGGGAACTGACAGGACTGCCTTTTGTGAATGTGTTGTTGCCCCAGAGTTTGCATTCCACTTGCCTAGAAAAGAAAGGCTGATGCTCCCAAGCTCCCCCATCCCCAAACCTGAGCCCTTATTTGGGAGAAATCCTGACCGTTTTACTAGGGTTGACTCAGCTGAGTATGCAGAATGTGAATGCTGTGGTCATGTTGTCTTTCCTGGCAAAATGGACTCATTCCCACATCTGCACAGCTTTTGTGCTCGTTCCTTTGGTACACTCTACGTAGGGATGTTGGTGGTCAGATTCCATGGGACATGGCTGCATCAGGCTGTCTCAGACTACCTGTCACAGAATGGTGTGATTGGTGGGGTGGTTGCTATGAATTCTGTTGCACTTTGTTGGGGGGTGTTTTTGTCATATATTTCACTTTTGTGGAGCAGACATAGGATACAGACTAGTCGTGCTGTACTGGTGCACTGAGGGTCTTAGGAATGGGCTAAAGAAATTTAAAATGATACAAAGAGCTGATCTTTACGGAGTCAAGAGAAGAACCACTTTGTACAGACCCATCCACAAAACCAACCATGCAACCATGACACGCTCTTAGTTTTCAACTCTGAATAAATCTGTTCACTCAGGCAGCCTTTAACAGCTTGAATGGACAGCCAGGTGCCAGTTACTGCTGCCAACCCTCTTAAGCAAAAGAGTGGGTTCAAATAACTATTTGTGACATGGTGGAATGCTCGCTCTTGCAAGGAGAGCCTGTAATATCTGGCCAGATGGTGAGACAAGCTTCACCAAACTCATGCAAGCTGTGGTTGGGGGAACGATAAAACTCACTTTACCATGGGACTGGATGCTATAGCCATCCATTGGCAATGCAAGACTTAATGGCTGATTCCGCACACGTTGGGTAATGCACTTTCAATGCACTTTATCAATCGTTTGAGGTGGATTTTTTGTTCTGCACACAAAAAAATCCATTCCAAATGATCTATAAAGAGGATTGGAAGTGCATTATCCAATGTGTGCAGAATCACTCAAGATTCCGCAGCTAGAACTGAAAACACAGGGTAGCAAGAGCATGGCAAAGCTCACCTTACCTCATGGCTAGCCACTATGGGACAGCTCTCCATACAACCGCAGTCAAACCATGATGAATTCATCAGTTGTCACCACATCACAAATAGTCATCTGAGCACAGAGTAATCTTGAAATTCTTTTAGAGAAGTAAATGGGACAGTGTTTTAAAGAACACAGGACATACACGTTTAAAAGATAAAGGAAACAACTGATGAACACTATATGGATTAATTACCCCTTAATATTCTTTTTTGTTCAGATGAAGAGGTAGATTTTCTTTTTCTTTTTTTAGTGTCAAAGGCACATGAGATTTAAAACAACATTCACAAACTGGAGCACAAAACAGAGGCCATAGTGAATTAATTTATTCAAGGTAAAGGGGGCTGATTTTTCACACATTCTGGTGAAGCAAACATTACAGGTTTCATCTCTAGCTAGCAACAACAACTTCACAGGCTGCTCTTGCTCATTGTCTCTGAAACCCTCAAGAGGGAGAGAAGAACCCCAGCTTGCCCCTAACTGCTCATGCCAGGAATCACACCTTCACATCGTACCCATAAAGACCATACCTGCACCCACCGTCATTGCACACTTTATTAGCGGTGGTTAATTTTTCAATCCCAGCTGTGCACGGACAGACAGTGCAGTTACTGTGGTCAGCGAAAGACACTGTGCATGCTCCGAGGCTTTCATTACTTTATAAACCAGTATTCTAGCAATGCACCTGGCGTCGTATTCCGAACCCTTCTGCCCGCACAATCCCAGCCCAAAGTCCTCTCCCCACCTCCAACGTTTCGCAAAGCGCCACCTTCCTTCTGCTCTGCCCATCTCTCGCACCCCATCAGTCTTCTGACGAGCCCGCGCGCTGCTATCTCCTTCCCCGCAAGCCCCACCTCGTTCCCCACAGACGCAGCAGCAGCACGCTGCCTCGTTGTTTCCAGCCCATTTCTACTCTCGTCTGCTCCGTCTCCCCTTCCTCCGCGCGCCCATACCTTCCGCTGCTTCCTGCGCCGCGCTTTCCCGCTCCCAAGGCTGTAGCCGAGACCCAGGCGCGCCCGCATCAACATCAGCCCCTCCAGCCGCCATCATAATCTGGAAACGGCACGGGGGAGCGAAAACTGCGCGTGCGCATCGCCTCCGTCACGTGTGAAGGGATAAGGGTGGCAGAGGGCAGGAGCAGCAACATGCACGGTACCTAAATAGAGGCGTGGCCCACGGAAGGCAGGCAATGGGACTGTAAGAACGCTGGACAGGCGTTTAAACCAGATAAGCAGAGGGGTCGAGGTTTTACCGGCATAGATAAAATCCTCGCTTTCACTGGAAATGCGAAAAGTAAGCATGTTTTTGTTTTCTACAGCCGCTTTCTGCCCAATATGAGAAATGATCACAAAAGATTTCAGTGTCAAGAAAGAGTATGTGTGATGTGTCTAGTACAATCGATTTTCATATTTGAAACGTCATAAATATAAACTATGACAGTTTAAGACGAACCCCCTCCGTGTTTATATAATTAAAAATTCATTTGGTACCATAAAGTAAAGCTGACATATTTTAGTTACTCGTTCACATTATAATGGACAAATCTAAAAATGCCAGACAAGCCCAGCTTTTGAGCAAAATCCAGGACCAAGGAAGAATGGAGATCCTCGTCTCTCCGAGGAATTCTTGCTCCAGGTGCGGTGCAAGCACAAGCATCAATTAGGACAGGGCCAGGGTTCTCAAACTGTGGCCTGAGGGGGCAGCAACAGTTGAAAGGTTGTGTGTGTAAAGTTCCTGATATGAAGAGGAACCCACAGCCTGCAGATCTGAAGACATTTTCCTTCTAGCAGTATTGTTGTTGTTACAGCCCTCAAAACTGCTACTTGCCTTACTAACCATGGAAGCCACAGAAAGCCAGTAACTTCTGACAGCATCTGCTGCTCCCCCTCCTACCGTAGATGATTAGTTTTAAGAAGCAGTGAGATACCGTTTTCTTCTAATGCCATTTGCTAGGTTAATACTCCATTCCACAGATTCTTAGGCACAGATGTGGCCGTGTTCAAAGCCTATGCATTTGCCTGCTGAAAAGAAGGGGGGGGCGGTACGGAGACAGGCCAAGTTTAGAAGATGTCCTCACTTCAAAAAGCCTGCGAGACACTGAATTAGGGTTATTCTTTTTACAAATATTTTGTTCACCAGCTCCGTTTTCAAAAACCACTTTTACCATCTATCTAATTCTGAACTGGGTCACAGAGTGTGGATAAAAAAGAAAAATCACAAAATGGAGCGAGGAACAGTCAGTCGAAATTTCTCTGTTTTGATGGATATGAGGAAGAACGGAGGCACCATTCAGATGTTTTAGGAAGGGCCATGGCGGGGTAGGGTGGGGAGAGGGACGGAGTCCTTCCGCTGACTACACGGTGGGCTGCCACAAAATCCGAGCGCCATCGACTCCCACCCCTCATAAGCCCGCCTTTTCACCCTCTGCCAGACCAGGGTGGTCTACGCCGATAGGCCCTGTTCGAGTCGCGCACGTCGTCTCCCCTCGCGCCTGGAAACACGAGCGCTGGGCCGTTTGCGAATCCGGGCACCCCAGACCCGGCCTGCGGTCGCGCCTCTGCGGAGCTTGGCTAAAAGGAGAGGGCAGAGGGCGGAGACTCCGGGCTGGGGATCCTTTTGCTCCCCAACTGCCTCCACCCGGGCCGCGTCTCCCAGTCAGGCTCGCCCGCTCCTCCCCGCAGAGTTGTGGCCAGGGTCACGGCGGCCGATCCTCTTCCAGGGCTCCGCAGGGAGGAGGCGGGGCCGAGGCCGGTCTCCTGCCACCGAGTCACATGCTCACCTGGCGAAGGAGGAGCCCAAAGTGTCTCCCAGGGCCGGGAGCCTCCCCGGCTCAAACCCCAGCGTTCGCCAGGGCTGCGACCAGAGCCGCCGCCGCCGCCTGAGAGTCGCCGGGCCTGCCTCGGCTGGATCCAGCCTGATCCGAGCAGAACCTCTTTGACGCTTCCCGTTCCTCAGACTCCAAACCCGCCCGAGAGGAGGAGGAGGAGGAGAGGAGGAGGAGGAGGAGAACGGAGCCGCCCGGCAGAAAGTTTGCGTGCTCGTCCGGACGGCGGATCGGGGATCCGGCCCCATGCGGAGCTGGAGAGCCCTGAGCGGGGCTTGGGCGCAGAGATCCCTTGGAACCGCAGCCTGGGGCTGCCGCCATGGGCAGCTGCGTGGGGAGACAACGCAGGGAGCGGCCGACCACCCCCGGGCACCCGCGCAAGCGAGCAGGTGAGCGACACCGAAGTGGCCCCTGAGACCCCCAGCCATCCCGGTCAGGGGAGTGAGCAGCTGGGAATGCGAACGAGAACCAGTCCCTGCAGGCCCGCTGTGCCTTCGCTGGAGAGCGGCACTTTCCCTCCCCTTAGGCCCACCGAAGCCCCGCGCCCGGGCATCGAAAGTAGTGCCAGGCTTGGGGTATTACGCTGCCGAAGCTGGACGTGCATAGGATCTCTGAGGATCGTCTGGCCCGGCCGGCACAGTCGCCAGATCAGTGTGTGGGGCGAGGACTGCCTGCTGCCCTCCATCCTGGGCGTTGGGCAGTCTCTTTTCTGGAGGTTTTAAGTGGTGCGGAGGATTACGGTCTGCACGTCCCATGAAAGGGGAGGGAGGCGAATTTCATGTCCTGTACTTCATATACACCGCCCTGCCCTGGCACCCAGCACTCCCGGTTTCAGCACTTCAACTTGGTGTCTAGCAAAAGTGTAGGAGAGCCCGGAAACTCGCCTACTCACTTTATGTAAGAGCCGGTCCATCCCGTCTCACCGGCTAAGTTGGAAGTGCAGACTGCCATGCCTCTGCCGACCCAGGCAAGCTAGGTGGATCAGGGGCTGCTTTCAGGCCCTGGGCTCCTAGAATAAGCTGTATCAAAACTCAGATTGGTCGACTGATTTGGGACTAGAGCCTTGTCAGGTCAGGAGACCAACCTTTCTTTTTGGTGTCTGATCAGAAACTTGCTCTAAAACCTACACCGGGCACATTGGGAATGACAGTTTCAGCTGGGTAGCCCTGTTGGTCTGTAGTAGAAGAGCAAGATTTGGGTCCAGTAGTACCTTAAAGCCCAACTAGATATCTGTCTCATGTCAGATATCTTCCTTCATACCAGTACTAACTGGAAAGACAAGCGGCCTTCTCTGAAGCTCAGGTCAGAAGTACTAGTGTGATCCAAGACAAGCTGAGCTTTCTTTTGTGTTGGGCAGGTGGGGAGGAACAGAGCTTGGCATCTTAGAGATTTTGCCACTACTCTTCACTAGTCAAACCTCATCTGGAATACTGTGCCCGGTTGTGGGTGCCACTCTTTACACACAAAAAATGTAGACCTATTGTAACAGGTCTGGGAGAGTGCAATGAAGATGCCCCTGGGGTCTGGATAACAAGTCCTATGACGAAAACTTGAAGGAACGTAGTGTGTTTAGCCTTGAAAAGACTGAGGGCAGGCGTGATGGCACTCTTCTAACACCTGAAGGACTGCCTCATGGATGAGGACAAAGACTCATGCTGTACTGCTCCTAAGGACTAGATCTTCTAAAAGGCTTAAGTTACCAGAGGGTACATTTCAGTTGAATGTTAGAGAAACTTCCTAACAGTGAGAGCAGTATGATGACAGAACAGATAGTGTGTTTTTATTTAGTACAATTTTTATCCTGACCTTCCTTCAAATAACTCCAAGTATATCATTCTTCCCTCACAACAACCCTGAAAGATAGTTTAGGCTGAAAGAGTATGACAAGCCCAAGGTCACCCAGTGAACTTTATAGCAGAGTGGGAATTTGAACCTGGATCTCTTGGATCTTGGTCCATCACTCTCTCCTACACTCCACTGACTTGTGGGGTATGAGTTTCCCTTATTGGAGGTATTCAAGCAAATGCTGGATACTGTCAGGGCTGTTCTAACTCTGGATTTTTTGCATTGAGCAGGGTGTTGGGCTACATGATTTAAAAGGCCTCTTCTACGTTTATGATTCTTTGAATTCCAGCTTCAAGGTCCTGTAAATCTTGTGTAAGATGGGAAGAATGGTGCTGGCATAGGCTTTAGTGTTACTCTGTGTGGTGTGTGTCCACGTAAACAAGGTTTTATAGCCTGGTCTGAGTTTTCTTAGGATAGGTCAATAAAGAACACTACTAATTCCCTCTCATAATGGCTCAGATCTGTCTCTCTCCGCTGGTGCTGCATCAGTTGGATCAATAATAGAAACAGCCCTAACCCAACAAGCTCTTCAGCAGTACTTGGCATCAGCACACACATATTGATCCAGGTTTTTTGGTGATAGTCCTGACTTTTCAGCAAAAGACAGGTCTTTGGAGGCATGAAAGCTTCGTTTCTCTGTGCTGGCAGTTCAAGATCATTGTTCAAAAACAATCTACTGATAATTTAGTGGAGTAATTACTCCATCTGGCCTATCTTCGTGCCACCAAGCTGAGATCTCCCAGTTTGGGGGATGGAGACAAAGCTGGATAGAAGTGGGTAAAAAATGGGCAGACAGGCCAATGAGTCCCTACTCCTCTTATGAAACATTTGTCTCTTTACCTGAAGGAGTTGTACTGTAGAAATGCTTGTGTTGCAGTTTGGGGGCATTAGCATCGTACTGGCTGTGCTGCTGTTGCAAGGAAACTTGTCCTGAAATGTCCCTCCAACATACAGTGAGACCTCAAATTTAACTTTGCTGAGTTTAACTCCAGGGATGCTGATACTAGAACCCATTGGCAATATACACCGCCTGCTTGGATTCATGCCAGGGCAGACTGTGCAGTGCAAGTCAATATGATCAAACATTAAAAAAATTCGATAGGGTATGGATTGCAGAAGTTTCAATACAAGCAGAGATCTAGTGCAAAGCCGAAAACAATGCTGAAACAAAGCACAAACAATTTTGCATGTTCTGTCCAGGAAAAGGTGCAGAATCTAGTCCACTGGTAGAATGGGGAGGGACTTGTTGCTACATATATTGCTCTATAGTCTACTGAAGAGCTATATTTATTTGTAGTGACATTGTGGATCACAAGATTACTTGGCAAAAGTGCTGTGCTACTGTAATAGCTGTTTTATTAGGCATGAACTTTCACTGACAACAACCTATTTTATATGATGTTGAGTGTTCATTCATGCCTATGGTTTTTGACAGTGCTCCTACAATAGCTCAGTCTCTAACAGTGAAGTCAGAGTTACTCCAGTCTAAGCAGAGTTATTCCAGTTAGACTGGAGTAACTCTGCTTAGGATTTCACTAAGTGTGCTTCATTTTGTGATCTTGGTGCTACAGGCCAGGGCACTTCCAGCTGCTTTTCTAAAAAAATATTTTTTGGAAGAGTTGAGCATATACTTTTATGCAAAAACACTTAACATAATTTGCAGGCTTTCTTGGCTCACTGCTGTGGGGAATCCTGGAATAGCTGGATTGTGAAGAATTGTAAGTTTTTGTTCTGTATTGAGAAAAAGACTTTATTGGTCTCATGCCTTTTATAATAGACAGGTAGAAATAGGGAGGGGTGCCCTCTAGAAATGATATATTATTTTAAAAGAAGTACTTTTTCCTTTTTTTGCCTCCTGAGGTCAGCACTTTTGTTTAAAAGACTAGACTCTATAAGCATGTCAAGCTTTCATTTATTTCATATTTATTCAATAGTTTTATGCCACAGCTCTCTGCTGTTTGCACAGAAAGTGGCTCTTACTTCCTTCAGGAGAGAAACCCTTTCTTCCATAGAAATTGGGAGCTGCTCTGAAGTTTCCTGGTAGCATTTATCTAAACTGCTTATAAAAAGTTGGGATGGCACTCCATGTGATATATAGCTGGCATTTTGCAAACGCCGGCAGTGTGAGCTCAGCTGAGTCTTCAAGAAACTGTGGAAACATATCCTTCTAGTAATCATCTGTGTGTGTCCAGTGGAAACAGCACCATCAAAACATTGCTCTGTAGCTGCTGTTTTTTTCCTGACTCTCAATAAAAGTGGACTTTTAAAATATTTAGGGGTGTGAGTTGTGTGAAGGCCCAGATTGGCAGGTAGACTCTTCTCTCACTAAAGTGGGGGGAAATACCCTCTTGTCTGATTAAAGTCACTGAAAATATTGTGATACACAAGAAAGACTGGCATCTTGAACCCTGGTACCTTCACCAAATTGCAGAATTATTCTTGGTCTCTAATTATATGCCTATGTCAACTTAGAAGGTATTATCTGTGCTTCCGGCCCTAAATTACAGTTAGTTAGTCACTGCATTCCACCTCAGAGGTGACTTCATTTGTGTGACGGGTGGAGTGATACTGATGTCTTCTTCTGTCAACTCTCTGAAGCTCAGAGCCATTTTGAACATTATGTTCTTGCACATTTAGGCTTCTTCCTCCATGCATATGGAAATGTAATGTGTAAATTGTTAACACATATATAGTAATAGGCCTTTGAAATCTCATGACTTCTTGGACTTCTAGATTTCACAAGTCTGCTGATGAGCCAGCTCCATATGTTACCAACCTACACATTGCATTTGACCCTATATGCAGGCCAGATGCCAAAATCATGGTATCTGAACCCACCCTGGAAGAAGCTCATTAGCTGGTTAGAGGGCTAAGTTACGAGCTTTACGGAAGTTTTCTTTCTCTGTAAGTAGTATGAATCCAAAGTACATTGTATGTTAACCGGAAAGTAGCCCTGCCAAGGGAGTATAGGTGACTCATGCCTACACGCTGCTCATGCAGCCACTGATTGCAAATGCCTGTGTATTGCTTCCAGTAATAATTACTGTTTTGTAGGAGGCAGAAAAAGAGAAACAGGAAGTGGAGAGGGGTGGATAAGTGGGTTGATAGCTGGACTTGTAAGCTACACCTTCCTGGAAAGAAGGCTGGCTGCATCTGATCCATGAAAGAGACAGGCGAGATTACATAGCGTGTGTTTAGAGGATGGCATGGGCGAGGATGGGGAGGATTGTTTTAGATGGCCAGCAGAGACAGAAAACATAATCTTAGCTCTGGTAAGACCAGACTTTTAAAGATCACCACAAATGTATTGTCCCCCAATACAATATTTATCTGGCTTCCAATCGAGGGGTTGTAGTTTCAGCAGTGCATTTTCTGGTTTTGTAAGCAATCAGGCAAAGTATGTTGTGAGAATTGGATTAAGTGGCCTTGGTACCTGTAGTCAGATTAAACTGTATGAAACTGGCTTTGTCTGAATTTACTGGGGGGTTTTAGGCACATGTTTGCACCTCCCCCCCCAAAGTCTCTGTCCAGGGAAAATTAATTGCATTTAAATCCTGTTGAATATAAATTAGTAGTGACTAACTTGTTAGACAAAGGTTGCAGTTCTATGCACACGTACCTGAGATTAGGGTTTGTGGGACTAATTTATGAATAAACATGCATGAAATTAAGCTGTAATTTACTCTGAATTGGAGGCATTTCATTCAGTTGCCTAGCTGCTACACCACCCAAGTAAAGAAACAGGCAGCTGTTTCTTTACCTGCCCATATCCTGTTCCTCGCCTTTGTTATCTTCACCCTCTTGCCAAACTCTGATGCTCCAAGCATCATCTCTTAGAGCCTCTGGGCTCTTGCACCCAGGGTTTTTAACCACAGTTTGGAGGCTGTTGGGAGTGTATTATTTTTCCTGCTTCCACACAGCATCATGGTGCTTTTGTGTGCCTCCACAGTTTCCTCCAGCTTTTTTGTGTTCTTTCCAGAACCTGCTTTACATTGACCTTTTAGGAAAGATTGCAGCATAACCAGAGTGGCTGCCGTGTGGATGGGAAAGTATTGTGTGCAGACCTGGAGTATTGTGTGCAGTTCTGGAGGCCTCACTTCAAAAAGGATGTGGCCAAAATCGAGAGGGTGCAGAAGAGAGCGACGAGGATGATCAGGGGTCTGGAGACTGAGCCCTATGAGGAAAGGCTAAGGGCCTTGGGAATGTTTAGTTTGGAGAAGAGGAGGTTGAGGGGGGACATGATTGCTCTCTTTAAATATTTGAAAGGCTGTCATTTGGAGGAGGGCAAGGAGCTGTTCCAGTTGGCAGCAGAGGGTAGGGCACGAAGCAATGGGCTAAAACTACATGCACAAAGGTACCGGCTAGATATTAGGAAGAACTTTTTCATGGTCAGAGTAGTTCAAAAGTGGAACCAGCTGCCTAGGGAGGTGGTGAGCTGCCCCTCACTGGCAGTTTTCAAGAAGAGGCTGGATGAATACTTGTCAGAGATGCTTTAGGCTGATCCTGCACTGGGCAGGGGGTTGGACTAGATGGTCTGTATGGCCCCTTCCAACTCTATGATTCTATGAAAGTGAGGCTCAGGGTCCTGTTTGAAATACCTAGGCCTGCCATAGTCAGGGATTAGTATCATTTTCAACTATCCCAGCAAGCTCCATGCCTTCCAGGTTCAGAAGCATTCAGATGGGATAAGCACATGAAAGAGACCTTGTGTTAGGTTGGAATTCCATCATAGTCCTAATGAAGGCTGACCAGTTTTTTCAAGAAAAAAACAGTATGTTTGAATCCAGCTAAGGGTGTGTCAGTATGAGAGGTAATGAATATTTTCAGACCTTAGTATGTTTTCTATTCTTTATTTTATTCTTTATTTACTTATTTGTATTTTGCTTTGTTTATACTCTGTCCCTAATAGAGACTCACTCACATTGTTCTCCTCTCCTCCATTTTATCCTCACAACAACTTGTGAGGTAGGTTAGGCGAAGAGATAATGACTGGCCCATGGTCATCCATGGCCGAACAGGGATTCAAACCTAAGCCTCCTGGATCCTACCCCAGCACTCTAGCCACTGTGCCATGCTGGCTCTTTGTTGCTTTCTGGTCTTCTGTGTTTGATCTCTCTGCTTGCTGTGCCTTCACTGATGTCACTGACTGATCTGTTCTAATGTTACGGTGGACTCTCCACCTCTCTTACACACACACACGCACACACACACACACACACCATTGGCAGGGGAGTTGTGGCCTCTGTGACAGCCACTGGCACAGTTATTTTGATACCAAGTGAGGCTGGCCTGCCTTAGCTGAAAAAGTCTGAATTCAGAGGGCCATGGGCATCCAATGTGAAATCAAACCACTGATCACCAGCAATGTGTAATAGCCTTTCATGTGATGCTTCGTAAGTGCAGGTAGGTTGAGCCACTTTGGAGCCTTTTCCCAGAAAGGGGGATACAACGCTTGTGGCATATAAGGGATGGAAAACTGAAATGGTGGACAAGTATTTTAGAATAAGGGTTCTCATGGTAATAGTTGGCTAGAACAGTAGATTTGTAGATCAGAAAGCTTTATTGAACTTACTGGAATTATAGTATTGGCGGTAACATGGAGCCCGCTGACTTGAGTGAACAGGTAGTTGGGGCCACAGTCTGTCTGCTGCCCCTGTTTTGTGTATAAATGAATTCTCTGTGTACTTGATCGTGCTTGTTGTCTGGCTGCACTGCAGTGCCATCATCTTTCAGGCTTGGGGCAGGTTCCTGGTCATCTGCTGTTGCCTCACACATTTGGGTACAAACACAAAAGATGCACTCTTTCTTTTTAACCTACTGATTATTTAGTGGAAAGCTAACCCATGCTGTCTCTGGTGCCATATGAGCAATCCTCCTAAGCTGACAGCTCTTGCTTTCCATCCTCTGCCACCTGCATGCCACAGCTCCTCACCTCCAGCAGGTGTTAATTAGTACCCAGCCCCCACTCCCCACCCAGACCTGGTTGTTTGCTTAGCTCAGGAGGTGTTGCTCAGCTACCTTTCTGTAGAGTGCAACCTAAGACAAGTACATACCCAGGAGCAAGTTTAGATTGTGCTGCTTGAGGGTGCAGCATTCCCAGTTGCCCTAGAGAAGAGAGAGGTGCTCAGTTATAAAGGGCAGACCTGGGAGACCAAGTTCCAGGGTTCCCAGGTAGGATCCTGTGTGTGAGGTTCCTGTTCTGCAGCTTTGTTTACATCTATGGGAGACAGGGTTGCTGAGCTGCCTGTAAGGTGGTCAGATGCAATAGAGGTGAAGGTTCCTGTACTTTTAATTCCAAAAAGTGCAACTTGTCATGGCCCAGTGTCATTGGGTGGGAGAAAAGCCCTGTCCACAGTTGCATCTGCTTACTCTCGCTGCCCCATAAACCCTGGTCTTATCAGCCAGCTGAAAGGCCAAGGCCTGTTCTGTGTGACCCTCCTCTGCTGAGCCACACAGCCCCTCCCTAAAGCACGGAGCCAGGCAGTGCAGGGGAGCAGTGCCAAGAAGACACAGTTGATGTGGCTCCCCGCCCCCATCCCCGTTTCTTTCTCCTGCTGTTGAGCTGTAGGGCCAGTTTTGTGAGGCTGGTACTGGGAGTCTCCTCTGGCTTTGCCCTGTTCAAACCAGAAGATGGTTCTGGGGGAAGGAAATAGCCCTTGTAACACAACCCCAGCTGTTTCTGACACTTTCCAGCATCATCTGACATTCTTCAGGGTGCTGGACTGTCCGTGGCAAACTGATCATATGCTTACAAGCCCTGGTGGTGGGTCCTTTCAGAAATTGCTGATTCCTCTCAATTTTCTTGCAGAATGCATCTTTTGTGCAAAAGGCAGTTTGTCTTGCAATGGCACAGGCAGTGCAGGAGGGAGAAAGAGAGTGGGCACAGCTGCGCCTGAAGGACATGTTCAGGCAAGAAATTAAGGAGCAGTGTTTATATAGCACATATTGCATCTTGCTTTCATCTGCACAAAAAACAGAATGCTGTATACGCTGTTCCCTTCTGCAGACATACTGTCCCCCAGTGATGTCTTCTGGATATGTAGTACCCCACCCTCTTCTGGTCTTGTCATGATGTTTGCTAACGTAAGTGGCTAGGGTGCTGCACTTACACACAGGCAGATTCCTGATGATGAGCAATTGCTGGGTGATCGTGGTTTGCTGCATTTATCCAGCCAGAGCTGCCCATTGCCATTTTTGGTGTCCTAGAGGAAATACACAGAAATTAGACTGTCAGGCTCCTGTTTCCAGGAGCTTTTCCTTATGTGATTCCTGCCTGCCCAGTGGGAGCTAATTCATGCACCACTCATTCCCATAGACACACAAGCCATTGATTGCTGAGGTTCCCCAAAACTCATTCCCTGGGCTGTTTCTGGACTCTACCACACTGGGTTTATTGTATCACCATATTTTGCACACTGTATACACTCAGCCCTGTATCCATCAGACTGTTCCTTTGCCCTCTTCTTTTGGTGCAGAGATTGCTGCCTGGTCACTGTCCTTGGTATAATTAGGCCTTCCGTCCATCCTTCATCCTATGCAGTTTTTGAACAGCAAACATACATGATAATACTAAACATACATCGCTCTTGAGAGTATTCAAAGGGCTTCACACACATTATTTTATTTGTATGTTTATTACAATATGTTTATTTTGCCTTTCCCAAAAAAAGATCCAAAGTTGCATTTAACAAAAGGCCAAAACAAGCCTTACATGTAAAAACACATTAAAACCATAAAACCATTACAGCAATCAGTAGCCTGGCATTAATAATAACAACAGAGCCCTCAGTAATATCTGAAGAGACTCAGTCCCATACAAATGACTGATTTACACAGTTTCCTAAAAAAACAGGAAGGGGCAGTGCTCTTTTCACTCGGGCAGTCTTTTCCACAGAATTGGGGCACTAACTGAGAAGGTCTGGAAGAGGCAGCCTTCAGATATGTGGTTCCCAGGTCATAAGAGTTTTATAGGTAAGAACCAGCTCCTTCAGTTGAACACAGAAACAAATAGGCAGCCAGTGAAGTTGTTAAAGAAAAGGTGTGTTTAGGTCTCAGTCAAAAGATTCACCACCGTCTTTTGCACTAATTGAAGTTTCCAGGTTGTCCTTGAGGGCAGCCCCACATAAAGCACATTACAGTAGTCTAACCAAAAGGATACGCTGGCATGGATCAGTGTTGCCAAGTTAGCCAAATTCAGGAGGGACCTTATGTACAAGGCATAAATGATAAGAAGGCAGTCTTAGCAACTCAGTCTGCTTTTCTAACTGCAAGGCTGGTTCATCATCAAAGAAAAATCAAAGTGTCTTTCATGTGCTGTTCCTTAGGCAGGCACTGAGGTTCACCTAGGTACCCCAAAATCAGTTTTAAGATTTTTAATGATAATTTGGTATGGATAAGTGCTGGATAGAGATGATCTTGTGTGGTATGTTAATATCTTACATGATACAGTAATACCTTTGGGCTGTACTAATCATAAATACTGAGTGTTGTCTTTCCTCCTTCTCTGCTCCCAAGCTTTGTGACGGTGTTATCGGCTGGTTCCTGTTCTGTACTGTCACCTTCCAGCTTCAGAACTGTCAGTTTGGTGCAGCTTGTGCTCATATGCTTCAACAGAAGACTGGCTTCTGGGTACTTTGCTCTAGGCTGACTCTGACCACCTTATGTAATATGTGTTTGAACATTCAGTTCATATACTTTATGGTGCAACAAAGAAAACAAGTGTTTCCAACAGAATTAGGAATACCTGACCCAAGAGATGCTCAGATCCCACTGTTTCAGTCCAAGTTCTTTATGCCCTTTAGTCACACTGGCTATGTGCCTCATTCTCTTTTTTTTTAACCTTAGGGTTTTGGAAAGTCAGTTTTTCACTTTGTAACCTGTTGTAACCAAAATTACAAATACGCTGTTTGTGGCTGTACCTACATTCCCATGAGTTCAGTGACGTGATGTGGAAGGTGATGGGCATGCCCTATAGCCTGCAGTGACGAGTCTCAAAAGGTAGAGTAAGTTTAGAAATGAGAACGACTGGAACCTGTTGTGAACATACCCAGATATTTTTCAGCTCTTTTTTCATATAATTTACGTTTCACATTCACAGCCATTCAGAATTACTAGGAGTCAGGACATAAAACTTGCTATCATATGTTTTTGCTTTACAAGGGTACTGTTTTGACATCATCTCTTAAATAATGCAGAACTCAACTTGTTCCTTTTGTAGTATGTAATTATGTCTATGAAGTATGTCTTGTCTAAGTCATGACTTCTCAAGTTACTAAGCAAGACTACTGTCGGACTTGAGAGTGCTTGGTTTGGAACAGAGCAGCCATTGGGCCTTGCCTGCTTCCATTCTGGTGTCCTGCAGACACAATACCCTTGGCTGCCTGTAAGGGTAGATTCCCAGCTGTAGTGCTGGAGATTGTGTTTCTGAGAAAGAAAGGAGCAAAGATACTGAAGAAGAGATCTGAAGCCTAGGTTTGATATGGCTGAAGGGGGGCGGGGGGGATATGCCTTATTGTTTTCCTAGAGAGAGTGGGAGGGAGAGAGAGACAGCTGTCTTACAGAATGCCAGGAAAGCGAAGCAGACTTCACTTAAGAGAGAAGGATTGTGAGGGTGGTATCCCCTCATTTTTAAAAGTGTCTCTGTGTGTGTACTGGCTCATATCTATGTATGGCAAGCATGGCACAAGTTTTCAAGCACCAGTTTAAGGTAAGGATTGAAACGTGAGGTGACACATACACCCAACATAATTTTGCTTTGGTGGTAGGACCCATTTTCTCTGAGGCTTGGCTAATGACAAATAAGGGACTTCCATGGAAACAAGTGAAATTCTGTTGAAATAAATGAGTGGACAACCGCATCCACAGCATATCACACACAGTTCTGAATGTGTGCTAAAAGTGTGTCAAGGGTTTTCAGTGTCTTTAGTTTCCCCCCCTTAAATATAAACAGTGTGAGGAAAGTTAATTTTTAAAAATTGTATTCCAATAAAAATAATTTCCACATAAAGTTTTGAATTTGTTTGAACATAGCATTTAAACCACACTTGGGGTTGGATCCAGACAATGTTTCACAGATGTACAAACTTCTGCCTGTAGAACATGATTTTCCTGCCCTCACTTCAACAACCCAAGCCCCCCTAATAACAGGATTGGGGGTGCATTTCAGACTACAATGGGAGGGGTGAGGTGGGAAGGTCACTCTCCACATGATGAAGCCCTTGTGCCTGGGGAAACATTAGTCTTCATCCAAGCTTTTTTAAATTCTTCTAATAAAATATTTCATTTCAAATATTTGATACTATTGGGATATAATATGAGATACCTCTAAAAATGTTTGATTGCTAAATAAAAAATAAATATGCAGAATCAGATAATGCTCTGTTTAGGGTATCAGAAAATTATCTGGAACATTGTCCAATTAATATTTTTCTGGAAGATGTACATCATGGGAAATATAAGTGAAATGGGGAGAAAGATAAATTGACCCATTGTGATGCCTTCCTCAGGCACTGAATCTTCCTAAATCCTTGTTTTAACTTAATGCTTAGTCTACATTGTCCTTGTGCAGGGTCTTAAACATATATGTGTACGCATGCACAGAGTGGAATTCACTGTGTCAACAGGTTCTCAGAGCATAGTGTGTCATTCCCCTGCCCTGCTGTTATTTAATTCCTTGTGTACTGTGCACCCCTTCCCTCCCAACAATTCCATAGCAAAAACAGCTGATTTTGGTTGCTCACGCTGTGGTTGAATGGAAGGTGGTACAAGAGATGAGCCTTTGAGGTATCAGACTCGCCATGTCTGGAGGAAACCATCCAACTTGGGGTGCATTCTTCCAGAAGGCAAGTCTCCTTCCTACTTGCAATCAGATCGTGGAGAAGAGAAACCATTGTTGTTCTCTCAGCTGGGGATAGCCTAGAATATCTGCAGAGAGCAGGCTTTAAAAAACCAAGGAAATGTCACTCTGAGAATCTGTTGACACAGTGTATTGCAGAGCCTTGGAAGCAGCATCAATAAATAGCAGCCAGCTTAGCACTTTCTACCTGTGTTAGATGGCTTGGTGGTGAGTGTTATTGCTGCTCAGGGCTTAACGCCTTCCCTGCTTCCTGGCCATAGAATCAGGCTCATTTTAGATCAACTGGTGTTAGTCTTTCTCTTGTGCTGACCAGGAAAATCAACTTCAGTTAATCCTAGATTGTACCTAGTAACTTTTAAATCAATCTCAGGTTAATAAGGGTGACATCATATTCTGTAACAGTATATAAACGTTCTCGTTTACCTTGCTATTCTAAGAGAATCCGATTCCACCTAGCAATCTTATGGACTATTCTATTTTGTTGTTGTTATTGTTGATGCCACAATGTGGGTGTGGAACATTTTTTTAAAAAACGGGTTGAGTTTCATATCTTTTTCCATTAACATATTTATAATCAAGATTTCAAAATTGTCAATTTCTCTCTCTGGGCAAAATATACTACCAGTTTTATAGATGTTATAACAGATATTCATTTGAACAAATTCAAAAATGAAGTGCAGAATAATATTTTTCTGTGGTTCAGCTGCAGAAATATATAAGGCTGCTGGACTGTTTGGAATTTTTAGAAAATGGCACTAGAGTATCATTATATTGGTATACTGTTGTAACAATAGGATATTTCATTTATTTTTTAAAATAACCGTGCAATTCTAAGGCCCCATCTGGCGCCTGTGGCCGTGCACCGATGTAAATGCAGCACCACTCGTCTGCTTCCTAAGGACTTTTGCGGGAGAGCTGGGCCAGCCAGCCAAGCCTAGTAAAGCGCAGCCAGGAGTGAATGCACAGTCATTGCCCAGGCAATGCTGTCAGGATTGACCAGCTGCAGGGTGGCAGCAGTTGACAGCGCTGTGAGTGGCAGGGGAAGGCATAGCTTGTCCCAGGCCATGTTTCCCGTCCCCAGTTGCCATGCCCCCACCCCGCAGAGAAAGACCCCCATGATCGGGCTTGCCATACCAACAGAGGCGCCTACCATGAGAGGAGGCCTGCCCCAGGGGGTGGGACACTGACGGTGCAGACAGGGTGCTCACCCACCCACTCGTCCAACCCCCTTCCCAACAAGTGGCAGAGTGGTGGCTGAAAAACTTCTCGCTTGCAAACTCCACCACCACTGCTGCTGCTGCTGCTGCTGCTCTGTCTGAAAAGTGAGCCCAGAAAGGTGGCAGGACCTGGCAAGGGCCGCACTCGCAGCCTGCAGCACTTGGGATCAGCCCTCAGGTCCCGGAGAGGCAGGTGGGGGACGGGTTCTTCAGTGAGTGTCAGGAATGCCCTTTGGAAACCACGCGAGAGTCCAGAAGGCCCATTGGAGGTGATGGGAGTGACACAAACCCACAGACTTGCAGCAGCACCATTTGAACACATCACTGCATCACAATCCAAGCAATGGGCAGAATAGCAGGGTTTATATCTGACCATGGATGACTGAATGGCACATGGAGGGACACGCATGTGCTGAAATTGGGTTTTAGAATGGTGGGCTGGCCTCCTCTCAAAGTAGCCATGCCTCTTTAATAAAAGCCCATTTCTGAATGGTTTGCCTATCTCCCCCAAAATAATGGTATTTTCTGTCTATAAAGATGGCTGCTGTCTCTTGCGCTTTTGAAAGAGTTGTTCAAAAAGTTAATTTAACTGAGAAGCTTATTGTAGTTGGGGATGGGGAGAAAGCAGGACAGTTTGCTTGGGGCCCATTTGGGCCTGCAACCCTCTGTGTTCATTAGGTGAGCAAAGTAAGGCCTAAAAGGCAGTTTCTCTTGTTTCCACATTTGGAGGAGCCTGGGGAAGGCTGCTTGCATTTGGGGATCTCCTGCTGGCCCTTGCCCACCACTGTCTCTTATTTTAGACAACGTCAGCTAAAGATGCCACATAACTGATTTTATACTGACCTGAGAGTTAGGAGCTTTGTATTTGTGGTAGTTCAGACTTAATGCTAAGCAATTAGGGGATTTTAAAATGGCATGTATTTAAATTATATAACAAATAAGTAATAACTCATCTTTAAAACTATGTATATATGGTAGTCCTATTTCAGGCCTCCCTCCAGACATGCCTATGGACCTCTGCAGGTAAAGTTCCTCTAAACAAAGTGCTGTTAGTCTGAATGGCCAGTTCCCTTTACCTGCCAAGAAATCCTACAAAGGTGAGGCAGAGGCTGGCACCCACAAGGGCTGTGGGAGTACATGACATGTTGGGAGACTGATGATGGTGTGTTTGTTTTGGCTCTTGCTTTTTCATTGCTGTCTTCTCTTCCTGAAAACATGTCTTGCCCTGAGCTTTTCTCTCCATCTAACCACCCCTAATTAGTCTTAACCCTGCAGCACAAGCTCCTTATGCAGCTGGCTTGAAGCTAAATCCCTTTGCCAGGCCAGCCAGGGCAGGGTCAGCTCAGGAAGCTGGTCCTCTTCTCCCTCTGAGGCAGAGGACATCTTGGGTGATTCCCACCATCCAATCAGGGAGGCAGGAACTCAATTATTTCTTCCTCTTCCTGTTGGCGTGTAGGTCACTCCTCCTCTCAGTTCTTTCCTGCCACCAGGGATAGCAGAAGTCTACAGCAAGCTCGCTGAATCTTCTTTCACTTTCGCTTTCTTCTTTTCCAACTACTACTTCTACTTGGCTTGGCTGTTTTCGTCTTCTCCTTTCCCCTCTGCCTTACTCTACCCTCAAGAGCAAGCTCAGCTACTGGTCGGAGATGGACTCCGACAAGAGCTTCATGGGGGAAGACAGAGAAGAGATGAGCCTGCATGTGAACGCCCTGGCTGTGGTTGTTTCACAGCTAACTGGTGCAGTTCTGCCTTTGCGGCTGGAGTCTACTTCCAGCACTGATACGGCTCTGGAGCTGTGCATTCCTGCTAAGAAGCCCAGACGACAAGCACCAGAGGCACAATTGCCAGCACAGCTCTGTTCCCAGACTGAGTGAGGCGCCTTGCAGCACTCAACCCAAAAGGTGGGAAAAAGCAGCGGCAAGCGCACCAAGCTGCGAGTGGACAAAGAGGATGTGCTGACCAACCTCCCGCCAGGAGAAAGCCATTCCAAGCCCGCGAGTGCATCCCATTGCCCACAGAGTGCTGCGACAGAGAGGGGTAATGTACTCAGTAGTGTTGCAACCCCCCCTTCCCCTTCTGCTGAGCTCCTTGCCCTTATACAGCAGACCATGAGGGAAGAGTTTGCAAGGCTCTGCCAGCTACCTTCTAGGGCCAGCAGTGAACTATCCTCCCCTCCTCTTTCCCCCATCTGAGGCAGCTCAGGGGAAAGACCTAGAAAGCCCACCTCCTGGCCCACTAAAGCTGCCCAGAAGGCCATCTCAAGTAAACAGACCACTGCAGGGTTCAGTGGGGAGAAGGGACGTCCTCGGACAGTGATAACCAGGAGGAGGGTGAATTCCTCTCAGAGGAGGAAGAGGAGGCCATTTCTATTCCAGAACAGTCCGACAGGCTTTTTAAGATGGAGGATTACCAATATCTCCTCTCCAAATCTCTAGCAGCTCTGGACTTGCAGGAAAAGAGCGGGGGGTGGGGGGTGGAACCCTAAAGCAGGCAAGGTCAGGCTCAAAGGGTGTAAAGAATTTTTTCCCAGGGCTAACACTACTGAGAGAGTGTTCCCATTTGCTGAGTATTTCGAAAGACAAATGAAAGCTGAATGGGAAAATCCAGCTGCCAATAAGCAATGTTCTAATGCAGCCAAAAACCTGTATACCTTACCCTCTTATGCAAACGAATTATTGCAGGTACCGAGGACTGATGCACCAGTAGCAGCCCTGCAGTCATTGGGCCTTCTGTCTGAAGACGGTCAGGTTTCTGTCAAACACAGCCTAGATAGAAAAGCGGAAATTTCGTTCAGAAGGGCGCATGAGTCGGCGGCAATGGCCATCAAGGCATCAACCACAGTGTCCATCGTGTCAAGAGCATTGGTTGTTTTGGTGCACAAGCTACTGCAGCTAATTCCCAATGGTAACAGTCGCCTACTGGAAGGAGCTAACAGAATCCTTAAAGCAAGCACCTCTGCGGCAGATGTGACCCTGGATGCCATAACTTTTTCTTCGCGATCCCTGGCATCGGCAGCAGTGGCTAGAAGGCTCCTCTGGCTTCGAGCATGGCAGGCTGACGTTTGATCAAAGTTCCTCCTAGTGGCATGCCTTCTTCAAGGCAACAAGCTCTTCAGGGACTGCCTGGACAAAATTCTTGTGGAAACAAAAGACAAGAAAAAAGCATTACCCAGAACCCTGCGCAGGACTGACAGACGCCCCTTTGGCACGCAGTCCTTTAGGAACTACCATACCCTGGCTAGACCAAGATAGGATTTGAAACGCCTGCCCTGGAACAACTAAGCAGAGTTTCAAGCACGGACTCTTCGGAACCGAATCCAACAGGCAATACCAACCCAGAGGAGACAGACATGACTTTGAGACTAAGATGTCTAAATCCTGACTCCTGTCAGGAACCGGTAGGGAGGAGACTGCTTCATTTCCAACAAGCATGGATCGATTCCAGAGCGGACGAATGGACCCTAGAAGTTGTCTCCAGAGGCTACTCAGTAGAGTTCGAAACCTATCCAGACAGATTCGTCTCATCCTCCCTACGGAAAAATGTACAAAGAAAACATATTACTCATCAGGCAATTGACCATCTGCTGAGGATTCAAGTAACAGAACCCATCCCTCCCCAGGACCGGGGCAAAGGAGTTTACTCCATCTTTTTCACAGTCCCAAAGAGGAACGGAGATTGGATAGGGATTTTAGATCTGAAATTTGTGAACAAATTTCTAAGAGTAAGAAGATTCCGGATGGAGATGCTCCGCTCTATATCAGAAGTCCTCCAGCCTGAAGAGTTTCTGACGTCAGTAGACCTGACAGAGGCTTATCTTTATATCCCCGTCAATCCATCCCATCGCTGTTACCTGCGCTTCCACGTCAACCACAACCACTACCAGTTCCGTGCCTTACCCTTCGGGCTGGCCACAGCACCGAGGGTCTTCACCAAGGTACTCATCAATCCAATAGTCCGACTCAGGGAGAAAGGAGTCCATGTTCATCCTTATCTGGATGACATTCTTGTCCAAGCCATCTTGCAAGAGAAAGTGCTTCAGGACACCCGGACAATGATATAATTCCTACAGCATCATGGCTTCCTGATAGACTTGGAAAAATGCTCCCTTCAGCCCACTCAGACTATCCAAAACCTAGGTCTGGTAATTGACACAAAAAAGTGAAGCTTCTTTCTTCCTCAGGAGAAAATAGAAAAGACCAAGGACTTAATAGAGCAGGTCGGTACCACTGATCGGTACCACTGATGACACTATACAAACTCATGGGTACTCTAACAGCAAACTGCGAAGCCATTTACTGGGGGCGGCTTCACTCTTGAGATCTAATGTTGCTATTATGCCCTTACCAATTTCTCATCATGAAGAAGTCTGAGACAAGGAAAGAGTTTCCTGACTCCCCAAGTAATACAATTGTTCACGGACGCGAGTCTCACGGGATGGGGAGCATCCTTGGAAGGGATTCTGACACAGGGTCGGTGGTCCCCAGAGGAGTCACGTCTCCCGATCAACGTTCTAGAGTTGAGAGCCATCAGGCTGGCCTTAATCGCATTCTCCGACAAGATAGTAGGACGGAACATTTTGATCCGTACTGACGTGTCAGCAAAGTCTTACATCAATCGACAAGGGGGGACCCGTTCCTCAGCACTCATCAAGGAGGCGACCAAGATCCTGACCTGGGCAGAATCTCACCTAAAGTCGATTCGGCAGAACACATAAGAGGGCTGGACAATGTGCAGACAGATTGGCTGAGCAGACAAGCCATTCAGCCAGGGGAGTGGGCTCTCAAGAGAGAAACCTTTCAGACAATAGCGAATCATTTCAGAATACCCATAATGGATTTGTTTGCATCCCACTTGAACCATCAGGTTCCTAGGTTCATGTCCAGATTTCAACATCCATGCTTAGAGAACATAGACACGCTCACTTCTCAATGGCCTCAGGGTTTCCTGTACGCCTTCCCGCCAATACCGATCATTCCAAAACTCCTCTGAAAGATATGGGAGCAGGGAGCTCAAGTCATAGTGATAGCTCCGTGGCCGAGACGTCCATGGTTCTCATCTCTACAGAGATTGGCGGAGGCACCTCCTCTACCACTTCAGATGACCCCAGACCTGCTACATCTGGCATCCCCGCCTGTAGCAGTTGTGCCTGACTGCCTGGAAATTGAGAGGGACTCCCTAGCCAGCCTAGGTTTCCAACCAAGGGTAGTCAGTATGATACTGGCTTCAAGGAAGGTTTCGACTTTAAGAATTCGTAATACCACTTGGAAGGCTTTCACAAGATGGGCTAGGCAAAAAAAGATGGATCCTCTACACCCATCCCTAAGTGAGGTGTTGACATTCTTACAAGATGGCCTAGATTCAGGACTAAAACTGGCCACTATTAAAAGGCAAATTGCAGCCCTGGACTCGAATTTACCACATATGGAAGGACTAAAGTTGTCTGTCCATCCACATGTCCAGCATTTTCTTAAGGGGCAACTTTACTAAGCCCACTGACAATCCATCGGTTCCCAATTTGGAGACTCAATATAGTTATCCAGGCTTTGACTAAACTTCTGTTCGAGCCACTGAAAGAAATTTCTCTAAAATGGCTGAAGTTAAAGACTATTTTACTGGATGCTATCACATCCGCTAGAAGAATATTGGAACTCAGTGCACTGTCAGTGAAACCTCACCTAGGTATATTTCACAAAGACAAGGTGACCTTGCGCATGGACCCTACCTTCATTCCAAAAGCAAGTTCTACCTTCCATAGATGTCAAGAGATTAGTCTGCCTTTCTTCTGCCCAGTGCTGAGGCACCCTAAGAAGAAGGAAGGGCATTGTCTAGATGTGAGAAGGTCCCTCAAAGCTTATCTCAACAGGACAGAAGGCATCAGAAGGTCAGAGTCCATCTTCATTAACGTCAGCCCTCCCAATGTTGGGAGGAAAATGTCTTCGGTAGCCATAGGTAGGTGTATCAGATCCTGCATCACAAAGGCATACAGAGCATCAAATAGAGAGGTACCTGAAGGCATCACAGCTCATTCTGTAAGGAGCACAGCTACCAATGCGGCATTCAACAATCAAGCATTGGTAGAAGAAGTGTGCAAGGTGGCCACGTGGTCGACAATCTCCACATTTGTAAAACACTATACACTGAACTTGTATGGCTCAGCGGATGCTGCCTTTGGGAGGAGAGTTCTCCAACATGTAATCCAGACTGAAGACTATAACCCACTCGAGGGAAACTGACTGCTTTGGGAGCACCCAAGATGTCCATCGCCTCAGAGGGAGAACGGACCATTGGATACTTACCATGAAGGGTCCTTCTCCTCTAAGGAATGGAGGACATCTTGACCTCCCAGGTTCCTCTTTCCAGGATGGTATCTCCTCACTTTTCCTTTAAGTACTATACTATACTATCTTTTTACCTCTTCCTTCCTCTTGCATTTCAGAGTTAAAGTTAAAATTCAAGTTCAAGTTCAAGTTAGGTATTACATATTAAGTTACTGCTTCGTGGAATCATCCGAACTGAGAGGAGGGGTGACCCACACACCAACAGGAAGAGGAAGAAATAATTGAGTTCCTGCCTCCCTGATTGGATGGTGGGAATCACCCAAGATGTCCTCCGTTCCTCAGAGAAGAGTAAGTAAGTAAGTAGTAAGTATCCAATCATCCGTTCTGCCTCCTCGTTAGGGGAGAACTGACTGAACAATACTTCTGGGAATGAGGGTACCACAAGGAGGTACCTGGATCTGAAGAGCAAAATAATGTAGTGGCAGAGCTGGTGTCGGCCCATGGCAAGGTTGGGCAGCTGCCACAGCCCGTGGAATCCACTGCTGCTGACTTGTCTGGTGCCTGCAGTCACACTCTTCCACTGCCTGCTTGTGAGTGCTTTGTCACCGCTGCTCCCAGCTGCATATGCTGCTTAGTGCTGCTGGAGAAGGGCATGTGGGTGGTGCACGAAGCATCAGCATTCCTAGTGGTCATGGCATTGGCACTCTTAGCTGCATTCATCACCCAGCACCATTGGAGAAAAGGCATGCAAGCAGTGTGGGCAGCTGTCACTGCAGGTGGTGGGAGACCCTGTGAGTGGGCAGAGGAAGGATGCACAGGCAGATAGGGACAAATGGGTGAGAGGACAAGAAGGGGAGCCCAGCAGTGGGGCATAAGAGTGCCCCTGAGCACTTTCTGCACAGGCCCCCCCAAAACCTGGAACCGGACCTGTGTAGTGGTTAGGGAAGCAAGGGTTAGGGTTGAATGAGGGTCTACAGAGCTATGTATATATCCTGTATTTGTTTCGAAATTTGGCACCCTTGGAAATTCTCAATTTTGATTTTAAAACATGTCACTTTTAGCAGTTATAACTGCAAGGAAAATCTTGAAGATGTGCACAGCAGTGGAGAACTTCTTAAAAGCCTGAAGGGGCTGTTTGGAACCTCTAGCTGGTAATGGAAGGAAATCTTTGGAGCCTGCAGTATGTCTTCTTTCTCCCTTGCTTGTACTGTTCCTGAAAATCTTCCTACTCTTTCCTGAAATCGTTTTGCTAATCAAATGAAATGATTTGAAACTCTGCATCATGGAAGCAGTATACAATATACAAAATAAGCAAATAGGTGCATAATTTATATAATGTATTCTGATCATTGAATTTAAGCTGCAGTGCATAATATATACTGTTTATATGTGTTCTGCCCATGGCTGCAAGTACCAAGGAGAGGTTGTTTCTAGACAAGAGCAGTTTATTGATTTTTCTGAAGCAATTAGCATCTGCAATCTCTTCTCTTAGATA
Source organism: Eublepharis macularius (assembly GCF_028583425.1). NCBI lineage: Eukaryota > Metazoa > Chordata > Lepidosauria > Squamata > Eublepharidae > Eublepharis > Eublepharis macularius. Next base: position 64,274,381 of record NC_072795.1, on the reverse strand, counting down.
TGGTGACCCCACAATAAAATTCACTTATTGTTATTGTTATAATATTACTTCCTAGTAATCTAGTGTCAATTGGGATTTGTGGTTTTTTGATGGGCAGGTGTCAACAAGGATTAGATATGCATTCAAGCAGCCCTACTCTAAATTATGAGTGCATGCTCACTGCATTTTAACATTTGTGGCATTAATGAAGCATTGTACTCCCACATCTCTATTAATGACACTGAACTGTAAGTTACCTTTCTGCTTGACTGCAATAAGCTACTGTATGGATGAGTTCTAGGCATTTTTTCTGGACAAAAAAGATCAAAGATGCTAAGATGAACTAGGAATCAGTATCTGCCTTTGTTTTGGGTGGCTCCTTGCAGGAGTTTCTGCCTTCCGACTGGCCTTCTTACTACTGAGCTGTGTCACTTCGAATTATCTTACCCAACCCTCTGTTGTCTCCATTTGTGTGAGTGGGAGTGGATCAGTAAGGAAATCACATAGCAGGGTTTTCCTCACAGGGTTTTTTCTTCAGTTCTGGCTCCATACTGCTTCAATTTATCTCCCTGATTTTTTACATTTTTTCTCTTTAATTTTAATTTTTTTTTGTTTTTTCCTGGTTCTTTTGAGACCACTTCCCCCCCCCCCAGTCTTTTTAAAAAGCTGCTTCTGAGTTGTTTGTTCCTTGTGCATTTTCACAATGGAAGGGACTAGAAATTTACTTTTTAAAAAATAAAAGCTGGGAATTCAGAGAACCTGCTGTATCTATTATTACAATGTAGGTTGATACAGTGATATGAAAGTGATGATTTCTTTTTAAAAGTTGCAAAAACCATGGTGGTCCAGAGGAGGGGAGGAGTGGCCACTGCCGGCACCAGAAAAAGCAGCGCAATTTGAAAGGGACATCGTACCCGCTGCTGCTCTGAGCTCCCTCCCCACAGAAGTCCGTTTGCCCCGCTAGTGCCAGCCTCCGCCTCCTTCACTGTGGGTTCACGGGGTGGGGTGCTCCAGTTTGAACTGCTGAGGGGGAGGCTTAGAGATAGTTAGTGGAGCTGCTCCCATTTTACTCTTCCTCATGCAAAGACAGGCAGTGTGTTCATTTTTGAACTTTAAAAAAAAATTCAGCCCCTATAACGATATAATGATATAAAAATACACAAAAAGGGTGGTCCTGTGACATCACTGATGATGCCACTGATGACAGTGCCCTACCTTGAAAATTCTGATTATTTAAGGCATTTGAAGAAGAAAATAAACCAACTCCACAACTGTAAAAATGCAGAGGAAGGGCAGATGTGTGGAAGAATTGTACACAAACTGATTCCAACGCTTGTGAATCGACTGCTAAGAAAAGCAGGAATAAGCTAAGTGCGTGGAATCAGTTAGAGGGAATCTACATTGCATATCACAATACAAAACTATAATACATGGCTAGTGTCAGCATGAGGGCCATTTAGTGTAGTGGTTAGAGTGATGGACTAGGATCCAGGACTTCCAGGTTCATGGAAGCTTGCTGGGTGACCTTGGGCCAGTCACTGTCTCTCAGATTAGCATCCCTCACAGGCATGTTTTGAGGATAAAGTGGAGAAGAAGATAACAGTGTCAGCCGCTTAGGGTTCCTATTGAGGAGAAAGGTGGGGTATAAATGAAGTAAATAAATAAGTGTCCTGAGGTGGGGCAGCTGCCAGGGCTCAGGGCTTCTGGTGGGGCCCATTGCCATCACCTCTGCCCTTGCTCACTTGCCCATCCATCTTTCATGCTTTCAGCCACATGCACTGATTTCTGTTGGCAGAGAAGCATGCATTTGTTGGAGAAGTATGCATTCAGACAGCGTGAGGTCTTGGGAGTTGGGAAACAATGAATGGGTGGGGTGGGCGAGGGCATGTGGGTGGGTGGGTGGGAAGGTGGTGTGAGTAGACTGTGCAGTGGCAAGGAAGGAGCCCTACTCAGTGGATGTGGAGGAATGTCATAGCCTTACTGCTCCTCCTGAGTACACACAGCTTGGTGGTCTTGTGAATGTTGAAGTAGTGTTTGCTAGGATCACCCTTGGGGATGATGATGTCCTAAGAAGGTCATGGTTCTCCATACTGCTCCCTGATTCTTCATGTCAGGCCAATTATCGTCCATTCTGTCTTCTGTTGGAGGAGTGCTGTCATTCCTCCCACCATTATGTGAATTTTCTTGCTTGTTCTGGAGCCCAGGCTTGAAGTTTGTAAGCAAGCCTTTGTTCCCGCACTGGTGCTGACTATTTCCTTACATAGTGGCAGGGCACTTGGTCTCTCCATCCATCGCCAGTAAATTGCAGCCAATCAATGTCTTTTTGCTATCTCTAGTACACTACAGGTTATGGTTGGTTAATTGCTTATATCCAGGCATTATTTGTACTGACTGTAGCTAGTGGAGATCGGGATGGGCCTGTTCAAAATATCTTCTTCCTGCACGTTCCCTCCCCTCCTGCTCCTCTTTCCAGGTAGCACCTGACTGTTCTCTGCAAAACGTTGCAAAGTGGCTGAAGCCACTGAGAGACTGTGGCCAAGAACTGGGGACTTCTGAGGACTCCTTCTGAGCTTGGGACTGAATTCTGGTGCTGACCAGCCCCAAATGCTGTGCTCAGCCTGGACTTGTCTGATTTTTAGTGTCTACTTCCTGCTGTTCCTTAGGGTCACTTATGGGCATATCATCTGAGTGATCTGTATGGGCAACAGACTTCCAGGAGTGACAAGGTGCCTGGGAATTTGATTCCTAGGCCCACTTGTCACAAATGTGTATTTAGCATCTGAAGAAGAGATTTTAAAATGCTGATAGGCAGATTTTGACTGAGATTGTACCTTAAATTATGTAAAACTTTCTTGGAGCACCCCCCGCCCCTCAATTGAGTCTCAAAGTTCCTTATTTCAAGACCAGCTCTTTCTGACCAGCAGTGATCAGAACAATCACAGCAGCACAATGTAAGAACAACTTCCCTCCCAGTGCGAGAGAGGTCAGAGAAGACACCAGATCATATGTTTCTGAATCAGCAGGACTCGTGTGTTGCAACCCCCTCCCCTCCACCGCAGCAGCCATGAGCATCAACTGCCCTGCAAGAAGAAAGGAGGAGAGGCAGGCAGGCTGGCTAAGAAATCAACATTGCACATCCCTGGATCAACCATTCAGATCTTTCCCCACTAGAGCAGCCAGGATTGTTTTGTGTTTGGAATTCAGCATTTTCAAATTCTGGTTTTCAACCTGATCCTCCATCTCATGGGACTGTTTGTTTTATGGCTTGAATTTTTACATTGATAGACTTTATAATGGTACTGGGGGCCCATAAGAACTTGCAGGGAGCATCTCATTTTCCCTCCCCACCCCATGTCCTCTTTCCTTTCCCTGTCCCCCATAGCCTCTCACCTTTTCCTGCCTCCTTCGCTTCTTCCCACCAACCTTTGTCTTTATTCCCCTCCCGCTGCAGCCTCTCCCCTATGGTTCAGTTGGGTGGTGGTGGCTGAGCCAGGCCCAGTTGCATGGTGGGGAACCTGCAAGGACTTGTGAGGGGTACTTCACTTTTCCCTGTATCCCCTTCCCCACACTGTTTTCCCTTTCCCTCCTCCTGGGTGCCTCGATATGCTCGCCTTTTCTTATGTCCTTTGCTCCTTCAAATCCACTAAACAACTTACCTTTTATCTGCCCACACATCTTCACCTATAATAATTAATTTACTTCATTTATAGACTGCCTTTCTCCACAGTGGGGACCCAAAACAGCTTACATCATTCTCCTTGCCTCCATATTTTTCTCACAACAACCCTGAGAGGGATGTTAGGCTGTGTGTGTGTGACTGGATCAAAGTCACCCATTGAGCTTCCAGAGCAGAGTGGTGATTTGAACCTGGGTCTCCCAGATCCTACTGTGAAACAACAATACATCTATATAGGTCAGGTGTACCCCCAAAGGTCATCTCACAGACCCTATCAGAACTAACAGGGGGGTCAAACAAAGACGTCTTCTTGCGCCCCTTCTTTTTAATTTTTATATTAATGATTTAGTAACTCATATAAATAAGCCTGAGTTCCATTCCCCAAGGCTAGGTGATAAACATATAGGGGTATTTTTATATGCAGATGATGCTGTTTTACTCTCAAGGACTCCAGTTGGTCTTAGGAGAGTTATGAGTTCTTTTGCCCAAGACTGCTGAGAAAACAACCTAGAGGTTAATTACTCTAAAACAAAAGTGATGGCCTTCGCAAAAAACAAAACCCCCAAAACTTACCATTGGTCTTTAAACACTATTCCTATTGAACAAGTTTTATGTTTTAAGTATTTGGGTGTCTTTTTCCAGGCGAATGGCTCAAGAACTGTTAATATAAACTCTGTTTCAGATGGCAAAAGGAGCTCGGAGGCAATTCAAAAATTCTGTTGGCATAAAGGAGGCAAATGCATGATAGTGGCCTTCATTATTCAAGGCCAAATCCCTTACTCGGCTTATTTATGGAGTCCCTATAAATATTATCGCAAATCTAAGGAAACTGGAAAAGGTTCTATGTAAATTTTTGAGAATGATCTTACAAGTGCCCCATGGCGTCCCAAATGCACTCACTCAAATTGAAGCCGGTACGATCATGGTAGAGGTAACCCTGTGGATCGCAATGATTTTGTATTGGCTAAAACTTATATTTCTACCCAAAGGGCTGATAAGTTTAATAATTCTGGATTCCTTCTTCCCTCCATGGCTTAGGCTGTTGGATAAGAAATTACCTTTATATGATCTTTCAAAACAATATCTGTGCTCTATGGGTTATGAGAAAGCTAAGGACATAGTAAAACAGAGGAAACTAGATATTGCGAGGCAACATGATTTAAACAGAATAGAGAAATGGCAAGGCCTTCTAGATCCCATTAATAGGGTAACTCCTATGCCTTATCTCTTCAATTTATCAAATCAAGAGTATAGGAGAATGTTTACATTAATGCGATGGGATGTACTTCCCTCAGCTGTTCTTGAAGGGAAGTTTTTACAAATCCCTTATGAGGAAAGGATTTGCCCCTGCTGTGAGGAAAAGACAGAATCTTTAGAACATGTTATATTTGATTGCAAGGTGTAAAATAATCTTAGCGGATCTCTCCCTTTCTCTACGACCTTATCCCTTACCCGTAGTCAAAGATTATGCCTTCTGAGAAGTTTTCTCTCAGATAGGCATCCTGAGGTCACTCAACAGGTAGCCAGATTTGGATGGCTTGCTTCACGGATTAGGATAACATTCAGGTAGATGAATGTTAAGATTTTACTGTACTATCAAGCATTTTAAATTTTAATCTACTGTATTCTGAATGATTTTACTGATGTTTCTATTTATTTCTGTGGTACCTTTTTACTGGTGTTTTTAAGTGCTGGCTATTGACCATGAATTAAAAAAAATCATTCATACTGTGAAACTCTAACCACTACTCTGCACAAGCCTGGGGGGGGGGGCTGTTGAATAGTAGCAAGCAACCAGTCCTGGCTGAATCATGCATGTCATGTGGTATCAAATTGTCCCGTGGTTCCTTCTGGGCCTGGCCCCAATGAGTCCTCCCTCAAGGGCCAAAACAGCCCTGGAAAGGGCCCTGCCCCCTCCCCCTGCCTTTTACTGACAGAAATCATGCCTGGAATACTGGCTGAACTGTTACTTGGTTGTCTAGCAACAGCCCCTGAAGACATTTGTTAAAGCTACAGGCGCTCCTTTTACCATTTGTTTTTTTTTTTAAACCACCTCCCCCCCCCCCCGCCCTATATTTTTTTAGATTTCAGATTTTTCTGTAAACTTGGGGCATTTTTTAGGTGTGATAGATAGAAAATCTGTCTTGTCCATGGCTCCAATCTCTGGATTTAAGTATCCTCAGAACAGGGCCACTTGGCAATTAGTATGCAAGATTATACTTTATTTCATAGAATTATAGAATCATAGAGTTGTATGGGACTTTAAAGAACATCTAGTCCAACCCCCTGTCCCATTCAGGAACAGCCTAAAGCAAGTATTAATCCAGCTGCTTCTTGAAAACTGCCAGTGAGGAGGAACCCACCACATTCTCAGGCAGCCAATTCCACGGCTGGATTACTCTTAATGTGAAGCAGTTTTTCCCAACGTCCGGCTGATGCTTCCCTCCTGTAGTTTAAACCCGTTGTTTCAAGTCCTGTCCTCTATGCCAACAGGAACTGTTCCTTTCTCTCCCTTAATATTCCAGGTGGGGCCTGACCAATGCAGTATATAGTGAAACAGTGACATCCTGTGATTTGGGTGTTATGCCTTTGTTGATAACACCCCAAGATTGCATTCACGTTTTTGCTGCTGCATCACACTGACTGCTCTTGTTTGTTTGTTTGTTTATCATTTATAGTCCAGCTTTCTCACTGAGGCTCAAAGTGGATTACATAGTGTGAGATTAGTCAGTATCAATGACATTTACTTCTCATCCACCCGTATCTCAAGATCTTGTTCACACACACTGCTGCCCAGAATTGTATCCCTCATCCAGTATGCATGCTTTGCATTTTTGTTACCTAGGTGGAGAACCTGGCACTCATCCATGTTAACTTGCATCTTATTCAAATCTGCTCACTTTTCCAGTGTGTTCAGATCTTACTGAATTCTATCCCTATCTTCAAGGGTGTTTGCCACTCCTCCCAGTTTGGAGTCCTCTACAGACAGAATGACTAATCCTTTCACACCCTCATCCAGATCATTTATAAAAATATTGGAAAACATAGGGCCCATAACCAAGCCCTGTGGCACTCCACTGGATACCTCCCTCCAATCAGACATGATGCCATTGATAACTCCTCTTTGGATGAGGTTATCCAGCCAATTCCCTATCCATCTAACCATCCTAGAGTTCAGTCCACAGCGCTGCAGTTCACCCATCAGAACAGCATGACAAACTTCGTCAAAAGCTTTTCTGAAATCCAGATAAATTCTATAAACTGCATTCTCACAATCCAGTAAGCCTGTTACTCAGTCATAGAAGGAGATGAGGTTGGTATGGCATGACCTGTTGAGGACAAATCTGTGCTGAGTTCCCCGTATTACCATGTTGTCTATCAAATGCTTGCAGATTCACACCATTAATATCTGCTCCATTATCTTTCCTGGATCAGAGGTCAGGCTAACTGGCCTGCAGTTTCTAGGATCATCCTTTTTCCCTTCCTTGAATTTTGGGGTGACATTTGTCCTCCTCCAGTCTTCCGGCACATCACCTGTCCTCCAAGAGGCCTGGAAGATGATCAAGAAAGTCTGCAAGTTCTTTTGAAGGTTTTTTTAAAACACTTTTTGGCGCACCCCATCTGTCCCAGGGGTTTTGTACACAACCAGTACAGCAAGGTGCTTCTCCACAACTTCTCTGCTCATGTCAGCCAGCAGCCTCAAAGCCATGCCTTGCCACTGAAGCAAAATAGGCACTGAGCTTTTCTGCCTTCTCTCTATCCTCTGTCAGAGTTTCTCCATTTTCACCCAGCGATGGGGGTATCACCCCCTTTACCCTCTGTTTGCTCCTCATGTAACTGAAGAACATTTTTTTGTGGTGAGCTCCCCTGGCCAGTCTCAGCTCATGCTGAGCTTTGGACTCTGACAGCTGCCCTACAGTGCCTAGCTACCCCTAGCTACTCTTCTTTAGATGGCTTCTCCGATCCTTTACCACACTTGTCTTGTTGGAATGGTGATAGCTTGAGCCAGCAAAAGCTCTTCTTTTAGGACAGCCTGCCCTTCACTCACTCCTTTCCCTTCCAGCATTCTTGTCCATGGAATAACTCTCATCGTATCTCTATGTTTATTAACATTTGCCTACTAAAATATAACCTGCACGTTTGACTACAAACTCCCTTGGTACCCCACAGAAAAACTAATTCTAGGAGGATGTAATCACTTCTCCTTAAGGTTCCCACCATCTTTATCCTGTCAACCAACTCTTTCTTGTTGGTTATTTATTTTATAGATATTTATACCCTGCTTTTCTCCCTAATAGAGACCCAAAGTGTCTTACAACATCATTCTCCCCTTCTCCATTTTATCCTACAACAACCACCCAGTGAGGTAAGTTAGGTTGAATGTGTGTGACTGGCCCATGGTCATTCAGCAAGCTTCCATGGCCAAGTGGAGATTTCAACCTGAGTCTCCCCATGTTGACACTTTTAACCACAGTAGAGTTGCCAATCCCCCACTGGAGGCAGGGGATCCCCTGCTCCTACCTCCACTCCCTGCCCCTGCTTACCTGGCTGGCAGGGAGGAACACACCTCCCAGTGTGTGCTCCTGGGCAGCAGAGCATGCTCCTGGGTGGGGCAGTTTGCAACCGTGCGCTGCAGTGGCCTGATTTGGGCTCAATTCAGCTTGGATTGGTCCAGATTCAGGCCAAATCGGGCTGCTGTGGAGTGCAGGAGTGCTCTGCAGCGGCCTGAATAATGCCAAATCAGGCCCTATTCAGCCCCCTGCGGAGTACTAGAGCGCTCCCAGGGCAGCACATGGTATGCACATGATGTCAATTCCTGGAAGTGATGTCATTGCACAAGCCAGGAGCGTGCAACACAAGAAGGACATGGACAAGGTAGGTGCCAGGCCTCCAACCTCCCGCCCAGGGGGTAGGGGGACCTGGCAACCCTAAACCACAGTGTTACTTTATGAATGTTAATGAGCCACAGAGTCTTTCTGAATATGCTGGTATGACTGCCCCCCCTTCACTCCCCCACTGTCAGGCAGTTTTCCCCACCAAAATTCAGTTTGCTTGCTTTTGCTGAGCAAGCCCCAAGTAGAGTGTTAATCTTTGTGGTTTGAAAGTCTGTTTGTTGCACCCTGACAATCAGATATAATTTTGGCTTTTTAGCCCAGCCCGGTAAGTTGACAGGAGCCCTCTTCCTTTTTGTTGAAAATGGCACTGGAGACTATAACGTTCAAAAGAAAATAACTTTATTTAACAGGCAGGGATTGATTGAATAAGTGTAGTCAGGGAATTAAAGTGCTGAGGTAAAATTTTGTTGGTCATACAGAATACACTTTGAGTAACAGGAAAATGGTTTCCTTGAAGCTTAGTTTTTTATATTCTTGGTATTTAGCAGTGAGAGGTGTTTTACTTAATACTTTAGTTACAGCAACAATGTTTCTTCACAGAGTTTCCTATGACAGCTCAGGTTTCCTGGAGTTATACTGCTTTCCCTTCACAACAGATCCTGGTCCTCCTCAGAGGCAAATGTCTTTTAGAAACTGGGAAGGAATTAATTTTCTTCTCCTAAGAAGATATAATCCTTCTTCTTTTTGGCTGGAAAATCACTCACTCTTGCCAAAACACACTCCCAGTTGTATAGTGTCTGTGTCATATGAGCTTCAGCTTCTGCTGACACTTATACTAAGAATTCTTAAATAGAATTCTTCAGGACAGTGATGTTACAGTTAAGGCAAAATTTTCCTTTTTCCTCACTCCAGAGAGGAACCTGTCAGACTCACTCACAAACTCTCTGAACAATCCTGTCAGAAACCAACGGTCAGTCCTTCAGCCGGTTATTAACTGACCAATCAAAGAGGGAGCAGCCTGTCACTCAAGCTCTCCATTCCAAGCAAGAGTTAACTCTTTCCCTCCTAGTTTTCTGACTGCTGCACTTAGGAAACCTGCTTTCAAGTGCAATCTGTCACGGATGGCATTACAATGTGCTTGGCTTTTTGAAAGGATTGTATTCCTTTATGTTCATTTCCTGCTTTGGAACATAGAACATTCCTAACCATAATTATGCTCGTAATTTTGGCTCTGTTTGCCACATCATTATACCTGGTGACAGGTGGCAACCCCTCCATTAGTGTTCTGAGCAACAGTTATATCCTGAATCTCAGATGTGTTTGTTAATGACTAGATCTAAGAATAATGTTGTTGGCCCTCTTGTCAGGCCTGAAAGCAGCAAAACCAGGTAGGCACAAACAAATATCACAGTTTCTACATACTTGAGGGGCTACTCTGATGCCCAGAAAAATATGAAGTAATTAAATTACAAATTAAGCAAAAACATTTTTTTTTTAAATCTCGAAAACCACCCTGATGAGGACTGGTTGTGCTCCAGATATGTGGATTTTTGAGACAATGGCAAGTCGCTTGAAGGGAAAAGGGGAAAGAGAAATTTGCCCAGTCAAGCCCTTGGGACCTTGCAGAAGGGGGAAATTGGGGGAGGGGTTGAAATTGTCTCCTCCTTCATCTCCAGCAATTCTTTGTAGCCTCTGAACTAGTTTATTGCGCTACACTTTTTGTACAACATCACAGAAGTTGGTTTGTGTTTGGTTTGCTGTTCTGTGTCTTCCAAATCCTCCTCTGCAATGTTGCATTCTTCTAGTTGTGTCTCTTGATATATTTGTACATTATTTTTCCTTTCATTGTTGCAGGGTTCATGAGTCTTGTTAAATTTCATCCCTTTTATGTTCTGAGTGCAGGTTTTCAGTTTATGACAGTTTAGTAAATGTTCAGCTTTTCCTTGTGGTGTGTTTATTTTTCTTCCCAGTTCTTTGATTAATTATGATATACACTCCCTGTTGCATCATTAAAGTGAGAAGTTACTCTGTCCTTGGTTTTTTTTCACTCATTTGTATAGTTCCCTGATTTGTATTGGTTGTTGCTAAGTGAGCCTGTGGTGCACAGTTTTTGAATGACATATAATTTGGTAGGCAAACTAGAAAAGATTTAGATGACAGAAATAAAGTGAGAGAGTGCATTTTGCAGAAGGAAGAGGGAAGGAAACCAGCATCTTCAGAGCAGGAGATTGAGGAGGGGCATGGTGAGAAATTTTAAAATCACTATTATGAAAATGTGAAATGGTTGGTTTCCTTTCCCACAGAAAGTAGACACTGGAGGAACAAGATACTTCCAAGTTGTAGAAGATCAAACAATGGAACCAGTTGCTTTAATATCATACAGGATATTAGATGTTTACAAAGAAGTGCTGACTGCCAGAGACTGTTTTGGTCTAGTGAGTTCTGCCTTTGGCAAAGGAGTAGGAATGAAAGAGCTACTTAGGAATCAGTGATATGATTAGGCGGACAGCCCAGCTGAACTGGCTTCAACCTCTCTGCTTCCCCCTCACCCAGCGTCTTTTCCTTCCAGGAGCTCATCCTCCCCCAGCTTTGCAAATTGTTGCCACCCAGCAGCCTGCAGCTCCATAACTTATTCCCCGGCTAATTCTCTGAGCTATAAATACTGCCTGAAATGGAAAAGTCTCTTAAGGTTTTGATCAAAGTGCTGGGGGTGGAAGAAAGCTGTGGTCATTAGCCACATGTGACCCATGCAGGAGGAGTGAAAGTGCCCCTTGCCAGGGCCCATCTATAGGGAGATGGTGGCAGCTGCCCCTATAAAAGCAAAAGAAACTAGCCCCCCAGATCAGGGGGTTCTACTTTCAGCACTTCATTTGAAGTCTGTCTCTCTATCATTGCAGGTCGAAATGAGCCTCTAAAAAAGGAGCGCCCCAAGTGGAAGAGTGATTACCCTATGACGGATGGGCAGTTGCGAAGCAAGCGGGATGAGTTCTGGGATACAGCACCTGCCTTTGAGGGCCGCAAGGAGATCTGGGATGCACTCAAAGCTGCCGCCTATGCTGTGGAGGCAAATGACCATGGACTAGCCCAGGCTATTATCGATGGCGCTGGTGTTACCTTGCCCCATGGTATGTTGAGTCTTTCTCCCCCTGTCTCTAGTGGCAGGCAGAAATAGTGTTTTGCACTATGGATTTATGGCAACACTACTCTGTTTTGCTAAAGTTATCAAACAATATACACATAAAAATGTAATACATGTGTAAACAAATGCATGTTTACCACTGTAGAGGTACAAAACAATATAAAGCTAGGATTGGAGATGCCTCTTTCCATCATGTGTACAAAATACATACAAGGGGCTTAAGTCTTGTAGGTCCAGAACTGTTTAGCTCTTTGATGGAGTTCTGTACACAATTTTTTCCTTGGGACAAAGAGCACAGTCAGTTGGGAACTGGGGAGACAAATTGGTTCATATTTGCTTATAATTTTCAAGAGAAAAATTGAGAACAGCGAGCTTCATCCTGTCCTTGCTAGTCAACGCTCTGAGCACAGGTTGAGCAAAAATGGGTGGACAAGACTTTTCAGCCTCTTTCCTTTGCCCTTCAGACTTCAGCTGCAGGGTAACATGATTCTAGGAAGTTTCCAGGAAAAATGAGGGAAGCGTTTGGTAGGTATGGGGAGCCTTCTCTGGTCTTAGGAAATTAGTCTAGAAATGTTTGAACTTCATTGCTAAGAGGAGACAATTGGAACTGGAGATTGAACAGTCCTATTGCCATCCATTAGAAGGGAGCAGGCTCAGATGATTCAAAGAGAGGGACAAGTGGAACAGAGAGGGTCATGCACAGGGATAACTGATGGGGTGCCCCTAAATTAGGAGGTATCCAAAAGCTGGGAACGGGGTAGTCCAGGGCCACATGATAAGATTGGGGGATGAGAAAGAGAGAGAGATGAAAGGAATTGAGGACATGGTCAGATGCAAGGGTGTCACAAAAGAGACCAAGATTTGAAGAGGGAACAGGAAGCTTCTATTTCCTAGGCTTTGGAGAATTTGGTATAAATTTCTGGAGTGTCTGAAATAGACCTGTGAAAGGTGAACTTTTTGCCAAGCCTCTCATGCCCTCTACTGGTTTCTTCATTTCCCTGCAGGCTCCCTTACAGAGTGCTACGATGAACTGGGGAACCGGTACCAGCTCCCAGTTTATTGCCTGGCCCCACCTGTCAACCTGATTATGGAGAGGAGTGAGGAGGAGGGCATGGAGCCTCCCGAACCAGCGCCCAACACCCGGCGTGAGTTTCCTCTCAAAGTGCGCCTCTCTACTGGCAAGGACCTGCGCCTGAGCGCCAGCATGACTGACACTATTGGGCAGCTCAAAAAGCAGCTCTTTGCCCAGGAGGCACTGGAGCCTGCCTGGCAGCGCTGGTTTTTTTCTGGCAAACTCCTGACAGACCGGACCCGCCTGCAGGAAACCAAGATCCAGAAGGACTTTGTCATTCAAGTGATCATCAATCAGCCACCTGCACCAAGGAACTGAGTTGGAGGTGGCTGGCACAGGATCCGTTCTGTATCCTTGGGGCTGAGAAGCAGCCCATGAGCACAAGGCTATCCTTGTGCTAGGGAAAAGCAGATGGTTTCCTCTGAACCATGATTTGAAGATTCTATAGTGGCCCTCTGAGAATTGCACATGCTCACTTGCTGCAGGGCACAGTCAAGGAGTAGCAAACAGCACAGGTGGGCAGTCTTCAAGGTGGATTCTTCCTCTTAGGGCCATTTTTTTTACCACCCAGAACCCCAAAGGATTGTATCTCTTTCCTTTATCCCCCATTTCTAGGCTCTGAGCTTGGCCAGTACCAAAACACATGCCTTCTTCCTCCTCTGCTCAACTCCAGCCCAGGCGGAGTTGTCTGCACTGGGCTTATAAGCCTATATAATGGATTGTGGGTTTAGGCCCTTCAGGGACCAAGCATAGATCTTGCCATTTGGGCATCAGGAAGATTTTCTAGGAAGCTTGAGACTTCCTAGTCTCCCCCACCATACTGGGCACATACTGGGCTTGCAAACATCCTGCCATATATGGTTCTCAATATCTAGACCAGTGAATGAGGCCTCAGCAATGCTGAGACTGGTCCTGTTTGCACAATCTCCTGTGATGAGCCAGTGGAACAGATGCACATTCTGGATATATGACAGCCCTACAGCTAGATGGGGGATACAGAAGATTGTTCCTGTATGTATAGATCTCAGTGTAATTTATCAATAAAGCCTTTTCCAACTAGCCCTGAACCTGTCCTGTTGCTTGATTCAGTCTGAACATGTTTTTGTTCCTTATCTTAAGAAAGCTTTAAAATGCTGAAGTTTGAAAGCTTTGAACTATTTCCTTAACTCTGGAAATCATTCAAATGCTTAGTGGGAAGAAGCAGGCTCATTAATGAGACAATCTGAGTTCACAGTTTGGCTGGGAAGAAATACCAACCTGGCCTTTGTAATGCAAGAGATCTGATGCTACTGAGGAGGAAATGGGCAACTTACATTAGAAGAGTCATGTAGGAACATGAAACTGCCATGGAATGCAAAGCCAAGTTTCAGGGTGGAACTAAAATGTATCTAGAAGTAACAAAGGGGGTGTTATAAGGCAGCATCAGTGTGTGAGAAGGAAGGATGCTTAACCTGTTTCATATTCACTGATTTCCCCTGTCTAAATAATTGGTCACTTCCATTTTCAGAGCTCAGCTGGGGGAAAAGAAGCAGTGGTGATGCTTAAGCAGGAAAGGTAGGGTTAAGGGGTTAAGCCCAATAGCCCTCATAATAGCATTAGGAGAGAAACATGGAATTGGGAACATATTCTGGGCACATCTAATACAGGGGTTCTTGAAACAAACGTAAGAATAATATGTTGAATAATAATAATAACTAATACAGTCTAAGGTTGCTTTAGTGATACATCAGTATTTCCTTTTTAAAAAGGAAAAAAGAAAGCTTGAAGCAAGACCCTATCTGTTGTCTCACATTATTTCCATAGGTGTAAGTTGCACACCTGCAAGCCAGGATTGTCCTGGCAAGAATGGCCAACTTGATATGTGATATGTCATTTATTTTTCCTTCCTTGAAGGTCATGGACACAAGTGTACACCAGTCCACACTGATGCTCTAAGTATATGCTATCCAGTTACTCCCAGTTTTAAGTTTATATATTCTATTACAGTTTATTCTTGTAGAAATATTCATACTATGTTGTATACTTGTGAATTTTGCCAAATTTGTGTCTACTGGGTGTGTGAAATGGCATGCATGTCCTATTATTAAATGGTAGGGGTTTTCTGCACAGGTTATCTGCCCTGAGTTCAATGCTTTTGAGAAGTGTTTTTTTTTCTTGTTGCCTCACAGCACTTTGGTGCATTCATGCACATATGAGGGTATCCTCAGCTTTTCTCTGATCTTTCTCAAAACCTTTTATGGGGGAAATTGCAGTATGGAATGGTTGCTGTGTGGATGGGGTAAATGTTGGATTTTCCAGCCCACATAAAAGCCTTTTTCCTTGACTTGTCCTCCAACAGCCATTTCTTCCCCCTGCCACCAGAGGGGGGCTTTATTTTTAATCAGCACTAGACTATTGTTGCCCTGACCAGGATGGCCCATGCAATCCTGATCTTATCAGATCTCAGAAGCTAAGCAGGGTCAGCCTTGGTTAGTAATTTGTTGGGATACCTCTAAGGAAGACTAGGGTTGCTATGCAGAGGCAGGCAATGGTAAACCACCTCTGTTACTCTTTTGCTTTGAAAACTCCAGCAAGTGAGCTTTGAAAACCCTAGCAAGTCAGCTATGACGTGATGGTATTTTCTACTACCGCCAGAATATTGTTATATTGATAGACAGTTGAAACAATAGGTGTAGTGGGTTCTCTGGATTCTCAGCTTTCATTTAAAAAGAAGTATCTAGTCCTGTCCCTTGCAGAGATATAAGAAGAAAGGTATATCTTCTCAAGGGAAGAGGCTAGAGACTTACTTTCTTTAAAAATCAAATCTTGGAATTGAGAGAACCTGCTACACCAACTGTTACAACAGTATATCAATCTAACAGTATAGTAGTGTTGATTTTTTAAAAAAAAATTGTAAAAGCCCTGGAGACCCAGTAAAGGAAAGGACTTCCAGGGGATTTGGGCAGGAAGACTTCAAGATAACTTGGCATACGGATGCCCTGTTGCTGCTGTGTTTTATCTACAGCTGCACTAGCTGAGCCACAAAATCCCATTCCTATGTGGAAGACACCATCGAATCATTTACGTAAATAGAAATGAGATCTTTTTATAACCAACTGATGTTCAATATAGCAAATGGGGCTAGTTTGCTGGGAGCCCAGAACAACTGTCCAGCTAGTCCATCATTCTGTTTCCCACAGTGGTCCCATTCAGCCTTGCCAGTTACAAAGACTGGCTTGTTTGAGTTTAGTGTCTTTGTTCTATGTATTCTTACAGTAAGCAAAACTTGTATCTTCACATGATTAGTAACTTCTAGTGAAAACTGGATGCTATAGGCTGGGGTAGAGACGGGTCCGTTGCCACGTGTCTTCTGAAACTGGGTTGGTGATGATAGCATCCATGGTTTGGAGCCCCATTGGAATGTGGTTCTAGAAATGTTTTAATACATTGGCTTCCTCTCTGCCTCTTTCTGCAAACAGGGAGCCTTACCTGACTGCATCAGTTCATTCAAGTCTATATCCTTAAGGAAGCGACCTGCTAGACAGGGAAGATAACCTCTAGTGACTAGTTCTTTAACTGGTCACTAGAAAACAGAAACTTTCCCTCCATCCCTTGGAGGGGCATCCAGGAGCTCTCAAGAATAACATCAGTTGCTCTGCAGTCATGGTACAATTTGGGGGTTCTGAGGCTGCAAGAGACAGAGCGGTGTGTCCATCACCACAAATAGCTCCCAGCTCAGATCCAGCTGGTGTCATCCTTTGCCCTGCCTCCAGTTCACTCAAAGTTATTCAATGTGCTCCAGGCTTTATGCCTAAGTTAGTAGCTTGGCAGGTTGGTAAGCTGTTTCCTGGCAGAGCCCAGATGCTTGAGTGTGTGCCCATGCAAGTAGACTCCTGGACAGCACGTGGCACCCATAGCAATGGGTTAAAAATGTAAAATGTAGCTAGGGGGTGGCAACATATTTGGAATGCATTTGGAAAAAATGCTGTAAGCCGCTTTAAGACCATGGGATAGAGCATGATATAAATTAAACAGGTAATATTTTATTTCTCATCTCAACAGGGAATTTAGTTGGAGAACCAGAGTGACACCTGAACAAAGTCACTGAGGGCATTTAGAACAAGATCATCAGGTGATCCTTTCCCAAGAGAGTTGCCCTTGATTCCCGGATTTCAGAGTTTTCACACAATGGGCCACCTTGTTTCATATCTGGATATAACTTTATATACGTCCTTACTTCAGATGCTACAGCTCTTACTGTTGAACTTAGTACACTGTATTGGGACTCTCTTTTCTGAGGAGGGGTATCAATGGGTTTGTGAGTTGTGTGTATGCATCCATGCATGAATGACACGCAAATCTACCAGGAATGGTCATGACTCACAGGACAGATTTGGATGGTTGTATCTGGGCATGAAGCCACAAGCCTCGTCCCCAGTCTAACCTGGAGAGGGACATCAGCCTGTGTGGAATTGACAGGATTCAAAGCCAACATTCCATCCTGCTATTCCCCCCACTCACCACACAAGTATGGGGAGGAGTTCTTTGTGTGTTTCCCTTTGGGGATGAGTTCTTTAAGCAGCAATTGGCCACTTTAGGAAGGTGACTTCTAGGCAGCTGGGCAGGGAGAAAATGTGACAGGCTGAACTCACGAGAAAGGCTTGTGAGGGGAGGAAAGTAGGGCTGTCACTCAAGGTAGAATCATGCATCAGGTCTTTATAGCAGGAGCGGCAAGGGAATTGGGTCAGAACCAGTTGAGAATTATATAAAGACTAGTAAAGATGGCTGAGCCAGGATTTGGAAGCTGTCAAGAAGATTCCCAACTCCATGACAATGCAGAAAAGATGGCTGCTGCTGACCAGGGAGTGAAGTGGGCAACAGAGTTGATTGAACAGAAGCTGGCGCTTGAGGAAGAACAGGAGGTCAGTTTCTAGGGGACAAATGGGGCTGGTTTGCTGGGAGCCCAAGGGCTCCACTGGGCTCCACTAAAACTCCAGGAATGTAGTGTCGTTGACAATGATGCAAATGGCAGCCATACTATGAAGTAATGTTAAGTAGCCACTTCAGTCCGCAGAATCCAGAGCAGATGCCTCTTTCTCACCACATCTTACCATTATCTAGACTAACAACATGAGAAAAACAGGAGAGAGCAGATCATTTTGAGTTTTCACTGGTAGAGACGATGAATGGTCCAAGGGAACACATCCCAGATATGGATCTGGGCTCACTTAGAGTGGATTGCAGATACAATGTGAGGGACAGCATCTTGCAATAATAGCTCTTACACAGCTTGCCAGTTATAACTCTTACCTGATTTTGAATATTTGTGGAAAGCAGAATCACAACTATCTTTTTCACAGCCAAGGGAAGAAAGGAAACAGAAGACAGGTACTCAAATCTTCAGCATTTTTTTTTACATTCTATGTATTTCACCCAGAAACAACACTCCAGCCCCACTGCAAAGCTGCCAGAAATGGCATGGATGGATTCTCCACAGCTGGAAGATGAGAAGAGGCATGGACCGATCAACAAAGGTGTTGAGGGGCTTAAGGTCAGAGAGGCTGGGACCTTCAGCTTGACTTTTGGAGCTTATTCTGTTGCATGCAATGCTCTTTATGTTGTCATCTGGTAGCTGGCCACCCTGCCCTACAAATGTGTTTTAATGTTTGGATGATGTGACTGATGTTTTAATCTAATTTATGTGATTTGCTTTTATTGTATTTATTACCGCCTGTGATCCGCTCTGAGCCCGCCTGTGGGGAGAGCAGAATATAAAATAAATAATAAAATTAATTTATCTATGAACCCATTCCACCAGAAGTAGCATCCAGAGCTTAACCCAATGGGCACAAATATTCAATCTATATGTTCTTCACATGGCTGCATGGCATTATAAATCCTGTCTATGGGAACAGTAGTCTATAGTCACCAAAGACAGGGCTAGCTTCTGCCTTCTATTTTCTCCCTTTGTGTGTATGTACATGTGTGCATGAGCTATGGCATCTTAGAAAGGCATGGCCATACATTTTAAGTATGATATATGCCCCCCTCCCATGCTCAGGATTGTAAATGGTGCTATTGCTCTTTGATACTGACTTGAGAGTGTCCCTCTCATACTCACCTGGCACCAAGTACAATTGTCTTCTCCGTCATTTTTACCACCTCCACCTAAGTTTCTCCAAACCCAGCTATTGGCACAACCACATGCCTGAGTTGTTTTGTTCCTGCAAGATCTATTCCTCTCGTTTGACCCCTAGATAAATTTCTAGGCCTCCTAACTCCAACAATTCAGTTTGCCAGAGTTAGCTAATTCTGTTCAAGCCAGCTGCTTTCAGAAACATACAGCACCACTTCTGACAGTTTGTAAGGAAAGGACTGGGGATTCAGAGGTAGGATGAGAATGGAAGATGGCACCAGGTAGTTACACCAAAACAACAATAGCAGCAGCAGCAACATATAAGCTTGTATTTGATGGTCTGTTCCTAAATTTCTGTTTCCAAAAATGGTGCTCTAGATCAACGAATGATCCAGTAGAATCCACCAATTGTTAGAAGACCAAATAGTTCCTTTACTCATTCATAGTGGACTGTTCTTCCCACTGCCTTAAATGACAATCCCTTTTGTTTTTATTTGTACAATGCCATCTTGGTCTTCTTGAATATTGCCCCCTCCCCCAATCTAGGATTGTAGAACTCAGCCAGTGATGCAGTTAGGTAATTTCAGTCTGTGGACACAATGGTCTTACACCCTCTCCACTTTAGATGATGACATACATTTAAAATGCAAAGATACAACTTGATTTCCCTCTGCTGAGCCTTGAGGCCCTGGACTTTCATCCCAAAGTCCAGTTCTGATAGGACCATGGTTCTCTCAAAACAGAACATATGCTTGGTGAGCTACTATGTTCCTTGTCCTAACACAACTGTACATTAAGGGGTAACTATACAAGTTGAATAAGCAGGTGGCAACTGACCTTCTCCACTGCTTCTTTAGTATCATACTCTTGAGATGGCAGCCAAGAGGGAACAGAAGCGGTAACACACTGACAATTTTTAATTCTGTTCTACACTCACCAGATCTCACTTGGAGTACTGTGTCCAGTTCTGATCACCACATTTTAAAGGACCTCAGTAAACTAGACTGAATCCAGAGGAGGGTGACCAGGGTGGGTGAGTGGCATGGAGATCACACCCTGTGAGGAAAAGGCAAAAGAACTAAGTGTGATTAGCCTGGAGAAGTATGGGGGACATAATCACTGTCTTCAAATATCTGAAGGACTGTCATGTAGAAGATGGCGCATAGTTGATCTTCTTGCTCTAGGGGGTAGAACTTGAACTTAAGGGTGAAAATTACAAGGAAGTAGACTTTGGGTAAATATTAGGGTAAACTTCCTAATTGTAAGAATAGTAAGGATCTGGTGGAGTCTCTTTCACTGGAGGTCTTTAAGCAAAGGCTGGTTGGCCATCTATTAGTTGTATATTCCTGCACCGAGCAGGGTATTGGATTAGTCTACTTCCAATGCCCTACCCAACTCTATGACTCCACCCTACCCTTTTCCCTAGGGCTGTTCAAACAAGAATGGAAATTAAGTTGGTCTCTCCATAGATGAAAGAAATTTATGATATTATATTTGGCATTGGGATAAGTAGAACACATTGTAAGAAGTAAACAAAGACAAAAATAAGCCCTTTGATCACCATGTTCTTGGCCGCAACTGGAAAGCAAAAAAAAGGGGGGGAGGGGGTTTGCAGTTACAGGGCAAGGAGACAAAAGTTCAGTAGTAAGCCAGAGAATTCTTCAGAAATGTTTCCCTCCCTGTTTCTCTCTCTCTCTCCCTCTGTCCTTCGTAGGGCCAGGAGAGGGTGCGGAAGAGCTCTGTGGACCTAAGGCGCGAGATCATTGAAGTTGGTGGCACCCAGTACCTCTTTGAGCTACGCAAAAAACCTAAAAAGAAGAAGGAAGAGAAGAAACCAGAGCCTGAACCAGAGGAAATTGTAGGGGGAATTGCATTGTGGGGGGCGGAGGGACAGTAGTGAGAGCCCAGATTTAATCCACAATCAGATTTAGGAAGCAGAAGCAAGAAAACAGCTCATTCTCCAAATCTGGAGGCCTCTAGACGCATGGCATCCCTATGAAAGGCAGTATCGGTCCATACACGCTTGGGAACTGTGGGTAGGAATTGAGAATAGCCATGCCCTTCCTCAGGTTTTGAGAACCCTTTCTTCTCAAATGATTTAAAAAAACAACTTACTACGTTTTCTGAGCCTTTGCAACACCCACTGAACTACCAATTCTTCCCTGCAGACAGGTCCTGTGACAGAAGACAACTTCTTGAGAGCTGCTGTCCAGGGCAAGGTGCACGTGGTTGAGAAATTCCTGGCAGATGGGGGTTCTCCAGACACAAGTGATGAGGTATCACAAAGCTCAGGGAATATCATTCTCCATTATCTTTCCTGTGGTTCCTATTCATCATCTTTTTCTACTGCTATGAATTAGAATGTGGGACCCATTGGTGGTCAGTCATCACTACACCTAGGATGATGCTTGCCTATACTGGAGAAGAGTGTAGGGTTTGGGGCAGGGCAGTAAAGGAAACTGAAAATACTCAGTACAGTTTTTATAAATGTCAGAACACCCAGAACTGCCTTATATCAGGTGAGACCACTGGCCAATCTAGCACACAGTATTGTTTATTCTGACTGGTAGTAGCTCTTCAAGGTTCTGGGCACCAAAACATCTTTCCTAACACCTGTCACTTTTAACTGGAGATGCTGGGGACTGAACCTGGGACCTTCTTAGGATTGCCAACGCTAGAGTGGGAAATTCATGGCCATTTGGGGGGGGGGGTTGAAGCCTGCGGAGGAAAGTGTTCAGGGTGGGGAGGGACCTTAGCAGGGAATAAGAACAGAGTCCACCCTCCAAAGCAGCCATTTTCTTCGGTAGTCTGGAGTTTAGTTGTAATTCCAGGAGATCTCCAGGCCCCACCTGGAGACTGGCAACCCTAGACCTTTTGCATTCAAAGCTTGTGCTCTACCATTAAACTATGGCCTCTCTCGAAACAATTTTTTTTTAGAAGAAGGTATAGGACACCCTCCGTTTCTGAATCTGAAAAATAAGTCTTCAGTTTAATATGAAGGCACGTGAGTTGTCTACTGGAGTACCAATAGGGGGACCAGGTTAATGGCTTCTTGAAACACCTTTGGCCTTTAATCTGTGGATCCTTATATACCTATTTAGTACAAGAAGAGGATAACTGGGAAACGTCAATGGGCAGAACCTCATGAAGTCTGCATGAAAAAAAAGCCCCAGTTCCTCAGTATATACACTGAACATGAAAGAAGTTTCACAGGTTTTTGAGCAATGTATGGACATGTTTAATAAGTGTTGGAATGGTGGTGTGCTGGGCAGTGGGGGGGGATGTTGGGAGCCAATGAAGATTTAAAGAAAAATACAGGGAGACCTTGTGCCCTAGATAGTTGGTACAGGAACTCCCTTCTTTCACTATATCCTTTATTGAAGACTGCAATTCTCTCTTTCACCTAGTTCCGCAGGACAGCTTTACACCGTGCCTCACTTGAGGGATATACAGAGATAGTGGAGAAGCTTTTGGCCCATGGTGCCACTGTTGACTTCAGAGATCGAGTAAGATGCCTCTCCTTACATCCTTTCCCATCCGTGCTTATTTGTGTCTCAATCATTCTGTAATTTCAGCAACGCCTCTTCCGCGCTCTGTCACTGTCAATTTCCTCTCTAAGTCTCAAGGAAAATATTTACTGAGTTGTCTGGGGATCAAAACTGGCTTTGATCTCCAGACAACTGGAATGTGCAGGTGCATGGAAGTACAAAGGGAAACTCCGAGGGTAGACGAGGATTAGTATATATGCAAGGGAAAGTGGATCTCCTCTGCTGACGGATGTGCACTACCTGCTTACAGCTGGATGCCACTGCTATGCATTGGGCCTGTCGTGGTGGACATCTTGATGTTGTGAAGCTCTTGCAAGAGAAAGGAGCCGATTTCAATGTCAAGGACAAGGTAAGTGAAGGAGTGGGGATTCCAGGAACTGGCTTATGAGAACTGGGATGGAAGGAAGAGCATTGGAGAGATGCTGTGTGTGTGTGGGGCAGGGGGCGGGGGGGGGGAGTAGATGAACTTTGTACAAAAGCATTGGGGCAAAGAGGTTTTTAGAGAGAAAGTTGTGGGCTGTGTAAGGGTAACTGGAATACTGGGTATATTGATGAAAAGAATTAATATGAATAATGGTTCTTCCTTCTGGCTTCCATCCTTCTATATTTACTCAAATGCAGCTTCTCAGCACTCCTCTGCATGTGGCCACCCGCACTGGCATGACTGAGATTGTGGAACATCTGATTAAAAATGGAGCGGATATCAAATCCTGTGATCGGGTAAGATAACCATCTTGAGAAGTGTGTGTGTGTGTGTGTGTGTGAATTTATTGCAATCTGTATAGCTCACCTCACTCCAGGCAATAACTTATGGTGGGTAACAGCAATTGTGCAGCCGCAGATGAGGCTCTGTTTGCAAAATGAAAACAAGAGACAAAAGGAAGGGAAAGATGAATTTGACACTGGAGGTAGAGAATTTTAAGATGTAAGAGACCTTATCTGGCCTTACTAAATTCAGTTCCTGTTAGTTCTAGTACGCTTGACCCTTCTCTTTTCAAAGGTGGGTTGAGTTGTTTCATACTGGAGCTCCTTCCATACTTCTCTGGCAACTTCCAGCCAATCAGGGATGCACCAAGTGAAAAATGCCCCATTTGGATCCACCAGCCAAGGAGCCAGTACCTTCCATCCATAGCAATGGTGAAACTGCAGCCTTTGGGACAGGCAGAAAGATTCTGTTCAGCTACCCTGACTGAAATCTTTGAGGGCATTTGGAAATGTTTTCTGTCTTTAGCAAGTCAGCTGGTCTCTGCCTCCAAAGCTTCAGTACACCCAGACTCGTATTTGCAAAGCACTTGAGAGATCTGATCTGGATGGTTCTTATCTGGCTGCTAGAACTTCCCCTATTCTTATGTCAATAGTATGAGCTTAGTTTCGGTGCCTGATTCCTATTTGTCCTCATCTTCTACAATGTGGTGTCTGTTGCAGGAGGGAGACAGTGCCCTGCACGATGCTGTTCGTCTCAATCGCTACAAGATTATTAAATTGCTGATTCTGCATGGGGCAGACATGATGGCCAAAAACCTGGTGAGTGTTGCCCTGTTATGGCCCAACCAGGGGATAAAATCTTAATATTTCAGTGGTGATTTTTCCTTCATCTCAATTCAAAAGATAAAGCCTATTCTCTTGGCAGTTCAGCTGTCAGCTACAGCTAACTTGTGTGTTGCAGCAGTTATATGGTACAAAGATGCTTACCATTCTCACCTCTTTCTCCTGCCGCAGGCTGGAAAGACTCCTATAGATCTTGTGCAGCTATGGCAAGCAGATACACGGGAAGTACTGGAGAAGCAAGAACCAGACACTGCAGAGATGCCAGCGTGAGGCAGGTGGAGGGGGGACCAGGTGGAACTCCACATTAAGATGACAGACTCCAAAAGGTTGTCATTATTACCCAATAAAATAAAATAAACAAAGTAAAATCCAGTGAGAGTTCATCTACTGTGTGAGAGAAATATAATAGCTGAAAAATTCTCCATTACCAGCTGTACATGTGAATGTTCTGTTTGTCATGCAGCTGTACATGGCACAGGCATCGTACCAAGGTCTATTAAGTTCAGTGTTTACTCTGACCAGTAGCGGTTCACACCATCTCCTACCCAATCCTTTTAACTGGAGATGGATGCCAGGGATTGAAACTGGGACCTGTATGCAAACTAGATACTCTACACTGAGCCACCACCCCTTTTATGGATTGAGTGAGGGATAACACGCAGGTGTCCCAGCTGCATGATAGCAAACTAGTCCACAATACCAAACTGTCTGCAGTATACTGGGCTATTGTTTGTAGCAGCAAAGACTCCAGGAGTCTTTTAGAGATTCCAAGATAAAAGTGCACATTCTCTGTGTGCAGCCAGGTCCTGAGTAGCAGAGGAGGCTCACAGCTTGAGGAGGAGCAGGCTTCCTACACTTGGAGGGGGGCTGGACTGAACTGCGCTAGGACCAGTCTGCTGATTAGAGGTGAGCTCTGATTGTGAAACAAAGGCCATTCCAGGAAGGAAGGGTGACAGAGCTGACTGAAGGATGGCAGGCAATCAACTGCTGGGGCATTCAATAAAGAACACAATAACTAAGGCAAGGATGGCAGAAATTTGAAAAGAAGCAGATAGCCAATAAACAGTTGAAAAACAATGCTTAAAAAAGTAGATTGCTATGACATATTAAACAGTGTAGAAATGTCCAACAGAAAGCACATAGTAGTATAGTCTACAGTCCCTATCCCTGTACCAATGCATCTCTCTGAACCATTTCCTTACTGCACAGTCCTATTGCCTGTGAAATATTAATCAGTACTACTACTGCTATTCAACATACAAAAAATTCTGTTAATTTTTGTTACTGAATAAGGGTAACATACTTGTTCCTACAAGGCATAAGAAGATGATTGTAAGGTAATTTACCTTGAGGAACTCATTGCCATGGGATATGGTAATGGTCACTAGCTTTGATGGCTTTAAAGAGGGATCTGATGAACTCAAAGACGATTGATCCCTTAATACCTATAAACACTGATGGCTGAATGGAACTTTCACAATCACAAGAAGTACACCTCTGAATGTTAGTTGCTGTGGGGCAGCAGCTAGCTTCTGGACCTCTGCCGTGGGCCTTCTGGAGCATGTTTGGCCACTGTGGGAAACAGGACACTGTACTAGGTGGACCATTGATCTAATCCAAATGGGCTGGATAAATAGCGTTTCCACATTTAGTGAGATATCACACTAAAGAGTTCAAACAGCTGGCTCAAGCACCAAATTAATCTGTGGGATCCCTGTATCTTTTTTAGCTAAGAAGAAAAGCAATAGGGGGGGTAGGGTAATATGAATCATATACATGGAGAGTTGGAAAAGAGATGACGTGCCTCTTCAGCCTGAGCCTCCCACATAAAATAAAAAAGGTGGGCAAAAAGAGAGACAGCTGCTATAGAATAGTGGTTAAGTGGTTCAGCTGTGAATCAGCACTCTACTGGTTCGAATCTCACTGCTGCCAGGAGCTCAGTCGGTGGCCTTGGGTAAGCCACTCCTTTCAGCCCCAGCTCCCCAGCTGCATTGTGGGAATAATAGTAACACTAACTTGTTCACCACTCTAGGTGAGACTAGAAGAGTGGTATATACGCGCAGTTATTATTATCGGAAGTGATGTGTAGTTTGGGTTAACATCAGGAAAGCAAGAGCTAAGACAGCTAAGACACTATACACCTGCTTCCACCAATGCAAATCCTATCCTCTGGCTGGCCTGGTTGGTATTCTCTGTCCTTCATTCTATGCAAGGTCTCTTTGGCACTGCGCTCGTATTCAAACTTTAAAAAGAGGGGGAAAGGGAAGGGGGCATCGTAACGTTGTAATCCACACTACATACCTATTGGAGAGTAAACTACATTGGCCACAGCAGGCAAACAGGGCTACGAGTGGGTTGCCGCTTGTGGGTTGGGGATTACCGTTCCGAAAGCGATCCCTTGTGCTCTCCCCTAGTTCCCGTCGCATTGAGCTGAGAGAGTGTAAATCACTCCCTGGGCAGGATTTCACCCCCCGCCCTCCCCGCCCTTTTGTAATGGACGAGGATTTCCAGTCTGGGGAAGCTGGACGATTGGACCCCGCCCCTCGAGGGCGGTCTTGGCACGCCTGCAGGCCGAGCAGCGGGATCTGGGGCTCCTCCTGAGCGCAACACAGGCAGCTGCCGTGCTGGGGTCAGGAAGAACGAGGACCATGAGAGCCCCGCGGATCCTGCCTCTTCTCCGGCCAAGAAGCCTTTGCTGGCGCCCCACTGGCACGGAGTCGGGGAGCGCTCCTAGGAGGTTCAGCGCTGTCGCCGGTGGAGCAGCGCCCAGTCAGCGGCTGGACCTACGGGGCATCTACCCGCCCCTGACTACCCCCTTCACCTCACGAGGAGAGGTGGATTGCCATCGCTTGGAGGAGAATATGCGCCTCTACGCTGAGGTCCCCTTCCGAGGTAGGATCGGAGGCCAGGCAGGGCACGTGGGCTCTTTCCAGAGAGGCCCCGGCAGAGAAGGCGAGCGCTTAGGGCGACCACTGGAACGGACGCGGGAGCCCCCTGCAACTGTCGCGCTGCTGAGCCCAAGGCCAGACTAGGCAAGACGGCGGCGCTATTTATGTCTTTGTAAACTTGCATTTATTTACCATACGGCATTGCTTATGGATTCTTCCTTGATACTGACTGTACTACTCTGACACTGTGTAATCCGCCTTGAGCCTCAGTGAGAAAGGTGAGCCATAAATGACATAAATAAATAAAATATTTAGAGTGGATCTCGGCCATTTAAAAATGCCGCCAGGGCCCGATCGGCGTGGCGGGAGCAGGCGATTTTGTCCTTCCCTCCCCACACCTTTCCCAGTGCTCAGCTGCGGGCTCTTTCTGAAAGACAGCCGTTCTGGCTGGCTGAACGATTTCCAGAGCCCTGTTCACTCCTCTGCCTGGCTTGCTGGATTGCATCTGGCAGCTGGATCGTTTCCAGCAAATAGAAAACTGAACTAGCAACTAGACTGTCTTCAAGGACACCCATGGCTGCCTGCCTGCCTGGACTTTGGGCCCATTTGCTTCTCTGCAGGAGATGTAAAGTTTGAAAGAGGAAACTGCCTTCAGCATCTAACCCCCCACCCCCCAATAACCTTCTGGTCTTAAGCTGTTCTTCCCTAAAGTGTCGGCCACCCCTTCTCCACATTTGGTTGCCACTTTCCCCTGACAGGGTTTCTTTCCTCAGTAAAAGTTCCATGCAGATCAAGTAACACTTCTTCTCCTCGGGCCCTTAAGGACAGTGGCTCATCTACACTCTGGCAGCCAGGAGTACCATGGCGGCACAACTAAGCAGCAGATAACAGCTATCTTGCCTTTGGCTGCCTTCCTGGAACTGTGGCTGAACCCATTCTGGTGATTCAGTATCACTACTGGGACCCCAGTGCATGCAAAAACATTATGTTTTGCAGGTTTTGTGGTGCAGGGCTCCACCGGGGAGGCTCCCTACTTGACACAGCAGGAACGTCTGGAAGTGGTGAGACGGTTGCGGCAAGCTGTATCCAAGGAAAAGCTGCTGCTTGCAGGGACTGGATGTGAATGTGAGCAGGGTGGGCCAGGGATTATCACCCTCTAGTTTGTACCATGCCCTGAAGTAAGATTCTGGTATTGGGACCTTACCTTATGTGGATCTTGTTTGGATGGAACCTAATTCTACTTCCGGTGCATGGCTCCTAATCTGATGGGGCCCATCCTCTGACCTGCTGGGCCTTGTAAACCCTGACCCTCGTGGGATCCTTGGCCCTGATCCTTGATATAACCTCCTTCCTCTTCTCTCAGCAACTCGGGCCACTATTGAGATGACTGCACAGATGGCTGACAAAGGGGCTGATGCTGCTCTTGTGGTCACT
Organism: Eublepharis macularius; assembly: GCF_028583425.1. Taxonomy (NCBI): domain Eukaryota; kingdom Metazoa; phylum Chordata; class Lepidosauria; order Squamata; family Eublepharidae; genus Eublepharis; species Eublepharis macularius. Next base: position 64,246,147 of record NC_072795.1, on the reverse strand, counting down.
CCATGCTATTACCGGGGGAGCATGACCAGCGCTGCCTTGATCCATCACTACACAGAGGTGAAGAACAGAATGAGTCAATGATGGGAATGGGATTTGAGAGGACATGGCTGAGGAGGCTATTTTTTTATAGAGAGCTGAATCCAGGAAACCCAGGAACATAAAAATAGGAAGGAGTGCATCTGATCATTATCTGCCTTGAATTTTAGATCTGATCATGTTGAATTTTAGATCTAATCATGTTTTCTATTTGTTAATGCAGTTGTGATCCTTCTAGAGGGTTGGCCTCATGCTGTATGTATTTTTGCTTTTTCCTTGACATCCACAACCATTAAGATAGGGCAATCTGTAAATCATAATGAATATGTACAAGCACTGTTTCCTCCAGGAACTGTTCCTTCTCACTGTGTACAGTTCCCCCTTTGTGTGAGGCTAATTATCAAGTATACGTTCTCTCACTTGTGACAAATCATTCACAGACGGTTAAAAATTCCCCCAAGTCAAAGTATGCCTGTGGTAGAATCACCTAGGAGACAATGACAGCAATTCCTCTTGGATTTTGCGGAGTTGGAAAATGAACACTGCCCCGTCATGAGTCAGAGGAAAGAGGACCACGTGATAGGGCCAAGCTACACATGACGAATGACACTTGAACAGCAAGTGGATTGAGTGGAGGGCAAGTGAACAGGGAGAAATACACTTGCTGTTCAAGTGTCATTCGTCATGTGTAGCTTGGCCCATAGTTCCATCACTTTCATCCATGCAGGACTGACAGTGAAGAAATCTACCTTGCCCAATAGTATATAAATTCTACCTGTCAAATAGCTCTCTTTCCCCTTCCCTTGTGTGTCTTTTCTTTGTAGAGTCTAAGCCTGAAAGCAGGAGCTGTCTCTCTTTGTGAGACACTATTCAGAAAGCAGGATATAAATATAACAGATAACTCTCTTACAGTCCAACGAAAATGTCACACTTCATTGTCCTGCATTCTGTTCAAGAGGAAATGCATGAGATACTTCCCAAAATAGATAATGTTGTGTAATAAATATATGGTAACAAACAGTGACTGTATTTGTAGGATCTGCCACGTCAGGGGAATCTCTGTAAGTGTACGGGACATGGATCGTTTCTGTATAAAGCTCATATGCTAGTACTGCATTGTTTTGTATCCCCCACCAGGTGGCTGAAGCATCTCCAATCCCTGTAATACTCTACAGTGTCCCAGCCAATACGGGTCTGGAGCTTCCCAATGAGGTGGTGCTTACCCTGGCACAGCACCCCAACATTGTGGGGCTCAAGGACAGTGGTGGCAATGTGAGTAAAAGGCGGGAGACACATGCTGAGCTCAAGTGATGCTGCCCAGGGTTTTAATTGCACCCTTGGAAGATGACATACATCCCAGTTTGAGGATTTGCCAGCATTTGAGAACTGAAAGCTGGAGCTCATGTTATCTCAAGTAAGCAAAAAGTTTGCTGGAGAGTCTAAAGAGCTGCCAATTTCTCCTTCACCTCATGTGTTGAAACATTAACTTTGAAGTAATGATTTCAAGTGACCCAGAAGGGAGAGTTAGGGCACAGTCAGATGGCAGCTTCCCACCCTCTTGGATGTAGCAGTTGTGTATTATGATATGGTACCTTGTGTTTTATCTCCCTTGAGTCTTGTTATAGACTACAAGTCTGTAGACTCTACCCAGCCCAATCTGTCAGCTGTGAGCTTTCCAGTGCATTTTCCCGTTAAAAGCATTGATTACACTATTCCTCTCCTCTTACTGGAAGAGCATTGCTGAGTATATGTGGTTCCCAGAGGATCTCCTATTCAGGAATTCACCAAACTAAGCATCTGATATCATTGTGCGTCCCCTAGAGCACTTTCTGCTTAGATCTGTGGGCCACCTACCCCTCTCCTTGACCTTCTTGCTTGATGGTATCTAATGTAGTCACAGTGTTACATCAGCGAAATGGAGCAAAAAGTGTCAGTCATCCTATCCTAGAGCTTTACATACCTTTTTCAAGGATTGGAAACTGCCTTGTAGAGTACAAGGGGGAGGGGAGGAGGGGGAAGGACCTGGAGAACTGAAAAGAGCAAGCTCTATACAAATAAGGGGGCACCAGGTAACATTGTACCATCATTTCTACCGTATCTGCCCTGTGGTCATTGTAGCCCTTGCAGATATCTTTGTATTTGCTGGCTGACAGTCCCTAGCATACTCCTGAACATTGGAAACCCAGTGCTGTCTGTATGTTTCATGATCCCAGATGCCCCTTTTCTTACTAGATTACCCGCTTGGGGCTGCTTGTCCACAGGACCCACCATGAAGACTTCCAGGTTTTGGCGGGTTCAGCTGGCTTTCTGCTCGCCAGCTACATTGTAGGTAGGTGATAAAGGGAAACTCACATCTAGATGGGAATGTTTATGGATGTATCACAAAATGGGGAGAAGGAACAAAGGATGTGTTGTAATGTTTGAAGGAGGAGAGACAATATCTCAAAACTTCCTTCTCAAAACATCCCTTCAGTAGAGTAGCCAGGAAGCTGTGGGAGATATTATCAGGGTGGGGGTCACAACATTTGGTCCATTGATTTGAAGGCAGCTGAGTAAGAATACTGGGAGTTGTTTTTTGTGTGTGTGTTGTGGGGGGGGGGGACCAAGGATGTGTTTCCAGTGAATGGATGTTCATTTCTATTGGCTCTGCTCCAGGTGCCGCTGGAGGAATCTGTGCCCTTGCCAATGTGCTTGGTACACCTCTTTGTCAGCTCGAGAGTCTATGCCATACTGGAAGCTGGAATGAGGCCCGTGAACTGCAGCGCCGACTTATTGAGCCAAACATAGCAGTAAGAGCCAGAATACTGGGGGGGGGGGGGGAATGGTGACGAAGTTGGAATGCAACTGTATTGCCAAACTACAAGAAGGAAAGACTAGATTGGGAGAAAGGTTTTGTTTCTGTGGGCAATAAGTATTTTTTCTGAGACTGAAGCAGGACAGGGGTCTCAGTCTTATCCTTCTATGTTCTTGGAATAAGATCTCCTGTGAACTAGACACCGCATACCCCCTACACTGAGATCAGTGGCATGACCAAGCAATTGCCTAGAGGTGGGTGTGTGATCTCGTCGTTCATCTTCAACAGCTCTGAACTTTATCACTTTATTTTTGAGACTCAGAAGAGACTTTTGGGTGGCTGTGGCCCTGATATTTTGAGGATCCTTTGGAAAATATCTGGTATGGTCTTTGTAATCAGGAATATTTATGTTTTGCCTTTCTATTTCATAACCATTATAAAATTTCAGAAAAAAATCCATGGCTTCTTCCTGAGCTACTTCAGAACAGGGAAGGGAGTTGCTCAGTGGAAGAAAAGAGGGTTGCTTTTGTTGTTCAAGTGGTCTTCTGTGCAGGCACACATGGAATCTGCACATGTGCAGGCCAGCCACAGATGTTCTAAAGCTCCTAGAAAACCAGGATGGTCACCTAGCCCTTTTTGGATGGTTTTCTCCCAGGCACAGCTATAGAAGGTGGGGCAAGCGGTTCCCTCATTCAGTTCTCTAAGAGCCAAGCTACAAGTGACGCCTGACACAGGTTGGACACTTGTCAGCTTGCCTCAAGTTTTGATGGGAAATGTAGGCATCCTGGTCTTGCAGCTGTAATGGACAGCCAAGCTGTAAAACCAGGACGCCTACATTTCCCATCAAAACTTGAAGGAAGCTGACAAGTGTCCAACCTGTGTAAGGTGTCACTTGTAGCTTGGCTCTGAGCTGCTGGTACAGAAGGAAGGTAAGATAAAAGAGCTCACAGAAGGGAAAGAGGGAGGGATGTGTGCCTGCAAAGACCACTCGATGAACAACAGCTACAGATAAGGGCAACCCTGTTTTCATCATTGTGTCTTCTGTGCAGTCCCATGTGGGAGTTTAGTGAGCTAAACTAATGCAGGAGGAAGGCATGAAGCTCTTTAATGGAAGAGACTCTTCAGGACAGCCTTGCCAACAGCTGCATCGCTTCTGGAGTCTGTCAATGGCATAATGTTTGATAAATGTGGATAGCGTAGACCAGGTGGCTACTTTATACAAGTCAACTAGAGGGATGCCCAATTTGAAGGCTGACGAGGTGGACTGAGCTCTCGTAGAATGTGCTCTTATGTGTAAGGGGCATGGTTGCTTAGACTGTGTTTATAACAAGCCTTAATGAGCCACACGATCGAATACGAAACAGTCTGTGTGGAGAATTTCTGGCCTTTTGGGGGCGTTTTAAATAAAACAGAGAGATTAGGGTCCTTTTGTAAAACAGCTGTCCTGTCCAAATATAAGAACAAAGCACATTTAACATCCACGGTGCGCAAAAGTCTCTGTATCATCCTTAGGTATAGGGAAGAATACCAGTAAGACAATATCCTGGTTCAAGTGAGAAGTGGAGACCAGCTTTGGCATAAAATGGAGGCTTGGCTGGAGAACAACCTTACCTGTGAACATCTTAATGAAAGGAGGGTCATATCTCAGGGTTTGCAATTCACTCACAAGGATATGGCCATCAGAAAGGCTGCTTTAGCTGACAGTACCTTAAGAGAGCAGGTAGCTACGGGCTCAAAAGGTTTATGCATGATTGAGGTGAGAACCAAGGAGAGAGTCCACTGGGGAATAGGCCTGGCTGCTGAAGGATATAGTTTGCTAGATCTCAAAGGAAGGGCTTGTATTCTGGCTAGGCAAAGAGATTTCCCATTTGTTATCAAGGTAGATGGAAATGGCCACTAAATGGACCTTAATGGAGGAATTAGCCAAACCTTGGTCATTTAACTGGACCAAATAGTGTAAAACAGAGGGCAATGAGGAAGAGACAGGGTTCAAATTGTTATCGTTGGCCCAAAGGGAAATCTTTTCCATTTGGCTAGATACAATTTCCTGGTGGATGGTTTCCTAGCCTCTAATAGGACCTTTTGAACTGAGGAGGAAAAAACTAATTCTGAGGAGAGACTAATCAGGCTGTCAGTTTTAGAGTGCCCTGATCATGGTGAAGAACCATGTCATCCTGTAGCAGATCTAGGGTTAGTGGGAAAAGGTGGAGTCTTCCCGGTGCCATTAGAAACAGATCAAATCAGGCCTGCCTCGGCCACTCTCGTTTCAAACAGCCATCAAATGATAGCCGAGGAACATTCCCTCATCATCTTACTGAGTGTTACAGAGTCATAAGATTAGAGAGGGAAATGCATAAAGGAGGGTGCCTGACCAAAGAATCGGAAAGTGAAATAGATTTAAGGGATTCGGGGTGATAATTACCTATCCATGAAGAGTAGTAGTCCATGAAGGAAGAGGGCTTCAAATGGCCAGTGTTCTCGACCAGGAGAGTTTAGGGAAGGAGACCCTAAGGGTACAGCGCTTGGATCTGAAGGAGCGTGCATGATTTGAATGAGACAAAGCTCAGGTTCTTATATGGCAAATCATGTCCTGAGGCTGAGGAGCCCCCTCAGCCATTAGGACAAAAACTTTAAAGGTCACCTCCTGGGAACGACAAAGGATTGCATACCTTTGACTGGTGCTACCAGGGTGGGACAAAGAAATCCAATTGGGTTCTCCTGGTGCTTAATGAATTTAGACTCTTGAGTAAATATTCCCAGGCAGGAGTTACAAACTTATCAGAGCCTGCGATTGAAGGATAGGATTCAGTCATGGAAAAGAGGGGAGATTGGAATGTTTGAGTGCCCCTATTGACTCAATTACATATTCTGCAGCTTGGAGGGGCAGGAGCCAATCACGCTTAGTCCTCGGCATTTGTATTTACATTCTAGGCATGACTCGCTCTCCTGGGTGGGACTCTGCAACACTTTGCTCAGCCGGCGGGGAATCTAATGCAAATTAAGGTGCATCAGATCCAAGGGGCTTGTGATTTTTATATCACAATCAGCTCTTAAAATGGTGGAGGCTAGTGTGAACGGCTCACACGTGCACCAATCCCATATGGGACTGCACAGAAGACATGATGTCTAAGGTCCCACATTCACCACTCTTGCTGGTTTGAATCCCACTGCTGCCATGAGCTCAGTAGGTGGCCTTGGGTAAGCCATGCCTATCAGCACCAGCTCCCCAGCTGCATTATGGGGATAACAACAACACTAACTTTATTCACCACTCTGAATGGGGCACTAATCTTATATCAGTAAGCAGTATTAAGAAAGGCCTCTACTTGAGACATCAGATAGCTGCTGTCATTCAGAACTGAGTAACATTTAGTAGTATGGACTATTGGCCTGATCCAAAATAAGATGTTGTGCTAGTAACACTAATACTAGACCATGTGTTATCTAGGAAAAGATCAGTTGCTTGACTGCATATATATTCTTTCAAAGTATGCATGCTATTGGAGTATGATGTGTACCATGACCACCTAAATTTAGCAAGGGTCTAAAGGGAACTGCTGGGTTCTAGCACCCACCTTAGTCCTATGTTTGACATTCTAAAACCAGAGATATTTTCAAGATGGTGAAAGCTTTGTTGACTTCTTCAGTTACTTTCAAAATTTGAGAGCTTAGAATGGTGAAGTACTTGTATGAAAAAGGATTCATGCATACCTCCTTTGTTGGTCTTGTAGCAATTTTCAGATCTTCTCACTTTCTGTTCCTACAGGTGACCTACAAATTTGGAATCCCAGGCCTCAAGCAGGCCATGGAATGGTTTGGTTACTATGGAGGTCTCTGTCGTGCCCCCTTGCTACCGTTAAGCAAGACACAAGTGACGGAGCTGCACCAGGATTTCAGCTCTAATGGCTGGTTATGAACACTGGAATCTTGAGATAGTCTGTAGGGCTGTTGTGTTTTTTGCTCTTTGACCAGGCATTCTTTACAAATTAGTAAATACAGTTTATTCAATTTACAATGTATTCACTGGTGCTTTTGAAAGACCAAATGCTACACCACCAATAAAACAGGAAGAAAGAGTCCATAACAGAGTTTAATATACTGTTTCTCATGCTCTTTCCTCATATATATTTTTATCCCTTGCCACTTGCAAACTTCAAGTGTTTTCTGAGCAGAGGCAACAATGCTATCCTGGCTGTTCTCTGCTAGGTTTCATCTAGCCCTGCCCAGAAATGTACTTTAGCTGAATGGGTCACTTGCTGGTTTCAACAGTTAAAGTATAATTTTTATAGGAGCTGCACTCCCACATCCCCAATCACTGTGGCCTATTGAGCCAAAAATGGCTTGACCTCTTGGCTCAGAAGAGTGGCTTGTTAGCACTCCTTAAAGATAAAGCAACTGGATTGCATATCCAGTGCTGCTTTATGAAACTGAGCTTCACTTGTCCCTCCTACTCCCCAAGACAGGGGTAGTTATTATGGGACAGGAATGAGACTGAAAATGTGTTTTCCAAGTTTTTAAAAAAATCAGTTGGTCTGCTGATTCCATCAATAAGAGTGAATTCTGCTTAGAAAAGAAAAGAGGAGGGCTTGGTTAGACTATGTTAGATTACTGCAGGATAGAGGTGTACATTAAAGTAAAGCAGCACTAGAACGCTTCCTGGAAAAGTTATTATTACTGCATGCATACAGTTTCAGTGCCACTAAGTATGTTTATGGCAGGTGATCCATGACAGCAGAAAAGCACTGCCTGATCATGTAGCTTTCTGCCTTGATGCTGTCTACCGAACTGAACCAGTACCCAATTGTCCACACTATCATGAAGGCAAAAATCTAAACATAACATTCATTTAGAATTTTAGGATTACAGAGATAATTTATGGAAAGTGGTTTGAAATTCAAGAAAGTACCACATAAACACTAAGTCTTTGGAGAAATTAGGTGGTTTTCCTTTTCCAGAATTTAACAGATGCATTATAGGAAGGTTGGTACATCTGGTGGCAGGGAGCAGACTGTAGTGGCCAACTCAGTATATATACACATATGAAAAAAGGCTGACAACAATTTTTAGCGGCAACAGCTTTTGTATGCAACCTTGTATGAGTTGTGGCACTTGGACTGATTCCTCTTTACATTCTCTTTGAAGGCATCTTCTCCCACTGTTCGACCACCTCTTCCCAGCACTTGCAGCAGGAAAGAGACATAGAGGCAAAAATCCAGCAACTCTTTTATTTGGCTAAGGCCCATATATGGGCAGAGACAGAAAGGCACCAGGGTGGCATTGACACGCAGACATTCAGTGTGGAGCTGGGCTGGTCACACAGGCTCCAGCATGGCACTTAGGGACATACATCATGCGGGTCAATGCTTGGCTAAGAACACCCCCCCGTCTCAAGACAATCCCATGATTGCTTCCAGTGCACACAAACATGAAGTGGCTGCACAAAAACAGAGTAGCTCTCCAAAGACCATTCATTCCCAACTCTCCTTTCTCCACCATTCACTTTCAGTCTTCCTTGCTGTCCATCAACAACTAATTTTTCCTATCTGCATTTCCATTCGGCCTGCATCTCTAAGAAGGATCCTACCAGAAGACTTCCACAGCTTAGCTTGCATTTCAACTTAGGGATGGCCTACAGTCTTCAAATTAAGTTGTCCTACTAGGTTCACATATTTGCCTCTCATCCACCAAAATGCTTGGGAAGGGGGAGGGCACAGCAAGAGTACCCTAAACAGTTACACCCTTCTAAGCCCACTGAAGACAACAGATTGGACTGTATATCTGGTAACAACCCCCTCTTTGGACTTAGTAGGCAAAATGGGGATAGAAACCATTTTGGTTCGGGATGTGCAGAGCCATATGCATGCCACTGATTCTGTGACTGTATTATAGAATTCAGTACTGAGCATCGAAGTCAGTATTTTGAGAATCTCCACTGGTTATTTTAAAAGCAAAATTCTACCTATTCAGACTGCAAGAAGAGGCTTACAAGCTAGTAGGTAATGCCTGATCAAATCTGAGAAGCCAGAGAAAGAGGGACTGATGGGCTGCACCAGACTTCTGGTGGTTAGACTTCAGTTTTCTACCAAGCTCTTTTCCTTTTCCCATGACTACAAAAGCAGCACTTAGGCAAAATAAGCAGATTCATGCACACTTGTTAATTTGTGTAATCAATGCCATTTACTGAGTATAGCATTTCTTGGTGCAGAATCTTCATTTCTTTCAAGTGCAGAATACACACAGCCCTGCCTATGTGGCACTGCAGTGCATGGATGCCATGCAACAGCTTTGAAGGCAAAATGGATCCCTTCCTTCTAGGCCAAGTACCTTACATAAGGAAAGGCTGCTGTTAACCCAGGGAGCAACCCAAATACTCACAGTGAGAGGGCTCATGTCCGCAGGATAAAACAGAAGCAGAAGAAACCTACAACAACAGTGGAAAGAAGTCCCAGATACACTCTGGAGCCTGAAGCATGGACAACAAGAAGGGCAAGCAGCACAGCTCAGGTTTCCTTCCCTGTGCTTATCCACAAAGCTGGGGAAGGCACATTCAGGAGGTCTAGAATTCTACTCTACAGATCAATTTTCCATTTCTTTGTTTTTGACACAGATTGAGCATCATGGAATGGAGCGAGGGGGAGAAGAGAAGGAGAGGGAGAAGAGAAGGAGAGTGAGACCCAGAGGGTTTAGGGCTTCAGAAGGGAACAGATGCTGTGCTAAATGCAAGTTCCAATTCTGACCACTGAAGACCAATCCAGCTAAGTCACAACATCCCAGCTGCCCTGGTCTCAAAGTGAGGAAAGATGTAAACTAATCATATGCATTTCCATAATGTATATTAACAAGTCATTCTTCTCCTACCAGTTAAAGGGGAGCAAGGGAGAATGGGTATAGTAATCCTCACTGTTTCCATCATGGCTGTGGGGATTTAGCACTGACAGACCTTCTAGAGGATGCTCCCAGCAAAGAGAATGTCTCTGCCTTAGGAGTGGCAGATCCTTTGTCTGGAAGGGTGGTTCTGTAATTGAGGTTTGGCACCAATGCACACTATAAGGGCTGAGCTGTTTAAGAGAGTGCTCCAGGCAGGCTGTCCAACTGAGCAGAGCTGGGTTGGGATTGTCTACCTTCAAGAGATGGCATTTGTCTCTGTAATTTCTATGCTCTGCATTGCTGCCAACCCTGGGACTTAGGCTACAGTTTCATGGGAGAGTCCCAGGGTAGAACTACTTAAGAGTTTGCCCCATCATGCTGTGAGACCATGTGCCAATTTGGAGGCACTCTGTGCACGTTGAACCACTGCCTGGCACTTCTCCCGTCGCAAGAGTTTGTTGTTCTCAAAAAAGCCTTCATTGCGGGGAATTCCATGGGAGCCATCAGGGAAAGTCAGAAGTCCTGTGGGAGAAAACAAAACAGCATTTTCTGACAGCTATAGGGCTCAGGCACCTAGTATAGTGGAGGAAACAGTCTCACAGAGCAATTAAAGAGCAACAATAGCTGAAAATGTAAAGTTGTGATGGCAGGGCCCTGATGGAAACACAGGACTAGAATAGTAGGAACCTGTGAGCTGGACGCAGGTCCTGAGACAATGATGAGTACACAGCACTTTGGAGGACAAGTCCTCACTTGTTGCCATCACATCTTGTGATAATGCCTCTGAATCAGTTTCAGTCTTAGAAGACTGGCATTGTGCTTGGATGCTCCCACAAGTGAGAAACTCTCAGCACTCACCAAAGCCATCAACACGTCCACTCTTGAATTCTCCTTCAAAGATCATGTTGTCATAGCGGGTGAAGACTCCGACACCATTGAACTTTCCCTGGACAAACTCTCCCTCGTACCTGCATCAATGGTAGGCTGTGTCAGGCTGGAGCATTACTAGCACCTACACTCACCTATGATCAACAGCTAGATGTAAAACTTTTGAAAATATCAGGATGAGCACATTTTTCTGGACAGGAAAGGAAGGATCAAGAGAGTCATCACTGGTCATTTGTCATGGCTTTACAGTAATCCAGGTAGCTACAGAGGACTTGTGGTAAGGGATGGTGCAGTAACCAACACAAAGAAGCACTTGCTTATGGTTATGGTTCTGAGGGATAGATCACACAGCCATGCACACACACAAAACGGTATTCATGCTAGGCACAGCAATGCAGATTAAGTCTCCAAACTCAATTGTATAGCCAAGGCAGCCAGAGTACAGGAATCCACTTATTCTCATCTTCCTGAGGCTGCTTAGCCCATGCTCATGCATGCTCACTCCTTGCACTGGTCCCAAGCAGTGCAGGGCACCCGCAATCCTATACCCACCTGGAGCCATCTGCAAAAGTGAGCACCCCACAGCCATTGAAGAGACCATTCTCAAAGTGTCCCAGGTAAACGCTGCCATCAGCAAATGTCAACTGCCCAACACCATGCCGACGCCCTAGTTAGAAAGAACAAGCAGTATTGCTTGTATATAAGTTGTCAAAACTGCAGTGACCTACCGGCCTCACACCAGCAGGATCTATGTTGGCATCATTAATTTCAAGGAGGTTGCAAACAGTTCCTCAAGAGGAGGGAGGTGGTAGAGTCCATGCCAGCTGATCTAGTTTGCAGAACAAGACTGTAATAGAGGTCTGCTGCTTCTTGTTCCTCCCACTAACCTTTGCCTGGCAAAGCATGCTGGTTCTCATTATACACAGAGACCCAAAATTAAAGCCCAGCACTTTTTCTTGTGGACCGCTGGGACAGGAATAGATTGCTAATTGATTACATCACATACAACCAGCAAAGAATCTCAAATGTAACACACAGCATTCCCTGCAAAGAGCAGGTTTTGTTTTCCAGTACAACAGTTGTTAGTGGGATAAAGGACTCAGGAAGGATCAATTTCCTGATGGGAGCACCTGCAGGACCAATCCAGCTTGTGAATCAGTTGTCAGAAAGGCAATTATGGTGCTCAGCCAGCTTCTAATCTCTCTCTGACTGGGAATACCTTCTTTAAAGAAAAACTGCTGCAGGAATGGAGGCAGCAAACCTTCCTCTTACCATCACATTTACTCCATGGCAAAGCTGTTGTGTTGCCTGGCTGCTAAACTTTGTGGAGGCATATTTCTTCACAAGAGGCAGGACAGGGCTGTTGCACAGGGGAGAAGCAGAACACACTGCAGTGGCATATACATTGAGCCTAATACACACATGTCCGGCTTGACAGACAGTCCAGTGGCACCTTAGAGACCAACAAGATTTTCAGAGTATAAGCTTTCAAGAGTCAAAGCTCTCTTCTTCAGATACAGGAAGCAGTGGAGATCCCTCAGTCTTTAAATCCCAGTCAGGAGGTGGGAGGGGTGAAGCAAAGAAGGGAGTCAGGATGTAAAGGTACAATGCAGCTTGATTAGAGCAGGAATGACAAAGACCTTGCAGCAGGAATCCAGCACTTCATTAAAACTGTGTAAGCACTTTACTTGCTGAATTGGCATTAAACCGGTATCTTGGAACAGACATTACTGTTGGTTAGCTAAAACGATCTTTTCATTCCATAAAGCTACTTAGAGATTATGTGCATTCTGGCGAAAGCAGATCTGGTCTTCCCTAAGGCAGTTGGGGGGTGGGGGGTGTCAACTTGCCCAACTCTACTCACCTTCCTTCCACTCCCCACGATATTCCTCTCCACTGGAATAGGTGAAGGAACCTTTGGTAAGGGTCATGGTGCTAGCTTTCGGGAAGGCAGGACAGCAACTGCAAGGAAGGAAGCAAGGGTAAGAGGGCAACATAAGACAGGTTTGAAGAAAAGTAGAGTTTCAGAGACTGGGACAGCATTTTAGAGAGCAGCAGCAAAGGTACAGGTGGTGGGGAAGAGAGCAGTGTTGGCTAGATTTGATTCCATGCAGCACAACTGTCTTGCACAACAGACTGTAGTGACTCAAGTACCTCCTCATATCTGGAGATCTAATGCACAATTAGAAGAACTATGAAATCATGCTGTTTTCAACTGAGGGCAACACCCATGCATGTGTAACATTAGTGGACATATCACTAACAAGATTCTTTAAACTGCAGTAATCTGACTACTAATAGCTAAGAATACAAAATCAGCCTGACAATATAGGATGATACAGATTATAGAGCAGAGACTGGGCTAAACTCCAAGTTACGAAATTGCACCAGAATAGCCACAAAAATATCAAAACAGATTTGGATTACCAAATCTGTAGAAGAATATGTTTCATCTTAATCCTATTATTGGCTGTGTCAGAGATGCTGAAAACTCTAATGGCTGGTCAGGAAGCCTATAATAGGAGCACATATTAGATGGAGCCTTGGATTGATCCAACAGGGTGGTTCTTATGCCCTTCTAACACAGAATAGCACAGGGGAATAAAATCAGGGAACTGAGACTATACATATCTGTGTAATAATGAATAACATCTCAGCTCTCAGACTATTTCACTTCAAAGGTCTTCTGAAGGAACAGCAGTATCCACTTATGACAAAATCAACGGCCACCCAAAATGAGCTCTGAGCTGTTTCCATTGCCATATTACAAAGCAGCAGCCCAAGATTAATGGGCAGCCCCCTGTCATCCCCAATCTGATGAAGAAATACCTGAAAGTACTGGAGCAAAGCCCTCCAACATAGGCTGTACAATGTTTTCTCTCACATGGGATCTGCCTTCAGAAGGTATTGGGCTGCAGCCAGAGCAATTCACCTCTGTGCTTCTCAAGGTTGACTGGGAGTTTCAGTATTTTGTGGACTTCTGTCCTATTTCTCCATGCCAATGATACACAGAGGAGTGTATTGCCTCCAGCAAATGAGTATATCCATTCCTACCACGGGAAATTCAAGACTTACAGCTCAGGTTGCATTTGCTTGTTGTTTTTTATCTCATCCGACTAGTGTCTGCAGCTTGAGCACCAAGGGCTCTACCCTCAATGAAATATTAATGTATACAGCCCATCCAGATTAGCTGGTGATACATCTCGGTGCATCTCATCACAGGGGCTTATTTAAGCCGATCACAGCGCTGAAGTCTGCTCTCCCCTCCTGCTACCGAAGAATTCAAAAGGCTGCAAAATGGCCAGGGCCATTTGTACTACACATATTTCTATATGCCAGTATAGATTGTTATATAGTACAGACACAGACAGCAGCTCCTTACAACAATCAGTAGAGCGCAGATGTTTGCCCCCCGATTTTGCATTAAATTTACTCGATGCTTTAATTAAAGAGGCCAGGAATTCCAATGGCTTGCTAAGGATGATGATGGCAGTCAGAAGGAAATGTATGTATTGAATCTTTACCCCCCACCTATCCTGGAGGACAGGTAACAACAAGTTTGTCAATGGGCTGACAGCTCATGAAATAAACATGATAGGGTGGGGTAAAGCAGTGGTTTCAAAGGCTATGGGATGGGTGCCAACTCCAAGGCAATGCATACACGATCTTCCATCTCCTCTTTCAGCATAGTTCCTGTCTACTTAATAGGAAGATGTGCAGTAGAAGCAGAATTTTCCTTAGTGGGGGCTCTCAGCATAATAAACACACCAAAATGCTTATGTAGCATCTGAGTGCTGCTTTTATTTAGGTGAAGAACTTGAAACTGTCAGTCATGAGCCAAGCATGAATACTGAGGACATGTGAAAAGGGTTGTTGGTAAAGGTTTCCTAACTTTCAAACTTGCTGGAGAGGTTTGCCAAATTCTGAGAACAGTTGTAATTTGCAAGTGGTTGAATAACATATCTGAGAAGTACTTCATGACCAGGAAAAACAGACAGTATTTTAGCCACTGATTTAAAAATCAGGGGCAGGGGGAGAGAATTGAAACTTTATGCACAAAACAATGAATATGGAACAAAGAATCTAAACTTGGAGGTTGTGCTTCTGATTGTCATGGCTTGCAGGTGCCAAAAGATGTAACGTTTTTAATTTTTAAAAGAACATGTATGCTAGTCACCAGGACAAAATATCATAGCAATAATTCCATGAGTTAATTATGCATTAGGTATTTTCCTTTCTTGATCAACTCAAAGAGCTGCCTATCAATTACCATAGATAAAGTGAGTAAATTCTTGTTCTCACAGAACAAAAAAAGAGGGGGAAATTATCTATACCAGAGGCAAGTATTTTAAAATTTCAGTTTGTATGTGTAATTATGGGAAGAAATTTCAGAATGGGGAAAATAATTCAGCAAAGTTCTGATAGGCCAAATTTATGACTGATTAATTCTATACCAGCATAGCCATGACATAGCTAAGGTTGCCAAATGGAGAAAAACTCTTTTGTATTATAGAAGCTTAGTGGGATGTTATTTACCAAATATTATTAACTTTCATGTCATGTAAAATTTCAGCTTCCCACCTCCACACATTAAGCCTCCATTAAAAGTTTAATTGGGCAGAAATATGACATACAAATCCTGTAAATAAATAAAGGAACAGGACATTTTTCTTCAGGCCTGTTGGCAACTCTAAACATAACAAAGTTTCATTATTATACACTTCCAGGAGCAAAGTGTTAAAGAAATGCTTGTGCTATTTTTCTTGGGTTCAAATTAGTACAAAAATATAGAGCTGATCAATCACATTAGAAGTAGAAAGCAAAACAGTACCAGGAGAAATAAAAAATGATACAGTAACATTAACAGCCACTGTCATAGTGCTACTGCTAACTCTGTTACCTTTCTGCTGTGCATTATCAATACTCTCCTCCTTGATGATGGAGATGACATCATGAAACCATCCAACACACAATGCATCAGTATGCTCCCAATACTTTCCCCTGCAATGCCACTTGTGACCTCCTGCTTGGAAGGACATCAACTAAGACTTCAAGCCACAAGCACTGGGGCTCCCTTGACATAAGAAGTAATACCCTGACAGCCAAAACACAGCCAGGAGCAGCTTACAACAAAATTTGGCTAGGAAAATTATAAGACTGAACAGGGGAGGAAGGACTGCCATTCCAGTTACAGCAACCAGCCCACTACTTAATCCAGAAGATAAAAAACCTGAGCACAAAACCTATAAGCCACACAGACCTACCAGGAAAAGGGAATGAGTCCCACTACACTACTAAGGATTCCAAAAGGCCAGTGTTTAGATCATTGCACTAAATAGTTGTGTTTTTCTATCTATGTGAGAGGAGCATACATCTTGAAAGAAAGAGGGAAGGGAACATAGGGCAAAGAAGACTACACCCTCTATGACAACATAGTATAGAAGACTATGTTATGAGCTGCCTGATAGTTTAAGGGAAAAAAGTAAGGTGACAGAAAACTAGGGTTGCCAGCAGGCATGGAGAAAAATGTCCTTTCCCTTTAATAGAGGCTTAATATTTGGAAAGGGGCAGCTGAAGCTTTACATGGCAGAGTTAAATAACCAAACTAAGGCTCTATTAAAGGGAAAGGCCTTTTTTCTCCCAACAGTAGGCAATCCTATAGAAAACAGGAAATGTGGATCCATCCCCTGGAAGATACAAATGTAGCTTCTACAAGGCAGTGTTTAATTTTTGGAGTCATGTTCCAGAGAGCAACACCTTGAAAACCCAGTAATGAAGCACACAGGAGCAGGCAGAAGAGAAACAAATATGAGGAGCCATTGTAGTTTCCAAGGGGCCTAGTCAATTACATATACTTTCCATTCCACCCCTCCCTCCAAGCCCATACACTCCAGCCACATAGCTTAGTCTTAAAGGACCCCTGTATAAAGTCATCCTATAGTGGAATAGCACAGAATCTGAACTGGCTGTGAATACCCAGGAAAGATACAATCATATACTTGATAAAGAGCAATGAGATAGCCGAAATGGCAAGGATTAATATTCTTATTCTGAGGTCTCTCCGATATACTTATATTTCCAAGCCTCCTTCGCCCCATCTATCTCTCCTATTTATCTTCCTGATTAGCACAGTCTACTTATTGTCCCACTCATTCCCCATCTCCTATCATACTTCAGAACAGAGGCACTACTTACTGAGTCACAGCATTTATACAACAGTATCAGTTGTGCGTGGATTCTTAAAGCAAATCACCTGCAAGGATTCCCTGAGAAGGTATTTTGTTTATCTGCTTTCCTTTGTCATTAGCCTTATCTGATTGATACTTGTACAAAGTGTTCCCTTTCCCCAAGATTCTCATGTGTATTTATGGTTCTTAAGCTGCAGGAACAGCACTTGGCCATACAGCTTCATCTATGTTCCCTATTCCTGCTGTAGCATAGTGGTTGGGTTGCAAATTAACACTCTGCTGGTTTGAATCCTACTACTGCCATGAGCTCAGCAGATGGCCGTGGGTAAGCCACTCCTCTCAGCCCCAGCTAACACTGATTTTGTTCAGCACTCTGAGTGGCACACTAATTGGTTTAGAAGAGTGGTATAGAAACACGGTTATTCTCTGGTGGTCCAGAGGGAGTGGGCCAGTCCTTACTAATGGGAAGGGACTCCTCTCCAGCACAGGGTCAGTCAGTCTGATTGATCCCGGATGGGGAGGAGCTTCCTTGGCTCACCAGTTTTTCCTGGCCCTGCCTAGGCGCAGGACATGGACTTTTAGTGTTGTGTAGAGCATGGGATCCCGGCACATTTTTAAAAAAAGACACAGAGAGAAAGGAGATGCTCAAGGCTTGCTGGGGAAGGGCTTCCAGCACCCCGCCACTCCTTTTTGTCTCTCACATCAGAGTGAATTGCCAGCGAGCGGCGAGGCCAACGGCACAAGGCAAGCCTAGCTTCCAAGGCCCTCACACAGACTCCCACGTGCGATTCCAGCCTTCAGGCTAGGAATCCCCCTCCCATCGGCTTATCCTCTAGGGGGCCACGGTAGAGTCAGAAAACACGGGGAGGAGTAACGTTGGGCTGGGAAGCCGTCTGCTACAGCTCCTGCATGGCTGCTGGGACGCCTCTCTTCACACCAGGGCACACTGGCAAGTAGGGCCATAAGAAGCCTTCCAAGGTCAGCTTTTTGTTCTTGTTGGCCCACCTTTGGCTAGTTTTGCTTGAGTTGTAGCCCCTTCCTCCCTTTCCCACTTTTTTCAAAATTGCTCTCCATTGACTGAACGCTGTCCTTTTTGGTGGGAAAAAGTGCTAATGGCTGCTAAAGCAGGCTTGACTCCCATTGCGGGGGTAGAGGCACCCTTTGTGACCTGGAGCTTCTTAGCTCTCCGAACTCACTCTTCTCACATTAGTCCCCAGAGGATGAGGAGGAAAATAATCCCATTCAAAGGGACTAACCTCTTCGGTGAGGCATAGAAGAAATATCTAGTGGAAGAAAGAGAGAAAGAAGGTGCTACCTTCAAAAAAAAAAAGAGAGAGAGAGAGACCTACAGCATAAAAGGAGGTTCCAGTCCTTTTGTGACTCCAAGAGGGCTTCAAGATACAGGACCTCCAGATCCCCTAAAGGACAATGGCACCCTAGATCCAGATTGGACAATAGATCCGCATCCTTCTCCAAATTCGGACAGTACAACAAATCACAGAAGAAAGACGTCTGCATGACTGCAACGCCCCAAGAGTGATCACCGAGATAGGGGGCAGGCTACTGTCCGGGGTCTGGGTCCCAGCCCCCAGACTTGGTAGGAGGGAACAGCAGGTCAGCCGGGCTGATGGGCAAACAGAGGGGGCAGCCAGCAGACAGCAGGTCAACTGGTCAGCCAGCTGACAGCAGGTCAACTGGTCAGCCAGCTGACAGCAGGTCAACTGGTCAGCCAGCTGACAGCAGGTCAACCGGTCTGACTGGCAGGCAGAGGGGGCAGCTGGGGGACAGCAGGTCAACCCCTCCCACAGGCAAATGGAGCCAGAACCTGCCGGTGCCAGGGTCAAGGGGCAAAAGCCCAGGGCCTCAGGAGGCAGGGGGAGACAGAGAGAGGCCAGCGAGTCCCACTCCCCTAGGGAGGGAAAGGGGGCTAGGCAAGGCGGAAGGGGGCAAGGGCAGAGGGATTGGAAGCTCAGCAGTCACCCACCCAAAGACCTTACCTGAGGAGGAGAAGCAGCAGCAGCCCCAACAACCCAAAGCCACGCCCCAGCTAGAAAATAGTAGCCTGGCCCAGGAGTTGCCAAAAGCCAAGCCACTCCAGGTGGGGCTATTGGAGGCACTCTGCAGGAAGCCCTGGGCAACCAGCCAAGGAGCCACAGCTGGACCCACCTTCAGCCATCAGCTCAGCCAGGGAGGCCGGGCTGCTAGCCAGGGGACTGCAGCTGGACATGCCTTCAGCAATCAGCCAAGGCAGGGAGGCTGGGCAGCCAGAGAACAAGGCACAGCTGGTGCTGGTCAGTGGGGCCAGATCAGCTACCCCAGCTGCAACTGCTTGGTGCAGCCAAAGGCCAGGCTGGAAGAGGGGTGGGGCAGTAGGAGGAAGCCCTATAAAAGCTGGCTGGGAAGAGCCCTGTTGTGGTGGGTGTGAGTGAGGAGTGATGATGTGGAGTGAGAGCAGTAAGATGCAAGGATGGAGGCTTGGAGGAGAGTCCTGGAAGGAGAAGATGAAGGAGGGTGCAGAGGGTAAGCAGGCCAGGTTGAGCAGGCCAGCGAGTGGACTGAGAGGGAGTCTGGGTGAGGTATACTGCCCCTCCTTCCACAGAGCAGGGTCCTGCAGATTCCCTGGCCCCCCTGTGACGTCAGGAGCAGACTGCCCAGTGCCACGCCCAGCGGCAGCGACGGCAAGCCCTGACAGCTACAGTTCATGGACATAGGGCATCAAACGATTTCAGACAGACAGGTCCTGGACACAGTAACAAAAGGATATTCTTTGGAATTCAAATCAATGCCACCGAACCATGTCATTCTGTTACCAAGGAACCCATTCAATCAAAAACATAGGCTATTAGTACAAGCAATTCAACACCTATTCGAAATCAGGGTGATAGAACTGGTTACGCCAGGTCAGAGAAACCAAAAGGTTTACTCTACCTTCTTTATAGTCCCAAAGAAAAATGGAGATGTCAGAGCCACACTAGATCTTCAGTGGCTGAACTGATTCATCAAGACTCTCACGTTCCAGATGGAGACTCTTCAAACAATTGCAACGGCCATTCAAAAGGGAGACTTCTTAGCTTCCATCGATCTCTCAGAGGTTTATCTTCACATCCCCGTAAAGAATGCACATCGAAGATTCCTTTGCTTTGCTTATGACAGGAGGTACTTCCAGTATCATGCACTCCCTTTCGGCCTCAAATCCTCTCCCAGAGTGTTCACCAAGGTACTAGTAACTTTGACGGCCTTACCGAGATTGCAAGGGATATCATTTTTTCCTTACCTCAACGACATTTTAATCAAGGCACCTTCCATGCAGATGGGAATGGAAGCAGTTAAAAGGACATTGGAATGCCTGGAGAAACATGGCTTTGTAACCAACACAAAAAAGAGCTCCCTCACCCCACTGCAGAAAATTGTTCATCTGGGTGTTCTACTGGATACGGTAAAGGACATGATGTTCTTGTCTCTGGAGAGACAAAGGAAGCTGCAGTCTTTGATTTCACAGGTCCAGAAAAATCAGAATCAGGAAGTCATGTCTCTGGCACAAACTGGTAGGCATGATAGTATCCTTCCAGGATGTGCTACAATGGGCAAGATTCCATACACGACCACTTCAATGGTTCCTTCTTCCTTATCAGAGAGCCATAGCTCACAAGAAACACATCTTGGTTAAAGTACCAGGAAGCATCCTTCAGGAGTTGTAGTGGTGGATGGATCCAGACAGGTTCCAGTTAGGAGTCCCTCTCAGGGAGCTGAAGAGAGTGGTGTTAACAACGGATGTCAGTTGGTGGGGCTGGGGAGCTCACTCACAGAGCAGGACAGCCCAGGGTCCCTGGTCACAGAAAGAGAAATCCAAGAGTATGAATCTACTGGAACAGAGAGCTGTCAGGAACGGACTATTACAGTTCACGAGTCAACTGGCAGAAGCCCATGCGTTAGTAAGAACAGACAACATGACTACAAAGGCATATTTGAACAGACAAGGGGGGGACCAAATTCAGGACTCTACACAAAGGAGCCAGCCTCATAATTAGATGAGCAGAGAGAAACATCCAGTCTCTAAAAGCAGTTCACATGGTAGGACTGGACAACATCCTAGTGGATCGATTAAGCAGAGGAAGGATAGATCAAGGAGAATGGATGTTGAACAGGGAAGTCTTTCAAAGAGTATGCAAGGTGGAGGGGAATTATCAATTGACTATGGAAACTCACAGTGGCTCAAGGCTTGGGAAAGAACTGGTGAGCCAAGGAAGACCCTCCCTTTCTGGAATCAATCAGATTGACTGACCCTGCGCTGGAGAGGAGGAGTCACTTCCCATTAGTAAGGACTGCCCCGCTCCCAGACCATCGAGAAAGGAAGCTTCACAGTAAGTGATATTTAAATCTTCCATTATTTATTAACTACATTGTGACTGGATCCTGAATTAGTGGAATTCTATCCTTTGACTTGGTTGCAGTAGTGGATAGTAGTGGATAGGACCTGTGGCTTTTAGCTGACTAACAGGAATGGTTTTACTTGCTCTCTCTTTCTTATTAACATAATGCTACATAATCATTGGGATTAGGACCAACTCCTGAGTAAGCTTCAGATCTCAAACAAGTTGTCTTCCTCCCTTGTCATTCCACTGACTCCAATCAGATTGTACTAGCAGCATCCCACTAGCATAGGAGTTAGGCTTGCTGGCACAACTCCAATATCAGTTCCATCTCACAGTGCCATGGAATTTAGTGGAAATCATATCCTCACCCAGAAGGCATAAATCAGGAACTGGATCACACTACTATCACAGATATAATTCAACTTCAGAAAAGCAATGTAACTGTAGCTGCAGAAAAGTGTTGCCACCATGAACAAAGTTGTCTCTAAAAAGAACAGGTAATATACTTGTGGCTTTTTAGTTAAAAAAAATATTACTAAGGGGCTGTAAATTATAGAGCTATAGAATTATGCGCAATGTGAAGAAACGATATATACTTTTCTTTCTATCTCGTAAGACTAGAACTTAGAAGCACTTAATTTAATTGATGGGTAGTAAATTCAGGAGAGAAATAAAATTAATTTCATCATATATCACATACATTAATTTGTGGAATTCACTATGAGAAGGTGTAGTGATGACCACTAACATAAAGGGCTGTAGTGAAATTAGACAAATTCATCAAGGATATCAATGGATATTAATCATGACAGCTACACGGACCTTTCAGAATCAGTAGCAGTGAACCTCTGAACATCAATTTCTTGTAGGCTTTCCTGAAGCATCCAGCTGAGTACTATGGGAAACAAGCTGTTGGACTAGATGGACCTTTATTCTAATCCAACTGAGCAATTCTTGAGTTCCTATTTTGAGGGCAATCAATTACTTTCTGTACTTCAAAATAACTATAGTAATTTAATCAAAAGAAATACAGGAGTCACACTTTCTGAAGCAACTGACATTTCATAAGCATTACATAGGCCAGTTTAATCATTTATAACAATATCTACTCAATTTGTAAAACCAAATGCATTTGTTCACCAGAGACACAAATGCACCTGAGGAACAATATAATGAAGCCTGAAATACAAGAGTTGATGCTGTTCCACATGTGCCATTCTAAATGGTGTCTCTGGTTCATATTTAATCTTTCCCTGGTTTGTTAGTGATTCATTATGAAGAGCACACATTTTCAGGGTCAACAGTGAGAGACATTGCATGTATATATGACAAAAACGGGACTGTTCATCTATGATATTGGCAAAACAGGAAACAGAAGGGAAAACTTAACAGTGGTCATGCTCTGAACCCACATTTTCAGGCTAGACTCATAGCCATATAAGTATGAGTAACCACCCTTGATCCATGAAGGAAAACTGTAAGATACAAAGTTAACAAAAATTCATCTACAGAAGAATATTCAATTGGGGTAGCTGTGTAAATCTGTTCTAGCAAAAACAAACAGGTTGTGGTGTTTTAAAGATTTAACATGTGCTTTGTGAATTAGGATTCACTTTAGACTTCAGTGGACTCTAGTTTACAAACGCTCATGTGATAAATGTTTTAGTCTTTAAGATGCCATAAAAGTTTTTTAAAACTTGGAGAAGTAGTTGTTGGACATATAAAACATGATGATTATTTTCT
Source organism: Eublepharis macularius (assembly GCF_028583425.1). Classification (NCBI taxonomy): domain Eukaryota; kingdom Metazoa; phylum Chordata; class Lepidosauria; order Squamata; family Eublepharidae; genus Eublepharis; species Eublepharis macularius. The sequence goes on along the minus strand of NC_072795.1, from coordinate 64,223,258 downwards.
ATACAAAGAATAGGAAACAAAGATCTTCTGGTTTATGATCAACTCAGGATAAAAAACTGCACAGGAAGAAACTGGTTAAGAGATTAACAGTGAATTCCTTGGTTTCAATACCTACAGATTCAGCACCTAATAGCTGCCCCTGAGATACAAAATTCCCTAAAACGTCAAATAACTGACTTTGAAGAAATATTGAAATCTGGTGGCAGTGGAGGTAAGGGCCTTCTATTGAAGATTTACAAAATTATTTTGAAAGCCCTAAAAACTCCGCCCTATTCATACCAACCAGGCTGGGAAACGTACTGTAATATAAAATTCTCTGAGGCACAATGGTCAAGCATTTGGAATTCCTTGATCTTTAAAACCAATCTAGTTCATGTAAGATCACAATCTCAAAAAATCTTGACACGATGGTATATTACTCCTCAACTATGCTAATAGAGTAAGTTTGCCCAAACGTTGGGAAAAAAGTGGAGAGGTGGGATCTTTTATTCACTGTTGGTGGACATGTCCTTCGATAAGCAAATTTTGGTCTGATGTATTAACTGATATTAAACAAATTGTGGGTTTTCTTGTTCCTTTTAAACCTAAAATAATCTTACCTAACCTATGGTCAAGTTCTAATATACCTACTGTTACTACGAGAAGAGTGGCTATGCTTCTAGCTGCAGCTAAAATAGCTGTTGCTTCAGTGTGGAAAGACCCCAGGCCCCCTTCGCTTCACCTATGGTACAGCAAAGTATAGGATCAATATTAGACGGAGAAGGTAACATACCAAATTCATTGTTCTGAATCCCCAACTATACAATAAGACTTCTGGGAAGACTGGCTACCAGTTCTAGATAATCTGATAGCTAAGGACATTGGCCCCAACAAAAAATACTCATTAGACCCTTTTCTATTGTAATTTCAAGGATGTGAAATCTTCTGCTTTCCAAACTTTTATGATATATTGTGGTTATACCTATACGCAAAATGAGTCTCTATGTGTTTGTCTCAACTCACCCATACTGTTAAAACTTGTTAGATTCTGTTTATAGCTTTGTTAAAACAAATATTTATTAATTTTTTTAAAAAAAAACACCAGTGAATTCCTAAACAGTTACATCATTCTTAACCCGCTGACTTCAATGGGTTTAGAAGGATGCAGCTCTACTTGAGATGGTATTGCAGATTTGTCTATTCATCTACAGACTATACAATAACTGCTGCTCTCCTGGAAACAATTACAACAGACTAGTGGAGCAGAGCAAGTGCAAACAAGTCCAAACAACAGCAAACCATGCTTCTAGCAGGTCCTCAAGCTTCCAGGCAACTCCCACTTCCCCACTCTGCTCGCCATAGTTAACAGGGATACTAATCCGGTGTGGGTCAGACAAGGGCAGCTTCCAGTGCAGAGTGCAACCCCCCCCCTTTGCTCACCTGCTCATAGGGAAAGGCTGGTGCTACTTGTCAGTTCCTCGTGCCATCTCCACTCCTTTCACGCCCTGTCAACTGCAACTACGCACATTCCACCCTGAGTTGCCACCAACCTCAAGCTCTCCTCTCCACCTCGAGTTTTCCTTCTGGCCAAGCTGGGCGAACAGAATCCAGGTCCACGCAGGTCCACCACGCCCATCAAGCTAGGCTCTCGCCGCTACTACTGCTCGCGAGGGCACCCACAACTACCGGGCTTCTCCACATAGCTCCCCTCAATACTACATCCTTCCGAACGCCCTCGTAAACCCCCACCCACCTCAGGCGCCTTCAACACGACACCAACGCCAGGCATCACCAGCACGCCTCCTTTCATTCCTCCTTCGTAATGGCCGTGCCCAGCCCTCACCTGGCTTCCAAGCGCCTCCTCAGCAGCTATCAGCAGCCCCAGACCCCTCCGCTCTGCCCCCATCGGCCCCCCGCCTCTCTCCTTCCCTTCGCTCCGTCAGCGATGCCAGGCGTCTCCCACCACACCCGCCACCGCGGGCAACAGCCCACCAGGATCTATCCCTTCTCTCTGTTGGCTGTTACCAGGGCAACCAGCAGTAACGCGGCTATTCATTGCCCAACCTTCCTGCTCCCCTCCCCCGCCCTTTCCTCGGCAGCCATCTCAGTGAGGGGCAAGAAGGCTTTTTACAATTGTGCGGCCATGTTTAGGAGGGGCAAGGTCCCTTTTTCGGTTCCCACCTGCGCCGCGGAGCTGCCATAGTGAGACCCGCCTCTCCCGCCGACCTCTTGTTGCAACCCTCAGCATACATAATTCAAGGCAAGAGAGGAAAATGCTGAAAGAAGCAGCGGAGCGGAGAGCTCATCCTCTGAAAAGAAATCTCTGCTATCAGGGAAGCCTTTATAAACCAAACCGTTATTTGAGTATCGTATTAAAGAATGACGTTAATAATCTAAAAAGTTATTTTTGTTCTCATTTTGACCAGTGCATAAATTTCTTATCTTTGGATTTTCTTAGAAAAGAACAAAACGCAAAATGTCAATGAGGTTGTGTGTTTGTTTATAGTCCACCTTTCTCACTGAGACAAAAGACGGATTACACAGTGCAAGTGAATACAATCAACAGTTAGGACATTCACTGAGTAAAATACGATATGATTCACAGTTAGAACATTCAATAAAGAGACACAAGAGAATATTTTAGCCGAAAATTTGAAAACAAGCATAAAGCCAAAACACAGAGATGAAGACCTTCTGAAACAAAATTAACTTATCAACAAGTTGGCATAGCACAAGTTCCTGGAGCAGCTTAAGAAACTAACTTTGGCCACGCCCCTGGATCCACCCCTGCCGATGCCAGCACGGGGTCTTAGGCTGGAGTCTTGCTGGCAGCTGCTTACAGCATTAGATCCGTTACCACTGGAAAGCCAGAGATATCTTATTACAGAGGCTAGGCAAGCATCACCGTGGCAGATAAAAGACTGATTATCTTCTACTTTCCATTGACTTAGAATTAGAACTAACAGAAGCCACACTATTAAACTGCAGGAAACCTGAATCTGTCTGTACATTATGGGAAGAAAGCGATAATGATAAATTCAGCAAAAGAACACGGACTTCTGTACTGTTCATCTTCTATTCAATATTTAATGTGTCAGAGGGAGAGGCAAACCTTATATGGGGCATATGTGGGTGGCATACGCTTTTTTATATTGGCAGCATTTTCTGTTCAAGTCTTCATCTTGCAGCCATTGCAAATACTGCTCTTTCATGGATGTCAGTGTGTTATTTTAGCAGTTATTTATATGCAAACGAACAGATTTCATTTTGATATAGCTCTGCCTATATCCCTTTAATATCTTTGGTAGATTATGGCAGCCGTTGTCCCCGAATACTTTAGAAAATATAAAACATGTAAAAGGATATATTTCATTGGACTACTATCCTGAAAAGTTCTGCAAAACTCTTATTGCACATGAGTACAGTATCCTAGTTTGGTACAATAAAAGATGTCATTCTCAGCGCAATCCTGAGGCCCACCAATCCCATGAGCCAGCATATCTGTGGCTCCACTTGTTCCCTCCCTAAGGACTTTTGTGGGAGAGCTATGCTGGTGGCTAAGCCTGGCAAAGTACAGTGAGGCCACAGCATGGGGGGGGGGCTCATCCAATCATGGGCAAGTGGACTCACATGGAGAGTGTTGTTAACCAACACAGAGTTTATTGCACTGCTGAAAGAGAGGAGGATGGCTGGGCAACTCACCTGGGATGGCAACGGTGCTGGTGTATGCCTCAATCGGAGCTATTAGAGTCAGTTGATATATGGGCTGACTGGGGCACCATCCAAAGGGCTGGGCAAGAGAGCCAGTCATGAGAGGTTGCTGAGGAATGAGATAGCCATGCTCCTGAGCATCCAGATGAAACATGTGCAGGGAAGGCGATGGCCACAGCCCTGCTCCAGCCACAGCCAGGGCTGCTGCACCAATGGGGGTATGTTTCCACGTCCCAGGAGGTGGCAGCAGTGGCTCTGCCACTGCAGGTGCTGCTGGCAGCTAGGTGATGAACGGCTCTCCCACAAGGAAGTGCTCCTCAACTGCATCTGGCTTTTCTGCTGCTGCTGTGACTGCATGAAGCTCTGATCCTGTGAGGAAGACAAACGAGGGGTTGTGCGCCCACCAGCACGGGGAAGTTACGAGAGCAAGCACCCAGTCACACCAACCCATGGCTGCACTCTCCTCTGCCCAAGGTGGTGAGCCTGGCTGGGGCAATCTGAATAGGGCCACAACATGGGCCACTGGAAGCCCCCCTTCCAAAACAGCTGTATCGAATATGGCTCCCTGAGCGACTTCCTCTTTGGCAGGCATGGACTATACTGGCTCATGTCAGGGGCTGCGGCACCCCCACCAGTGAGCCTCAACCACAGAGGCCAGCTGGGGGGGGGCGCCAATGAGGGGAAAGGGGAGGCCAGTGTAAACAAGCAAGCCAGGGCAGTCCCCTGCTCTTTCTTATCAGTGCACCCTCACCTCTCCCTGAGCCAGGAGGACTCAAAAGATGGGTAACCTGTAAGGGAACTTGGGTGATAGTTGTTAGTCAGACATTCTGGACTTAGCTCTCCTCCCAGGGGTGAGTATAGACACACCCCGATTTTCGCAAAGTTCCCTCTGTGCACTCTAGACCCGCCACAGTGTGCCCTCTCTCCTGTCTCATGCTCAAGTCCCCAGAGCATCTGTCCACTTGCTTGGGATCACAGGTGCCCTGGCCAGAGGTTATATAGAGTGGGTTGGGGGCTGATTGGGTGCTGTAGAGGGGGCCCGGCCACCACAGGGGTGTGAGTGGATTGGCTGCTGCAGCAGTCAACATCCTATGCTCCACCAGGCCTCTTGGGTGGGGCTGGGCACAGGGGACAAATTTTCCCTTACAATGAGTGCCTATGGGCTAAGCCCCTGGAACGGCTTAGGGAGTGGACTGACTCACCCCCCCACCCCCTGCAAAGCCCCCTAGCCTGCCAGCACAGGACATTACCCCCCCAGTTCTGCCTGCGCCCAGCTGCTGTGGCCAAGTGCTAGTGGGGGATCTGGAAGGAGCGGTATCAGGTTGCTGCTCCATCATAGGTGGGGGTCACAGTGGTATAAGTGTGAGATACACTATTGTAATTTCTAGCCAGCTTCCAGAGCACTTTCACTCCGCCCCCCAGGATTGCACTGATAGTTTTTTTTTTAAAATATATGCCCAGCCAGTAATGGAAAGTGGAAACCCCTCCCCCCATCCCTGCTTCTTACAGGTTTTTATTTTAAATACTTCAGATTTTTCAAATGCTAAGCCTCTTTTCTTCCTTTCTTTGGTAGAACAGATTGGGAAACCACAACTGAGAGAAAACTAGAATGGAGTCTAACATTCAGTTCTTGAAAAATCAAGTCAGATTATAGCAGGTAGCAGTAATTACAAAAGACTGCACTACTGCAAACAAATCAAAACAGTAAAACTTTTTTTTTTTAAGCCAAGCATGCTCTCTTAATATCTTTAAAGAATGGACAGGGAATTCTCAGAAATGAGACTGAATATAGGCATAGCACAAAGAAGCAATAGCATTATACAATAACATTTATTGTGCAGTCCTCCGACTAAACCGTAAGATAAGAGGAAGACGAATTGTGGAAAGGGTTGCGATAAAATATAATACTTGAACGGATATGTATCTGCTGTAATATAGGCTCTTCTTGTTTTCGAAAGTTCATTGAAAGGGGACTGTAATATAGACTTTTAGCTGCTCTTCTAGGGTCTGAGTAATCCATCTGGAACAATCTGGCGAGGGCTTCGCTGTGCAGAACGGCAGGATTTGTTTTGCTCTCTCTGTTGAAGAAATAGGTTTGCAACGTAACGCATGTATGCGAGTTCTAAAGTCATGGTGACAACACAGCGAAAGGAAGGACAACTCAGCACATAGCCCTATTTTTATAATGGAGTGGTGGGACAACTCTGTGGAAAAATGCGCTTCTCAGTTGATAGGAAAGGCGGTCCTGAAGAGGGGAGCGTGGCTTTCTGTAATGCAGTATGTAGGGCGGGGCTGCGCTTCGTTGCGGAGTCGTGGGTGGCTGGCGTTTAGCGTACCGGCAGGCACCCTTTCGCAACGCAAGGGCCGGATGACTGATGTGCACCCACTCTTCGGCTACGCAGAGCGAGCGCTCAGCTCGACACAATGAAGAGGCGTGGCCAGGGAGGGCACGGGACTGGACTTTGGGGAGGGCGGGGCCAGCTTCGCGAGTGGACGCCGGGCTCTCTAGTGGGCGTAGCTTCCCGGCACCCTGTAAACAGGGGGCGTGGCCGCGCGCTGATTGGCCGGCAGTGCTCTGGCGGAAACGGCGGTGGCCGCGGGGCCGGTGTCAGGTGATCCGAGCTGGACCAGCGCTAAGCCGGAGAGCGCGGGGCCGTGTCTGCGCTCCTCTGCCCGGCTTTCGGAGGTGTCTCGGCCCGGTCCATGGACGAGACGAGCCCCCTGGTGTCTCCCGAGCGCGGCCCGGCCCCGGGGTACGGGCTGCCCGGGGGTGCCGTGCGCTCCCCGCCCTGCCCCGCCGCCCCCGGCATCCTCCCCGGACCGTGTCCCTGTCCCTCCCCGCCGGGCTCTCCGGCTGGCGGCCGCGACCGCGAGCGCCAGCCCTTGCTGGATCGGGGTGGGGGCGCAGAGCGCGGAGCGCGGGGAGCTGCGGGGGCCGGCGGGGCGGCCCAAGCTCAGGCTCCAGCTGGGTCGGGGTCCGGGCCGGGGGCTGCTGTGGCCCGCGGGGAGCGGGAGCCCCGCAACGAGTTCCCCGATGACCCGGAGTTCGCTGAGGTGGTGCGATTGGCAGAGCTGGCGAGCGAGCGCGGCATCTACCCCGAGCGCATCTACCAAGGCTCTAGCGGCAGCTATTTCGTCAAGGACCCGCAAGGGGTGAGGCGTCCGGGCTCAGGAGCGCAGTCCAGGGTGCGGGGGGCGCGGAGGAGGAGAGGTGGGTGCGTGGGAAGGGTAGCCGGAGAGGTGGGCACTTTCACTTTGCCGTTGGCGGCTCTGCCCTGGGTCGGGATGGAGTGTGCATGCTTGCAATGCGTTCGTGAGCAACAATCGGGAGTATCACGTGGGCGGAGAAGGCAAGCCTCCCCTGCCCATTATCAGGTGGAGCCAATCCCTCCTCCCTCGTTTAGTTCCTGGGCACCTTTCTGTTGTGGCCTAGGGTAGCTTGGCCTTTAGGTTTGGGGCTAGATCCTCCCCGTGGTTGCTTTCTGGATTGCCAGAATGGTTTTATATGCTGCTGATAAACTCACAATGTAATTTGTTGATCAGATGCAATTCTCCTCACCTGACAGAAACAGCCAGATGTTGGTCTTATTTTCAAAGAGGACAAACTCAACAATGAGTCATAATGAATGGTGCAAGTTAACAACATTATGGTCCACATTTCATAAAACTAAAATAGTAACAGTGAGAAGGTTGTATTAGTGTTTAATGGCATTATTTGTCTTTTGGAATTCAGAAAGGTTCTGTGAATGTCATAATTCCAGATGGGTGCCTATGTTAGTCTGTAGCTTATGCTGGAGTAAATATTGTTAGTTGTTAAGTCTGGATGTCTTTGGAGATAGGTGTAGTCTTAGGGGCATTAGCATAAAATTAGGAGCATTTTTATTATATACAACAGTGTTAGAGGTATTGAGGTACTTCTGGGTAGCTGAGTGTACCTGGAGGGTATGGATTGACTCATTCCTAAATCTGGCATGCTTTTGGCAGTCTGATGTTGATTGCTGCCCTGAATGGCTAGACTCCCCTCAACTGAGAAGTCAGAAGAGTTTCTGTGGATTGTCACCCATCCCTGGAATTTACTCTGACTTCTTGGACTTCATTTTGCGTCTTTAAATGACTTGCTGGCTCTCTGGCCATTGTGTCTTACTGGTTCAGAGAGCCTGGTAAACTTTTGAAATGCAAGAGTGTACTGCAGTATTCTCTTAGTGGAAAACATGAGAGATGGGTTGCCCATAAAGTGTTCCCTTTGTAACCACTGGGATAGTTCCAAGTTATACAGCAGATGCCCTATGATATAGCTAAACAAGTGTGTATTTGAACAAAATCTTGGCCAGCTAAAGCTGCAGTCCTGTACACACTTACTTAGAGACAACAAGGAACATAATGGGCTTTATTTCTGAGTGGGCATGTGCTGTAATAGTGTTTGTGAGCTTATTTGACATACGGTGCAAGAGAGCTGACTAACTTGGATGTAATTACATTAGAAGTGAACAAGAGTATCCCCACTAGAAGTTCTTTGTGTATCTGCTAGTGCAAGATCTGTATGTTTGTAAGGCAAATAATCCCTGAGGAAGAGGCTAGTGGTCAGTGAGAACAGCTGCTCAACCTCTCTTCCTGTGTTAACATGCTCTTTTGACTTCTATATACTTCTATATATTTTTAAATTAAAGCTCAACTGATTTTGTCCTTAAGTCTCAGACTGTTCATGTAAGCTGTCAAAAGCTCAGATTGGTGAAGGGATTAATTTAGAAAGGGAAGGCAGAAAGAACCAGGCCTGTCTACTGTGTAGAAGCTTGAGACTGGTGCAAAGTATTGTTTTCAAATTAACCTTTGCCCTTCATTGTGAAAAATTTAAGCTAGCCCTGCTGATATTGACCCAGGCTACTTTTAGACCCCTCAATACTACGAACTTTTGTGTGCTTCCATTAGTGACAATTGATGTCTAGTAATCTAGATGTTTGGCGTCTATTTCCTTTTGAAACCCAGGTTTTTAGAAAGTCGATTAAAAGTTTTATACATAGTAGTAGGTAAGTGCTCTGTGGCTATCTTAAATGGTAAGGCCCATTTGGGCATGGACATTTTTGTTGGTACTCTGTAAATTGCCATCTGTGTTAATGGTGCTACATAGATATTGGAGTTAAGAATGTAGTGGGAGAAAATGGGCTTAAATTGTATGTGTCCAGTTGGGTTAAACCTCTTAAACAATAGGCATTCCCAAGTAGGAGAACATGTACTCCAGGGAAACATCTGGAATTCATGTTTGTAGAAGTTCTAACAACAAGCAGGTTTGATTTATGGAAGAGCGATATGCATTTATTCATGCTTGCACATGCCTTGGGGAGGTGACCTCTTGAATTACCTTGCCCCCTGGTTCTCAGATTCTGGTCCATGCTGTTTTTATTTATCATGTTTACATGATGCTTTTTAATGCCTTGTGCACCCAAAACTGTTCATAAAGAAAACTACAGCCCTAGATCCTTTGTTTTTGCCTTTGATTTATGGTACTTAAACCTCTGCCTGCAGGATCCCATTTGGTGTTGGGTTCTATGACCCTTCATAATACTTGGTGAATAAGGGGTTTCTTGAATAACTAATCAAATTGCAAGTGGTTTATTGCAGAGGCAAGTGTCATGCATTCTGTCTGAGGACTGATTGTGCATATGTCTTATGCCTCTCCTTGTGACCCACCACAACTAACCAGATTAACTTCCTGCTTCTCTGACTCCAGTGTTAATTGTATGAAATTGTCTCACCCACATGCCTTGTCATTTCTTGCTCTAACAGGCCAGTCTCATTTTCCTTTCTGGTTCTAGCTCTGGATTCACTTCCCTTTTTGGTTGGTTCAGGAGAAGTGCTGCTGGGATGAATCAGGCTGACCTTTGCACTGCTGCCATAGCCATGCAGAAAGCAGATGGATTGATGCAGCATCACTTCTTCCAATCTTGCTGTTTCATGACTAGAGAGGAGCAATTGTGGTTAGTGTTCTGCAGTTAGGATAAAGCTTCTGGGGTGATTGCCCACAATTGGACCTTGTCTGCATGTACACAGAAATGACAGATAGCTGTTGTGTGTGTGGGGGGGAGGCTTTAACTAGCTTTCTGGGAAGTGGCCGGTGTTTGTTTTGCAGAAGTGTTGTGAACTGTGCTATTGACCCTGCATTCTTTCTGCTAACGGAAACAAGACCTCTTTGCCTGCTGCGGTCTGTGCATTAAATTTAGGTTATCTTGCGTAGGTACTTGGTAAGGGGTGATCAGCTCAAAAGAATAGCTGATGGACCTTTCCTTAGCAATGCTTTGAGCCAGCTTTCAGGTAGAAGGCAGGCAGCCTATTTCTCTTCTTGACAATCTAAGGCATCAGGCAGTGCAAGGGACAACTCCTGGTAGGTTGCCAGACTATATCCCATCTAAGTGAGTCCCTGAAAAATCTCTTCTTTTCAAGAGTGAGATCTGACCCATTATTGGTGAAACTTGAACTTGCAGTACTAGGTTAGGGCCAGGCTTAGGGATAAACCTCTGCGGAAACTCTGATACTGATTGTAGCAGTCACTTCCCATTTCTTCCTCTCAATTCTTACTTCGCCATGACTCTGTATTGTACTTGGTGGCTTTAGAATTCCATTCTAAAATACCACCATTCTGCTACCATGCAATTTGTTCTTTGACAGGAATAAAACATGGTGGCTTGCATTCTTGTTGCATGCATGTTTGCTTGCATGCAGAATTTTCATACCTATTCACAAACATAGGAATGGACAACTACAATTCCTTCTTTAATGGAAGGAGTAATATGTGTTGAGGGTTTTTGTGGTGCGGGGAGTTGGGTTTGTGCGAACTGAAGAAGCATCCCCATTCTGATTTTCAAATCTTTGACGGAAATTTTTCTGCATTTTCAATGGTTTTGTTGAGTAATCATGAGGGCTAGAATGCTCTTTTACAAAACAAAAGCTCGGATGTTCAGGGTCTTGCAGAAAATAACAGATTCCACAGTAGAAGTCATAGTTGTCTCACGTTATGCAGCTTCGCCCGTACTGAATGCTGGATCTGCTAGTAATGTGGCCTCAGACTGAGAGGAGGCTATAGTACAAGCAGCGCAATACTTTTAGGTAAGCAGTGATGAGAGCTGCTAGTCCACTATCAATCTTTTTTTCTTCCTATCCAGTTGGTGAGAATCTCTGGAAACTTTTGTGTGGATGAAGCAATCTGTCACATTGACCCATGCAAGTGTTGCATAGTGAGGGGCTAGGGCTGGTTGGTGGCCCTTATGAGGTTAGAAAGGCAGGATATAAATTCTGTTAAATAAAAATATATAGAAGGTGGCATGAAAAGGAGGGATAAATCTTCCTCTGCATCAGAATAAAAATTACTTCCTGTCTGGGGTTCCCCACTCCCTTGGGCTTGTGACTGAGCATAGTACTGTTTAGAGTCATTCTGATGTAGGAGTTGGACAGCTTCTTGTTTGTCACTGCTGCAAAGAAAGGCAGGGCAGTCTTTCCCTGAGCCTGAAGAATGAAGCCCTAAATGAGCTATAAATGGAAACCGTTGAATATGCAGGCTGTAGTGGTTTCTTAGCTTGCCATTCTAGCTATTACTTAATGCCTGGCTGGCTCTGGCTTTCTCATAATTGACATTGCTAGCACTGTATTGCTGCCAGTTGTTGGATTCTTTGTGCTATGGTTGAAGGAATCTAAGTTATATTAGTACACTGGAGAAGTGATGTCCCCTCCTTATATTAATATCAAGGTCTTTCCACCTTTATAGTTTTTGCATTCTCAGATTTTCTCATAATGAGGTTTCTCATTATCTGTTAAGGCTTCATCCAGTATACAGTTGGATAGCCAATCATTTTTTTAAAAAAAATTGGTCAGGTATTTTTAACTTTATTAGAACAAGCAGGCTTGATATATATACTGATTATAATGCAAATTAGTTGAACTTGTGAAACCGTGAAATTTTGATGGTAACTTTAACAATGTTATGCAGGTTACTGTAAGTGTGAGCAATATGCTGAATAGTTTTGTTCCTAGGCGTTTATCCTGGAACACCAGGGTTGCAGTTTAATTTTTGTAAAAGTGAAATTAAAGCAAAAATAAAGCCACATTGCAGCAACTATTAAAAACAAGTTACTGTTTAAAGACAGTCGTGCTAACAAATAACACTATAATAAGAAAGTACGTTGCTTTCTATACAATGGAATTCTTAGCTTCATGGAATATTTGCAGTCAGTTGACCAGCATGCCATTCCTAACCCCGTACAAAGGACCGATTTCTATGTTACTGCTCAGTTTTTTCCTCAAATCAAGATCAAGCAGATCAACAGAAAATAGAGGGTTAAGGCCATAGGAACTCCTGGAGATCCCTGTGTGTGGGACTTGAGCAAATGTCCTTGTGAAACCTTGCAAAAGTTATGACTGTTCCATAAATTCCCGAGCATATTGCATTATGGATAACAATCTGCTGAACATTTTATTGTTCTACTATTGGGAGAAATTAAGACACTGTTTTGGCCTTTTCTGATAGCTGTCCACACCTTTCTTAAGAAGTTTTTCAACTGCTCTTCTGCTCAAAATTCTGTGATTCTCAGGCTTGAATAGCTTTGGGAACATTATTTTTCTAGACACAGGAAAGGATTCAGAAGGTTCCTTTATGAAGTTATTGGTACACCTCCCATATTATTAGAGGACATCAAATGTGTGGTAGGTTATGGTGGGAATGACTGTGGTTCATTTAATCCAGTCAAGTTTGCAGATAACACAGAGCTGACTCCCTTTTGCAGGGGTCTGGGCATTAGGCAGGAAGGAAACTCTTCGAGGAGTGGTAGAGAACCGAGTGCTAATCAACAGTGGCTGGGGTCGAAAAGCATTTGTCTTTTGGGCAGAGCTACTATTGAGGGTCATATGAGCACATCTGTGCAGGAGGTTGTATGTATGCCAGGGCTTCTGAGGTTATGCTGATTAGGAAGTCCACATGTTGTAATGTAAATGACTGAGAAATGTCTTAACTGCATTCATTCAGCTCTCCCTGAGGGTGCCAGGATTCTTAGGCTGCATGAGGCAGGAAAGCCTCTAATCTGCACCTATTGTGTCAATACAAGTTGTCCTGGCTGCAGAAAGTTCATGCACTTCCAGACCTATCAAGCAGAGGGCACCATTAGGCAGTCTTGCAGCACAGGAGGGCGAAGCCCAGACTAGGCTTGATATTGGTAGTGGTTATGGGGCAGGCCGCATGTGTGTCTGTTTGCTGCACAAGGCACCTAGACAGACTACAGAGTTTCTGGGCAAGAGAGAATTCCCCCCCCCCCCGCAGCAGAGCTAGATTGATTTTCTTCTATCAGCAGATGTTTTGCATTGCAGCTGCCAAAACAGTTGTACCAATTTATAAAGTGGGAAATATGGGGTCTTTTGGCCAGCCTTGTCTGTTGTCTGACTCTAGTGGAGTGGGGATGGTTTTGTTCTTGCTCAACAGATCCTTTTGCACCCAGCAAATTGCACATAAGAAGCTATGTGCAAGGTTTCTGTGTGCTCACTTGCTGAAGAGATGGTTGCAGTGTGTGTGTGTGGGGGGGGGAGAAGAGTGAGAGAGAACTCAGGAAGTAGAGCAAATTTAGAAGTGGAAAGTGTTGATTGCTAGTGAAACTTCTTAACACCTCTCCCAACTGAGGAAGTGCAATTTGGGAACATGGCTGCTGATGCCAGCCATTTTATGCCCTCCCTTTAAGAACTCAGCTTAGAAAGATGCCTTGGTAAAGATGGGGGCTAATTGCTACGCTGTTGGGTACTGTCTGCTAATGTAGACATTTGCCTTCTAGGGAGTTTCTGCACCACTAAACATGCCATGACAATTAGTTATGCTTTGTTTCAGATAGATTTCGTCTCTGCGCTTGGCTTCATGATCGTTTAAAACTTTTCTTCTACCACTCCCTAGTCTGTTTTCTGAATGTCCTATTCTTCATTATTGTACTTTGTTCAGTGAATGTCCTAGCTGTCAATTATATTGTATTTTCACTAGCACTTTTGTAATTCACCTTGGATCACAGTGAGAAAGGCACGCTATATATAAATAATAAGTTTGCTGTGTAACTGAAGTCATTCTGTGCATTGGTGGTCTGCTTTTAGAGGTACCTGGGCCCTTGTGATGCATGCATTTATTGTAACAGGGAATGTTCCTGCCAAATTATAGCCACTGTTAGAAAAGGCTTCTGACCCCTTCTCCCTCCACAATGTTGATCTATTTGTCAAGAGCTGGTATTTTGGCAGGGTAGGGTTTGTACTCGTACACTCATACTTGGCTGGCCTGGCTTATTAACCCATTTCTTGCTTTTGTCTTTCCCTCCCCCAAGAAAATCATTGGTGTGTTCAAACCCAAAAATGAGGAACCTTATGGGCAGCTGAACCCGAAGTGGACCAAGTGGCTGCAGAAATTGTGCTGCCCTTGCTGTTTTGGGCGGGACTGCCTTGTCCTCAACCAGGGATATCTATCTGAGGCTGGTGCTAGCCTTGTTGACCAGAAGCTGGAGCTGAACATTGTTCCCCGCACAAAGGTGAGCCAGAGAGAGAAGAGAGTTTAACAGGGGAAAGCAGGCCTGAGTAGGTGCTATTTTCCTACACGTGCTCTCCAGTGTGTCTCATTCCCAGACTAGAATCCTGCCTTAAAACCCAGTTCCAAGCCCTGTTTCTGAACCTGTATGGGCTCCTGTTAGTTCTACTGGCATTTCTCAGTCCTTGGAAGTCTTCTGGCACTGACATTTGGTTAGAAGTAGAAGAGTGCACAACTAAGAATCAGAGTTAAATCAGGAATTACTATACCATGGATCTTTTAAAAAAATCTGAATTCTGTGCTTAGAGACAACAACATTCAATTTATATACCGCCCTTCAGGACAACTTAAAGCCCACAATCATTCTGTGAGGTGGGTGGGGCTGAGAGAGCCCCTAGAAGCTGTGACTGACCTAAAGTCACCCGGCTGGCTTCAAATGGAGGACTAGGGAATCAAACCTGGTTCTCCAAATTAGAGTCCTGTGCTCTTAACTACTACACCAAATTGGCTTTCACATTGTGCACATTACTGTGGCATGCTCTTGTGCCACCTTAAGACTTCCTTGCTCAATGTTTAGTCTCAAGTCTGAATTTTGAGTTCTATGCAAAATCTTTTGTATAGAAACCACTTGTAGTAGTATAGGTAAGAAGTGGAGAACATGATTAGAGCTGGTAAAAAAGGGCATGTAACCAGTCCTTGGATGCTAGAGGTCTTTGTAAATGCTGCCTGCTTCTTTTCACACAACTGCCAGAAGCAGGATTAACACCTGTCTTCAACACAATTTGGATTTTCAGCATATGTAAATTCCACTCTCAATACCAGACTCTATGGCACTTAAGGCAAAGGGCTCCAGATATGCCTGTGTTTTGACAGTAGACTTATATATGCATGCATTAGTTGTGAATGGCTTACAAATTGTGCTTCTCTATGCTTACAGGTAGTATACTTAGCCAGTGAAACATTCAACTACAGCGCCATTGATCGCGTGAAGTCCCGGGGCAAACGCCTGGCTCTGGAGAAAGTGCCAAAAGTAGGACAGAGGTTTCACCGAATTGGCCTCCCTCCAAAGGTGGGAGACATTTAAAATATCAGGGATAGGGTGTTAATGCCAGAGTGGCAGTCCTTGTTCCCCTATAACCCACTTGCTTCTGTACTCTCAGGTGGGCTCTTTCCAACTGTTTGTGGAGGGCTACAAAGATGCAGATTACTGGTTGCGGCGCTTTGAGGCCGAGCCACTCCCAGAGAATACTAACCGCCAACTGTTGCTGCAGTTTGAGAGGCTGGTGGTGCTGGACTACATAATTCGCAATACTGGTATGTTTAGTTGTTAGTTCCTGGCCCTTTGGTTGGGGGCACTAACTATGAAGGAGGAGAGCAGGAGAGCAGTGTTGAAAACACAGGGAGAGGCTGTGGCTCAGTGACAGAGCATCTGCTTTGCATGGAGAAGGTCCCAGTTCTAGCCCCCAGCATCTCCAGTTAGAAAAGGTAGCAGGTGCTATTAAACATCTGAGACTCTGGAGAGCTGCTATGAGTCAAAAGTAGACAATACGAACTATAATGGATCAATGGACTGATTCAGTATAAAGCAGCTTCAGGTGTTCTCATTGTAGAAAGATGAGTGTCTTCTGCTCCTCCATCCTATATGTAACCCTACAAGGTAGATATATTCCTTGGTGTGCCAGTTGATAAATCTCTTGGCCTTTCTGGCGACACTCCTAAATAATCAGCTCTTTGGGGCATATGGGCTCATAAAGCAAATCCTTGTGCCTCAGGTACAGTTGCGGTTAATTAGCCTCAGGGGCAGCCATTCAGATCTTTCTCTTCTGCCCCTCCCCCAAATTCATATCCATAAGTAGTTATTATGTTCCAGAGTCCTTGCTGAGTCTGGGCGGGTACTCTTGAATGAAGGCTGTACAACTTTCTGAATGAAGGGTGCTTGATCTCTAGCTTGGACTTTGTGTGAAGGAAGAATGACAGAGTCTTGCCCTTGTGTTCTGTATGAGAAAAACTGGCACTTAAGCTACCTGATTCTTCCTCCAGCCTGAGACCACTTAAGTTGGAGGAAGGCTTCAGATTTTGCTCAGTGGAACAGTAGGATACATTAAACCAATAAACCAATTGTCCTTTAATAAATACGCAAAATGTATGAATAAGAATGTATTGTAGCATAAGCTTTCGAGAATCTCCTATATTATCTGACCAGTTTCTTCTTGCCCTCCATGCATCTGATGAAGAGAGCTGTGATTCTCAAATGCTTATGCTACAATAAAGTTGGTTAGTCTTAAAGGTGCTACTGGACTCTTTTTGATTTTGCTACTGCAGACTAACACGGCTCACTCCTCTGCATCTAAGAATGTATTCAAATTAAAAAATTGTGCAGACAAAAGTAATTAAAAATAAAAAGTAATTAAATTTTAAAAATCATAGACAAAACCTGTTTCATATATAAATGAAAGATCAGGAGTATTTATTGAATGATAGTTCTACTAGGATTATGTATGTTGTCCTATCTGTTCTTCAACTTCGGGCTTATTGTTTGGTTGTAGGTTTCTCACCCCACCCCTACCCCCTTTTTGGTTGCATTCTCTTGTAGGTCACATGCCGTTATGTATGGCAAAGCAAACTAGAAGCTACAATGACCAAACTGGGAACTGGGCCCCTCCCCCTAGCTAGAGAGGGAAGACAAATTGCAGAACCTCTGTAACCTGCCAGGGCACACATTCCAGTTGCATGATTCCCTTGACCCCAATGATCTAATAAGGGGGCTGACTGGGTATTTCTCTGGCTTTCATCAGTGCATTTCTATTCTCCCACAGACCGGGGTAATGACAACTGGCTGATCAAGTATGATTGCCCTCTGGATAGCACAAGTGTGCGGGTAAGTGGGGGGTGAAGAGCTCCTGGCTGTACCGCTTAGGACCTGTTTATTTAAAATACTTATCTCACCTCTCTCTACAAGCTAGTAACCAAGGCAGCTCATAATTAAAATAACAATAACAAGTTAAAATCTTTCAAACACCACCAACCTGTAAAAATGACCTCAACCTAATAATACATATACTGAAAGAAGAGCCTACAAAAGGAAAGCTGCCCAGCGATAAAGCAGATAGAATCATAGGGTCATCTATGCCTACACAATGCAGGAAATTCACAAATACCCCCCTCCCCCCGCACACACACACACCCAGTGACTCTTACTTCATGCCCAGAAGATGGCAAAACACCATCAAGATCCCTAGCCAAATTGTTACCTGACCCCAAGGTGGCAATCAGCCTTACCCTGGGCATGTAGGAAGGGGCCATGAGAAGTAAGCACTGAAAATGAAAGACACCAGATATGCAGAGCTACAATAAAGGCATAATTAAACATGCATGGTAGTCAGAAACCAGAAGCAGGTGATCTGAAGTGCTTGGGAGAATGTCTTTGCCTAGCAACTTAAAAGATGTAAACTTGATTCTGGGTCCATACGGAGTGCGTTCCACTGTACAATCCCTACTATTAGGGTTACCTGCTGCCTGGAGAGAAAAAAAATGTCCTGTCCCTTTCATAGAAACTTAATGGGATGCTTACCTCCATATCATGAAAAACTTCAACTGCCCATTTCTACATATTACGCCTATGTTAAAGGAACAGGACACTTATCTCCATGCCTGGTAGTGTGAAAATGGTGCTTGTACTCCGTTTTGGTTTTTACAAAAAGAGAAGGCTTGAAGTAGCTCTAGGATTAAGGTTGCCCACAGGCTTCGAGAAAAATGTCTTGTCCCTTTAATAGAGGAATATTGTATGGACATGGGCAGCTGAAGTTTTTATGACATAAAGGTAAATAACATCCCATTAAGCTTTCATTAAAGGCACAGGAATTGTAGTCCTAGCTAGGATAGAACTCCTGGTGGGGTGGACAATGTTCATTGTGTTGAGTTTGAGAGTAGTTCTAGGATAGACCTTCCAAGCTTACTTAAGAGTGATTGTTAGGCACAGCATCTGTCCCTGGTTCACTATTTCCCCGTTTCTCTGCAGGACTCGGATTGGGTAGTGGTGAAGGAGCCAATCATTAAATTGGCTGCCATAGACAATGGCCTGGCTTTCCCCCTCAAGCATCCAGACTCTTGGCGAGCCTGTAAGTACCTCCAAATGGGTTCATTAAAAGTGCTTCTGAATTACACTGGGCTCTCTGCCTAATAATGCTATTTGGAATGCTCAGAACTTGAGGGTATAGGCCTGACATCTTTTACAGGCCTGACATATCTCAGACAGTATGTTAACCATTAGTGACTGGTTTGGCATGTGGGTCTCTGACTTTATTTTCTGTCTTTCATGGAGACCCTTTTTATTGGGCATGGCTGCCACAGGCCAAGATGGCCTTCTCACAGGAGATCAAGGACTTGATCCTGCCAAAGATTTCTGACCCTAATTTTGTTAAGGATCTGGAAGAAGATCTCTATGAACTTTTCAAGGTAAGCACAGGCTGCTGGGCTAAATACTTGTGTGTTTCTACTTACTCGTGCCCATGAGCACGCTTTTGTGCTGATACCACATGTAGTCCTCCCCAAAGAGAGGGTACAGCACCCACCCTAACTGGGTTTGTCTCTCTCCTGCTCTTCCTTTTGTAGAAAGATCCTGGTTTTGACAGGGGCCAGTTTCACAAGCAGATTGCTGTTATGCGTGGCCAGGTATGGTATTAGCTCCTACTGGAGGGAGGGTACCTACCCTGGGTGATGTGGGCCTCTATTGCACAAGGCCTTAAAGCCTATATTTGCAGTTGAGGCATCATGGATTATTAGCACCCTGTTTTCTCTTTCCAGATCTTGAATTTGACACAGGCCTTGAAAGATGGGAAGAGCCCCCTTCATCTGGTCCAGATGCCCCCTGTCATCGTAGAAACGGCTCGCTCCCATCAGCGCTCGGCCAGTGAGTCCTACACACAAAGCTTCCAAAGCCGCAAGCCCTTCTTTTCTTGGTGGTAGCTGTTGCCCTCTCATTCATCGAGGAACTTGTGGGAGAGTGCTGCTCAACTGTGGGCAATCAACCCTCCAGACCAAGAAAGCTGTGCTGCAGCCAGTGGGAGATGTATGTGGGAGCTCCCATCAGTCTCGACTCTGAACATTCCCAGCAGGAGGGGAAGTGGGTCTTCATTGGACTGCTTGCTACTCCCTTCTCACTGTGGGATGGACATACCTCCTCCCCAACCTGAGCTTGGCAGCATCTCTGAGCAGGTGCCTGCATGCAGCATCCTTTGGTTCCTAGGTACCCCCTACTCAAGTCCTTTGCCTGGGAAAGTCAGAGATGGGGAGTATCTTAGCTGGATGGAAGTGCTATTGCTCTGTGTGCAACTGCCAGCCTTGATAGTCCGTCCTTCCTTAGTGTGACCTCTTGCTTAGCCTGCTCAAGAAGGCTGGCACTACCCACCGTTATTTCATGCTCTGCTGTCCTTGGTCCTACAGATCTGCTCCTACTGTTAGTGTTATCAGTACTCTCTTGGAGCCATCTGTATGGAATATGGGCATAGCTAGCAGCTGCTTGAGGAATCCGGTTTGGGAGAGGGACAGAGATTGGAGCAGAGCCTCTTATGACTGCTAAATGTTGGGGGTGGGTGGGTCACAGGGCTACTGTAAGAAAGGCTGCAGGTGGGACAGCCACTGTTGTGCTTCCCTTCCTCCATCCTGCAGGGAGTCAAGGCTTTGGCAGATTTTAATTTGGTTTTAACTAGTTCACTCCACCTGCATACTCTCGTGTGCTCCTCTCAGAGCGAGAGGGAGGGTCAGCTAGTCTTTCATAGCCACCCATTGAAGTCCCCAGTGTACTTTTAATAGCTAGCTCTCCTCTTTAGACAAGTAGGGACAAGTGGGGGGTATGAGAGAAAGATCAGTTGGTTGCCTGAGGCTGCTCTCTCAGTTCCTGTGGGGTGGGGGAGAGACAGTATCTTCCCGTCTAGGTTTGAGCGTTGACAATCGTGGCAAGGATGCTCTGCCCCAGGACCAGTAAGAAGATAATCTGAGGTTGGGATCACTACCATCCTGAGACTATGCCAGGTGTATAACTGAATGATACTACGAATGCTGCTTTTCTATAGGCTACTGTGTTAAATCCATGGCAACAGAAACTTCCCCTTGGAAACTGTCAAAATAAGTATCCTGTCTTCTAACTCGGCTGTGGCCCCAGACGACTGCTAGGAGAGGCCTTGTGCCAAGAAGAGCCCAGCATCCTCCTCCTTTGGAGCGGAGGGGCTGGTGCCCTGTGGGTGGGATCTGCCATTTTCCTGATGTTCCTGGCTGGAGTGTAGACTTCCTGCCCTCTGCCCCATGTGCCAGGCTGAAGCTACTGCACTTTGCACTAGGGGATACTTTTCATTCTGTCAACCTGAACTGAAATGTATCATTCTTATGCACTGTAGAAATGTATGTAATATTTAAATCAAAGCAAGCATCTTCATAAGAGGTCTGCAGTTGCAGCAGCAGTCTCCTGTGCGTGTTATCTGAGTTAAAAATAACTCAATCCCTTGGGACCCCATTATCCCCCTTCCAACTGCTAGTCACCACTGATTCTAACTACACTACTCACCACCACATGCTTCCTATGCAGGTTGAGTTCTTATTCTGCACCCTGTCATACAGCCTCCTGTGGAATGTGCCCCCCATTTGTTGCTGGGTATATTATGCGCACACACTAGAATGTAAACTGCCTCCTGTTCCTGTCGCAGCTCCTATGTCAGTAAACCCTGTGTGTCAAACTAGTTATTGGTTTAGATTGCCCTGGCTGGAAATCTCATTCTGCTCCCATAAAAGTTAGCCAAAGCAGGAGCAATGTCCAGGGTAGCCTGCTCTGAAATTGGCTAAGACAGTTCAACCAGGTTCCTACCACTGCAGCAAAAATCTTTCTCTGGCACTAGACATGTGCAGACAAGACTGTTTGCAGTATAGGCTGGTGCTCTTAAATACTGTCCTTCTCTAGAATGAATTAGTATTGCTTGTTTCCTGCTTTTCCCCTGTCATACTCCCGGACTTCAGTAATTTAAAAGAATGGATGGCTAGGTAAAGCAGTGTAAGTACTGGCAGCTTCATTTCCTACTGTGAAGTGTGGTGGCATCTGAAGCAGCAACTCTAGGCAGTGACACTAGCAGCAGCATTGCCCTGCCTGAAGTCGGTAGGACCAGCAAATTAAAAGAACACCTGGACCACGCGCAATCCCAGCAATTTACAGCTAGTTGTTATGGGGGCAAAGTGGAAGAAATGGTGTTGTTGTTGTTCCACGTAATTTGAATGCAGTCTTCAGAAAGGAACTCTGCCCATTGTGCCCATAACTACAAAGGAGATCCAGGCACATGGATGTTAAATATAGACCTGTAGAAATACGGGGACAGAGCACTGTAACTATCTTAAAGATGGGTCTAGACACTACATATTGTACAAAAAATGTTGAAGGGAAGTTGCCATGTTGAAGACAGAATAGCAGAGCCTGTGAGGGCAGGTTCTGCTTCTGAAGGTATTGAACTGGTCACTGAATGGACCTCATGCTAATGGCACTATTATTTTTGGGCTAAGGCTGCTATGTGTTTTCAGTACAAACCCAACCTACAAGGAACCTCACTGCCCGGTTTTGGGCTTCCAGTCTCTCCCCAGTGCGTTCACAGCCAGTCTTTGCAAAAGGAATACATATAAGCCTTTATTAAATACAGCCAAGTGCATTCAGTAAACGTAGTGTTTGAGCTCTGTCGAGCCAAGGACAGTGCCCTTCTGCAGCTAAGACAGTGTTGGTGGCCTCAGGGTGAGGTCATGATTCCCCCTAAGCAGGAGGGATTCTTTCTTTTAAAGACATGCGTTGTAGCATAGTTGCCATTGGGCATCCTCCGTCTCAGGCTGTTCCCATTCGGCCCATTTCCACTAACTGACAACTGTGTTGATAAGAGGGGTTGGGTTCAGTTGCTTACTAGTGGAGCTGGTGCAGGTAGCCTGCAGCTCCAATACCCCTTCTTTTCTGCCTATAGCAGGAGGCAGGGCACGGTCTAGCTTGACCAGCCACATCTGGCATCTTGCTGCTGTTGAGCCCATTGTCCTCAGTGTGAGATGTAGTACTGTCTTCAATCCTGCAGAAAAGCAAAGGCACTGTTAGGAGTTAAAGGAGCTCAGCAAACAGATGCCATTCCAGCTGTCCACAAAGGGGAGGGCATTCATAGGCAGAGCTTTTTGTCCTCAAAATCCTCTTGATCATCTCGGTTTTAAGTGTGGGCTGATATCAAACAGGGCAAAGCTATGCTTTGAAGAAGTTACATCCTTCACTAAACTGATCTGTATGACAATTAAGTGTATTTACCAGTTTTCATGCATTTATTCGGCTGAAGCCTTGCCTCTTTCTCAGTGGCAATTTTTGCTGCATTGCCTTCTGAAGACTATACATGGCCCTAGCACTTTCTAGTCTGCCTTGGCAATTCGAAGCCTTGTTTGGTCAAAGAGAAAATGCAGATTGTTGGGACGTTAAATGATATGCAGTATTTGTGCATCATCTGCAAAACCTGTGCTCCAGTATGTGCTACCATGGTAATCCAAACTACAAATATAGTTTGAGCAGAGCATTTCTAAGGTACGGCCCAATAAGTGACCAATTCCAACACGATACCATTGACATTTTGCACAGTACAAATGACATAAAATAGTGGTAACAGCAATTGTTGATGAATAGAGATATTCTGACTGGTAGACTGGAGGAGGTTGTGGATATGTTTGAGAAAAAGTGGTTAAAGGGGTATTAAGTTAGAGAGGTATGATATGATTCTGAGGATGATTAGCAGGATGGAGGGAAGACTGGTTTAGTGAGGGGGAGAGAAATGAGGGAGCAGCCGCTTTTGGCAACGTCATGGAAGATAAGGAACTTGAAAACTATACCGTAAATGGCTGAAGTGCTGTAACTCCAGGAATCCAGTGCCACTTCCTGACTCTGAAGGGGACTTCTGGTGAGGCCGTAACCTGAGTTTTCTCTTTCTGTGCAGCTGTCGCAAGGCCTGACCAATACACTGTTTCCCTGCACGCTCCCACACCAGCTGGGCCCGCTCCTCTGCTTGTGCATCCCCGCTGATGTGGAAGAGATGGTGTAGCTGCAGCAGCCCCACACCCTGAAAGATGTCGGCAGATGCTCTTTTGCGAGTGCAAGACTTGGGTGGCTGAGGGTGGGGGGGCGAGTCACAGGCAACGGAGGCGGGAGTGCCCATCAGGTTGGAGTCTCCCCACTCTGTGGCTGGAGGTAATTCTAGGGGAAGAGATGAGGAAAAGGATGAAACAGTAGCACAGATGGTTCCTGGCAGCCTTTGTTTTCTCCTGCTGCTTGCTCATTTTTCCTTCTTAGCATCTCTTTGTAGCTGGAGCCTTCTATAACCTGGCTTTGAGGCACCCATGTTTTCTGCCTACCAAGTTGCCCCTCTCCCCCACAACAAGCAGGTCCTGGGTTCCTCCTCCTCCTCAAGAAACAGGATTCAGCCATAAAGTTACAGTTGACCCTAGCTTTTCTGCTGTTCCCCTGTGGCACTAGATGCTGCATTCTCTTGGAACAGATCACTGAGCTGCTCTGCTGTCACCCAGTTGCTACTGTAAAAGTCATCTGGTGCCACATGAATGACAGTCTGGTCTGTGCTTGCAGGTTACAGGTGTGCTCAAGCAGCAAGAGGAAGAAGCTGCAGGAAAACTGATCCAGGCTAAAAGTGGAGCAGATTCCATCTGGACTGGGAAGCGGGCCAGTGGTGGAGGCATCTAAATGCTCACATTCCTGCTGTCAGCCATGGTACTGGGATAGTCCTCCCACCAGTTTTTCATGTTCTGGCACCTTGTGTTTGACAACATTGCCATAGCGGTAATTGCCCTGAAAAGAGCCTGGTGCCCTAATGGCCCCTAGAACAGAGAACAGGAGGTGGCTGGAGACTAGGCGACACAATCTAGCCCTTCCAACCCTCCCAGCCTGGAATGGATTCTTGTCTGGCAGGCTGCAGGATGGTCCCAGCATGCTAGCTACTTCAGTGTCTAGCCAGGAACCACAGGGGTAAAGCCAGTGCATGCTGCCCAAGATCCCACGGTTGCATCTGCTCACTGGACCATTCCAAAATGGCCCTCAAAATACGCAGTCTGGTCTGTGCTTACAGGTGTGCTCCCATTTTTTAGTCTTTGGGGGAGGGGGCTGTGAACAGATCGTCAACGTGTAATTTAGCAGTAAAAGGCAGCTGCAGCTATGGATTTGGGCTGTGGTGCTGGGGATGGGAAGTTAACCCCATGCTGTTTGTCCACTTTCCTTTGCTCTGGGGAGAGGGCATTGCTTACTCATGTAATCCTACCCTTTCTCCAAGGAGGTCAGGGCCAGCATATATGCCCTCTTCTCAATTTGTCCCTGCCACAGCCCTGGGATGCCAGGTGCCAGTACCCACGCAGTAAGCACCGGAGCACCGAATTCAAACTGTCCTGTAACTTTTGGGCAACTTCAGGCAAGGTCGTAGACAGGTTAAAATTATATCGCTTCTATGCACGCCGCACCCGGAGCTTAATTCGTAAACAGTCATGGCAATGCCAGCTTCCAACACATGACCTGCTCTGTAGTTCACTGAGTGATTTTGGGTGAAGGGATCTTAGTTTAATATACGACGCAGGATTGGTGTTTTGACCTTGGAAGGAGGGCAGGATATGAACATAACGGGAGGTGGCGGGGAAGGAGCCAGCTGCCCTGACTGTCCTGGAGCCATCATTCCCTTGCTCTCCTTCCGATCCATACACTCTCCACCCCCCCCTCCCCGCTTTCGTTTTCCCTCTGGACTCCGGACTCCTTTCAAATCAGGGGCTGAGGCTGCTCCCTTTGCAGAGAAGCTGCTTAGACCCAGATGGAGTCAGGATCAGGCGCCCACAAACCTGATGATGTTTGCTGAGCTTGGGGCCGCGGCTCACTCGAAGAGTCTTGAAGCCCCGCCACGGCGGGTTCTGTGGATCGTTTTCGCCTCTTCCGAAGCCAACTCCAGTCGTTCGCAGGCTCTTACAGAGAAGTCTCCCCTTCCTCCATTGAACAGCGCAGACAACACCCTCAGCCAATCAGCTTCTCCTGCTCCTCCTGCGATCTGAATCCGAACTCCCCAGACAACCCAATCATGCGAAGGGAGGGTGGGGACGCGTGGCAGGCTGTACTATTGACGTCACAAGGCGTTAGCCTCCGAGAAGAACGAAGGGCGGAGCTGCGCTGTTGGTTTCCGCCTCTGTCTAGGAGTGAAGGCAGGGCCGGCGTCACTCGTCGCCTCCGCCCTCAGGCTCTCGGCTCGCCTTGGTCTGAGCCAGTCTTCAGGCAGAAGAACGTTAACGTTCCTGGCCTGTTTTTGTAGGCCAAAATCAATTCTTCAGTGTAGGGGATCATGGGAGATTTCTTTCCCTAGTCTCTCTCCACCATCGCCTTCTTGTTTGCCTCTTCTGTATATTTGTTCTGTAATTACACGTGTCGAACCCTGCCCTAACGAATGGCAGGTACTTTCGCTGCTTAAACTCACCAGAGGGGAAACGTGTGGTGATCGTAGAGCGCTGGCTCACTGCTAGCGTCTTGGGAAAGTGAGATCTGCTGCTAGATCTGAGTCTAGTGGCACCCCAGAGACCAACAAGATTTTCAGGGTATGAGCTTTCTCCAGTCAAAGCTCCCTACTTCAGATCCAGGGCCTAAGGCTCAGGGATCTCCACTCCTCTCTGTATCTGAAGAAGGGAGCTTTGACTCTCAAAAGGTCAGACCTGAAAATCTTTGTTGGTCTCTACGATGCTACTGTACTCAAATCCTGTTGTTCTCCTAAAGACCAACACAGCTACCTACCTGAAACGGAACTTTTCTAGGAAGAAGATGCACATAGCTTGGCCTTCTAGACTCGCTTACTGGTGTGACCCAGCCTGACGTCTTTCTGGCAACATAGCAAAGGATTCTGAGCATGCTTGATTAACTTTCTAGTGAACCTCCCAAAGTGGTCACAACTAGACAAGAGCAAAGGGCCAATTTGGAAGGAGGATGGAGATGTCCAGCCTGCTCCTGAGTTTTCGGAACCCAGAAATTAGGTAGAATCTTCAGCTAAAGGCCTGCTGTTGTGTTCTCTGGGAAAGGTAAGTACACGGAAGGATGTCACTGGACTCGATTTGTCCCTCCTTGAGACTCAAGAAGATGCACAAAAGGGACATAATTTGGCATTCAGAGTCCAATGCTATTTACTTTAATTTTACATCTTTCCTTTAAAAGACACAGTCCCAAGGCTGCTCCACAGTAATGGCCAAACTGCATGTAACTCATCATTTTCATTAACTTCATTAAGGGGGAGCGTACTGATGGGAGGAAATTACCGCCCACACACACACACCTTAGTTCACATTCTGCAATTGCTTTTCTGGAGATTTAGCCAAATGTAGTTTGTTTTTCCCTCTTCCCCACCCTAATTTGGGAGTTCAGGGCGTTTTGCAGTTATGATTTTGTAGCTGGGCAGTGGCATCACCCTGTGACTTGACAGCATACTTGAAGTGTAGCATGTAGAATGTAATGCCACTAAATAGTGGTTTGCGCCTGGTCCATTCCATCAACTTTAGTCTTTCTCTGATATACCCATTTCAAAGCAATCCTTACCTAACACAAACCATTTTCAGCTACTAACAAAATTGTTGTCTGCTTGTAAGAGTTATTTGCTTGTTCATACATGATATTTTTCCTGTACGGGTATGCATGTTGTCTTATGTAAAAAATGTTGCCGGTGTTAACACAGTTCTATGTGCTTGCAAGCTACAACATGCAGCAACTTCAAAACATATTGTGATAAAATACGATTTTCATGGACACAGTGTAAATGTTGTATACTAATCTTTTCTACTCCACCACAGGAATGTGTGCTATGGTCCTATGGCGGCACATGCAGAATCCCCTGCTTGTAGGATGTCATGAAAGCCAAGAGTTCTGGACATAAAATAAAAGTGTGACAGACACCCTTATCACATGTTTGAAAGTCCTTTTGACAGACATGCCCTGAAGTTCTGTGCTGGGAATTTAATCTCGGGCATATGCAGGCCTGATTTAAGTCAGAATCGTGGCTCATGGGAAGAGGGGCTTAAGCCCTGTGCTATTTTCCCAACCTGAAATGGCTTCCAAAAGCTGCTATTTGCTCTGCTGGGGAAGCTTACATGTAGATCCCAACAGGCCAAGAGTCTCCCTAGTGACAGTTTCAGGTTGGGATTTAATCCAAATCAGGCCCCTGAGCATCTGAGAACCAATTTTCAGGGAACTTGTTATCTACATGCGATCAACAGGATTGAAGATGGGTGGGAGAGACACATGAGGACAATATATTATTAAGCCCTGTGGGGGTAGCTTATGAATTTTGAGAATAAAAGCTGATGTTCTAGGTCAGGATGTGAAAAATCCCAGGTGTCAGGTCACCGTGCTTAGAAATTTCATTGTGGCACCTAATATTTTCAGCAATTATTTTATTGAGGGTATTGTGGAGATCCTCAGTAGAAATACAAAGCGTATTTATAATTTTCTATCAATATGGTTTGTTGTATAACATAAAAGTTGCAAGTCCCGGAAGTTCTCGTTATTGCTTGTTTATATGCTAACTTTATAGCTTTCAGTGGTGTTGGATGAATTCATCTCTGAACCAGTTGCTTTCTATACTGTCTCCATTATTCGGATAAATGGAACTTTTAAAGCAGTAATGAAATTATGAGAAATTGGGAGTTATGTTAGAGTTAAAGGTTAACTTTTTGTTGTTGTGATGACAACCAGAGGCACTTCTGTGTTCATTTATGTACTATGACACTTTTGTCACAAGAAACCGTGAAGAGATTATGATTAGGTTTTGTGGTAGCAGTAATTCAAAAAATGTGGTCCTTACTATATGAAACCCTTAAGGGTGAAAAATAAGTCTGGCTTCTAAATTTTTGGGCTGGCTCCTAAAGCCAAAGCAAATCTGTAAAGGCCTACTATAGGAAAATTCATGGTCACTCACCTGAGACACAGGTGCTTTGATAAGCTGACCATGTCAGATGATAATAACTGCATCCTTAAACTATGAGTCCAAGTGTAGGCTTGTATCTTGTTTTGTTGTGCAGCTTTATATGTGTGATTATGAAATGGAGTGCTAATGGAAACTGATCGACTCTGGGATTAGGACTTGAATTCCTCAGTGAATAGAGTGAAGGCTGATAAAAGCCTGAAAGGATTTTGTGTGCAGCTCAGAGGTTGCTTTTGGGACATTCTAGGAAATGCTGAAGGGAATTTAAATGTGTGAGCATCAGTTTCAAGCATGCCAGATATGTTTCACATTAGGGCAGAAGTGTAAGAAAAGGAAGTATACATTACTTGTTTTAACCCGCCTGTCCCCCCACCACACACACATACCTCTTTAGAACATGCCTCTCAGAGTTGTGATAGGCAGGCCACACCATTTGGGGGAGCAGACCAGGGTCAGAAGTACTAAAGCAGTCCATAATGCGCAGTGTTTGCTGAGAGACCATACCTGGGCCTTTTTCCATATACCAGGGTGAGGCAGAACTCTGTGCCTGCGTGCCAACCGTTCTGCATAGGCAGAGCTCAAGAGGCAGACTGGCTGCTAGTGGTTATGGAACAGAGAAAATTTTGGTGCCAAAAAGCCAGTGTAAATGCTCAGCTGGGACTGCAGGGGTGCGGAGGAGAGATGGAACCAGTTATTAGTAAAAAGATGAACAGGGAGAGGGAGAAAGAGAGACACCCAGAGAAGAGGAGGGGCTGGATGGACAGGGAGGGGCAGAGGCGGGAAGCTGAGAGGCCCCAGTGTAGGAAAGACCGTTAAGCTGCAGATGTTTGGCAGCTGCAAGGAAAGGAAGTGCCTGAGAAGAAGAGAGCAAAACTCCGCTGGGCTGCAGAAGGGACTGGAGGCCTGACTCGTGCTCTTCATAGACAGTATGCCTCTTCCGCCACCCCCTTCCTCACCTCCACCACCTTATCCACACTCCAGAGAAGCTTTGAGCCTGAACTGGCCCTTCCTGCGAAGTCTGTTGGGAGGATTGCGCATATCGCAGCTGGTGGCCGGTGCTGTTTGCTGGATTACTTTAGCAGCGCACAAGTATGAAGGGGCAACCTACTTTGCGGTCTTTGCTGCGGTCCTTGTGTGGTTGCTCACCTTGGCAATCTTTGGGCTCTGTTTAGTGGGCCGCTGGGCTCTGGTGCCAGGGTTGGGGAGCCGCTGGCTCATCACAAATATAGTGCATGATCTGCTGTTTGGGGTGGTTCTCTTCACTGCTGCTGCAGGCATCATGGGCCATAAGGCGCAGAGTGTCAGCTACTGCAACGTGAGTGCCTACAAGTTTCCCTGCAGTTACAGTGCCTACCTGAGTGCTGCCGTCTTTGCAGGCATTGCTGCCATCTTATACCTGCTTTCAGGACTCTGCTGCTTGATACGCCGTTCCCAGGGGCACAATGACATCATCTGAAAGATGCAAAAAGACAGATCGATACACAGGGATAGACGCACCCTGCTTCAAACAGAAGGACAAGCCTCACACGTTATCCCTACAGTCAGATTGCTCCATACTCCAGATATACCAAATAGCCTTCCTGATGAAGAGACAAGACATCAATTGACTTCCCTATAGAGAATCTGACCCCTTCACTAGAAGATGGAAGCAGGCTTTTGTGACCATGAACTGTAACTGCTGTGTCCTTTAGATGAAATCTGGGAGCCAGATTGTAGGTCCCTCTTGTTTTTCTTCCTCCTTCACATGACAGGTGGGTCCTTCTGGGTTTTGGAGGGTTTTGTATGGCTTAGCTTGTGATGCAAGTGAGTGCCGCAGGGAGCCCTGGAAACTCATGATCATTCAATGTGATTCTTAGTTCTTACAAGAGCAACTTCAGTTTAGCTTGTAGTCCTTGTCAATACATATATATTTATGCCTCATATATAATACCCCCTGACATACTGAATTAATTCAGTGACTTAATTGAACTACTGAATTACAATCTTTTGGGCTGATCCTCTGGTTTATTATTTTATAGCACAATAGAATTTAGATATCACCCCCAAAGCCTTCTTTTGTTTGCCCTCTGTTTTTAATCATACATTTATAAGTAATAGCTTTTAAAATAACTTCTGTATTTTGGATAGGATCTTGATGTGGATATTGTAGCCTTTGTACCACAGCATCACACCTTCCAGGTTCTCTTACCTGGATGCTCTGCCTTATAAGCCAGCCCATGGGCTCTCCCGCTTGAGATATGAGGGAAATGTTCCTTGTGTATTCTCAGAGATATTCTCTTTGTTGTTACTGCTATATTATATGTCCCAGATCTGATACTAGAGAGAGGTTCCTGGACTGAGCTTGCATGGTTCAGTTCTGAGCTCTGGTAAATTCTCTTAAATTAAGCCCTCCCTTTGATGGACCACATGATTTTGTTATTCTCTATATCAGTTCATATATCATTTCCACAAAACCTCAGGATCCACTGGTTTATGAACAAGGAAGCCAACTCACAGACTAATCAGTCATGGATAACATGGAACATTTGAAGCCTTCTGCTAAATGATTGTGGGAGGCGTTGGTGATGCAACCACGCAGAAAAGAGACCCCTTGTGGCAGAGAAGAAGTGCTTGTGATCAACTGAGGTTAGGACCAGACTGATTTATATATGAGGCCCCCACCTAAGCTGGCTAGGATGACCAGTCTCCAGTGGGGGCAATCAGGAGATATTTAGGTAGATTTGTACTTCAGTCCTTGACTCCTGAGATACCAAGATCATGCTCCCATGTAAGAATAACCCTTCCTAATAAG
Organism: Eublepharis macularius; assembly: GCF_028583425.1. Classification (NCBI taxonomy): domain Eukaryota; kingdom Metazoa; phylum Chordata; class Lepidosauria; order Squamata; family Eublepharidae; genus Eublepharis; species Eublepharis macularius. The sequence goes on along the minus strand of NC_072795.1, from coordinate 64,192,267 downwards.
TGAGAGTAACATTCCAGATTTGAGAGCCCATGAGGTGTAGTGGTTAAGAGTATTGGACTAGGATCTGGGAAACCCAGGTTAAAATCCCTGCTCTGCCATGGAAGCTTGCTGGGAGACCTTGGACCACTCACATACTCTCAGACTAGCTTACCTCACAGGGTTGTTGTGAGGATAAAATGGAGGAGAGGAGAACAATGTGAGTTGTCTTGGGTCCCCTCTGTGGAGAAAGACAGGATATAAATTAAATAAATAAAATTCAGGCTGGACTCTCAATTAGGCTCTTGCAGTCTTCTGCGCCAGGGTTATCCTACTCTCTTCATAACCTAGAGAAGCCCATTCAATGTATTTTGTATGAAGCACAGAGATAATGCCTTCCACAAGTAGGAGAACACATGGAATTTTGCACCTCTAAGGCACAATGAAAAGATAAACTTTGAAGAAAAATGTGCAAGCAGGAATTGCAGTTGGAGAGACCCTGGGGGGAAATGTGATTACTCTAAAAGCTGACATATGGTCCAAAGGAAAGAAATACTTCAACAACCAATATAAATAGTTACATCTTATTGAAGGCCTCAGATAGGATATGTATCCATACTGGGGTGTATTTACAGATCGGAGCACTGCTATATGGAACTACATTTCCATATCATATGAGAGAGTTGGAAATTATTTGTGTGTGACAGCCATAATAATTCTAGCACTGGATTCCTGGAGCATTCATGCAACTAGACTGGTATACACTTTGGACTTCAGCTCCTGACCTGGAGATCCCTCTGAAATATTGAAGTGCCAAGTAAAGGATCCCTGCAAACAAACCTGCTGTTGGTCTTAGTCAAATTGGTTTAGCAGCTGCCATAAATGCCTTTCCCAAGATACTACAACTAATGTGCCTTTTGTTCCAGTAGTTTTCAAATGGTGGAGATGGTTCTTTTTTTTGCTGGACTCTTTTTCACCCAGGCAAGAGACTATATTCCAGCAACACCACACAGGCTGGTAAATGTAATTGCTTCAGCAGAGAAACTGAGAACTCCCCCAGAAGTCCACATTGCCTGTCCTCCTGCTCAAGACACCAAAGAATTCTTCTTCAGCCTCTGGACATTATTGACATTTTTCTATTCTGTATGTCAACAAACACATTGCCTTCAGCTGTTTTAATTCTCCTTTCTGGCCTATGCCAAAGATATTTCTTAGTGTTGGACATGGAGGAACTACTGTCTGCCTGCCAATTGCTTTGAAAGGAATCCACGCCCTTTCCCCTTGATCCGCCCAAGACAGCTCTGTGGTCAGAGGAAGTGGCTTCTGTAAAGACCTGTGGCCAGAGGAGACCCTTTGATACCTTGCCTTCTCTGAGGTAAGAAACCAGGATTTGGGGGTGGGGGGAGGGACTTTAAATCACAGATAAGGAGGCAGCTGGAAAGCAGTCCTAATTCTTGTAGGGCGGGGGAGAATGGTAGTATGCTGTGACACTGCTTTGCTCTGCTCAGTCAGTTACAAGAGCTCCAGGTGCTTTCTAGGATTCTAGTGAGATCAATGCCAATAATGTACACAACTGCTTAGATTTATTAAATCTAGGTTTATTTAGGTTTATTAAATACAATAGTACTTTCTTCAAGCACTAGCAAATTATTAAGGGAAAATATACAAAAACATTTTATTACCTCACCAGCTGTTCACAAGGAGGCCAGCTGTTCACAAGTATAGAGTGTGCCTGCTCTTCTCAGGAGTGGCAAGGAGGAAGCAGACACTGCAGGTTGTGCCTTGTTTAGCTCCTGCTTCGATGGAGAGTGTAGAAACACACTTGGGAGTTTCTCACTTCCTGGAGTGCTCTGAGCTTCCATTGGCAAGATGGATCATATTTTTGCAAATGTTTATATTGCTTTCAATGAGGTGTGCCATCTTCCCAGTCTCTCCAGCACATATCTATTCATATCTCTTCCAAGACCAGCTTACTTTCATGTGTACATGTGAAGAAACAGTTTAAGCAAGATTTAGCAATTTTTTAAAAAAATAAAGTTTTGTTTGAAAACAAAATAGAAATGACAATAGAATGTGCATAGAAACTCATACAGAATACAAAGCACTACATTTAAGTGACAACAGAGAAATATATTTGAAATACGCAACAGCACAACTTGCCTATGTAAGAGTTCTCCCTCTCCTTGATTCCTTATACCCAAACTTTAATATCAATAGTTTTTAATCAGTTATCTCTTCCATAATTTATACTCAGCATTTTAAAATGTGTCTATGTACTTATGATTACTCTGTTTCCATATTAACTACTCTTAGTTTTTTTCTTAGTTTTGAGCTAGGTAATCAAAGAAATCCTTCCACCTTTTCTGGAATTCCAGTATTGGTCTATTATGCTCATAGGGAGTCAGTTTAGCCATTGGTGCATATTCGTACAGTTTGTCTATCCACTCAGGCATACCAGGGCAAGAAGATTTAACCATTCTTAATCACTTGTGTTCCATCTCCTTTCAGACTAATCTTGTATGTTGTTTCAAGTAGCAGTTTCTATTCTCATTATTACTTTGCATAAGCAGTGTCCCCTCCCATTTTCTAGATATTCATGCAGAGGGACTTTCAAGAATGAACATCTAAACTTTGTCCAGTCTTACCACAAATTACTTAACCTAGCTCTTGCTCCCAAAGGGTATTGCAGTCAGTGCTTCTGTGTAGTTTAACTTGGATTTAGGCTGGGGGGGACATGATGCCCTAAATTCTAGGGTTCCCATTTAACAACACCCAGCAGATCCCTGACACTGGTAGCTAGTGAGAATCAGTGGTCTCTTTCACTGGACCATTCCCATCTGGACTGCAAGAATGAAAATTCCCTCTGAACAGGAAATTAACCTTGCCTGATGCAGACCAACATAAGAGTAGAGAGGAGAAAATGGGTCATTGTCTTTCCTCCAGAGTAGAAGGCACTGTAAGCCAAGGCAGTTATTTTGAGAGGAGGGCATTATACTGTAAGAAGGGCACTGCCAGTAAGAATGATGCTAACCTATTTTAATTGTCAATGACTGTCTTCCTTCCAGGTGGTGAGGAAGCTATTAAGTCCTGAGCCTTAACCATGCTGAATACAGGACTTCATCTTGAGAGGACTCCATCTGCCCACTTTAGGAAGCCACTGAGAAGAATGGAGAGAGAGTGCGGCTGTGTTAGACTCACACCATCTGTTTTGTTTTGGGGAGGGAAGGCAGGGGCTTTGCAGATTCTCTGCTTTGTGCCTCAAGAGCAATGCGGAGTAAATCTGAACAATGGCTGTGACATCAGTTCAGTTTTTAGTACCTCCTGTCACATTGTACTAATTTGGGAAAAGAAATTGATGCTGTCATGGTGGGAGGAGAAGCATTTTGTCAAATGAGGCTGGCTCAGATATTTAAGGCTTTTCTGCCAATTCTACCTTTTCAACATTCCACAATTTGATTCTGACTCCTGTCATCAGTTTCTACACAAAAATCTACTCTGAATATGGATGTGTCCCAAAGGTTACATTTCAGACTTTTCTATCCATTTTTAAAGTAATATACATTTTAATAAAGTTGTGTGTGGAGCAAAAGCTTTTGATTTTTGATCTGTGGATAGAATGACTGTGTTTTTGTCTTCATAATAGGACATTTCTTCCAAAATCCAGGGGCCTACCAAGGGGTACACCCTCAGAGTGTCAAATAGAAGAGAAATTCTTTTTTGCAAATTGAGGATGTACTTTTGATTGTCATGAAGAGAAGCTGCTAATAGATGTTTCTATAGTATACATCTATACTAATAGATGTATGCTTCAGATTCTTTGTTTGAAACTATCACTAACTGATCTGTGTGGAGAAACTACAGTACTCCTATGTCAGATATGACCATGACAGAGTAGACAATTGTAAGGAATGAGAGAGGTCTGTCTTAAATGGCCCTCAAATTAGGCTTTCATTGCCACCTAAAACATCTGTAAAGTCAGGGACAATCCCATAGTTTTCCACAACTCGCATATTAATAATTTACTCTGACATATTGATCTTAATTAATTTGTTTCAATTTAAGTAAATGGCAAATTATTCTATTGGCGCTGTGTTGCTACCATCACATTGTCAAGACGTTGATAGGGACCTCTGAAATTGGCACATATGAGTACTGACTAGCAGTCATGAGAGAGCAGGGAACAACATGGACATTTGAACAGTTCAAATGCCATACGTTCATTTTTTTCCTGAAACATTTAGAACAGTCCTGTATTCTGAAAGGGGTTGATTGTTGATTAAAAATTGCAACACTAGAATTATTTTCAGGACTATGATCTAGCAGAATCAGGACAGAATCAAGGAGAAATGACCAGTATTCTAGTAATACTGGTATATACTGGGACATGATACCGGACAAGCAAAGAATGGAACAAACACCCTGCAATTCTCCTAGCAGCAGCTCTGTTTTGACTATTTATGTCATTGTGCATTGTCCAAACAATTCACACTAGCCCATGCTGCAGCAGCAGAAGTTTGTGGAGTGTGGCACAGTTTGATCAGCTCAGAACAAGTATGTGACGGGTGAGAGAAAGCATGAATCCAAGCCTTCAAGAAACCCACATATCCCAAGAAAATCTCTCCAAATTGTCTCGGCTGCCTCTTAGCCAGTTTAAAGGGAGAAATGGATATTCTGGCATTTGACATTTCAGGCAGGAAGAACAGAGCAGCCTCTGAACAAATGAGTGGAGAAAGGTCAGGCACTAAACAGCATAAAACCCTGCTACTTCCTTAGTTAGCAGATGGTCAAGGAGCCATGCCATAGTTTACTAGGGGTAGATGGGCATGCTGAGAAATGAAGGTATTTCTTATTATTGGACAAGCTTATCTTTGAAGAAGAACCTACATGCATCTTGGTTTCTGGGAGCACTCTTCAAGCATTAGAAATAAGAGTCCAAGCCATATTTTGAAGTGAATGCTACAAGCATTTTAAGAAGAGTTTGCAATTAGGGTTGCCTTCTGATAAATAGTTCAGCCCTATGATCTTGGTATATCAACAGCCATGAATACAGGGTATTGTCAGTGCCATGTAGTGACAATCCTGTGAACTCCAAAGAGCAAAACAGAAATCAACGTATCAGTAGAAACAAGAAGTAAAACATCAAAATGAACAGATGCTCTCGCAGCATGTATGGCTATACAATCCCATCTCACCAGAGTATTGTGATTGCTTCAGTGCATTATATATACATGGGTAATGCATTACACATACACTGAAGGCATGGATCAATGCCTAGGGACAGCAGAACCATATCATCCTTCTCAGTTCTCTCTCAGTCTATATGTACAGTGAGTAAACCAGGGGAAGACCCTGGCGTAGCACTGCTCTGCTGTCACCCAGTTGCTACTGTAAAAGTCATCTGGTGCCACATGAATGACTGTCTGGTCTGTGCTTGCAGGTTACAGGTGTGCTCAAGCAGCAGGAGGGAGGAGCCATATAAATCTAGATATGGCTTTCTACCCTTGTTTGAATGGTACCTCTGTTGTCAAAACCAAAACTGTCTGTTGAAGAGTCCATACGTTTTTTATAAAATCCAGTTTTATTTTCATTTGGGGCATAAATTCCCACCATCATTGTCTAACCCATAACGTAAATTAACCCCTACAGCGACGTTTCTTCCATGGTCGCTCATCACTCAGTACTAAATTAAATTTTAAATGTAGTTTAATATACAAAACAACTGTTCTTCTTTTTAATATCTGCTGAAATAAATTCTTCACACAATGCTTTATAACCTGAATATTTTATTTCCTTTTTCTAATGTGAGTTTCTTGTAAACAGATAATGTCCTGTTTTAGGTTTTTCAAATAATGAAATGCTTCCCCCCCTTTTTTGAGGGGCATTCACCCTATTAATATTCCATGTTAAACCTTTATGATCCAAATTGAAGTCAAAATTTAAAAATTAGAAAATGGGGGGGGACTTACACCCTGAAAATCTTGTAGGTCTCTATTAGGTGTGTACTCAAATCCTACAGGGCTTAGAAAAGAAACAGCACTTCAGTATCTGTACTACAAATATAAAACCGTTAAAACAGCCCAACTTAAATGACTTGTTCTCGGGGTTTTTTTCAGGGGGAATGCGGGGGAACGGAGTTCCGGAACCTCTTGAAAATGGTCACATGGCTGGTGGCCCCGCCCCCTGATCAGGGGGCGGGGCCACCATCCATGTGACCATTTTCTCTAAGGGCAACCCACTGAGTTTCACCACCTCTTTCCCCAGAAAAAAAGCCCTGCTTGTTCTCCTGGTCTGGGAGGGATAGGAAGCCTTGAAAAGGACTGAAGCTCCACCCTCTGACTACTAATCGTCTTACTTATTCCCACCAATTGTCCTACTTATTTTATTTATTTTATTTATTTATTTATTCAATTTATATACTACCCATCCCCAGGGGTTCTGGGCGGTGAACAGTTAAAATCGATAAAAACAAAAACTAAAATCAATATACAAATAATAAAACAAATTAACAAGGTGCAGTGGTGGGGAGAACCTTCCCCACCACCTTTTTGAGATTTCACCCGGTATTGCTCATGGGTGCTTTTGTTGTCTTCTAGGCTAAGCAAACAAAATATTTGATTTTAAGACATGTGCACCCCACCCACCCGAGATTCTCAGAATGCTAAATCCTGTGTCCAGTTCCTGGCCTTGTTCCTAGTGATTACAGAACACACTAAGCTGCATCTAAACATTACAATTGTCTGGCTTGACATCAGAAATAGAACCCCTTTGGAAAACCCAGGTGATGAATACAAAATCAGAGGAGTTGCCAAACTGGGATCAAGCAATATATTCATGATGCCACCCTGAGAATGCCATGCCAAAATATTGCTTGATTGAGGCTGATTATTTTTGTGAGTAGTTTAGGGTTGCCAGATCCAAGTCAGAAAATACCTGGAGATTTTGGGGGTGGAGCCTAGAGAGGGCAGGGTTTGGGGAGGGGAGGAGCCTCTGCAGGGTATAATGCCATAGAGTCCATCATTCAAAGCAGCCATGTTCTCCAGGGGAACTGATCTCTGTGACTTGGAGATCCATTGTAATTCTGGGAGATTTCCAGCTACTGGAGGCTGGCAACTCTAGTGTAGTTTCACATGCTTTTACATCAAGGTGGTGGATTAATTTTTTCCCCAAAGATCTGTTTGTACTCATGTTTATCTTTCTGTCAATTTAGGGTAACCTCATGATTCTCATGAAGTAGGCTGTGCCTCAGAAAAGAGTAGTCCATATCAAATGTGTTAGTCTTTAAGATACCATAAAGCTCTTTCTTGTTTTGGTAATAACAACACTATCCTTGTGGGATTTGTTATTACCTTGATAACTCTCCATTCTGACAGTGCCAACCTTCATTTCTAAAGTGACATAGGCAAGACTCAGATTGAACCAAGTCTTCCTAAATATCAGTCCCCTCCGCATACTTGGCCACTGTATGATTATAACACAAAGCAGCCCTAAGCATTTCCTTCATTTGTTTATTTCAAATATTTTGTATGATGAATGAGAATGGACGGGATGCATTTTCAAAATGTTTGAACACCAGTTTTCTTTCTGATTTCCTTCTTTATAGTGAAAGGTACTGTAAGTGCTTACTCCTGCTGGGCTTCTATGGCTGGCTGGAAACTACCCCATTCCATTCATTTCCCCTTCATTTTTGCTTGCTGCTAATGTACTTTTTCACAGCACCAAGAATTAAATGGTAGAATTCACTGCTAGTGAAGATATTGATGGCTGTGTAGCTTTAACAAGACAGATGAATGGAAGAGAGGTCCATAAATGGCCATTCACCATGACTAAACGGAACTTCCACATCCAGGAGCAGTAAACCTCAATACTAGTACTAGGAGGCAACATCAGGAAAAGGCTTTGGCTACCGCACCCCGTTTGTTGGTTGTCCAGTGAAATCGGGCAGTTGCTTTGTGAAACTATGCTGGAGCAGACAGACTACTAGTGTGATCTAGCAAGGTATCACTTATGTTATCAGCACAGGACATTTTTGTTCTAGTCTTGCCGCTATATGCAGCACTCTTCAGATTTCAGCCTACTAGCAAACGATGGGCTCTTTCGTACTTTTCTGGAGCACGCTCCAGTGCGCGAGGCTCACTGGGTCCCCAAACCCACCCGTCGATATTAGGGTTGTGCCGCGGCCTTCCTCTAGCCCCAGCGCGGACTGGCACGGGTAGGTTAAGTCCAAAGCATGCCAACTTCCCGGACGCGACAGGCCAGGATGGGGGGGGGGAGCGCTCAGGCTGACTTCCCTCTCCGTGCTCAGCTCTACGGCCTGGCGCTGTCCAAGCAGGGTGTGACGTGAGAGGCCGGCAAACCAGGCGAAGGAATTGCTGGAGGATGGGCCGAGCGTCGCCCAGGCTCAAGCCGACGCGGCTCTTTCCCAACCGGAGGTGGAGCTCTGCGGGGAGAAGGGCGGCTTCCTTGGATCCTTGATTGGTTGGCCGCATCAGATGGGAGAGCCGGACCGCCGCTCCCAGCAAAGCCTGCGCTGCGCAGCTGAGCTCCGGCACAGCCGGGTCTTTCTGCCCAGGAAGTGGCGGTGGCTGGGGCGCCTCGGAGCGAGGGGTGAGGCCGGACAGCGGGAGGCCCCGCCCTCTCCCCATATTTGGGGCTGCGGCAGCTGTGGATCGGGCCCGGGGGAGCCGAAGCGCCGCGCCTCCCTTTCCCTGGCAGTTGGGCGCCGGTGCTTCTCGCAGGAAGGGGGCGCGTGTTGTGTGCTCGAGGCTGGGCAGGGGTCTAGGCGGTCACCTCTTCCCTGCAAGGGCCCCTGTGCCTTTAGCAACTGCCCGGCAAGCGGGATCTTAGCGCCGGGGGTGGGGGGTCTGCCTGGCATGGGGGCATTTCGCCTGCTGAATTTCTGCGGCCCTGTCCGTTAAAGCCGGAGGAGGCTTTCCAGCCAAAGAAAGGAGATTGGCGATTCAGTCTAGGTCGTTTTGCACGCTAAATAGGCAGGTCAGAGAAGCTCCCGTTTGTTTCTGGTTTCCAGCTTGGAGAAAGGGGCTCGATGACCCCACGAATAGGATTGTCTGTAGTAGCCGAAATTCAGAACAAAGCCTGGCTGCCTGCCTTTGTGCCTCTATACCCTCCTAAGAGTTGCCCCTGCCCTCCTGGCGCCGCTTTATTGCTGTAGGTAAGAAGTAATAAAAAAGATTGTGCAGAAGTTCTAGTGTATCTTTGTGACTGTCATTATGGAACCAGGGATAGTAATTATTTCAGACTGATTAGTAAAGACTATAAAGATGTGATTCCATGTATCTGGCATCAGACTGTGGGCAGCATCCTCTTTCCCCTGTTTGAAAACTCTGCTTGTACCCTATAGAGTGAGTTACAAAATGCATAGGGGTTGTACTATTATTAAAGTTTCCTCTTCTGCACCATCTGTTTCTTCACCCTCATTTTGCCTTGGTGCGCCCCCCCCCGCCCCGCTTCTTCACCAAACTGTGGGCAGCAACTTCTTTCCCTGCTCTGATTATCCTGTTTACTCCCTGCTGAAGTCTAAAAGAGAAGGTCACCTAGAACTAAAGGGGCTGTGTTTTGGTACTGTCTGCCTGCTGAAACTTAGTATGGAATTATTGGGGCTGTTGGGGTAGTGTGGATGTCCTCTAAGGCTGTTTTCTTCATGGGGTGTTTTTTAATGACTGCTGGGGTTTGTTGATTTGGCATCCACTCATCTTTCCATCTACAGTATGCAGGCATCAGAGCGTGAAAGTGGGACCGCCGCAGGGAATGGGCTGGATAGCCCAACAGCACCTGATTCCCAGCCTGTTCCCTCATCTCCTAAGCCCCCTTCATTGGACCTCTTCAATTTAGTGGTGTCCTACAAGCGGCTTGAGCTGTATCTGGAGCCACTGCAGGATGTTGTTGAAGGGGTGTGGTTCCTTCTCAGGTAGGTATCTAATACCTTCAGGGGTGGGGTGAGGGGAGAGCGTTTTTTGCCTATTCTCATCTATGAGGACACACAAAGCTACATTTTTTGTAAGAGCTGCTTGGGTAGGTGGGAGGAGGAGAGAAGGCTTGTATTCGTTTAAGAACTTGTATGCTATGTTTGGTGCCAAGAGAGCCTAGGTATTACTGTATTGGGCACTATGAACTGGGCATAAGGAAAACTTGCTGCTAGCTTTGAAGCTTGGTAAAAGATCCCTGGTGCATGGGCACTCAGCCCAATACATGACTGGAGCTTTAATGGTCATTCTTCTTAAAACTGGTATCCTTTTCATTTGAGTGCCTTCCCACTTTTGTACTTCCTTTCTATCTCCCATCACTGTTGTCTTCATGCAGCTGAAACATTTCATTGGGATTCCAACAAAATGCTTAATCATATCTGTGTTACAGCTGGCAGATGCCTATCTGCTCCCTTCTCACCTGTCTAGGCATCAACTTTCTTCTGCTGACTTTGAGTGAAGGTAAGAAGTGTGCACTAGGGACCTAAGCAATCAGAGTGATTTAACTTTCAGAAACGAGGTATGCCCTGGGGGATTGGACCAAGTGGCCAGCAGAGTGGTGAGCAGGAAGGTTTGTTTCGATGGGTGGTTTGAGGTGTGGTAGTGATGTGGCTGACTGTTGATTAGGCAGGCAGCAGTAGGTCACTTAATAATTTCAGTATCCTTTCCGTGCCAGCTGCCTGGTATGGGCTGTGTGCCCTCCTGATCTCAGTGCCTGCCATGCTGGGCTACCTACAGGAGACATACCGTGTCCGTCTGACTGAAGAAGAGCTGGCACGTCGTAGGTACCACAGCGTGCGGCGTGAGGATGTCAGAAAAGTTCAGCTTTCACGGCAAGAGGCTGTAGCTGAAGTGAAGGGCTTGTAAGTGTTGTTGGGGGAGAAATAATGTGGGAAATGGGAAAAGGTGGGTTTGATGAGGACTCCTACGTTTGTCTGTTGTGTTACAGTATTCCTTTTCATCCATTTGGGGTATCACACCTTCTTGCTGTAGAAACTTTGTTATTAACATGCCATGGCTCAGAGGTAAAGCACGGTAACAGTCCCAGATTCAATTCCTGACCTCTCCAAGTAATGAATGTTGGACTGTAGATACTGTAGAAAGACCTTCCTGTGCCCACTGTCCTGGATAGCTGCTTCCAGTCAGAGATGACAATACTGAGCTAAATGGACCGTTCATCTGACTTGGCAGTTTAATGTATGCTTCCTGGGTTTGAGACTATGGGCTAGAGAAAGGAGTCTTAGGTATTTACATTGGGTCCACGTCTGTGCTGTGCTGTGTTCATCCTCATTCATTCCAGAAAGGTGGATCAATTTCAATCACCAAGCAAGAAACCTCATCTTAAAATAATTGATTTTAATCAACTTTTCTATTTGTACAGTTATTTTTTCCAAAGAAAAGTGTGTTTCTGTTGCTCGATAGAACTATTAAACATATTGATTTAGAGCTAAATGCAGCCATTACTCCAGATGTGGTACATATATTAGCTGCCTATGAGGAGGGCACAGTATCGGCACATACATTTGTCTAGCTGGTTTTTAGTTCTTGATGTTTTTCAGGTTTTTAATAACTGACTGATTGACTTCAGTGAGCATGTGCAAACAAGAGTTCTGAAAGACTGCTTTTAGAAATGCCTGGAACTTTTGTGAGTTGAGGACTGCTGGACAGATTACTGTTTGATCAGGACAGAAACGTCCATTCTGGTCTACACAAGAAGCAAAATGAAGTGATAGACTCCTGAGATGGTAGAATAGGTCATTTCACTTCAGAGTATGAGAAGGGATACCATTTTTGGAAACTCCTCATTTAAAATCCAGGTAAATAATATTTTTTTAAAAAACCCACAGCAGAGAGAGATTCTAATCTAGTCTGCTTGTGGCTGTGCTAGTCTTCATTTGCAGAACTTTTTAAAATGCATCATCTTTATTTAAAAAAATGCAGTTGGAAGTGGTGTGTGTGTGTTCCACTGCCTCAGAAGTTTACAACTTTATTCTGCTGCATATGTAGACCAAGCATTAGATTGGCATCTCTCCTATCAACAATAGATGATGCCAGTGATAACTTTGCCAGCAGCTTGCATAAAGTATCAAAGCTTGATGAAGTGACTGTCCACATATCTCCTGACTTGCTGTGCTATTGTTGTAGGACTTCAAATTGCTGCCTCCTCCCATTCCCTTTCTATAGAAAATACAGGCTCCATCCAAAAGTTAAAAACAGGATGCTACAAGCGATCTCCAGATGACATTTTCTGGAAAACGCCTGAATTGATTCCTTTCAATCCTATAATTTACAGGGTGAACGAATTTTTTTTAAAAAATCTCTGCGGTTTTGTTTTTCATTCCTGCAGCCCATTACAATGCACCAGTAATGTGCTGTGCAATGAACCCAGTGAGGCGTTTATTGGAACTGGAATACTTAAATAGGATAAGAAAATAGATGAATGAATGTATAGTGAAAAAAGAAGGGTGTGTATGGAGGGGAGAGCTAGCTGACAGTTTGTCCTGCATTCTTAGACTGAACTGCATGGTTTCTTATATACCAGGTCCTGGAAAGCAGGAGTCTCCCTACTACAGTCTCATTATATTTCTTGAGCTGATCCAAGATGAAAGATCTAGGTTCTCATGCTTTTAGCCTTAATGCTTCTTTGCCCAACCTCTCTATTGTTTTTCTTGGCCTGGTCTCTAGGTATGCATGCTTTTGCGCGTGATCAGAGGTGAGGGTTTCTCAGATGCAGAAGGTCTAACCCAGCTATTGGGAGTTGGGATTATCTTCCTAGGCATGACATATTTCAATGTCCTGGATTCATTACGTATGCATTAAAATGTTTTTATTATGTCTTGTCTTAATTTTTGTAAGAGATCAAAATCTCTTATCTAACACTTAAAATTAATTAATAAATTGTGGCATTCTTGGTGACTTTTCAATCTATATTCTGCAGCTTCAATATTTCTTACTGATGAGGAATCTATGGCTGTGACCAGCCCAAGGTAGCTTAAGTAGGTTTTCATACTTTAGGAGGGATCTGAAGCCAGGTCCCCTGTAGTCAAGTCCAGCACTCTGTCCACTGGACCTTGTTGACTTTCTCTCTAATTGCTAGGGCGATACAGTCTCCTCCTGAGCTCACCTCTGACTGCTTGAAGTTGGCTGAGACAGGTGTCTCCTTCAGTGCTCATTCTAGCCATGTTTTAGGTGGATGGAGGCATCTGTTTTCACTTTGGCTCTGCTCACTGACAGTGGCTTTTCCGTCTGCTTATTTTGGGATTGACAGGGTAGTAGGATAGCCTTTCTACATGTGTGCAGCAGCTGGAACTTGGATTGTTGGGATGTCTGTGTGATTGTGTGTGTGGATAATACTGCTGTTGTTTCTTTTCAGCCTGATTCAGTTGGAGGCCTTCCTGAGCCGGCTGTGTGGTGGCTGTGAGATGGCCTACCGTGTCCTCTACTGGGAGAACCCCTCTCTGTCCTCCCAGTAAGTGTTGTTAGTGGAGTATATCACAGGAGTATATCATTGCCTTAAGTGGTGGTAATCATGGATTTGCTAGTTTTAGGGATTGGGGGACTTTACTTCTACTCTGATCAGGCCAGGTCACCTTGTTGAGAGCCTGGGTTCCCCTGCCGTGTATTGTGATCCTGGTGTTCAGAGGGTTGCTGCCCAGGCCCATGAGGAAGGTGAACAGGTTGCATTGTTTGAAGGGAAGATACTGAGTGGCAGGTGGCCATATGAAGGTGGTATTTGTGTTTAATATATGGGAGTCAGGAGATATTAGAAAGGTCATAGCTCCTCTCTAGATATCTGGGTGTTGCTGATTCCGAAGTCTATCATGTGGCTTTTGCTTCCCTACCCCCTTCTTCCTTGCTCAGGTTTTATGGGATTCTGATGGGTTTGGTTTGTGTCCTCTACCTGCTGCCCCTATGCTGGGTCTTCTTTCTTCTCAATAATGCCCTTTTCTTGGGCAACGTGGCATTTTACCGAGGTAAGGTAATTTCACTTCATCTAGGCAGATACTAATCCATCCCATAGGAGATGTGGGGGAGAAGGTCAGACCAGAGTCAGTGCCCAGGATGGGGCTTTCTTTGCTGTGTGTACGTGGGATTCATGGGGCCCCTATGGCAGCTCCATCATGACCCCAACCAGGATAGGTATGTGGGCAGCTGACAGCAAATTCTGATGGTTTGAATTTCCTCCATGCTGTCCTCAAGCACACATACCAAATTGTCCCGCATTCTTGGGACCCAAATAGTGAATTCATTCCCTGAGCGCAACTCTGGTCTGCTAGTACTGGAAGCCTCTTCCATTGGGAGATGTCCCGGGGGAACTGCTGGATGGGAGGCTCTGCCAGAAGACTACAGCAGCACTCATTTAGTATTCAGCCCATGACAATGGCATGTTTCAGGAATATTTTTGTTCCAGCAGAACATTCCATCTCTTTCAGCAATTTTTATTTCTGAATGGAGGCAGAGGTCTTGCAAACAAGAGTGAATGTATTTGCAGTGTAGCTCCCTCTCCAGCATCCTTCTGGAGTGGGGTGAGACTTCCTGTCCTCATCCTGAAGTAACTTTAAAATGCAGCAGCTGAGAAGGGTGGTGAATACTAGTGAATACTAATGAACCAGCCCCCCCCTCCATTAGGTAAGTGGGTGGAGGGCTTGTGCCAGGGAGCAGTTTAACCCTCCATCTCTGAATTTTGGGTTTTGTGGAGAGTATCTACAGTAGCCCTGTAGATAAGCCATCTTCCTCCTGTATCATGGGAATGAGTGGGGAGTTGTGGGTCTGTTCAGTTAAAATTCATTAATGATGGGATTGGCCTCCTGCACTAGGATACTGTACTATGATTCTCTCTGCCAAGATTTCCTTCAACAAAGAAAGGCTTCCTCTCACGGAGAAAAGTTGTTCTGCCCCAGAAAGTCATTTTCTATTGAGGGAAGACGTAGTGGAAGGGGACTCCTAGGATCCAGTCCAGAGTGGGACTTAAGTATGACTGCTTAGTTTATAGTATCTGCATCCTGGGTGTTTGCTGTAATACTAAACAGGGTTTCTGTAGTGCTAAAACCTGGGCCATCTGCTGGAAAGATCCCCCTGGCCTCCCAGGGCATCTTTCTATCCCTTACCCTTGCTTTTTCCCAAGTGATATTGGAGCTGAAGTCAGTTGTAGAACAACGCCTGGGCCTCACCTCCATGTCTAGTAGTCCAGAGAGTGCAGAACTGGATGCAGGAGAAGGTGGGGCTGGAGTCCTACCAGACCAAACACCCACACCCACCAGCACTGAGGTAAGTCCCAGAGGGAGCAGTGAGGTGCATGTGAACATCTTCTGCCTTCAAGCACTTTGAGAATTGACTTAATATTTTATGGAGGTAGTTGGGGAATGTTTATTCTTTTGCAAACAGAAAAGGTTTAGTTCATCTTGGCCTACAAAGTAATGCATCAGCTGGTTTCTTTGCAGTTGGTTCCAGATCAGTGGTCTTTCAGCATGTATCTCAGACTAGGGCACAGAAGGCAAGCTTGCATCTTGCTTCTACTGGAGGTGGTTACTCAGCTCTTTTTCTCCATGCTGATGCTTTGTTATTAGCTGCAAAATAAATTGATGATGGAAGAGGTATGGAGACCACTGTAAGGACAGGACTATAAATCATGGCAGAAACTATCCAAAATCCAGCCTCTAGGCCTGGCACCAGAAACTCTGTGGCCTTGTATTTAGGGATACTACTTTGTGTGTGTGCTGTCATCCTTTGCCCAATGTCGCTCTTTTTCTACTGTTCGGAGATAGCTAAGCCTTTTAGATCCAGTTGGTTATGAGGATAAATTAGTCTAGGGTGCATCTGGAACCCACTGTTAAGAGGTAGAGTCACAGATCTGAATCTGTTATCTGGTTTAATTCCTTTATTTTGCTAGTTAAAATATATATGATACATTTTCTTATTCATCTTAAAGAAGAAACTGAACTCAGAGTTCTTCAGGTTGTCTTCACTGCTCACTCCTGCAAGCCTTGCCCCACTAGGAGGTATCTATAACTGAGTTCCAAACTTTCTCATTATTTCTTGAGGACTTGAGTGAAAGCTGTCTTAGCCAAAAAATCAAGTTCAGGAGGGAATGGGAGTCTGTTCTTGAACTCCATGTGCCCATTCATCAGGGTAGCTAGAATGGAGTAGGGCCCGTCCTGGTTTGAGTACCACCCTCTGAAATATTGCTTGGTGTTTTGCTTCCTTCATTTTGTAACATGCAGGACCTGACCCCTGGCAGCGTGGAGGAAGCAGAAGAGGTGGAGCCTGATAATGAGTTCAAGGATGCTATTGAGGTCTGTGCCAGAGAGGGCGGGGCAGGGGGGGGCGCTTCAAGGCCTGGAATGGTCTGTGCTGTGAAGCAGGAAAAGCAGCCATGATATGAGGAAGAGGGAGTAATAAGGGTAGATGTACATCCTCTTGCTGGGGGAGGGCACAGGTTGGGTCCTACTGCTTTCTGTCTCCTGGTCTTCATTTCTTGTTGGTTCTTCTTGCTGCGGGAGTAGGAGACACAGTTGCTGCCAATGGTGAGTTTGGGGTTGGACCTCCCTATAGGTCTCACTTAAGGAGAAACAAATAAATCTAACAAACAGATTTAAACAAATAAACCTAAAAACACAGGCTGCTTCCCCTCTCAGGTCCTTATGCCAGCGGATGTCTGGCATCTGTCTTGCATGGAGTCCTTTGCTCTGATTTTGTTCCCATTTCTTCTCCTGTACTCAGCCTCCTTGTGGGAGACAGAGTGTGACTTTCCCTGGACTCAGGATTCCCCTCCTGCTTTTCTGATCCTCGCTGCTCCATGTCTTTAGAGCTATTCCTTTGGGCAGTGGCTCTGCTGAGAGCCTCCCGGTCTGACCTTACCCTGCTGCCTTAGGGTATTCTTGGCCGCTGCATATGGGCTTCTTCTGGACAAGTTCTCTTCTCTGCTTTTGCCCCTGTCCAGGAGGATGATGACGTCTCCCAGCGCTTAATAGAGCTTGAGCCAGGCCATACTGTTCCTCCCTTCTTGACCAAGGAGGACGTGATTCGCATCAAGATGGCGCGACTGACAGAGCGTCTGCGCAAGCGCTACTCCAACCTTGGTACTGGTCTGGGAAGTGGGGTGGTGGAACTGGCATGGTGGGAGACTGGTGGGTGCATCTTGTTGGGAATGTAGCTGAATAATGTTGGGGGTTTAGAAAGGGAGCATTTGGCCCAATAGCTATTACAGGAGAGGTAAGGGCTGGCGAGTGTGCCAAGTAAGTCTTGGGTGCCAAAAATGTCATTCTGTCTTAGGCCATACAAGCTTTGTACTTTAAAAATCAATGCTTCCTTCTAAAGCATATATAAAATGTGTAAAATGCACACTCTTTACATATATGTTTGAGTGGATTCAGCTGCTCTGCTCAGCAAAGTGTGAGCCTTCTTCCAACCTAAATGGCTCTTCCTCCAGTGGAAAAGACACTCAGCATTGGAGGAATGCTTCACAGTTTGCAGTGGCTGGCTTATTTTGCATGTTTTTTTGTTCTGTGTGAGGGGATGATGTGGGAGGGAAGCAAAGAGATACACATGGAGTTCTTACCTGTCTGCCCACTGCCTAGCCCCTTG
Source organism: Eublepharis macularius (assembly GCF_028583425.1). Lineage (NCBI taxonomy): Eukaryota > Metazoa > Chordata > Lepidosauria > Squamata > Eublepharidae > Eublepharis > Eublepharis macularius. The sequence goes on along the minus strand of NC_072795.1, from coordinate 64,174,727 downwards.
TTTCTGAGGCTTCATCTGGTGTTATTTTCAATCCTGTCCTTACAGCCACAAGAGATGGAAAGTTGATTTTGAAAGAGCTCAGGGTAGTGCTGGTGAGGTTATCTAATGTTCATACTCACAGCCACTTTGTGAAGGGTAGGCTCAAGTGAGGGCAAGATCATGTGATACAGTGAAAACATGGGGCTCGACAATTGTAGAGAGGCAGCAAGTAGAATATGACACAACCCTAAGCAGAGTTACTTTCCTAAGCTGTAAGCTTCAGTAGACTTAGAAGGGTGCAACTGTGCTTAGGATTGCATTGCACACCCTGCAAGTGCCTCCTGCCTGGCCTCTTTTGTCCTTTCTCTCTTCCTCTCCTACAGCTAGGTCCCCAAGCCAGGGAAATGTGGTGGTGGGTAGGCATTTACAGGGGAGATTGGTTAGTCAAGAGAGGAGCTAAGTATCCCTCCTTCATGTAGCAGGGGATTGTGATAGGGTGTTGGTAGGAAAGGGCTGTATCCAGGGCTGGTGAGGACAGGGACAAGACTCCCGCTTTCTTTCCTCGCAGGGAACTACTGTCTCAGCTGTTCAGCCACCTTCTCTTTGTTAAAGAAGCGGGTAAGTCCGTGGCCCAGAATACCTCCCCCCGCCATTCCTTTCCTGCTGTCTTGTCTAGGCACCGCACTGCATACTCCAGACCCATACTGCAGACTTTCTGGAGTGGCTCCTGCAGCACTGGAGGAGGTGGGGGGGAAGAGAATCATGAGTATCTGATAGGAGTTTTTTTGTTTAATGCACTCTCTGAACGTTCCTTTTGTCCTCTTGGCTCTGAGATGGGAAACAAGTAAGGGGAGGGAGTGCACACCAGCTGGAATACTGAGCTGGAGCAGCATTTCCTGGGGCAAGGCACATCCCTCCTCCCATTCAGAGGGCTTCCTCAGGTGGTGTTCCTGTAGCTGTTCTTTCATTCTCTCTTTTTTTCCCTCCTCACCAGCGAAATTGCAGCAACTGCGGGAACAGTTTCTGCAGCAGGTGTTGCTCCTTCCGAGTTCCGAAGAGCTGTATGGGGGCTACAGGTGGGTGAAAGGGGCTCCATCTGGGACGGGGGTTGGTTTGGCTGTGAGGGTGTGGGGCAGGGGTGCTTTCTTTATGGACATTCTGTTTTGCGGGGGGAATGCTTCAGGCCTTGCTAGCTAGTTCTAGAGCTGGGAGCAAGGAGAAAGTCAGGATGTTTTTGTTTCTCAGAGTGTGTACATGAGGACAAAAGTAGCTTTTGTCAGGTTCTTTTGCAGGATGTGTGTGTGTGTGTGTGAAGCTGCACAATGCTTGCTGGGCCCAAAATTCTGACAAATGCTTTCTACTGCAGCACCTGATGCCCAGCGGGAAACCGTCTTTGTGTGCGGACAATGTAACCAAATGCTCATCAAGTGAGAAGCCGGGTCCAAGTCCTGTTCTCTACTGGATCTGCTCTGCATCTTCACCTGTTCTCGCTTATCCTTGTGGGAGCAAAGCAGTGGCATTATGCCCTCACCTGGCTGCTCCCTGGAACTATGATGGGATTGGCTAGCACACTTGACCTCCTAAGTGCCCTGTGTGCTCCCCTTCCTTCCCTTGCGGTTTGAGCGATTGGGAAGGGTCCTGCAATCATGCTGAACTGAATAGGAGGTTCTTTCTGTGTCAGATTACTGTAATCTTCCCCTTTGCTAGTAGCCTGGGGAGAAAAAGGAGATAGTCCTTTGCCTTCCTGAATGCTTGATCTGCTCCCCCACCCCCCACACTGGTTACTCACACAGGAGTTCTGCTGTCCCCTGTTTGTAGGGCTCTTCCTGGCATCTGGGCTGCCAGGAATCCACAAGAGTCTGTATCACTGTTGACTAAGATGCCAGTTGTTCTGAGGCTGAGACTGGTTCTTCCTTCAGATGGCAGCTATAGCTGGCTCTGCTGTGTAAAGATGGTTGCCCACAGTTTGTCCCCTTGCAGCTGAGAATGTTGTGCAGCAGGATCTGCTTTCTCTTCCTGCGTTGAATATGGACACATCTTCCTTCTCTTCTCCCATGCTATTGACTTTGCTCCTCCTAGATAGCCGCTAGCTAAAGCTCCTCAGTCTGGCCTGAGGTGGAATGAGGCATTGTCCTCCATCGTTCTTGCACTGTGAGAGCAGATACTTCTGTAGACATCTGGGATTCTCATTAGTCAAAAAACTCAGAGGAATGTGGGGTGCCTGCTCAGTAGGAGGTGGCTCACCGAAGTGGAGAGTATTTGGACTGTTGCTGCTTTCTAGAAGAACAGTATCTGTTACTAATAAAGAATTTCTTTAGAGATTGGAGCCAGCACTCCCTGTATCTAAAAAAGCATTTGATATGCAACAAGGGTTTGGAGAAGGGCATTTGAATGCAATCATGAACTGGAGGTTATGAAACCTGGGTTTGCAGACTAAGGAAAGAGGAGATTGGCACATCTAGGTTGAGAAAACATCAGAAGTTGGAAGACAAATGCTGATGGTTGGACTTTCCTGTCCTGGGCTGTGTGAGATGCAGAGCAATAGAGGAGGAAGGAGAGTGGCAAGGGTATGAATGTTTGCACAGAGGATTACCCTCTTACAACTGGCAACTTCCTGCACAGGGTGTGCAAGCATGGGCCAGTGCAGCAGAATGGCTTACAGAGTGTGTGTGTGGGGGGGGGGGGAGGGGGGCTATCCTGGGAGAGACTGTGATGGATTTTTCATCCTTTAGTCTGGGGTGAAGCCAAGGAGACAGCATCCAGGAATGCAAGTGTTATAAGTATATAACACTGTTATATCTGACCAGAAGTTATTTAGGATAGGCCACAGGAAATACTCCATCACACAATATGTAACTTACTGTATGGAGTTCATTTCTGCTAGCACTGGTGGTGGCTTAAAGTATTAGGCAAATTTATGGAGGATACTGTTATCAATGGGTTAGATCTAGCACAAAATCCTGCTTGCACTAGAGCCATATGTCTCATCCTGTTGCTTGCTTTGACTCACACTGTGCAGTCTGCCTTGAGTCTTGGCAAGAAAGGTGGACTGTAAATAAATAAGAAAAAGATCTCAGTAGCTGCTTGCACCAAGTCAAACTTATGGTTTGTGTTTCTGCTTCCACAAGGTCTTGTACAACCAATTTCTGGGCACTATAATCTATAGGGAGGAAAGTGCTAGGTGTTACACAAGAACTTGAACAAGCAGAACTGTGCTAAGTCAGTTTATGTTTCCTGTTGCACATCGCTAGATCCAAGCCAAGGTCTGTTGGCCTTGATTAGCGAATAGGACTGCCATATTTTAGAAGCACTACCTCTCTGTATATTGGGGTACAGTTGGCAGGTAGATAATTTCTTCTTGCTTCCTGTTTCTCAGAGTCATCTGCTTGGCCATTGCTGGAGGACCAGAGGCCTGACTACACCAACTCTCTTGTACTCTTAAAATACAAAGCAACTGTATTGAAAAAATCCTCACAAAAGATTCTAACCCTACTTGTTGAATGAAAGGTAGAGTGTTTAGTGTCTGTAGAACTTGTAGGATTTTAAAAATTCAGTTCATCTATAGCACCTTTGGTAAGGCTTTGTATTATAAACTTGTAAAAGTGAAATGTGCTTGAGTCTTTCCTTCATATCACCTTCTGCCACAATTCATCTTACAGTGACTGGTTTGAGCTTTGAGAAGCATGCAGTTTGGAAGGCATGTGCTTTTGGAAGAAGGACGGCAGAGGCAAGCTGAGGGCTGCTCAGTTGGATGTCCTTTCATGTATCAGCCACATTATCTCTCCTTCTGTGCCTCTCTTTGGTTACTCCCAAAGTTCTGAACTTGAGTAACTAATGTTTCAACATACGTTGTGTTAAAGCGAGGAAACCTTTACATGAAGTTGGTATGAATTATTCTAATTTATTTATTTTAAAGCATCTGCATGCTGTCTTTTTATCCAAATAGGATCCCCAAGATGGCGAGATTCAAGATGAATTAGGTACAAAATGGTGCTTGTTGCTAGGTTTTTGGTATCTGGGGAAGGGATTGTCTCTGGTAGTTATTAAGTGGCTTACTAAACTTGTTCTATTCCCCTTAGTTGTTTACTTGCTATTGAAAGCTTTTCAGGAAACATGGGGAAAAGTCCAGCTGGATTTAGGCCATAGCCTTTCTCCAAATTAGGAGGCCAAAACAGCTTTTTAGTTCAGATCATACTCTTTATTCATTGTTTATCAGTGAGAAGATTCTCCCAATTTAATTAATGGTGTATTTTCATCTGCTTTTCTGATCATGAGATTCCTCATTTTGTCTGATACCTTTTGTTTACTTTCCTCTCCCATTTGTGCAGGCTGCTTACGAGAGTCCCAAAGCTAGGGCTGCTGTTACTCTGCACAAATGGTCAGTGTATGAGGAAGATGGAGAGCTCTTTTGTTGTTGTAATTGCTGCCACTTCTGTGGGACCAAGCAAACATTTTTAAAAGTCCATATACTATTAAAATCCTTCTGAGAGATCTTGTGAATGCTTTGAGTTATAATTAGAGACGGGCACGATCCAAAAAAAAATACCGATTAAGCCGTTTGTGGATCCGGGCTGCTGCCGAACCCAGGCCACCGATTCTAACCGATCAAGTCCCATTTCTGATCCGGAATGGGGAAGGCCAAAGCGGGAGGGCGCCCCGCTGTTTCCAGCAATATCGGAATGGTGGTTGGTGGCAGCAGCCAACAGGCCCGGCGGGCAGGGGGAGGCGGCGATGAGCCGCCTCCCTTCAGGGAGGGAGGGGACATTCACACACACACACACACTTAGAGTGCGGGGGAGGTTTTAACCCGGCAATGAGCCGCCTCCCCTCAGGAAGGGGACATTCCCAGGGCCGGATCTACGGTTGCCAGCACCCAGGGCAACCGTAGTCAGGCTCTTGCGTGCGCATGCTCCTGGGTCGCCCCCCCCCTCCCGCCTATGCAGCAAGCTGGCTGTCCCGGTGCTCTGCGGAGCTGGCGGCAGTGCGAGTGGCTCGGCGGCTGCCGCGCCATTCACCTGCCCCGCAAGACAAGGGGTGGCCGGCAAACAGCGCATGTGGCCTCCCAGCCTCCCACGCTGCCTTTTGCCTTTCCTTCGTGCCCATGGCTTCAGAACACCCCCTTCCCCCTCCCTCCCCTGGGTTGCTGCTCCGTGGTTGGAAGGAAGCCTGCTAATCAAGGAAAGCTGGGCTTCCATTCGTGTTTCGAGGGTGACAGAAGGAGGGCAAACACAGCTCATTCCCCTGGCTCCGTTGCCCCGGGAATAAATTACTGGTGCCAGAGTGTCTGCAATTCCGAACAGAAACTGATACATCCGATCAAGTCCCGAACAAGCAAACCCCTGACTGCTGGATCGGTTGCCGTGGACGGAACCGATTAGCCAAGTCACGATGGCACAAACGCCAAAATCGTGTGTGTGTGTGTGTGTGTGAAATTGTAATTCAGATCGTGCCCATGTCTAGTTATAATGTAGTCTGCTTTCTGGCAACCTAATATTCTCTTGCCTCAATCATAAAGCAAAATGCTTCCCCCATTTAAGCAGAATATAACACAAGGAAAAAGTTCATTGGCTTATTTGAACATCTTTTATGAAGTAAACCCACCCTCAGCAAGTGGGTATAGCAAAGACTTCAGTCTCAGAAATAACGTCCTGGAGAGGTCATAGATCCAGACAAGTTAGCCGTGTTAGTCTGTAGCAGCAAAATAGCAAAGAGTCCAGTAGCACCTTTAAGACTAACCAACTTTACTGTAGCATAAGCTTTTGAGAACCACAGTTCTCTTCGTCAGATGAATCTGACAAAAAGAACTGTGGTTCTCGAAAGCTCATGCTACAGTAAAGTTGGTTAGTCTTTTTTGTTTATTAATTTTTTATATAACAATAAACTATTAAACTATATACAATCATGAATTTGCAGTCATACAAGAAGTTAATACTAAAATCCGTTAATGAATACATACATCAAAATAAACACATAACATGTCATAATAAGTAACAATTGAATGCATGTTAAAGCAGTTTAGAGGGTTAGTTGGTTAGTCTTAAAGGTGCTACTTGACTCTCTGCTATTTTGCTTCTGGAGAGGGAAGGTCAGGTTCTGTTAGGGGTGCATTAGAGGTGATTACAGAAAGGTGAAAATAACAAGAATGTATTGTTACCTGGAGATTATCTAACTTTAGGATTTTTTTCTTGTCACTTCTCTAGTGCCTCTTATTGTGTGTTGTATCACTGGAACAAACAGAATGGAGATCAGTTGCCTTTTACCTAATTGTGGTGGGGACTGAAATGATATTTTTGGTGTAGTGACTACTTGTCACTTCATGGTGAGTTTTATTGTAACCTGCTGGACGTCTCAATTGTAAGACAGCAAGGCCAGCATTACTATTTTCCCCAGACAGAGTGCAACTGCAGGATAATCATAAAGCATGCCTCAATCTTATCGCAGGCTGCTATAGCTCATTGGGCTTGCTGCACATTTGCCTGGGGCCACTTTATAAGAATTGATCACAGATCAGTTGGGAATCTAAATCCCATTTATGAGTAGTAAAGGCCCTCGCTGTCGGCTAGGAGCTGAGCAGTTAAGCAGTCAGTGGGTGTGACTTCTCCCTGGCTGGCTAAAGCAGGAGACAAAAATAGCATCAGTGTTCAGTATCAAAAGTAATCTCAATAAAGCTTGTGGGATGCAAATCAGCCCTGTGCAGGAGCAGGCTACTTGAAGATTGCAGTCTGCCCACTAGTTTATTTACAGATCCCCTACAATTTGTACATTATTCCACCATTTACACATGATAATCTCATAATTTCCTGCATCATTGGCACAGGATGACATTTTAAACTTTGCAAGATGGCAATTTTTGTAAGTGAATAGAGTACATCATAAGACTGCATAGAGATGGATCAATATGGAGTTTCTTATATATTGCTATGATGTGGTATTTTCCAAATCTTACCACATTCTGCAGGGAGGACATAAAGCTTTTATATATTGCAGTCTGACCACAGAGGTAAGAAAAAGATACTGCTGCATCAGACTAGACTCAAGAGCTAGTGATATTGAGGAAACACTAACAGCAGCGGACCTTCTGTGGTCAGGTGTGTGGGGAGTGCAGGGCAGGGGCACTGCAATGAAGTAAGGCAATGAAATTTTAGCTGGTGGGTGGCTTCTCTTATACAAGCTATTTATATCCTACCTTTCTTCCCAAAGCAGCTTAAAACATTCTTTCCCCTCTGTTTTATCGTAACATTGTTGTGAGGTTGACTGGGCTGCCAGAACAACTGGTCCAAGGTCACCCAGCAAGCTTCCATGCTGAATGGGAATTTGAATCTGGGTCTCCCAGATCCTAATCTGAAATGAAGCACTCCTCTAGCTTTTTAACTGTAGTCACACGGGAAATCAAGCATCCAGCATATCACTGACCCTGAATAAATGCAACATAATGGGATAAAACATATAAACCAGAAAGGAATGCTTGATCAGTGAATGTCTTACAGCTATCACATCAGCTCTACTTCAAGGAAGACAAGAGGCTAATAGTCAACACAGTAGTTTTTCTATTTTATTACTCATTTTAGCATTGCAGAATGTTAGTACAGAAATAGACATCTAAAAATCTGTTTCTTTGACCCGATGTATGAAAATGAATGCGGTCCTCCCAGTAAGCCACACAAAGACCTTCCAGAAAATCACAATGATATTGGATGTTGCCAGGATGTTGCTACAGGAATCTGCGAACCCCAAAATAATTTGTAGGTAGTATAAAACAAGGATAGCCAGGATTTGTACATACAAGTTTGCAGGATGAGGGTGGTGATAATTCAAGGGGGAAATGGCCCAGAGTCTTTGAACATGTCAGTAGTTCTGGCATGGTGACTTCAGAATTCAATCTGTTTAGGGGAGGGAAATCGGCTTTTGACAAGGGAGTTCTGTATTGTATTAGCTTTGAGAGCAAAAGAATTTGGTTTATAAAAGTTAGAGACTTTTATCTTATAAAAGATAGAGACAAAAACTGCAAGTGATTTTTCAGGCATGAACAAATGGAACCTTTTGAGCAACCTGCTGTGTTGCTGAGAGTAGCTCTGGCCTCTAGATGGCATGTCTCTGATACTTGGAACTTTCAAAAGGAAGAAGGTGCCAGGAATTCTTTGAAATAGTTTTTGTGAGGAATATTATATACAGCTCAAGAAGTGTTGTTGCACCCAGGCTAAAATTATGGAGTACATGCTGGGACAGCACAATGTATCATTCATGAAACTTGATAAAAAATACGTTTTGCATGCTATTTTCTTTAACAATCATTTGGCCTACTGTCTTTTCCGATTTGTACTTGCAGTTTGAAATAAGATATAGTAGGAGGGGTTGACAGTGGGGTGTTTGGAGCCACTTAAGGGATGAATCATATTGGTAGGAAATCTAAAACTGAATATGTGAGCATTCGAGAATCACAGCTCTCTTCGTCAGATGCATGGAGGGCAAGAAGAAACTGGTCAGATATATACCTGGAGAGGGGAGGGAGGAGTAGATGCAAACAGTAGCTTCTGATATGGAGATCAGTTTGCTTCTGTTAAGGAAGTCAGTTACTTCTGATAATGAGATAACCATTCATAGTCTCTATTCAATCCCAGCCTGACTGAGTCAAATTTACATATGAATTCCAATTCAGCAGCTTCCTGTTGGATTTTGTTTTTGAAAGGTTTCTTCGATCCCAGCCTGACTCAGTCAGGCTGGGATTGAATAGAGACTATGAATGGTTATCTCATTATCAGAAGTAACTGACTTCCTTAACAGAAGCAAACTGATCTCCATATCAGAAGCTACTGTTTGCATCTACTCCTCCCTCCCCTCTCCACCTATATATCTGACCAGTTTCTTCTTGCCCTCCATGCATCTGACGAAGAGAGCTGTGATTCTCGAAAGCTTATGCTACAATAAAGTTGGTTAGTCTTAAAGGTGCTACTGGACTCTTTTTGATTTTGCTACTACAGACTAACACGGCTAACTCCTCTGCATCTATGTGAGCTTTGTGCTTCTAGGAAACTTGGGTGAAAATGGTGAGTTGCTTGAACATAATGGTTGTTTCCATGATCTACAGAGGAGGTACTGTGTTCTATCCAGTATTGCCAGATCAGAATTCAGAATAACCATACCCAAACAATGCTTTTCAACATTTTTATAAATGGCCTGGATGAGGTGTGAAGGGAATCCTCATTAAAGCTTCAGATAATATCAAACTGGGAGTAGTAGTAAATGCCCTTGAAGATATAGAATTCAATGGGATCTGAACACACTGGAAAAGTGGGCAGATTTGACTAAAATTCAAAACATGGAAAAGTGCCAGATTCTCTATCTGGGTAACAAAAATGTAAAGGGATGATAAGGGATACACTGGATACCGAATGAGGGCAATGTGTGTGAACAAGATCTTGGGATATGGGTGGATGGGAAGCTAAATATGAGCAGTCAGTGTGCTGCTGCAGCAAAAAAAGCGAACACAATCTTGGGGTGTATCAACAAAGGCATAGCATCTAAATCACAGGATGTCATTGTCCCACTATATACTGCCTCAGTCAGGTCCCACCTGGAGTATTGTGTGCAGTTCTGGAGGCCTAATTTCAAAAAAGGTGGACAAATTGGAACAGGTGCAGAGGAGAGCAACCAGGATGATCAGGGGCCTGGAGACCAAGCCCTACAAGGAAAGACTGAGGAATGTTCATTTTGGAGAAGAGGACGTTGAGGGGAGACATGATTGCTCTCTAAATATTTAAAAGGCTGTCACTTAGAGGGGGCAAGGGAGCTGTTCCTGTTGGCAGAAACAATGGGTTTAAACTACAGGAGGGAAGGTACCGGCTGGACAGTAGAAAAAAACTTCTTTACATTCAGAGTCAACTGACAGTGGAATCAGCTGCCTGGGGATGTGGTGGGTTTCCTATCATTGGATGAATGCTTGTTGCTGTTCCTGCATTGAACAAGGGGTTGGACTAGATGGTCATTAAGACCCCTGCCAACTCTAATCAGCCAAGCCTCCAATGTTTGGAGTTGTTCTGAATTCTGGTGGGAGTGGTTAGGGCGGAAAAGATATTTCACCCTTAACATTCTTCTTTCATATTAACAGTAGACCCAGAAATATTTGTTATCTCTCTCATCTAACCTAAAGGAGTGCAAGATTCCCCTTTTCTGCTCTTTAAAAGAGAAAGCTTATTTTCACTTCCTCAGTAGCTCATCCAGAAGGAAGTAGCTTGAAATCCACCTGCTCAAACTGAGAAACGGGAGACAGTTCCTTCTTCAGCACTCTGATATTAAAGGGTGTGTGTGTGTGTGTGTGCTAATTCTACTAGAATTATTTTTTTGTAAGGGCAGCCACCATTTTTGCAACATTATCACCGATTTCTCTCCCTGTTATATGTTGATGACTTCACTAAGAATTGCTGCTGTGCTGCCCAAGTTACTGCTGCACTAAGCAGCCCTCGGTCAATATGTCTGATTCTGAACAACGGCCCCACAGTGTGGATCAAAATATGGCCTTATTGTGCAGAGTTACAGATGGGAGAGGTCTCTAAACCCTGGGTGGCCATGGCAAGAGGTTTAGAGTGGGGGAACAGCAACCAGAAGGGGAGAAAAAGTGATGATGGGAAGGAAATGATAGGAAGGAGAAGTGAACAAGAAGAGAGAAGATCGGGCCTGTGGGTATGGGATATCCCCTCCCCCATGAGTCCTCACAGGTCCCCTCTTTAGCAGGCAAGAGTGCAAAAGGTCTTGTGCCTCTCATATACATGGGACTCTTGGTTCTTGCACATATATGGTCATGCATATAAATAGAGTGGCATAAATTATGGGATCAAGCAATAGAAGACTGTGCAGGTGTCACCTCAAACTCAGTGCTTGGGAGGTAGGTGTGGTTCTCTTTAGCACAAATGGGCCTCTGGGGATAGTAAGACTTCATCCCCAGATATGAGAGACTTTTTTGTCTATGTTGAATGTAAAAGAAAGAAGAAGAGCTTTGAGCTGGTACTGGATAGAATTTGTTTTTAATCGACAGAATAAAAACCAAGTCATGTTTTAACTGGAAATGTTCAGGAAACTTGATAAGCTTTTAATAGACTGTCAGGGGATTACTGTTGAAGAGAGCTCAGGGATAGTAGCTTTAAGAATTCCATCTACCATCACCCCTCCTGTTTTTAGTCAGCATGCATGAATGACCACCTTCTCTTTTGTGTTAATAAACGTATCTTGCAGTGATCAAAGGTAGTTTGAAAGGATTGAGCCTTACTAGCCGACAGTGACGAGTGAGTCATGAGAGGCAGTTGCTGCCATTGGCCATGAACACCACACTGTGCTGTGTGTGACATACAGTAGAGTGGTTCAACAAGACAGTCTGAGGTCTAGGATTACTGAATTGGCAGAGAGTTTTCTATAAGGTGTTGTCTGCGCTGTGCTTCTTTCCTCCAACAGATGCTGGCTGGAAAGGAGGCTGGGCTCAATCTCCACAGTCTGCGTTGTGTTGGATGACTTCCCCCCCTCCTGTCCCAAACTGGTATGATGATGCTATAAATATTCATTCCCAGATTAGCTTGCCAGAACTCAGAAGGTTGGGCATGTGCCAGCTGAAGGGGCCCCAGGGAGACACATCCACCCTGTGTTTGCTGTCAGCCAGGCTCAGTTGGTGGTCTAGCATCCTGCCTGTTGGACACAACCACTCCGTTGGTGGTTTGGCCTCCTCAGTGGAACGCAGACAGGATAGACTTGCTTCTCTAGTAGCAGTTTGTAGAGTAGCAATATTTCTACAAGCTGTAAACAGATGAATGTGAAGGACAGAGGAGCCTGGAGTCGAGGGGGCCCCACTTTCAGGGATGTTCCTCATACAGGTTGGTTTATATGGAAAGAGCCCCCCCCCAATTAAAACAGCCATGAAGAATTAAATCTATAGATCACTTGAACTCCATTGGTTTGCAAAGCATCATACCTTGGGAACAGCATTTACATTAGGACTCTGGGAGCAGATCACTTTCACGCTATAGGCTCACTGCTCATTTGAAATTCCCTACAGTGTTTAAGGATCCTTAAAAAAATCTGCTCGAGTTATGCTCTCATAATTCAAGCAATGATGAAGATAGTAGGAGCTGGATAGGGTAACAGATTATCATGTCATGGCTAAAGGGCATCTTTATAGTTCCCAAGCGTTCAGGATGAAGGGAAATTCTGCAAGCTCCCTAGCACTAAGAGCATCAAGATGGGCAGAGCTCTCAGGAAGATTTGGAACTATGTGAAGTTTGTGCTACAGAAAGGGATGGGCACCAAAGATGGATGGATCTGATGTGGGTCTGCCTATAGAAGAAGGATTTTGCATGAAGTAGGAGTGTGAAACTGAAGAGGTTTGTGGTGCTGTGAGCAGGGCTCTCAATGAGTGGGGACTCAGTGGGGTTCTGCGCCATAGAAGAAGGGGTAATGCATAGAACAAGGATAGGAGAACATGAATTTGACAGCAAACTTCATCTCTTTGTTCTTCTTCTCCCAGCGGTAAATAGCCAAGACCAGAAGTCTCCCACCCACCTTACGACCCATCACCAGAAAGCTGCCACTGAGGTCATCAAGTTGGGGACAGGGGCAAGCTCCTGCATTCTTCATATGTAGCACCAATTTCTTGGTGTCCTTGCGCTTCAGTGGCCCCACTTTAAGTAGTTTTTTCTTCTTCTGAGCAGCCACCAAGCGCCTCTCCCCATTTTCTTTCTTGATCTCCTTGATGCGCATCTTCACCACTGTGCAGAAGAAAGGATAATGGGTTAAGTTATATGTTTACAGATTCTGCGTGTGTGTGTGTGTGGGAGAATCAACAAGATGGGTTTGTAAGTGCAGGGAGTGGACTTTGTGTAAGAAAGGAGGAAGAATTTTGTCAGTTCAAGTAGGGTACCTGTAGGGACTTGTAGGGGCATCTCACCCTCCCTATTTCCTCTTTCTCTGAAAGCCCCCATAGCCTCTCCCCTTTTCTTGCTTTCTTGTCTACTTTTCTACCCACCAGCCAGCCCATCTTATCTGTCCCTGTCTTCACCTTCTTCTCTCCCCCTGGCAGCCTCTTCCTGGAAAAACTCAGCTTGGTTTTAGTCGCTGCACAGTACTGGCTGCCAGCCAAGTTGTGCAGTTGGGGGCATCTTACTTTCCCTTGTATCCCTCTTCCCACACAATTTACTTTCTTCCTTGTCCTAGCAACTCTCACATCCTCACCTTTTTATACTTTCTTTTCTCCTTTCTACCCACCAACCAACCTACCTTTTTTCTGCACATTGTCTTTGGCTATCTTTATTATTTATTTACTTCATTTATACCCCACTTTTCTCCACAATGGGAACCCAAAGCAGCTTACATCATTTTCCTCCCCTCAGTTTTATCCTCACAACAACCCTGTGCACTTCTATGGCACTGTGGTGATTTGAACCTGGGACTCCCAGATCCTAGTCTGAAACTCTAACCACTGCACCACACTGGCTTTTGTGAATTGGCTTCTGTTGAATTGTAGCAAGCGGCCAGTCCTTGCTGAGTCATGCAGTTCGCATGGCAATGCCAAATCAGTCGTGGAAAGGGGCACGCCCCTATGCCTTTGTTGACAGAAGCCAAGTTTTGAAGGCTGGCTATACTATGTGGTTGCCTAGCAATGGTCACTGAGGGCATCCATTGCTTACAGCTAAAGGCACTGTTTGTATTATTTTGGGTGTTTTTAACACCCCAGTGTATTTTTTTTAAAGATTTAAGATTGAAGTGGGTTGGCGGACTTGCAGCAGATCATATATAGAACTGTGCAATGTGAACTGATCCTCAAACTCTCATTAGTCTCGCAAAGATGGAAAACTTTGTCTGATCTTGGAAGACCGGAAAATAAGATATTCCATTTTGGAGCAATGTATCAGATGTTGTAGCACACAGCATTTTAAAGATTGACTGTACCTCTGCCTCCAAATAGATTTTCCCAGTTCCCTGATTTGACCTTATCTGATTCCTCTCACAGCTGGATTTTCTAAAAGTAAATTAACTTTTTTAGGAAGACATAAATGTAGTTAAATAATTACAGAACTAAATAACTGGAGTTATTTAACTGGGTCTGATTCTCCTGCAATGCCCACTGGTGCATTGAAAGAAGGCTTTCCCATCATTTTGCTATTCCAGGCATGTGGGAGGAGTGGGTGGGTGCTGATACCTAGAAGGTGAAACGTTTGAGCAAGAGGGTCAAATCCCCTGCTATCATTCCCTCTCATTTTGACTAGGACGATCATTCTAAGTACCAAACTGACCACATATTGTGCTGACTGCTGCTTAAAGAAAGGTGTTCCCCTTGAAAACTCAGCCATATCGACTGTTGTAGGGAATGAAATTGCAGCACATTCCCTAGAGTGGTTTAGTGGCGTACCAGTCTCAGGTGACCCAACCAGACAAATTCCTTGTGGTTTTAGATGAACAACTCACCAAAATCACTGGAACACATCTGCTCCATTATGCCATCAGCTTTGTGCTCCATCTCACATTGGGTGCAGATCTTGGACACTGTCAGTTGGAAAAACAGTGAGTGAGTGTCCACCAGATAACTGGGATACCTTTTAGCCATCCCTGCCTGTGTACTTTAAGGAAGCTCCTGGCCTTTTTATATTCAGTGGCAGCCTGTTCCTAATGCTAATAACTGTTCTTTACCCCAGTTTGTCTGCATCATCATGAAAGACCAGTGATGAGTCATGAAATATGCTGAATGAATAGGTTTGGGAGCGTGTCTCATTCAGAAAGGATGCCAGTAATCCTTAATGGAAAGGCTTTTGAATAAAATTAGGTTTTATGGAAACGTTTATTTCTCATGGAACTGATGCTTAAACCACACGAACACTTCTCCAATTATGCAGATCTTTATCCTTGCACCCATTAACATTTTTCTATTTAATTTTCCAGTCTCTTTGGTTAAAAGTGATGCATGTTAAAGGTGGTGTTAGACTGCGAGGGGGCAAGAATATTAAGGTGCATTGTGCTTCTTTCTAGTTTGAAAGCAACATGACAGTGAAGGACCTGCACAGACAGAATCTAATACAAGGCAGAACATTTATCTTGGCTGACTTCAGGGAATAGCATCACATGTAGGCTTAACTAGCACAAGGGTAAGGCTGGAGCTGTTATGGATAAAAAGGGAGGAAGAGCCTTCCCCTGCAGCTTTATCTATGTATTCTGGGATTAGCTAGGACAATCCAGGTTGATTAAGTGGTCCTTCGGAAGCTTTAGAGCTTCAGATGGGCATATATCTTGACTTAAAGTGGATTGCAACAAAAGTATCATCATGGTTGTCTCTGGTGGAGATATAGAGATGAAGTGAGTAGGAATAAAACAAAGATGGAAATCCAAGATGGGAGGCAGGTACAAGATAAGACAGAGTTCCTTAATTGATAATAATTGTGAACCAAAGGACATTTCTGCAGGTCTCTTCCCCTTCACCATTTTGTTATCCAAGGGAGAGGAGGAAAAAGTCATTGTGTACGGAATTTTAAATTAGTTGCATCTGCAGGTTTGGGTCAAGGGTGGTTCCTGGATTTGAAGTGGATGAAGATTATTGCAGGAGAGGACTACTGCTTTAACCTCTTAAACCCCCTTGGTACCTTACCTTATGCCCCGCCCATGGCCATCTGCTCCACAGGTGAGCATGCAGAAATCCTTACCTGGAATTGTGTGTCTGCAAGTGGTAACTCGAGAGGAAATGGATTGGGTCACTAATCCAACATTGGTGTTAGTGAGGAATAGACCAGAGCATCTTTAACCCCTCTTAAATACATGGTCAAGGAAATGCAGTTAGAATAAACAAGCAGAAACCTGCATGGACTTGCAGGTTGCATCTCATTTCTCCCTCCCCTACTGGTTCCTCTTTCCCTTCCCTGAAAGCCCCCATAGCCTCTCCCCTTTTTTCTGCCTCTGCTCCCCTCAATCTTCTGTTTCCCCTCCTGCCCTACCACTGGCCACCTCTGCCTGGGAAAACTAGGATTCAATTGCGTGGTGCTGGTTGCCCAGCCAGCCCCGTGGCACAGTGAAGAACCTACGAGGACTTGCAAAGGGCACCTCATTTCCCCCTGTATCACTTTCCCCACACTCTTTCCTCTTTCCCTCCTCCTTGCAACCCCCATATTCTCATTCTTCTCTGTTTTCACTCTTTATTTGTCCCCCTCCTTCAGCTATATTTGATACTTAGTTTACTGCATTTATACCCCTCCATTCTTCACAATCAAGACCCAAAACAGTTTACGTCCTTCTCCGCTCCTCCATTTTATCCTCAGAACAGCCCTGTAAGCAGGGGCAGACTGGGAGTGAAAAACCCTGGAAAAGGGCCCTCCTCTAGCCTACTCTGGCTCTGCCTCTCCAGGGGAGGTCTGCCTGACCTCACCCTCCCTCCCAAAAGGGCGGCGGGGGGGGGGGCAGCCTGACTAATCAGTTGGTCCTCTTGGCCTGGCCTGGCATGAGGGCTTGAGTGAGTGGGGTGCCACTTCTCTGGTTGTGTGGCTTGGACAAGCTGGGAGCTGCCTCCCTCACTTTCCATGGGCCAGCATGGGCTGGGTGTAACAGCCACGGAGGGCATCCATTTCTTAAAGCTCCAGGTGATCTTTTATCCATTTAGGTTTTTTTTAACCCCCCCCCCCATGCATTGTTCTTTCTTTTCTTTTTTTAGATTCCCAATTTTTATGCAAACTTGGGGTGCTTTTCAAGAGTGTAGAAAGTTAAGTCTTGTTTGTTCATGGATTCTGCCTCCAGATTTAAGTATCCTCTGGTTTGGCTGGGTTGAGAATTAGATAAATGGATGATGGTGATGCCAGCTGTTCCCAAGGAACTTGGAACAAATCAAAGGGATGACAAAGGGATTGCAGTCACTGTGCAGAATGGGTTAGTGAGGGGGGGGTCCTCTGCAAGGATCTGCCAAGTTTTCAGTTGATGGGGAATAATCCATCTACCTCAAGCTAATTTGCCTTTTTGGCACTTCATATTTCTTTTACAGAGGCTCCCATCCCACAGCCCTGGGACTGAGGTGCCAGGACTTTCCTGTAAATCATACTTTAGGGTTATACATCAGAGCAATTTTTGGACTGATTATGATACTGGAAATGGAGGCTGGTTGGAAACAGATAGTGAGTTTAAAGCTTGTTAGACTTTCAGTCTACATTTACTGGTATTATCTGTGCTGCTGGTGATTCCCTTTTTAAATGAACAGATTCACACACACACAGACCTCAGGGGCTCATTCCCCAATGCCTTACTGTTTGGAAAGTGAATTAATATATCTCTGCTGACGTTGTTAAAGAGTTCAAGACTAGAGGAGCTTTTATAGAAAATGGTGCTCAGGCCCAGAATGGAATTCTTCAGTGCATGACTAAGAACAACTGCACATAACAAGGCCCCCAGAGACTATAGTGAAGGGATTGTGAGCGTACTAATTCATTATCACGAGAGGAGGAGCACTGAAGGTCAGGAGTTCTGGCTTCTCTTTCAGACTTTGCCAGTGTGCCCAGCATCTCTCTGAGCTTCCTTTAGTTCTCTGGTAGGTTGAATGCTGCCTCCTACTGCTCGCTATGGCAAAAAATTGCTAACGACTTTAAAGTGCTGTGACAAACTGTAACTGTCTGTTTAACCCACATGCTACAGGCACTTATTCCACTAACAGCCATTACTTTTAACCCTGTAGCTTGTCTCTGATATCCAAAACTAGTTTCTTAGCTGTGGTCTCAGCTTTGGAGGTTAGAACATGTCTTACAGTCCTGAAGGCTGCATACCTGATTGGCAGAGCAGGCACTGAGACCTGGGCTGTTTCCAGATGGCTCACCTGAAGCCGCTCCATGCTGCAATGTTGTGCATCGTACCAGGGAAAACGCGAAAAATTGTGGTTTCTCGCGCGAGTTTTGTGTGACGCCGTGCAAAACTCGCGCTTGAAAACGTGATATTTCGCGTTTCCCCCAGCACGATCCACAACATTGCGGCATGGAGCGGCTTCAGGTAAGCCATCTGGAAATGGCCCTGGGCTGGGGGCGGGGGGGGGGCAGAAGGCAATGCCTGCAAGAGACCAGAAACTGGAGAAATGCGCAGAGGAGCAATTCTGCTGATATGGGGTGCCACTGCCTATGTAAAACCACAGGGATGGGCATCTATTGGAGACAGCATGCTAGGCAAAGGAAATTGTCCAACAGCAAATAATGGAGCAGCATACACGTAGCCAGAAAAAACAGATCAAACTGTACAAGTAGCGTAATAAACCATTTCACTATGCTGAAAAGTGGGAAACTCTGAAAAAGGTGGGTGGGGGGATAATAGTGTGAATATTGCAAGACTGAGGTTTGAATACAATGGCTCACTATAAATCTCAATACAAATTGCCTGATATCGACATATCTCAACAGAACTGGGAAGCTACTTGCTATAATATTCGGAATTGGATCAGATAAGCAACAAACATGGGATAAAACTCCAAGCTTGAAGCCCCCCCCCCCGCTGTTTTTTGTGTGGCCTAACCTCACACCACCCAGTTTGCTACTAAAGAGTCTGAACTATGTCCTGGATATCCTGGAAAGCTCTTCTGCATTTTGCAATGTGAGTAAAGTTGCTGAGTATTTACCTGAATAAGCCAGGAGGTACAAGAATATTAGCATAGTCTGAACAGTGCATGAGATTCTAGCTGCGGGAGCCAAGGTCTTGTAGGAAGTGTATGTGTAGGTTACCAAAGGCCATAGGAATGGTTTGATCTAGGAACAGTCTCTACCCCAGGCGTACCCTCTTCCCTCCCCATGTTGTTACCTGGTGGCTGAGTAGCCTGGCTGTTTCCAAACTGTACAGTGATGCACAGGTCGTTGTCAAAGGGGAATTTGTTGCAGCTGAGCATGTCAGGCCAGGGGAAGCCATAGGATTCCATGACAGGTGCGCACGAGTCACGCACTACCTCACAGAGAGAGCGGCATGGATAGATGGGCCGGTCCAGGCAGACAGGTGCAAAGAGAGAGCACAGGAACACTTGTGTGTCTGAATGGCACCTCTTGGCCAGCAAAGGCACCCAGCTGCTGGCTTGCTGCTTGACCTCAGGCATAGATTCATGATCTAGCAGGTTGGGTAGGCGCATGCGCTTGTAGCCCACAGTGTGGCAGAGCTGCAGGTCAGCTGGGATGTCCACACACTGCGGTTGTTTGGTGTAGAAGCGTCCATGCTGGAAGTTGTCTGACTGCCAGCTGTAGTAGTCATACTCCTGACTTGTGGCCAGTGCCCAGTCCAGCATCAGAACTAGTAGCACTGTGCCCATGGCATTCCACTGGCAGGATGACATCATGGCTCACAGACACCTCCCCTCAATTCTTCACCAGAAGGCACGTGGGACTAGGTTGCCCCTAGATGTCGATGGGAGCCAAGTTGTGTGATCAGCGCCCTGATCCTCCCCAAGCCAAGTAGCCACCACTTCCCTCTCAGAACCAGTCTGTCTGTTTCTATGAAAGCAAATCTGTTCTCCTCAAGGCTACGTGTTAGTAACCGGCCCTATCAGTGGGACGGAATGAGCAGCAGCTAGGCTGTCAAAGTCTCTGCTCTGAGCTGTTTAGTACCACCCCTTCTAGGCTTTCAAAGCAGCCCCTTGAGGGGAGACAGCAGCCAATCTTCATCAGGCACACTCCCCCTTCCCAAGGATGACTTGGGAGCCAGCCATGAGTTTGTCCCCCCCTCCTACTCTGGGCCATTCCTCCAGTCTTCTCATTCCTCCTTCCCCCTCCTACATTTCTGTTATTTTCCCTTCTACTCTCTGCTTATTTTTCCGGATACCTTCTTGTGTTACTTTACTGGCTTTCCCCTATCTCCTGCACACAGACGTGCACTTAGCAGGTACCAGAAGACATGTCATGGAATGCTTTGGACCACAGATTTGGACAGCAGATTTCAGAAAGGGAAGCAGGAAAACTGCACAGGCTCCATCACTGGAGTGCCATTAAAATGAATTCCATTCCACAGCAAGATGTGTGTTTGATTTTAATTTGGGAGCAGGGAGGCTTCAGGTATCAAAATGTTTATGGGCGGGAGAAGAACGTATTTGCAAAACCTGTCAACTTAATTCAATGGATTCTCCGATGTGTAGTGAATGTCTAACTCACTAGTTAAATATTGAAATAATCATCTATGGCTTCTCAATTTATGATACACAGATTACAAATGAATGGTGGCACAGGGGCAACAATCATTTTTTGAAATATTGCTTGAGTTGGACAAATGCCAGAAAAAGGATTTTGGGCTTGCAGAGGCACAGTTGTTTCCATCTGAGCTCCTTTTGTGAATGTTTCAACTCATAGTACAATTACATTCTGGGTTCTGATGAGGTGATTTTGGAGTAGACATAGAAAGTACTCATTGTAGAAGGATGATAGCAGCAGGTTAAGATCTGGATCTTTTGAGGGATCCATTGGACTATATGGAGAAAGATGAGGCTTGGTAAAGTTGGTAGTGGGGTACAGAAATGGAGAGCTTTGGCCTGCAACACACACATGAGATTATGCTAGAGAAAATATGTCCCAGCCTAGATCTAGGGGTCTAGAAAGGGCTGGGTCCAATATGCAGGCCAGGGCAAGCAGCCTCTTCCAGCTAAGACGATTAGACAGACACACCCCTTTTTACTTGGATAAGAGGAAATGAGCTTAGATGGGAACCAGAACCTGAGAAGTGACAACAGGAAGTTGAAAGGGCTATGACAGAAAGGGCAACACAGTGTCTGGTAGATGTTCGAAATTTAAGGATCAGTGAGTGTTGAGGTCACAACATGGCAAGAAGAGAGGGAATGGGAGTAGGGTGAAGGACTGAGTTTAATATGAAAATGTGTCCAAAATCAGTGGTTCCACACTGGTAGTATGAAATTGAGTATTGGATTACTGGAAACTGCCCAGGGGTGTGTAGTGGATGTTCTGGACAATGTGCCCCATCCAAGGAATGGTCTACATTGAGAGTTTATTCTTGCTGAAGGGTACTTAGGAGAGGTCCAGGATTCGGTAGCTGGGCTGACCACCCCACAGCCTAACATACTCCTTGGTCTCAGGGACAGTATTGAGGTTCATTAGACTTGTGGTCTTGAGTGACTTCCATATGCACACACAAGCCCCTTCATCAAGTGTGGCAAAGAATCTTATGGTGACCGTGACTGAAGGGCTTCTGCCCTCATGTTTTCCTGTGCTTAAACATATCCTTTTAAAACATCCTGCGAATCTACTTAAAATGGTGTGTGGGATATTACATGCAGACATGGCTGTAACTGGTGGGCTAGAACTCTTGATGGATCACTGGGGCAATTTTGCTGGTGGAGCTCTCATAGACCCAGCCAAATATGCCCTATCAAACATCCCAATGACTGCAATGCCAGATATTCTGGGGCAGTAGGAAAGAGCAAGAGTCCATTAGCACCTGTAAGGCTAATAAAATTTGTGGTAGGGTAGTCACAGCTCACTTCTTCAGATACCAGATACTGAAGAAGTGAGCTGTGACTCACAAAACCTCATACTCTACCACAAATTTTGTTAGTCTTATTGGTGCTACTGGACTCTTTCTCTTTCCTACTGCTACAGACAGACTAACATGGCTACCCATCTCCATATAGATATTCTGGGCCAAGTAACGTTTCCATGCCATGTTCTAGTTCATCAGCAGCTGAAGTTTATTATAGAATAGAGATAAACATGGCACCTACCTACCTGCTGTTAAATGCACAGGAGCAAGGGATGGAAAAAGGAAGTGGCCATCATAAAACATGTTTAGATTACAGGAACACTAAACATTCACACAGTACACATTCAAAAAGACCAGCAGATATTTTATATTGCACAAATGAGTCCTAACCTCTTTTCAAACCTAAAAACAGTAGCCACAATTCAACCCAAGGTTAGATATGCTTAAATAGACTTACAGAGATTAAGGGGTTTAACTCTGGCTAGTAACTTCATGCACCAAAGGGAACAGACTGCTTCCTTCAAAAGCTCATTCTTATTGCTGCTACAGATGAATACAGCTACAACCAGGTTTGTTAATGGATTTCAGTTCTGTGAACTTTTTGTGATATAATTATTCTATGAAGCTGCTCTGTTTAAACATAGCACCATCCTGTCTCTACTATGGAGAACTAAGAAAGACCAAAATGCTGTTCCACTGGAATGACACAGGTGTATTCACAAGGAGGAAGAGATCATTGCCAAGCACTCCAGGTCCTATGCTCTTGGTGGCTGCAGAAAATCTACATGCCTTTGCGTCCCTGGAAACCAGCTTGGTTGAACTGGGCACCCCTCCTCAGATCCATTAGAAAGTGATTTTTCTTCAGCTGTCAGTGACCCAGCCCTTGTGATGACTGGCTGCTGAGAAATGGGGTGGTGGCTGGTGGTAACGGCAACCCTTGAGGATTCATTAGTCATTGCTGCTCGTTCTGACCTTTGCCCTGTGGGGAGGGGTGTTAGAGAGCTGAGAAAGGCAGTGGTGCACCAGCTCTGGGAGGAGAACCGCATCCCTGCTCACATTATTGGTTGCAGTGCACTGCTTGGTCCTGAAACTGACTCGAGGGAGATCAATATCCCTCTGGAGGGAATGGAAAAGCTTCATTCTGATAGGATAATCTATGCTCTTCCCTGGGGTCCTTTCTCTGCTTAGTGCTAGTACTTGAAGGTAGTAGAAAGCCCACTTTGGATTAGGTTTAGGTTTCTCCTAGCAGGACGTCTGAAACTTTTCCATCATGCCGTGTTGGAGAGATTTTACTTGCTGGATTTTTTGCTTTTCATATATATCTCCAAATCCTCCCAGTTTAAACACCTGGACCTAAATAAAAGATGAACTTACAAATGAAATCTGTTCTCACTGCTTCCAGTGTTGGGATAGGGGAGGTCTCTGTTGGTTCAGAGCACTTCTTAAAGTAAGCCCCCCCTTACTTTTAATGAATGACCATGGGGCCTGTTAAAAACAGGCAGTGAGTCATCCCCTTTTTTTCAGACTGTCCATTTAGACCCTACCACCAGGTGAAGTCAAAGTATTTCTCAGGCCTTTTCATCATCCTTGGTGTATTTGTTTCTTGTGCAAACATAAGAACCCCCCTGTTAGGTCAAACCTGGGGTCCATTTAATCCAGTATCCCATCTCCATCCAGTGGCCCACCAGTTGACAGGGTACAGAGGCTGGCTTTCCCTGAGGATGTCTGCTAACATTTCTTCACCACCCCCACCCTTCCTTTTTTGCTTTGGCTTAAAATCCAACCAGGTGAAGAGTTTAATAAACTTTAAAGCTTCTCTCACCTCTGTGATTTTTTAGTTGGGCACAATGAAAATGTTGTGATACTGTTCCTCACTCAATGCTATCATAATAATAAAGCTCACTTTTCACAGATTTTGTGAGCAGAGCTAAGCAGCAAATATGGCAATGTAGAATTAATGTGGAGAACAAAGCACAGCTAGTGATAAAATGGAGTTTAGCAGACCCGTTCACAGAACTGTTTACCATCACATTGCCTCATTACTGAAATATGCAAATCTAAAACAGGCAGAAAAGAACTGCACCATGCATGTTTTATAAATGTAAAAAATAGAGGATTGGTTGGTATTAAATACACTTATCTATTTTAAATTAATCTCCAAGATTATCACTTCTTATTTTCTAAGATGTTGAAGCAGTGATTGGGAGCTCCGCAAGACAGCCACTAATTAATTATTCTTTCAGTTATCAGAGGTCAGGCAGGAATTCTCATTTTAAGAAAGAGTGTGGAGAAAAGGCAGCTTTGACATAATATTCAGGTACTTCCCCACTGGAGCAGGAATTATGAACAATGGAAGCAGGTGTTTCTGGACCCAGCCCTTCCTGGGTGTACAGATGCTACATCAGCCAAAATCACGATAACACTTTAGGGCTTATGTGACTCTCCTTTATCACTGAGCAACATTTGCAGCATTCCTTTTGAAGAACTGATGAAGTGCATTTATTCTGCATTTTAAGTGAAGCCACTTTGCGAATATCACTGTTGCTGGGTATCTGCTTGTTCCATCATCTGATTACTGTCACACACAATTCCTCCATGCACATCTTTCACTCTGTGCTTAACTTTTGTGTGGACATGTATGAGTAGACCCAGGTTTATCCCCAGCAGTACTGGAGAGACCTCCCCCTCTTCTCAGTCTCATTAATCTGTGGCTGCCACTGGAGCTCAGATAAGATAAGGCCATGGCATTATCAAGCCCACTGGGGTGAGGGGAGGGGGCTTCAGCCCCCCAGTTATCACAGGTAAGAACTAGATAAGCCCAGCAGCCTCTGGCACTGACAGAAAATCACTGGCTTGTGATGAATGTGCTGGAATGAATCCGGTAATGAGCAGTGCTCTTGTGGGGGGAGGAAGGAGAGAATGACAGGCCCTGGGGAAGCATCACAAGGTGATACTGTGCATGTGGGAATTCGTAAGAGTGTGAAGGTGGGAGGATGTGTGTGTGAATCAGCATTTTCAAGTGATTTTTGGAAGACTGCTGGTTTTTATAAGAAAAGGAAAGATTTTAGTCTCACAGAGCTTTCTTCTCGACAGAGAAATCCGCTAGACTGGAAGCCTGCATACCCACCAACTTGATGAGTAGGAGACCCCCATCATTCTACCCTGCCTTTCTGTGAATGATCAACAGTGCTGGAAATTCCTAGGCAAGAATTTGTGTGAGGTGCTGTGCATGTTTTTGTGTGCATTGAGATCTCTGTATGAGCAATAGCACCTCCTACAGGCTTCTCATTCCCTTTCCTTTCTCCTTCTTGGTCTCTGCCAAGTGGTAACCATTCCCAGATGCTCCCTTGGTGGGAAGGGGAGAAGAGCCTTGGTAAATCTGGGCCAAGGGGTGGGGAAGAATGGAGAGGTCCAGGAACAGGCCGTTCTGCCAGGGAATATGGCTTGGCCTTGTACTTGGCACATGCACGAGCTCATGTTAACACATTTTATAGGCATGCACCTCAAAGTCCCTTGATCCTCCTCCTCCTGACGCACATGTACATTTCTACATACTGTTGCATAGAGATGAATGTATACATTGCTCTTGGGGAAATGCCTTTAACTATTCCTATAGCTCACTGTAGGAACCAAGTGCAAAGCAGGCTGCTTTTCAAATCCTTTGACCACAAATGTTTCCTCAACTTTTGGTGGTAGTCCAGTGAATTGTGGCCAGCCTACCCCTTGCCATGGGATCTGTCCTTTGTCTCACATGTAGGAGGTATAGCATAGTACACCTTTCTGCAGTTTTTCATGTTTTACCTTATAACCCTCATCCATATTTCTTACAGGTACTACTTTTAGCCACTCCACCTGCAATCTGTAAACTGCACAATCTGATTGGCCCCAAATGCTTTGTTTGAAAGGAAATGAAGAAAAAGGGTTGCTGAACCTCATGGGCCAATGCCTCTACAGCAGGAAATATGAGATTTGCCATCACCCTCATGCATGTTTAGGCCAAGGAGGAAAGAGCTAATCCTATGCTAGAAGGAAGGAACTCACTGACCCTTCCTAGGTGGCTGTCTAGAGGAAGAGCAGGGGTTAATCCTTGCTGCAGGAAGGGGTCGCTAGCATGGCTCAGAAACTGTCTGGGAGGGGCAAATTGATTTCCCTGTGGGGGTCTTTGTGTTTGCTTTTTTGCTGAGAGACGTTATTGTGAGACAGGATGACGCCTACCTAGAAATGAAGAGAAGGGCCTTGGGGTACTGCTTGGAAAGGGAGAATTGAGGTAATACTGCTTATTGACAGTGTGTGTGTTGCAGGGGGAGTTTTACATGTTGCAAGATCACTTTGCCAAGGATTTACAGCACTATAATCTACTAGCTAGGGGTCACCTTGCACTCCTATTTTCCAACGGCATCAAAAACTTGGCAAAGATAATTGCAACTGTGATTTTTCTGGGGTGGGATTACATGGCCATTTACCATATGATAGCATTAGCCACATGGAGAACTGATTGACCATCCTGTTGGCTAAATGTTCTCATGCTCCTGTTACCTCCCCTAAAACTGAGGAAGGATGTTCTTGGGTGGGCACTGTACCAGGAGGCTCAACTGGATATATTAAGCCACCATTGTGTAAAACACAAGCATGTGATTCCATCCTAAGGCTGCCAGCTACAGGTTGGGAAATTATTAGAAATTTTGGAGTGGAATCTGGGAAGGGCCGGGTTTGGAGGGGAGAGGGACCTCTGTGAGGTACAATGCCATAGAGTTCACACTCCAAAGTAGCCATTTTCTCCAGGGGAACTGATCTCTACAGTCTGGAGATCAGTCGTAATTCTGGGAGATTGCAAAGCCCCACCTGGAGGTTGGCAACCCTATTCCACCCTACTGATCCAAGCTCAGAATTGTGTGTTCCCGCGGCCCTTGCTTTGTACAGTGACACAGTATCCATTCTGTAATGGAGGCAATCTCCTTTTTCTCTGAATTTTCAGGACCTTAGTGGTTTTACCTGCATACTGAAGGAATTCTCCGGCTCTGCTGAGGTACCATTCAGTCGCTACTACAAACATGGACCTTGTCAACCTTAGTGGTTTGTTCTCCTTTGCCAGTGTGGTGTAATAGTTGACTGTTACATGAGGTTCAACTTGCTACATTGCCATATAAGCTTGCTGGGTGACCTTGGACTGGTCACTTACTCTCAGCCTAATCTACCTCACAGGGTTGTTGTGAGGATAAATGGAGGAGAGGACAATGGTGTAAGTGGCTTTGAGTCCCTACTAGGAAGAAAGGCATGGTATAAATGAAGTAAAATTTAAAAATCACCCCAATAACTTTTCTGCAATGCTGATTCAAACAACCCAGATAAGGTCAGGCCAGAGACTCATGTACTCTCTGGTTCTGCTGAGGAACCATAGTGATTATTCATTCCTGTTACAATTGTAATATAGAGAGTGCTTTTCATTCATGTCTGTATGACATCAATTTATTATTATCATTCTGTATTACAGAGGAGGAGCTAATTCTTTTACTTTAATGCATTAGATAACTAGAGAGATTTTCACGCAGAGATTTTTTTGTAGTTCTCTGAAGGACGAGTATATCTTCAGTGGCTCCTCTAGCTGAACTACAGTGTTTTTTCTCTGAGCTTTGTCATGACATTGTTGTTAATTTGTTATCTTTCTATGGTTTCCACATCATTTCTCTGTGTGTTCTCAAACCACCTTTAATCCTTTTGGAGAAGCACAGAGGAATAATGCTGAAACCACAGAAAGACAACAAATGGACAATGATGTTGTGAGGAAGCTCAGAGAAAAATCTCTGCAGCTGGGCACCCAAACTCCAGAAAATCTTCCGTGTGAAAGCATTCAGTTCTGCATCTGATCTTTGGATCCAGGTTCAAGTCTAACACTATTCACATTAGACTACATTTCCAGCAGATCCCAGCAGATTGTTAAAAGGAATACCAATGCATGTTAAGAATTGACTTGGATTGAACCAGCAGTTAAAAGAATTGGCTTGTGAAGAAGCAATGTGAAATGGGTTGTTTTAAGGGATGGCACACCTGTTGCCAACTTCCCTGGAGTGCTGCCAATTTCTCTGGAGCGCTTCTCCCCGTGGACTCTTATTGATGGGCTTCTGCTTAAAGAAAGAACACAAAATGGACATATAATATGAACTTTTCTATGAACTTTGATACTTACCTTTCAACAAGCATTGGTTTGGATTGAATTTGGATCGACTGTGGTCCTGATCAATTTAAAGAAATTTACTAATTGGGGTATTTTTGAATTACAAGGAATAGATATATGAGATTCTTTGATGTATATGATATATTTAAGAGATTCTTTGATATATAGGATATATTTAATGAATTTGTTTACACTTTTTGCACTTGCACTTTAAAAATTTTAAAAACTAAAAATTTATTAAAATTTTCTAGGTCTCTTAGGACCTTGTGTCCCCTTGGGTTTTCTAGTTGAATGAATCTGGACAGAGTTTGGCACTTAATTAAGTTTTGTCACAAACTCATCCATATTACCATGCCACTAAACAAATTAACAGTGCAATCTTAAGAACAGCCATACCTGAGAGACACTGAGAGATCTCTGTCTTTTGGTGCTACACCTCTGAAGATGCCAGCCACAGCTGCTGGCGAAACGTCAGGAACTACAATGCCAAGACCACGGCAATACAGCCCGGAAAACCCACAACAACCATCGTTCTCCGGCCGTGAAAGCCTTCGACAATACAACAGCCATACCCTTCTAATTCCATGGAAGTCAACAGGCTTATGAAAATGTAACTGTCCTTAAAGACTGCACTGTTAATGTAGGCTGAACTGGGCATATAAAGAAGCAATCACGACTTCATTTTTACTACGCAGAAGATTCTGTATGGATCTACTCAGCTCAGATTTGATGGCTAATTTGGCTATGTAAATTGCTCCTCAGAGATAGCAACTATAAGTGCTGGTCAAACTCCTTTGAAAGGTTTCTTTCAAACTGTGAACTGTTACATCCCTAGGTATGGATTTCTACATACAGAAATATAGCTACAAAGAGGCAAAAGATACTTTTGTTGCTTAGCTAAACTGTATTAAAACATAGTTTAATTATTCCACTTCACCTGGTGCTCCTCAGACTTCAGTTTAGGAAACTGTGGCCAGTTGGGGCTTCTCCCATTAATAAGAGCACTGACAATTTGGATTAAGTTCAGAGAAGAGTGAATGAGGAAGGTGATTGGATTGGAATGCAAGACCTATGAGGTAAGATAAAAGAACCAGGCCAGACAGTAAAAGAAAAACTGAAGGGAAGATTAATAGTATGATAGCTGTTTGCAAATAAATTAGAGGTCACTTTGAGCTGAATAATTCTAAGGGCACTAAGCCTGCGGGGATGAGTTTTTGAGGGAGGTGAAAATATTCAGTTCTAAACAAGTCTCTAATTATTTGGAAAACTGGGTGATCCTATCATTGGATATCTTTAAAAATCTTACATAAATACCTTGTAGGGTAGGATTGGGTCAGATTGTTCTTGTTAAGGTGTGGGGCACATGGACTGCAGAACATTTTGAAATTCTTGCATTAACATGCAGTATCAGTGAAATCAGGTAGTCTGTGGAAATCAGGGAAATCAGGTAGTCTGTGGAAAGGGGCTAGATACTGGGTTTTGGTAGGCTTTTTTGGTAGGCTTTTTTGGACAGCCTTTCATTTCTACTAGGGTTGCTATCATTTCATTTCCAGCAGGGTCCCTATGGCAGGCAGAAATTCATCAGGTGAATCACCTGTTGAATTTTTGCCCTACTTGCTGCCTTTCATTATTATGTTAAGAGCACTGTCTTTCATTATTGTGTTAAGAGCACTGTCCCTAGTATTAGCTATTTATTCTATGTTCTCCCTCCTTTATAGGGTACTGCGCCTGAGGTACTCCTCCCCAGACTCATTAGAGCTGATCTGCTTCCTGTCTATCACAACTCAGCCAGGCCTACGGTCGCTGCAATTACTGTCTCTTCAGAAAACTCCAGAAAGCACATTACATGTGCCTACGGCTCAGCCAGCCAAAAGACCAATTAGTGTAACTGGCTGTGAACACCACCGCCAAATCTGACTGCCTCTCTGAGGAGCAGCTTCCTGCCAGACTGCTGTCCCCCAGTGCTGCAGCTGTGGTGTGGGGCGGAGGGATGGTCTCTGCTGCGCTTTACTCTCCCTGTTCTGGCTTTTCCTCCTGCAGCCACACAAATACTTCCCCATTTCTCCAGCTTCATGATTGCCTGAGAGGGTCAAGTCTGGGGGTTCAGTTTCTCAGAAGAATGGTACCTTCCTCTGGTAGAAAGGAACTTCCTTCATAACTTCCTTTTCCTGAGGGAATCTGTGATGAGCCACAGTTATAAGGTCCAGATGATGAAAAAAGGAACCTCATGAAATTATATCTATGGTTCTCTTTGTTGAGTAAAATAACAAATCTGCACGTCTGGGGCTATAACTTGTCCTTCATTTCTGAAGGTGGTGCCCCAGGGGAAACAGGATATGACAATAAATAATTTCTGCAGAAGTTGGTGATAATTAGAGGGGGGAGGTATGATGATGGTTCAAGGGTGCATGTTAGAATAATGGGATTCTAAGGTTAGATCCTTCACTTGTCCCTCTTCTACTTTTTTCCAAGGAAGTAATGTAGAACCCTCTAGGAGCATGGGGCACCCCTGACTTCAAGGGATCCCTTGCTGAGTTCCTCTCTCATTTCAGGTGGCACTTTCCCCTCCCACCATGCTTGATGCTCATGGCCAAGATCCCTTTGCTATGTTCCCAATCTGGAATTGCAGGGGCATCAGTCTCATAGGTTAAAGTGGGAACACAGGCCCAGTCATGAGCTTTGCAAAAGTTCTGGCACTGAGGAGAAAGGGAGGAGAAGCATACCTGAATCCCTTTTCTCTTAATGGCATTAGCTCCTCTGAAGAGTCACAAGGAGTTGCCACCTCATTCAGGGCCTGGAAAGCCCCTCTGGTTTTATCTCCGGGGATTACACTTCCTCTCCAATCTCAGGATACCCTGAATTTCTTCCCTAGACATATGAAGAATGGTATCCTGCCCCTAAGCTCCACCATGCCTGAACTTCCAACTTCACTAGATCCTCAAGAAGCAGCACAGAGACTGGCAAAAGTGATCTAAAAACCCTCACAAGGTATTTTTTTCTGATTAGGGGATTATGAAAGGCCTGTGTAGGCTGGCTTACAGCCAGCTGGCCTGTTTCCTCTGTCTGTCAGGACGCTTTCATTATTGTGTCCTCTCATCTCTTGGAGTGGGGATTAGTGGCATTGACCTTCGGGAAGAAAGAGACACTGGCCCAGCGGGCTTCTATTACTTTCTTCTGGCTGATTGTCTCTGGCTCTGACACACAGAGGATCACTCTTCCTATACCACATCTCTGTCTTCCTCCCTTTTACATTCTGCTCTGTATCCCATGCGTGCATCT
The DNA here is from genome assembly GCF_028583425.1 of Eublepharis macularius. NCBI lineage: Eukaryota > Metazoa > Chordata > Lepidosauria > Squamata > Eublepharidae > Eublepharis > Eublepharis macularius. The sequence goes on along the minus strand of NC_072795.1, from coordinate 64,143,853 downwards.
TCCAAAATATTATAATGTCTCTTGATTTGGAAGTTTGATCCAGCACTTTTGTATCTCAGCCCCCTTTCTTCTACTTAATGGTGTCTTTTTCAAAGCTAGACTAGATTTCTGCAATTTCTCTCTGTCCCAATGGAAGGTTATTGTCAATAATCTAACCTGGATGTTTCCTGAATGATGATGGCCAGATCCATTATGTGTCAGCTGCAGGATCCCTCTTGGGTGCTATCACTGGTCCTCATCCAGGCCTCCTTCTGAGCTCCCCTTCCAAAGAAAGCATAGGAGTTGTCACCAGCCTTGATTTGGGATTGTAGCTCGGTGGAAGAGAATTTGATTTACACATTCAATCCCTGACACCTGCAGTTAAGAGATCAGGCTGTAGGTCATATGTAAGATCTGGAGAGATGCTGCCAATCAGAGTAGACGAAAATTATCTGAACAGGGCTTTTTTTCTGCCAGAATGTGGTAGAACGGAGTTCCAGGACCTCTTGAAAGTAATCATGTCTGGTGCCCTGGCCCCCTGATCTTGTTTTTTCTGCTGGAATGCAGTAGAACAGAGTTCCAGGACCTCTTGAAAGTAATCATGTCTGGTCCCCACCCTCGATCTCACTCAAGGCGCCTGGCTCTTTTGCAGCATGCTGAGTCTCAGTGGCAGTAAAACAGGAGCAGGCCACGTGCCCCAGCTTGTCAGGGAGGGCTCACTTCCTCGAGTGCTTCCCCCCAGCCAGAGGCAGAAGGGAGCCTCCCCACCCATGAAGGTGCACTGGGTGGCAAAGCAGAAAGCATGGCCAGTTGGTGCAGGAGATTTCCTGTCCTGGCACAGAGACTAGGCACTGGTGCTTCCCCTTCCCAGTGCTCCTCTGCTCCAGCCCTGCACCCAGGCAAACAGAACTCATGGGCTTGCTTGGGCTGAAATGCAACTGACATCGTGGATGCCGTCCCTAGCCAGCCAGACTGTGAATCCACCCATCCCTTCCTTGTTCCCTGCGCTTCCCGAGGGTCTTGCCTGGAGGCTTCGCTCTGCTCTGGCCGTGGCTTGCCTGCCTTCCTGCTTGCCCACCCCACGGGTGAGGGGGGTTTGGGAAGGAGAGGGACTTCAGCAAGGTATAATGCCATAGAGTTAAGGTTTGCCAGGCCCAGGTTGGGAAATTTCTGGTGATGTGGGGGGTGGAACATGGAGAGGGCAGGATTTGGGAAAGGGAGGGACCACAGAAGGGTATAATGTCATGGAGTCCACCCTCCAAAGCAGCCATTTTTCCAAGGAAACTGATCTCTATGTCCTGGAGATCAGTTGTAATTCTGGGGGATCTTCAGCCACCACCTGGAGGCTGGCAACCTTATGAGGAGAGCCTGCGTTGCATCCACAGGAGGCCACCCACGCTGCCTGCCACGCTGATGAGGTGGCTGGCTCACTGGGTGCTGAGCTGGACCTCCTTCAGCAGCTGCTGGCCAAGAAGCACACCAAGTTGTTGTTGGTGGCATGGGCGGCTGCTCCAGAGGGCTGCCAGGTAAGGGGCAGGGAGGTGAGTGGGCCTGAATCGCAGGAGTACTGTCGGGGTGGCCACAGCCTGCATGATGATGTCACTTCCCAGAAGTGACATCATTGTGCAGTCCTGGGAGCTCGCATGCACATGTGTGGTGCCAGGGGTGCCACCTCCTGCAGGGAGTTTCCCCAGGTGCTGGCAACCCATGCTATGCATGTTCTACCACCTCTTTTCGCAGAAAAAAAGCCCTGTGTGACTCAGCAGAAAGCATCTTCACATGTTCTCTAGTCTAGTCGCACTGCAATTTCTTAGCCCTCCTTTCCTTCTTCACTATGTTCATGAATGACATTGGAAGCTTCATGGCCTGGGCTGGAAGCTCTGATATGAACCAGATGCAGCTGATGTTTGTTCTTCTCATGCTTCTCCCCCCTGTCCCAAGTAGCATCTTAAATTTTGGAACTGGGTAAACATGGGGAACTGGCTTGGAGGATGAATGATTGACATGGCAACTTAGCGAGTTTGTCTAGCTGAGCACCTGTGCCTGTCAGTGTGTCTCAGTGACATGCTGGGGTCAGCCCACCAACTCAGCAGGGCAGTATGGGAGACAGGAAGAAGAACTGTGTTTGCTGCAGTTCAACGGGGGCCAGAAGCTCCACTGACCATGCTGAGAGTCCTCCAGCTGAGACTGAGCCAACTCTGGCAGCGCAGGTACCATGACAGCTTTCTCTTCTCTTGTTAGCAATGTTGCAGCCCTGGCTTTCTACCCCACTGCTATTATGTAGTTATTCCCTTTTAGAGGGCCAGTGCTTTTCCCATCTTCATCCCTAGAGCAGCCTCTGTTTTGCCTTCAGGCTGCAATCTGTGATGCTGCGGCCGATTCCAGATGGCCAGAAATTGCGGTTTTTCTGCAGAAATAATCGCTTACCGGCCACGCGTTCACTTTCGTCTCCATCCGCTTTGTCTCGCAGCGTGCCGTGCCGTCCCACTTCCGGATGTTCGCACGGCCAACTGAGGTACCTGGGATTGGTTGTTTCCTCCCCGTCACAGTTGACGTCGGGGGCCTTCATTGGTTCACATTTCGGGTTTTTAAAAAAAAATTTTTTACGTGTTTTGCGCAAATGCGCAAACGTGCAGGTATGCGAATATGCAGCATTGACTTTTGTGCGCTTTTGTGCGTTTGTGCATTTGTGCACATTTGCGCAGTTCGATGTGCGCAAATGTGCGACTGCGCAAATGGCGCCCGTTTTTTTTTTTAAAAATTAAGGGAATATTGTTGCCGGCCGGCCGGCAAAGGAAGGAGGGAAAGGGGAGGGCCTGTCCGCGGCGACGAAGCGTCCAGAAGTGTGCAAACCCGCAATACCGCATTCACACCATCCGCTTATAGAGCACAACTGAACACCATGGGCCGCAGGTAAGCCGGGACGAGAAATTGCGGGTTTTTACGAGTGAGGTTGCTGAAAAAGCGAAAGCACTCGCTCTATTTGTGCCCGTCTGGAATCGGGCCAGCTTGAGGGAACAGTCCCCCATGGGCCAGAGGAGCCTTGCTGCAGCCTAATCTCTTATTACCCCACAGGCTCTGATGCTTGCAGGCCCTTGTTATGCATACCCCAGTGCTTAGCTTTCAAAAGTTCCTTGATTGCATCTGACTGCTCAGACCTGCGGGGGCAACAGAGGGGGCTAGGAAGGAGTGTAAGGGGGGAAAGTGAGTTCAGAGCTGTGGTGGGATCCTTTGGGCAGGGGAGGAGAACTATGTGTAAGAGAGGAACAGGCAAAAGACAGGGGTTGGATTGTGCAGAGGTATCACATGTAGATGGGTCAGAGGAGCTCTCTCAGCCCCACCCACCTAACAAGGTGATTGTTATGAGGATAATAATAACATACTTTGTAAACTGCTCTGAGTTGGTGTTAAGTTGTCCTGAAGGGCGGTATATAAACTGAATGTGGTGGTGGTGGTGGTGGTACAGCCTTGTAACTACTCTCCATGGGGTGTGTGACTGTGTCGCAAGGTTAGTGTTATATGTGAGTATTGCAAAATGGGGGCCATCTGCATGAGGCCTGCAGAGGGGTGAGCATAAGTTGTCTCTCTCCTGGCACGACACAGCAGCAATCCTAGCTAGACACGCCTCACAGAGCCTCTTTCCTTGTGCACACACTTGCTCCGGTGGCCTCACACATCACTTGGCTCTCAAACTCTCCTCACCTCTGTGACACACACACGCAGGCACACACTCTCTGGAATGTGTCCTTGGCTGAAGCACAGCTTGGCAATGAGGGGAGTAAAATGTATCTGGAGGCCGCCGGGCTTGTGCTGGGCCAGGCTGCAGCTCCTGCTTTTCATACTAATAACTCTCCCCTGGCTAGTAGAGGGACTGTGGAGATTGCCCACCCACCACATCTCCTGCTCCCTACCAGGTCTGAGCCCCTCCCCACCCTGGAATTTTATTGTGAATCACAGCTGCTGAGGGCTTAGGTAGCACAGATCCGTCCTGCACCTTTGGGGTACAAACTGTGCAGATAATTTCCTTGCTCCAGTTGCATATATAATGTGTTCCCTGTTTCTCAGCGCTGGCTGGCTGACAGGGAGAGCATGAAATATGAATAGAAGAGTTCTTTGTGCGGCAGGGAATCCCAGAAGATGTGCTGGGTGGATTGATGCCAGATTCCAGCAGTGCCCACTCCCAGCTAGCGATCGTACTGAGTCTGGAGGCTGTGCCCCCTACCCATGTCCCTACCACCCTCCCATGGGAATGCAGGGAGTTTCTCTTTGATTTCCACGCTGCTGTCTGGATGCTTCAAGCATCAGAGAAGGCAGCCCTCTATTGGTCTCCTGCAGGCCTGACAGGGGATGGAATAGGTACAGCACAGGAACTGGGGCAACACAAGACAGATCAGGCATGAAAGACTGCATGGGTCTTGTCACAGGACTGGGATGATGGCGCATGAGATTTGGAGACAGCACAGGAAATACATAGACAGACACTGTCAGTTTCACATGATCATGTCAGGATCCTATAAAATGGCTCTTTATTATATCAAAGTACATGGAAGAAGCCTCTAAGCACAATATTTTTGAAGTGCAAATGCAAATCTTGCTGCCCACCTGTTACATGTTTTTCTATTCCAATACACCCAGAATTTCTGAACGCATGTGCAGCATTAGTCTCTGTGTCTAGATGATGTGTTTCTTGGATCTTTGTCAAAATTTTCTTTGGCCTCCTACACATAACTACTTTCTGGTGGTTATGTTAATATTAGTGGCGTACTACCAATATTGGCAACTCTTGTTGGGAATATGTACACAGGCAGGCATCACAGTAGCTGGTGGGAGCAGCAGCAGCAGCAGCTATAGAGTACTGTTTTGAATGAGAGCATATTCTCAACTGGTGAGAGTTAATAGATACACAGTAAAAAAACAGCCATGATTACACCACTGCTGGTGTGAACTTATGTAAGGGACAATGTTAATGATTAGCATGTCTGTATCACTTGGTGTATGTGCCACTGGTGCTAATCTTACCGCTGTGAATTGGGTGAACTTCTTTCATTTACTTCTTCAATATTTCCTCAGATCTATTTCTCTGGCAATCCATGCCTGAGTAATAAAATATGCATATAATTTTTGCAGGGTGTAACGAGACCTCCTATAAGACACAGTTTACCTATCAGGGCAGTTCTGCATTCACTGTGCCCCTGTCATGCCTTGTTCATTATCTGCAACCAGCCAGTCCCTCAATAGAGACCCCCCTCTTGTCTTCCTTTACTGTATCCAGCAGTCCATCTTTGCCTGGACCCACGATTATGGCTCCACTTCTGCTTCCACTGAGAGCAGCAAGGCACCAGGCACCTAAGATAGGACCAAGCTGTTGGATGCCCTAAATTATTGAATCAGGTTATTTTTATATAGAAGGATAAGGCTGTGAAGATGCAGCCTGCTTGGCATGTTAGCAATTCACTGAGTATGGAGACATCCTGATATGGGAGGGAAAGCTACCCTGGCTGCTGAGGAGAAGTGTCTCCATTTCTTGCTCCACTGGTGCAGGTGCTGTCACCTTTTCTTCCTTCATTCTGATGAAAGGAGTTCTGGTTCTCGAAAGCTCATACCCTGGAAATGTAGCTGGTCTTTAAGGTGCTACTGCTCTGCACCCAAATCTTGCTCTTCTGCAAGTTCTGCTATAGACCAACATGTCTACCCAGCTGCAACTTCCTTCATTCTGTTTGCTATAATTTGCCTATTAATTGCCAAAGCTCCTCTATCTTGGTTGTTAAAGTTTGCAATCAGTGCAGGTTCTAAGCACGATTGAACGGCTTTGGAATATATACCACAAACATAATAAGCCTGGCAGGTTGAAAGCTTAACATTTGGTCTCATCAGGCCTGACTTCTCAAACAATGTTTGTCATTTTGTTGAAAGGAATCTGAACATTAATCTACAGTATGGCATGTATAGTATCTGGGAAATGTTTTTTTTAATGAAAGTGCAGTCTTTAAAATCTTAGTCACAATAAATACACACAATATATACTCACAAAAATTAAAGCTGAAGACCGCTAAGGAACAAAAGAGTTGAGCAAGATAATAATAGATCCTTTGGATTTTTGTAGTTCACATTAAGCTTTGGACCAGTTAATATTTATGTCAGAAAGAGGAATAATTTGGCTATGTTGTTTCATTTATTAGTAATAGCTTGTGAATTTTGGTCTTTCATTGGTCTGTCTATTTCAAAATCTGCTTATTATGTTAGTCCTTGCCACAGCTGTGGGATAGAGGGTTCAATGTCTGAAACGTGTGAAGCTTCTTTGTACCAGATCTAGTGACACAAGTAACAAAATATATCCTAGGATATCCCTAAATTACCTGGATCAGGTCCACTCTAAAAGAAGAAGCTGCTTTTGTTGTGGAGTGTGCAATTCTACCAAATGTCTATTGAATCCATTAATGCTGGTGCTCCATGGCACCACTCTTTGGGCCAGGAACTCTACGGGTGGGACACCAGGGAGAGATGTAGGCAGATTATCTCAGGCCTAGATTATCTAAAGTAGAGTCTGCCTGGCCCGCATGAGGTCTCTTAATGAACTACTTTGAGGCTAATTTTTTAAAAATGGTTCTGATCCTGTCCATCCCATCATGTGAGCTCTGATCTACAGGGAAATATTCTATTTGCATGGATGGCACTCCCACCAGGACTTAGTTATTGCTTCCTGGAGCTGCTTTTATCAGATTCCCTCACCTCTCTTGGGACTAAGTGAATTGTTCAAAATCAAGCAGGGACCAATTGCATCCAACACCAAGGTCTGTTCCAGTTTCAAGAGGTAACAACTGCATTCCCTTTCCATGAATCATGCTCTGCCTTGAGTCTTTTTGCCTGCATGTGGATGATCTCAAAAATATGTATCAGAGGAGAAGGCAAAACTTGCTTCAGAATGTCCTGCAAAGGTCATGCATCTGAAAGTATCTCTCAGGTACAAAGGTACCCTTAGAAATAGGTCTCTGGAAACTTCCTTCCATGTACACCTGGTGTCTTTCTAGAAAGGTCACCTTATATCTCCAGCAGCTTCTGCTATTACCTGGCTCAGCTGTTGTGTCGCCCTTCATCCTAATGATCCAATCAGAGATGGCCCCTCCCAAACCTCTCCTTTGAGTGCAGCTGACAGGCGCCTAGCCAAGCTGCTTGTTCTTTCTATTACTTTGAAGAGGGTTTGAGTGGGCAGTTGATGACAGCCCAACCACAATGGGCTTAATAAACTGGGACAGCAGCTGCAGGTGGTGATGAAAGCTGAAAGGGGAGGGGAGTGTGAGCACAATGTGGCATACGCCTTCTCCTTCTTGGCCTTTATTACACTTAGGAGTCAGCAGAAGGCTGGATGTGACAGACAAGGAAGTGTGGAGAATATGGAAGTCCTTTAAAGCCAGATGTTCCTAGGAGCCAGGGTACGCAAACACCCTTACATCAACCAGGATGGGCCTAAAATATTTTTAAACAAGTAAGCCCATCTCTTAGACTTCGTGTCCCCTCCCATGAGACTAGATGCTCACAGCTTTCTAGTTTACTACAGATCAATGCTCATTTGGCACATGTTTCATTGTCTACCTGCAGTAAAATGCAAAATATAAAGACTTTAATGCCAAAGTGAGAGGCAAGAACATGGACAATGACTGTAAAGAATGTAAAAAATGGCAACCTCTACATGGGGCCTGGAATTCTCTCAGAATTGCAAGTGATCTCCAGACTACAAAGCTCAGGCCCCCTTGAGGAAGTGGCAACTTGAGAGTGGGGACTCAATGGCATCGCTTCCTGCTGAGCTCCCTCCCCATGCCTTAACTCCACCGCCTCCAGGAACTGTCCACAAATTTCCAGTTTTCTTTGAGCAGGGAATGGAGGAATATTCAACCACATGATCCCTCACCTGCAGTCTGAACTGGCACTATCCAAATTAAGCTTGCCAACCCCCAGCTGGGGCCTGATGATTTCCCAGAATTACAACTGAACTCCAGAAGACAAGATCAGTTCTCCTGGAGAAAAAGGAGTCTTTGGAGGTTGGACTCTGTGGCATTTTACCAGCTGAGTCCCTCCCCTCCCCATGCTCCACCCCCAACACCAGGCCTGGGAATTTGATCTCATTATTATGAACTGGTTTCTCCAGCCATGTCTCATACAAATCAACCTATTCTGTTAGTCAGAATACAAGCATAAATAACACTTTCCTTTTTTGGAAGTATGATCTTCCTTTAATTATCTTAATGGCAGAAGATTGTCTACACCTCTCAATGATTCTTGACACAGAAAATTTTAACTGTCCAAATTAATAGGTTTGTTCCTCAAAGGCAAATTGCTGTCCAAACTTCCTTGTGAGTTGGGAATCATTATAGACAAACACTGAGAAATATGCGTCCCGAGCATTCATGTCTGTTCCCATTGTTAAACCTGCTTAAGGACATCTGTTGCTAATGGCAATGAAGTTGATTATGTTAAACTAACCCATGGGTCCTTTGCTTGCAATGATTGGCCAGAACTTATGAATATGTGGGTCACTGTCTCCACCCTCTACTTATTTCTTTTATGAAACCTGCTAAAGGAATGGCTCTTGTCTTTTGGGATATATTGCAAGTGCTCCAAGGTTTTGGGCATCTGTGCTATGTTTGGGGAAATTGGTTTTTAATCTCTGTGGAGAGATTGTGTATATGCTACCCACATTGACTTGCATCTGCATTCTAGCTATACTCAAGAGTCCTGTAGCTTGCTTTTTGTTGTCTACTTTAGAACAAAGTTCAACACATGAATACATTGATAGTTATATAAAGTAAATACACTCAAAATGAATATTATACCTGAAATTATAGATGTTATGCATGCAATCTATTTTATATACCTTGTAGATATATTCATAAAATTAATACTTTGTTTCAGAAATTTATGTGGGGTCCAATACCTCCCAAGATTTCTTTAAAGAGGATGCATCGTTCAATTAATGAAGGAGGATTTGGTCTTCAGAATCTTAATGCTTATCACCAGGCATATTTGTTAGTGTGTACAAATTATTGGGATCTCTTCCCTCACTTGGAGTATCCATCTTGGGCTCTTTTGGAGTCCTCTCTTTTGGAGCCACTTTTTAAGTGAAGTGCATTAGGGTCTACTGCTAAAATGGATTTTTTTTTACTCCCAACAATTTCTGCAGTTTGACACATAATATCACAACAATATCAATTTGATCCCTTCTCACATGTTAAACTAACATTATGGTCAAATCCAGATTTAAAAATTGGGAAGAAATCTTTCTTATGGAAGGCTTGGACAAATTAGGGAATTCTTACTTTAGATCAATTGATTGGTAATGATGATGATTTCTTGTCATTTTTCCAACTGAGATCTAAATATGATTTGTCAGCTTCTGCTGAATGGCAATATTTACAACTGCAACATTTATTGGTGTCCAAATATGGTCCAGCAGCTTTAAGGCTTCAGAATCTCTCCCATTTTTGGAGATTCTTATCGAATCAATACAGAAAGTGAACTCACAATATCTGTATATAAATGTTTGCAGTTGGTTAATAAATATGATACACAGAGACTTAGAGATGAATGGAATAACGATCTGGAGCACTCAATTTTGCTAAAGCAATGGGATAAGTCATTTCCCTTTTGCTATTATGGATTTTAAGTTGTGACTTGGGGCCAAGCTACAAGTGACGAATGACACTTGAACGGCAAGTGGATCGAGTGGAGAGCAAGTGGAGGGCAAGTGAACAGGGAGAAATACACTTGCCGTTCAAGTGTCATTCGTCACTTGTAGCTTGGCCCTTGTTCAGCAAAAAAATATGTTTAGGGTAGAGATGGGCACGATGCGCATTACGAACGAAAAAAAACCATGATAATGGCGATCGTGCGATTGTGACCTGGCGGATCGTGATCGTCCATGGCCAATGATCCAGCGGTTGGGAGAGGCCTGGATTGGGGTGTTCAGGCTCAGATCGGGGATCCAGACACTCAGGAGCCAGCAATCTATTCCCCTGGCAACAGAGCCAGGGGAATGCCTGAGCTCTGTTTGCCCTTCTTCTGTTGCCCTGGAAACCCGAATGGAAGCCCAGCTTTCCTTGATCAGCAGGGCTTCCTTCCAACCACGGAGCAGCAAAGCAGTCACAAGTTCAGAGAAGACACCCAGGGGAGGGAGGGGGAAGGGGGTGTTCTGTAGCCATGGGCACTCCAATCTCATCCCTGCAAACCCTGATAGGCAGCTCTGATGGCTCTGTGTTTCCCCGGGCCTGGTAGGCGGGCACATGGGGGGTGCCGCTGGCGAGCGGCCAGGCCCCTGCCCCCTGAAGGGAGGCAGCTCGTCGCCACCTCTCCGTGCCCGCCAGATCCGGCCGCTGCCGCCACCACCCACCTTCCCACATAGCCGGGAATACCAGCGTGCCCCGCTTTGGCCTCCACGATCCACGATCTACGATCCATGGCTCAGGAACGGGAGATGCTCGGTGTGGGTCATTAATTCGGGATTGTCACCGGCACCGATCCACGATCAGCTGGATCGTTAATTTTTTTTGGATCGTGCCCATCTCTAGTTTAGGGTATACGGGACACCACAGTGTCTTTTTACTAAAGGTTTAAGCACAGTGTCTAACTGCTGGTGGTGTAATTCACAAAATGCATCTTTTAAGCATATGCTTTGGACATGTTTAATCATTCTGCCCTTTTAGGGGGAAGTTATTGGTCATATTAATTTTGTGTTAGAAAACTCATTTATTTTTGAGGCTGTTAATGCATTGTTAAGCTACTTGCCTGTCTCTTGGAATCTAACCGATGGTCAACAGAAATGGATTCTCCGTGCCCTTACAGTTGCTAAAAGACTTGTACTTCAACACTGGAAAGACAAAACCCACTTCCTGTAAATCACTGGATTGAAGACCTTATAAACGTAACAGAATTTGAACTTATCACATATAGATGGCAATTGCGTATTTGGAAATCTTTTATAGATACCTATATATAGATTTGCTAATAGTGTTTTTAGCAGCACTGTTTTCTTTTTTGTCTCTCCTATTTGCTTTTTAATTTTTTTCTGTTTTGCACTAGTAATGTTTTAAAATCAATATATGTAATTTTCAGCATTGTTCCATCTGTGGATACTTAAATCTGGAGACTGGGGCTATGAGCAGACAAGACAAATCTCTCTACAAACCTGAGAAAAGCTCCAGGTTTGCAGAAAAATCGGAAATCTTTTTTAAAAATAGGAAGGGCTAACTGCCCCCCCCCCGTTAAAATAGTGCCTGTGGCTTTAAGAAATGGAAGCTCTCAGTGGCTTATGCTAAGCAACCGTTACAGTATTGGCAGTCTTCAAATCTCTGTTTCTGTCAGGAAAGGGCAGGGAGAAGGATCAGGGAGTCCTTTCCAAGGTTGTGGCCTTTGAGGGAGGACTTACTGGAGCCAGGCCTGGAAGCAAGCACTGGGAACGTGCTATTACCTGATTTGGATGACTCACCCAGGCATCGCTGCTTGCTGCTGTTCAACAGCAGCTTTCCTGAAAAAGCCCTGAAGTATAGTGGTTACAGTTGCAGACTAGGATCTGGGAGATCCAGGTTTAAATCCCCAGTCTGCCTTGGAAGATCAGTGGGCAACTTTAGGCCAGTTACCCATTTTCAGATCCTCAGTATGGTGCTGCTTTACTTCCAGATCACTTTCATTCTACTTTCTTTTTCAAATGCCCTTATCCTCTGTCTACCTTCACATTGTTAATACTTCCCACTTTTCCACTGTTTTCCTTCATTTCCACATTCCTTCCTTCCTCTTTCTTTGCCCTTCTTTTTTTGTCTGTAACCACTAACTCATTCCACTTCTTCATACTAAAGGCAATGGGAGAATACAGCGGTTGCAGTGGTGGTGCTGGGATGGGAGTGGGGAGAAGAAAAGCCCAGGCAGTAAAGAATAACCGGGTGACTGAGTTCACAACTTGGCTCTTTTAATCTTAATTTTAGACATATGCTTGCTAAAAAACTGCTTTGCCACAACAATAGTTCCATTGCCAGCAGAAATGAAGTGAAGAAAGAGGGACCCTCACTATAATGTGAGAGTAACTATGGAAAGAGCCTGAAGAGATGAGAATGGAGGATTTATGTTCCTGCAGTCTTAATGAAGGAAACCCACTCTACCCTCCTGGCACCTTTCACATGCAGAGTAGAGTCTCAAATGTAGACCAGATAAAATCTGCTGACTTCAACTTACTAGAGTCTTCAGTCTGGAAAAGGCTTACGGGTGGTAACAACGACCATCCACTACAATTTATTTCAATTCAAATATTAGCAAGCTTAGGCAATCACTTTGTGACTTGGAAATTTTCTTGGCTTGCTACAGAAATAAAAAAAAGTTCATCCCCCCTGCTACTCCCGAATGTTTGTTTAATTTCATTCAATATATATTGCAGCACTCTGGCAGCCATTTGGTGATGGCACCCACTGCCCTTTCTCAAAATTCCAAAAGTGCCTGCAGGCTTAGGGCTGCCAGGTCCTCTTACCCTCCCAGTGGGAGGTGAGAGGGACCTGGCACTTATCTGTAGTGCTTCCAAACATGCATCCAAAGCATGTACATGCTCCCAGCACAGCGCAATGATGACACTCCCAGGAAGTGACGTTGTTGCGCTGCCCTGGGAGTATGCCCAGGAGGCCCATTCCTGCATCCCCCCCCCCCAGCCAGGTGAGTGGTGGCAGAGGGTGGAGGGTGGGAGCTAGGGATCCCCCGCTACCATCAGGGGACTGGTAACCCTACATGAGGCCCGTTCCCACACCTCTCCCCCTGTCAGCCAAGTGAGTGTTGGGGGAGGAGGAAGCTGGGAGTGGAAGATCCCCTGCTCCCACTGGGGGACCAGCTACTCTATTGAGGACCTAGGACAGGTGGGTTTGAAGCTGAGCCGCAGGCAGAATAGTAACTCTCAGCCACCATATTCTAGTTCATGACACTATCACGTTTCTGTGCATGCATAACATGGGGAGGCGATGGAGGCTGTCATCATGGGGAACAAATTTGGGCCTAGGCCCTGACTGAGGGCTCTCCACTGACCAGAGTTGCCTCATCCTGCTGTTTCTCTTCCTCGCTGTGCTACCTTTCCTCCCTGGCACAGGGTGGGTCACTGAGTCACACTCTCATAGGGTGGGAATGCAGCAGCGCTGCTGCTGTCTGCCATATTCACTAGATTTCCCCTTTCCTCAGGCTAGGATAGTGGATGAATAGCCGTGAGGAAAAGGAGCAGCAGCAGCAGCAGCATCCTGTGTGCTTTCTTGCCACTCTTAGTTGCCACCCAGCTGTGGAAGTGGAAGGCGTGGGTGCAGAGAGGCCTTAAAAACATGGAGGTGTTCTAGGAGTGATTGAGCTAAATATTTTCCATAGGATCAAACTCAAATGCCCTTGAATGGCCAGCCTTTTATGGCAGGGTCATATGCTTTCATTAACTGAACCTTCCCCTGGTTCTGCATATCCAAGTGTGTAGAAGAGAGAAAGGGGTGTGCGTGCACACAAGCACTGAATTAAAGTACAACGTGCTCTCTACTGAACTGTACTCTTGACCTTGCCTACATTTCGCTGTGCCATATCCATAGCCATACCACACCTCTCCTTTTCTTTTTGCACTGCAGAGATATATTCATACAAACACAGAGGCAGGTGCCCTGCTCTGCTGATCATACATTGTAGAACAACTTGAGCGGCCATTCTGTTGTTCATGATATGTAGGTACTTTGCATTCCTCCACAACTGTGAATATGGCTATTATTCCCTGGTCACATATCAAGAAAATAGCTAATCTGAACAACAGGGAATTTTGAAGGATTTCTGATTGATAAAAATATCCTCCACGCCAAGGCACATGTGAGTTATTATACCGCTGGAGACATGGCCATTTGCCTAGGCCTCAAGATTGCCAACCACCAGGAGAGGCCTGGAGTTCTCCCAGACTGCACAGATCAGACCCTGGAGAAATGGCAGCTTTGGAGGGTGAACTCTGTGGCATTACATTCCTGCTGAGCAATCTCCCCTCCCCAAACTCTGCCTACCCTGGGGTCTCCCTGCCCCCAAATCCCAAGGAATTCTGCAGTCTGTACCTGCCAATCTGGCTGGGACCAATTCTGTAGCTTGCATAGTGCAAGAGTTAATCTAGCCCTGGTGAGGGACACTATTTTAGGCTCATCTGACTCTTATCTCTAGCCCATCCATGTGATGCTGTTCCCTTTCTTCAGCTCTAGTCTGTGATGTGGCTGCCTTGGCAATAGTAAGCTAGGCAGGAACACCTAGGAAGGAGCACCATCTGTCAGGTGTGGTCCAAGCCAACTTATTGGGTGTAAAGGGAGCAGAATTTTCTAATTCATTGTGGAAGTACTGCCTTCCACTACAGATTAGGGCTACGTTATGTTTTCCTGGGAAATGCATGTAGATCATCAGGTGTGATGGTTACATGTGTGACATTTCATTGTGTGTCCATATACTGGAAAATCACTCTTAATTATTTCTTCCTAGTTCATGTATACGATCATCACATGTGATAAACTGCATGCTATTTTATTGCTTTTGCTATACAGAAAACACTTCTTTGTAAGAAATGCACAACTTATGAAATGGATTTTAAATATGACTGCCCAGAGGGTTAAGAGAGGTGGTGAGGGGCTTTGACTTCCCTGGCACGTTTTTGTTGCTGAGGTAAAGGAAGGATTATGTAATTTATGTTCCTGTTAGGAGCTGCTGAATCGTGTTGGGAGCAATCTCCTAAACGCTGTGAATTTTCTAGCATCAGTTCATTTTTTTATTTGCACCCCGCCCCCCAAGAGCAGCCATGTGCGGCTGTGTCCCAGAGGAGTTCTTTGAAAGGAGAGACACAGCCGTTATAATAGGCTTTTTGAGGCCAAACAGGCAGACAACCTTAATTATACAGATTGCAGTACAATATATTCCAACTAACTGCCAGCTATTTCCCTAAGTACCCATGATCTCCTGGACTGCTATAAAACCTGGGATGGATTATTCTGGAAGTGTTACTTTCTGATCTCTACATTGGCTTAGAGAATGGAAGGGAGGGCGGTCCTTCATAAACACTACACTGACTCAGCACTGCATCAGGTCCCAAAATAACTCCACAGTGCCTAACCCAACAACCTGTGAACACCCTCTCCCACTTCCTCCACTACATATGGGGTGACAAATTCCAGCTCCTTAGTTTGAGATGCATCCGGCATTCAAAAGAAAAATGAAGCACAGAGAGGACAGGGAAAACTAATCAGGCTTTTCGGTTTATCATCCTCCATATAATATTGGCCAAACCTCCATCTAAGGTGCCTGAGCTGAAAGAGCTTGCCACAGTTCGAAAGATTCCAGCTAGATTCTAGCAGTTACCTACCCAGATACAGTGATTATCCCATATATATTAATTGCAAATAGCTTCTTAGCTCAGACAAAAGTGGTAACCCTATAATGGACAAAATAATGTATGCGACAACATACTCATTGGCAAGAAGTGTGCAGTATGACATTGCTAGAGCTGTAGGGGAAATGAGGGGCAGATTTAAGTTTAACAATGTGGAGAGAGACTGGGGAGGGAGGGAGGGAGGGAGGCTTGGCTCTTTGGATTATTAAGCAGTCTTCCGCCTCATCTCCCATCTTCCCTAACCCTCGACAAGCTGCCAGAGTTGCACCTGAACCATACTTTCTAGCTATGTGCATTATTGAAGGTAGTCTTATTGGTCTGTATCCTAACCTTAAGCAAAGCCTGAAGCCTTCGATGGTTGTTGTGGGTTTTCCGGGCTGTATTGCCGTGGTCTTGGCATTGTAGTTTCTGACGTTTCGCCAGCAGCTGTAGCTGGCATCTTCAGAGGTGTAGCACCAAAAGACAGAGATCTCTCAGTGTCACAGTGTGGAAAAGCTGTCGGTCATTTGTATCTACTCAGGAGGGGTGGGGTTGAGCTGAGTCATCCTGTAAGAGTTTCCCAGGGCGTGGAATGCTAATGGCGGGAGGCTTCACTGTGTCCTGGGGAGGTTCTTTTGCATATGGATTGGTACTTGATGTGCTAATCTTCTCCACAGGGCTATTGTCGGGGATAGAATGTTTTGTTAGCCTGGTGTTTTTCAGAACTGGAAACCATGCTCTGTTCATTCTTAAGGTTTCTTCTTTCCTGTTGAAGTTTTGCTTATGCTTGTGAATTTCAATGGCTTCCCTGTGCAGTCTGACAAAGTAGTTGGAAGTGTTGTCCAGTATTTTGGTGTCCTGGAATAAGATACTGTGCCCTGCTTGCATTAGGCTATGTTCAGCCACTGCTGATTTTTCAGGTTGTCCAAGTCTGCAGTGTCTTTCATGTTCTTTTATTCTTGTCTGGATGCTACGCTTTGTGGTCCCGATGTAAACTTGTCCACAGCTGCAGGGTATACGGTATACTCCTGCAGAGGTGAGGGGGTCTCTACTGTCTTTTGCTGATCATAGCATCTGTTGTATTTTTCGGGTTATTGAAGGCTGAAGCCTTCCTTCAGCCTGAAGAGTTTTCTTTCACCTTCAGTGATTCTCCTACAGAAGAACCACTTAATTTGGAGGAAGTTTCTTTAGCCTGAAGGGTCTTCCTCCCACCTAAGGCCAGGATGCCATCTACTGTTGGTTTGTACATTGTTGACAACCTTTCACATATTCCAAAGCAAACTTAATGTTTGGTTGTCTGAATCTAGAAACTCTATCTGCAAAGTTGGCCCCATTGCCTGTTGCTAGAACATCATGTAAAGAGGACAAGTAGTTGATGCACCTCGGGCCAGAATACTATGATGATCTTACATAAGAAATGGAGTCAAGAGCTCATTGGGAGTCCACGCTCCTTAGAGAGACAGAAATACCCTAGAATTAATAAATTGAAAGTAGAAATGTATTAAACCTTAAGGAATCTAAAGTTGGCAAAAGATGGAAAGGAACAAGTTTACCGAACTGAAAAAGAACATACCTATCTATAAATGAAATATGCAGGTTTATACCCTGTTCCTAAAACATTGCCATCAATGGGACTGTTGCAATTAATATGTTTAGATCAGGCTTGAGAGTCTAGTAACAGATAGATTTTCAGAGAATGGAGGTAGCTTGAAGAAAATGATAATTGCTTAAGTTTTCTACACATTCCAATCTTTCCTCTGGCAAACAATTGTAGCAGCTTTTATATTGTTTGTCTTGCAATTCCCTGTGATCAAATAGGTTTTTGAAGCAAGTAAAAAACATGTTTGATCAGAGACAGCAGGAGAACCCAAAATGTGTTAATTATGGAAAGGATGCTTCTTTCAAACAACATCTAGCTTTCTTAAAAACTTTCTCTAAAGATTATTTCCTCATCTGATTCAAACTGAGCTTCTGCATGCCTGGGAATTCTGAGCACTGAATTGTGTGGGGCTGGGGGTGGGGCATGAGCACAATGTATTGGGTAGGTAGGCCCCTAGTTATCTGTCTCGCAGTGTGGGGATGAGAGTAAGAGCTTCGAGAACATTTTTGGCCAGGTCTCTGACTGGGGACCTGAGCACAATTCCTTCTCTGCACCCTGAAAGACGGTAATTGCAATAGACTGCGGTGCGAGAGGAGTAAGGGGAGCTCATCTGTTTGCGGCTTATTTTCACATCTCCATTAGTTATGAACTTGTGACATAGTCGCAGAGTCGATAACAGGCGAAGCTGCTTGGCTCACTCTATCTAGCCCTCCGCAAGATCTGGCTGAAGCTTGCTTCACTGTCACTAGTGTGAATGATGGATGGAGCAATGCAGTGCAGCCAGGGTTCTGCAGGGACTGGGAGCGCCCAGAAGAGGTTAGTGATTCAGCAGCACCCTATCCTTCTCAGTGCTCCACATACACAGAGGTTGGATTATGACTTTGCTCTTGAAGTGAATTGATGTCCTCTCCAGTCCTGCATCCTGGGTCTAGAGTGTTTTTACAAAACTGCAGAATATAGAATGAGACATTTTCTGCTGCTTTTATCCAGACACAGCTGTTTATACTGATTCAGACTATCTGTATATCAAGATGAGCACTGTCTACTCTGGCTCTCAGGCAGAGGTCTTTCACGTCACCTACTCTCCGACCCTTTTAACTGGAGATGCTGGGGATTGAACCTGAGACCTGCATGCACTGGAGATGCTGTACCACTTAGCCATGGCCCTTTTCTAGGAAAAGATGAAAAGCTCATTATTAGTAGGGTAAGTGAGAAAGTATACAGGCCCAATCCCTTCAGGATCTAAAGAAGTTGAGTGCAAGAAATGTTTTTGGGTGTGGGTGGATATGTCTTGTCATGTGTCCAGTCACAGCCTGCACCCCAGAATGCAGAAGCAGAGTAAATATGATACTGTACCTCTTTGGAACCATAGCTGAGGGATTCTCCCCAAACACAAGGTTTAGGGCATCCTATTTTTATGTGACAAGGGTGGGCCCACTACAGAAAACACTGCTTTTTGGGACCTCAGCAACATAGAGGAAGCTTGAAGGTAGGTTTATGTCTTTTCCGTACAAACCATCCTACATGTACAAATGATACGCTCGCTTAGATTGCTTTCCTGAGGCACACAAACAAGTCTGAGCGTCTGAGAAGTGGATGCCCAGAGCATGGGGATTGTGTGTGTGTGTGGGAGTGTGTGGGTATGGGTATGGGGGATTCCTTCTTTGGAGTAGAGGAAACTAAAGGGCTAGCAAAGCAATTAAGCCCTTTAGTTCCGCTCCAGGAAAGGAACAGCAGGCCACTTCAGGTGAGTGTGTGAGAATCTGTTATTCATACATCCCAAGGCAGAAGTGTTGCCATAGAAACACAGCACATCCCTTTTGCTAGGCAGGGAAGAAGACTCTCAAGTGACGTCAGAATGGGATGACATGCACAGAGCATAAAAAGGAGTGCTGTATGGGACTACGGGCATGAGGGCTTGTTACAGAAATGGGAAGAGATAGTAGCCTGGTTGTGCACTGGGGCAGTCACTGCACAAGCACTCAGATCTAGTGGAGGGGGGCAACTCCCAGTCAACTAAGATTCACTTTCCAAGTCCAATGTACAGATGCTTGAACATCTGTCAGTTTGCCTTGCCTC
The DNA here is from genome assembly GCF_028583425.1 of Eublepharis macularius. NCBI lineage: Eukaryota > Metazoa > Chordata > Lepidosauria > Squamata > Eublepharidae > Eublepharis > Eublepharis macularius. Next base: position 64,124,819 of record NC_072795.1, on the reverse strand, counting down.
CTGTTTGCCAGTCACAAACAGGGAGCTGGTTTTTTGATGGGCTGTTCATCTGTTCATTAGCCCATTTGTGCTGTTTTGCAGGTTGCTTCAACCATGCCATCCTAACAGTACAGCACAGCACAATAGTTTTTTCACACAAGTATGCTCTCACACAGCTCAATTGATTCCACTCCCCACTCTTACTCTGTTGCTGTTTTGCTTGGTAAGCAGTTGATTAAACAGTTAAGTTTGCACAAATCATGTAAGTCCATCATATATAAATGCTGTTTTTTAAAACAATCCCACCATTTGGTGTTCATCTAAGCAGTCCTTAGCAACTTTAACAGCTGCTGATATGCTGTGATGGGCAGTGCTTTTGTGCATGCTCAGTTTTGAAAAAATTTGATGCGAACATTATAGAATGTAATCCGCCCTGAGCCTGCCAGTTCAGGGAGGGCGGAATAGAAATTGAAGGTAAATAAATAAATAAAAACATGTTCAGTAGGCATTCAGGTCATTCAGTGCTGAACCAAACGGACCCGTGATCAGCTCACATCTGATCATTATAGTCGAACCAACATGACTGTCAAACATGTTCAATGTAAAGTTCATGGCATCCCTAGTCCAATGCTGTTAGGGCTTCCCAGGGACTCTTGAAGCCAACTTTGACCTTGAGGTTGTCATAAACCTCTTCCTCCCAGCATGTCCTGCCAGCATATCCTGTTGGTCTGTGGCCCCTACAACCAGCCCCCACCTGCCAGCAGCCTCCTTATACAGCTCTCTTGAGCAGCCCCATATCCCATCAGCAGCAAAATCCTTCTGTCATGAGTCCAACAAGGACAGACAAATCTTGGCACCTTCCTCAGAACTGGCTGCAGTACTGTGGCAAACGTCCAGCTGAGCAGCAGATGAAAGCTATTGGCAATTAAATGTACTGGGCTCCTTAGGTTCTTGTACCACCTGCAGCCCCTCTGCTCCCCTGAAGTGTTTGGGCTGAGGTGGCAAACTCTCTTTGCAGCCAGCAACTGTTCTGTGATAACCCCCAGTTCATCATGCACTGAACTTTGAGCCATCCAGTGGGCTGGATCCAGACTAACATTTCCATGGGCACAAGGACTTCTGCCCACAAAGCAAATTCTCCCCATGGTAGCCCCAAATGCTGCCCCCCAATCCTGTTCCCAGGGGTCCCCTCTCCCCCAAGAGGATTTCAAGGGATGTTTCAGGCAGACTTGGGCGGGGGGAGGCAGGAAAATCATGTTCCACAGGTGGAAGTCCCCATGTCTGTGGAAACGTCTACTCAGGATCCATCTGTCAGAGATATGCAATATTTGTTGACTGTCTTGAGTTAAGCACACAAAGATGTGTGCAGCAGCCTTGAGCTCTCACTGGTCTGGTAGTGATAGCCTGTCCCCATGCAATGAACAGGGAGGGGTGAGGGTTACTTTTCTCTGGGGGGAGGCAGGTAGCGTGCTTGCCACTTCCCACCCTTGTTATTAGACAGAGTAGGTGTGTGCTTTGGTGCTGGGGAACATAAAGCCCAGAGCTAAAGGAGTGGGAGAGGGAAAACAGCTTCCAAATCACAGGGTAGCCTTGTTTTTGCTCAGTGTTTTTTTCCCTTCAAATTTTGAAAGACTATATTGGGTTTCTTACAGGAATGGTGTCATAGGGAGAACTCAGCCACTGGGAAAAAAATAAGAAAATGGTTAATTAAAAATAAAGCAGGCTTTTAAAAAAGGGAAATTTATTAACAGCAAGATGGAGAAAATTATGTTTTCAGTATAACCATAGGATACACATTCACACTAGTCAGGGTGTTCTGCAGCTGTGGTTCCCACTAGCATGGGAGAAAGATATTTGGACTCCTTGCAGTATCCCCAAGAGATTGGAGTCCAGTGGCACCTCAGAGACCCACAAGATCTTCAAACTGTAGGCTTTTGAGAGTCAAAGCTCCCTTCTTCTGATACCAGGTAACAGCAATAGGTTAATGTGGAACAAACCAATCCTGGAAAGGCCTTAGATTCATAACCCTTAACAGAGATTCTTTTGTGCAGCTCGGCCACACTCCTCCCTGTTACCTCCACAGAAAGCCAGTGGCTCATGGTTCAAGCACTGCAACAACAGATGAGAGGAGGGGAGAGATGCGTTGGGATCAGTAGTGCCACTTAAGCAGGCAGACCCAGAAATATTTGACTAAAGTCATTGAATTTTACTTACATACCTAACTATGCTTAGGATCTGAGCCTTGAGTTGAAATCCTGTGTACACTTTGCCTGAGAGTAAGATCCACTGAACTTGGGTGGAATTTGACTTCCAAGTAAACTCCACAATCCTAAACCTACCTACTTTACAATAAACAGGCTAGGCTATTATGCCAAATCCCACGAGCTGCTGAATTAAACCAGTGACTGTTAGGATAAGGGCCAGTTGTTAGGATATGCTGAGAGAGGAGCATATGCCCTCTGCTTTCTGTTTGCTAGGGGACTGGGACTGCCAGGCATCTGTTCCTCTTAATCTCCTAAATGTGCTCTTTGATGGGAAATGGCCACCACAGGGTGTTCTGCAGCTGTGTCCCATCCTGATATTCTAGCTCTTGCCAGGGTTAAGCACCTGTTTCTTGGTAGTGACATACAATGCCAGTGGACTGTATCTTTGCTAAACAAACCCTGGCTGTTCATTTAACCCTGAACAACCAAACCAAGACCAGGTTCCTCCAGAGCCAGCTGATGTTTGAGGCAGCAGCTGGTGTTGTTGCTTGCTGCTCAGCAGCCAATCATACAAATATACAATGGACAAATTAAACAATCAACCAGTGATTATAAACACTTCCCAATTATTAAAAAGTCATACTTTTTGTTTAAAGCCTATGCTATTGTCAATATTTCATGCATGCACATTTTCACATAGCATTATGGGGGTCATAATGGCCCCCCATCATTTAATTTGCTGTCTTGACCACCCATGACCCCAGGGGCAAGACAATTTCACTTGCCATGCAGATGCAAAAGCAGCTTGCAAAGCCGAAGGAAGTAGAACGGAAACTCTCCAGCTTCACTGCCCAGCAGCTGCTTGAAGAGGATGTTGGTGTGAGGCAAAGAGGTTTAAGGCTCAGCTCACAAATGGTCAAAGCTGTTGAACGTGGAATGTTCACATGCCAAGCAACCGGCATGTTCTTAGCAAAGCTAATCACATTCATAGCTGAATTTCATTAGCTGGGATCCCCGTGGTATGCGAGGAGGTTCCCTACCCACTCAGTAGAAAGGTTGACATTGATTGGCACCATTTAAAAACAGCAGCCCTAAACCCACGTTATGTATACTATTAGAATACCTTGCAGCTGGTTGATTTTCAGATTCGGAACAAGACTTTGCACTTGGAAATGCTTGTGCTATATTATGAGGTACCCCACTTCCTTTTAATTTCTTCCTTTATCTGTTTCTTTCAGATCTGGTAGCCTACAAAGGTACTGCATGTATCTGTAGAATCATGTTGAGAAGGGTGCATTTTTTCCAGTTTTCCTGGCAATGTATTAAAGTTGAAACAAATATCATCTGGTTGGCCCCACTTCCTATCTAGGCTTTGGAATGGTGTATGTGGGGGGCTGCTAGCTTGTCATTCATCTTAAATGACGGATAATGCATTTCAGAATGCTTTTGACCCCATATGGCAAGGTCAGAGTACTGACTGGTCAGATCTGAACAAATTCCTTTGATTATTCTCCCAGTTACAGATTGTAATTCTTTGTGGTGCACTGCTCCCGAAACCCATAGGAAAGGCAGACCTGATTGGTTTGTCTCTAGGTCTACATCCTCTCAATGTTTTTGAATTCATATTTTAAGGCACATTTCAAAACTTACTGAAGAATATTAGCTCAGACAGCACTGCCACCCTTTGCTTTTTTCAAATGATATAGAAAATCGGGGTAGATTCATGCCATGTGCAAACATAATGGGACTAGTAGTGACTGTATGTATCTACTATTAGGGTTGCAAGCTATCCTCAGTATATTTAGCAGATCAATCAACTAACACTTCCATTGCAAATTAAATTTTTCAATTTGATTAACTGGTGACACTGAAATTAAAGAGGAGCTACCTTGCCAGCTTCACAGATATCTCCATGCCAGATTTGATGGGAAGGGGGAATCCCATATACTTTCTCTTCCAATTTATATCCAGAACAGCTACATATTTTGTATTTCAGGCAACTAAGTTGACAGTTGGAACCAATGTCAATGAATACATGAAGCTGCCTTATACAGAGCTGGACCAGTGGTCCCTCAAATGAAACACTGTTGACTCTGACTGGCAGGGGCGTTCTAGGATTTCAGCTGCAAGCACTTTCCTACCACCCGAGATTCTTTGAGCTGGAGATATCAGGGATTGAACTTGCAACCTGCTGCATGCCAAGTAGATGCTTTACAAATAAGCCATGCCCCCATCTCAATTATATCTTTTAAATCTAGAGCTTTTGTAGAATAAATGACAGTTGGACTTGCAAATGAGTTTAGTTTTTGAAGCCCTTTTTGATCTGGTGTATTTATAATTATATATTCCTGGCTACTAGTTACAAAAAAATTGAATGATCCCCTTAACACTGAATGTTACCTTGAGTTTATCAAATTGTATATTATCGCATACCTTAGGAAATGCCCTTTCCTTAGGTACGTCCCAGGGTGCAACTAGAAAATGTTACATGGATTGCTGTTGAAACTGTTGAGTTCTCCCCACCTGCAACCTGTAAAGCAACTTACCCTCTTATCATTATGCTATGTGTTTCCTTGGGTTGGATCCAGGCAGCTTTTTCATGCAATCTCACCCAAATCTTCTTACTACAGCCATTACCTCACAAGGCTTTTGTGCATTCAGGTCCTGCAATTTTGGTGGTCAAAGGAACCCTTCCTTCCTTTTGCACCAGGAGAAAAAATGGTTGGATCCAACCCCCTGCCCCTACCAGCAGCAGCTACAGATGTGGAGCTGGTGTGTGGCAATGCATTGCATAATGATGACAGAACAAGCTGTGCTACATTTTATAGAGAGGGATACTTCCATTGGTGCAGAATGTAGCAGTGAGATTACTCTCTTGCATAAATTATAGTTTTATAGTATATATATCTCATAGGTTCTGAAAGGTCTACAGTGGTTGCCAGTTTGAATCCAGGCATCATGCAAAATTCTGACCATTAATTCTAATGGTCTAAATGATCTGGGACCAAGGTATTCAGATACCCTATTTGTACTCATAGAAAGCTGATTGGCAATTAAAATAATCTTTAAAGGCCCTGCTCTGTGTGTGTCCTCACAGCTTTGAGTGGCACACAGAAACAATTGAGGTGACAAGAGATGAAGTTCCAGACCTACTGAGAAAATTAAAGCCCAACAAGTCAATAGGTCCCGAAGGCATATACTTGAGGGTTCTATGGGAACTGAGATGTGAAATTGTTGATCTACTAACCAGTATATGTAACTTATCACTAAGATCAACCACAGCACTAGAGGACTAAAGAACAGCAAATGTTAAACCATTTTTTAAAAAGGGATCCAGAGGAGAACCAGGGAATTATAGGCCAGTCAGGCTAACATCTGCTCCACACAGTGGAAAGTAGAAACTGTAATTAAAGATAGAATTATTAGGGCACACAGTGGAACAAACCCTGCTGAGGGGGAAATCGCCATGGTTTGTGCAAAGGGGAGTCCTGTCTAACTTCTCTTTTGGAGTTCTTTGAGAAAGTAAACAAACATATAGATACTAGTGACCTGGTAGACATTTTATATTTGGATTTTCAAAAGGTTTTGACAAGGCACCTCATCGAAGACTCCTAAGTAAGCTTATCAGTTACGGGATAAAAGGATAGGACAGGGATTAAAAATTGGCTAAACAAAAGGCAGCAGAAAGCAGGAATAAATGTACACTTCTCACAAGGTGGGGGAAAATAAGCAGTGGAGTCCCACAAGGATCAGTATTGGGGCTAGTGCTATATAATTGGTTCATAAATGATCTGGAACTGGAGGTGAGCAATGCAATGGCCAAGTTTGCAGATGACACAAAATTATTCAGGATGGTGAAAACCAAAGCTAACCGTAAAGAGCTCCAAGAGCATCTCCACAAATTGGATAAATGGGCAACTGGGGCAAACAAAGTTCAATGCAAGCATGTCTAAAATGATAATGGAACAAAAAATGCCAGCTTCAAGTATATGCTAATAGGGTCTGAACTTGCTGAGACTGAGAGGGAAAGAGACCTTGGAGTTCTAGTGGGTAGCTCAGTGAAAAGGTCAACACACTGTTCCACAGAGGCGAAAAAGACTATGCTAGGGATTATTTGAAAAGGGACTGAAAATAAAACAGCCACTTCTATAATGACCCTGTAGTCTGGCCTCATTTGTACAGTTCTGGTCGCTGTATCTTGAAAATGATGTTTCAGAGCTGGGAAAAGTACAGAAGAAGGCAATCGGGATGATTAAGGGGTTGGAGCACCTTTCCCATGAGAAAAGGCAGAAGAGTTTGAGACTTCAGTTTAGAAAAGAGATGACTAAGGGTGACTAAAAGGAACCTTGACATCCTGAGGCAGTAAATGTCTTTATACCAGTGCCAGGAGGCAACATCAAAGGAAGGCCTCTGTCTCTGTGCCCTGTTCTTGGCTTTCCAGAGTAAATGTTTGGCCACTGAGTGTAGAGGATAGTGGACTAGAGGGACCACTGGCTCCATCAAGCAGGGCTCTTCTTAGGGAACTCCCTCTCTGCCGCTGCTCAGCTGTCATCAAGTATGCCTTGTTTTTCAGGCAAAGGGAAAACTTTCTCTCCCAGGCTGTTGGTTGGTTCTCTCTCTGCCTCCCCAACTCTGCTGAAACGACTTTTTAAAAAAGTGTATTGGTTGCTGCTGACTTTTGAGGGAATGGTTTTAAAGTTAATTTTAAAGAAACGTATTTTCGCTTCTCTGCTTAATTTTATTATTGCTGTTCATTTTCATCACAAGCTCATTTATTTTTTGATGCTTTTAGTGCTTTAGCTGTAAGATTGTTAGTGTTTTTAATTACAGATTTTTACGTTTTCTTTTGCTAAAATGTTGAGTGTTTTCTTGTGTTAAAATGTGTAGGGTATAAATATTTTAAATAAGTAAATAAATAAATCAACCAAGTATGTGAAGACATCCTTTGCTGTTCCAGTACCAGCATCCCTGTCTTCTTGGTCCATTCATTGCCATTGCTATGTACCCCTTTGACCCTGAATGCTTGGAAAGGGCCTGTCAGGCTTCTGCCATTGCAGAGCACATGGTTTCTGGCAGCTGCAGTCACAACCCAGAAGGGCTGGCTTGAACCCATTAGGCAGCAGGCATAATTGCTTGCCATAAAGCACTGAAGTTGGCAGATTCCTCTCTCCAGTGAGTACTGTGAGTGGTTTGTGAGGCAGGCTTCCTTCCCAAGGGCAACTTAGGTCCTGCAGGGAAACTTGTTTTTAGATGTCAGCAAAATCTGTGGGGAAATCACAGCAGTCATGGAAAAGGCTATGATTTGTCCTAGATACACTCTTGCTTTACTAGACTGAGTTGTTTAGGCTTTCCTGTCTGGTCCATGTGAGTGTGTGTGCGTATATACATACATACATACACACTATTGGAATAGGCAGGTTAGATTGTAACCAACTTGGAGCAGGAACCTATCACTTTGTTTTTCTTATTTGGTAAAGGTCAGGGCTTTTTTTCAGCAGGAACATGGTGGAATGGAGTTCCGACACATCTTAAAAATGGTCACATGGCTGGTGGCCCCGCCCCCTGATCTCCAGATAGAGGGGAGTTTAGATTGCCCTATGCACCGGTGGTGTGGAGGGCAATCTAAACTCCCCTCTGTCTGGAGATCAGGGGGCGGGGCCACCAGCCATGTGACCATTTTTGCCGAGGGCAATTTAAACTTTAAAAAACTCTCCCTTGTTCCAGCTGACCCAAAGTGACGTCATTGTGCAGTCTTGAGTTCCACCACTGAGTTCCACCACCTCTTTTCCCAGAAAAAAAGCCCTGGTAAAAGTGATAGATTTCATTATCTATCAACCACTGTCAATGTACACTCTCTGTGGAACTTTACAGATTAATGTAAGGACCTGACTCTGTCCCAAGGAGCTTACTGGAGAGCCAGTGTGGTATAACAGCTAGAGCGATGGAGCAGGAGCAGGGTGACCCAAGTCCAATTCCCCATTCCGCTTGCTGGGTGACATTGGGCCAGTCACAAACTCTCAGCCTAACATCCCTTACAAGGTTTGTTGTGAGGAAAAATGGAGGTGAGGAGAATCATTGCTCCCCTTTGGGTCCCCATTGGGGAGCAGGGTGGGGTATGTACAAAGTAAAATAACTAAAAATACCTCTGGAAGTTGCCTGGTCCAACAGCGGCTTGGACATGAAGCTAAAGCAGAAGCATTCTGTCTAGTAACTGTATCTTTCACCCTCAACCAGTTTATAACAGGACCACACGGCTTTCTTCCCAACTTACAGAAAGGCCACAAGTGTGGACCCACTAGGACTTGTGGGGGCATCTCATTTTCCCCCTACCCCACCATGTCTTCTTTTGCTTCCCTGTTGAGGCTGAGGTTTTTATTTATTTACTTTTATTTTATTTATTTTATTAAACTTCTGTTCTGCCCTCCCTGCAAACGGGCTCAGGGCGGATCACATTATTTAGACACACAATATCCATAAAATTTCATTAAAAGCATTTTAAAATTCACACTCAATTTACAACAGTGATAAATAAATTTCCAAGACGGCAGCAATCACTGTTTGGTTATATTCACCAGCAATTGAACAATAAAAACAGGCTGGTAGACAGGCCTAGCCCAGCCTCAACAGCAAGCCTGGTGGAACATCTCTGTCTTACAAGCCAAGTGGAAGGATAGCAAATCCTGCTGGGCTCTGGTTTCAATATACAGAGAGTTCCACTAGGCCAAGACTGAAAAGGCCCTGGCTCTGACTGAGGCCAGGCAGGCCTCCCTGGAGCCAGGGACCACCAATAGTTGTTTTTCTGCTGATCATAGTGTTCTCCAGGGGGTGGGTATATGGGGAGAGGCAGTCCCACAGATATGCTGGTCCCAGTCGGTTTAGGGCTTTATAGGTTAACACCAAACCCTTGAATCTGATCGTGAGCTCCACTTGGAATTTGGTACAGTCCATTCTACTACCTCACTCCCACATCTGCTGAATGTGTAGATCCAGCCTCTGTTCAGTCACTTGGCAGCTTTCCTGCTCACATTAAGCTGAGGATGAGGAGGTTTAACCTGTCTCGTTGATAGCATTTTCACAGTGATCTTCAATGTGTAACCTCAGTTTCATGTCCAAATCTTTAGTTTTGAGTAAGGACTTAAAAACTGTTCTGCACGTGAGGTAGGTGCCTACCTTCAGCTTTTGGGGCCTGGCACAACTAGTTTGATGCTGCCATTCTGTACAAACAACAACTGACTCTCTGCTGATGGAAAAATAAAGAGCTCAACCAAGAGTGGCAGACTTTTCAGCTATTCATATTGCTCTCCACATTTCCCTGAGTAACAAGACCCTTTGGGGAAATGTGCTTTTGCGTAGTGTGCCTACCAAGAATCAGGATAGAATTAATTGGGATGGGGCAGGAAATCTGACTGACAGGTTTGTTTCCAGGAAGAAACAAGGAGAGCACATGTTTTGGCTTGTGGGTTAGATGTAGGATTATGCAGGTACATGTTCATATATTTGATGGAATGAGGCAAGCAGCTGAAGGTATGTTTTCATGTGTGCAAATTTTTAAGTATAGAAATGTGTTTGAAATTTCTTGGAGTACACAGTAACCCACTGTTTTCAGACCTCGGCATTTTCTTTTATCTTTCTTTCAGTAACACACACACACACAATGGGTTTTAAAAATTGCAGTTAGTTGCCTGTATCCGAGCTCCACAAACATTGGCTGTGGTGCTTTAAGAACGTTCTAAATTCTCAGCTAACAAGTATAAAAGGCGGAGAATGCTGGAACAACATGTACAAATGATGTCTACTCACATTTCCAAAGCTATAAGGAGACGGGGTGACAGTAATATTTGCAGTGGTCAGGAAAGTGGCTGCAATGCCCCACTTAGCTTTTTGCCTCTACATAATGAATTATGCAAAAATAAGCATAAATTTGTAAATCTTCTTTTTCATAGAATTCAACACAGCATTTGAGTTACTTTAGCACTCAGCTTATGGTCATGTGGTCAGGAAGGAGATCAGAGTGGAAGCAGTGATGGGAAGGTAGGGAAGGGAGAAGGAAATAGGAGACAGGACAGAGTTAAGAAGCAGTGAAACAGAAGAACGGGCAAGCTTGAGAAAGTTGCAAGGTCTAAACAGCAGGGTTTGAAATACACATCTGAATGAACCAGCCAAAGATATATAGTGGCCAAACATATACAATAAACTAAGCCCACTGATTTCAATGGGCTTAGACTGGAGTAACTCTGCTTAGGATTTCACTGTACGTCTGCTACCTCTAAAGGATGTTGTGTATTACCCAGCTTTGAACTGGGGGAAGTTTAATTTCAGAGCCATTGAAAACTGGTCAGCATTACTTTCTCGCTGTCTTGTTCGGAGGGGGGGTGTCTTTATTTTTTGGACTGCTGCTTTATTCTGCAGTCCAAATGTATTGTTCAGAAACAGCAGAAGACACCTGTTCTTCAACGTCCAGTTCCATCTTTGCCTGAATACCTAGAGGGCAGTTCTGGGCATAAAATGCTGAGAACAATGCACAGGGCAGAAGGTCTCCTCCCAAAGGGATGGCTAGACAATTATCCTTCCCGTCCCTGCACAAAAGATGCACACTGGTATGATGAACTAGTCCTCACCCCCTCCCCGTTCTAAATCTTCCTTGGCCTTTGCAGTTCGCCAGATCCAAGAGAACTGCCTTCAAGAATCGGAGCGCAAATAGTCCAGGTGGCCGCATGCTGACTCTCTGAGGACAAGCAGGAAATGAGCGCCGGCCGCCTTGCTCTTTTCTTTGCCGAGCTCGGCTCCGCCTCTCTGTGTCCCTCCCTCGAGCCAGCGCCAGAGCCGGAGCCCGGCGCTCCAGCGTGGGGACGCCCTGGGGGGATGCGGCTCCCACGAAGGCAGCCCGCCCCCTCCCCGTGTGCCTGCCAGTCACTGAGCAAGCCTGAGCGTCGAAGGTGGGGGTGAAGGAATCGAGGCGATCGAATTGGGAAATGGGTCTTTCAATTTGTCAGCAACGCTGACAACGCTAGGTGGGGAGCCCAGCCCGGCTTCTGCTCCAATATCCGATTCAGTACCAAGGACAGTGCCGAGCTCTCTGCGCCGGTCTTCGTTGCGCTTCCACACCGCTGACGCCGCCCCAGCGCGGACGACTGCCCAGTCTTGCCGGCAACCGCTCGGGGATTTGAGGACTTCCTCCACCTACAGCACCAGGGTCAGCGCCCCTTCGGCCGGCTCCCGGGGAAAGCCTCTCCTTCTTCCAGCTCCAGCTTCGGTCCCCTGGGCGCAGTGTGGATCCACCGCCCCGGCACAACATGGCAACCGAGGTGAGCAGGGCGAGAAGAGCAGCACACGCGGGCGCAGGCGGCTCGGGCTCTGCCGAGTCATGACAGCCGCCGGGCAGAGTCTCCTCGTGCAGGCGACTGCTCGGCTTGCATGCTGCGCTAGTTCTGCCTGATGCGGCAAGGAGGCTTTGGAGCCCGAGCCCCTCAGTCTTAGCCAGTGTCGGCTGTTGCCGCACCACATCCATGGGGTTGTAATGCAGGCCGAACAAGTCGCTTGGGCCGCCGACTTAGTAGCCTCCGCAGTGGTTCATGGACGACCTGTTTGATCCAGGGACGCCCCTCCGAAATCGCTCACTTCATTTCCTCCCCGATTTGGCGCTGCTTCTGCACCGCCGCCCAGGGCCAGAAAGCAATGTAGCTTGTTAACAGGGAAAGATGCCTTGCCGCGCTCATTTGTGGGTCAGTGTGTCTCCCAGGAATCACCAGAGGAGTACATGGCACTGCCTGCCTGGAATAGATAGGAAAGGGGTACAAGAGGTCACAAGGCCAAGGTATCAGCACCAGGTTGTACTTTGGGTCTAGCTCTGGTGATAGGAGGAGTACCCATGGCAGAGTTTAGGTGTGTGTTCCGTTCATTTGCAGTCTCACCAAAACATTCATCTCTCAGTGAGGAGCTAGCTCAAAGCAGCCCACAAAAGCCATGGGGATGGGGCGGGTGGGTTTAGAAGGTGAGGAAAGGTAAGAAGCCTTTTCCCCATGAGAGCTAAATTTCACACTCCACAACTTCCTAAGTCAGCCCCCGCATTTCACACTTCATCCCCCACTTGTGAGGGCTGCTGTCACAATCTGTGCTAATTTAATTGCCACTGTGGGGACTCTCTTCCAACAAGATCTTGTTTCCCATTGCTCCTGGCAGGTGTTATTGCAAAATGCAGCCCCAAGCAAGCAATATTAGGTGGAAGAAAGTGAAGGGTTGTTACTAGGGAAAGAATGGTAGCTTTTGAACGTGGAGGGGAGAGCCTGGATGCCCCTATATTGTGATAGGGCCAATGCGGTTGATGCACTGTGCGCACTGTACCCCCTCCCCCTGCACTCACACTTAGTTCCTGTGTAAAACAACTGCTCCCCTGCAGCGAAAAGTAGATCTTGGATCTTTGGGCAGGGGATTGACTTCTGGGAGGAGGTGGCCTAACCTAATCCCCCTCCACCAGATACACAAATTTAAATCTTATCTGCCAAAAGCACAGTCCTTGTTGTTATGGTTTTGTCTTCTAAGGGCCCGTTTAAATCCTCTGTTCATGCTTCAGTTCAATAAATCTTGAACTCAAACCTAAGAACTAGGAGTCCAGTAGACTTTGAAGACTACCTTATTATCATCTAGTTAAAGTGCTCCTAGACTAATTTTGTTCCATCTGATTACTTGGGCAACTCCTCTGGAGCTAATAACTAGAGATGCCCCTAGTATAAAGCAATAGCTAACTTTCCCATTATCTAGAATGCTTCATTAACCTGGATGTTCTGGGGTCCAGATGAACAAAGCAAGTGAGCCAGAGCTGGTCTGGGGCCTTTTAAGGAGATGATGAGAAGAACAGAAGCATGATTTCCCCCTCCAGTAGGAAGGCTGCATTTTGGGAAGTGACATGAGGCTCTCTCGAGTTAGGATTAACCTGAGCCCTGACTGTAGTGGCCATGATGAGAGATCATCCCACACCTTCTTCTTGTAGGAGTTGAAATGTACCTGTGAAGTTTTGGAGGTGGGCAGGGCAGGAAGGATTCCTGGGTGGCTGTAAAAGATTAGAGCATTGCATTTCCTTGAAGCACCTTAGAAACTGGGACCAATGGGATGGACAATGGAACTAATTGGTGTTGAATGCCAGGCTGACCAATCATAATGAGGAAAAATGCACCTGGAAGGACATTTTCATGGGTGTAAGCCCCATTTAGTAGACTTCAATAGTATTCTGAATAGACATGTTTAGGATTGCACTGAAATAAGGGCTGCTACCAATTCATGGGTAATCATAACACTCTTAACTATGGGCAAATTCACCTCTGAAGTACCACTGCTTGCATACTGTATCAACCCACCTTCTTTGTTGTGATTATTTTCTTCCTGCTGTTGGGTCACCATCACCATCCTTCAATTGGGTGTTACACCTTTTGGGCTTGTCCTGCTTCAGTTGTGTTTGGAAGACTGTTCAGTAGCTTGATTAACTGATTTTTGCATGCAAAGAAGGATGGATAGATATTTTGTATGGAAGGAAGTAGTACCTGACACTTTGCTTTCCCACTTGTCTCTCCAGTTTCATCTGACAGTCTGTTAATATAATCCTAAACAGAGTTACTCTAGTCTAAGCCTAGTCTAAGTTAAGATGTAAACATAACTTACAATGAAAACAGGATATCTGGGAAAATATAAGGGAAGGTATTTAGGTATAATTATTAGGTAGACTGGATACTTCTTGAAGATCAATTGCCTTGTCTCAGAAATCCAGAATTATTTTAGCTATGAAGGTTTTCTGTCAATATGCACACAACTAATAAAGACAAAGATGCTGAACAAGTGTGTAATTGTAAAAAAGATATGTGATTTGATATATTGTTTGTGTGTGAAATTAACATATTACAAGAAGCCTATGGCAAAAATGGGGCACGAACTCAGAGCTCTCAGAACCAAGTCTTTAGCCATTGAACCAAACTTCTTGAAAAAGGTAAATTGTGGGCATACACAGCCCCACCTTGGATAAGGGCTACTTGAGATGGGAATTTAATCCTTCAACCACTCTCTGTTTTGCTAATCAGAACTGAAGCCTATGGCAAAAATGGGGCATGAACTCAGAGCTCTCAGAACCAAGTCTTTAGCCATTGAACCAAACTACTAATTAAACTGAGTGTTTCTGTTGCATAAAACATGCAAAAAAAATCGTCTTGTTGGAGAGGCAGGGAACAACTCACTTTAGAATTGCCAAGTGGAATTCAGCTACAAGCTTGCAATGTGTGAATTGAAGGTATGTTAATGTATTCTCATGTTAAAAGAAGGTAAAGCTGTTGACAAAATATTCATAATTGTTTAGTCTTGGGAAGCATAAAGAGCTTTGCTCCCTAAAATAAAATGACAGATGCCTGCAGCATTTGTAATGGATTCTGCTCTGGAACTGGAGTTCTTGGCACTCCCTTAAATAAGAAAGCTAAAAGGGAATAGACAATAAAACAGAAGTTCAGTAGCACCTTAAAGACTAACAAAATTTGTTCCAACATAAGCATTTATGAGTTAGAGTTCACTTCATCAAATGCATTATGTCTGCATCCTTAGCCACGCAAAGATTGTTTTTTTCAATCCTAGGTTCTTGCCTTTGCATGCCGGGTTGTCTCCTTGTCTCATCTTTGATTAGGGCCTTCAGCTGGGAGGGAGTTCAAAGTAAACTAACAGTGTGGCATAAGGTGGGATTTGGTTCACGATTCCCAGTCCCTTATTTGTAGATCCAACCACAAATATTGATGACATTTAACAAAACTCTGCACCCCCAAATAAGCTTTGGACCACTCTAAATCATACACCCTGGGCCTCAGAATCTAGTCCCCCCCTGCAGAGTACAGTCCCCAGAGTCTGCGGGTACATGGTTTAGGGTGGCCCAAACCTTAATTTTGGTACAGTTGCCTCCCGTTTCTTCATTTTTTTTCCTCCTGGGGGCTATTCCAGAGCAATTTGTTAAAACCAGGCATTGGACCAGGGAACAGCAAAAGACAGCATGCTTTTTCACCTGAAAGGTCTTCAAAATAACTTAAAATATTTCTAAAATACAATATTGGCTACTTCTTCCTAACTCTCCATTAAAAGATATTAGACCCAGGGCTTTTTTCCAGCTAGAATGCAGTGGAACGGAGTTCTGAAATCTCTTGAAAATGGACACTTGGCTGGTGGCCCCACTCCCTGCTCCAGCGGCATGGAGGGCAGTCTAAACTCCCCTTTGTCCGGAGATCAGCGGGCGGGGCCACCAGCCATGTAACCATTTTCACCGAGGGTGATTCAAACTTTAAAAAACTCCCCCCTTGTTCCAGCTGACCCAAAGTGATGTCATTGTGCGGTCCTGGGAGCGTGCACACACTTTGCGCACATGCATGTGGTACCAGGGGCACTACCTCCTGCCAAGAGTTGCCCCCTGTGCTGGCACCTCTTTTCCCAGAAAAAAAGCCCTGATTAGACCCTATTTGTGGGTTCAGAGTGGCAGTTGCTTAGATGCTGAGCCATTTTATCCTTTTCTTTCTGGGAGTTAAGATCTTATGATGGCTGGGGAGCCATGTAGGGAGGAGCGAGTTTCTGATGTAATTCTGTTGGTGGGTTCAGATTTCCTCCTTCATTCTTGGTAATCTTTGCTCCATCTCCTGTTACAGCACCTCCTACTAAGCTTTGTCTTGGGTACTTAGTTCATCCATTCTATAAATAGCCCTCATTTCCCAACAACCATAACTTATGACAACCTAACAACACACAACACATATTTTGGCATAACCTTTTATGAACTACAGCCTACTTTTCTTTCATACTTATGCCATAATAAATCAACTTGTCTTTGAGTTGGCATAAGACTCTTCTTTTAAACTAAGAGGTACATCACTTTTTTTCCTTTAAAATGTTAATAATAGCAAGACCAGTTCTGATTTGCAAAACTGAGAGTGGTTGAAGGATTAAATTCCCATCCCAAGTAGCCCGTATCCAAGGTGGGGCTGTGTATGGCCACAATTTACCTTTTGCAAGTGGCTGGAAATCTGTGAACTTAGTTACATCTGGTCTAGATGCCCTTTTGTACTTGGCCCCTAACATAAATAAGCAAATACTTGTTGCACATAGATATGACACATAAAATAGAAAGGAGGGCTGGTTCACACATGATGTATGCTACTTAATATCTCATCACCACTGACTCTCCATTGATAATGTGAGTTGATTCTATTGAAAGCAATTGGAAGCAATATGATATAAAGGCTCTGTGGTTTTTGATCCATAAAGGATTATTAACATGTGGAAGTCATAAGTATGTAAACAGTACTGAGCTGGATCAGACTAGTGGTCCATTTTGTCCAGCATCCTGTTTCACAAACTGTCCAACTGGTTGTCCCAGTAGGGCAACAAATATGGCATGCCACCTCTGCATATGGGGGTTCCTTTATTCACCATGACTAGTAGCCGTTGATGGACTTGCCCTCCATGAATCTGTCTAATGCTCCTTTAAAGATATCTGTCCTGATGGCCATCACTACATCCACTGGCAGTGAATCCCACAAGTTAATCCACTCTGAGCCTGGTTTTCAGGGAGAATGGAATACAAGTGTAATTAATTAATTAACCAAATTACAGTAGCTATTTGGTGAAAAAGTGCTCCCTTTTCCTGTCCTGAATATATTGCCCACTAACATCATTGGGTATCCTGGAGTTCTAATATCACGGGGAAAGGAGAAAAAGTCATCAAGTGATACACATGCATGTATTAAGTCACCTTGGAAGGAACTTCAGATTAGATTATCAAATCTAAAATATAATACAAAGCAGCAATCCAAAACAAGACTTAGAGACCAAGATTTCTGTCCACTGCACTGGGACTCATGGTCAGTCAGTCAGTCAGTCAGTCAGTCAGTCAGTCAGTCAGTCAATGTCTTTATTATAGCCCACAAACTGTACAGAAGCAGAACAAAAAAGGTTAATTATTTTATTACCTAAAATTATATATCTTCATATATTGTTCATCCTAGTGCGTTAGACAATGAAAAGACTTTGGGGTTATCAGAGAAAATTATACACAAGACATTATCTCTGCCTGTATTTTCAGAAACGTAGCTACTTGTATAGTGATTCTTTGGTCAATGCCAGCCAATAAAACTTTAAGAACCTTCTGCTCAGAAAACAGTTTTTTTATCAGCCTGAACTGGTTCCAGTAAATCAGGCATATTTGAATATAAGATCTACAATAAAATAATGCATGAGCTAATGATTCAATCAAATTATAAGACAAAAACCTACTCCAGCTAATTGTAGGTTTTGTCCCTGATAGCAATCAAGTTATCAGGGACAAAACCTAAAATTAGGGGGAATATTTTTGTATCTTCCTCTTATCAATGCAGATGGTGTCACATCACACCTAGCTAGTGTAAAAGCACGGTGATACCTTAGAATGGTAAATGATGATAAATATTGGTGTGGTATCATTGGGGCTAAATTGAATAAAAGAGGGGAACACAGTCCATGGGGTTTAGCCAGCATTTCTTGATAATATCCTTTATATGGTAATTGATGACCAAAATAGTTTTACTTTGCCTATAGATTTTTTAAAGGAAGGGGAAAGACTCAGTGTGGTCAACTTCTCATCTATTGGTTTAAGCCAACTATGAGAATAAAGATCAATCATTATGCTATAAAGACATTTGTTCTGATCACTAATGAAACCTAAAGGGTACTAGTCAAACCAAATTTATAAGTGATACAGAACCAGCTTCTAGATCTACATCTGAGTGATTTAAAAATTGTTCTCAGAATTTTAAGCTGAATTAGTTCCATAGATGGAACAACTGCTTGTATCTGGAAATTATACAGCCAGCAGCAGACTGGGACTTTAAGATTTATAGGATGTGAACATATTTATTAGTATTTAATATAGTATTTATTGAATATGTAGTGATGTGTACAGATTGTATGTATTTATTCACTTTGAGCTTTGTGCACTTTCATTATTAAATTAAGGAACTCTAGATAAGTACTTTGATCCACGGAAGATTTTGTTTCTTTCAATACAAGCACTTACTGAAACTGCAGGTAACAAGTGCTATCTTAGAAGAGGCATTCCTGCTCACATGGGAAGGAATGCCTCTTCTAAGAAAGTGCCTGCTGTGACAAAGCCTTTTATTATTTCATGACTATTGTTTTTATCTCATATGCAAATTTAGTTCAGATTCTCTCAGCCACTTGAGAGCCTCTTATCTGCAAAGTCTAAAGGGCACCCGAAGAACACTACAAAGACAGTTTTGCCACTGGGTCAGTATACAGTAATTAAAGAGAAAAATTATCAGCCAATTAAAGTCAGTTTAGTAAATTAATCTTATCCATTATAATAAATTAATCAATTACTTAGATTAAGATTTTTTAAATTGGGTGATGACTTTACTCTTACTGCTGGTGTTACTCCCACTGCTATTTAGCAGGATGCTTTCCTTAGGAATTTCAGCTTGCCCTTCTCTTAGGAAAAAAAGGCAGGTAAATATGAAAATTATCCTGAGGACATTGTTGGTAGATGAAATTGTTGGGACTACTCAAAATCAACAAACTTGTTTCGGTGAAAAATTGAACAGGAGGACAGAGTCTTGACTACTCAAGAGAAAAGGCATGTATCAGCTATTTGACCAGCAAGTGCCAGGAGACGGAATAAGCTGTGAGTTCCCCACAAAATTCTCAGCAACATTTTGCCTGCTTAAACCACCATCCTCTGTTTTTCTCCAGGTCCACAATCTTCAAGAGCTTCGGCGGAGTGCCTCATTGGCCACCAAAGTCTTTGTGCAGCGGGACTACAGTGACGGAACCATTTGTCAGTTCCAGACCAAATTTCCCCCTGAGCTGGACAGCCGGGTACAGTCAGTTATCTCACGGGCTTGCATAGCTCACGCTTTGACTGGCAAAGAATCTGACCGTATATCAGAACAGTAAACTGGAAGTCAGACCAGAGTGGTAGTGCCCTACTAGTATTCTAGATGTTCTGAAAACCTGAGGTTAACCTTATTAAATTCTGGGATTCATTCCAACTGGCTAGCCTTTGTAACCACATGCAGAATACAAAGCAGACAGACCACCTCTGCCTCAGGTATGAATGTGCATACTCACACAAATGCCACACCACAAGATACCAGCTATTGCTCTCAGTCTTTTTTCTTCCATGCTACTGGCACTTTTTGCACTGGGGGAGAGGGTCATAGAAAGTTTCCCTGCACATGCCCTCACAGTGCTTTCTCTCTTCTTCCTCTATTAAAGATTGAGCGGCAACTTTTTGAAGAAACAGTGAAGACCCTTAACAACTTCTATGCAGAGGCTGAGAAAATTGGGGGCAGTTCCTACCTGGAGGGGTGTCTGGCCTGTGCTACAGCCTACTTCATCTTCCTTTGCATGGAGACTCGCTATGAGAAGGTTTGGAGGCATAATGGGGCAAGGAGAACAACCAGTATTGTTACATAACAATAGATATTGTTATAACACATTGATGGGAATCAATAGTGGGACCAGCATCAGAACTATTTACAAAAAATGTCCCTGAACTGCTTTAAGCGTGCACCCCCCCTCACAGGGAGAGACCTATATTAAGTCCACATTATGATCAGATGCTCAAATATGTTTTTATGCAGCAAAAAAAACAGTTGTGGGGAGTGCACTGGTTTGATATGCATCAGGACTGAAGGGCTGGGAAAGGGGGCACCTAACAGTCTCCACACGGTTTTCCTAGCTGCAAATGACCCCCCCCCCCTAGGCTGCTTAAGCCCTGGGAGAGAACAAAGCCCCTTTATTGTGTGTACTCAACTGGGGAAACCCCTTTTCCAGTGCAGCGGTTTAGTACATATGGCCCAGCCAGCTGTTTTTGGCAGCTAAATTATATATCTGGGGAGCTGAGCACAGATCCCCAAGGGTGTCTTGATAACTATTATGGAGGGAAGGAATGCTTCATGTAGCGTGTCAGAGTACTGTCTATGTAACAAACTAGTTCCTCCAGGAAACTACCTAGATATAGTAGTGTAAATGGAACTCATAATCAAGCACTTCAGTCTCACTGGGAATCCAGTTTATCTTGGTGATAAACTGAACAGGATACAATGCATGAAGTGATAATCTGTGAACATAAGCAAGCAAACAACCCTTTGAACAGCAAGTTCTCAAATGCCATTTTCTCCTTTGGTTAGGATTCTTTCCTTGTGAAGAATTAATGTGTCCATAACCTACAGACCCTGCAAAATGACTCCCATTTGTTATTGCAATGTTGCAATCAATAAGCTGGCAACAGATCTTGTAGTCAGGCGGGAAAGTAACCAGAGAACTTCACTCAGTGCCAGAGCTCGATTCTGATCTCCGATGAAGCTGAAGTTGCTTCCCAGTTTCCTGTTCACTGTTCCTCATTCTATAGTCTCCAGTACAAACACAAATATTAATGATACTTGCACACCCCTATACCCTAAAAGCAAACTTTAGAGCCTCCCAGATCATATATCCCCAGACTAAAGATTCTTCCATGGAAAGGGACATAGTCTGGGGCTCGAAGCCTCTTCTTAAGGGCAGTCACTTCTGAAGCTTCATTTCAGCTTGCTGCCAAGTGCGTTCCTAGTGGCAAATCTGTTGTTTGCCTACATAATGTATATGGAAGCTATTTTTCCTCCAGGAGTCAGAAACACACCTAGAGAGTTTATGTAGGCAAAATAAGCCATTTGGCCTATATGGACAACGGTGGGCTGTGGGCAGAGAAGCTTGGCAGTTTTCTGAGACAGGATGTATGATTAAGAGGGCTGGCAATTGTTTAGCTGATACTAACAAGTCATCCCATATACAAGTCTGTATCTGATGAATCAAGGGAAGGGAACAATTTGGAAAGTCCTGCCTAGATTTTCTAAACTCTTAAGGGCTTGAGCAGGCAAATTTCCTTGTCCCCATTTTTTTTTTTACTGGACTCTTAACTGAGGTCAATGTTGTGTCTCTTCTGGAGAAAAATTGGGTTGAATTTAGCCAGCTTTTTCATTCAATCTTATCCCACATCGCCTTTGTCCATGCTAAGCCTATGAACTCTGGAGTAGCCTTTTTGGTGGTCACAATAGACACTCTTGTTTTCACCATCAGAAAGCTGGTTGGATCAAACCTATCTAGTCCTCATCAGACTTTTTTGTCCCCCCTCCTTTTTGGTTAATTTACAAAGATACATTTTTCTGTATACTTGGGAAGTCCATCAACTATGTCAAAACTCCCACCTTGTCTGTGGATAGCCTGGTTTTGCTGTTTTTGTAATTAATATAGGGAGCAGCTTCTTTCTGATTATATATGATGGTAGAACTGGCAACAATGAAATGGAAAAGAATATGATTTAAGTTAGCAAGCCTTCTCTGATTCAAATGTAAAGAACACTCTCTGCATCAAACTCTGTGAGAGACTTCCCATCTTTCAATTTTTCATTGTGAGGAAAAGGAACAGATTGTTTTGATACAACTAATAGCTGTGCTTCCAGGTTTTGTACCCTGAATGAATATAAATGCACCTTCCTGCATTGCCTTCAGTTGCTTAAGAAACTGGTTTCCTGTGCATTCTAAATACACTGCGGTAATTCACAGGTGTGCATGAATAGCCCAGAAGAGAATCAAGTACACTTCTGAAAATACCATACAGTTAATATTAGAGGTAACGTGTTCAGTGTGGAAGCAGCTAGGCAGTAAGACGAACTGTTCTTGGAAATCGGAGAGATGAGCATGGGTCAGAGATGGGAATGGGGTACAATATGAGCTTATGTTGGTGAAGGATTTAGGCTTCATGGATCTCTCTTTCAGTTTGGAAGTAGATGACAACTTTAGAAAGTCCAGTTAAAGCATCCTCTTCTCTATCTTGAGTCTCTTATTCTTTGAGTTCACTACTGGAGTATCACCTGTGCTGAATGGTTTGCCAATTCTCTCCCCAGGTTCTGAAGAAAATCTCCAAGTATATCCAGGAGCAAAATGAGAAAATCTACGCTCCTCGGGGGCTGTTGTTGACAGACCCATTGGAACGAGGCATGCGGGTCGTATCCTTCCTGGCTAACCAAGGGTGAAACATACTCACCTATTTCTAGCTCTCAGATATGTGTCAGATCCTCAGCCTTTCCTTCAACCTGAGAATCTTGTTCCAAATTATCTGCAAGCTTCCCAAAATATTGTGGAATCATGATGGATAGTTCCCTGGGCACACCAAGAAGCTGCATTGCAGCCTTCAAAAATGCAAACAAAGGTTTAGGGATTATTGAGAGGTAAAAATACTATAGAAAATCACAGTGCAAGTACACATACTGAATTCAGTGGGACTTACTCCTGAGTCAATGTTGGCTGGCAGTAAATTTGAACCATTTGTCTTATGAAACAGGTATTTATTTATTTTTAAAAACATTTCTATGCTGCCTTTCCACCCAAATTGGGTCCCCAAGGTGGCAAACATTAAAACGTTTCAACATTCAAACATTAAAAAAATATATATAAAAGAATTCAGTAAAAACACATAACACCAAAACTAGAGAGAAGGACCAATAACAATTACTGCGGGCATGCCAAAAAAATCAAAAAACTTTTCATCTACTGGTGGAAGACAACAATACAGTAGAACAAATCTCCTTGTGAAAGGAGTTCCAAAGTTTTAGTGCCACAACAAAGAAGGCCCTTTCTCAGGTTGCCACCTGTCTAGCCTCAATAGGCAGGAGCACCCAAAGCAGGGCCTCTGAAGATGGAGTGGATGGGTACATTCATGTGGGAGAAGGAGGTCCTTAAGTTATGCTGGGCCCAAGCCACATAAGGCTTTAAAGGTTAATACCAGCACTATGAATTGAGCCTGAAAGAAAATTGGGAGGCAGTGTAGATGGAACAAGACTGGAGTGATATGGTCCCTACGACCCACTCCAATCACTATTATAGCCAGAGCACTCTGTACCAATAGTAGCTTCCAGACAGTCTTCAAGGGCAGCCCTGTGCAGCGTGTACTGCAATATTCTAATCTAGATATAAGCAGGGCGTGTACCACAGTGGCAAGCCCCCCCGCAACCAGGAAGGGCTGCACCTGGCTCACCAGTCAAAGCTAGTTGGGTTTACCCAACAGGCGGCTCATGTCCAGAAGCAACCCTACAAACCCACTCCTTTAGCATGAATGCAACTCCATCCAGAACAGGAGATATCCCTTTTCCTGGGTAAAACCCTTCCCTCACAAGTAACACTTGTGTTTTGTCAGGATTAAGTTACAGTTAGCCTTCATCCATTCCAAATCTGCCTCCAGGCACCTGTTCACCATTTCCACAGCTTCCCTGGGATTTGTGTGAGATAGCGCTGAGTGTCATCTACATATTGGTGGCAACTCAGCCCAGATCTCAGGATGACCTCTCCCAGTGGCTTTACATAGATGCTGAAAAGCACGAGGGACAAGATGGGATCCTGGGACACCCTGTAGGCTGAAGGCCAACAGGCACAACAGCAGCCCCCCAGCAGCACACTGTGAAACTTGCCCTCAAAGTAAGACTGGAACCACTGCAGAATAGTTCCTCCTAGTCCCAAATAGGGATGCCAAACCCCCGCTGGGGGTGGGGGATCCCCGCCCCCACCCCTGCATACCTGGCCAGTGGGAGGGAAGCATGCCTTCCATGCGCCCCCCCCAAAAAGAGGTAAGTGCCAGGCCCCAATTCCCCACCGGGAGGTTGAGGGGCCCTGGCAACCCTCCCAACCCTGAAAGGCAGTCCAGAAGGATACCATGACCAGTGGTATCTAAACCTACCAAGAGGTCTAGGAGAATGAACACGGTCACATTTCCCCTGTCCATCTCCCACTATAGTTAAAAGGAGGAATTAGAGGAGCACATGAATAGTTGGGGAAAGTGAAAAAAGAGCAAGGATCTTTCACTTTCTGTCACACTCTTAGAACAGGAAGACATTTGATGACAGAGAAAACGGATAAAGGGCATTATCACATGGTGCATCACCTACTTGTGAAATCAGTACCTGACTCAGCATGAATGCAATTGTCATGTCATGCTGCACCTTGCAAAAGCATCCATTTGGGCTTTCTTTGGGGAGAATCAATATTGGGAAAATGACCACTGAGCCTACACAGCCCTTCCCACGCTTCTGATCCAGTGCACCAGGTGGCTCGTGCTCACTGAGAAACACGGCAGCAGAGTAAGCCAAGATGAGGAAGCTGAACGAGAAGGCTGATGGGGGTGGAATTTGGCTGCTGTGAATGCAAGTGACTGTAAGACATTTTACGTAGATTGGCAGAGGACAGAAAGGACTGAGAGGATTAATCCTATTTTTTACCCCTTCTCTCCTGGTCCTTCAGTGCTGCTGGGACCAGATCCTTATTAGCTGCTGTATGTGTGAGTGTGTAAGAGAGATGGAGCAAGCAAGCAGCTGCCTGAAAAGTGGGCTGTCAGTCTCGATTTGTGCAGTGTGTACCAAAGTGTCTAAGGCTTGAAATATTCCAGAGGGCATTTCTATAAAGGGAATAGAATTGTAATATAATAGAACCTCCCAGGAGGGTTGCTTCTGTAAGGTACAGTACTGTCGTCCTTTGCACTATTTATTGTATGGATCTGCAACATCTTTCTTTGTAACTGCCTTTAGACCAGTTTTCATTTGCATTGTTTTCCAGTTCTGTAATCCTACTCCTACTGCACTGTTTATTGGAGGTCTTGTTGCCTGACTGAATTGCTTTTCATAATTTATAATCCTGCTAGAGTCTGGTGAGAAAGGTGGGCTATAAATGAAATTAATAGTAACAACAACAAGAAGCATCATTGATATCCCTGGTGCCTTGGAGAGCGAGCTGGTTTGGCTGAGTCTATGTGGGTGTTCCCACTTCCTCCTCCTGTGTCCTTAACCTCTTACCTTCAGATTGAGATCTCCATCTACGAGGACCGTTGCAGCAGCTCCAGCTCCGGCAGCTCAAGCAGCAGCAGCAGCAGTGCTGGCGGTGGGGGTGGTGGGGCAGGGGGGCGGTGACTGGCACAGAGTCCTGGCAGAGATTTGTACTGCCGGGACGATGGTGTCTCCGAGATCCGCAGACTGCGCTATCAGAGCACCCGCTTCTGAGCTCCCCCAGGGGGGTTGGGATGCCAGCAAAGAGTGTTGTGACACCCCTGGGGTTTGTGACAACCAGCAAGGGCAAAGTCATTCGTCGGGGATGATTAAGCTCTGCCCAAGTGGAGCTTGCACCCACATAAGCCTGTTCTCAGTGCCTGGGACCCCGACACCCTGGGGTGGTGACCCTTCCCGAGGGCTCCTGGGGAGCCTGCTCTTCCCTCCCTGGTCTCCCTGTGCACCAGCCTTTCTGGTCCAGATGTCATTGTCTAAGTTCTGTTCCCCCAAGCTCTGGGCACATCATCCTGGCGAACTGTGTCCTCTGGCTAAAGGTTGAATAACCAGCAAAGATCAATCCAGCATGAAGAGCTGGGATGGGATTGGGAAGGGGCGGACGTTTGGGACCCCCTGCAGTCCTTTCCCTAAACACTAGCAGTTGGTTCCCTCCTGAGTTTGCACTGACAGCATCCCACCTCTTGTCTTTGCTTGCTGCTCTGCATGTTAACTCTCGTAACCCTTCAGGTATGCCATATGCTCAAAGCATTCAATGCCCACAGTGCTATAATTCTGCCACTGCAGGTGCCCACACTCTCCCCCGCTCCTGGCCTGACAGTGCGGGTATCTGTGCTGGCAACAGCATGCCCTGTCGTAAATGCCAGGAGGGCACCTGTTCTCAGAAACTGTGGAACAAGCCCCATGTTCTGCATCCTTCCATGGCACTAGAGGACATGGTGAGTATATGAAGCTAGAGGAGAGTGGAAGGTTCCATTGGGCCCCTTCTGTGGAGTAGCAGCACAGACACAGCGGGGGACTGCAAATTCTTCTGGATTTGGAGGACTGCACAAGACCATCTCTGACCATCTCCAGTGGGTTCCAGTGCATTCTGCAATCATGGAGGCTACTGGAAGATGGAAGGTGTTGGAGATGCTTGCAGTGATGTGCAGGGTGGGGCTCTGGTCATTTCTTGCCCAGCCCACTGAGCATTGCTAGCATGGGTGTAAATATTTAATATGCCCCTAGCTGGCAATGCTCTGTTACAACAGCCCTGTTTGTTCTGGCAAAAAAAATACTAAGGTAAAGGAGGGTGACTCTCTAAGGTGGGTGTAGTTATATTTACCTTACAGTACCTGGCTCCTCTATCCCCCACCCACATTAGTATTCAACAATAGCACTGTCTCACTTTGCATGCACAGGTTGTTTTCTTGCTGCATGTTCCCTGCCTCTCCCTATGTAAATAGCTTGTTGGGCCCCATGTGTGTTTGAGTCTCCATCAATGCTGGGGATACAGCACAACTTCTCTGAGTTCTCGTGTGCCACTCTGTAAACCAAGATGACAAAGCAAAGGCTGGGGACTGTATCAGATTGCCCTGTGAACGTTTATCCAAATAATGGACAAAGTCCACTACTTCCAGTTCCTTAGATGCTTCCAACTTTTCACACACCACAAACCTCAGACGTGTGCAGATTTTCTTGCTGAGATTGTTGCAGAAAAGAAAAGACTGTCTAACTTGGGAGGGAGAGCCTTGTGGAATGGTGGGAGAGAATATCATTCTGAAAAGTCCTACCAGGGTAAGATGGAAAGTAACTGAATGTTTGGCCTGGGCACTCCTTCATTAATGCTCCAAACAACTTGATCTCAGAACAGGACCTCTTTTGAATTGGCAGGGTTTTAGAGAGTGAATAGACCCTGTTCTGTACTATGTTGAGGGGAGCTGCAGGGAGGAAGGCAGATGTACAAAGGTTTGGCTGGCATGAACCTGGGCAAACATTCCTCCGTGTAAAGATGCCTTGAGCAGCCACTCACCATGCCATGTGTTGAACATAATGTGTGCCACTTGGGATCTGGTCTTGGTTGTATACCTCCATCTTCATATGGAAACTCCTGATAATAAATGGCAAGTGAAAGTCTACCACTGTTGTTTTCTTCATAAATGGTATATTTGTACTCATGCACGTACTTCATTCACAGTCATGTCCTTTTTGTGGTCTTAAGGCTACATATATAGTTAGAAGTAATGGTTCCTATTAATTATATTGTGAGAACAAAGAATGCCATTCATAGATGAGCAAAAACAATAGAGATTTCAATAAATAACTCTACAATTTTAGAACACAATTCTGCTTAATTGGGCTCCCAATTGTTAGTAGAATATGGCGACACCCATATTCTGTCTGCAGTAGCTATAAAGCTACATTTCTGACCCAGTTACTAATTGAATGATCAGTTGAGATATAATGTTATATCTTTAAATTTACGAGCAATGCAGAGGTGTGTGTGTGTCACTTGATACTAGTCTAACACTTCTCTCAAATCAATACGGATTCTCAAATTGTGATTCCATTAGAGATTATCTGCTGTTAAAAATGTATTCTGTTAAATGTTGTAATGCAGCAGATGTTCAATTAACCTGCTGCTTGGGTTGGTTCTGACAATACATAGGTGTGTGCAGGCAATAGTTCCAAGCTAGCAAAGATCCAGACAAAGAGGGCTGTGGTTCTCAAAAGCTTATGCCTCAAAAAAGTTGGTTAGTCTTAAAGGTGCTACTGGACTCTTTACTCTTTTGCAAGCTAGCAAACCTGCTTCACCCATAGAAGCAGGTTACCACATGTAGACGCTTGCTGACGTTACCTGCACACACAGAAGGGTGCTGAGTGGAATAAAAAGCCCTGCTTCCAGCACTGACAGCCCATGGCAGTCCTTGCTCAATCAGTTCATCCCCTAAGAGATGGTCACCATGGATCTGACATCAGTCCCTATGAGGTTCAGTCCATACGAAGACTGGGGCCAAGCTTCTTCTTTTCACTGTCCACGCCCAACATGAAGGGCATTATCAAAGCTGATAGCATTGACCATGAATGATGCGTGCATGGAGATGTTCACTCATAGCTGGCTGCTGCATGCAAGACTCGAGGGGAGAAAGGCCCAACAAAATCCATTGGCTTATTCGACTATACATTTGTTTTTGTAAGAGCAACAACTCTGGGATCAGACAATTAGAAACAGCTATATAAACCATGTTAACAGCTCTTTAAACTATAAAGGAAGTTGAAAGACAGCTGATTTTTTGTGTGCTTTCACATGTGCTCCATTGTGTGATTCTATGATTCTATACATATACATCAGTTGCATGTGTGAAACAAGCATCAGTGACCAATACACCCCTGACAGGTAATTCAGCCCACTTAACATCACCTGAGAAACAATATTTCCCAAGGGAGGCAGTTCACATTTTCAGCTGTGAGTCACCAAGTGACACCATTGACAGCTGAGAAACTGAAGGCTGTACAGGCATGTGTGAATACACCTGTGACTTTCTTCCCCACAACTGAAAGTTTCACAAATGAGAAAATGTCCTTATTCCTTTGGGACTCACATCTTCAGGGTCATATAGGCCAATGCAATTCAACAGTGGTCTCAGATTTCATACCTTTGCTTGTGTACCAGTGACAGCGGCTGCTGCTGATACCCTTTTTGGCTCATCTTCCATACATACTGTATTTTCCTGCTAGCCATTAAAGATGCTGCGAATGTTGTGTTGAATTTGCCTTGTTCAACATGATGATCAGACATAAGCCAATCACCTGGTCTGTTCAGTTTGGCACCAAATGACTTGAAGGCTTGTCAAATAGGTTTGCATCAGTTTTTTTCAGAATTGCATGTGTGCCAAAATCCTGCAGATCAAACAGATTGACAGCCAATAAGGTCAGCAAGAACTACTTAGGCAATCTCTGAACAGGCTTGTTCCACACATGCATGATTCTCCATATAGCTCCATGTAGAAGCATTCACAGTGACAATGGAGTATCCACGTGGAAGCTTTCCTTGCACTTTTCTTGCCCCAGCCTCCTTGTGCTGCTATTCTCCCCCCTTCCCCATACTTGAGGACTTTTCTAGTATTTTTAAAATCAGCAATTGCTATTGCGCTGGTGTACATTAATATTTTAATGATCTATTGCTGTTTATATGCTTTTGAATTCCCAGCAGTCATTTATAAATGTAAGTCACTAGCATTTGTATTGCAGAGATATAAGGATATGCACCTTTCCCCTTATATCTCTACAACAAAGAATCAAGGAAAGGGTTGGGGAAAGGGAAAGCAACCTATTTAAACAATTGTCTATTGAGTAGTAATGCAACAAGATGTGTGGTAAGTAATTCAGTTGAGTTGTATGAGGATACACCTGAGTACAAAAAGTCAATTGTGCTAAACTGCATCCTTAGGAAGAAACATGCTGAACTGACAGGCATTTGGACATCCAGAGACATCCAGAGACAAATGCAAAGTTCTGCATTTAGGAAGGAAAAATCAAAAGCATAATTATACGATAGAGGAGACTTGTCTTGGCAGTAGTATATGCAAAAAGGATCTAGGAGTCTTAGTAGACCATACACTGAATATGAGTCAACAGTGTGATGTGGTAGCTAAAAAGGCAGATGCAGTTTTGGGCTGTATCAACAGAAGCATAGTGTCCAAATCACAAGAAGTGATGGTATCACCCTACTGTGCTCTAGTTAGACCTCACCTAAAGTATTATGTTAAGTTTTGGGCACCACAATTTAAGAAGGATATAGACAAGCTGGAACGTGTCCAGAGGAGGGCAACAAAGATGGTGAGGGGTCTGGAGACCAAGTCCTATGAGGAAAGGTTGAAGGAACTTGGAATGTTTAGCCTGAAGAGGAGATGACTGAGAGGTGATGTGATAACCATCTTCAAGCACTTGAAGGGCTGTCATATAGATGATGGTGTAGAGTTGTTTTCCACTGCCCCAGAAGGTCAGACCAGAACCAATGGCTTGAAATTAAATCAAAAGAGCTTTCGGCTAAACATTAGGAAGAATTTCCTGACAGAGCGGTCCCTCAGTGAACAGGCTTCCACAGGAGGTGGTAGGCTCGCCTTCTTTGGAGGTTTTTAAGCAGAGGCTAGATGGCCATATGACAGCAATGCTGATTCTGTGAACCTGAGCAGATCATGAGGGGAAGGGCAGAAGGGGTTGCATCAGTGCTTGGTTTTTGTGGCCCTTCTTACATGCCCAAGGTAATGCCTATCGCCACCTTGGGGTCAGGTAACAATTTTCCACAGGCCAGTTTGGCTAGGGATCCTGGCGGTCTTTCACTATCTTCTGGGCACAGAGCAGGGGTCACGGGGCAGTTGGGGGAGGTAGTTGTGAAGTTCCTGCATTGTTCAGGGGGTTGGACCCCTAGAGGTACCTTCCAACCCTATGAGTCTATGATCCCTACAACCCATCCTTCCCTATGTAAGGCTTCAGCCTTAGCCACCTCTCACAAAGGCAAAACCTTGCCTGGTCTCAGCAGCTCCAGTTAGAAGACAAATGTCTTTGAGTTTTCACTTCATGTACAGACAAGAAAGGGATAATGGAGCAGAATATGCACTTGAGGCTGAAGTCTTCTGTTGGTGAAGGAGTTCCATTTAATAGCTTAGGGGAGTGTGTAAGCAGGTTGCAATGCTGCAGAAATCTGGCAAAGTTTGAGAAAAGTGATCTAACACAGAAAGGTTCCTCAAAGAGACCTGTAGAACTACCAACCTGGCCAGAGGGAGGCACCAGAAGACCTGGATCATAGGAGTTTCCAGTTCTTTTCAGATCTTCTTTCCAGGAGCCTTCAGAGTCAATGCTGTGGTGTTTAGTGCCATCCACTGGGGAAAAACATTCTGAAGCCCAGTGCATGACTGGCTTAAATGACTGCAGTCAGAGAAGAAGGATATTGCACAGGATCAGCAGGAAATGAACTGGAACAAAATGAAAGAGGTGCTGGATTTGGAACCTAGAGACTGTCGCTTCTGGTATTGCTCCTGAATTGCTCCTAAACTGCAGGATCATTTGTAGGAAGACGGGGGTACTGACAGATGTGTGCACCTCAAGATTCTCACTATTAGAAGCTTCCTTCACTTTGCTTCACCAGGGAAACAGCAGACACTCTGAACCACAGTATGGAATTCCGATATATAATCCAAAACTTTTCTCAATATATACCCTCCAACAGATCACATTTATCGGGAGAAAACTGAGAGATGGCATTTGAATGTTTGCTTGACACAAGATTATATATGATCCTGTAATTCCTGTAAATGTAGAACAGGGTTTGATGCTTGCAATTATTTTAAAATGCTAAATTAAAGATATGTAATCAGATAAGCATGACATCATTGAAAAGTTATTGGCATCACAAACACGTGTCATCTGATATGAGCTGTGAATCAGGTTGCCCATCCTGCTGGCCCCAGCTCAGCCCAGTCTGCTTACACTAATTTCATTTTGTGACTAAAAGTATCTTAAATCCAAGTGCTTTGGCAACTGGATTATGGATCCAGCTGTTAGCAAACAGATATTATTTGTGTGATAAACAGTGTACATTACAGGCATCATGATATTTTGTGCATGGTTGTGTTGATTAAACCCCTATCAACACAATCTCAGCTTTACAATGTCACACTGCCAGCCTTAAGCTTCTTGACAATCAGCTCAATAATTTCCATAATTTCCATTACTTCCACGAACACACACACACATTGACAGTCAGCATCTGCAGTGAGTAAGAAAATTGCTAAAAGAGAATGGCAGAGATGGCTGGGATAGCAATGCACTATATTAGCTATGATCTAGATGAAGATTCTTATGGTGGGTTTTCACTCTTTTAGACTGGGGTGAAGCCATTTTAGTAATACCTAAAGGCACACTTGCTTGAGTGCAGTTTAGCTCAGGTTTTCAGCTAACAGAAAATGATTCATCAAATGACAATTGCTTTGGAATTATCATTTTCTTAATAAAAATGATCCCCTCCGTCCCGGATAATGTGACTGGTAAACCTTCTGGGATTTTCCCCTGGCTTAATCACTTTTAAAAGTAATAAGCCTCATGTGGACTTTATTCCTAAAGCAGCATACCCCTTCAGCAACATAAACTAAGCTCTAAGCTAATAAAAACCAACCAGGTGGACATCTATACCAGGGGACAAGATTCCCTATTTGTTACTTTTCTTGGCCTTTTTGCCTAATTTAGATGGAAACATATGGGTTCTCAAGCCTAACTAGGTGATCATCTGTGACTGGTCCTGCAGCAAAGATGAGATCTTCTCTCTAGCACCCAAGATTTCTTTATCAAATAAGTGACACTGCCTAAAAGACCCACCCTGCGGATTCATAAGAGCCCAAACATAACAGACTGGGAGAGAAAAATGGATACTCCGAAGACACCTGTGAGTCCAGAATAGCCCAGACTAGTCTGCAAGCCCATGGTCATGTTATAGTCCATTTATAAATAAAATAAAAATGGTTGTTTCATGACCCATGAGATGGCGTATGTGTTTGTGAAGTTTGTACTGGGCCCAAAGCGATGATATTTGGGCTCTGAAATTCGCCGGTCTCTAAACACATGCTTGCTTCATTTTGATACCCTGTGGCTGAAATCCATGCTTGGTCTCTAATTAATGGCCCTTTATACTGATTTTCCTGATTTTTGAACATGGACAGCTGAATCTTTGATGTAACAAACTGTAAACAGGAAAATCCCCATTTCAAATCCCTTCTCAGCCCTGGACCTCTTTCTCACTATAACAGAGGAATCTCTACAGACACTGACATTGAGGATTTTGGTAAGGAATCCTGAAATAATTAATGTGAACGAACATCAAAAAGTCAGCCGTAGGCCAGTGCCTGCTCAACAGCCCAGCCTGAAGCTTGGCAGGCCCACTGGGGAGCAGTATTTGGCACTGGTGGTCCCAGTTAAGAGCACCCTCTGTCTGCCCCAAAGGAGAAGGCTTCCTAGGAGTGGCAATGGAAAGTGCCAGGCAGGGCTGGCACAGCAGTTTAGGTGCCCTAGGCAAACTGTGACTTTGGTGCCCCCCCTCCCCAAAGTCAATAAAGTGAAAAGTCTAGAATGACCTTTTATTTTTATTTACTTTGCATTCAAAATGAACAACGCAAAAATCAACCCACAGCCCCACCGCCACCATCAGAGACCCCCCTGGCGCTGGCCCCGCAGGTGGAATCACCGCAGCAAAGAAAAATGATGGAGGGGGAATAATCCCAGGTGGCACATTAAAAACCCACAGCGTTTTACTCCCACCAAAGCTTTTGTGGAATAGAACCCATTTTTTCAGATGCTATAAAAGGAAAAGGGAGGGGGGGTCAAGGAATTTAAAAAGGAATATATATTAAAAGAAAAATCAACCAAGAAAAGTTTTATGACATCTGCAAACCCTGAGAACAAAGTCCCACTGAGTTATTTTCAAACGAACTGGGGAAAAACGGGGGGGCTGCAGAAGATTCCTATTTTTAGCTTATATCGGTCCAATCCTTTTTAGGCAAAAAAGCCAGTATGCAGGTGGTTTATAAATAAGGCTGGGCTGCAGGTTGCTTGAATTAAAGGGAGGCAGATTGCCAGGGGCTTGCCTACCCTTTGCAATAACCTTGGGTGGAAAAGGAGGAAAAAAGTAGGGTACAGAAATCCCAAAGAAAAGACTGTGAGGCCCTAGAAGAGTGTGTGTATGTGTGTCTGTTTTTAATTCCCCTGTGGATTTCGTGGATAAGGCAGCCACACAAACATATGCTGGGTGGGGTTGTTGGGGTGAGAGAAACGAGGGCAATTGCTGTGTGGGAGAGAGGAAGCCAGCAGGAGTGGGAGAGAGAGAGACTTATGGATGCTGCTATTTGGCTCTGGCCTGATATAACTAAGCAGGATAGGTGGGGAATCTGCTCCTTGCCCTTCAGTTCTGCAGCTGATAGGCTGCACTGTTCCATGATGGAGGGGAGAGGCAGGTGGCAGCTTCTCCACTGAGTGGCAACTCCTTCTTCCTCCCTCCTCCTTTTCCCTCAGCTTGCCTGTGGGTGGCAAGAGCTGCCAGATAACTTTTTCCACAGGGCAGGTGAGGAGAGAAGGTGTGGTGTCATCATTACTGCTGTTGCCTCAGCCATAGACCAGCCCCTGTGGCCCAGCTTGGTCTGGCTGGTGGTGGAATGGCATGGCTCCACATCCTCCACTCCTTGCGCTACCATGCTGCTGGTGGGGTGCAGTTGCAGTCTCCAGGGTATGGTTGGCATAAAGGGTAGCAACTCTGGTTGCCCAATCAAGCCTGCAGCTCAGAACCGTTTGCCACCCAGTGAAGGAAAAGGAACTCAATGTTGAGGCCACTTGGTTTTGGGCCCTCTTGAAATGTGATGCCCTAAACAACTATCTAGGTCACATATATGGTTAGGCCAGCCCAGCAGCCAAATTTATGCTGTCAGAAACAATCACATGGGGCTAGTCTTTCTCTGCACTTTTCTACATCTGAAAACCTGGAGGAAGAGTGTCAGTACAATCTTAAACAGATTTACATCCTTCTGAGTCCATTGATTCCAATTGACTTAGAAGGGAGTGGCTTAACTGAAGGTAGGACTGTGCCCCACCCCCCAACAGAAGGATCAAGAGGTAGCAATGGGGATTGGACTGGACTGAATGTGTAGGAGTGCAGAGAAAACCAGGGCCTCATTTTTCTACTTTGTGCTATGCACTTCTCATTCTGAACACAATTGGTGAGAGGACAGTTGCTTACATACTCTTCCATAGTTCTGTGCCAAGCAACATCGGGCTGGCTGGAACAGCAAGATGTTCACCAGGGAAGCTCAGGGCAGACTAATGAGTGGGCCACTTAGCCCAGATAATCCTGTTGTGTAGCTGCTTCCCTCCTTAGCAACCTGTGCAGGCACTTACTAGCATCATGGGCATCAGACTTGAAACCAAGGTTGCCAGGACCTACCCCGAGTATTGATACAGACCTGGTTGCAGCTGTGCAGATCTTAGGCATATTCACCAATGTTTAGGTAGAGAAGGAGAACGTTCATGGTCATTACGTAGGCTGAAAAAATCATGACCACCATATACCTCCAAACTCAAGTGGAAACCTTATGAACATTGTTCAGCTTCACTGACTTCGCTGTCCCTGATGGGGGAAACTGGTTAGACTTTCCATCCTGTTGTCCTGAGGATTGGTCAAGTAAAAATACACCAAGAATGCCCATATAGCTCTCCACTCTAACAACCAGCAGAAAAAAATACTCGTCCAAACTGTGACCATGAGCACCTCATGTGGATAGCACAGCCCTCACCGGTGCCAGGGCATCTGCTCAGTTTTTAAAAGCAGGGCAAAGATCTGGAGGTGCCACTTGCCCCTTTAAGCACAGTGCTGCTGGTGGGTCACTGCCTCCCTGGCACTAATGAACACAGCATATGGCAAATGATGTTCAGTGTAAATGTGAAGTGTTGCACTTCACTTGTGCGGTGATGTTAGACCTGCTCGTAACAAACAAGGAAAAAACATCTTGGGATTGTGGTGAGTTGCTTAATGAAAATGTCACCTCAGTGTACAAGAAGGGTGAAAAAGATAAATTCCATGCTAGGGCTTATTAGGAAATGAATTAAAAATAAAACAACTAGTATCTTGATGCCCTTGTATATTTCTATGCCATAACTATATTTGAAATACCATGTATAATTCTAATCACCACATCTTAGAAAGGATATTGTCGAGTTGAAACGTGCAGAACCAGTCAACTAAGAAGTTGAAGACCTTCCCTGTGAGGAAAAGCTAAAGAATTTGGGTTTTTTTACTTGAGAAAAGTGATGACTAAAGCTTTTCTCCCTGTTCCATACTAGTAGAACTTGGCAGTCATTTATAGAAGTTGACAGGTAGTAGATTTGGGGTAGGGAAAAAATACTTCTTCATAATAATAATTTATGGAATTTGATGCCTCATGATTCAATGGCCTCACACTTAGATGATGTTAAAGAGGGAATTAATAAATCCATTGTCTATTAGCCATGCTGGCTAAATTAAATCTCCATGTTCGAGGCAGTGCACCTCTGAAGCCAGTTGCTGGGGGGCAATAGCAGGAAAAAGCTGCTGATTTCATTCTTTGCTTGTGGACTTCCTGGAGGCTTCTCACTGGCCCCTATGAGAACCTGGATGTTGGATTGGATGCTATTTTCCCTGGGGAGGGAAAAACACATGTACCAATCTCTTGCCTAGTGAACATTCTTGCAACCAGAAGCTGTTCTGATTCTGCCCTCTAGAGGGCACTGACACTATATTTGATTGTTGCCATCACACTAATGAAACCTAGCAGGGAGGAATGTAGTATGTAGTAGAAAGGAAATGAGCATAATTGCTTGCTCACTCCTCAGACTGTGCTCCTCCTGAGCCCACATATCACTCTTCACTCATGGATGCTCCATGAAACTACAGACTGGATGCCCAGGACACAGCAGAGCAAACTGGCTAGTCTGGTAGAGCAGGCTGCCACCTACCAGTCCAGTTAAAGGGATCTGGAAACTAGGATTGCCAACCTCCAGGTTGGGGCTGGCAATCTCCTGGAATTACAACAGATTTCCAGGTGACAGCGATCCGTTCCACTGGAGAAAATGGCTGCTTTGAAAGATTAGTTCCATGGCATTCTACCTTGCTGATGTCCCTTCCCTTCTGAAACCCCACCCTCCCCAAAGCTCTACCTCCAAATCTCCAAGTATTTCCAAAGGGGAGTTGGCAACCCTACAGGAAACCACTAGTAGCTGGGTTAAGATAGAGCAAAATTCACCCAATTGTTCATTTCCCTGCGCTTGGACAAACAATGCACTCCAGATACGTGGCTCATGTACACATGCAAAGTTTGATATCTCTCTCTCTCTCTCTCTCTCTCTCATGTACATGGATTAGAATGATACAAACACATTCCCATGAAGGTTATGTAATGAACACACAGCAGCAGCAGCTTGTACATACAGCTACACACACTCATGCTTGAGGTCCACTCATGCACACACATTTATGGCACATATGTACCTACCATACTGCCAGTGTGTACCCTTTTAGTTCTACTTCCAATCACTATCATTTCTACTGCTTCCTCATGCCTCTTTTTTGCCCCTTCAATAGCATAGTGGTTCATAAAGAAATAAGAATTTCCTGTGACTTCTTCAGACTTCTTCCTGTGGGGCTTAGTCTAGTGGCTCTGGCTTAAGCTATCAGCTTCCAAACACAGCTGAGTTTCTTCCCTGGACATAAGGTTCTGCTGCAGCACAAGATCAAGTGGGTTTTCTAGCAAGCATGTGACAGGCCTCCAAGAAAAACCAGCAGACACAAAAAACAGAATACTCGACAGGTACACCCAGAGAGGCTGTAATGCTCTGATTTGACTCCATGTCATACTGGGGAGAGGACAGTTTCCATTCAAAGGTATAGAAGAGCAAATGGGACTATGATCTCTGTTAATACATTTAGGGTACAGCTGAGAGAATGCATATCATATTGTACATATATTTAAATATATATCCCACTTTTCTACCATGAGACACTCAAAGATGAAGATTTATAAGCACCAGGGGAGGGAAACCTTGGAACTGTGTCTCTAGAATGGTTGAGGGAATAGTAATAGATCATTAATCATAGCTAAGCCGGATAAATGTATGACGAGTTTTGAATGATAAGCATAATCTGATGTCTCAACAATGGCCAGGTGTAGCCAGGAAGGAACTGCCACTCCCTGAAGAATCCAAGTGACTTTCTTGGAAGACACCGGAGAATGACTTACAATTTTTGACTAAAGTAATTGGTAAAGGATGGGGGCAAGTCTTTCTTGTAAATATAGTGATTTTATCAAGGTTTTGAAATAATTTTTTTCTATATAGGGAAGGATTTCTTTTCACTTGGTCAGATTGGTAGGCAACTGCAAACTTTTCTGCCTCACCTTCCCCCACCCTTCCTTTGACTTGTGAAA
Organism: Eublepharis macularius; assembly: GCF_028583425.1. NCBI lineage: Eukaryota > Metazoa > Chordata > Lepidosauria > Squamata > Eublepharidae > Eublepharis > Eublepharis macularius. The sequence continues at coordinate 64,086,801 of NC_072795.1, read as the reverse complement.
ATGGTCCTCTGCTTCAGCCGTTGAGCTTTCTTTGATAAATTTAGGGCTCCTTCATGATTAACATAGCATATTTTTATTATCAACAATCCTATTTTTCAGCTTGTCTAAGTGGGAACACCAACTTGTTCAAACAGGATATGCACATCTGTAAACACAAAGTGGACACATATTGGGAAATCACAACTATAACACAACCATGTCCCTTGTGCATTTACAGGCATGCAACCTCATTCAGAGTTAGTGGGTGTTCACTGTGTAACACCAAATGATCATACTGAAAACACATTTGCAATGTAAAGAGAAAAGCAGCCCTTATTTTTGCCTTGGAACAATCTTTGGTATGTAGCATTTTGTTCAGTCCAACATCAAGCTTGGAACACACTAGGAAGGGCTTGGGATTCTGTTAGAGGTGTTTGCATAGGGAAGATCTTACCTCAGGCCAGCCACTTGGCTATTATGAGGAACAACGGCAACATATCACTTCAGACGGGGGCAGGGAGTGTTGGAGGCCGACAGCAGCCATCTTGCAAAATAAGAGTGCTTCCTCTGTAGCCAGTGATTCAATGGGAATACCCCTACTGCAGAAGGAGCTCTCAGCTGGTAGTAAGCCCTTGGGGCTGCCACTGCCCTCAGAAATCCTCAGAGAAGGGAGTGGGCACATGGTTTTGCATCCCCTCATTTTAGCATACTCTCTCCTGCTGAATTTAAGCTGCCCCCATCCCCACCCACGCCCCAAGCATAGCTGCAAGCAGGTGCTTATAGACAGTGTAGAGTTTATTGGGTAGAGGGGAGGGTAATGCTTCAGCTGGAAGACTGAGTGGGTTCAAACTGCAGACATATACTGGTAAAACTAGATCAGAGGTGAATCCCGGTCCAGTCGGGCTGGGGGAGGAAGATGGAAGGGAAGCTATCATATCACAGGCCAAACCAGCAGGCACAGGGGCGACTGTATCAATGGACAGAGCAAGCAACTACCAGCAGAAGCCGCCATCTTAGTGAAAAGGCAAGCTCCTAGGAAGATGGCAGCCACACTGAGGAGACAAAGCATGGGGTGGGGCTTCTGCCTGTCTGTTTTCTCAGAAAACATGCAAGTGGTGAGTCACTAGTGACAGTGTCGTTGTCTGGGCTGTTTTTGTGCCCTTTCCAAAGATGGCTACCCCCACCGCAGTCCATGCTCTCAGGGATCACCAGCAGAAGACTGGATGAGAGAAAGTTGGGGAGGGGGGAGAACGAGTACAGGGGAGGCCAGTCCATCTGTCAAGGCTGCTTCTGTCCTTTATTGGCAAGGCTTAAAGTGCATAGGAATGAAAGCAGATTCCGAGGCAAAGTGGAAGGAGAGGGGCTGAAGGCAAGATAGGGCCCAGCCAGCTCCCTGAAGAAGGGTATCCACCGAAAAAGGCCACTTGCTCTGCACAGAGAGGGAAACAGAAAGAGAGAGGAAGACGTAGACAGCGAGAGAAGGACAAGGAAGAGACAATGGCAGTTGGCAGCTCTTTGGGGGAGAGGAGTGCTGAACTGAAATTCTAGCTGCAGACTAACGTCTAGGAAGGCTGGTTGCCATTGCAACCAGGAGGGAGGGAGGGATTGCAGAGGACAAGTCAAAGCACCCCACCTTCCTGGAAAGTTGTGCCCCTCCTCTTCCCACAGCTTGGTGGTGACCAGGGTCTCCATATCTGCCTCTGCCTCTGAATGTCTTGTTAGGCCCTCAGAGATAACCGTCACCTCTTCTCTACCACTATCTTTCTTTGCCTAGGCAAGGGACAGTGAGCAGAAACCGAGGGTCAAACTGCCCCATACCACCTTTTCACTGGCCAATGTAAAAAGACTGGGCTTCCAAACATGGGGTCTCACTAGGTCACCTGCTTTCTCTTCCCCATGCCTAATGCAAAAATCAGATCCTCACATAAGACTTTCATTGTCTGGCACAGGAATCACATGTTCCCCAACCATGTTTCCATTGGTTAACATCAGAGAATGAGCCCAAAGTGAGGAATGAATCTCTCTGCTGTGCCCAAGCCACCACTCACCAATACAAGCTGTTCCATCCTCATTGGGCTCAAAACCTCGGCTGCAGCGCTTGTTGCTGCGGCAACGGTACCCACCATATGTGTTGATGCAGACTGGCCTGTCTCGTGGACAGACAAATGGAAACTCGACACACTCATCCATATCTGAGAAGGAGATAAAGAAAGTGATGGTATGAGGGAGTTGTGCACACAAGCTCTGAACATTACGGAATCTAATGTGGCCACTTCTCAGTATCACAGTTGGGCTGATGCTTTGTCTTCAAAATACAGCCATGCTGTTTCCACTGGATACCAAAAAGCCTACATTCTACCCCATTATGCCCTCTTGTGGGTAGAGGAAATGGAATCCTGGAACCATTTTCTGATCTGCCCTGCTAGGTGACTCACCGACACAGCGCCCGTTCTCATGCTGAGCAAATCCTTGGCCACACTGTGAGAGGAAGAGAGAAGTTAGTCATTAGCCGTTAATTTTGTCCCAGGCTCATCACTCTCCTGTTCTGAGATTTCATTTCCAGCAAGTCTAGGAAACTGTACATCTGCCATCTGTGCCTCCAAGTCCGACTATAGAGCTGCTAGTGTAGCAACTCCCACTTTTTAGTCTTTTTTGTTATTTAGTAAATCCTGAAATGTGCAGTGCATGCATAGTGCATAAAAACTCCAGATGCTTTCTGATTGGGTTTTAGGTTTGACTTGGGTGCTAATGTGCATTGAGTTTCCCCCCTGTTTCCACACAGCATTGTGGAGCTTCTGCCACACACAGATGTACTCCATCTAAGGAAGTGAAAGGGACAGCCCTTGTATACACTGGAGTATCAACAACATATTTCCGGATTGGGACAAGAGTCCAACAGCCACAACAAATTCTATATTTGACAAGTTTCATTGTTTCAATGGTGCAAGTAAAAATCTATTTAAAAATAAGCTTTTGAACATAGCTGAAATTCATAACTCAGTGTTCACACACAAGAAAGGCTGTATAACTTAAGAGACTCATGCTGTGCTGGCTACCTGCCATATGGGCTGCAACATCTGAAGCACAGAGGTCCATTGGTTTGAAGATGATCTGTGCATCTAATACTGCAAATTCATGGGCAGCCTTTTATCGAAAGAAGAGTATATTCCCATTTCATGTGCAAATTTCTACAGCTGTTTTACAGATCAGCTCCATTTTTGCCTTGAAGGCAAGCAAGGTACCAGAGCAGAAGAAGGACACACAAAGTCAGGGCTGGACTGCTTCTCTAGAGGCAATCCCAGCAATTTAGTTGCAGCCAAGGCTGAAAAAGTAGCATTGCAGAACTTTCTGGCACCGAAGGGCTGGCCATTCTTTGCCTCCTGCCACTGCAACTCTAATGTTAAAAGTCACTGTGCTGACAAAGCACATTCTGTAACAACATCACTTCAGTTATTGTCTGTCTCCTGTCAAGGCCCCTTTAACTATTTTACAGCTTCTAGCACTCTGTTTGGTTTCAGTGTTGCTGTCACAATTCAGGGAAACTTGCTGGCTGAAGAGGTTTGGAAGAGGGGCTTGGTGTGGATGAAGAGAAGCAGAAACATTGCCACTGGCAGGGAACTGAACATGACCATCCTTGCTGTAGAATCACTTTGGCTCACAGACCCTTCCTACAAAGACATTGCAGCTATGCATGTCAGGAATTCTGAACTCAAGGGGTGATGCAGTTTGTTTTTAAGCAGTCAAATCATTCTAAAATTGTGTGGGCCTGAGTTTCTGGTTGTATACCTATGACATCTGCTTGAGTTCCTCTCATTCATCTCAAAACAAAACCCATACACAATTCTTTAAATCTGTTTTTTTTTTAAAAAAAATCTTGCTTTCTCAACTGGATTAATCTTTTATTCTCTTGTTGTTTTCATCCTCTGTTTTGATGAACGTCCCTTCTCCTTCTGATTCACGTATACATATATACACTATTCTAAGCCTGCAGGCAAAGCTCTTGTTGATTTGTTATGTTATACAACTCATAGCACACTTCAGGTACTTTTAGAGATATTATGTGATTATAATGATTCTTGATCCCACGCATGCCTCATATAGGAAACACAGCTTAGATGTGCCATTTGTTTTAGTAACCAGGGAAAGCCCTTAATTCTGTGAGCACAAAAATGCCACCAGAAATGCCATCCAAAACTTTGTTAATGAGAAATGAGAAGTAAAAGAAAACAGATCTGGGGAGGGAAGGACAAGTTGTCTTCCAAATAACTATTAGAAATGGGGCTCACCTCAAGTGGAAGTACAATAGGAGGTGACCCCTTTAGGTCCTGGGGGTAGGGAATTTCCAGCACAGAATTGGTCTCACTCTTCACTACAGTGCGGCTGATAAATCTGCCATCTGGCCAGGTCACTTCCAAGCTGCTGGGCTCATCCTGTCCTACAAGGAAGATGGGCAAGCCAGGTTTGTGACAGGTAGCAAACTTCAGCTGACTCACGGAGCAGCGGAGTCCTCCTCTAACCCCCCCTCCTGTCATATAGTGATTTGTGCTTCCCTCTCTTTATCCTGCCCCCTCAATTATTTTAATATTTTCTCCTTGAACAGAAAAAGTCCTTTGAGATCCTGTGGAGACACATCCTCTTGTTAATCGCCCCATGCCAACAGTACAGCTTTTAGGCTCAGGCCCAGCTGTGACTGGTGATGTGGTGTACTCTGGTGCATGGGTGCTTTGGCTTTCTGAGCCACTTGGCTTCTCTGTTCACAATCCAATCTGACCTGGCCATGCCCCACTAAGCTGGGCCACCTCAGGGCTGTGGAAGAGTAATGAGGTGTGGAGACATTCAATGCCTTCTACAGAAACAGCTGTAGGGGGCAACCAGAGACACCCTGGAACACACATTCTACTCTCTGGGAATGGAAACTTCTATCAGTAGCCCCTTGATTATGAGGACAAGAAAGAGACCTTCCAAATGATGCAGGACAGGGCTTGATAGGCATCAGATAACATAGAATGTCTTGTGTTTCCGAGGAAGTTAGTAAAGTTGGAGGAGTCTAGAGATTAGAAAATGGGAGGAGAGGCAGAGGTTTAGGATTGAAGGAATTTGGGTAAAGATACAAGACAGGGAGGGGACTGAAACAAATATTTGTATGGCTTGTAATGTGCCGAGACAGCGATTGGCCAGTACTGTTGGGGATGAGAGACAGAGAAGATCCAGGAAGTCTAGAATCTGTGTAATATTGGGACAAGGGTGGGGGGGGACAGGGCAGGAAGGGACCTGAGACAACACCACACAGAGTTCTGCCATCACTCCTTCCCACTTACCCAAGCCAAAATGGGCAACAGGCTCCATCTCACACAAGTACCCAGACCCTCCATCAATGATGCGTAGATGGGCACCACTGTGTCGTGTAAAGAGCACCACCTTAGCACCACGAGCAAATGCTCCATAGCGTGTACGTGGGATCACTCGCAGCCAGTTGTTTCCAGCACCCTGTGGAGATGGACAGATAATGGAGGAATGTGGTGGGCATGAAACTGAGGAAGGGGCCCATGCCTGTCAACACATGGGCTGGGATCAGATTACATTATGAGGAACACATCACGGAACCTACCTGATTGACCTTGAAGACTGAGAGTGGCTGTGCCATAGACTCACCATGGGACAGGATCAGATCTAGCCTGCCATCGCCATCAAAATCCACCACTGCACCCCCTGGAATGACAATGATTTCAGTTCACAGCCGTCTCTTTCGGAACTTCCTTTCTGATAGTGTCACATTCCCCATTTACAATCATGCCTGTATGATATCCAATATAAGAAAAAAACAAGAAACATCCTTTCTTCCAACTTTGTCCCTGGATTCTACCCAGTGTAGCTCTGAATTGCTTTCACTGTCATTGTTATTGACAAATGACTTAGCACCACCAGCGGATGTGGCGGCTTCTGTTCCTCATGTGGAGTCCTTTGTCAATGACAGTGTCTGCTACCTTTTCTGCCAATGTTACCCAAGAGTACGAAATCCTGAACATGAGTGAGAATTGGATACAAAGATCATCCCTTCGCTTCCTCGGTATGCTCAAAGACGCAGCTCGCCAACTGGGTGATCAATCACAAGTCTTGTTGCTGTAGCTCTGTGGATGTTTTGTACCCCAGCATGCCACAAAATCAGGAAGTTTTCACCTTGCCATGGGACACCAAGGGGTTCAGTAGCAACTTCTGCCAACCCCTCCTTCAAATGCTAACTCACCTGTGCCACGCCCCTCCAGCTCCAAGGCATCGCCAGGGTTCAGTTCCTCAATGGCTGGGTCAGCATGCTCTCGGCGGGAAATCCTGAAGCAGAAGAGGATTGAACTAGAGCAGAGTGGAGGCTCTCCCCACCCACGCAACCCATGTACCTGCCCACCAAATACAAATCTCCACAGAAGGAGCCTTGCCCATGCTCACAGCACCAGCTTTTTTGCGTGAACTCCCCAGATTTGCCACATGCTGTTGTGCTATCACTTTATTAGACTGAGAAATGTAAGCGGCTCGGTTTAACGAGCCATTGATTGCCTACAATTAATGGGAACCGTGCATAAGTGCTAATTAGTGAAAGCCAGAACCTCCAGGGATGTCGTCTAGGCTTCTGTATTAGTGGTGATGTGCTCAGCCACAGCTCTGTCAGCGAGGAAGAAGGACAGAAAGGAGCACACCCACCCCATCCAAGGGGAGCCAATCCACTCCTGCAGATTATGGCACTAGATGACAGGACTAACTGGCAATCCCCCCTCCCCCACCCCACAGTCTCAGGTGTGCATGCAGGTCTTGCTAAAATGATAACTGGTTTACACCAGCTTCTGGCATGGGAAAGTCCTTTCTGCCAAGCCCCAGAGCCTAATAAGATGGGGAGCCCACTGCCTCAGTCTCAGGTGGCCATGTGGCTCTCACCCACCGGAAGAGGCGGTTGGCAGACGAGCCACGATAGGCGATGTTGTTGAAGAAGACCTCCAACTCCTGGTCATTGTCAAAGTCAGCAGCGATGACGGTGCGGACAGGTGATGGCATGGACAGTTTGGGCGTGGCAATGTCCTGGGGGAAGGACGGGGATTAGTGGGGCAGGGAGACCTGGCTGGGGCTGGAGCAGGGCCAAGAGGAAGCTCAGAGTCTAGGAACAGGATTAGGTGATTGGAGGAGCTAGAACTGGTGCAGGAACCGCGGAGGAGGTAGCAGTGCTGGGCAGGTGGGAATAGGCTCAGTCAATAGTATCTTGTGGAGACAGGGGTGGAAACCAAGAGGAGAAAGAGGCTGCCAGAACTACACTAGGAACAAGCAGTAGTTTGGAGATGTGGGTCTGAAATCTGAGGCAATCCTTAAAACCAGGAACAGTTGGCAACCTAGCGTGGGACCAGAGACAGCAGTCTCTTTGGTGGGTGACTCTAATCTACGGCTCTAATCTGTTTTAAACTCTTCAACTACTGGACCCCTCAACCCCCCCTCCCCCCCCAGCTCACAGCCCAGGACAGGCTGGCAGCGTACAGTGGATACTGGCGCTCCTCCCTTCAAATGGCACTTACCCGGAAGCGGACCCGCCCACCCACACTCATCTGCAGATAGAGCCGATGTGGTCCATTCCAGTTGCCATAGATTATGTCAACTTTACCATCACGGTTGAAGTCAGCCAGTGCCACACCACGGCCATGTTGGTAGGGGTCATCTAGTCCTACAGAGTGCAGCAGAGGAGTCAGCAAGGCTGTGTGCAATGCCTGTCGGTGAAGAGTCCAATGTACAAAGCATTCCCTCCTGCTGATGTAGTCTTTGAAAAGGAACCAGGTCCCACAGGGTCAGGAACAGCAACAGGGTGGTTATCTGGCAATTCCTGCCTTACAAAGCCCAAATTCAGCCTGACTGAAGAGCAGAGGTAAGGGACAGCGACAACTGGTGGTGGGCAATGGTGTGTGTGTGTATGGAGGGAATAGACAGATTAGGGACTGGGACTGGAGAACCTCGGCAGAACCCTATTTCCACCCACCGCATCCCCTTTCCCTCCCCTAACCATCCTATTCCTGTTCTCCTGCTGACAAGGAAGGAGTGTTTCTAAAGAAAATAGGTGTCATCAGCGGCGCCATGGTGATGGATGCCAACCTGACATCTCGTTAAACTCCAGTGATCAGGCAGACGCTCAATTACCGGTGGCTGAGCCTGTGTGCACTCATCATATCCCCCCCCCTGCCCTGCCAGCCAGCAAGGAGGGGGATGGGGAAATGGCTGGACCCATAAGGATTAAAGAAGGCTCTGCAGCTACACAGTGGATTTGACCCTGCATTTAATGCCTTGGGAGCACACATGGCGACATACTCACCAATACTTGGTGCCATATCTATGAAAGTCCCGTCACCCTGGTTCTGGAAGAGGAAGTTGGCCCCGTTTTCATTGTCACAAAATATGTCTGAGGCTGCGTCGCTCAGGATGGGCCCCACAGCCACACCCCGACCCCCTGGGGAGAGGAACAGTGAGAGCTCCAAGACCCACACACGTGCACACATGTTGCTTCCAGTGTGGGCAGGTGGCAGCACTGGGATAGGTCCCAGAGGGAAGGCTTCCAGCCCATCAAGACATCCACCAGCGGGTTCAGCCTATTATTCTCCCACACCCTACCCCAAAGGAATCAGGTCTTTCATTCCAATGTTGGCAATCGTCAACTCACTCCCAGAGTCACAAATTTAGTTAGCACCAAATCACTGCCATCTAGAGCAGTAAAATCTCACTAAGATTTCTGACTGTCTTCTCAAAGGGTCCTCAGAGAATCCCTCCTCCACTCCGAATGTTCAGAATTGGCCAGCTTGATAACCTCCTGGTGCCCCCAATACCTGTCAATTTGTTGACGCCAGCATCTGCAGCCACGTCATTCAGAGCCACGATGCCACGCTTGGGGTCACTGGCAGCTGTGTCCATCTCGATGAGGGCATGGGGGCCAACTCTTCCATTGGCATAGTTAGCGATGTAGATGGAGTAGCGGCCAGAGCCCTGCAAGAAGCAGAGCAGCCAGTAAAGAGCTCAAGTCTCCTCCAGACCAATACACCCCTCTTCCCAGTTTAGTGGGCAGACCAATGAGTATTAGACCCAGAGCTCTCAGAGCCAGCGCCTGGAAATCTGGTAAACACAACCTCAGACAGCTGAGCACAAGGAGAACCAGCCCAGTTCTGGCTACATTTCCTTGACACAGACTTCCAAAGAGAAGGTGCCAGTCCTTATGCCCCTGGTTTGCCTCAGCCGCTATGCCAACCACCACCCTGCCCCCATTGTTCTCCTGTGGCACCCTGATTTAGCAATAATCGTTTGAAAACAAACCACGCAAGGTAGAAAGAGAAGAAAGCGTAGGTGACGGGGCATAAATCACCCAGACAGGCTGTGTTTATCAGCAGCACGGCACCCGCCTGGCACCACAGCCCCTGATGGGAGTCCTGACAGCTGTGGGGGAGGGGGCAGAGCTGTCAGCAAGGTTTGCAGGGCCTGGCCACTGAGGAGTTTAGGAAAGAGCAACTCTCCCCCTAAGTCTATTTTCTCTCTTATAACTTTGATGATGCCTCTTTGACTAGTTCTCATCACTCAAGACTCTTGATAGCTCTGAGTCTTGAAATTGTAATGCTGCTCACCCCTCTCATCCTGCCCACACACTCACCGTCCTGTCCACGCATGCTACTGAACGCCCAGCAAACCGGCTGGCCACACCTCGATTCACCTCATCACTCAAGATGTCCTCCCAGTGCCCATTGCGGAACTTGAACAGCTTGTCTGTATAGGTGGCTACACCTGGGGAGGAGAGATAAGGCATCAGACTTCTCATTTCAGGGTCCCTTGCTCATGTGCTGAGCTCTGTCTGAAGACAGGAAATCAGTCAGAATTATGAACAATTTCTTTGGAGCTCTTAGCTTGTCATGAGGGCACCGGAACTCATGGAGGTTCCAGAGACTGGAGATGCTTATCTGGATGGATTTGGGGTAAACCAGCCCCTCAGAAGCATGATGCCTTCTGCAGGTATGACACTTTGCATGCATATATGAATATGCAGTGGGATAACCAATCTCCAGGTGGGGGCTGGAGATCTCTCAGAATTACAAATGATCTCCAGACTTCAGTTTCCCAGGAGAAAATGGCTGCTTTAGAGGGTGGAGTGTATGGCATTATACTCCTCTGAGTATAATACTCCTCTGAGGTCCCTCCCCTCCCCAAACCCTGCCCTCACCAGGCTCCACAACCAAGTCTCCAGGAATTTTTCAACTTGAAGTTGGCAACTCTATTGCATATACTTCCTGAACCCCTACAATCTGATACAGATTGCAGCCTCAGGGATCTCTGTCTCACCTACCCTGCAGAGACTCAGTCCTGATCCTTTGCCTTCTGGGCTCCTTGCTGCAACCCTTGCCCCTGTGCCTAACTGCCAGGCAGTGCGGCAAGAAGACGGTGACCAGGACTGCACTACAATGAATGCAGCAAGCCCAGTAAAGCTTAAGGGCTGGTAAGGGAGGCCCAGAAGAATAAACTCATTAAGGTAAAATGTGCCAGAGCGGCGCGGAGCCATGTACATCATAAAGGGAAAAGGGAAAATCAATGGCAGGCCCTGGCCAGGCCCCGACGCCAGGAGTAATGTGAATGGCTGATTTAGGGAGCGGGAGCCTTTGGCAGCTGCAAAGCAGTAATTAGGTGTGTCAGGAAGACGGATAAGTGGAGCCAAGAGCAGGTCGATGGTGCAGGTGAGGGGCCCAGCCCAATTCTGGATGGACGCTGGAGCGGGGGGCGGGGGGGCTCCTTTCTAGGCAGATAGCCAGGCGTCTCTGATGAGTGAGTGAGAGCAAGAGGCACAAAGGCAAAGTGGGGTGATCAGCACTCTCAAAGATATCACACAACCACCTGGGAGAGGCCACAGACTGCAGCCTGGATCCCAGAGGGCAAGTCATATTGGCAACTGAAGCCAATCCTGATCTAGCAATGCTTTCTTAGATTCCCACAAGCACATGAGAAACCACCAAAGCAAAGAGTCTGTCGACAGTTCCCACCTGGGACTGCAGCCCAAGAGAGAGGCTATCCACAGAGAGTCCCGCTATGTCTCTGGACAGAGCTAGGAAGAATTTGTGTGACTGCAGGTTGCAAGTGAACCCTCCACATTTCTTTTCTTCGGCAGCAGCACAGGATAGCTTTTTTTAAACATATAGTTGGCAACAAAAGCCCAGGCTAGGAATCAGAACATCACTTCCTCATGAGGAAAATGGAATGCCTACTGCCTCTTGTTTGTAAATTTGGAAGGTGTGGAGAGGGAGAAACATATTCCAGGGATTTGTGATGTGCCCCTGGTGTATTATAATCCATTTGTCATAAGGGATTTCTCTTTGCCCCTAGATATATGGTACTTGCCCACCCCCTCAGCAGTTCCTTACTGCAGTCCCTGCTGGCAACTAGAGAGGTGGCAAAGCCCTGAGTCAGCAGCCAAGTCTCCCCCCCACCCCCACCCTGGCTGCTGCCAGAGAATCGACAAAATCACTCAGCTGGGAAATTAACTCCAGCCTTGAAACATCCCACCCTGGTGGCCAGTGAAGGTCAGGAAACTGGAGTCTGTGCCTCAGGGCTGCCGAAAGAAGCCCCAAAGCAAATTATTCAGGGGGTGGGGAATCTGCACCACCGGCAGTCAACCAGAAAAGAAGAGACCCTCTCACCACGTGCCCTCTCTGGATCATTCCCACGCCCTGCGCAGTTTACAGGGGTGGGGGGAGTTGTTGGCAGAATGAATGCTGGGAATTGGTCAGGAGTTGGTAGGGCTTGTTGTGAAGGGATGACATTTCATGAAAAAAAAACAATCAAAGTTTGGCCTTAGTGATCTGGGTGAGAGCCATGGAGATGTGTGACAAGGTCATTTTTGAAAGAGAGAGGTGGGCCTCAGTGGGCTGAATATTGAAGAAGGATGTCAGAGGTCTAGAGAAAGGATCCCTAAGGAATGTGAAAAGGGTGAGGTCCTAGTCTGATAAGCAATCAGCAGTGTCGAGTATGGGTGGGTCTGACCCTCACCAGAGAAGGCATTATTGGTGTTGAGGAAATAGATCTCCTCCCGTCCATCGCCATCAATGTCACAAGCAGCCACACCAATCGCATTGCCTTGACGATCCCGCAGGGCGTGGTAGGGGGAGTCGTGCTCATCCACTGCAAGGTTCACCAGCCGCCTCCGTGCCTTGTCATACTTCAGCACCATGTTGGGCCCATTGTACCTGAAGGAACAGAGAGCAGGTGATGCAATAAGAGAGATGGTTCCGGAAAGCAGCCTCTCTTGTTCCTATGGGGACAAGAGTTTTGCCAAAGCAGAGCTCCCCTCCCCGTTCCCACTTGTGCAGATTTCTAGTTAAGGCATCAAAGGGCACATCTCAATAGCCATCATAGCTAGAGGAGGAGGTAGGAGGGAACCCCACAGAAGGTACATTGTTTGAAGCAAAATAAGGAAGGATTTAATAATTTCTTTATCCCATTGGTATCCTGTTGTTCACTAAGGGAGCTCAGAGCAACATACAGTGGGGTTATCACATATTTTTACCTCTCAGGATAACCTAAGAAATAAGCAGGATGACAAAGAGTAATAGGTTAGAGCTCATCCAGGTAACTTCATGGATAAATAGGAATTTGAAGTCAAGTCTCCCTGGTCAATGATCAGATATACTGCATCATATAATAACTAGCAGGGAAGTGGGGTTTCATGGATGTTTCAGATTGGGCAGAGAAAGCGCGCCAAGAAGAAAGATACCGCTGATTCTTGTCATGAGATGGAGCTTCCACACGAGCTGAATGTGAAATTGGGCTGAGGCGGATGGTTCAAGGGCTGTTTTTGTCTCCTAGACATCTCCCCAGTACCAGTACTATGCTGTAGATTGAGATGGAAAGCCTCATATAACATGCCAGAAGGCAATGCTGTACTATCAGATGAGCCATAGCTTAAGTTTTATTGTGAAAGTTATTCTGTATCTGTTTGCTCTCTATAAATCTGATTAATTGAGTAGGAAATGGCACATTGTTTAAGGGGAGAAGAACGGGAGGTGGCTGGGATGCTGTGTGAGTGGGGAATCTGGTCTTTGGGGAAGTGGAATTCCTTTTTAATTCTTTTCATTCACCCTGGTTCCTGAAGGATTTTTACACCAGGGAATCACTGGGGCTCCTCTGACAGTAAAGACCTGAGAAGAGCTTGTTTGCAACACATTGTATTTTGTCAGAGGTCTTATCCCTACCAGATTCAAGCAGAAGCTTCTCGTGCCAGTTTGGGCATTGGTAGGGCTAACTTGGGGTGCCAAAGGAGAGCTTAACATTACATCAGTCAGACAAAAGTACATGTAAGTGCCCACCTTGAAGAAAGGCAGGTTTATAAATGTTTCAGAGAAAGAAACAAACACAAGTGGCAAAACCCAGGACTCCAGGAGAAATCAGGCCAAGTTTATACCTTTATGCAGTATCCTACAGAAGGTGCCAGCATTAGACTTCCAAAGTCACTGAGCAGCCAAAATGGCAGAATTCTGTTAAGTTTGATCCAGGGTGATATCTGGACTCTTTTAAACATCCATCCACATTAACATTGCACAATGCAAAGCTGCAGAAACGTCTGAGTGGTTTCATCTGGCAGCTAACAATGTGTGACTTTAATGTGGTTAGCATGGAGTTTGCTAAAGCTGAAAATGCATAGTTTGGAGGAGGAATTAATATAGTAGAAGAAGGGTAAGGGAACCAGGGATAAATATAGAGCATGGCAAAACTTAGAGGACAGTATTACAAAGCCCTGGAGAAAAATAGCAGAGCCCAATGCGCTCCTATGCATGAGCGGGGCCAGGCTAGGGGTTACAGGAGACCAATCAATGAAAAGGGCCATAATTACATCAGAGACTTAATCTTGTGGCACATCAGAAGAGGTGCCTCATCTCTAGAACGTGCCGAGTGAGAGGGCCAGCTTCTTTGCGAGAGGCTTCCGAAGGATGAGGCTGGATATCTACGAGACAGGGAGCTCAGTGACTTGGCATGGAAAAGATTGGCTTTGGGAAATGTACAATGCCATCTTTGAAGCTATGCATTTTGTTTATGTTTGGGACACTTCATATGCTTCCTATTTATTCATTCTGCGAGCAGGTGGGTCCATATGACCCTGCTATTTACCTGAATGATCACAATTATCCCATTATCATCTCAGCATTTGATACTTTCATCCCATGGTAAGTAACCACTGCCCTGTTATCTATTAATAACCCTGGGAAGGAAGGAAACTTCTAAGTGATGAAATCCCTAACAGTTCTTCTAAAGTCATATTTTCTGTTTAATGTTGCTGTAGTTTGCTTAATTTTTACATGACTGGAAAAACACAACAGTAAAAAAATAGCACTGCCATGGCTTGGGTGAAGGAAAGAATGGGCGGCAACCTGCTCTCCTGCTTTTTTAAAGACCCGAGAAACTAGATATTTACGGAACAATTGACTTGGCTTCCCTTACTCATGGCCCAAACTCATGTGAAAAAGCAGAACAGAAGAGGGAAGGCACACAAAGGAGCCCCATCTGTGGCTGTTGGCTATTAGGTTTGCACAGTTCCTAGGCTTTGGTCTGGGGACAAGAAAATAGCAAGTCTCCTTTCCAACAGGGCTGAGATTGAGAAGGGTATTTCCAGTCCGTAGATTGCTACATCCAGAGTGGACAGCATTGCGTGGTGTGTTAAGATCTCTCAGACCCTTACACAGCAGAGATGAATGGCTCTCGTGTTTCCCCTCCCAGATGTCTCACCAGGATAGGAGCAGCAGCAGCAGGATGTTTCACTGTCAAGGGTCTCTCAAAGCCACTGGCATAGCCTCTAGTTCTGAAGCTGGCACTGCCAAGCCCTAAGAGTGTTACTTGCACAGAAGAGGTGACTTTGGAGAACACTCTCTGTAGAGAGCACTTAAGAGCAGGGCCATGTTAAGACACACTGAGAGCCAGTTTGGTACAGTGGTTAAGAGCTGTGGTTCTCTAATCTGGAGAACTGAGTTTGATTCCCCACTCCTCCACTTGAAGCCAGCTGGGTGACCTTGGGTCAGTCACAGCTCTTTTAGAGCTCTCTCAGCCTCACCCACCTCACAGGATGATTGTTGTGGGGATAATAATAACATACTTTGTAAACCACTTTCAGTGGGTGTTAAGTTGTTCTGAAGGGGGTATATAAAATGAATGTTATTATGTTATTATGAGGCCCTCAGTTATGTCAGTATTAAAAGGTCAGGTATGTGGCATTACTCGCAACCCTCCCCCCATGTTAATTAAAGTAAATTTGTGTTTAGAGGCCCCTCATAATCTGAGCCCTAAACTGTACCTTATTTTAAAAAGGTAGAGGTAGTCCCTTGTGCAAGCAACGAGTCATTACTGACCCATGGGGGGATGTCACATCATGACGTTTTCTTGGCAGACTTTTTACGGGGTGGTTTGCCATTGCCTTCCCCAGTCATCTACACTGTACCCCCAGGAAAGTGGGTACTCATTTTACCGACCTCAGAAGGATGGAAGGCTGAGTCAACCTTGAGCCGGCTACCTGAACCCAGCTTCCACTGGGATCGAACTCAAGTCATGAGCAGAGCTTGGGCTGCAGTACTGCGGCTTACCACTTTGCGCCACAGGGCTAATGTACCTTATTTAGCATGTACATAAAAATGGGGGAAGGCAGAACTTATTTTGCAGTTCTGTAGAGTTCTACAGAACTGCAAAATAAGTTCTGCCTTCCCCTGTCCCCCATTTTTAAACTTTCTCAGCACCCCAAATTTTGAGTTCTTTGCCTAGCAACACTCATGCATTGGCCTTCAGTAAAGATAGACGCAGCATCCGTCTAGTTATGAAGTGTCCTGTCTGTAGTTATGATCGCCGCCTGCCACAAAAGGAAAGCAGCAAAACTGCCCACCTTCCTAACCCCGCTGGAGGGGTCACAGCAAGGGTTGCCTTGGCAACCTCCAGGTGGGGCCAAGAATTCTTCCAGAATTATAACCTGTGTCCAGACAACAGGGATCAGTTTCCCTGGAGGAAATGGCAACTTCAGAGAGTGGTGTCTATGGCAACACATCACAACTGAGGGCCAAACTAGATATTATGGCATCTATGGGTCAGACTCATTGATGCCACTGCCATTTTAGAGGTGAACTTGGGCCATTTTGAAAGGCTGTGAGTGTGGTGGGACAAGGCAATCTTGTCCTCCCCCACACACCTTTGGAAGAGATGCACGCGGCATTGCTTAGTGATGGCATCTACACACAGCTCCTTCCCAATTAGCTTGCTTCATTCTACCTTGAATGCCCAATAACGAACTCATGAGAACTCAGGCTGAAAAGAATCCAGAACAGCAGCTGCAGGTGGGGCATTGTCCCTTCAAGAGCAGAGACCCCTCCAATGGGGGAGGGGGAGCCACATTCAGAGCTCTTAGTGGCTGTAAATCTGTGTGCCTCCATTCATCAATGACCAAAGCAAAGCCAACAGTAGAAACCTGCCTGTCTTTGCTTAAGCTTCTCTTTAAAATCACATACTCATCTCCTTAGCAGAAATCTGCTACTAATATAGTGCATTTAGTCACAATACTGGATGTACTACAGACTTGAGTAATGTGTGTAATGGTTAGAGTGTCAAACTAAAATCTGGGAAACCCAGGTTTGAGTCCCCCCTGTGTCAAGGAAGTTTGGTGGGTGACCGTGAGCCAGGAATACTTCTTCAGCCTTACAGGGTTATTGTGAGAATAAAGTGGAGGAGAAGAGAGCAATGTAAGCCCCTTTGGGTCCCCACTGGAGAGAAAGGCAGAGTATAAATGAAATAAATAGCAGCTAACAAGGGGGACATGGGGTAAATAAACTACTATCAATATAGGCTGCCAACTGGCCTGGAGAAAAATGCCCTGTTCTTTTAATACAGGATTAATGAGATATTATTTACCTCCCTGCCATGAAAACCTTCAACTGCCCATTCTCACACATTAAGACACTATTAAAGGGACAAGGCATTTTTTCTCCAGACCAGTTGGCAATCCTAACTATCAAATAAGTGAATAAATGGTAGAAGTCATATCCAGAGAATAGTTAACCCTGTAAGGCTGTTTTGAACAGGGGTCATTTCATAGAAAAAGACCGGGAGGAACTCATTAGCATAACTCATTAGCATATGCCACGCCTCTTGCCATCACTGGAAGTGTGTCATTAGTATAGCTGATTTGCATATGCCACACCCCCTGACATCACCTTTTCTGGCTGTTTTGGACCCAATCCTGGCCATTCAGGGCTGAAATTGGGCCCAAAATGGCAAAAAAGGGCTGAAAAGGGGCCCAAAATGGTCAGGATCGGGCTACTGATGAGTTGGAGAGTGAACCACCACCCCTCAGAGGCCCAATCCAGGCCATTTTGGCCCCAATACATGCTGAAATGGGCCCAAAACGGCCGAGAGTCAGGTGGGCGGGGCCATCTGACATGTGACCTCTTTGGGGAACTGCGTTCCTGTGTGTTCCCCCTCAAAATGAACCCTGGTTTTGAAAAAGAGAATTCTTCTACATAGATCAGTACTGGGACTACTGCTATTTAATATTGTTGTTACCTTGGAGTACACATGTATTAAACTCATTGTTCACATGTACTCAACTCATAGTATCAGGGACCACAAACATTTTAACTTGACTCATCCACTATCTTGGGAAACCAGAAATCCTAGCTGTTGTCCAAAATTCATCAGGAACATAAATATATTTTAACATAAAAGAAATCCTAAATAAATTTTAGAAGATGGCTGCTTCTACACAATCATTTTGCATCACCTTGCCTTCTAAACTGGAACTTTTTTTTCTCCATAAGTATCTTCACAATATTGTTAGATAATCATCGACTTTCTGGGTTTTGCCTCACGTTGTGATCTTCCCCCAAACTGTTGTAGTACTATATTTCCAGAAACAGCATACTCAGAGGAGAAGCTGTGGATTTCTGGACTTGTCTGCCCATATAGGAACCATTCCCCCTTAGTATTCCCTCATGCATGCACATCTCCTAGGGCTGCCAACTCCAGGTTGGGAAATTCTGGGAGATTTATGGGTGGAGCCTGGAGAAGGTGGAGTTTGGGGCCGCATGAACATCCCTGTATTGATGCCCTATTGCAGCTATGAATGAGTACCCAATGGGGAATCATCACTTTGTAGATGCAGTTAAGTTTGACTACCTGTGAAAACCAAACGGAAGGAAAGCTAGCAGCATAACAAAAGCAGACACAGACTGTTTGGGGACAGTCTTTGTAGAAACAGTATATCTAAGAAGCAGGCGCCAATCACTCCTTTTGGAGCAGCTCAAGCCATAGTTGAAGCATGGCTTGTCATTAATGTTCCTCCTTTAATAAGAACATTGACAAATTGGTGACAGATCAGAACAGAGTGATGGAGGTGAAGGGTCTGGAATGCAAGTCCATGAAGAAAGGTCAGTGGAATGATGGGACAAAGACGATGGATGGATTCAGATGAAACACAAACATAGGTGACTAAGCACGTTTGTGGAGTATTGGTGCTAATTCCCTTTACAATATCATCTAATCCTCTATTTCAAGCAATGATAGTTTATAACCCATCCAGAAACATACATCTAATCTGGTTTAGCATTTTAGTAAAGAAACCTTCCATATCTAATAATGCATGATTTTTCTAGCAGACATTGGAGCCAGAGTTCATTGTTGTTTCCTTCCATATAACTTATGCCATGAGGCCCAGAATCTTCAAAATGACATTGATTAATTCTTCAATTTTTTTATTTATATGTTATTTATAGTTCACCTTTCTCACTGAGACTTAAGGAGGATTACATAGTGTAAGTAAATATCCTACCATATAAAAGGCTAACCATGTTTATGACAACTCACTTCCTACCCTGGTGCACCTCCAGAGGGAGCTGACGTGGAGGGAAGCCCAGATGAGGCAGCCCATCTCTCCAGAGAGTGCGCTATGGCAGGAAGCCCAGGCTGGGATCAGGCACAGAGCAGGTGGCAATACCTGTTCCCTGACTTCACCCAGCTGGGATCAAAAGTGGAGCAGGTGGCAATGCCCCCCCTTCACCTGGCCGGGATCAGGAGCAGTGCAGTTGGCAATGTCTGCCCCCCGCCTTCACCTGGCCGAGGTCAGTCACGGAGGAGGAGACAATGCCCGCCTGCCCTCCCTCCCCTTTCCAGCACCTGTTGTATTTTTTCCCACAACGGGCTTTGCTACTAGTCATCAATAACAGACGTTCAGTAAACAAAACTATACATTGCAGAAAGTTGAAAGTTGCATAAGTAGGAATACAGGAAATACAGAGATAGAACCTTGCTGAAACAAAATATAAGTAATTTGACATGACAAATTAAACAATGTGGAAACTACCCAGGCCAGTAAGCCATATCTATATCAACAGTCACTACTTGGTAGTACAGTCTACACTCCCTGGCCCCTTATTGATGCATCTCTCTGAACCATTTCCTTACAGCACAGTCCTATTGCCTGAGTAAATTAATGTCAGTATTAGTCGTTGCAGGCCCTCCCCAGACAGCTCCGTCTCATAAACTGTGGGCCCTTTTTTCTATGAGATGCTAAAATGCATCACGGCTAGTAACGTCTTCAAAAAGGCCCAGTATGGTCCTTCCTGCTGGGATCCGGACTATCTAGAACAGGGGTGGCCAAAGTGCAGCTCGGGAGCCACATGTGGCTCTTCTAGACATATTGTGTGGCTCCTGGAGGTCTCTGAGCATTGCCATGGTCACACATTCTATTTTAGTCTGTTTATTTCCCTCCCTCCTTTCCCTCCTTTCTTTCCATGTCTTTCCCTCCCTTTTTCTTCTTTCATTCCATGTCTTTCATATTTTCAATAAAAATGTCAGGGTTGCCAAGTCTGACTCAGAAAATATCTGGGGACTTTTGGGGGTGAAGCCTAGCAAGTCACTTCCAAGTCAAAGGTCAGGTGATGGCTCTTCCCAAGCTCCATCCTTTCTGTTGATGTCACTTTCAGGACCCCCCCCCCCAACTCACTTCCTCATCTGACTGCATTATGTCTTGCGGCTCTCAAACATCTGACATTTATTCTATGAGGCTCTTACATTAAGCAAGTTTGGCCACCCCTGATCTAGAATATGGGTTTGCAGGCAATTTTAAGTGATAGCAATGTCGGGATGCTCAGGTTATTTGCCACGGCCTTTGCTTTACAAGAGCTGTAGGGTATCTGCCAAGCAGGCTGAGGGATCCTTTGGGTTCAGCTGGGCTCCTACCAAGTTTAGTTCTAGTGTCTATGTTTCATATTGTTGGTTGTGTAGCCATCTCCCTTCATGGATCTCAGCACATGAACACACAAAAACGA
Organism: Eublepharis macularius; assembly: GCF_028583425.1. Classification (NCBI taxonomy): domain Eukaryota; kingdom Metazoa; phylum Chordata; class Lepidosauria; order Squamata; family Eublepharidae; genus Eublepharis; species Eublepharis macularius. Next base: position 64,066,489 of record NC_072795.1, on the reverse strand, counting down.
ATCCCTGATCATATACATGGAAACTTTGTCTCCCTCCCTGTGCAGCCCCTATGCTGTGGGCTCTGTTTTTATCACTCTTCATTCAAAGTGGTCTGTCCTTATCAAACAGGAGAAAATACGACAGGAACCGGCTGGCTCGCTTTTCAAGCTTCAGCTCCATTTCCCTCCTTCCCAGCCCTTTGGGACTGTTGGCAGCCTGGGGGTGCAGGGATCACACAGCCGACTGCCTTGCTCACTCCTGTGCGCCCTTCCAAGCCAGGCAGCCCATAATGAGCTGGGTGCCCTCCCTTACTCTACAGCCAATTAATACAATGTCAAGGGACACGTTGAGGCCTGCCAGTACAGCAAGAGAACATGGAGAGAAGAGGGAGCCAGGAATTGTAGCATCCAGCAGATACACAAGCCAGAGGGCAAGGCCCTTTGTTCAGGACCAGCTGTTGAGACCCCCCCCCAGTGCTTGCTTTTCCCACCCATTATGCTCCCTCCCCATGCAGTATGATGCTGAAACATTAAGCCCAAGTGACTGCAGGGAAAACACTGAAGTTGTTTAGGTCCCAAAGATAGCAGCTTTGTCCTAAAGAACAAGGAAGAAGCTCCAGCCTGGGTGAGCTGGAGTGACTGTGGGGAAAACACTGAAGTTGTCTAGGTCCCAAAGATAGCAGCTTTGTCCTAAAGAACAAGGAAGAAGCTCCAGCCTGGGTGTGCTGATTGGATTTCTGCTGATTGGTGAGATATTCCTCCACCTTTATGAAGAGTGCTGGATGCTGCTATGCAAAGGATAACCATTGACTATGAGGAAAGGTGCTGGCTAAGTGGGAAAGCAGGCAGTTCCTCTACACAGGTTGTGCCAACAATTGCTGACTACGGAGCCAGAAAAGGGGCTGGAGCAAAGAGAGGGTTTGCCTACCCAGCATAAGTACCTGGCAAGTCAAGACCCTCCACTCTCACATACATATGGCTCACATCACAATCATTCTGCATTAACACATGATCAAGCGTCCTGGGAATAACACTGTGTTCTTAATGTTAAGGAATCCAGGCTAAGACATCCATCTACTTTCTGCACTGCTGCCAATTTCCACAATCACACGGACTCATAAACCAGTGAGTCCCCTTCCAGTGCCACTTCTGTTAAATAAATGATACTATGTAGTATACTGGAATTTGTTATGATATACAAAAAAATTAAACCTGGTTGTGGGAGCAGCCATAAGACTCCTGATTTGGGGTGCTTAATGTCACTGAGGTAAATACAATGAGTGTTTAGGGCAAGGTATGGAATGGCACAGGGATGGCTGTAGAATCATTAATCCATCATGATGCTGCAGATCCAGTTGATTGATTATTATTATTTATACTGCACATCAATGCACAAGAGCATTTTACAGAATACAAGGTCTCTGCCCTGAAGAACTTACAATAAACATTTGCCTTAAGGGGGACAGGAATAAGTAGGAGAAGAATATGCATTCATTTCCATTACACCTGCTTAGCCTCGGTATTTGTGTTTATTTTAACCAATGGGGACTCAAAGGAACTGACAACATTGTTTTCCCCTTGTCCATTTTAACAAATTCCTGAGAAGTATGTTAGGCTGAGATAAAGTGATTGGCCCAAGGTCACTCCCATCTGCTACAGAAGCTCTCTGAGAATCAAACTTGAGTCCCCATGATCTTAGTCCAACAGTAAACGTTGCATCAGTTTTCAGTAGGAGCTCTAAGCAAGGATTCACAGGAACTGTGGCTTTTGGAGAAGGATTTGAAAGAAGTTAGAGAGAAGGCATTGTGCGGATATTCTGGGAGACAATGTCCAGGCCTAAGGGGCAGCAAGGGAGGAGCTGATTCAGAGAAATGAGGTAGTCAGACAGGTGATGGTGGGCGGTGGAACAGGAGGAGCAAACTGCATTGCAGGGATGTAATGACAGGAGGGTGGGAAAGTTGTGGTACTGAAATCATGGGTGGCTTTGAAGGTGCAGATGAAGAACTTGTGCTGGATCTGAAAGCAGCCAGTGGAGGGATTTAAGAGAAATATCAGATGGCCAATGACCCTACGAAAGGGCTTTAAAACATACACACACACAAGATGCAACTTCACAGCTGAGATGCCTGCAGGTTCTGACAGGGATGGTCAGGAAATTTTACACTGGGGAAAGGGGAGAAATAGGGGACTATCTACACAAGCAGGTTTGTTACTCTGCCCTACTCTAATATGAATGGAGAAGACAGACCAGCCAGTGAGAGTGAATGTGGTGTAGTGGTTGGGTGTGGGACTACCATCTGGGAGACCCAGGTTCAAGTCCCCCTCTGTCATGAAGCTTGCTGGGTGACCTGGGTGACCAGTCACACCCTCAGCTTAACCTACCTCACAGGGCTGTTGTGGGGGTAATATAGTGGAGGGAGGAATGATATACAGTACTTTAAATGGGAAGGAGGGTTGGATAAAAAAATAACTTGGGGGCTTGCAGGGAAAAGCTGAGGAAAAGGGAGAGGAGAGAATGTGGAGGTGAGATTTCTTGGGAGAATGAATACAGCTGAAAACGCAAATATGATCTGTCACCCAGCTCTCTAAGAGCCGGACATAAAGTTCTCTGACGGAGATATGCTTTTTCCAGCTGAATGCAATTCACAGATGTTTTATGGTTAGGACAAGTTGCACATGTGGAGGCCAAGTCTAGAGGGACAGCCCCCTCTGGTGCCCATTTACTTGGTCATGACTCCCACACGGCCAAGGGATGGTAGCAGACGGGGGCTAAGCAGGCTGCAGGCAGAAACCGTTTGTCAGAGAAATGACTCTGGAAGACAGTTAAGTTGTAAGCTGTGTGGAAGCTGCTGTGGGAAGTTTTACTATGTCGGCACATTCATGGCCCTTTCAGCACCTGCCAGAACTGAATCTGGGTCTCTGCACTGTTATTACTTTTGGCTTATTCCAGACCTGTGCCATATTGGCACTGCCCTCGGTTGAGATACCAGTGACAGAAAGAATAGTCGCCTCCCCACCTTCCCCCTTTCCTTCCCTGTTTAAAAATCCATTAAAACCCTCTTTCCCACACAGTAGCCTGGACAGGCATTTGGTCATGCTAACAGAAACCTTCCAACGCAGCATCTTGTGAAAGCCAGCCCACTGACCACCCCAGCCACAGCATCCTCTCTGCTGGCAACCATCCCACTTCCCACTAACTTTACCAAACACTGCCCACAGTACCCACCCAGCCACGATAATCTCGAAGCCTCCATCCTGGTCCACGTCTGTCACAGCCACACCATAATTGAGCTGGGTGGGGTTGCTGTCATAGTCAGGGGGGAGGACATGGTCCGTGATGGCTGTGAACATGGACTCGCTGCGCTGGGATCCGTCTCCAGGCCAAGCCAGAACCAAGCTCCACCACAGCAGCAGCAGCCACCTCGGCACCTGCAAACAGAGAGGCATGCGGCTAGGTCAGTCATCCTGTCCAGCTGCTAGAGAATTTCCCCCCATATGTGAATCCCTGGCCAGATTGCAGAACTAATTATTTATTTAAAATATTTATGCCCCACTTTTCCCCCCAAAAGGGACATAAAGGAACTATAACACTGTTCTTCCCTCTCAATTTTATCCAAACAACCACCCTGTAAGATAGGTTAGGCTGAGTGTGAGTGACTGTCCAAGGTCACCCAGTGAGTTTCCAAGGCATAGTGGGGATTCCAACCTGGGCCTCCCAGATCCTCAGTTGACACTCTAACTACTATACCACACTGACTGTCGTGAACTTTCCAGTGATAACCTGATATTGCTCCTGGAGAAGGGCTTAGATTCACCAGAAATTTCCGCAAAGCGGAAGAATTCCCATCCACGGTGCATGACTTCCTCATTTCACTTGCAGCAGCCTAAAATGTCTGCTGAAATTCAATTCCTGGGGGAGAGGGAATCCCACCTTACCCATTGCTTTTGGCAATCATGCTCATTCTTTTTGGCAAAGATATGACAACCTGCCTTATTGTTGCAACCCTAATCTGGATGGTGCAGGGTATCAAAGTCTCATCAGATCTCGAAAGCTAAATAGGGTTAGCACAGTACTTGGATGGGAGACCACCATAGAAGACCAGGGTTGCTATGCAGAGGCAAGCAATGGCAAACCACCTCTGTTAGTCTCTTGGCTTCAAAATCCCAGCAGGGGTCACCATATGTCAGCTGCAACTTGATAGCACTTTACACATACTTACACACACTTATTGAAGGTCTAAGTAGCCATTTAGCCATCTCCCAGAATTCAAATTAGACTGCAAAATGAGACTTGATCCAGAGTTCCACATCCTTACTGAGGAGAAACCACTCACTATTTGATATTTATTAATTTTTATATTTCCAAAGATTTAAAAGGAAGAGGGAAATCTCTAGCTCAATCCTATAGACACAGCAGCCCAGACATTCCCATTGGCTGCATCCAAGAAAAGCCAACCAATCAAGGAAGGGAACGGTCCAAGAAGAAGGAAACACAAGGAGGGCCAAAGCCCCGAGAGACCGTTGTGAGAATATTTACTGTTTCTGTTACAGGCAACACACACCATCCAACGAAAATACAAACAATTTGAAGTCAAGGGGCGACCACAAAGGGATCGCTCCTGACGGGAGAATGGCAACGGGTATGCCCGGCTAGATTTCCCGTTTCGCTATATATATACGCTTCTTCAAAGCCTCCAATCTGTTGTGCCTGTAAACATATATATACATACAATCAATACTATATTTACACCATATGCACGGAAACCTCTCAATAACATCAAACAAAATACCATTCCATATATTTACCAATAGCTAACGCCTAGAGCAGGAGTCGTCCAATATCATTTTCTCCAATTAATTCCGGGCAACAAGCCTCCACAGTCATTCGATCTCCTGATCAGTGAAATTTGCAAACGCGGGTTGGGTTAAAATAATCCCTCCCCTTAATTGAAGACTGGTGCCAGGTGCGACCTATTTAAAGTGACTACAGTTATTTAATGGCTAAATTGCAACATCCATAATAACCCAACCCGCTTTTGCATATTTCACTGATCAGGAGATCGAATGACCGTGGAGGCTTGTTGCCCGGAATTAATTGGAGAAAATGATATTGGACGACTCCTGCTCTAGGCGTTAGCTATTGGTAAATATATGGAATGGTATTTTGTTTGATGTTATTGAGAGGTTTCCGTACATATGGTGTAAATATAGTATCGATTGTATGTATATATATGTTTACAGGCACAACAGATTGGAGGCTTTGAAGAAGCATATATATATAGCGAAACGGGAAATCTATCCGGGCATACCCGTTGCCATTCTCCCGTCGGGAGCGATCCCTTTGTGGTCGCCCCTTGACTTCAAATTGTTTGTATTTTCGTTGGATGGTGTGTGTTGCCTGTAACAGAAACAGTAAATATTCTCACAACGGTCTCTCGGGGCTTTGGCCCTCCTTGTGTTTCCTGCATCCAAGAAAAGCCAATTTTTGTCTGCTGGGCTAGATGGAGGGAGAGCAGCTATGAAAGGACATTAAGCAACAGCACTGTTTGTGAATAGCCTAGAATTCAGCAATTCCTACAGAAAGACACACTGCATCATTCCTTCCAGCCACAAGTTTGCTGGTAATGGTGAGGTTAAATTAGCACGAGTAGAAAATTAACATGCTATATAATACATGATGAAAATAGATCAGAATAGAGAATTTCAAAGGAAATAGACTTTCACTATGCTGGGAGTCTCAGTGGGGCAGAACCCAATCTCTCTCCTAATGTAAAAGCCCTACAGAGATGCACAGATCACAAAAAAGTAAGTATTGCCTAATTGGATCAGACCACAGGTCTGTCTAGTCAAGCATACTGTATCTAGCATGGGCTACTCAAAAACAGAGCATGATTTATTAGTTATGCCATATCATTTGTTCTGAGCATCCAACAAGAGATATACTGCCTCTAATTATGGGGGTTCTATTTGATGTCATGCATTCACACTATTCCTAGATAGGGCCTTTAAGCTAGGAACTTGCATCAAAAGTCATGCACTCACCAAGTTGCTGCCATAAAGTACAAGCGAGAAAGTTTACCCCACAGTCTGTTTAAGGTAGCTACACCTATCCAACAATGTGCAGTAACATTCATTTCTCTTGCAGATTTCTCTTCCAGATTAATCAGCTCCTAGTTTTATCCTTAAAATAATTACCAAGTCTGATTAAGCACTATAAAATGAGATAACTAATGATCCTCTCAGCGCTAAACCACATCCACAGATCACACCCAGGGTAACCCATAATGCATGATGAGCCACAACTAGAGAGGAAAAGCAGAATGTCCAGATTCAGAGGTCACAGCCCAATTCAAATAACGGTTTAGTACATCTCTTAAGTCCTGGTCACCCTCTGACACTTGAAGATACATTTTCACAACTTAAATATACTCCATCTTAGTACAGTTTAATTCTCCCCTCCTCATTTGTACACACAATCTAGATATTCAAAGGAGGCATTTTTTTTCATTCTGTCAGCACATGCATATGAGAACTCTTGCCTCTTATGTTAATCAGCATCTCCCCCCCCCCCCGGGGCTGTCAACTTGGAGTGTTCTTATCATCGCCACTGTGGGTTAGGAATCAATACTGTCTTTACAGCCTCTTGGGGAGGGGGGATGGGTGGGATCTGTCCTTCCATCATACTTTGTCCATTCGAATTGTGTAAAAGGGTGGTTGAAGTGCACATGCAATCTTGAAAGCATCCTTGCAAATCATCGCTCGCTAGTCCTATTATTGGCTCTCTGGGACTGCCTCCACTGCAGCCATATCCCATTGTATTCTAGACTCCAGAAAACATACTTCCTCTATACCTATCTCTTGGTAACTTAGTAGTGGTTCAACTAAAGAAATATTTTTGCATGGTTCTTTAGTCATCCACAGCCATTTTCCAGCTTGGGCCAGAGATGGGCTAGCACCTTGGAAACAGACTGGCTGACTCACTCATGCCCCTGGCAGGTACACAGAGCCAGGACTAGGCACATCCCAAATTTCTACAACTCCTGGCCTAGGACTAGCCAGACCTACCTGCTCCAAAACATAGCCTGAATTACCATATGTCAAAACAACTACCTAACGGTGAAATGGGTGGTGTTTGTGCAGTTCATTGAGCTTTATGATAAGGATTGAAACAGCGGGTGGAACACAGTCTGCAAAAGGTTATTTTACTACCAACAGACTGCATAACAGATCCCATAACATAGCTCTGCTATGAGGAGGCCTCTGTTCGTGCCTTTGTCAAAGAACTATGCTCCCAATCATGGTGCAATGCGCCAAGAAGGCCACCATATTTGGTCCTAGGTCTAACTCCATTCCACTGACCTTGGACATAATCTGAAGAGGTCAGTGGCCAGGGTAGAGACTCCTTCAGGCAGGGGGTCTAGGTGAAAGATGCAACAGCACAATGCATCTCTGTTGGCCCACAGCAAAGTCATCCATCACACTCAGAGCCGGCAGCCTGGGTGCAGGCACCATGCTCTACTTTAGGCCCAGATTAACTTGTCATTAAACTAGTTTCCATGAAAAACAGGGCGGCAACAGGCGCCTAGTGACAGGGACGGTGTGTTCCACCATCGGGCTCTCAGCGTTTGGCTTGGGCTAATTAAACCCATACATCAGTGAGCGTTTCCAGATAGATCATTAGGGAAATGGCCATTAATTAAGCTGCTTTCTTAAACACACACATACGGCGCTTACACCTGTGCACAGGCAGACAGAGACTCACACACACAGATTTGATTTTTGTCATTAGAGGCCCCACTGCAGCTTAGAGATGCTGGTATCACTATCAAGAGTCCACTGCGGGTTGGATCCCATGCTATGAAATCCCCGCACAAAAGGCACTGCCGTGTAGAAATGAGGCAAAATTGTCTTCATCTAGATCATTTGGCCCAAGCGCCAAATGAAATGCAGTGTCTCACTGTGACTATGTTGGTGTGGAGGCAAACAAAGGGTAGGGGAAAAGATGAGGGCAATGCTGGCTGCAGAGGTAGCTCCATCTGAGGGGCAGAGCAGTGGCAGCAATGGCTTCCACTCTTCAGGAAGGAGGCAGCACTGCCTGAGCAGATGGCAACCTCCCACATCACCTCCTGATCTGTGCATGTGGAGGAGCAAAGCCACAAACCTGCACTGCACACCAATCACTAGGGTGGGACTGCTGGCACTCATGGGGGGAGGGGCATGAAGATGCTCCAATTGACAAGATCACTGCTTCAGGTCCAAAGAAAGTTCTAGAGTTCTACTTGAGCCCAGTCTGGCTACAACCCTGCTTTTGGAATGAAGCGAGGGAGATGTCATGCATAGCAAAGTGATTTCACATGCCACGATTCGACAGATTGCCACTCATTACCATGCACACAAGTGTTTTTCCTCAATGTGTATACACTAAAAAAAAAATCCCTACAACATCCCAGTCACATACAAAGAACGAACAAACAAAAAACATATGAACAACAAGCACACATGGCAACCTACATACTCTGCCTCCACAGATTCCTGTATGATCTTGACCAGGCACAGATTGTGTAATGTGTGAAGCAACTCTTAGTTGGTCCCTTCATTTGAGTAACTGATAACATCTTCCACTTAAAGTCAGCCCTGGAGAGTATCAGAAAAGGGAAAATATAAGTCTCTGGAGACAGAAATGATTGAGCCATGGGCTGGCTGCATCCATTGCCAACGGTTCCCATTTCTACTTCTGCCAGCTGCAAAAGGAACTAAAGTTCTCTGCGTTGTGATCCAGGACTCATCGTAGAGTGCTGAAGGCAGGTTAGCTCAAAAGCAGTGGTGAGAAAGCTGGCTCTCCAGTAAAATGAGGCCGAAAGCCTACCATCTTCAAGCTGAAGACCGATCACCTTAAGAACATGGGGCTATAGCTAGGATTTTCCCTCTATCAGCTCCGCGCTGGGTGAATGGGCCCCTTCCTCCTCCTCTTTGGGGCAGCTTTGACAGTAGCAACTGGGCAAGACATCCAAGCTCTAGCTTAGTCTGTCTTTTGACCAAACCACACACAGAAACAATGTCAGGTACCTTGGCAAGGGCCACAAGAGCACCACAGCACTGAGCTGCTTGCAGAGTTGCTCTGAGGAATGTAATCGTTGGAAACGGATGGGGAAAAACAGTAGTTGGTCACAATCTCCTTCGGTCTGGGAACACTGAAGGAAGCCGCCATCTTCTCCTCCTTCTCCATGATCCTGGAGACTGCACATCATTTCCTACTTCTCCAACAGACCTGCTTTGGGGTAGGAAACACCACACGCACCAGAAAGGTGTCTATTCTGCACCCATAGTGCAGCAAACTAGCCTGGGGCAGTATACAGAGCAATGGCTGCATCCCCTTCCTCTGTTGCTGAGGAAGTCAGCAACAGACCCGCCACCTCCCCCAGTCCCATTGCTCTGATGTCAAGGTGGTGGTGATCAGATGCCAGATGCTAAGCTGATGGAAAACTTCTAAAACGTTAGGGCTCATAGCAGTGTTAGTCCACATCTGGACAAAGGAGAAGACCCCTCTTAGGCCATGTCAATTGCTGTACATTTCTGTGCTTTGCTGGCTCCTGCAGGGTGTGGTCAATAAAACTGCAACATATCTATTGACACAGTATAATTAAAGACAGGCACCCAGCCCAGCAGACCCTGCCCCAAGGAGTTCTCTGGGTTGGCAGCAGCTTGCTGTCCCCCTGCTGGGGGATGGGGGTGGTGGTGGCAGGAGTTGTAGGACATGCTGGTATGGAGTGCAAGAATCGCAGAGTGTAGGTACAGTGTGATTGCCTGTCCCGAATGAGGTGACGGTGCCTCAGACCTGGGTCATCCAAAGCAGTGGCCTCAGCAGATTCTGAAACTTAATTGTATTATGGGTCTGCACTGGCAAGCAGTTGCTGCTGTATGTTCCTGCCATTGCTCTCCTAACAAGCACCACAGCCCCTGGGCCATCAACATGTCAGATGTAAAATACACCCCTCCAGCAACCCCACAACAACCTGCACTGTTGGGGGCTAGTGATATCACTGACTCACCAAGTCATTCTCCAAATGTACTTCCAAACTCGGCTCAGTGACATCACAACCCTACAGCCAGTGAATTGTGGTTGCATCAAATTAGCTTAGTAGCATCACAGGATTCCAAACCACCGTATTATCCTCCCAAGCCCCCCTTGTATCAGTAACTCGGGCACTAAAGCTGAGCCGCCAAGGCACCCCTGTGGCAACCTTGGGATAGTGCTCAGCTCCCACACAGTCATCTCAAGGGTGATTCTGGTATTTTTCTTGGGACTGTCACTAAGAAAACTCAAACTGTCTCTGGCTGCACCGCTGACACCTGCCCAGAGCCTGCATCAGTGCTGCAGGCAGCTGGGTTTCTCTTCCCTGCAAAAGCCACCGAGATCAGCCCCAGCCCCATCCTCCCTTCACTACAGCTCAAGATCTGCGAGTTGTACTTCAGAGTTGGTGCCGTTGCTCTCCCTCTACCACAGCGCAGGATGGCAAGCCAGCCCGAAAGCTGGGGGACAGCCAGCCAGCAGCAGCAGCAGCAGCAAACGGTGCAGTGTGAAGACAAGCAGTCACCTTAAGAAGAGTCGCTCCTTGGCACCCTTGGGATTCTTCCCTTTTCCGGCCACTGCCACGGGTGGACAGCCAGACTCTTTCCTCAGGCTAAGGCTAGAGGCAAGCTACGAAGGGAAGGCTGCCATTGCTCGGCTCGCAGGCGTCTCCCCGCTCCACCCCTACCCCCATTTCTGCGCATCCCAAGAACATCACTGCCACCCCTAACTCCATTTTTATTTCCCAGCCTCCGGGACTCCGCTTGCCTAGGCACTGGCATCCTAACGCAGCCCTTCCCCACATCTGCTCTGTCCATAGTTGCCAACCCTCCCTGACTTTCAAAGGGCACATCGCGGGGGAGGTCGGACCCTTCCCGGACGGGCGGCTCCTCATCTCCTTCGCCAGCTCCCAACTTTTCTTCTCTACCCAAAGTCTCCACCTCTTTGGGAAACTTTGCCCCCTTAGGTTCTCTCAGCTAGGCAAGGGGCATCGATACTCACCGGCGAGATGGGATGCCCCGGAAGTGCCATGCCTGCCAGCTGGCCACGGAGTACCCCGGGCGGGCGGGCGGGCGGGCGGGCCGCCGTGCTCCCGTACCTGCCGCCGGGCGATGCTGGACTCGGGAGGCGCGTCCTTCTCCAGTTGAAGCAAGTCCTGCCGAGCGAGCGCTCCTTTATGTAAAGCCTTGTGGCGCAGAGGCGTCCAATCAGAGAGGGCCGAGCGGAGCCAGCCAGCCAATGGCAACGCCGAGAGGAGGAGCCGCCTGGCACTGATTTACTACCTGGAATTGCAGGGGAAGCGCGGCCAGGCAGCGCCGATCAATACGGAGCCAAACTGTGACGGGCGGCGAGAGGGGGCGAGCCGCCTTCGGAAGCTCGGCACGTAACCTTCACGAGGGGCAGGGCTGGGCTGGGCTGGGCTGGCTGGCGAGATGCCAATGGCTAGAATAAAGCCCAGCCGCCCCGATGCCCGCCGATGGGCCCGTTTCAAGAGGCGCCTAGCCATCCCTCTCCACTCTTCGCCCTCCGAAAGCTGTTCTTGGCGGCTCCGGGCAGCCGGCTGTGTTCTGTTCCGGGGAAGATGAGATCGGTGGCGGTTTTGCCTGGAAGATGGCAGTTCTGCCTACCCGGGTGGAGGGGCTGGATGGAATGGAGCAGGGAAGGAGGAAGGGGCGAGGGTCGCAAAAGTATACCGTAGCCCGACTGGATCCCTCCCCTCGCTCAGAGGCAACCCCCTGCCTTAAGTTGTGCCCAATTTCCCTAGGTGGGCAGGCGCCGGGCACCCTCCCACCTGCCAACCTACGCTGTCTCCCTCAGCACCTGTCCCCGAGGCACTCCCCAACCGCGCCAGCCCTTCATGCAACGCTGCTGCTGCTGCTGCTTCTCTCCGGCATCGCTTCCACCTCTACTCCACGAACTCTTGACTGATGTGTCTACTGCCCCACTACTCTAGTGATAGATGGCGACAGTGAGAGCTTTTGGCTCCTGTAACTTGTGCAGGGGTGGGTGGTGAGGTTTGAAGATCTATAAAGCAGTGGCAGGCTGGTACTGACAGGCACCCATGCATGGTTCCAGTAACCTTCTCCCTGATTGCCCCCCTTCCATCCCACCAAGGTTAGCAAAATCCCTTTTGCCTTGAAGGATGGCTTGTGAGCAGCCACACTATACTGGAGATCTCAGTGAGGGATGAGGGGAGGGGAGGAGATACACATGGGGCCTTCCCTGGCACACACACCCCCCTACACAAAGCTTGGAGGGAAATTTACTTTCGAACAGGGGCGGCTTCCCTTAGCCTTTCCACTTTGGCTATAGCCATATTGGATGCAGGAGTGTGCTGGCCATAGGAAATGGGAGAAGGGAAGTCACCTAAGGTACCATGTCAGGCTGAGGATCAGAGCATTCAGGGTGAGGGATTATTGTACATCTGCAGATGGACTTTTGGTTTGGATTTTTGGGGTCTCCGAACCACCTGCCAATGAAACTTTGTGCCAGGGTTTGAATCTAGCATGATGTGATAGGGGAGGTGTAATGCTCCCAAAGGGTACTGTGGAAGGCAGAGATTGGCTTGGTGTAACTGGAGGAAGAAGATAGAAAAGCTGTGAAGCTCAGACTGTACATGGGGTGAGACCAGCTGTACGCGGAAGAAGGAGTATCGATGACCCTTGTTCAGATAGGAAGCAAGGTGGGATCGAAATCACCTCTTTTGGCTGACAGCAGCAATCCTGGGGATTGGCAGTGGTTCAAAACAGTTTTCAAAGGGACTGTATGGTGCTAAGGCTACCTTGAATCTCCTCTGTAGTTGGCTAGGACTTTGGGGGGAGGAATCAAAGGCTCCCTGCCTGCCTGTCTCCAGAAGCTCCCAGTGTTGCATAGGGATCACACACAGAAGAGTCAAGATTCAGACAGCCGTTTTCAGTCAAGTGATAGCCCTACAATCCCAGTGCAGGGAACCCTGCCAATTTCAAGCATTTGGATTCCTCATCAGTCACCACAACAGCTTTCTAAAAATGCAGTCTGCAGCCAGGCTGTTGCTTTGAACTCTTCCTGTTTGACCTGAAGAAAGTTACAAGTTGGCTCTCAATAAGCCCCAAATGGAGCTTGCTCCCACACCAGTCAACCAAGAGCCTGGCCTGTCTTGCGAAGAATTTCAATAAAACGAGGAAGGAAAGCAGAGCGGGGCTAACCTTCTTCAGCCCCAAGTAGGAGAGATCCCTACCCTGCCACATTAATTATACTGCGGCTCCCGGGGAAGCAGGTATTGAGCTTAATGGGGGGAAATTACGACATCCCACTTCTCTAATGTCAATAGCCAAGCAAAGTTAATAGGTGCTTTCTCAATTCAAACCACACGTGCCATCACAAACTGTATGGGCTGATTCATGAGTTATCATTTCCCACATATATCTCCATGAAGGAGAAAGCATCTGTGCCATGATGACGTTTGAAGTGTAGCGTGAGTGTTTTTCCTCTATCACAATTACATTGATCAAATGGGCAATATGCGAGTGGCTGAATAGGCACAGTGGAAATGGTAATGCATCATGCAGACCAAAAGCCATCAGATATGTGTGAGACGTTCCCAATGCCCTATTCTATTACACAATTTCATTTACAAGTCAGTCCAATCAGCAGGGCCAGTGCTAATGTGTATGAATTTGTTTCTGTTCTTGCATGGATATTAAATAAGTTTACAATGACCCGTGCCTGGCAATACTCCCCCAAAGAATGTCAAGTTTTAAAAGGGAGAAAATTTTTTTAAAATGTAAGTAATCATATCTACATGTTGCAGCACTGCAAACAGGCCAGATCTTAATCTTTGCCCATCAGCCCTTCTCTTTAAAGTTCTCTCACTTTAGCCACAGGAACAACCATTGTCCAAAATATCTAGCCACCACAAAGAAAAAATATCACTCTGAAGGATCTGCTATAATCAGAGCTTCCCCATGACTGAAACTCGTATGACTTTTCACAGAGCAATATGCAAGGGAATGGGAGATTTCATTGATCTGAGTGGATTCTCTGTTGTGCAGTACATGCCTGAAACATTCACTTACCTGGGAAGTTGGGGATAGGTTGGAGAAAATTAAAGCAAACAGGAAAACTCTATTCAAGCACAAGCACAGCCATAATTTATATGCAATAGGTGGCTGCGGTTAAACACTTACTTCTCATGTTTCCTTTGCCTATAACCTGAACAGCAAGCATAATGGTTCATTCTGTTTTAGTACAGCTCCTGGAGAAGGGGTATGTTCTCAATATATCAAACAGTTGCGTTTTAAGGTAACGTATTTATGAGCTCCTTCCTCTCAACTAAGCAAATCTTTCCCAGAGCTGCAGCACAGTGATGGCTCCTCTTCCTCTGAGGAATGTTAGGGATGGTTTGCACAAGATGAAAAAGGATCTCAGTTTTGGTCCCCAGTAGAGTACACACAAGGCCCCGGGCATCATTTCTCTGGGCTCAGGATCCAAAGAGGCACTTCCACACACACGATTTCTTCTTATTCATGTAATCGAGATTCATGAAATTTTAAAAAAATCTATTTTATTTCTGAAAGGACCTAAATAGAACATATTACGGTAATGGCCTTATAGCCTTAGCTCCCCCTTGTCCTGGGCATTCCTACTCTTGCTTGGGCTCCAAATATACATATGTATATGCATATATATGCATATTTGGAAACACACACAAGTGTACATATTAATGCTAGGGAATGTGACTTGGCAAACAGATCAGCGTACCAAACTGCACACAGGATCAGCACAATGTTGCAGAAAGTGACTTCCTTTGCAATCCTAAGCAGAGGGCGCCGTTCTCAGCACATGGATTTATAAGGGAATAAGGGTCTGCTTATGATCATACTGCTCATCTCTGGTTTGCATGTTACGTCATGTATATGATGAATACATTTTGCAAACTCTTGTGGGGAACTCTTTTTGTGTGTGGGAAAACTCAGTTTCCCCCTGCCTGATGCCAAAAAACAAAGCTAAAATAAACAAAAAACACACACACCTACTGTACATATTTAGGATGTTTTGTCACAATAACAAAGCTGTGCAGACCGAGGTACACCTATAGAAGTATTCTAACTCAGATACCTGCACATATATGCCATGCCCTCTTACACACATATCTGGGATAGAGGTAGAAGTCAGATCTACACATGCAGCAGAATGAGGTGGCAGAGATGTGAGCTAGTAGAAGACTCTACAGATAGTAGGGAGAGGTGTACCATTTTGAGTGACTCTCATGTTATTAAAAAATAACATGCTAGTAGAGAAATATTTACTAGTCTCATGGATTTCCTGCTGGTCTAGTTTTCTGCTTGCAGGGATCTTTTTGGAAAAAAAACCGTAAGTGATTATTCGAAGTTAGAATCCCTCATCTGTAGTCACACTGTCGCCTCAGGAGTTTACCAGCTAATTGCAAGTCATTTTGTTGGGCGTGTAGATCCAGCTAGGGCTGGCCTATCTTCTTCCTGTTCTGGCCATGTTGTGATTGCCTCAGGCTGATTTCCTGTCAATAAAAGGACATTGGAGACCTTGCGAAGCTTGTAGGTAAGTCAAGATAGCCCTGTTTGGGCAGCAAAGCGGCATACCAATTTTGTAAATAAATATATAAAACAAAAAACATTCACTTCTCTCTCCAGATGTGACCGAGGAGAGGAGTGATTGAGGGATGTATGCTGTGGGGCTGGGTAGAAGTGGCAGGAAGTGATAGGCCTGAGACCTATAGAGACTGGGATCAGCAGGAGGCCTCATGGGCCAGATCTTTCATCTCAGTCAGGCACAGGGGCTGGCACTTTCATCCGCACCACTGAAGGAATCTGCCAGCAGAAATTGGATTGTGCACCAGCCTAAAGATTTGTCTGGTTATTTGCAGCACATATGTCTGGTTGCAATGACGTCTTCCTTTTTTAGATCATCCAGATCCCTTCTTCAGATCACTTCAGATCTGAAGAGGCTGCTTAGATGGAATAATGCAGGAATCCAGACATAATGCAGGAAACTTCAGACTGCGATTACCTGCACCATATGTTTTCACTATAGTTCCACATTTAGCAATGTCCTATTAATGGATATTGGCACCATCCAGACGGCCATTAAAGATAGAAACAAGGCTCTGTTAATGGTCTCCATATTCCAAATATCATCAGTTTTGTGTTTTCAACAGAAAATAACCCTCATAGTTCTGATACAATAGTGTCTTGGTATGCCGCTACAGGATGTCACTTTAAATTCAGGTATTTTTTTTAAATATCACACCTGATTCAAACAAACCCCCACCCCACCCCAAAAGCCCTGCCTTGATCCTCAGCTGGGTTCTGAAAATTACTCTGTTGCCAGCTTGGCCTCTCTTGGAACTAGGACTGGCTGAACTGGGAGCAAAGCTGGGCAATGGGCACCACCTTGGATGCCTGCTGCTCAGGTGATGTCTTCACATTAACAATTCAAAAGAATAAACAGTGCTAATGATATTGGCAGTTTATACTAAATCGGGAGGTGTCAAAGCAGCAGAGAGAACAGCGGGGGATGGGGTGATGATAGGAAGAGTGGCAAATCTGGGAGGGGGGCAGTAAACAGTACTACGTGACTCGGTTCAGCAGAGAAACCATAGGGGTGCAGACTAGCGAGCGGGGGAACAATGGACAGGATATTAGACAGGAGTTGGCAGGGAGATATGGCAGTGAGAGACCAGAGGAGAGAGGACTAGCAGTGTGTGTGTGTGTGTGCGCGCGCACACACATGCGTTTGCAGGCACATGTTTCATATTTCTCTTTCATTACAGGTGTAGTAAACAAAGCTAAATATTACAGACATCATCACTGGCACAGAACTGTATAGAGTGTTATATAATCTAATGAAAGAACTGAAGGTAACACAGTAAAATGGCAGACCTGAATAGCAAAGATCTTGCAAAGACATAATTCTGTGAAATAAAAAATCAAAGTATGATGAGAATATTAAGGAAAATATGCATTTTTGAGGCATGCATATCAGCTTTGGTTCACAACAGACATGACAGAGTATTCCTTTAAGGTGAATATACAAATATGATTTCATTTAATGGGTGGAGAAAAGACGAACTAGGAAATGCGAGGGTGATTCTTTGAACTAGGACCTGGCAGGGGGTAAAGAGATGCTCTTGGACATCTTGGGCAGAAAGGACAGAACAATTCTGAATAGAGAGCACAGTATTTTGCTTTAGGAAAAACAGCCAAGAGAATATTGAGGTATTTCATGTGGATTTGAGGACTGATAATATTTTCTGTGGACATAGGTTAGATTTTACTAAGAAATGTAAGCTTACTGTGGTTTATCTGTCTTAGATTATTGTGATCTTCCTTTTTAAGATCTGAAGACACTCCAAGTTTGCAGGAGGACTTTTAACAAGTGTTTTTCTTTTTAAACGAGTTGATAATAATCCGCCTATATTATGTGCCAGTAAAAAAATCTAATAGTTAGATACCCTGACCTGGATAGCCCAAGCAAGCCCGATCTCAGAAACTAAGCAGGGTCAACCTTGGTTAGTGATTGGATGGGAGACCTCCAATGAAGACAAGGGTTGCAGAGGCAGGCAATGGCAAACCACCTTGGTGAGTCTCTTGCCATTAAAACCCCACCAGGTGTCACCATACATCAGCTATGACTTGATGGCATTTTCCACCACCACGAAGTGGTTAAATAAACATCACTTCTGTAATTTTCTCACAAACATTCACTTATTGTACGCTAGGATAAGCTAGAATTTGTACACAAAGATTACTTCCAAATAAGTAATCCTCTTGGCTTTAACAATCAAGCCAAGAGGAATCTCAGGTAGCTTGAACTAATAAAGAACTACCAGTTTCCATTTTGTGGACTGGCTTGCATCTTTCCATCACCAGTTTCAACATGAGTGGTAGAAAATCAAAGTTTTCAATATTTGGAGAATCAGGTAGGACTGTGCACTACACAAAAGCCAGTTTGGTGTAGTGGTTAAGGACACTAAACTGGAGAACCAGGTTCGATTCCCCACTTCTCCACTTGAAGCCAGTTGGGTAACCTTGGGTCAGTCACAGCTTTCTCTAAGATCTCTCAGCCCCACCTACCCCACAGGGTGATTATCATGAGGATAATAACAACACACTTTGTAAACTGCTCTGAGTGTGGCATTGTTATCCTGAAGGGTGGTATATACATTGAACGATGTTGTTGTTACCAACAGGGAAAATGAGAGACAACTCTGAATTGTGTTACCAAAGGGAGGGTGTCCCCTCATGACAAGAAACTCACAAATGTCATAAACAGCATAAACTCATTTCCTTATACTTTTTAGCTCTGCACACCAGATCTTTCCCCTCTCCTCAGACTAGCTCATAGCTGCTATCTTATTCAATTTTTTGCTACTGAGATGCTTGATTAAGAAGTCAGCAGAAAAGACCCACAAACCTCCTGTGCGACAAAAGTTGGAGTTTATCCCCATGACATAGGAGGGTGTCTCAGAAGCAGTAAAGAGGAAGAGGGCTCTTTCTCAAAGATTCTAGAGTCTTGTGAGATGCTGAAGATGATAAGTGTGTTTACTTTACTGCCACTCTCTCTCTCTCTCTCTCTTCAGACTCCAGATTCTACCTCACTGATGTGGCAAGTTCTGCCCAGAGCTAGGTTAACTGGATCTGTTATAGTACGGAATTCCTATGCCTTCTTGCAGAAGAGTGTGAACAGATAAAACTTCTCCTGACACAGTTCTGCAATGGAGGGAGAAACTGCACCTGCCAAAGTTCTCTCTTCTGTGCAGCTATTATATGCTCAGGAGCCCTGTCGCTTACTTGCTCTGTCCTGCTCTTACATTGTGTCCTTTTGCTCTCCCTAGCCCTTTGTGGTTCCCTTGGAGGGACATGCCCCAGGGACCTATTTGGACTCTTCCTGTCGCCAGGACATTGCTCAAAATGTGAATTATTCATTCTCACTAAAAGCCCTTTTTGCTGTCTTGCTGTTCTTGAGCACCTGCTATTGCTGTGTAACCGGAGCTACTGCCACACAGTCCCCTTCGCTGAGGTCACCTCCCCACTTACTGCCAACATACATGAGATGGGGGCTGGGAATGCCATACTAGGGCCTGAGGGATGCACGTAGACAGCCCAGCTTCTGGGTGTTTCTCAATATTGGAGTCTTTGAATGTTCAGTCAAGAGAGGGATTTCTCTCTCAGAAAGCCCAAAGCCCTTTATTGGAATGTCCCCTATACTTGGTAGCCGTGGTAGGTCTCATCCTGGTGGCTCTCTCCCAAGGGTCTAGGGTTCCTGACTGGTCAGTGTAAGGCAATGAAGGCCTACGACATTAGTATCTGGACAAGGATGGGCAGGACCAAACAGTCTGGGGTTCTGCAATAGTCTTCCTCTCCGAACAGGAGGCAGGGACACAGGCACAGACACCTTCCTTATCTGGTGAATTTGGGACTAGCATCACTGGAGTTCAGGCAAGGAAGCTGGCATCCCAACAGTGATGAGGAAATGAAGAACAGTGGGACTTCCCCATTAGTTAGTACACTGAGCTGCACAGTCTTTCCAAACTGCGAGATTCAGTTTGTCTCCAGCTAACTCCAACATAGGGGTGACTCCGTTTGTATTGCTATCCTGGGTGAATATTAATTTTGCTGGTCCCATCGCCCATCTTTTGAACTCTGCTTGGGCAGGGGGAGGGGTTTCCCTGACTACAGTCCCCCCCACCCCGCAGTAAATGGAATAAGGAGAAAGGGTTGTTGCAACAGAGACAGTCCTGGGGATGCTCTTGCCTCTGTCTCAGACCATGTTGCCTCCGGGTTCTGGGGCAAGGAACAGTTTGTTCCCACTTGACTTTTCAAAATATCCAGGCTTGGATCCAAGGCAGTGCAAGTGGAGCTGCGCTGTGTAAGTGGTAACGGCCTCCACCCCCCTCCTGTTATTGTCATGTAAGCCCCTGCTATGTGCCCCCATGGGTCAGTGGACCCTCAGGAACTTCATGGGGGGGTCAAAGCAGGGGGATGCAATGAGAGCTGGAGTGGGCAGTAATCCCCCCTCCCCTTTTGCAAGCAGAAAGGGAGCTTAAGAATCAAGCTCCTGCACCTCTTCTTTCCTGATTCTCTCTAGTACCTACCTATTGGGCTGCTCCTGTGCTAAGGACATAAGAGGTGATTGTGGGATCAGAAATGAGACCCCCTCCAAAGGAGAACAGCCAGGAGCTGGTGTGGGCTCCATTGCAGAGGCCATTTGTTATGAAAGTTTCTCACGGATGGGAGCACAAGGTGAGAGGATGCCAGGAACAGCAGATGCATACCAAGATACTAGAACAGAAGGCCAGCTGGGGCCAGCCTGCCCTGCTGCTTTGGATTTGGAATCAGAGCTGAAAGGAGGCCTTGGAAGTAACTTTGATTTAGTAACATCAGGGACAAGCCCAGAGAGCTGTGGGACCACAGCTGCAGACCTTCCCCACGGAGAGCTGCGTGCCAAGAGAATGGGCTCCCTGTGCCATGTGTGCTGTGCCATGCTGTGTCCCAGCTGGCACTTCTCGCATTTGGCATCTCCTCTGTCTTGCCACTTGGTGGGCAAGGCAACATATGCTGTTCAAGCCAGGGCTGGGAATATCTTCAGGCATCTGCACAGGGTATTTAGAGGCATTTGGAAACTGGAAATATTTTGAAAGCTGCACTGGCTGGTGGTCAGTGTCACCACCAGCATGAGAGAATGGTATTCAAAGGCAAGCAGAAGCTACATTTTAGCAGGTTCAAAGCCCTATTCCTTTGGGACGGCAATAGCTGCCTCCCTCTCTTTGGAATTGTCACTTCTGCCTGTTGCAGTTCAAGCAGAACTGTGGACATACACTGCATGCAACTCACCAAAACCTGGGAAAATGGCAGGAGGCACATGAGCTTGCCCAGCTACTCTGACCCTCTCAAAAGATAGATTAATGCCAAATGAATCTTGCTAATTAATCAGTTCCGATCTCTGTCTACCAGCAGTATTTGGGTTCCAAATGGATGTCACTTGACACCACATCCCCTCCCAGCAGAAGCCGGCACACACTGATAAGGAGCATCTTTCTCCTACTGCATGGGCTGAAATGAGCTCTTTCCCAGGGTGCTGCCAAACTCTAGGCATAGTGCATCACACCAATCCAAACAACCCTCCTTCTCCATAAGGCGGAGTCCAGAGATCTGTGTGACCATCTGTAAGGCAAGAAAGGCTAATTTGCCAGTTGAACAGTTAGCAAGTAGGACATTTCCTAATGTCCACCTTCCAAGTATCAAATTTGTTTTCTGGTGGGTCCCAGCCAAGGATCCTGATCAGATGAAAGGCTGTTGCCACACCACTCTGTGGCCTGGCCACCACTTTGGTTTCTGTGTTTGGCCTACTCAGTAATCCCTGGCACAGTGACATGGTGACTGTGACTCTCAGCATGCTCGGCAGACAGTAACTCTCAGCTCCTGTTGCTCTCTCCCCATTCCAGCCCGGTGATGCGAGAAGGCTGTTCAGAGACATTATAAAGCTTGAACCCCATGCTACTTAGTTAATCCCTTTGTGTTGTTCCACGCAGCTGCTGTTCCCATCTGCCCATGTGCCAGGATCTCTGGGGTTAGCCCTTTCTGCAGCAGGGTCAGAAGCACAATTTGAATTTGCTCAGCAGGATCACGTTTGTATTTGCCACAAAGCTCTGGGGATGTAGTCACCGTGATGTTACTTGGAGACGCTGACAACTAGCCTCAGTCACAGTTTCTGCTTGAGCTCCACCAATTGGTACCAAGCCCAGGAGTCCAAAATGTAGCTTTTTATTGGAGAGGGGAGAGGAGTTAAGCCATAAACAGATATAAATAGGGGATGTCAGTACAGCATCACATGGTTTACACTAGGAGAGAGAATGAATGGCTCTTTACCCCTCAATGAATTAAACATCTTAGCAAGTGAGGATGTTGCACAGTCTCCAGAAAAGGCTTCTACGAATGAACACTGAATGCCTCCTGTAAAGCCAGGCAGCCCCCAGAAAGAGGAGGACCACTTTCTCAAGTCAGGTTGACTGGTCATCCATATACTCCAGACTTTCTAGACTAGTTAACTTGCTTCTTCCTTCCCTTTGTTGTGTCTCCCAACTTTAAAATGTAGATTGTGATTGCCTTGTTTCCACTGTGACTCTGTGAAATGTCATTATACTGATGTTAGCTAGCAACAACAACATCATAGAACCTCAATCCAGGATTTGGGGTGCTGGGAGATAAAAATTGGAGTTCTAGTGAAGCAAAGGGATTTTTATATCTCCACAATGCCCACCCCCTGCGTTTCACACAGCTGGGATCAGGAATGGACCAGGTGGCAATGTCCACCCTCTCCCCCACATTCACGCAGCTGGGATCAGGAGTGGAGAGGGTGGCAATGTCCGCCCCCCTACCTTCACCCAGCTGGGATCAGGAGCAGAGAAGGTGGCAATGCTCACCCCCCACCTTCACCCAACTGGGATTAGGAGTGGAGCAGATGGCAATGCCCACTCCCCGCCTTCAGTGACCTGGGATCAGGCGCGGAGCAGGTGGCAATGCCCACCCGCCCACTTTCATGCAGCTGGGATCAGGAGCGTAGCAGGTGGCAATGCCCACTCGCCCTTCAACCCATTGGAATCAGGCATGCAGCAGGCGTCAACCCCCCCCCCTTTCACCCAGCTGGGATCAGACGCAGAGCAGGCAGCAATGCTCGCCCCCCTGCCTTCATCCAGTTGGGATCAGGAGCAGAGCAGGTGGCAATGCCGGTCACCCCTTCACGCAGCCAGGATCAGGAGTGGAGCAGGTGGCAATGTCTGCCCCCCACCTTCACCCGGCCAGGATCAGTCATGGAGGAGGAGGCAATGCCTGCCTGCCTGCCCTCCCCTTTCTAGAGCCTGTTGTATTTTTCCCCACAATGGGCTTTGTTACTAGTCATCTATAATAGCATGACTTCCTCTCTTTGTATGTATGTGTATTTATTATTGTATTGGCTCATGTCTAGAGCTGCCATCCCCTGTATGAGGTAGTTTGGTGTATGGATCCCTACCCTAACACTGTCTCAAAGGTGTACATGCTGTGATTCCTTAGAGACACAGAATATGTACTGGGCACAGAATTCAGTTTTCCTGATTTTTCCTGCACATTTTTAACGCTGCTTCCACATGTAGATTTTTCCTGTACAGAAAGCAGGGATTCCCTTGATAAAAGGGAAACATGTACGTGACATTGTATTTATTCCAGACTTGTGGCATTCCGGAGGCTTTCTCTTTTAAACTAGAGAGGAGAAAAATAAACCTGCTTTTCCTTTTTTAAAAAGAGGGATCTGTGGAGTGGCTGTGGTGGGGGTGTTTATGGGTCTATGTGGACGTTCCTGCTACCACCACTATGGAGTAGAGGAGTGGAGCTAAGTCCTGCTTTCAAAATGGATCAGAGTGGCTTGCTGCTGTGCTCCATTTTAGCCTTTTAAAGCCCCCTCCTTCCAATTTTCCTGCTGAATCTCACTGTAGCATT
Source organism: Eublepharis macularius (assembly GCF_028583425.1). Taxonomy (NCBI): domain Eukaryota; kingdom Metazoa; phylum Chordata; class Lepidosauria; order Squamata; family Eublepharidae; genus Eublepharis; species Eublepharis macularius. The sequence continues at coordinate 64,042,951 of NC_072795.1, read as the reverse complement.
ACAATATGGCTCAACAGGGAAATGACAAGTGAGGAGACGGGGCATTAGGGACATGGAGGTTCATTGTGTGCCCCCCCATGTTTCTGTACAGGAGTGTCAGGGGGAAGGAATGGGGTGTGGGCAGCTGCAGCAATGAGCAGCATAGGAACAGGGTGATGGTGAACACCATTCCTGCCTGTACCTGCTCTGCTTGTTGCTGCTGATGCTGCGGTGGGGGTGTGTTTTTGTGCCCAGCTTAGAGGCAGCTTTTAAAGCGCTGTCTCCATAGCCACAAGGACAAGAATGAATTCTCAGGAATCCAAACTCCATGTTGGATACCAGATTTCATATGTCATGTAGGACTGGAGTGGTTAAGACTGGGGAGATCTGATCCCCACTCTACCATGAATTCTACTGGGTGCCTTTCTTGGAGGAAGGGCAGGATAAAAATGTGAGAGGTAGATAGATGATGGAAACAAGACCAAGTTATGTATCGCTTAAAAGACAAATGCATTCACTTTGGCATGTTTTTGCAGGCTAAAGCCTGCTTCATCAGAAGCAACACTGTGGATGATGAAGGGCCTTTTTTATCGAGTGCTTGATCCTGAGCTAAAAACCTTTGGTTGCAGTTTCTGCTGGTGATGATCTGATTCTTGTGTTCTGCCCTGAATAAGAAACAAAGAAGGACTCTTGACATAAGTGGATGGGAGAGGAGGGGCTGCTCCCCTACACCTCCTTTACACTAAAGCAAGTCCCATCAATGAAGAAGATAGCAAGCCCTGGACCTGAATGTGGGGAGTGATCTCTGTTTTAAGAAATTTCCAAGGGATTGTGCCTGTTTCTGAAAAATGCCTGTTGTGTAGAATTGAATGGCAAATCTTTATTTCGGAATGCTCAAATGTTGACCTCACAGCTCCAGATACTGACTCAATTTGGAAAATGTTGATCTGACCTGCCATCTTCTTGTGGCTGATCCTTCTCCAAAAACAACAGAGTGCTGCATTGTGGTGTGATGGCTGACAGTGAAAGGCCTTCTGAAACAGCTTTGTGAGGCCCTGACAGCTCTTTTCTCTCAGCTACTCACGCTTTCACTCACTGGGTCCCTGTGGTCTTTCCAACCGCAGTTGCAGATTGACAGACAAGGGAAGGGGAGCAGCAGCCATCAGCCCCAGGAGCGGGGGGGGGGGGGGGCGCTGAGCAGAGGGTAGGGTGCCAACCTCCAGGTGGGGCCTAGAGAACCCCTGAAATGACCACTCATCCCCAGACTACGGAGATCAGTTCCCCTGGAGAAAATGGATGTTTTGGAGGGTAGACTCTATGGCACTATACACCACTGAGATCCCTCCCCAGACCCTGGCCCCTAGGCTTCCTCCCCCATATCGCCACAAATTTCCCGGCCCAAAGTTAGCAACCTGCACTGCATGGAATCTTTTAGCATCCATGAGTTGTACGGCAGAATAATGGAGGAACAAAGCAGAAAAGGGGCTCCAGATGCCCCTAGAAGATTCAAAGGTAACCAGCTGGTTAGTGGAGCATTCCGGGCTGCACTGGGTAGCCTTAAGGGTCTAGTATTAGACTGAGGCCTTATGGGAAAGTTGGAAAATTAGAGTGGCCAGATTTAGATGCTGAGGTCATCTTTAAGGCCACAAGCCTAAGCATGCTTGATGGAAGTCAAGTACATTGAAAACCATGGGAGCCATTCATTTGGAAAAACCACCATTTGCAGCTTCTTCTATCATTGTAGATCTGTGATGGGAAAAGCTACCCTTGGTGGGATTCTCAGCTCTATGTAATTCATATAAGACCCTCTGTTGTTCTGGACCAGGCAGACCTATGGAGAGCAATACTGTTTTTCAGGCTGTGATTGCAACCGGGAATCCTGCTGCTGGGATGAATTAGCTCTAGAACTCCATACCTGGCTTTCTCCAGAGTCCACTTGGGTCAAAAAGAGGCTCAAAATGCCCCCCCCTTTCCAAGTGCCTTCTGTTTTAACAGGACATTTTCATAATGCATGCCCTTCTGTCCCATTCTTAGACAGCATCATGCAGTTCAGTCTGGGCCTAAGTAGAGTGAGAGAGAGGATTTGTGGTGTCATCCTGCACCAAAGAGATCATTTAGCTTTAGGACGTTTCATGCTCACTCCAGCGTCCTCAGCCTCTTTTGTACTCCTGAGTGCTGGGATGCTGATTAATGTCCAACTTTCCCCAGGATTCTGCAGAGGCAAAGAATCTTGAGTTAGAACAGGGCAGGCAAGTGGGGATGAGTCAGGAATGGAAGAGGCTGGTTGCCTCCATCCGCAGCTATTCAGGGCTCTGAACGCTGAGGCAGGGGATCTGCATTAAGAACCTGGTTACAATCTGATACTTGGCTGCTGCTATGGAAACCACTGCTAAAGCCAGGCCAATGTCCATAGTTGGACTGACAGGAGGTCCCAAGATATAGTCTGAATGGCTCGGGTTTGTGGAGGGCCTTGGGACTGCTGGTCTGTATTAATCCAGGCTCTCATGTAGCCTGCATATTAACCAGGGGGTGGAGGAGATGCCCGCCCCCCTGCAGCCCTAAGAATCTTTTCCCTGCCCTCCCTGGAGGCTGTAGAGAAACTAAATGAGCAGGCTCAGCCTTTCTGTTGATTTGGGAGAGTATGGAAAGAATCCTCCACCCCACCCCAATGGCCTCTATTAGGTATCCCTTCAGATGTAGTAGTCAGAGCAGAGCTGGCCTGAAGGTACAAAGGGGTAAATTTGGGAAGAGAACAGTGCCTTTTCTGTACCCACAGAAGGACTGGAATGGACTCCCAGTGCCTCCTTGTTACAATGTGCTTCTGGTGCTGGACAGAATCAGGGAGGGAGATGAAAGCCTCAATGTTATAGAAAGACATGTACAAACAATCAGCCCTGGTCTACTCAGTGGTAGGTAGAAACGTACCATACCACTTCAGACGTCAGGTGGAGATCATGCCTTTACATTTAAAAAAACCTCTGCAAACAGAAAGCTAGCACATCTGGGAGCAGCATGGCTTAGGGCCTTTGTCCCTAGTATGCTACGTTTTTTTGTTTTGCACTTGCAAGGAGATTTTTATATGCAGGGAAATCCGGAACTGGTACAATCTCCTCTTCCATTCTACTTCTACTACCTGATTCTGCTGCAGATGTAGCCTAGGCCCAAGGCAGGTGAGATAGATAATTGGTCTTTCTAAGGCTTCAGGCTTCCTTGAGGCCTACAGGTTCAGGACCATGACAGCACACGAAGCTGAAATTGGTTACTTATTCCCAGTTCCTTATTCGCAAAGTAACCAACTTCAGCTTCGTTGACAGCACCTAATATAAGAGCAGAAAGATTTGTTCAAGGGGGAAGAGAGTGAATGTAGCTCTCCCCCACCTCTCCCTGAAACACAACCTGCTGAGAGTTTGTGTCCAATTGCAGCTAGGCCAAGGAAGCCTTCTGTATTAGATACATTTCATTATGACCAACAGCTTGTATATGAAAAAGCAAAGTGATTGCTATTTGCCCATCATCACAGGAAGTGGGTAGCAAGTGGGTAGGAGAAATTTCTGATGAACTGACAAAGAACTGCAATATTTGGGGAGGGGTGAAGATGGTGAAGAAAATAAGCCTGAACTTAAAGCTTTTATGCAGTCTTTCATCTCTGATCCGGTTAGGGTTGCCAGCTCCAAGTTGGGAAATTCCTGGATATCTGGGGGGTGAGACCTGGAGAAACCTGGAGAAAGTGGGGTTTGAGGAGGGAAAAGACCTTGGTATGGCATAATTCCATAGAGTCCACCCCCCAAAGTAGCCATTTTCTCCTGGTGAATTGATCTCTGTGGCCTGGAGATCAGTTGTAATTCCGGGAGATGTCCAGCTACTGCCTGGAGGCTGGCAACCCTAGATCCGGTACAAGGCCAGAGCAGTAGATTATAACAGCACCTATCACTTCCAAAGGGACAGTATGTCAGACTGTAACCTAGACAGCATGTTTTCATATCATTTTGCTGTGTAACTTGTTCCACATTCTTCCTTTATCCCATTTCACTGTCCTTTCTGCAGTAAACTCTGTTGATTCATTTCTAATTGGCCGCAAAGTGCAGTCTGGTTAATGGGTGAGGAAGTGACCTGAAATTTGTCATCTTTGGGAGGGTAGTGTTCCCTTTCTGCAGAGACACAACTCTGTTATTTGAAACTGTTTGCATACCTTGAAGAGTTTTGGGATCAGGAGAGGACTTGGGGGAAGATCCCAGAAAGTAAAAGACAAAGAGGTAGATGCCCAAGTGGAGCTTGTTTCCACCTCAGAGTTATTGAGCTCATCATTCTGACATGCAAAGTGGAATCTCACTTTTGCCAGTTTAGGGATCAGCAGCATCAATCCAAACTTCAAAGAGATGTGCTAACACAACTAAAGGCAGGTGCTGTTTCGCATTGTATTCACAGGGACTAAATGTCCTAATGCCCTGGGGGGCCAGGATTAGCCGCAAGCACGGGGCACAGCATCATGTACTCTGTATGATGCAGCCTTGATTCTCCCGACCTAAAAAATAAAAATAAAGGCCTGATTTAAACATGTCAACTTCCTCATGAGGCATTCCATACCTCTCTCTAGACGTACATTCTTAAAGGGACAGCACAGTCCTAACCTAAACTACAGATTCTAGAATGCTACACAGATGAACGTTTCCCACATCCCCAGTTAAGAAAAGAAACTGCAGTTCCCAAGAGCCACTGCACATCAGGGTGGCTCAAGACTGGCATTGCAGCCCTTTTGAGTAGAGGGGAACCCAGGTAGCGGGAGCAAGGCCTGGGGAGCATAAGGCTGCCTAAATTCTCCGTGTCTTGCTCAGGGCCTGGGCTCCTGCCACTCCCTTAGCCTCCTGATGCCATAAATCATTTTCTAATTTATAACATGAATAATTGATTTTGCCGTGGCAGCCTCGGCGATAAATCTCTCATGCGCACATGCATAAGAAAATAATAATAATCTTACAGTGAGTGACCGGGGCTCCCACTATTGATTATCTGTGCAGAGGGCCACTTTCCCACAATTCATGCTCTAACTCTTTCTTCTATGGCGCCAGTAGATAGCGTGCCTCTCCCTAGTCCAGGAACACCTCAGGCTCCGGAAGGGATGGAGCAGTTAAAGGCCTGAGGTTCTTTTCTGGATTCCCTATTGGAAGGGAGTGATAAAAACAGATTTGTGCTGTGGAGGAACAGCAGCTGCCTTTTTGTGAATCTCTTTTCTTGCCAGATTACCTTTCGGAAATGCCTGGCTTGGAGAATGGCTCTGCTCAAACTTTATAAGGTCAAGTACTTACACAGGCTTAATTTCCAAGGCTTACTTTGCAAAATGATAGATACTAGAACACTATCCTATCTGTGACTGCCATATTATATGATTATGACACTGTAGTTATTTAGTAAAGGGTCCAGTAGCACCTTTAAGACTAACCAACTTTATTGTAGCATAAGCTTTTGAGAGCCACAGCTCTCTTTGTTAGATGCATCTGACAAAGAAAGCTGTGGCTTTCGAAAGCTTATGCTACAATAAAGTTGGTTAGTCTTAAAGGTGCTACTGGGCTCTTACTATTTTGCTATTACAGACTAACATGGCTAACTCCTCTGGATCTATGATGACCATGTAGTTATTTATTTACTTACTTCATTTATATCCCACTTCTCAGCCCAGGGAGACACAAGGGCTTTCAACATTTTCCTCTCCTCCATTTATCTTTACAACAACCCTGTGAGGTAGGTCAGCTGAGGGTGAGTCACTGGTCCAAAATCACCTAGTAAGTTTCCATGGCAGGGTCGATGTTCAGACCTCCCAGATCCTAAACCAACACTGTAACCAGGCTCTCATTTTTTACTCATTTGGAATGTAAAGGTACTCTGTACATACCCTGTGGAAGATTTTTTTTTTACAATTACCCTGCTTCAAATGTTATAGGGCCCAGTCTTGCCTCCTAAACCTACATCATAGCAGTGACATAAGACTGTAATTCTCTAGAGAGAAGTGTTGACCAGAGTATGGGATAATGTAGAGTAGTGAGATTCTCCTCTTCTTTGTCCCTTCAGCCATTCCCTAATGTTTGGCTTCCAGAAAAGTTTAATAACATTGTCCGAGTGAACAAAAGCTGTCAACAGCAAAAGCCAAAAACAAAAGCCAAGGAAGACTTTTTGTTAAGATCAACCAAACCAACACAAACACAGTGTTATATTATGTTAGATGGTCTTCATAAAAGTTATTAAGTGACTTCTAGATTTGAACATTGTCATATGAGCCTTCTTAAGATCAAAATCGCATGGGAGAAGGGCTGAAAAGTGTTTTTGAAGTGGCATGTGTGGATTCCACCTAAATCAAAAGACAAAACAAAGATGAGTCTGTTGGCAGAATTCATCTTTTGCGGTCTCTTTCTCACACACACACACGAGCAAGCACACACACACACACACACACAAAACAACAACGGGGTAGGAGGCAATAGGGGAAAGGGAAGAGAAAAAGGAAAATCATAACGCAGCAAGACCACATAGATCCACAGCAAGCTTAAAAGAATTTAAGGCAAGGACCCTATGGAAGCAAGAATCGTGTGCAAAGTAGGCTATAATTCTAAATATAATTTGCTTAGAAACAGATCCCATTGATTTCATTCTAACTTACTTCCATACAAGTACACTTAGGACTGCCTTTGCAGCCATAGAATTGTCTCATTGACTGTTCATGTAATCCTAAGAAGAGTTACACCCTTCTAAATCCATTGACTTTAGTTAAGCTGAAGGGTGTAACTCTGCTTAGGATTTCATTGTGCTCCTTTCATTTTACACTTCCCCAGGGCTTTTTTTCTGGGAAAAGAGGTGGTGGAACTCAAGCCTGCACAATGACGTCACTTTGAGTCAACTGGAACAAGGGGGGAGTTTTTTAAAGTTTAAATTGCCCTTGGTGAAAATGGTCACATGGCCAGTGGCCCCGCCCCCTGATCTCCAGACAGAGGGGAGTTTAGATTGCCCTCTGCGCTGCTCAGCGGCGCAGAGGGCAATCTAAACTCCCCTCTGTCTGGAGATCAGGGGGCAGGGCCACCGGCCATGTGACCATTTTTAAGAGGTGCCAGAACTCTGTTCCACCGCATTCCCGCTGAAAAAAAGCCCTGCACTTCCCCATTTCCCTTGTATCCAACTATGGAAGTTAGACACTTGTGATTCTACTCTGCTAATACTTTTCTTAGTCTAACTTCCTCTTTCACATAATTCTACAGGCATCTCTCTTTGCAATCTTAAGAAATTTTTCTGGAAATTTCCTGTACCTGAAAATATGCTGAGTGATTTCTGCCACAGACATCCTGGTGGGTGAAGGACAGGTTGGTCTGACATGTACTCCAGGGGTAGGGTTGCAGACTTTGGGTTGAGAAATTGCTGGAGATTTGGGGGTGGGAAGTGGGCACACAGCTGGAGATTGTATTGCCTGTGAAATGCTCTCTCTTTTGGCTACTCAATTTGTGGCTGCATATAGAATTTGTTTTATCTCTGCTCCCTGCTCCCAGCCACCCACCTGCACTGACAAGAGCCTGGCTTTTCTGATGTGATACCCTCAAATACTGTGTTAAGTAACCATCAGATTTGCCAGGCATTAGTATCAACAGGACCACTACGGCCAAAGTAGACAAGGTAAGAGTGTCTGGGGTAGACTGTGGGGTGTCTGAGTTTTACCATGAAAGGTCTGTGTGAAGGGAGCTGAATTCCCCGCAACTTTGCCTTCTGTTGGCACTTTGGGCATCAAAGCAGGAAGGGGAAAAAAGCACTGCAATGGTGGTGTATGATTAGGTAAGCTGGGGTGTGCGTGCACGTGGGTGTGCACATCTTTTGTTGTAAAAATTAGCTTTGCCTCTATCTCCTCACTTGTGTACATGAACAGGGCAGACAAATGTGGCTACCTCCTTCATGTCTGGTTTGGTCTTAAAAAGCAACCCAGCATAACAGCTGCACAACCCAACTCAGATCATGGACAGTCCTTACAAAGCCAAGTGACAAAGGAGCCTCAGAGGATGGCAAGGGAAGTCTTGGCCCATTTGCACTCCCCCCACCAAAAAGCCCCCTCCGGTGTTTAAAAGCTGATTTTTTCCCCAGCAGGGATTACTTCTGCTTAGAGAGCCTTCCTGGGGGGAGGTGAAAAGTGGCTTTAGAGGTTCAGTTCCCTTCTCTACATGCCTGATGTTTGTTAAAGCTCCTCAACCCCATCTTTCTAGGGATTTGGCAATGGTTCAATCCTGACACACATCCACGACTTTGGCTGTAAAGTTTCAACTCTTTGTCCAGCTATGCAAGTCTTTCTGCATGAAAACGCTACTATACATGGATTCTACAAACACCTGGCACTAGTCCCACTTCCAGACCTCTAAACATACAGATCTTTGGCTGCCTAGGATCCATCCCTTTTCCACACCATCCCTGCCTACACAGCCCTAGAAAGTGGCAACAACATCAGATCAGTCCTGCCGGAAGCTAATAAAGCAGAGGAGTAACAGAGTGAATCCATATGCCTTTAATATGCGACATTAAAAGGTAATGGGAAAATCAATCCCAGCCACAGCAGGGTTCCCTCAGCAGCAAATACCACACAGGCACCAGCAGTCATTGTTTGGCCCTGCCAGGGGAGTGAAAGGTGTCAGGTGCTGCCTGGCTTGCACTATGCCAAAATTCCCTGTCATCTAGAAGCTAGATGTCCATTTGTGACCAGTTCCAACCTTAAACTGTGAATAAGAATATTGCAGACATCTTTAATCCTTTTCAACACAGCTGTTTTGGTAGGTCAGACCACCCGTTAACATCTTCCATTTGTGTCATGCTGTCTCAGTGTGAGCCTAATAGCTGGGAATGTTTTTTTGGAGGGGTGTCACCAGCAGGAGTTGCTGCCATATTGGAAGTAAGAAGTCCCTAAGTTCCAGTTGTGCATAGCTGGGGACTGTGCAATGCTGGCTAGTGCCAAATACAGGCGATAGGTTATCCCATGCCATCCTGGCAGCTGTCATATAAGCCCAGCATGGGTGTAGGGCACAAAAGATATCACCTGTACTTTTTTTTGGCTGAGGCTTGATATTATGGGTGCCTGGGGATAACTGCTGGAGCAGCTGCATCATTTTGGCTGTGCTAGGAGAGAGGACAGTTCTGATTGTGGGCTTCAGGAACTGGTACCAATAGGAGCGCCCCAAACAGGACAGGACTCTTTTGATTAGTAGAGATGAGTGCTACAGAAGGATTGAGCGGAAGGCTGTGATTTGAAATGAGTGTGTGTGCGTGTGTGCATGTACGTCTGTGCCCTGGTGTGCATGTGCAAATGCAGGCTTGAATTATTAAAGAGCCGGAGAAGCATTCATACCCAGGAGCGAAGGGCAGGAGTTATCGCTGTTATTACATCCTCTCCGTGCTAGAGAGATGGAAGCTTATCACCTCCATCAGTAAAACTTCCCTGCTTAGCAAATTAAACACAACACAGAGCTGTACGCAGGCCAGAGTCACCTGGGCTAGTGACTGCCAGAATACAAGACATGGCATGCTGCCCGCTGCTGAGCACTCAGCGTGAGGTGTTTTTAACTTGCCTGCTTTCTGTACATTCTCTAGGGAGGCCAAAGGGGTACAAGATCGGCAGCTCAGAGGAAGGCATTCATTGTATCATACAATGACACTGCCTTGCTTGCTCCAAAGCAGCCTGCCCCCACTACCCGAATTCTCTGGCAATTTAGAAACATTCACCTCCCCCAACCCAGTACTTGACACTCACAGCTGAACTTTTCTTACAAACAACATGTCACCAAGTGGAGCATTTTGCTCAGGAACAATCGGAGGGCCAAGTGTTTAGCAGCCTCACCCCACCCCCAGTCGGAAGACGGTGTAAAAAGAGGGGACAAGGTAGGTCTGTAGGAAAGTGCCAAGCAGTGCTAGATGAAGGCTTTGTGCTCTTGGCTGTGATAACTATTCTGTCATTACCTGAGAGACAGATTAATCAAAGCATAATTAACTTTACTGCCTGCAGGGAAACTAACATGCAGTCATCTTCTGCTCAGTGGGTCCCTTGACTTGAGTGATCCGGTCCAAGAGGGAATCCTGGGCCGATTCCAGACGACTAACCTTAAATCGCTCCATGCCGCCCTCTTCCGGATCGCGACGGGGAAAATGCGAAATATCGCGTTTCCTCGCGCGAGTTTTGCGCGTCGTCGCGCAAAACTCGCGCGAGGAAACGCGATATTTCGCATTTTCCCCGTCGCGATCCGGAAGAGGGCGGCATGGAGCGATTTAAGGTTAGTCGTCTGGAATCGGCCCTGGATAGCGAAGCGCTGCATGTTGTTCTGCTTATTCCCAGCCTCTTGCACATGGGCATAGCTGGCTCCCAAGGGAGCACAACAGCTGGCACAACTGCCTTAATGAGAATTGCTACCTTTTACAGAGAGGAAACGTCACTGCTGAATTGTATATTTCAATCCACTCACATGCATGTACATTTTGGAAGGGGCGGGAATTCCCAGGGCATATTGTTGAGGATGACACAGATGGGGTGCGGGTGAGGACAGAGAACCTTTCAAAGCAGGTGAGTTGAAATCTGACAAAAGGGCACATCTGGATTTATTTGGCTGCTGAGAGTCCAGTCCTATCTTATGTCTGTTTGTGCTGTTCTGCAGGTAGAGAGCAGTAGCTAGGTGTCTTATGTTAATAGGTTAGAGAGATGTCCTTCTTGAGGGGGTGGTCTTCCTCACACATGGAATTTCCTGTTTCCTGGTATAGATGCCTGTCTGACATTCACAGCCTGGCTTTCCCTCTGTTGCATCTTCCTCTGTCCTCATTTTACACATTTGTCCAAACTCGGCAAGGCCACAGAAACTCTGCTCAATGGTAACAGGTTTCTTTTTTTGCTGGGTGAGATGTGATGATATACAGTTATGGAAGGGAGGGGTGTGAGTCCTAAGTAAAAACCAAGGTTTGAAAACAAAGGAAATCATGTGGGACTCCTTGGCAACTGATAGGATGGGAAATAAAATCAGGGATCCAATGGCACTTTAGAGAGACACAAAATTTATTCCAGCCTAAGTGTTTGTAAGCATTTATCAGATGTATGAAGTGTAGATCCATAAAACTGAATGACAAATTTGTGTTAAAGGCTGCAAGCACCAGAAAGGGAGGAGATGTTACAAAGAGAGGGCAGCTTAAAACAAGATGCAATCAGAAGACTCATCAACCCACCAAGGAGTTAATTCAGGATAGCATTAATGAGAAGACTTGTGAAAGATTATTGTGATGGGATATTCTGCCGTATGTGAGGGCAAACTCTAGGTGAATTTTGTGCTGCTGCCAGCTAAATCCCAAGGTTGCCTGGTGTCTTGATTCTATGCTGAGAAGACTGATTAAATGGTACTTCAAACATGGGTCCCTCCCCCTTGCATGAGGAAAAGGCTTTGTACAAAGTGTGCACAGCCATGTATGAAAACCAATCTGTTTTGCCACATTCACATGCATTTGGAAGCTGCTGCAGTTTTCGAGCATTTATAATAGCAGTCACATGATTTTCACACATTACGCTGCACATGGTATGTGCATAGTTTGTCTATATCCATATAAGAAAAATGCCATTTGTGAAAGAGAAGGCAAGGGCATGGGAGCTTTTTGCACTCTTAGTTCTTTGTTCTAGTGTAAAACAGGACTCCTGATGCCCAGGTAAGTGTAAGTAGAACACACTTGTGATATTTTATAGCAGCAGCTCCAGCAGGGATTCCTGGGGATCCTCAGCACCGGAGAGGCAGTCAGAAAAAAATCTTTCCATATAACAGCAGCAGAAAGTATGTACTTCCGTACAGAAGAACCATAATCTCACCTTCTCATACAGACACGCATTTGTTCATTCATTCATTCACCCCCACCCCTCCCCTATCAGGTCCTATCAGCACCTTCTCATTGAGGCTAAGCCCTAGGAAGATTCAAACAGGCAAACTGTGCTGAAAACAAATCCACATGGAGCCCTTGCCAATGATGGGAGACTCAGCTGGATGCACACACTCATGGTGTTGATTACTAACTAACAAGGCAATGAGCAAGGGGAAAATTTCTGGCCTCCTAGAGCCAATTCACAGAAATTACCCAATTGTAAAATGGCAAAATACATGTGTGGTACATGCATATTTAATTGAACTGATTTCACTGCAATGATCAAGAAAACAGCAAAGAATGGGGGGAGGCAATCCCATGTTTTCAGTGCAGAGAACTCTGACATGAACCATTCGGAACTGACTGCTCTTAATGAGAGCCAGTGGTGTAGTGGTTAGAGCATCAGACTAAGGTTCCCACTGTGCCATGGAAGTTCATAGGGTGACCTTGGGCCATTAACTCTCTTTCAGCCTAACCTTCCCCACAGGGTTGTTGTTGTAAGGATAAAACGGCTGAGAGGAGAACAATGCTGCAAGTTGCACTGAGTCCCCATTGGGGAGAAAAGTGGGGCAAAATATCTAAATATTTTAAGTAAATGAGTGCTATAAGGGCAGCAGATGGAAGAAATACCTCTCCCAGTTTGGACTCATCATTAACTGGAGACTGATGTTGGATGGGCCATGGTTATGGTTTCAGCTCTAGGTTGGGAAATTCCGGGAGGTATGGGTGTGGAGCCTGGAGAGGGTGGGGTTTGGAAAGGGGAGAGACCTCAGCAGGGTAGAATGCCATAGAGTCCACCCTCCAAAGTGGCTTTTTTTGTCCAGGAGAACTGATCTCTATGGTCTAGAGATCAGTTGTAATTCTGAGAGATCTCCAGCCACCACCTGGATCCCCAACAAGTATTTGTCCAGCTGCTCCTTGAAGATTGCCAACGAGGGGAAATCCACCACTTCCAGAGGCAGCGGATTCCACTGCTGATAGAAGGGGTTAGGCTTCAAAATTCATGTGAATCCATCTTATCAGTTTTGTTTAGCCCTTTTGCTTCTGGATCCCCTGGTGGAAGACTGCTCTATTGTGCCAAGCACTTGCCTATAGGTGAATTACAAGGATCCACTGGATCACAGCCTGCCAGGAAGTGAGAGTTTGTGTGTTTATCCGATTAAGATGGCAGACAGTTTGTCTCCCTTTCTGACACAAACTACCTGGCTGAGGTTCACTTCTAGAAATGTAGGGCCTAGCCCTTAGAAACAAGGTAGAAATAGAGACACACAAGACTGCTAGTAGACTGTTGTGCCAATTTTGCATTCAGATCAGTACCCAAACTGGAACTCAGCAGCAGTCTCAAGCACAGACTTTGTTCAGACTCTGCTACCCAAAATCGAACAGTCTTTATTTAGATATTCCTGGGGTGGAACTTAGAAGCATTTGCTGCAATCACGTAGGACATTATAAAACCAGAATCATGGGAAGGATGTGTAGCAAAGATTAAGAGCCAAACTAGATAGGATGCAAAAGATCGGGGATCGTTCCCCCCCCCTTGTTGAAAAGTTAACTAGCAGCCCCAGTGGCTTTAAAGAAAGGGAAGGGCTGCTAGGTGAGAGAGTAGTTAACTCTTTCTTCCCATGCCTCTTCTATTATTTAAATTACCCCTCAGGTAAAAACTCCAAGAAAAGGACTTTCTGCCTCTAAAGGGTCCCAAGAACTCTAGTTTCAAAAAGTGCTCTTTGGATTCAAAGACCAGCCAATAAGCTGTGGGCAAATGATAGCTTGCCATCTGCCCAGAACAGACAGGCCATTGCATGCCTGGACTAGCTAGAACATGGGTATGGCAACCCTAGTGTCGTTACTTATAAATACCAGAGTGGGTGAGTTAATAACTTGATAAGGTCCTAGGAAGATAAAGACAGAACTATCCAGAGTCCTAACCAGGTTATAAAGCAAGATCCTAACAATCCCATAAATGTTTGCCAGGCGTATTTCCACAGCTGCCCTTTCCATTGGCTCCATCTTACTCAAAACGTGCATTTTCCGTTTTGTCGAAGTCTCCTTATCAGTAGCAGCTTTCTAGCTTTGGCAGTTCTCAAGAGATCCTGCTGGTTGGTACTTCTTTGACATTGCAATGTGGCATTGCCATTCTTTAGTTACACATGAACAAGTCACCACAATCAGATAAGCAGCATCAAACAAAGGCATGTAGTCAGAAAAGAAGTGCAAGACAGAAATGTAGCCTCCTCTCATCCCGAATACCTGGGGATTTGACAACCCAAATAGAACACTTTAAGTCCAATAGACAGAATTCACATGTGCTGCTTAAAGGGTTTTTTTTCCGTCCCTCTCCTGCTGTTGCTGTGCAACACGGTTGATACAGTGAAGGAACTGGAGACCCCTTGGCCATCTTCTGGTCCAATCCTGGATCACTTTCCCAACTGGCCCTCTTTCCCAACTGGCATGGAGTTTCGGACTGGGTTGCCATCAGTATGCGGATGACACTCAGTTGTATCTGTTGACGGACAGCCAGCCTGGCTCTGCTCCCGATGCCCTAATTAGAGCGCTGGGAGCCGTGTCTGGATGGGTGAAGCAGAGCAGACTGAAGTTGAACCCCACGAAGATGGAGGTCCTGTACTTGGGCCGTGGAGGCGTAGATGTTGGGATTCAGCTCCTGGCCTTTGATGGGGCATCACTTGTGCCCCTCTCATCAGTCCGGAGTCTTGGCATGACACCAGATTCTTCCTTGTCTACGGAGGCCCAGGTCGCGGCAGCTGCCTGTACTGCCTTTTCCCACCTCCGACAGGCCAGGCAGCTTGCTCCCTATCTCTCAATCAATGACCTAGCGACAGTGATCCATGCAATGGTCACCTCTAGATTAGATTACTGTAACTCGCTCTATGTAGGGCTTCCCTTGGGTTTGACCTGGAAATTGCAGTGGGTCCAAAATGCTGTTGCTCATGTCTTGACAGGAATTTCATTCAGGGCACATGTGACCACCCACCCACCCCTACTCTGCAGCAGCTTCATTAGCTCCCTGTGGAGTTCTGGATCAAGGTTTGGGTCTTGACCTATAAATCTCTAAACCGACTGGCACCAGCATACCTGAGGGACTGCCTCTCCCCATATGTACCCCAGAGAGCCTTAGATCGGTAGGTAAACACCTACTAGTGGTCCCTGGCCCCAGGGAGGCTCGGAACTCTCTGTCGGAAGACACTTGGGCCCACCAAGACCTTATATCTTTTCAGCAGGCCTGTAAGACAGAGATGTTCCACCAGGCATACGGTTGAGGCCAGCACTTGGATCCAATCTAAGTAGCCTCCCTGCCGGTCTCCTACTAGTGTGTGTGTGTGTGTGGGGGGGTGTTATATGGTCCATCTGCCCCTATGTGCTGGGGAGTTTGAGTTTACCAACCTGCACCTCTGCCTTCTTCCCCCCCTGTGTATGGTATGCAGGGAAGGGAAATGGTACCCCATCTGGGATATTGAAATGTATGCTGCTATATAAGATTTGATTTTTTTATTTTACTGTTTTATCTGTTTAACTCTGTGATCTATCTGTTGCTGTAACCTGCCCTGAGCCCGCTTGTAGGGAGGGCGGGCTATAAATGTAATCAATCAATCAAGAGTGAAAAACACAAAGGCAGCTTGAAATGAACTTGTTTCAGGCTTCTGACTCAACAGACAGCTGGGCAGGAAGGGTGCTTTATAATACATGTATAATTTTAGCCTCATCACCTAAGGCATCATAAAGCCACCAAAGTCCCACCCCATGCACAAGGCTGGGACTTCAATATATCAGCCTACAAAATTTAGGCAACAATGTGCCACAAGCAATACTGAATGCACTTGAAAAATTTCCTGGTGGGTTTATTTATTTATTTTGCTTTCAGTTTCTCAAGAAAACGAGCCAAGCCTCCAGTTGCAGAGAAAGTCAAACCTCCTCCCAGGTTCCGTGTCAATTTGACCTTGAGGGGAGGGGGAAACAGCTCCCTGACACCCAACATGATGAGCAGTTTACTCCTCAAGCAACAAATATAGCACCAGTCAGCTGCAGAGAGATGGAGCCTGAATATCATATACTTGGTAGAGCCATTAAAAGATAAGGGGTCCTGAACTGACAGAGTAGCAAGAACAGCCTCAATAAGAAACTGAAGTTCACACACCTCTACAACCCTAGGTAAGTCTTGGACCATCCATCCCCATGACTGGAAGGCCATCCCTTTCAGGATGCTCCACAGCTTTGATTCTGCACAGTACTGAAGAATAAGAGTTTTGCATCTATAGGTAAGATCTGGCTTAGACTAGGGCCGATTCCAGATGGGCACAAATAGAGCGAGTGCTTTCGCTTTTTCAGCGACCTCACTCGTAAAAACCTGCAATTTCCCGTCCCGGCTTACAGCCGATTCTAGATGGCCAGAAATTGCGGTTTTTCTGCGGAAATAATCGCTTACCGGCCACGCGTTCACTTTCGTCTCCATCCGCTTTGTCTCGCAGCGTGCCGTGCCGTCCCGCTTCCGGATGTTCACACGGCCAACTGAGGTACCCAGGATTGGTTGTTTCCTCCCTGTCACAGTTGACGTCGGGGGCCTTCATTGGTTCGCATTTCGGTGTTTTTAAAAAAAATTTTTTACGTGTTTTGCGCAAATGCGCAAACGTGCAGGTATGTGAATATGCAGCGTAGACTTTTGTGCGCTTTTGTGCATTTGTGCAAACGTGTGACTGCAAATGGCACCTGTTTTTTTTTAAAAAAATAAGGGAATATTGTTGCCGGCCAGCCGGCAAAGGAAGGAGGGAAAGGGGAGGGCCTCTCCGCGGCGACGAAGCGTCCAGAAGTGTGCAAACCCGCAATACCGTGTTCACACCATCCGCTTATAGAGTGCAACTGAGCGCCATGGACCGCAGGTAAGCCGGGACGGGAAATTGTGGGTTTTTACGAGTGAGGTCGCTGAAAAAGCGAAAGCACTCGCTCTATTTGTGCCCATCTAGAATCGGCCTACCTGCACAAATGCACAAAAGCACACAAACGTCGACGCTGCGTATTTGCATACCTGTGCGTTTGCACATTTGCGCAAAACACATAAAAAATATTTTTTTTTAAACCCTGAAATGCGAACCGATGAAGGCCCCCGACGTCAACTATGATGGGGAGGAAACAACCAATCCCGGGTACCTCAGTTGGCCGTGAGAACATCCGGAAGTGGGACGGCACGGCACGCTGCGAGACAAAGCGGATGGAGACTTCCGGTTTGGGATTCATGGAGGTCTAACGCAGCTCCATTTGCGGAGCTGACCGGACTGCCGTTTTAACCGGCCGGTGGGGTGAAAATAGCCCACGGCCGACTGCTCTCAGGCGGGGAGCAGGCAAAGAACGCTCAAGACCCTAGGGTGAGCTAGATCTCGGACGAGGGGGGGCTCTACACAACGGGTCCCCTCCCGATCCTTGAGGTCCCACCTTGCGACGGGTCGGCTACAATCTCTGCGGCAGTTTTGGGGCCAATTCGGCTGGCATAAGACCTACATACCCAAGCTTCGATTGGGGGAAGAAGCTGAGAGGAGAACTTAAAATCGAAACAGCGATTACAACCCGAGAAAAGTGAAGAGAAGGTAAAGATCATTATCTTCTGATACGGGACAGATTGATAAAAACAGAGAGGAAAAAAAGTAGATTTTTAAACTGCAACAGACTAGCGAAAAGGAGGGGAAGACTCGGCAGGAACTGTATTTGAAAAGAGATTAAGTTTAAAGAAGTTATTAAAGAAATTGGACCATTGTTTTGAATACCTGTGGCTTTGGAGCTGTGAGAAAAAGACACCATCGCGAGATCTGCTGTGGGAAGACGGGAGACAGGAAGTGCGTAATAACAATAGAGCGGCTGGAGAGAAGCGGCCCTTGCTGGAGGGCAGGAAGTAGGGAATCGCCATTTTTGAAAGGGGAAGGGTCGCGGCTTCAGCGGAAAAGGAAGTAGGCCATCTTGGATTACAAAATTATAGAGAAACCATAGAGAAAAGACGCCCGACATTTTGGACTCTTTAAAATTTAATTTTTGCAAGAAGACCGGGACATTTAAAACAGAAAAACGTTAAATTTTACGCCACGGAGTTAAGGAAGAGAGCGGATTCGTGGGAGCGAGCTAAAGCAAGCCCCACGATGTCAAAAAAAGAGTGGCAATCGGCAATAGAAAACCTGGATAAAAATCTGGACAAAAAACTTTTAGATATGATTAAAGAACTTAAGGACACGAAATTGGAGCTGATTAAAGAGGTTAAAGAGGTTACACAGACAGTAAAATCGGAGCTGTCAGAAGTGAAAAAAGGTATGGAAACAATACGAAGTGAATTACAAGGAACGCAGCAGAGAGTTAAAACAGTAGAAGACGCGATGGAGAATTTAGCAGACACGCAACAAACAGAGATGAGATTGGTGAAGGGGAGAATGTCAGTTGCAGAAACTAAACATATGGAGAAGCAGCTACGTTTTCGTGGCTTGCCAGAAGTGGAAGGAAAGTCAGCGCAAGAACAGATGACTGAGGTGTTGGCTGAATACCTGGGGAAGGAGGAGGAGGAAGTTGTGGCTATCCTAGATGTGGCATACCGTGTGAATTCGAGAATTGCAACCCAGAGGAAATTACCAAGAGATGTGATTGTGCAGTTTACAACACGAAATATGAAAGAGAGGATTGTGACAAAACAGTTTCAAGATCCATTGGAGATTGATGGCAAGACGATCATTATAATGAAGGAACTGCCCAGATCAGTATTATCAGATCGGAAAAAATACAAAGTGCTAATTCAGATTTTGAAGGACATGAAAATCAGGTACAGATGGGAGTTACCAGAAGGAGTGTCCTTTGAGTTTGGAGGGGCCAAAAAACGCATCAGATCTGAGCGAGAGATGGAGCGATTTATTAAGGACAATGCAAAAGACTTACCAACAAGATTATGAGTATGGAGTGTAAAGTATTATCTTGGAATGTAAATGGACTAAACTCACCGAATAAGAGGAAAAACATTTTTCACTGGCTACTAAAACAAAAATGTGACATTGTTTGTTTGCAAGAGACCCATATTAGAAAACAGGATGTAAAATATTTAAAATCTGGAAAACTGGGCAAAGAATTTGTAGCGGCCTCTAACAAGAAAAAAAGAGGAGTGGTGCTGTACATAAAAGAGGAGCTACAGCCAAAATTTGTTATGAGAGATGTGGAAGCTAGATTTGTAGCAGTGGAATGTATTTGGAATTTAAAGAGAGTGTTGGTAGTCGGACTTTATGCACCTAACGGTGCAAAAGAAAGCTTCTTTGAGGACTTGAGGAAGCATTTAGACGACTTTGCATATGACCAGATAATTCTTGCTGGAGACTTCAATGGAGTGACAGACTTGGAACTAGATAAAAAGACTACAACGGCACAAAAGAAAAGAGGACTATTACCAAAGCTTTTTTTTGAGTTGATTCAACAAGAGACTCTCGAAGATGTATGGAGGAGAGAATATCCTAAAAGCAGACAGTTTACTTTTTATTCTGCAAGGCATTCTACATTATCAAGAATTGATATGATCTGGGCCTCAAAAGACTTAGCGTTATGGACTAAGGAGGTAGAAATAATGCCGATGGTAGGCTCAGATCACAACCCAATTATGTGGAAATTAGGAAAAAGGAGAAAAAGGAAAGCATGGAGAATAAATGAGGACTTGTTACAGGAAAGAGAGAATATGGAAATATTGAGAAGAGAGACAAAGTTTTTTATACAATACAACGTGAATAAAGAAGTACCAACCAATAAAGTTTGGGATGCTTACAAGGCGGTTATAAGGGGCATACTAATGGACTTAAATGGTAGAGCAAGAAAGAAGAAAGAGGAGAAAAGACAAGAGATTGAGGAGAAAATAAAAGCCAAAGAAATACAGCTAAAAAAGAGACCAGGGAAAAAGAAAATATACCAGGAAATTAAAATACTTCAAGAACAGCTAACAGCAATGAGTAATAAAGAATTGGAGTGGAATCTTAAAAGACTGAATCAAAAAGCGTTTGAGGGCGCTAATAAACCTGGGAAGTACCTGGCATGGCAATTGAAGAAGAAAAGGGAAAAGAAAATAATAAATAAAATTTGTGAAGACAACAAAACGTATTTGGAGCAGACTACCATTAGTAGAGCCTTTTATAAATTCTACGCTAAGCTGTATAATAAAAAAGAAGTAAATAAAGAATCAATAGCGTCATATTTGGAGAAAACCAAACTTCCAGAAATCTCGGAAGCTTGGAGAAATAAGTTGAACAGTGAAGTAACTGACGAGGAAATAAGTAAGGCAATACAATCTGCAAATCTAGGAAAGGCGCCAGGGCCAGATGGACTTACGGCTAAATTTTATAAGACAATGGCTAATGAACTGGCACCATTCCTAAAAGAGGTGATGAATGGGGTTTTAAGGGATCAAAGGATTCCAGACACTTGGAGTGAAGCGAACATATCATTGATCCCAAAAGAGGGCCAAGACCTGACTAACGTGAAAAATTATAGACCTATATCGCTACTCAATAATGACTAAAATTTTTGCGAAGATATTGGCGGAGAGAGTGAAGGGGTGGCTCTCGGAAGTTATAGAGGAGGAACAAGCAGGCTTTTTGCCAGACAGACAAATAAGAGACAATTTAAGGACAGTGATCAATGCTATTGAATATTATGACAAGCGTTGTGACAAAGAGGTTGGTTTCTTCTTTGTAGACGCTGAAAAAGCGTTTGACAATTTAAACTGGGACTTTATGTTTGCCACTATGGAAAAGCTACAATTGGGAGAAAGATTCATCAGAGCAATTAAGGAAATTTACAGAGACCAGACTGCAGCAATCGTGGTGAATGATGAATTGACCAAGAAATTGACGATAAGTAAAGGAACAAGACAAGGTTGCCCGTTGTCTCCATTGTTGTTCATTCTAGTATTGGAGATTCTGATGATACAAATACGTCAAGATGAGGAAATTCGTGGAATAAAAATAAAGGACTATACATATAAGGTCAGAGCATTTGCGGATGACATAATGTTAATTGTAGAGGACCCATTGGAGAACATGCCAAGAGTGACAGATAAGATCAAGGAGTTTGGAGACTTGGCAGGTTTTTATATCAACAAAAAGAAGTCAAAGATATTATGTAAAAATATGACTAAGCAGAAACAACAATTATTAACGGAAACAACGGACTGTGAAGTAACAAGCAAAGTGAAATATTTGGGAGTCGAATTAACTGCAAAGAACATAGATCTATTCAAAAACAATTATGAAAAACTATGGACTCAGATAGAGAGAGACTTGATTAAATGGAATAGACTGAATTTGTCATGGTTGGGCAGGATTGCAGCAGTTAAGATGAATGTGTTACCAAGAGTAATGTTTTTGCTACAGACAATACCAATCATCAGAGACTCTAAACAATTTGAAAAATGGCAGAGGAAAATATCAGATTTTGTTTGGGCAGGCAAGAAGCCTCGAGTGAAAGTGAAAGTTTTACAAGATGCAAAGGAAAGAGGCGGAATGCAACTGCCCAATCTGAGACTTTATCATGATGCAATCTGCCTAGTTTGGTTGAAAGAATGGATGACATTAAAGAACAAGAAACTATTAGCCCTAGAGGGATATAAAAAAATATTTGGATGGCATGCATACCTATGGCATGACAAAGTAAAGGTCAACTCGATGTTCCTGCATCATTTTGTACGGAGAAGTCTATATACAATCTGGAAGAAGTACAGAATTTACCTACAAGAAGGAACTCCTTGGTGGGTGGTTCCATATGAGGTGATAGACCCGAGAGCTGTTGACAACCAACGACAATGTTTGACATTCAAAGAAATAACTAAAATATAAGCATCTAAACTTAGAATAAAGACGCAAGAGGAACTATCACCGAACTACGATTGGTTCCAGTATAGACAGATCAGAGATTTGTATAACTCGGACTCTGTAAAGGGAGGTATACGAACAGAGAACTCGGAACTAGAGCAGACCCTTTTTAAAGAGGACAAGAAAAGAATATCCAAGGTATACCAAGTACTGTTGAAATGGTATACCGAGGATGAGACAGTTAAAACACAAATGGTGAAATGGGCTATAAATTTTAATAAAGAAATAACAATGGAGGCATGGGAATACTTGTGGAAAACTACAATGAAGACAACGACATGTACTAATATCAAAGAGAACATTTACAAAATGATCTATCGTTGGTACATGACACCAAAGAAGATTGCGCTAGGGAATTTGAATACTTCTAATAAATGCTGGAAATGTAAGAAGCATGAGGGCTCCCTCTATCATATGTGGTGGTCGTGTGAGGTAGCCAGGCAGTACTGGGGGGAAATAATAAGAGAAATGAGTGAAATTTTACAATTTCAAATTAATAAGAACCCAGAACTCCTGCTACTGAACTTGGGAATGGAGGGAATTCCAGCCCAACACAGGACGTTGATATTTTATATGACAGCAGCAGCTAGACTTTTGTATGCGCAAAAATGGAAAGTACAAGAAGTGCCAACTATTGAAGATTGGACTTACAAATTGCTGTATATGGCTGAAATGGACAAGATGACAAGAAAACTGAGAGATCTGGACTCAGGGCAGTTCAACACAGACTGGGAGAAGCTGAAACAATACCTGGAGAAGAAATGGGAGGTGGGAGGAAAACTGTGGCAGTTTGAGAACTACTGAAGTACTGAAGTAGAGGGGGGAGACTTTACCGGGGGGAGAAGAGATAAATGTGAATTAATAAGCAGTCAGATTAATAGATTGACATATATATAGATATATATAGGTTAACAAACAGAATATAGATAGAAAATAATTAACTATAAGGATTAAATATAAGGATTGATTAACTAACAATAGTTTCTTTTTTTTGGTAAGCTTTGTAAAATGTACCAAACTGAATGTCTGAAGATACAGATGAGTCAAATTGATTGACTACGTGATGAGAGATATATAGAATTATTACAAAAAGATAGAATGAGTAACATATAGAGAATAAGTCAAATTGTTTGATCTAAATGAATGTATGATTTACATGGTTTATGATATATAGAAATATTTGAAATTGAAAAATGGGATAAATTGTTTATCTCAGATGGAAACAAAGACTTACAGTTTGGGCATATAATGTTAAAAATAGTTAAGGATGTACTGCTTAGAATAATGGAGAATATATATTTGTTTTAGATAGAGGAATCTAATAGAAGTAAGGGAAAGGAGACAAAGGGTTGGAAAGCTGTTGGAAGTCAACAAAAAGGGGGGGAAAGGGAGGGGGTTAGAGATGAAAAAATTGGGGAAAATTGAATGTAAATGTAAAAATAATGGATTCTAAC
Source organism: Eublepharis macularius (assembly GCF_028583425.1). Classification (NCBI taxonomy): domain Eukaryota; kingdom Metazoa; phylum Chordata; class Lepidosauria; order Squamata; family Eublepharidae; genus Eublepharis; species Eublepharis macularius. The sequence continues at coordinate 64,019,745 of NC_072795.1, read as the reverse complement.
CCAATAAAAAATTTTCGAAAAAAAAAAAAGACAAAGCGGATGGAGACGAAAGTGAACACGTGGCCGTTAAGCGATTATTTCCGCAGAAAAAACGCAATTTCTGGCCATCTGGAATCGGCCTAGTTCATGCATCCCTTCTACAGGGATACCATGCCCTATGAAATGCCCTAGCATTGTGTCTGGTGCAAAGCTTTTTTTTTGTGCAAGTCACTCTCAAGCATGATGCCCCTATGCCAATTATATTCTTCCTTTGTAATTATCCCTATGAATAAGAATACCTGAAACTCTAAGCTGAGGGCCAGAAGAAATACTACTTCACCATGACTGGGAGACTGTCCCCTAGCATCAAGTCTAAGAGATCGTCACGAAACTAATTAGATGCTTTCCTTGCAATTATGTCCTTGAATAAGGAACTGGGTGTTTTGTACCTCTAAATAAGCTTTGGGCTTATTGATCATCATATATCCTCATCATGAGGTGCGGTGTAGTGGTTACAGTGTCAGACTAAGATCAGTGCTGGAAGCTGCTTTGGGCCCCATTGGGGAGATGAGCGTATAAATATCTCAATAAATGACTGTCGCCTACTGTGTTCAGCCTGGAGCTTTGTTTTTGTATGTCCCCCTCAGGCATGATGGCCACTGGCTGCATGCAAGAAAATGCTTTCCCTGCAAATTTAGTATGAATAAGAAACCAGAAACTTTGCATGATGATGTCACAAAGAAAGGACATCTCATAGGGAGGAATGAGGGGAATGTATTCATGGAGATCAGTGGGTTGCATAAGTAACTGGACATCAGAAACCATCTGTACTAAGCTCATACTGTGTAATCCGCCTTGAGTGTCAGTGAGAAAGGCGGACTATAAATGACATAAATAAATAAATGAATATCTTCAACCTTGTCCTGTGGCCCATGGTTGGCTCAAAATGGGGCTTAAATGGAGGCATAACAGCTCACTAGGACTGATCCCTAGAACATTTCAAATGGTAGCACTGGTGCTGCTACCTTTTACTGCAGTTGCCCTCCGGGAGGCCCTGTAAAATACCTAGCAGCTCCCCTTGAGGGTTATAATTTCCCCAAAGTAAAAGAGGCCATTGCTATCTCCAGTTGCTCAGGGCAAGCACAGATGTAATGAAACCCACAAGCCTCTCTTCCTGTGCATGTTATGTGCTGTCAACCTCTGACCTATGGCGATTCTATGAATGAGAGACCTCCAAAATGTCCTATCATTAACAGACTTGCTCAGATCTTGCAAAGTGGAGGACGTGGCTTCTTTTATTGAGTCAAGCCATCTCATTTTTGGTCTTCCTCTTTTCCTACTGCCTTCCACGTTTCCTAGCATTATTGACTTTTCCAGAGAATCTTGTCTTCTCATGATGTGACCAAAGTACAATAAACTCTCCCTGACCCTGCTCAATTGTGGCTCCTCCCATTAGAAGGCGCAGCCCTTACTCTGTTCCTATAGGGTTCTGTACAAATTATGCATATAATTCTGGGGTGAGCCAGTTCAATGAGGCTAAATGCACAGCAACCAGGAAAGTGCTTGGATATCTTATGCCCTCTTCATTCTGGCTAAAGACAGATCCAACTTGGGATCAAAGTATGGGTAAACAATACAGGGCAAGAGGAGACTAACTCCCTCAGCTGTTCCTTGAATCCAGGGCAGTGTTTTAGACTGCCTGGGTCCGCTGAAGGATTTGTTACCTGTAGGAACAGGGAGAAAGAAAGGTGTCACTGCAGATCCACACGAGAAAGAACATGAGTTATAAAACTGTACTCCTGTTTGAAACTATGCGACCCCCTTATTCTGACGCCTAGCATTAAGAACACAACATGCGCCAGCTGCAGAGACATGATGGCCAGAGCCACGTGGAGAGTTGGACGCAGCAGGGAGGAGAAGCAGACATGACTCCCTGGAGCCTTCTAAAAGGGTAGGAAAGGGGCCAGTCACTAAGAGGTGGGGGTGGGGGGCAATGCCTCCTTGAAACCCAAGCAGTATATTAGACAGGAGAGTTGGACGTTGCTTTCTATTTGAACGCCATTCTTCTTCTTCCGGGTTTGCAGAGCAGACATCATCAGAGCATATACAGAGTGTCTTTCCCTCGCCATTGCAAAACTAAAACCAGCCCGCAGTACGCGTGAGGTTCAAGGAAAGAAAGCCTTCGAGGCTCCAGTAGACCACAGGGTGCGATTACGAGCAGGAGGAGGTCCCAGCACTTTATTTCCCTGCACGATGTGCGAGACTGAATGAACTAGGACGACAGGCCTGGAGGATGCGGGGAGCAGCACAGGAGGACTGGAGAAAGCGACTCGGGGGTGAGAAAGGCACGGCTGACGAAAGACGATCAGCTCTATTCCCTTATTTTTTCAGCTCTGAGGCCCTTTACCGGGAGAGGGAAGAGACTACTATTCCCAGCGGCCCCTGCGCGCGAAAAGGGCGGGGCCAGATCGAGAGCGGGAGGAAGAGGCGAAGGCGGAAGCAGCTGAGGCAGCGCCTCCCGGCCCAGCGTCCGGTAAACACCCCCCCCCCCCCCGGGCTGTCATTACTATGAGGGGTCTTAGTTTGGTTCTCGGCTCTCTTCCTTCTCTCGACTTCTCGGGAGCGGCGGCTCTTCTTTCTCTCCCTTGGAAGTCTTGCTCTACCCTCCCCCCCGCACTGTTTCATTTTCGGTGTTTCCAACTCTGCTGTGTCCGCCTCTGACGGTTAGGCATTGCATACGCCGCCAACAAGTAGGCAGCGACCCCAAGAAAAGAAAGAGAGGGGGGGGGCGTAATGGGATTCTTTGATGTGGGCGGTGTAAAGGGAAAAGCCTCTTTTGAGGGTTTTCCTAGTGAATGTTGTGTAATAGGCGTGCAGTTGTTTCGTAAAACAGGTGGTTCTGATGTGCGAGCATTGTATTTTCCTAGTGCTTCTGCCAGAGTATTTTGTTATTGGGGATAGTTTCATGTGGGTAGCCCTGTGGGGCTGCAGAATAACAGCAGGGTTTGAGTCCATTGGAAGCTGAGAGACCAACAAGATTTTCAGGGTAAATTTTAACAATAAGAAGCGACCTAATAGCCACCCTACTAGTAGCCGCAAAGAGCGCAATAGCTACCTTTTGGAAATCTAAGTCTACACCCTCAATTGATAACTGGCACACAAAGGACCGTCCCAAAACAATCCAACATAACATCTATTTAACCTCTTTGCTGAAAATATGGGACCAGAACAGGAAAAATCTAGTACCAAAGATATCAAGGTATTCTACTTTCACATATCAATGCTGGTCTCTGCTAGGACTAGACAAGTCCTTCAATGAGTTCTGGAGTAGAGTTGAGCTATCTAGATTAGTAGGTATCCCATCTGGTAGAGGTTTATTGGAAAAATCAGAAATAGAATGCATAATTAATCAAAAAATTCACTAGTTTAGCTACCTGCAATTACAGAATCTAGCTGACCACATTGACCTGAACATATTACTTGACACTCCCATATCAGAATTTGAGAATCTAATAGATTCAGCTTCAAATCATAGCAAGGGAATGATATCTAAAACATATAATATAATACTATCTACCCAAACAACTAAAACATGGAAGTATCTATGAAAAATAAAAAAATTTATTAAAAAAAAACATGGAAGTATCAGGACCAATGATTTCAAGATTGCCAAATTGAAAAATCCACTGATAGATGGAATCGAATATGGTCGTCCAACATTAATACTTCAAAATGTATTGTTACCAAAATACAAACTTATAAATTAATTAACAGATGGTATATAACACCAAAGAAACTTCCCCAGATTTCTTCCACATCTCCACCTAACTGCTGGAAAAATTGTGGGGAGGAAGGGAACTTTGCCCATTGTTGGTGGAGATGTAAACATATTGAATCGTTTTGGAAAGCAGTGCTAAAGGAAATTTGGAAAATAATAGGATATGAAATCTCCCTGATGCCAGAAATTATTCTATTGGACCAATGGGACAAATACCAAGACCAAATTTCAACAATAAGAAGAGACCTAATAGCCACCCTACTAGTAGCCGCACAAAGCGCAATAGCTACCTTTTGGAAATCTAAGTCTACACCCTCAATTGATAACTGGCACCAAAAAAATCTGGGACCATTATATATCAGAAAAGCTATATGATAAAATTTACCAAGTAGAAAATTTTTCAAGAACAACCAACTTTATTGAGAAATTGTTTCCTTTCGTTGAATATCTCAAAAATAATAGTTCCTCACCTGGTCTTAAACTCTCTCATACATATGCAAATATATAAGTAATCTGTCAATTTAATATGTTAGAATTTACGAGTACTTTCTCCTTATATTTGTTCAGATATATGCTCAGATATAACCCTCTAAATTGCTTTAATATTCATTCAATTGTTACTTATTATGACATGTTATGTGTTTATTAATTTTGATGTATGTATTTATTAATGGATTTTAGTATTAACTTCTTGTATGACTGCAAATTCATGATTGTATATAGTTTAATAGTTTATTGTTATAAAAAAATTAATAAAAAAAATAAAATTTTCAGGGTATGAGCTTTTGAGAGTCAAAGCTCCCTTCTTCAAATACTTGACTCTTGAAAACTCATACCCTGAAAATCCTGTTGGTGCCACTAGACTAAAATCCTGTTGTGATTAGGAAAATGCGATTGTCTCCCCTTTCCTTTTCCAACAACCCCTGTAGTGTTGTGCCCTGTGGAATAAAGTTGTGCCAATCTTGCAGAACCTTGTTGGATGGTGTTTGTGACATCACTGCCTGTGAGGCCCATGGTGCTTTGCTTTCTGACGCCTGTTCCATTTTGAAGAGTTCTGAAAGTTGACTGAGGCACAGGCATGGAGGAGGGCAGTGATGCCACAGAGCCCCCTTTCCATGTCATGGGGGCTGTATAGCGAGGTACCATTACTGTATACTTGTTAGCCTGATTACAAAGCTATAGGACATGTTTTTTAGCAAGTTGAGTTTGCTTGTTTTCCCTCCACCTGTGCATCATTGGTGAGGAGCATCATTTTAAAAGTCTGCAAGGGCCAATTCAGCTTGGAACCATGAGGGAAGGGCTCCCCTACCCCCGTTTTCCTGAGCCTAAACTGCTAGGGGAGTGAGTTATCTGCCACATTTTGGAGCTGTATGTGCAGTGTTCCCTCCCTGCCATGGTACTGACTCCTCAGCCAAATTGGGCCCTCTCAGACTTTTTAAAACTATGTTTCTCACAGCTAATGTGTGGCTGTAGGGAAAGTGAGTTCTGTAGTTTGGCCCTGAGTGTGTCAGGCAAGGTCTATACTACTAACTGAAAGGTGTCTGGAACCATATCCAAAGCCGTCCCAAATCAAACATTCTTAACCATTATAACAAAAGATGCTCTGGTTCTGAAAAATCTTAAGCAGTTGTATTATTTTGTTTTATTACGCCACAATATTTCTGATTATTACAATACAGCTTTATATATTTCCACTGTTGACAGTTCTCTGTGAACTGAGGGAGGAACAATTATTCTATAATAAATCACCCCAAAAGGTACTGGGAAAGCCTCTCCATCAGAATCATGTCTTAAGGGGAAGGGCATACCATAGCTGTGGTGTGGGTGTCAAAAATGTATCTGCATCTGTTAGTTCAGCTGCCCAGTTTTGGTGCACAGTTAGTAAATTACGAGGGAGATCTTAGTTTACAGTCAGGTATGGGGGAATAAGTAATCCCTGATATATGTAAGCTAGTTCCTTAAGAATGTTATGGCTTATAACGAACCTCTTAATTGGTGTCCAGAAGATGGTATGAAGCTAACACAGATACCAGAGAACTGGTAAAATATGTATTCAATTGCACTTGAATCTGCTCAACAACTCTCAGCAGAACCACGTTGGAGAATGTGTTCAAGTGGCCTAGTCCTACACAACTTTTTTTCTCTGTAATCACTAATACTGTCTGACCTTATGGGTTATGACTGCTCTGTAACTTTTTTTTAAAAAAAAACTGTCTATATGAATGTATTGGGTAAACTTACTTAATGCACCTGATCAGAGAACTTAGATTTTTCTCTCCATAGGCAAAGAAATTGTTTGGAATTATCTATAGTTATTAATGCCCTTTTGTGTGAAATGTGAAAGAAGAAGGGCCCCTGGCTGCCTAGTTTAATATGTAATGTGTAATGGATATATATATAATGGGCAGGCATTGATACTCCTTGTGCCATTTTACATACTGTTCTCACTCACTCACCCTCCTGTTAAACATCCTGCCTCCTATGCCACTTGGGAGTGGTTTGAAGCAGCCTGCATATATATTTAAGACTGAGAATCTGAGAATCTCCTTTTCCTTTCCTTTTATCTGAGAATCTCCTTTTCCGTTACTTTTAACAGATGAGTGATGGCCACAACTTGCGTATAGAAAGTTGGTATCCCATTTAGTTGATCAGATGATATTTGTAGGAAGATCTTTTCCAAATGTATCACAGTTCAGACATATGAGATTGTTTCCTCTAAAAATGGATCACAAAAGCATGATGTACCAAACTTTTCTTAAGGATCAAATGATCCCTGATTCCTATTAATTAGCCTCTGTTGGCTTTTCTTAAGTGGTTTTGAATGCTCCTTATGTGGTTTTTCTGCTGTCAGCCTAAACAGGGGTTTGTACTCCTGACTTGTCTGGTAGTTGATGCTGTATTTGGAGAGGTGCATCAATGTCACCCATCCTATGTATTCCCCATCATTTCCCTGTGCATATTGGATTGGAACAATTTATGTGAGTAGCGGCTGCAGTCCCTTGGGCACGATGGATGAACCACAGAAACTGCTGGGACTTTATTGAATTAGAGAGAGATTTTGTTTGTCAGAGCTCCCGCAGGATGGAAGTTATATGGTATCCCCTACTACTGTGCTGCAGCTCCCTCCTCTCCTGGTGTGCATGCAGTCCCAGGCACTCGATGCCTCGTAAAACATATACCCTTCATTCCCAGCCGCCAGGCTGCGTTTTTCACTGTCTCCTGCCAGTGCACCCCATAACTGCCATTATTCACTGCCGTGCTTCAGCTTCTTTGCGTTGTTCACATATGCTGGTGGTGGGGGGGGGGGTGACCAGCTGTGTGATGGGTCACTTTCTGACAAGAACTGTATTTGTGTTGTATTGGGATTTAGAGAGGAATAGGGGTAGGAATTGATGCTGGGGCTGGGACTTTGCAGCCTTTGCAGCAACATTTCATAGCGAGTATGAGCTTTTAAGCTCCACAGAACTCTTCCTTAAAGCTAGGGAGGGTGGGGGACACAGTCTGAGATGTATATAAAATATTACTTAAGGAGGATATCAATGGTCTGGTTGTGTGACATCATTTTGAATCTTAAATCTTGTAGTCTCAGCAACAATAAAGACAAATGTCCCCACCAAAACCTAGGGCTTTACAGTTGTCAGAGTGTCTTCTTGATGATGTTACAGTTTTCTAAGCATTCAATGTTGCATTTCATGAACTTAAGCCTTACTAGCTATATTTATTTTTATCTATATTGGGTGTGTGTGTGTGTATATATATATATATACTACCAACTAAGGATACTATGTTACATATCCAATGAAGTGGATTTTAGTCCATGGAAACTTATGTGATAATACATATATTAGTCTTTAAGATGAAATGATACTTGCCTTTGCTACAACAGACTAACATGGCTGACATTAAGTGTCCCAGCTGTTGACTATATTGTATTCCACTTGCACTATGTAGTCTGCCTTGGATCTCAGTGAGAAAGACATAAATACATAATAATATAGTTATGTACATAATATTTCCATAAACCAAATTTTCATTGTATTCTTTAAATGCAAATCAAGTATATTCATCCCTATTTAAAAATATCAGTCCTGGCTTGGGAAAAATGCACATAAGTAACACAGTTAGCAAGAATTTGTAGAAAATCTCAGTAAGAAAAGTAGTGAAGTTCAGTGGAGAACAGAGTAGCTGAAGAGAGCCCACCAAGGAGACAGCAAGTTTGGAAAGAATCTTGCTTACATTCTTATTTTCAAGGTTCAGCCCTCTTCAGCTGACTCAAAAGTTAGTTTGTAAAAATAACCAGAATTCTCAGTATTCTGACAGGAGATTGGTTAACTCAGTTTTCTGATGAGTGAAACCATTGGTGGTGCAGCTCGTGTTTTTCAAAAGAGTTCTATGGGCTTTATAAAGACAAGATTAGGAGGTTCAAATGGGCCTCTTCAAGCTTTGTAGATGTGCTAGAAAGGAGGTGGGTACAGCTGGTAATGCAGCCAGCCACTTGCTCTTAATTGGGTACTTTTAAAAGACATGTATCCTGGACCCTCCTCACTACAGGAACTTCTTCCTAAAGTGGAGAGACTTAATTATTGCCAAATACTACTGTCTGAGAACTTGCTGGAAGTAAAGGAGAAGGGAGGAGCATGCCTGGTGATTCATACAGGGGCTGCTGTGCATGTGAGAGGACATCAGAGGTCTAGCCATCACAGGGAATGCCACTTCCTTTTGCCTCTGCCTCTTTAATCCTTCTGGTGTGCCCTGTCAATTCCATCCATTTTTCAATGGGCAAAGCTGATCTGTGTGATCATGGGTGCATCTGGTCTTTCGTCCCCCCTTCCTCTGGGGTGTGATGTTTCTGCAGCCTGAAATAGCAGCAGCTCTTTCATCATTGTCAGCTCATCTCCAATTTGCTCTCACCCTGTCTCTTTCCAGGTTTCTGTCCCTGCTGAATGTCTGCATTTCCCCCATCTCTGCAAGCTGCGCCTTGCCCGCCTGAATCGTGTTTTATTTCTAGCCTCGCTCACTTCCTTTGAATTATTTCCTCGCTCTCTCAGCTCTTTGCCGCAAATTCCCCTTTAGTGTCATCTGCAAATGTAATTGTCAGGCATTTGAAAATAAAATTTTGGGAATCTTTCCCTGAAGTTCAGTCACATTGAATTTTAATGCTGTTACTCCACCCAGTATCTTTTGATGGCAATTTTGATAGAGTCAATCTTGTGCTCTTTTAATCCTGGTTGCCCTGATCACCCATGATCCCGTCACTGTCTCGATGCGTTCAGGCTTATTTCCACTTTTTCTTGGTCTGGTCCCTTTCTTATGCTCTGTATTGATGCAAGGCTTGGCAGCAGACTATTCCACAACTGCAGCACTATCTCCTACTGAAAATCCAGACAGAAACTGCCATGGGTGGAATCAGGGAGGGGCACCAGCATTGCAAACTCTGTATAGTTTAGGCCCCCTAACCAGAATCCCACTTTTTACCAATAGCTGACCAGGTTGCTTTAATTTAACTGGCCAAACCTGTTTTTTACTGTGATGCAAGTCACTGTGAGGAACTAGGTTTATATGTATGTAAGGGTATAGTGACTTTTCCCCCACAAGGTCATTCCTCTCATTTTTATTTTTCTGGTTCAAGATAGATTTAAATAATTTTATTCCTGCTGGATTCCTTGTTAATTCTCTGCTTATTTATTAATGTCCTCTCCAGCAGGGCCACTACCCTTGATATATCTGTAAAATCCTACCTAATTTCTTTAGTCTTTTTGGTCAGACATTAATTCACTCTCCTCCTTTGTTGCATTGTCTCTTCCGTGCAGCTTTATAAAAATGCTATTGACTTCAAACTCAGTTTTAGTGAGGAACAGGCATTAGAAACGGTAGGTTCTTCTGAACCATTTCAGAAAACCCGAAATATGAAGAAAATGAGTGAATTCCTTCTTTTTGTGTCGTTTAAAAAGGGTCTTGCCTTTAGATGCTTGGGAGGCTTATGACGTGCACTCTGTTCTTTGTATGCTTACTAAATAACTGTAAAGGGCAAGAGAATTTTTAGAAAGGGATGTAGAATAGTATAGCATCAGTTGTTGAGTGGGGTCAAGATAGATATGGAACTAGATGGTGCTAAATTCAGGGCAGGGTGGAGATACGGGAACTGGTTTGCCACCCAGCTGTCTGGATTCCAAGCTATTTACTCACCAAAGAGTGTTGCATGGAGATCCGGAAATGCAAGGAAGTGTGGCAGAGCCCCTAAGGTAAGTGTTTTTTGGTTACTGGTTTGGAGGCTTTGTCTGTTGCTGCTGAATGGAAAGCTAAATTCTTCCTTTGCTGCAGCAGCAAACTTAATGGTATGATCTCCATAGTTGCATCTTAGACCACTGTGTGTGAAGGATTTTGCAACAATCATAGCGCCTCCCACTGCATGGGGAAAAGCTGAGCCCAGGCCAGGCTTTTACTCTGCCGGAAAGAGAAAAAGGAATGGGGCTGGCCATTGTGGCTTATGCTGCAACCCAGAAGAGAGATGATGGGTTATGTCTGCATTTGTGTGCTTAGTGCTAGAGAGTGAAGTGAAGCAGCAGTAGTCTTAGAATGGATGTATAGCTTTGTACGTTGCTAGTGTTGGTGTTCACCAGGGCAGCTGGATGCTAGTTGCAGGTTTGGGCAGTGGCTGCAGTACTTAATCAAAGTTCCTTTTCTCCTGCAAAGCAATGCTTGTCTCAGGAAAAGCTGTTACGTTAATGGATAATACATTGTCCCAACTGACAGAGGTTAATTATCATTGGGAGATTCCCCAGCTTGCAATAAATGAGGGGGTTTGTGTGTGTGGTAAGGGTGCGTGGGGGAACTCAAGTGTTAAGTATTTTGGGCCACGAGGACCATATTTGTTGCTGAGCATGGGTGGGGTTTTCATGAGGATATTCAGGTTATATTGTAGCTGTCCAGCACTTAATAAGAGACCTGGAGAAATTAACACTGTAAGGCCTCATATTTCTTTTATCAAGGTGCTCCCACTGAGGGGGAGGCACTCTTCCCATGTGCCTGGAGACTAAATGAGTGGAGCAATCTAAAGGGCTTTCTAATTTGGGCTGTTTGGAGTCTCCTTGCACTTCTCTCTTTTTATTAGCGTTATTATTTTGTAAGAAGTGCCTGTTATGCAGCAGACAATAAAGAGTGACATTGTGCGTGTATGAGCGCTGAATGACACCTGGTGCTGTCCCTCAAGGGCACTTCACTGCTCCCTAAGCACCAATCCAGAGCTGCTCCCACATCACAAAAGCAGGTGGGAAAGGGGATGTGTAGGCAGATGCTCTCTGGTCGATGCTGAGCCTGAAGAAGGTGGCAGCAAAATCCCTAGGGCCAAGAGCACAGCTGGTGTAAAAACTCTTAGCTTCTCAGAGCTGTGAGGCAAAGGATGCCTGGCATTGTCTTCTCTTCATTGGCCAGCCCAAAGGGTGGCAGTTTCTCTCCTGTGATCAAGGCTTTAAGGTTAAATATTCTATTGATGGAATTATGGATTGAGTGGAATCGGAAACCTCAAAGGCTAAAAATACAGTTTGCTGCCAGGAAGCAATCCAGGCTGCTGGGAGCTCATGGGGTGCCACTTCAGCTTGAACAACTGACTAACTGCAGGTGTGGTAGAGGGCTTTGTGTGAGTCTCTCCCCCCACCCAAATGAGTGGTGTTCCCCTAGCAGTGGCTACTGTTCCCTGTTGTACTCAGCAGTTTCTAGAATCCCAATTGCTGCTGCCAAGAGTGGGGCCCTGGCAAGAGTATGTTCCAAGGGTGGATTGCAGATGTAGTGGAACAGGAGGGGGCTATTTTGTAGGCAGTTTGTTTGCTTTGGACTTTCTGTATAAGTGTTGCTGGGTGGCTTTTGGCCACCTGTTGGCAGAATGTACCACTAAGTCACTTTGGGCTCCTGATTTTCAGTCAGCTTCAGCTCTTTCTCCCTTCCACCTTCTAGTTTACCTTTGTTCATTGCATAATTGCTCCAATAATTCTAAATATTTACCCTTTAAAGACATTTATATCTTGCTTTTGTGCTGTCAAACCCTTAATGGCAGCTTACAACCTAAAAGCAATGCAATAAAATCCAAATACAACATCTAAAAATTAAAAATCCAACAAGTCACAATAAACAGCAGCGTTCAGCAACAAAAATACATCCTCCTCCAGAGAAGGAAATAAAACTCTTTTACCTGGAAAGTAGAAAAGTCAATGTTATACAAGTATTTCTAGATGGGTATTTTGCAGTCTGGGTACCACCAGAGGGAAGGCTCTCACCTGGTTGCCATGTGCCTGGATGCACCAGGAAGATCTCAGAAGCTGATCTTAAGTGATGGGCAGGTCTGTATAGATGGCCCTTTCCCACTTCTTTGAGGAAATGCTTAAAACACATTAAAATTGAGAAGGGTGGAGACAGGAGAATCCCAGTGTGTCTGCATTGTTTCTTCTTCTTAGGCTAAGGCAAGTAACGCAGTTGATGCTATATTTTCATGTTGTAGGCAGCCAACCATGCTGCCTGGCCCACCTATGTCTGAGATTCTCTCACTATGTGAATGGCAGGGAGAGTAACACATTCAGATACTATGACAAATCCCTGATTGCTTGTGATGGGCATGTATGTGGGTTGTTTGCTGTGCTTGTTGTGCTTGATGTCGCCTCCCCTCATGCACAGAGTGTGATTGAAAGCTTCCTGGCTTACCTTCATTTGAACCCCCATTTCTTGTGATGTCCACATACACACGCCTGGGCCTATTGGAGTTCCTTCCCACAAACTATAATTCTAAACCAGGATTAAACCATATTTTATAATTCCAGTTTGTAGGCAGGAAACAAGCTCTAGTCTGTCAAGGCATCTACATATGGATATCTTGGCAAAAAGGGAGAGAGTAACAGATGAGGCTGCAGAGAAATCTGTGGATGGAGAAATAAAGGGATGTGCAGCTGAGAAAGGTGGAGATATGTGGTATTTTTATTAATTTTTTATTTACGTTATTTATGGTTCGCCTTTCTCACTGAGACTCAAGGCTAATTACACAATGGCTGGGGTATTCAATAAAAGATACGCTTAGTAAACAATACTATAGGAATGTGAAATAAGCAAAAATCTGATACAGAGCAGAAACAATTCTAAAACAAAACATAAGCTAAAACAAAACAAAGAAATTGACATGACCTGTGGACATGGAGAAACTCTCCAGTAGGAGCATAATTACAGCAAAAGATGGTACATAGTAGTACAGTCAACAGTCCCTGCTCCCCTTTTTTCAATTGAATATTTCATGACTAGGAAGAATCTCTGCTGTTAAAATGACTATACTATCAAAATTGAGTTTCCTGTTTCAAATTATCCCAATTCATATAGATCAAAAGATTTTAAACAAATGGCAAAAAGTAATAAATGACTTCATATGGAAATGGAAGAAACCAAGGATAAGATTTAAAGTATTACAGGATGACAAAAAACAAGGAGGATTGGCAGTACCAAATATTAAACTGTATCGCCAGGTGGCAGCATTGGTTTGGATAACCGATTAGATTATAAATCCAAGTAGAAGACACATCAAATTATAGACAATGGATGCTAAAGAGGGCATTCATAATTATTTATGGCTTAAGAAATCACTAAAATCCATTCAAAAGCAGGGTGGGATCCATATACCATATACTATACTATTTAAAATATGGTTTCAGTGCAGAAATAGATTGAGCCCACCAATCTCGCCATTGATGTCTCCAATAAATGCTCACTGTGACACTGCCACCAGAAATATTGATCAGCTCAGCTATGAATCTATGATAGACAAGCAAGGAAATGTGAAAACTTGGCAAGAAATTCAAGTTCAAGGGGAAAATTTTTCCATGGTTGATGTATCACCAAACAGTATCTAGGTTTAAAGAACACACTCTTAAAGACGGTAGTAGATTAAGAGAAAAAACAGAATTCGAATCATTAATAAGAGGTGACCTGAAGCATCTATTAGGAAAAATTTACAAAATTTTATTGCAATACTGCACAGAAATGGAGCAAGTCAAAATCTGTGTGTTAAAATGGATGAAAAACTTCAGAGAAAATATCCTTGTGATTCAATGGGAAGATCTGTGGACTAAATATATTACATTTACAGATTGTCAGTTGTTAAGAGAGAACCAGGGAAGATTGTGAGGCACTCCAAAGGGATGTCGAGCTGGGCAAGTGGATGTCAATGTGGCAAATGAGGTTCAGCGTGGCCAAGTACCAAGTAATGCACATTGAGGCCAAAAATCCCAAATATAAATACACAATGATGGGGTCCAAACTGGCAGAGACTGACCAAGAGAGAGATCTTGGAGTCGTGGTAGATAATTCACTGAAAATGTCAATACAGTGTGCAACGGCAATAAAAAAGGCTGGGGATTATTAGGAAGGGAACTGAAAACAAATCAGCTAGTATCATAATGCCCCTGTATAAATCAGCGGTATGGCCTCATTTGGAATACTGTGTACAATTCTGGTCACCACACCACAAAAAAGATATTATAGCAGTGGAAAAAGTGCAGAAAAGGGCAACTAGAATGATTAAAGGGATGGAACACTTCCCCTATGAAGAAAGGTTAAAGCACTTGGGGCTCTTTACCTTGGAGAAATGACGACTGAGGGGGTGACATGATAGAGATTTACAAGATTATGCATGGGATAGAGAAGGTAGGGAAAGAAGTATTTTTCTCACAATACAAGAATTCGTGGGCACTCAATGAAATTGCTGAGCAGTCAGGTTAGAATGGATAAACGGAAGTACTTCTTCACCCAAAGAGCGATTAACACGTAGACTTCACTGCCACAGGAGGTGGTGGCAGCTTCAAGCATAGGCAGCTTCAAGAGGGGTTTGGATAAACATATGGAGCAGAGGTCCATCAGTGGCTATTAGCCACAAGGTATAGATGGAACTCTCTGTCTAGGGCAGTGATGCTCTGTATTCTTGGTGTTTGGAGGGGCAATCTGTGGGAGGGCTTCTAGTGTCCCTTCCCGACTGGCAGACCTCCTGATGACACCTGTTTTTTTGGCCACTGTGTGATACAGAGTGTTGGACTGGATGGGCCACTGGCCTAATCCAACATGGCTTCTCTTATGTTCTTATGTAACTGGTATAGAATGTTCTTTAGATAGTATACTACCCCCAAAGACATTGCAAGAATTAGTAAAGACTATAGTGGATAGTGTTGGAAATGTCAGTGCACAGATGCAACATTTTATCACATGTGGTGGACATATAAGAAAGCACAAAGATATTGGATAAAGATACATGAGGAGATGCAAAAGATTCTCAAGCTCAGATTTGAGCTAAACCTGAAAAATATGCTACTAAACATTTTACTGAATAATGTTACAAAAGAACAGGGAGGTCTTTTCTGATACATGGTGACAGCTGCAAGAGTACTATATGCAATGAAATGGAAAACAGATTTGTGCCCTGACATGCCAGAGTGGAAAGGCAAGATGTTCGAATATGCATCAATGGCCAAATTAACTTCTTATGTGCACAATAGACCAATAGTGGAATTCTGGAAAAAATGGAAAGATTTCTTTGGTTACTTAGGTTAAAACTAAGCTAAATTAAGGTAATTATGTTATAAAGATAAAACACAGGAGAAATGACTGATTACAAATTATTGCCATTAAAGTTTGGGTATAAGCAACTAAGGAGTGAGGATGAGAGCTATTATATAATTTAGTTATGCTGTTATATATCCAGAATATCTCTCTCTGTTACCTTAATCTAAATTCAGATGTAGAGCTTATATAAGTTTTTGTGCACTTTCTATTGTTATAATCTTTCTTTTTAAATAAAATCTTTACTCTAAAAAACCCCCAAAACAGTCCATGCCCCTTTACCAGTTCCTCTCTCTCCAAACCATTTCCTTACAGCACAGTCCTATTTTCTGTGTAAAAAGCCCTTCTGAATAATTCAGTTTTGCATAGTTTGTGGAAGGCTGGAAGAACAAGCGCTTTCCTCGTCTCTTCTGGCACATCATTCCATAAGGTGGAGGCCACAACAGAGAATGTGAGTGTACAGGCAGCTGTTGATTTTGCCCTTTTGTAGGGTGGCACCTGCAAAAGGCCCTGTTCAGATAAGTGAAGTTGCCATGGCGAAGCACAGGGAAAGAGGTGGTCCTGTAGATATGGAAGACCAAGGCTTTGTGTGTGGTAACCAACACTTTGAATTGAGCCCAATAACGGATGGGGAGTGACTGCACGATGGCAGTAATATGCATGCTTTGCATAGCTCCTGATGATGATCTAGCGAGATTCAGACCGCCCTGTGGTGCACAAAGAGGAGAAAAAGTTTGCTGTGGGGTATACAGAGAAAAGGGGAGTTGACAGAGAATTGGTTTAAAAAAAAACTGAGTAAAAGTTTCGTTTTCTTTCACTGACATATTCATCCCTTTTGATTTGATAGAAGTAGCCCTAAGAGTAATTCTGATTTGTCTGCCCTTGCCATGAAAGATGTCCAGCCTAAGAACCACCAGTGTTGAGCTTCTCCTTTGGCTCCGTAGCCCTTCTCAGTTTGAGAGCTACCTTGTTCCCAGCACTGCTTCTGGAACGCCAGTGATAGCAAGTGTTTTCGTTACTTTTGTGGTTTTCAGCCTCCATGTCCTGCAGTGTGGATTGTGGGATTCAGTGTAGAACTTAGTGCAGCAAGTTGGAAGTTACGTTGCTCAGTGTAGTGTAAAAAGGAGACACGCCAAGGGACACTGATTCAATCCTTTGAGCATGAAATGGGTTGGTGCCGAGGCGTGGCGGGGGGCGTCTGATGAAGTGTGTAATAGACTGCAGATGCAAGGGAGATAACAAAACCTGGAAAATAAAATTTGTGGACTGCAGTTACTCTCCCCACCCTAAAAAAACAAAAAGAAACCTCTGCAGAGTCTGCCGCATTATCCATAGCCTAGTTATCTAGAACAAGATGATCAAGGCCTCTTGAATCAGAAGAGTCATGTTGGACTAAACCAAGGGGTCTGTCTGGTCCAGCATTCTGTGTCCCATCAGATGCCTCTGGACTCCCATATTTCTCTTCACTTTCTAAATCCCATTTTAATTCTATCCATCTTTATCATGTCCTCAGTGATCTCCTGTCCTCAGCCTAAAAGCCTCAAATTGTTCAGCTGTTTCTTGCAGGGAAGGTGCTCCTCCCTCTTGACTGTTTGGGTGGCCCTCTTATGCACCTTTTCTGGTTCTTATGATATCCTCTTTGATGTGGGTGACCAGAGCTGTACAGTTGTGCCAGGCTGTAAACAGAGTTCGATCTGATACTTTGGATTAGGACAGCTCCACGTTTTACACAGCAAACATACTTGCTGTGTGCTTCTACATAAAGTGTGGGCATCATAAACTTACGTAATATATTCTTTAAATGCTCTTGTGTGTAGAGTTGAGAGCCCTGATTGGACTAGGACTCCCAGATATATACAAGTGTGTGGTGTCCATACACAACAGTTGTGTTTGCTTGCAAGGAGCGGAATTTCCTCATGGGGGGTGGGACAGAGTTGGAGGACATTGGAAAGTTTGTAGATTCTGACATGACAAGACCTTCTGTATGAAGTATTCATGGCTGCGATTCTTTGGACCATGTCATGGTGCTGTTTGTGCTGCTTCGTGATGAAAAGCTGTGGTAATCTGAAAGCGGTGATTATGCAGGTAAGAACAGACTGCTGAGTTATCTTCAGAAAGGCTCCCTGTTTGAACATGTATATTGGGCGCTAACCAGGAAGGTTTGGGCTCAAGCTCAGGAATCATTCAGTCAGGGGCCTGTAACCCATGGCACCAGAGCCAGATGTGGCTCAGTATGGAACCAAGTAAGGCTCTTTAAAAAAGAAAGTGAAATCTTTAAATTAATGTACCTTGGAGGGGTAGATGGGTGCCAGAATAACTAGGATTATTAATCAACATGTAAATTATTAGTACTGTTAAACTGTACATTTTCAGTTATGCAAACGAGCTGTTCTTTTGTTGAACTCTTGCTTTAAATTTCCATGTATTTTAGCTCTTTAATTATAAAAGATTACTGGCCCTGGCTTAAGTGGTATCTGGGTCAGGGAAAGCCGACTTCAGTATTCTTGTAACAACTGTATTCTCCAGACTACTGTCCAGGGTTGGAACAAGCCGACCTCATAGCTAGTCAGGTTCTATAATTAGTTGGCATCCTCTGGCAGAAAGGGCTTCATAGGTATGGAGCATGTGCTGTCAGTGATATGAGATTGTTGATGAGAGAGGGAGCCTGAGGAACAAATGTGTTTTCTGAAAGATCCCCTAAAGTGACAGATGCCAGTGAAATACACTGCAGACTCCTTGCTCCTGTTCTTTATGAGTGAAACTGTGAATTTTTTTCATACCTTGGTTAATGTAAGCAGAGGGTGACTGGGGGTGGGGGGCTGATAAGTTGCTTTGGGGACCAGATCCATGCTGTCAGTTAAATAGCTCTGGTGTAAGTGATCAGAAGGTTGCCAGTGATCAAAATGTCTGATTCAGTACTAGAGTCCCTGTCCTTAAAATATGTTTTTTGCCCCCATTGGGAACTGTATATCCAGGCTTCCTAGTATTGAGCCCTGAACTCTCTCATGCACTACAGTCACATCTTTTCGAAAGCTTATGCTACAATAAACTTGGTTAGTCTTAAAGGTGCTACTGGACTCTTTTTGATTTTTCTACTACAGACTAACACGGCTAACACCTCTGGATCTTTTCTTTATCTCTCTGATCATCAGGGCTAAAAAGCATCGAACAGAACCGAGACCTCCCTTGTTTCAGCAACTGTGGCTGTGAAAGCAACATTGAAATCGGCAAGTGTCAGCAGCCTAAGATAATAAATGTCCCCAAATTCACTTTTGTTGCTGTTGTGCTGCTGAACTGCAGCTAGCTTGAGAGCAGGCCTGATAAACCAGTTTTGGAGAGTTGTTGTTACATTTCTAGGAGCTCCTGGGATTTTTCCAGCCCTGTTGGAGACTGCTTCCCATCATTGGTTGCATTGGCTAGCAAGCCTGATTGTATAGACTGAATGTCAAAAAGCGCTCCCTACCTACAAGAACAATTGCAACAGAAAAAGGAGATTGTGAACTCTTTGTGTGTGTTTATGTATGTGTGTTAAAGACTGGATGAGCATCTAGCAGAGGTGGATTAAATCAAAGAAATCTTTCATTGCAAGGGGTGTACCATTGAGGTTACTTTCTGGTTTTAAGGTTTTATGAAAACAACTGTGTTAGTGGTGTGAAAAGTCAGCGTGGATTGTGGCATGGTGCACTTGTGCTATGATGTATGAAACAGCTAAACGGATAGCAGAGAACTGGTTGTGGTAAGTAAATTAGAGGAGTGAACTGGAACTCTCCTTTCCCCCAGCCATGTAGATCTCCGGTGCGGTGTGTATCTCTCAAGTGTCCAAAAAGGGTAACAAGTGTAGTGTTTTTGTGTGCCATTGCCCTTCAAAGCTGCAGTGGAGTTTGCTGGCATGAGAGATCCCTAGAGCGCCCAGCTAGCTGAGCACAGTCCCTTATTCACAGTGGGTGTGGCTGTTTGGAAAGAAATAGATTGTACTTCGTTCTGAAAAATGACTCTTCTAGGCTGGAGCTGTCTTAATGCTATATTCACTTCTCACAGAGTCAATAAAGATGAAGGGGACTATTCTGCTGGTGAAATTAGCTTATTGGAGAAAGGAAAAGATCCAACAGCTCTGTCTGCACCTCTGTTAGGAAATAGATTGGACTGTTTTCTGGCCTTTTTCAGTCTGTGTGCCCCATACCCAAGGGGATGCTGAAACTCATGCTGTCTTGCACTCTGAGAAGGCCATGTTGTGAGCCATCCAGGAAGCCTTCAGCACTATTCTAGTTAGATTTTTCCAAAAAGTAACTTCTCAGGAGGGCATGAAGAGAGATTGTATCCTCCATCTTTGTTGCTGTGGCTAGCAGACCAGTATTTTTCTAGAGAAAGCTTAAAGCACTGTCTTCAAAGGTGGAGCAAGTATCTTGGATTGTATTTGGTATACTAGTGCCGATACAGAGCAGTGAAGCTGTGGGGGTAGAGCAAGTAAGGCTACCAAAAACTTCCCCAAGCTGAATATCGAATCAACAGGCTTCCCTGAATCCTTGATACGTTTTCCGGATAATTTCCCAGAATGTAAGGCTGAGGTTTGGCACAAGATAGCAGGGAAATATTCTCTGGTCCAGGCTTTACCTGAATAACCCTACCTCCTTCTTTCTGAACAATGATGCCTGCTTAAGTTTAACTTCCTAGGCATGTTCACCTTTGAGACAAAAAATAGGTAGATAGAAATGCCTGTATGTGTTTCCTTTGGGGCAGGTGTGTGTGTATGTCAGATGTTTGCCTGTTCTTGTCTTGTGTGTGAGGTTTCTGTGTGGCATAACTGCCCTCCAGATGCTATGCTGTCTGTGCATTGCGCTTACTGGGGAGGGATCTGTTTTCAGTTAAGGGGAGGGGAAAGAACAGAGCGGAGCAGGGAGGGGAAGGCAAACAGAGCCTAATGCACCGGAGGTGCCTCGGAAATGAGAACCTTGGATGAATTCCTGGCCCTATTGATTGGTGCACAGTTTATGCATCCTGACATTCATAATCTTGGTCTGCTGCTGATGGTCCAGATTAATGGGCCCAGGGGCTGTCCATCCGTCACTTCCCATTAATTACCAGAGAGGTGTTTTTCCAGTGATTTACCTGACAGTGGGGCCATGATGAATACCCCTCAACAGAGTGGGCAGTGATTAATCTTGTGGCCACACCCTTCCCCAACTCTTCCTCCCCCCAACCACAGGACAGACCTCCCCCCCAAGCCATCCATCTCCATAAACATGGCCTGATGCATATTTATTGGGGCCTGGGGCTTGGCAGATAACAGCCTTGCTGTTTGTGCCAAAGCTTATGAAAAATAAATCTCTTTGGCACAAAGGGGGCTACAGATACACTGGGCCTCAGGGTGGTGGTTACATTCAAAGACCCTGTGGTCTGGGGTTTTGAGGAAAGGGTCAGGGGGTTGAATAAGAGGAACCAAATGTGTCTAAGTGTTTAGAAGAGGCCTGAGAGCCAGGATTTCTGGATTCATTTCCTTCCATTGAAAAAGGAGTGGCCTCTGGTTATTAAAACAGCAAGGCAGAATTCTCAGGTGGCCTTTCCATCCTTTGAAGGTCTGGCTGGCAGGGCATGGGCTCCTCATTGTTACTCCTTGCCTGAGATCAGCATGTTTGCAATTTAAGAGCTAGGACCCAAGGCTTCTTAGTTGTTTTCTCAGGCTTGCGTCTGATTCACTGCACTCTGTGCATTTAGCCTTTTGCCTCTAGCTATTTTTCCTATCTGAACAGTGCTGATCAAGAAGGTTCCTTGGCCAAGGTAGCATGAGACTGAGCACCAATTTTCAAAGAATCTTGTGCACGCTGGATGTGATGCTCACACTGGCTGTGTGATACAGCTCAGTCACCTCCCAAATGAGCAGGTTGTCATCTTCCTTGGTGTAGCCTTTACATTTCTAGTCCATGGAGCTTTTGAGATGTTGGTCTTTGAAGGCAAGACCTCTGGCATCATCTGCTCTGCCTGAGAATATCCTCGAGTAATCCGTTGCCCCATTGCTCTGTCTAGCTCAGTATTATCCCTTCTGACTGACAACAGCTCTCCATAGTCTCAGGAGGAGACAATAGTTTCCTAGCACTTTTTTCCATTTTATATTACAAAATTTATACCCCACTTTTCTGTCCTCATAAGAGCCACCAAGGAGTATAACAAATTTCAAAATTCATAATAAAATCACATCTTAAACACCATTAAAACCAACAAAAATACATCATTAAAAAATTAAAAGCAGAGCTAAAATACATATAAAAACAACAATTAAAACAAGAAGGAGGGATCACTGAGGGAATGCCAAATTAAACAAAAAATCTTCACCCGCTGCAGAAGACGGCAATAGAAGGGGACGGTCAAGTCTCCTGGGAAGAGAGATCCATAACTGAGAAGGCCATCTCCTGTATTGCCATCCATCTAATCTCAAAAGGCAGAGCCTCTGAAAATAACCATAGTGGTCAGGTAGGTTCATAAAGGAGCAGGTGGACCTTCAGTTATGTTAGTGCCAAACCATATAGGGCTTTATAGGTCAGCGCCAGGATCTTGAATTGTACCCAGAACTAGATTGGAAGACAGTGTAGATGGCCAAGACTGGAGTGTCAATGGGCCTGTGACTCACTCAACAATCAATATCCTGGCTGCAGCATTCTGCACCAGTTGATGTTTCTGAACACTTCTTAAAGGTAAGGTAGACTTCTTTAGAAGTGGACACACTACAGCCTTTTTCAAGACTGGGGTGATCACCCTCACTCTCAAGGAGGCATTACCTATCTCTTAGACCCAGTTAGCCCCCCACCCCCACTGGGCAGATTTAAGTAGTCAGGAAGGGTAAGGGTTATACAAGCAGGTGGTAGGCCTCAAACTTCCAAGGATTGTATCCATATCCACAGACTGAATAAATAGAAAAGTATCTCAAACAACTAAACACGTTGGCGCCCTGGCACCATCTGATCTGGTCACTGCTAATCTAGAATTCATATATATGAGATTTTATCTGCAAATTACTGAGCAAAACTTCCACAGTGGGCCACCGAGCTGTCCACCTCCTGCTGGCCAGATCCCAATAGGCCTCTGATGACCTGGGACAGCATACACTATAAAAGACTCTGAGTAATTAGAGGTGCAGAGTGGTAAACCGCAGTACTGCAGCCCAAGCTCTGCCCACAACCTGAGTTTGATCCTTGTGGAAGCTAAGTTCAGGTAGCCGGCTCAAGGTTGACTCAGCCTTTCATCCTTTTGAAGTCAGTAAAATGAGTACCCAGTTTCCTGGGGGTAAAGTGTAGATGACTGGGGAAGGCAATGGCAAACCACCCCATAAAAAAGTCTGCCAAGAAAGCGTTGTGATGTGACGTCCCTCATGGGTCAGTAATGACTCGGTGCTTGGACCTTTAACTTTTTAAGTACTGGATTTGGGGCCTTATGTCCCTGAATCACAGCCCCTTCACAGATTTTTTTTAATGCTCCAGCAGGTTTCTGCACTGGAATGTGGCAGCAAATGCAAGTTCCTGTTAGCAGGCTTTCCATTGTAAACAGCCCTGTATTATTTCTCTGTCTTTAGAGCCAAAGTGGTGGTTTTCTTGGGAATTGGATACAATTTGCAAATTAATAAAACAGAAACAAAAGATTCTGCATTGAACATACCACATACATGCAACAGGCCAACATACAGGTCACATATGTCATCCTGTGAGCACCATTGATCTGATGGGCCTTTCCCAGTTGTAAGCATGAATCTTCTGTCTTAGTTTTGGACCTACGTGAAGGTCATTTTCACAAGGCGATTCAGCATCTCGTCTCCCTCAGGCATCCTGTTGTGAAGTCCTTTGGATTGGAAAGAGCTTGTGGAAAGACATTGATAATAGCACACGTGGAATACTCAGTGCAGCATCTTCTGTTTCAGCTTTATGGATATTCAAACGTTAATGTCATGTATACTATATATTTTTAGAAACATAGCTAAGAGGAGATGCAACATGCTTAGCATATCCTGTGGATCTTTTACTTCTTGGTTTGTAGGTGCTTAAATCTATCACTTTAAGTGTTTGTCAGCTTAGGATTTATATACTGCATTTATTGCATATCCATGGAAACGTGATTGCAAGGAGGAGAGGGTACAACACATCCTGTTTCTTCCAGCCATGGTATTCATGTAGCCCTACTGTAGTATTGAATGTGGGCATTTGGTGTTGGAAAGGGGGTGATGGGGAGGCATTCTTTTCTAAGCTTTGTAGGCTTTATTAATTATCTTAGTTTCTTGTGGAGATGGCAAGGTGGAGTTTATTGAAGTTTGGTGCTGTTTTTTCTTGGGATGTCAGTTTCAGGTGGTTCCTTATTCAGCTAGTCTTGCTTCTCACCTTGATCTCTCTTCAAAGCACACACATGTGACCTCAGTAACATGGGTTCCTCATATGGTTCCTTTTCCCACAAAAAACAGGAGGGGGGCTTTGGGCAAGGTGTTCTTAATAACTCTCCTACTGAAAATTCTTTCATGATGCTTCTGATCTCCTTAGATGCTCTCTGTGAAGTAAAGATGGTGACACCTTTGGGGCAGTGGGCGCTTTAGACTGTTGGGGCCTTAGCAAATTCCTGTCCTTTCCAGCCAGCCTTTGACCAGTGCAGTAATTGTTCAGATTTGCTCTAACTTACTAGCTGGATTAATGCAGTTTTTCCTCCCAGTATGCTAATCGGCTAGTACTCAGCCTGTAAAAAGTGAGATGGGGTCAGTCCAAGCATCCCCATACAGAGACTAGTTGTGAATTTAGCCTGTTAGTCCTGCAGAGATGGATGGAAAAGAAACTTGGCATGACTGATCTTGACTGAATATTTCTAAAAGAGAACGACCTATTGCAATTCTCCCAGAGGAAAATTAAGAAGTTCAGGTATAAAAGGAAGATCTAGAGAATGAGTTGTCACCCCACAGTTGAAGCTCTGGGAGATAAATCTGACAATTCTAGGCTAGGGATTAAGCATAGATTAAAGTTGCATTTTTATTTTGATCTCTTACAGCTAATTCTGTTCAATTGGATTATCCATAAACTATTCACATACTGTGATTGTATGTGAAAAGCTGTGTAGCTATCAGGTAGGAAACAAAAATGAAATGGTTAGGTAGTCTGTTAGAATGTCTGATGTTCTGGAGGTAGCAGTCTGTCCCTCCCCCCTTATGTGCTTTTAAGGG
Source organism: Eublepharis macularius (assembly GCF_028583425.1). Lineage (NCBI taxonomy): Eukaryota > Metazoa > Chordata > Lepidosauria > Squamata > Eublepharidae > Eublepharis > Eublepharis macularius. Next base: position 63,995,227 of record NC_072795.1, on the reverse strand, counting down.
TGCTAAGTAGACATGGACACAGACAAAAAACCCCACAAACCATGTGATTCGTGGTTCGTAGCATTCCACGATCCACGAACTTCCGACCTTTTCCTAGTTCAGGAATTGGTTCGTGGCATTTCAACCGCACCACACCGGCTGCTGAAGCCAGTGTGGGGCGTTTGAAACAGACAGCACCTTTCTCCTGCTGCCTGAGCAACAGAAGAATGGGGCTATCAGTTTCACAGACCCCGCACTGGTTTCAGCCCGTCGGCTGAACCCAGCACGGAGTCTGTGAAACTAACAGCCCCTTTCTCATGCTGCCCAGACTGTCAGTTTCACAGACCCCACACTAGAACCAGTGTTGGATCTGTAAAACTGACAGTCCGGGCGGCAGGAGAAAGAGGCTGTCAGTTTCACAGACCCCATGCTAGTTTCAGCCCATTGGCTGAACCCAGTGCTTTGTTCCGTAAAAACACGGTCCCACGAAACGCGTGTTTTGGTGCAAACGAACCAGCCATTCCGTATGGAATTTTGTTCCGTGCTTCGTTTTGTGCCCATCTCTAGTGCTAAGCTTAGAGCAGGCATTGCTGTGATTCCCTGCAGAGTAGAGGTAAAATTTACTGGGGGCCAGAGATGTGAAGGTCTGGAAAAATGGACCTTCACATAACAATAAGGCTCGAAGCAGCTGGTGTCGAGCTGCTGATTCTGTGCAGAGAACCATATTCATGCCAGTCTTCAGGAAAAGCCAGGGTGACTTTCTATCCAGGATCTCAAAGGACTATGTAACAATGCCTCTTTCCTCTCTTGTACCTGTTGCAAAGCTACTGTGGCTTAATTGGGTTGACTGCCTTGCTTTCTAGGAAGCTCTGTCTGAAAGTATTTAAGGATAGAAATAGATAGTCACAAAGAAGGCTGATACTGTTGAAACCTGATGCAAGGACTATGTACATGCACAACTTATTGATCCAAAAATAACTAAGGGACTGTCTCTTCCCTGCATGGACCCATGTGCCAGCTGTCCACCTTGCACTGTATTTTTCCTGCACTATCCCTAAGGTTATTAGTGGTCATGAGTCTTTTTAGTCATGGCCACAGCAGTATGGAATGATCTCCTGTGAGGAGTCAGAGCCCTGTCTTCTGTGCCAATCTTTAGGCAAAGCTTTTTTTTTTGTTAAGGGTGATGGTAGCTCATGTTTTATGTTTGGTAGTAGGTACTTTTGAGTGGGTATTATTTGTTTGTTGGGAATTTTTTTCCATTTTTGACTGCTTTTATATGACATACATAAGCTGCCTTGGGCCCTCTGCTAGTGGAGGAGGTGGGTAAATAATTTAAATAAAAAGATAATCTGAATGCAAAGGTATTTGGGCTGCAGAATCATTATGCAGAAAAATATTTGATGCAAAAGTAGATTAAATGCAAAGCAGTCCCTGACTGACACAATTAAGGGGCCTGCTAAAAAATTACTTATTTTAAAAAAGTGTATTTCTAGCCTTCATGACTGGAAAGAGCAATACGGAAACATGAGCAAAGGTCAGTTACTTCACAGGGCTCCAAGAGGCCAGTGGGTGTTGCTTTGGTGTTCTCTCCACTGCTGGTTCTGGTTCTTCACACTGTGATTGGCTCTTCTCTGACCCCTCGCTCTACAGCTCCTCTTTTCATGTTCTCTTTGTCTTCTTCATCCCCGCGGAACCAATCTGGATGCATTCCCTGAAACCTTGAATCTTAGAATTGAAGTAAATAAGGGAAAACTACTAGATGCAAAAATTCTTCATAATTATTCTAGGCTCAGAATTTGGGCTTTACTGTTGCACAATATATACAGCCATTGTTATAATATAGTTATAATAACAGCACATCCAAAAGCACACACAAATGCTAATTCCCTTCTTTCCATACAGTTTTTTTAGCAGGTAGGTAGATAGTAAGTTTATTACAATTAGCCATTGGCTGTAGCAAATTTACAATTAATAAATAAAATATACAGTTGATATCAACACCATAAACTCCAAGAACTACAAAATATCAATATAACTACAGCAAATAATATCCTAGGAAGAGGCATCTTTTGGGGCCTCCTTCTGTTCCAAGCTAAAAAACCTCATTTTTTCTGTTTTCCCCTGTCCCTTTTACACAGATCTATATTGCTGGACTCAGGCACTGAACTGATCATTTTCCTCTTTTACAGGTGTTGGCACCACTATGCAGCCAGATGCAGAGAGAAGCCGGATACGGCCCAAGAAACCAGACATAGCACTGTATGTTCCCAGAGCACGGCGCAACATTGCAGTCTCAAAAGCCAGCACGTCATTGGTCACTAGAAATGAGAGAGAGGCGAACCATTGTCCCCCAGGACTGGAGATCATTAAAGGGCATGAAGCAAGACCAAGTCCCAAGGCCGGGAGAGACTTGCGTCACAGAGAGCAAGGAGGAATCCTTTTCCCCCAGGAAGAGAAAGGAACTACATCCAGAGACTGTAGAAATGTATTCCACCAAAGCAGCTCAAATCCAAAGATGCAGTACAAGGAGGGGCCACAATCCCTACGTAAGCCCAAGCCACGCATGCTGTTGCCTTCCCCTGCATTCCTGAACCAGACTCCAGCATCACTGCCAAGCACTGAAGCAGAGACACCTCTTGAGTATAGTGCTAAGCTCTTCACTAACACACTGGAGAGGATGGCAGGTCTTCAAATCCAGACAGAATTTTCTGGAGTGGACTGTGCTCGGGAACAAGAGCGTATGTTTTCATCAGCAGGGCAAGGGACCTGCAGCATTGACACTAGCAAGCAGGCAGGAACATTTTTCCCATGCCAGGTAGAGCTGAGTGAGGAGAATGTGCTGCGAGGTGCTAGTGAGAGGTTCTCAGATCAGACAGAGAGTGAAGATAGTATATGGACCAGCAAGGTTAAGCATCTGAGAAAATATGACTTGGGACCAACTGGGGTAAGTGCAGATGATATGTTTGAAAACTCAGGCAGCGATGTTACAGACACCAGAGAGACACATAAGGATCGCTCATCAGAGTGTTCAGGTGAGAGAATATCAGATGGAGCCGACAGCAATAATAGTGTTTTGGGGCACATTAGCAATACACATAACACATGTAAATGCATAGGCAGCTGCAATTTGGAATGTGTTCACAAGGGAGTTCCAGATGACACAGGCCCAAAGGAAAGTGTGACTGAGGATGCGGGTAGGACCATTCTGGCTCAAGCAGAAGTGAGTGAGTATAGCACCCTAAAGCATGAAGAGGAGAGCAAGAGGAGAGTGTACAGTCATGCAACTGAATGTGTGTTTGATCAGAGTGTGCATGATGTGTCTGACTGCATGGATGACAGCATCTTGATCCAGACAGTGACAGCAAACACAGCCAACCAGTTGTCAGGTTGCTCAGGGGTGGCTGCAGGCTATAACTATTCAGATGAGGCCTGCGAGAGGCTTGATGGTCTTCCCAATTGTATGTTCAAGAAGGGTGAACTGGGACAGGTATGTGGCAGCGAGAAGGGTGATGGCTTCTCACGCCACATCTGCCAGAGCACACCTCATAAGTCTGAGGCTTCATTGACAGTAAGAGGTACCATATTTAGTTTAGGAGATCAAGATTCAAATGTCAGACTCAATGATGAGGAAAGGGGTTCTGCCAAGGAGGCTCCCAGCTGCTTACAGGAGTGTGCCTCTAAGGAGATGATACACTTGTCAGCTATGGGGAATCCTGAGAGCACTCTGGACCAAGCAGAAGCACCCTTGGATGTTACCTCCGTGGAAGATCCAACCCAGAGCAATATGGGCATGAGGCTGCAGCATCTATCTGGAGGCAAGGCAGAAGGGAAAGCTGAACCAAGTGTGCCATCCAGTTGGGAGGAGCCTGCTAGAACCAATGTTGGTCCTGCATCCCTCAGTGCAGATGATAGTGTGACAAATGAAAGCTGGGATTCTCTCTTCAATGATGATGGTGACTGTCTGGATCCACGGTTGTTGGAGGGGGTGAGTACTCTCTGTGAGCGTCTTCTAGAATCGAAGTCCGTATGGTTTATGGGCATGTGGGAATGCATGTTTCATAGCTAGTTCGGAGTCAGGCCAGGGATTCTTTCATCTGCGGTGTCTCCATGACGTCTATAGGTTATGAATGTTTCCCCCTCCGTTCTGAAATGTATTTCATAAACATTGAGTCTAGAATTTCAAAAACAAACCCAATTTTAGGTAAAAGTAAATGCATAGACTTCCCAGATACTTTGCAACATTTTTCTATATCCGTGAAGACTAATAAGTTGCTTATTTAAAATTGTTGAGAATTTTAGAATTCTAAAGAAGCCACTACCACATTGTTTCAAGGCTATATGCAAAAATGATATGTTCTGAGTAGATTTCCATTCCCTTTGGTAACTGTAAGGTGTACTTTATAATGAAGTCATGATGAGTATGAATGCTTGCACAAAGGTCAGGATTAATTCATGTCCTGTATGGCTTACCTGTGGAACTCTTCAACCCAAATGATGGCTGAGAAGCCAGTAAACACAGAAGTGAGTGCTTAACTAAGGCAGCCGATGCCTGCAGTAGGCAAACCTCCTGACTGCTTGCTAGACTCAGCATGGCTATGCCTCTGTGATGCGAAGAGAAATACAGTCCTCCGTTGGCAGTATATAAAATGCATGCAATAAAGCAAGTAGAAGTGCTGTGCGTGGAGTCTGTGTTGCTGTGAAGCAGAACCATCGTGTTGACCAAGAGGCGTAGAGAGATGTACCGTGAAGTTTCATGGAAATGGCAGATTTTTAATTGGTGCTGGCTTGTTAGCATATTGCCCTGTAAGGGTAGTGCTGAATGTATTTCAATGAAGTGCTCAGCACGGGGAATGTGCAGTCTTGCCTTCGGTTTACAAGGAATGCTCAGTGTCGGCTGGATGGCTGAAAGCCCCTTATTAAAGCTTAAATCAATACCATAAACCCTGTACTTTTTGGAGTGACACAAAGGTACCTAAAGTAACAAAGTATCCTAATATTGCTTCAAAGTGCATCCAGGCCTGCTTAAGAGTCAGGGTTGAACTGAATGGATTTGGCTTGCTAATAGCTCCTGTGAACCATTGAAATTAACTAAGCAGCCTCATTACTAAGGGTTAGCTCATAAACCATCCTAAACTCCTGGCAACGGAAGCTGTTAAAACTCCATGGGGGCAGCTTTTACAGGAAGTAGCACTGCTGCATATTCCAATCAGTAACATAGAAATTAAATCTCCCTTTCTAGGCAGGTAGTCTTCCAGTCCAAATCCAGCCTAGGCCCTGTGCTTGGCACTTATTGCACAAGGAGACCCCATGTTAGTCCAGTGCCCTTAAACGAAATGCTAGCATATCAACTGGAACGTCTCTGGGTGGCTGTAAAAGGGGCAGCAGGAATGGAATTGTCTCCAAAACAGATAGTTTTGCACATAGGGCCCCTTCTTCCTCTGTGTGCTTCCAGTTTCATATGTTCAGGTGCACTGTGTTATGCACTGGTTTCCAGGTGATCATGGGAACACAGAGACTGATCTCTCCCTGTATAGGTGAGTGTTTGTAACTACCACTAAATAGCTAGATAGTAGGAACTCAGTTTAAGAGTAGGAGTTGAGCTTCTCAAGAATTCAGATTCCAAATGAAAGAAAGGACAAAGAATAACATTTTGGTCTGAGAAGCAGATACGAGACATTTTTGCATGCCAGAAGCCACAAGGAAAGGAAAAACAATTTAGATTATCTGGCAGGACTGTGTCTTTATCTTTCTTTTCTGTAATGATTAGGCTGGGCTGGTGTCACAGAGGAAGCAACAGGAATACAACAGCAAGACTGGGTGTAAACAGGAATGAGGAGGCATGGAACCATTCTGTTGCCAATGCACATTTCAGTGCTTCGTTCTCAGATCTCATAAACCCCAGGCATGGATTTGGACAATTGTGGGCATGACCTCCTGGCAGTATCCTGTCTTATAAAATAATTGTGTTTGTTAAAAGTGTGCCTGTCTTTTATGTAAGTATTGGTGCCAGTGCATTAGAAAATGCTTGCATATGAAAACACCAATGCTAGAAATTGAGGGGAAATTTCCTCTCAGATATTTTACAAAGAACCATTTGGGGGAATGTATATGCAAGAAGAGGAGGAGGTACTCCATGAAAAACCAGGCAAGGGCTGTAAGCTGACATTCAGACAAACTATGGGGAAACCCAGATTGCTTGAGATCATGCAAGGTAAGGGAATATTTATTTTGTGATTTACAGATTTCTTTCAGCATTTTAGTAACTGCATCTTTGATTAGTACTGCAATCAGAGAATGCCCCCCCTCCGAAATGACAGTTACCAGGTGAGGAATAGATCCAAACTAATAACTGTTAGGCAGCGTGCTTTTCCATAGAGATATTCTTATTTTAATCTTGCAGACATGGGTCATTTTTTTCTGTAAAGAAAAAAATATGGAGAGTAGTTTAGGGTGTATCCAATCCAGCATTCTTGTAGCACTGGGTTCTGTTTCAGTATTATCACTCACTGTGCTGGTATGAATCTTTTTGTATTTCCATTGTTTGTGTATTTTCTCCCTCCTACAGCTTTACATTTAGGTTTTTCATTCTTTTTCGTTAAGAAACACTGAACTTGTGCAGTTGCATCAATATACCCACACTTACTCCCCCCTCCCCCCAGCCCTACATGTTGTTTGACATATTCTGTCCCTCTTAAAGGGAGAGAACCTTGAGACAAACATGTGAAATAGCTGGACTGCGGGGTCATGAAGTAGCTAGGTTTACCATCTGCTAGAGGAAACTAGCAGACAAACAGGACGTCCTCACAAATGGGTGCAATAGTAGAAAGTTGCTTTTAAAAGGGGAGAAAGCAAGAAAATACCTCAATAACAGAGGAGAAGGGATAGGACAATATCCAGAAATGGGGCAGAACAGTTACAGAAAAACACGTTTCTTTAACAAAGTACAGGGTTTTTTTTAGGGAAGAAACCAGCATTTGGGCTTGCCAAGAACAAAAGCCAGGTGCCACACAAGTGACAGATCCTGGTATGTGGTATAGGTTGGTACTCTGTTTTGTCATGAATAGCAGCAGCAGAACATACAAAAAGGCTGCTGGGATATGACTCTCCTGGGATGTATTTGCACTGGCAATTACTTCTGAACTTACTGCAGTATCCACTGCAGGACATACCCCGGCTTGGGTCAATTTGCATGTATTTTGCAGTAAATTACTCACAGAGGTATGCTAAACTACTGCAGGAACTTCCTGTGCTAGTTTAAAATGCATCTCTTGTGACTGCAAGTGCAAAATGCAACCAGATTTTGGTTATTAAAGAAAGAGGAATGCTGGAGAAATGCTCTGGTGAAAATTCACGGGCAGTATTCCTGCAAAAAAGGCTTTAGCTTTTCTTCTGCAGTTCTAGCCCTGTGGCTGTGTTGATGCAGATATTCATATCTTCCTGCTTATGTTAAAGAGAGAAAAATAAGGTGAGATAAAAATAGACAAAAACCCTGAGAAAACAACTTGTGTCTTAATAAAGCTATGTCTGTGTTATTGCTCGCCCCGGTGAGAAACTTACTCTAATTCCTTGTACCAAGGTCAGTATAACTCATTGTGTTATGTAGGAACCGGTGCACTGAGATTGAGTAGTATGAAAGTTGGGTTTTGGAACAAAGCAATGATATCTTTACAGCCTCCAAGGAAGGTACTTTGTGTGGCTTCATGAGATGAACATCAGTTCCATGCTGAATATTTTACACTCAAGGTGGATAGGATTAATCAGTTCATGGTGGAAACAGAGGACCAGCTGTGCTCATTGTAGATGGTGTAGTTGGGATTAAGTGTGTGCATTCAGATATTTCCAGTCTGAAACAGTGTCCAAAATTCTGTGCTTCATATCCAATCAGAAACACCCAATCCAAAACTAAATGTGGAATTTCGGGCGCTGTTCTGGGTTGGAAATATCCAAATGCATACCCCATTTGGGATTGATATCGGGGGGAGCCTATGTATGTGCTTGGGATTTGCCTTCTATGGGCCCAGCACTGTAGCGTTTCCTGTCTGCCTAGTAATCGCTGCGATTGATTGCTGTCAGGGTTCCAACAGTTTGAGGAAGGCAAGGCGAGCAACAGGGATCTTCTCCCTTTGGACAGCACCCAACATTACATTTCATTAAACAAAAGGTGGTGGTCTCTGGGACACCTATGCTTAGTCTTTGTTGTCCTGAAGATGTAGGTGAATGTTCTTGTTTTCATTTCACAAAATCAGGATAAAAACTTACTAAACAAATAAAATCAAAATTGGATTCTCAAAAGGACCCCCAGTCCTAACATAAGCAAGTATTACTGTATTTAGATAGCATCTTAAAAATTTAATAAAGGATATGTTGGGAAGAAATATTCTTTGTTTCAAATATTTTGTTATATATAATTTATTCTGGTCCATATAACTATGTTATGTAACCCCTTTTCTCTTTTTCTGAACACCCTGTCCTATTACTTTGTTTTTTCAAAATAAAAAAAATTATAACTAAAAAAAGGACATCCAGTCCAGCCCCTTTTCTCTTGACCCCCGTGAGGAAACTGCATGCCTGTTGCCCATCTCTGTATGTGTATATATAATCTATTTACATGATCAGAATAAGAAGGAGAAATCCTTTAATTTGTAAATGAAACTTCTGAAAATATCTTTCTGTGGTTTTCAGAAATGTTCAGATTCCCTGCACCCACAAGCAATATGGCTGTCCTAGCAAGCTGTGTGCATCCAATTGTGCAATGCACTGCAGTGTATTCCTTCAGTCACCCATGGAAAGTACGCAATAATCATTGGAAATACATTATCCCTGCAGAAGATCAGTACTGGAAAAAGCTGTGTTTGCTGTTGGAGATGATTATCTAGCCAGTACACTTGGGTAGAGGGTGTAAGCTGTAGTTGTTTAGCACAGGGTCTCAAGGGGACACATTGCTACCTCATGCCAAAATGCCTGCATCTTCCCATGGGTATGGGACTTCTCCACCCCAGCCACCCCCATGCCTCTTGTTTTTTCTGTTTCAAAAGCTGGGAAGGAATCAGCAGCAGGCTGCCCTGCTTGCCTGGAATGTTCACCAGCTCGGATAAATCTTTGGAGAGCGTTGAGCCGTGGCAGACAGTCTTCATTTCCTGTGTCCTCTTGCTCCCTTCTGCCTGTGCATCCGCTGGCAGAACCTTTCCCAGAACTGGACAACTCTTGAACATTAGCAATCTCTGGGAAGGAGCCTGAGAACAGGAGGCTGGGACTGTGTTAATGCGGCACGAGGGCACATAGTTCCTGTAAGCAACCCAAGACAGGAAACACTAGCATTAATGGACTTGCTTTCTTGATGTGTGAACCATTGCTAACATATTTGTTATAACAGAATGACATGCATCCCCTGCATTGCTTGAAACATGTATGCCCTAAATAGTCTCATAGCAGGCTTATATTGATCAAAACTAAAGTTTGTGCAAGGATCAGTGGTGCATGCTGAGCTTTAAGCATCCCTCCTCCATTAGGTACTGTAGATAATTTTCCATACTTTGTGAAATGCTGTGCTTGGTCTCATCTCCCTACTGCTCAGCAGGCAGCCCCCAGCTGTCTGTGCTGCATTTTCTGCAGCCAGTGGTTTGTGAAGGGCAGGGGTGTTCATGCAAAGTGCAATTCATGGTGTCTGATAGTTTGCCACACCATTTGATATTGCAATCCCTCTACTCCCTCAAGTGTTTCTGAGGTGTTGTTGTTGGGATCTAATCACTTAGTATCCTGATGTCTAGGTTCACAGCCTGGTTCCTATTAAACATACAGTGGCACTCACTCTTCGTCCATGTTGTTGTGGGCTCGTCCCTTCCTCTCTGATTTGCTGGTATATTCTTGCATGCCCCACCTACCCACAAATTCATGATCCCAGAGAAATTACCTGAATTATTGCTGTTTATTGACTGGAGTGGCTGGAATTTATAGACTCTCCTTGTCCAGTCATGGCTTGTGCTGGTGCAAGTGCTTGGGGGAAACAGACAAGAGCCTACCTGAATTATAGACCCTGTTGCGAGTGGGATGTATGCTGATCTGCATGCAAATGTTTCATTAACAAATTGCAACTGGGCCCTGCGTGCATCTTCCAGCAGCAGTGAGTGATATGCCCTCAAGGAGTGGGCCAAGACATTTCCATACAGCCATCAGCACTCTGTACCTTTAGGTTGTTGTGATGTTGGTATAGGGACAGTAGCACTGTTTTCTTGACATGAGTTCTGCCAGCATTTTGTGGTATTCCTAAAGGACTCAGTTGTTCCTGGCAGGAGGCAGAGCCCTACTTGCCTGTCCTTCCTGCTTTGGAGCGCTCAGGAGACCATGGTAGCTAGTGCTTTCCTTCTATGGAAAAACTGTATCTTCTTAGGGTGATCAGTTTCCCCATGAAGCAGTTTGTGAGGTGATCATGATTCGTGCTTCCCTTCTTCCATGATCTAAGCATTAATGTTACTGCTTCAGTCAAGCCCACTGCATATCTGTGTTTGTTCCCTACTGAGCCTGCTTTTGTAAATCTCTGACCAATATCTATCATTACCCTTGACTACTGACTGAATCACTATGTTGAGATTACCCTTCACTGCGCCATTGTATTTTCTGGCCCAGTGTCTGTTAGGGTACAGTAGTTGCCATGGGAAATACATGAGTACAGGTCCCATTGCTCGGTTTGATTTTCTTGTTCCTGTGTCTGAGCCTCTCTCTCATGGTGTAGTGGTTAAGAGTGGCAGGACTCTAATCTGGAGTACTGGGCTTGATTCCCCACTCCTGAGCCATCTGGGTGACCTTGGGCTCTCTCTTGGAGCTCTCTCAGCCCCACCCACCTCACAGGGTGATTGTCATGAGGATAATAATAGCACAGATTGTAAACTGTTCTGAGTGGGCATTAAGTTGTCCTGAAGGGTGATATATAAATCAAATGTTGTTGTTATTTCCTGTATTTCACACCTTCCTTCTAGGCCTAGCCAGTTACTTAGTGTAGATGTCATACCTGCCTTGCAAACTAATTATCCAGCTGTTTCTGGAACTGGTTGGGGTGCAGCTTTTGGTGGGGTGCAGCTCCTTTTGGTGGGGTGTTGAACAGGCATGATGTCTACTTGCTGAGCGCAAAGGCTCACTCCTGCTTCCTCCCTCTGGAAACAATGAGTGGAGCCACTTCCCTGAACCTGGTGAAATGGCAGAGGGAAATGTTTGATGGAGAAAGTATGCAAGCAGCAGGAGGCATCTGATCAATAACTCCCAATCTCCCGCGGGCCATCAATCCTTCTCCAGAGCGTGAGCCCACGGCCCTATCAATCAGCCAGTGTACCCGCTTTGGGGCTGCCAAAAAAGCCCAAGGGCTGGGATGCTCCCAAGTGCTTGGCAGTGGGAGGAAGCCTGTGACTGTGATTTGCAGGATGTGGATCTGGTTTAGGCTCAATTCCCTGAACGTTACACCAGTTTGTGTGGGAGGGGTGCAGATTTGTGGCCTGTGCTGCTTTGAGAAGAGGGTTAAGAGGGATTTTTGATATATCACTTTGCACATTTGGTTCACAGTTACCCACTGCTTTCTCCTCCAGCTGTCTGGCCGTGCTTCACCCCCCTCAGGACTGCAAGAGCCCCGCTTTGACTACTACAACCACTCTCCAGCTAATTTGGACTTGAGTGATTCGGAGTTGCCTCATGTAATTGAGATTTACGACTTCCCACTGGAATTCCGCACAGAGGACCTGCTGCGCGTCTTCTGCAGTTACCAGTGAGCAGCATGTCCCTTTCTATTAGAACTTCTCCTTCATGCTAGTGCTGAGGACAGGGATGGAGAAAAGCAGGAGAAATGCTTTCAACCTCTGGGTTTTCTTTTCCATTGCCTGTTGCCTTAACCTCTTCAGCTTATTTCCTGAGATGCATCTCTCTCTCTCCCCCCCACTCCACTTAGGGGCTTAATGCCACTCCTAAGGTCTGGAGGTGTTCCTTAAAGCCCATAGCACCTGCCTTGCTCCAAAGATATCCAGCTAAAGTATGGCACTGCTTCCCATTGAGATACTGCTGTACAAGTAGTGACAGGAAACCTTTCTACCCTCTGGTGAGAAGTTGACAGTGGGAAGATACAACCTCCCTAGTTCCTGTCCCGTTTGAAGTTCCCCCCAGAGTTCTATACTCTTGTTTTTTCTCTCCCCCTCCCCCAACCTGGACTGGCTTGACATCCCCCAACTTCTCTGTATTTTGTTCTCCTTCACCAGGAAGAAAGGCTTTGACATTAAATGGGTTGATGACACACATGCCCTGGGTATCTTCTCCAGCCCCGTTGCAGGTAGGAACTTTAGTTTGATGCCAGAGGGTGCCCTTGCTGTTTGGAAGGGGATTTGTGGACCAGCACTTTCCCATCCACTTGATCCCGATCTCTATATAATGTCTGTTTCTTTTCCTGCAGCTCGGGATGCTCTCAGCACCAAGCATCTGATGGTGAAAACCCGTCCCTTGTCACAGGGCACTCGAGCTGCAAAGGCCAAAGCCCGATCCTATGCAGGTGAGCCCAAAAAGGACATTAATCGCTACGCTGCCAATGGGATAGGAGAAAGCACTCGTTTCTCTCCTCTGCAGCCCAAACCAAGGGCAGGAAGCACTTAGGGTGGGAAGAGAAGAAGGGAAATTAGGGGGGGCTTCTGATCAGCCTCCCCCCTCCCCCGATTTGCTGCAAATTTTCTGGAGTGGGAGATCAGAAGAACTAGCTGCCGGCTGATCAATTGGAAGTTGACTCCTGTTTCCCACCCCTCAGAAGCTTTGCTGGATTCAGAGTAGGATTTCTCCAGCAGGAGGTCAGAAGCTAACTCCCATCTGATCTCTCATCACCTGAGTATCGTCTTCTGATGGCTGCAAGTAATCCAAGTAGTTCCTGTAAATGGCCTGTCAATTAATTGGCTGCCTGAACACCACTGGTGAACAGGAAGTGAACCAAACTGGCAGGTGTTGGAGCATTCCTGCTGCTAAAAAATGGCACTGTGGGATAGGGCAGGTAGGTGAAATTTTAGAAGTTTTGCTGTATGGCCTTCTATGAGCCAGATACTTACATCCAGACAAATCTGTGATCCTGCTGGTGCTTGCATCCAGCCAATGGATCCCCCCATCACTGTTTTAGCATACTGTCTCTTTGATAATATTTCAGAATAATGTGCCTTTGATGCCTACTTCTCCCCTAAGACGAGTTAATAGGGTAAACTTTGTATGGGAAGTGTCACCGAGGTTCTTTCCCTAACTCTCGCTACTCTGGTGTGTCTGGCAAAGGGAGGATTTGAAAATACGCCTGGTGAGGAATTCCTTCTTTTGTGGCAGCTTCTGCTTTAGCAAAGGAAATAATTTGGTTCCTTATGTTCCCATCTTCCCTCTTCAGCATGGAGAATAAAAAATAGTGCTGGGAGTCAGTACTGAGACCTTTGCCTTTCCTTGCCAATTCTTCTAGAGTTCCTGCAACCCACCAAAGAACGTCCTGAAACTTCAGCTGCTCTGGCCAGGAGACTGGTGACAGGCGCCCTCGGTGTACGGAGCAAGCAGACTAAGGAAGAACGTGAAGCTGAGCGCAGGCAGTTACAGGCTGCCCGAGGTAAGTCTAAGGAGACGCCGCACTACATGCTGGATACGGGGAAGGCAGGAGTTAGGGGTGTTGTACAGAGCAGTGGGTATGTAAGGCTGCAGTGATCCAAGCTGCAATGTTGCAGAGTACAGGTGAGGGCTGCCTGGGGATTTCTCAGTGTCTCAGCCTGAGACTGTTGTGCTTTTACTTACTACCCACGTTCTGGGAGCCCCTTGGGAGTCTGCATGACCCAGCTCTCTGCTTCAGAGTGACATGACAACTCAGCTGAGCTAACTGTGTGCTCTCCCTGCTGTAATGTATCCAGCTCTCCCTGTCCAAGCACCTTGGGGAAGCTCCTGGGCAGCCACTGACACTGCTTTCTGGATCTCTTGGTGTGCCTTGCCGAAACATGAAAGGGTATGGAACAAGAGAATTGCCTTGTTGTCCAATTGCATAAGGGTAAGGGGTACCTTCATTGCACTCATCCAGACGTAGTCTTCTCCCATTCATTGCTGCCCAAGCACAATAGTGTGAGTGACACATGTCTGTAGTTAATGTGCAACACAGTGAAATAAGGTGGCTTTGCTGAGGAAAGTGTTATACTGCCTTCCCAGCATGCTCTGGGATACAGGAAGTGTACTGACAGCTCTGCCGCTGTCCCTTGTTTGTTGTATCCATTAATGGCCCTGTCCCTTTCTGGTGTGATGGCAGCTGGCTCACCGCCTGCCCTTCGGCTGCACTAGCCAGATAACAGTGATGGAGCGTGCTGGCCTGGCTGGAGAATGCACTGCTCTGCCCTACTTGCTTGGAAACCATAATGAGATCAGTGAGGTCTTTGCAGATTCCCAGTGTGTCTGTGTCTTTGTTTGTTGCAGCTGAGGGAGAGAGAACTCTACTGAGTAGCAGCCAGATAAGAACTGCATCCTCAGTCAGTGGGGAGCAGATTCTAGAAGCTTGGGGAGACATTCTTCAGTCATGCACCCAGACCACATTTTCAGCATCCCCTCCTCAGGAGGGAGTTGCTTGGTGGTGTCTCTGGGACAGATTCCTAGCTTTCTAGGTCCTGTTTTTGTTGCTTTTGTTTATCCTGACATTTGCCATAGGAAACTGCCTAGTCTACCTCCTGTCGCTTGCTTACTGGATTTCCAGGACCCAGATTCAAAGATATGGACTTGTGGACCACATCCTTGATAAACTGAGGCTTTTAGCTTTCTAGAGCAGTTTAGGTGTAGCAAATTTGTAAATGTAGGTCAAACTAGACATTGCAGTAGGAAATCCACCCCCTAACTATTTTAAAATGTTAAATTTCAGCTGTGCTGACACTCAGTTTGGATTAGGGGCTGCAAATAGGTCAGCAATTAGCTGTTATTGTCCCGCCATGCTATTTTCAAGGGCATCTTGTCCAGCCCCACTTGCCCCACAAGGGGAAAACAAATACTTGTGTCATGTCCCACCCCCCACCCCCCCAGATGAGGAAGAATCAGATAGTGAAAGCAGCACTGGAGGAGAGGATCTTCTAACAAACACACATGCTCACCCATCTACACATCCTAGGCCTAAGCCAAATGAGGATCCTTATGGCTACAGGGTAAAGCTTAAAATGTGGCTGGGGGTTCACTTGTGATCTCCTGTTGTCACTGCTGATTTGGTCTTAATGCTCAGGTATGGCTTAAAGACCAGCACTTCATGAAATGAGCAAGCAGGTTGAATTACTAGACCACGGACCAAACTAAAGCTTGTAGACCACAAAAACCAGAGGTAAATGTATCCCCCCCCCCCCCGCCCAGGAGCTCATTTTCTCTGTTCTGGATTGATATTGTTACTGAATGTTGTCTCCATTACTGTCCATATGTACACTGAAATGTTGATTTGTTGACCTAACAGCGCAGATGGGTTAGCTGAACACCTTCTGAATACCCTCTGTGCAACCTTAGTCTACGTAGAGCAGTTAGAAATCAGGGCACCCATCTCAGCCCCATTTTTGTTCGTTTAGCACCTCTGAGCTTTTCAGAGAACTTGTGTCCTGCAGCATAGGAGGCAGAATATGCTTCAGGGATGGTGGCAGAGTCACTGCAGACCTAGAGGCTGGGAACAGAGCTGAATAATTGTCCTGAAGCAGCAGAACCTCTGTAAATAATCAAATATCTGCAGAGGTCAGATACAGGCTGGATGGCCTTTTATCTCGTGAGTTGTTCCTGGGAGAGAGAGTAACTTAGGGCCAGACTAGACAGCATGCCAGGGTTTCTGTGCCCGGACCTCTTTAGCATGTTTTCTTTGTTAACGGTAGCAAAACGGGTTGGGGTGGGGCTTTGAATTGAGACCTCCCCCTGCCCCATTTTTCCCAACCTGGAGTGGCCCCATAGATATCATGTTTCAGCTTCTCAGTGGTCCTTCAGGCAGAAGTTATCATTAGAAGTGGTAGTGCAGGTAATTAACAATGTAAATATTTCAGTTGTATTAGGTGCCTGGCTTTAAAAACAAGCTTTTTGCACTTCAGAAAGGTGTTGACAGTTGTTTGTCAGTTCAGCTGGTAAATTTCCATGTGATTGATTTGATTTCCGGCTTGCAACCTCACTTCTTCTCCCCTGATAATTCTGTTCAACAAACACCTTCCCTTTCCTGTGGAATATTCTCAGGAAGCCCCCCTCAAAGCAAGTCTGATATCTACGGCCCAGTTGTTCTTTTCAAACGGGAGTATGAGTGTTGATTACTCTAGGTCTCTGTGACATTCCTAGCATAATCAGAAGTTAATAAAGATTGTTTTCCTCCATAGCTTTAGTGTTAGTGTTTTGAATAGGATCTGAATCCAATAATCAGTACAGATGCTTCCACTGCCATTACCGCTGCCAGTAACAGTGTGTGCTCTACAAACCAAGCATTTTGAAGTGATTCCCTTGTCAGTTTTCAGATTACATACATGTGAAGCCTGGGTCACTGTAGCCTCAGGTTTGAGCAAATGATACGGCTTATGTTATCTTCTACTGTACTCAGGTAGTTCTCTGTAGGCTTTCCTTTCTCGTGGCTGTTTGAGAAAAGGAAGAGATTCTTGTTCTCCGTTCCTTTTTCCTTGGTGATCCTGGGGAAAGGGAAAGAGTTTCCCTGGAATGGGGAGAGCAGTCCTCAGCTCTGTTCAGTGTCTTCAAGGTCAGCTAAGGGAGCGTATGGGATATAACTGGCCCTGTTTTCCAATCACTCTGGGAGAAAGGGGGTGGGTGGGAATAAGACAGTGTCAGGGGCTGCAGTGTTCATCTTTGGACACTAGATGGTACTCCAACCCAAACTACTGCTCCAGGAAGCAGAACCGTGAACCCAGTCCAGCTGCAGGAGGCAGTATAAGTTGTGCATAGGAGCAGCTAATTTTCTTTTAGTTGCAGCGGCCAGCTTCTTCATGTCCTTGTTCTTCCCAGGTCATTAGCCTTTCCTTGAGAGTCACTGATCCTAGAAAGGTGAGATGCAGCCCATTGGAATGTTAGATGGGTTGGGATGGACATAGGAACATGCTGGTGTGGTGAAGCCAGCACAGGGCACACAGTTCTGAGTGCCAGCAATGCAATTGACCACAGTTTGTTGAAGAAGGCAGTGTGGCATGCCACAGAAGCAGCATTGGCAACACAGTTTGGTATGCCAAGGAAAAAGAGAGCGACTGTGTGTCAAAACTGTGGAGAAGGTTTGTGATCTCATGGCTTTTCTAATGCCTGGACTTCCCCTTATTGACCACCCTGTCACCTGTCACTCTCTTCTTACAGAGCGGAAGCGTTTAGAGGCCAAGCAGAGGGAAGATGCATGGGAAGGCCATGAGTGAGCCAGCACTATTGCTAAGTGGAGAGGCGTGACTGGAGATTACTCTAACTGGAACAGGACTGGAGCTCCAAAGGAGCTGGGCCCTTGCAGCATTGATGAATTTCTGCCATTCCCTTTGGGATGAGCAGCAAAGTGTGGGCCTTGCTTGGTATCCTTTATAGCCAAAACGGGAATATAGCCAAAGTGGGAATATGTGGGCTCAAACAAAGATCCATCTAGGATGTTTCTGAGACCTCTGGATGGTGGGGCTGGAGTGCTTCACAGTGCTTCAGCGTAAGTTTCCATGTGAATGGCCTGCCCGAAGACCTGGCTAGCACTGCTCACTAAGAGTTTGTGTTACAATGAAGTGCTAGAGCCTTCCTGGATGCAGTGCCTGCCTACCCTATTGGCATCAGATGGAGCTTTCTAGGACTTTGAACAGACCAGCTATAATAGCTAAGTGTCCACTGTTGAATTTGCTATTAAAATCTTTATTTTACGTATTGTAGTGTGTCAATCAGGCAACTTAATTTTATTTGCTTCATTTATACCCCACTTTTTCCCCCAGTGGGGACCCAAAGTAGCTTACAATACCCTCCCCTCCTCTACCTTCACAACAACAACCCTGTGAGGTGGGTTAGACTGAGAATGTGTGACTGTCCCAATGTTACCCACAAAGCTTCCGTGACAGAGTGGGGATTCAAACCTGGGTCTCTCAGCTCCTAGTCAGACACTCTAACCACCACTTTTTCTTCCTGCAAGTTGTTCTTGGATTAGCCTATGAATTCGTAGCACTATGAATTCAGCAGTGGTGATGGTACTCAGGAGATGCTATCACTATGGTGGAGTTGGATAGAAACCTAGTTTTTCCAGAATTTTTAGAGTCTGGATGTTTACTGGAGGGTCAACATGTGGTACCCAGGGATTTGTTTGCATATCCTTTGCTAACATCTGGATACAGCTAAATGCGAAGTTCAGAGAAAAGGCTGAACTGATGCTGAGATAGAAGCAGCTCCCATCACCTGATGGAGTGATGGGAAGTAGGGACAGATGAAGGAGGCCTCTGCCACCCCAGCTGCCCGCCAGAACACAGGCCCTGGGTTGTACTGACAGAACAGTTCCTACAAGGTTATGCATGTTGGTGGGATTCCCTTCCTCATGACAGGAATGCTTTGGCCGCAGCTCCAGCAGCGCGTCACTCCCATCCTGTGAACAGCAGGCTTGGAACAGTCAGACAGAGGGCACCAGCACAAACATGCTTACTGTGGCCTCTGGGCAGCTGGCAGGAAAGGTTGGATTTCACTTTACAGGCATTGACCACTCAGGAATGCTCCCCAAGGACTGGCAAACAAACTCCTTTCTGTTCCAAGCAGCTTCATTACAACCGCCTCAGTAGTAGGCAGATTGGCCACTTCCTTATAAGCCTGTATAGTCAATACACCTCTGCCGGAGATTCCTGTGGTCAGACGCTCCCAGCTGTTTGGGGTCAACACTCCGGGGCCTGTTTGACTCTCTGAGCTTGAGCCAGGAGTTCTTTGGCTGTCACAGAGATCAAGATCCAAGTACATCAACATAATTGTCCTGTCAGGAAGCAGGCACAACTGCCGCCCAAGTGCTGAAGCAGCACCACATGCCCCAGCCCAGGCCATGTTTACAGGCTTGTGACCTGTAATGGGGTGCGGGAAAGTGTTAACAAAGGTGAGGAGTCAACATCCTCCTGTGATTGAAATACTTCCAGGGTGTCTCCAGAAGCACAAGTTCCATTACCTGTTCAAAGAGAAGGATTGGAGCCTTCCTTTCCAAGCCTGAGGAGACGTGAGATGGGAAATGTTGTAGAAGCATCCAGTCTTGTCTAGTATTGCTTGGGGTCAGGTCTAGGTGGGCCAGGAGGCCCTCAAAGCTGGAATGTGCTGGCAGGCAGTGTGTTTATTAGCCAGTCAAGCTTGCAGGCATCTCCCTGCCTGAAACAGCTCTCTCTTGTGTCTGCTTTTCGGTAGGGGTGGAGTGCATGCTTATGATGTGGGGAGTTTTCTGGGATGGAGCGGATGGGCGCTTACTGCTTTTCCTGGCAATTTCCAGTAGCCTATAAGCCTCCTGGTGAGACCTGGACCAGGTCTGCCCTGCCAGCTGTTCCCTGAAACAAGCCCTGTCTATTTGGGGCAATTAAATATTCTTAAATACTGGCAGAGTAGAGGCCAACCTATGCCGCACCCTGGTTGTAGCTGCTGGCAGCCTGCAGAGATTTCCACCATGAGACAGGGAAGGCCAGGAGCACAGAGGCGACGGCAGTTGAGCCATTTGTGACATTGTGAGCACCTGTAAATGGCTCTTCCTAATTTATTTATTTATTTATTTCAAATTTGTATTCCGCCCTCCCCGCAAGCAGGCTCAGGGCGGATACCAACGTATTAAAAATACAATTAAAAAATCATATTCATTAAAACAACATATTTAAAACAAGATGGTGGACAGCTAAGGTTCAAGGCTTGGAAATGCCAACTCCCTTGCCATTATTTTTGCCCTGAACATGCTTGTTACAGGAACTAAAGTACTGGAGAGCTTCCAGGGTTAACGCCACAATGCAGAGCCCTCTTATTTATCTACATTTAAACAGTTGCGCCTCAGTCCTGTACCGGCAGTTCATACACCCTGTTAAGTGGGCTTGGACCTCTTTGCCGGTCTTACTTTAGCCACATCTCCTTTTTCTCTCATTCCTTTGCATTGGTTCTTCTGATGTGTGTAGAATCTGAACCACCCTTGTAGGTGAGCATCATTATTTTCTATTTAAAGGCCATCTGAATAGGATGGAGGGACCATCTGCACTTCAGGGGGCTGCTGTCCAGTTCTGATGACAGTGCTGGCATCACCCAAAAGGCTACCATTTGGAGCCCTGAAAAGGGGAAACAAGGAGTTTGGCAGATTTAACTGCTGATTTAACTGCTGGCCATCTGACAGAGTTGTGGGGTGGTTGGATTTTGGTGGAAGAAGGAGGTTTGCTGGTTAGTCAGGGAATCCATTAGGGACTTTTATATTTTGAAGATAGATAAGTGTTTGGGTGCTCTTCCTGTCAAAAGCCTTCTTATTCTGCGTTATGTCTGAATCAGTCAAACAAGAAACTAGTTTTGTAATTGCTTCCTCAGGCAGGCTTTAGTGACTTTGTTACTGTAATAACAAAAGGGCTGGAAAAAAGGAAAACAAAGAAACAACCAAGCTACATATACTACTGATGTAAACCCCATTTCTCACTGTCTCTCTAGACATGCCTTTTTTGTTGAGTCTAGGTTCCCACAGCTACTATGTGCTGCATGGAATGGTTGTTAAAAAAATAAAGGAGAGCTCAAATGGCCTCAGCATGCCACGGGCGGTGTGGGAGCACCTCCCCCCCAAGCCATTTTCTAAAATAGTGAGTGGGGGGGTGGATGGCTCTGCTCTACATGGAGTATTCTGTGCAAGAAGAGCAATAAAAACAGGGACACCCCCCCCTCACCTTGCTATTTCGACACAAGGATACTGCTTGAGGGGGGAGGCAGGAGCCCTCTCCCACCCCCTTCCCATAGTGGCATTCTGAGGTAATTTGGGTTCTCCTTTAATTTTTAACAACCATTCCCTGCAGCTGCTGTGTGGGTGCCGGGAACCCGAGTTCGGTCTGGGCCTGCACATCTAGAGACTCTTAGTAGTTTTCATCACACTTTCAAACTTACGTGAATGCCAGGCAGCACCTTGAGTCCAAGCATTGCGCTCATTGAGGGCTAGAAGACTTAAGCGGCCCCAAAAGCTTCAACTATAAAAAATAAAAGTGTATTTTTAAAAAGAGAACTTGATAGATTATGAAATTTCTCTCTCTAAGAAAATGTTGCCACATGGGGGCTCTTTTGGTTGCTGTGAGCAACCAGCCAGCTTGTTTTGTTGGCTGAGGGCAATTCAGCTGGTTGGCTGCTCCTGGCATCTGGCTGGGCTGGGCTGAGCATGGGCCGGTCTTCCTGTTGCAGAAACAGGGGTGTCTTACAGTGGGAGGGGCAGCCACAGCACCCCTTTGCTAGGCTACAAACTGCCCTGTGTGCCCCACTCACCCACCTGCTTCCTTCCCACCCGATCAGTGGATGTTTAGGCCACTGTCACCAACCTGGCTTTTGAGGATTTGCCTTTACTTGATAGGGCCCCAGGTTTCCCACCACCACTATGTGCTTGAATCCCCCCAGCAACATCTTGTGTTGCAACAAGGGGCTGCTTGAGTCACCGAGGAATATAAAGAATTCCAGCACATTTTTGAAAGATTTTCTTAAAAGATATTCAAAACAGGAAAAATCCAAAGGTACAAAAAAGAAGCACTCTAACAGGTTGAAGGT
This sequence comes from Eublepharis macularius, assembly GCF_028583425.1. Taxonomy (NCBI): domain Eukaryota; kingdom Metazoa; phylum Chordata; class Lepidosauria; order Squamata; family Eublepharidae; genus Eublepharis; species Eublepharis macularius. Next base: position 63,973,561 of record NC_072795.1, on the reverse strand, counting down.
TACCAGGAAAAGTCATAAGAGGTTAACACATCTGACCTGAATTTGTTCCTTAACACAATTTGTGTGCACTTCTTCCCTAGAACGTGCCGTAGAAAGAGTTAGATTTTTTTCTTGGTTCTTTACAGTTGTTTATGAGATGCTTTAGTATTAAAGCTGTTTCTGAAGAACAGCAAATCTGAAGTGTGTCAAATGGTTTCCTTTAAAATGCCATTTCTTGTTTTCTCTCACTTCTGGATTCTTTCCTCACTTTTTCATCTTGTTAGTGATGTGTGGCCCTCATCAGATTGATCTTAGGCATCTTGGTAAAGGCATATTTGGAAAATTGCTATCTGGACCGTGCTTCTTAGAGTTATATTGCCAGCATCCATTAAAACATGTTCCTTGGCTCAGCATAAAGTGAACCTGGAATGCCAATGAATATTGTGGTGTGGAGGTCAATCACCAGGAATGAAAATTCTTGGCAGAGACTTTCCTTATAGGAAGGAATGTTCTGCCTGAATTCTGAACCTACCTCCACTGAAGTTGAATTGAAAATCTAACATCTAGGGAGTCAGCTGGCAAACCCCCAGATGTTTGGAATCCCATCCGTAGATTCAACTTTTATCTTTCCTATGTCAGAATTGGGTTGGTTCCAGGTAGAAAGAAAAGAAGCAGAATTGAATTTTTGAATTACTGTAATGTTTCCCTTCATTGTGTCCCCTGAATATGTTTGATAGAGCTTTGAGTATTTGCCACTTCTTGGTTAATCTGTGTAATTCATTGCTCTTGCATTTGTTTTGATTTTGAGGACATTTCTATTCAATCTGCTTATGATAATTTTCATTCGTTTCACACAATCTGCACTTGATCTCTAAAGATTGCATTTCTGTTGTAGTGCGATTGTATTTTCCAAGCTTGGGAAAAATACAATGCTCCTTTCCCTGTTCCCTTGCCATTGCAGTTGCTCTGTGACATGTGGCTACATGGATGTTGTCACACGGAATTATTGACTCTTTGTGATGCAGTTCAAGATTAACAACACAACTGCCCTTTACCTATGCAGCCCCAGTATTGTAGGATTTCTTTAAAAATTGTAAGCTGTATGCAGACTTCTGCAAAATATGGGAGTATGAGAACATCTTCATATTCTTAAACTCTGATCATCATCTACATAGCCCTCCATCCTGATAGTCTTTGAACATTTTTAGCTTTATTTGTGTGTTTAAATTTTGGGGTGTTGTGAAGTCTCCAGAATCTCCTGTGCTGGGAATGAGCAACAGCACAGCTGTTTGTCCTGCAAGGCTGTTTCCTCCTCTTCAGTGCTGAAATCAACAAAGAATTTGTGAAAACTTCAAACACAGGTTACAGTTCAGACTTACTGTAAAGGCGTCTAAAATTTTAAGGTGCATTGTTTTAATGCCAGACAACTTTAATTCCTTCTGATTGTATGTATATTTAAGGCAAAGAATATTGCTTTTCTTTGTAATAGGAGGTATTGTCTTCAGTTCTCGATATCATTTACAAGCAGTTGGCAAATGGAAATGCAGAATGTTAAAATGCAAATTGGAAGGTAAAAGTGCAGGAGCTAGATATATTTAGCATAGGAAAAATACAGCAGGTGAGAAGAGCAGAAAGAAGCAGATAATGTATAAGAGGGTAGAGCAGGGAAGATGGGGAAGAATTCTTGCCTGAGAGGAAAGAAATGAAAGGATGGGTTTATTAGGGGAGACTGTAATGACACCTGAATGTTCTATGTATGGGGCTTCTTACTAAATTAAAAACAGGTCTTCTCAGGCAGATTTAAATGGAAAGAGGCAACATGGGAAGAGAGACAAAATCAGAAAGAAAGAAATTGTGTGTGTGTGTGTGTGTGTGTGTGAGAGAGAGAGAGAGAGAGAGAGACGTAGCAAGAACTGGACTGAATGGTAGGATGGAAAAGAGAAGGTGATAACATGAGATTTGTATTCCAAAGAGAAGGCAAGGCAGTAGAGACATAACTGGACCAATGCAGTCCTGGGAGATAAAAGCTTAGAACAGAAATAAATGGATAGAAATTCTTTAAAGGGAAATTCCAAAGTTGTAGGGCAAATGAGTATGAAAGATGTTCATGAACCAGAAGGCAAGGGCAGCTCTAAGCAATGTTACAAAGAGTAATACCACCCATGTCATATACAGAAATAGGCTTAACCTACTTCTAGAATCCAAACAGGTCATTTCTTTCCCCCCTAATTTTAGAATTATCACAGCATACGTAACTACATACAAATCAGTTTATAAAAGCCAGTCATTATCCAGATACTTGTTAACAGAGATTTTCTATTGATACCTAACATTCATTTCATGAATACATATGCTCAAAAGTTTTTCTGATAAGGCATGCCTAACTTCTTCCCAAAGTATCCTTGAAGCCTAGCAGGCCTTTTCTGTTGTGAATTCCTTGGTAATGGGGCCACAACTGAGAGAGCCCAGCTATATTTCCCCAAACATTTCACCACCCTTGCAATAGGGTTACAGAATAAAGCTGCTCCTACTAGTTTTAAAGAATGCAGCTACTCATAACACAGATTGGATTGAATTTGGAAGAAGCAAAATGAAGAGGAGTGTCTAAGCAGGGGACAGGAAGGGAAGTTGAATGGGGGTGAGGTTAATGGGAGTAAAAAGAAAGAGAAACAATCAGAAGGCAATTAAAAATTGGAATTGAGATGCTAAGCCCACCAATCAGATGTTGGAAACAGTTGGAGACGTGAGTTTATTATTACCAGATTTGAGAGGGAGTGTTGAATGTGACAGTGTTATATCACCACCACAAACTTGGTATTAGACTAAGATGGAGTTTCCTGCAGAAAAGATTGTACTAGGAATTCAAACCACGTAAGCAGCTGAAGTAGTCTGGTGAGTGTACAATTCAAGTGAAAGGAATATCATGTGTACATAATCCTTGGAGAAATGGGCCAAGGAAAAAAGGATGATCAAATGTATAAAAACAGCAGATGTTTGTTTTTTAAAATTGCATTGAGGGGAAGAATTTGGGTTAAATGGTCATCAGGTTTCTAGAATTATGTGGAATTTTAAGAAAGTTTCTTGCTGATGAAATTAGTTTTGCTGAATGAAGTCAGTGGACCATTTCCCCACTTTTGATCTTACAGACCAGATGTGCAAATTTTGGTTTTGCTTTGTTCATCATTGCCCTAGTTCATTTGGGGCTTTTACTGCAGCTTTTGTGCTCTGTTTTTGTTTCTTGTAAAGGACGTAAGGTGGTGATGGTAGGAGGACGGTTTTGAAACAAAAACTGAGCATGCAAGCAAAAGGAGCTAAATCCTGCCCTTTCTGTGCTCTACTCCACCTTATGAAGCCTATTTCTTCTAGCCAAACTCTGATGCCAGAAGACTCATGCTGCCAGCAGAAAAATGATTGTTGTCACATAAATCTTAAATAACATCTTTGATAGTTGGTCTTTATTGGTCTGTAATGAGAAAAGATGCAAGATATTGCATCCTCTTTCAGCGCTCTTGCTATTTATTTACTTATGACATTTATAGTCCCCCTTTCTCACTGAGACTCAAGGCAGATAACTTAGTGAGAGATTAGTACAATCAGTATCTTGGACATTTCCATAAACAATGACATAGGGTAAACAGATGCAAGTTTACAAAGACATAGCATTAGCAAGGATCCAATACAGAGTTGGAAGAAATGCTGAAAAAGAACATAATTAATTCTAGGACTGACATTAGGCAACATGAAGTACAAGTAGTATATAGGAGTACATATTTAAAGCAACAGATAATATGTAAGGCAACATATTGGTGAATAGTGGTGAAGTCTAAGGTCCCTAACTCATTTGCAAAGCATCTGAGATCCCCTCCCTACAATACAGCCCTCTTATCTGAGTAAAAGGCCTATGAGGTAGGTTACACTAACAGATAGTAATTAGCCAAAGAGCATCAGTAAGCTTTGTGGCTAAGTAGGGATTTGATCCCATTTTTATTTAATTTAGTTATTTAATGTCATTTATAGTCCGCATTTCTCACCGAGACTCAAGGTGGATTACACAGTGTGAGATTTGTACAGTCAGTATCAGGAACATTTCCATAAACAATGCCATAGGGTAAATAGATACAAGTTCACAAAGACATAGCATTAGTAGAAATCCAATACAACATAGTGATGAGGTCTATGGTTCCTAACTCATTAGTGGATCATCTGAGATCCCCTCCCTGCAATACAGCCCTCCTATCTGAGTAAAAAGCCTTTTTGAACAATTCAGTTTTGCATCATTTATGGAAAGCCAGGAGAGTGGGGGCTCTCCTGACCTCCTCAAGCAGGCCATCCCACAGGATGGGGGCCACCTCGAGAAAGCCCATGTATGGGCTGCTGTTGATTTCACCCATGTGCAGGGTGGCACCTGCAGGAGACCCAGTTCAGATAAGCAAAGCTGCTGTGGAGGGACATAGAGAGGGAGGCGGTCTCATAGTTATGCTGGGCCAAGGTCGTGAAGAGCTTTGTATGTAATAACCAATACTTTGAACTGGTTTAGTGCTTCCTTTCATTGGGATGGGGAGCATTTGCCCCTTCCCACCCTCATGTTAAGTTCTGCAGCAGTTTGGCCCCTTGATTTACAATTGCCAGTCTCCAGGTGAGATCTCTCAGGAGTTACAAGTGTCCTCCAGGCTGCAGAGATCTCCTGGAGAAAAGGGTTGACTCCATGGCATTACACCCCGCTGAGATCCCTCCTCTCCCCAAACCCAGCCCTCCCCAGTCTCCACCCTGCAAATCTTCAGGAATTTCCCAACAGAGTTGGTAAACTCTGTTTTCCACTTAGTAGAAGCCACTGCAGACATATTATTATGCTTATCATAGGGTGGAATTAGCATGGCAGGTTTATCCCCCCACCTGTTTACGTGGAGATACAAGCAATGCATTTCTCTCAAGCAAGCAAGTGTAGTCCCAGAACAGAGAACAGAATAGCAATTAAACTGGACCCACTTCTATTTACACAGAATCAAGAAAGTCCTCCCCAAGCCAGTGGGAACATGCAGTGTTTGGCAGAAAATAAAAACACCTCGCATGGCTGAAAATTTATGGAGACAAACATCTTTGGCAGAAACATCAGCAATAAAACTCTTAATGTTAGATTATCTGCTGAGTTGTTTTCTCTGCTTTCTGCCCTCCCACTCCCCTTCATTTCCCTCATGCTGGTGAGAAAGGGCAGCCTGTGAGGTGCCAGAATCGTGTCCGTTTGTGGAAATGATCAACATTTGGAATATTTAGCGGTTGGATGTGAATATTATATATTAAAGAAAAAGTGGCATTTTGTTCTATTGGTTAATTCATTCCATTGGTAAATTCATTAACTCATTCATGATGTCTAAGATCATTAGACATCATAAGTGACTGTGTGCTGCAACAGTTGGTCCCAGAGCCAACCAGGATCTTCGACTTGGTTCTGAGCAGGGCTGAAGACCTGGTGTAAAACATAGATAATGTTGCACAAGTTGGGAACAGTGACCACAATACTATTAAGTTCAACATTCATGTCTATGGAAAGTTACCCCTGAAGTCCAAAACAGTAACATTTGATTTCAAAAAAGGGAACTTTACAAAAATAAGGGGAACAGTTAAAAGGAAGCTGATAGGGAAACAGAAGAGGATGTTTGAAAGTTATTTAAACCCCTCTCACTGAAGCCCAGGTAGAATGCGTTCTCCAGGTTAGGAAAGGTACTGCCAAGTCTAAGCCTGCATGGTTAACAACCCAAGTCAAGGAAGCCATAAAAAGCAAAAAGGCTTCTTATAAAAAGTGGAAGGTCTGTCCCAATGAAGCGAACAGAAGGGAGTGCATGGTCTGGAAAACGAAGTGTAAAGTAATAATTAGGCATGCAAAAAGTATTTGGGGAGTGAATTGCTAAAAACATCAAGACAACAAACATTTTTTAAAAAATATGTCCAGAGCAGGAAATCAGCCAGAGAAGCAGTTAGGTCTTAACCAAAGAATAAAAGAACTGCTAAAGGGAGATGGCAGAGAAGGTCAATGAATTCTTTGTGTCACTGTGCTCTGAGGAAAGAGTAGGGCATGTAGCCTTGCCACAGCTGCAATTTTCAGGAAGGGAGTTTGAAGAATTGTCAAACTGAGGTGAAAGACGAAGCTTTAGACCTCTTAGGGAAACTAAAAACCAGTAAGTCTCCGTGTCCTGATGGCATGCAACCGAGAGTTCTTAAGGAACTCAGATGTCAGATTGTTGATGTACTAACCCATATATGTAACTGATTAAAATCAGCCACTATACCAGAAGACTGGAGAATAGCAAATATTACACTGATTTATAAAAAGGAGTCCAGAGGGGAACTGGGAAGTTACAGGGCTGTTAGCCTAACGATTGTCCCAGGCTAATTAATAGAAACTAATCAAAGACTGAATTATTAGGCACACAGAGGAACTGCAAAGCCTGCTGAGGGAAAATCAGCATGGCTTCTGTAAAAGGAAGTTCTGCGCCACCAATCTTTTGGAGTTCTTCGAGAAAGTGAACAAATATTTAGGTAAGGGCAACCAGTAGACATTATATATTTGAAATTTCAAAGGGCTTTTGACAAGGTTCCTCACCAAAGATTAATAGTCATGAGATAAAAGGACAAATCTTTTTAGGGATTAAAAATTGACTAAACAAAGAAGCAGAGAGTAGAGCAGTTCTTGCTATGGAGGGAGGTAAGCAGTGGGGTCCCAGAAGGATCAGTATTGGGGCCTGTGCTATTTAATTTGTTCACAAATGTTCTGGAACTCTGAGTAAGCTATGCAATTGCCACGTTTGCAGATGGCACAAAATTATTCAGGATGATGAAAATCAAAGACAAGGGTGAAGAGATCCAGGAGGATCTCCACAAATTGTGTGAACAGGCAACAGTGTGGCAAATGAAATTCAGTGTAGGCATGTGTAAGGCGATTCACATTGGAGGGGAAAAAATCTTCAAATATATGCTAATGAGGGTCTGAGAAGGAAAGAGACCTTGGGGTCAGTGGATAGCTCAATGAAAGTGTCAACTCAGTGCGCTGCAGCAATGAAAAAGGAAAACTGCTGGGGATTATTAAGAAAGGGATTGAAAATAAAATGGTCACAATTTTAAAGCCCCTGTATAGATCTGTGGTGCTGCTTCATCTGGAATACTGTGTGCAGTTCTTGTCACTATATCTCAAAAAGAATATTACAGAGAAAAAGTACAGAAGAGGGCAAACTAGATGATTAGGGGCTGGAACGCCTTTCCTATCAAGAAAGGCAGGAGAGTTTGAGACTTTTCAGTTTAGAAAAGAGATGACTAAGGGGGAACTTTATAGAGGTTTATAAAATTATACCTGGGGTAGAGAGGGTGGACAATGAGAACTTTTTCTCCCTCTCTCATAATACTAGAATTTGAGGGCATCCATTGAAGCTGATGGGCAGTAGATTTAGGACACACAAAAGGTAATAGTTCTTTACATGATGAGTGATTAAGATGTGGAATTTGCTGCCAGGGAATATAGTGATGGCTATGGGCACAGATAGCTTTAAAGGGGGATTTAGCAGAGTCATGGTCATGGAGGATAGGTCTACCAGTGGCACTAGCCATGGTGACTAAAGGGAACCTCCACATTCAGAGGCAGTGAGTGTCTGTATGACCAGTACCAGGAGGCAATATCAGAGCAAGCCATTGGCTTCGATGGCCTGTTGTTGGCTCCAGAGTAACTGGTCACTGTGTGAAACAGGATGGTGGACAAGGTGAACCACTCGTCTGATCCAGCAGGGCTGTTCTTACCTTCTTATTCATCCATACATAGGGGCAGGTTTTGTTAGATGAAAGAGTAGTGCAGTAGCCTTCAGGCTCGCACTGTTGTTTTCAGCTGTGTTCAGGGGAATGCTGGACTTTTGTAGTGAGAACCACAATGGTGAATGAGCTTCCCTGGAAAAATTTCCGAACTACTTTCAATGTTTGCCTGCAGTCTAGAGTCGCATGGGTGTGCTAGGTGTCTTCCAACAATATGGAAATAGAAACATAGAGCTGGAAGGGACCCCAAGGGTCATCTCGTTCAGCTCCATGCACAATGCAGGAGATTCACAACTATTCCCTGCCCCCCGCCACTTCCCTCAATGGCCTGTGCTCTGTGCCCAGATAAAGGCAAAAAATCTCTAGCATCCCTGGCCATTACGGCATGGAGGAAATTTCCTTCTTGATCCCAAAGTGGCAATTGGCATATAAGAAAGGGCCAGAGAGTCAAGCACCGGCTCATCCCTTTATGCACTCTGTCTCTTGATCTATATACAGTCATATTAAGTTAGATAATCATCATAGCTGCCAGATGCTCATCTATCATCTTCATAAATACCTCCAAGGAAGGAGAGCCCACCACCTCCCGAGGAAGCCCGTTCCAATGAGGGAACCACTCTGTCAGGAAGTTCTTGCTAATTTTTAGCCGAAAATTCTTTTGCATTAATTTAATCTCATTGTTCCTGGTCTAACCTGCTGGGGCAACAGAAAACAACTCTGCTCCATCCTCTATGTGACACTGACATCTCTTCAAATATTTGAAGAGGGCTATCATCACCTCTCAGTCACCTCCTCTCCAGGCTAAACATACCCAGCTCCTTCAGGCTTTGCTCCTAAGATTTGGTCTCCAGATCCCTCTCTATCTTCATTGCCCTCCTCTGGACATGTTCCAGCTTGTCAACATCCTTTTTAAACTATGGTGGCCAAAACTGTACGCAGTGCTCCAAGTGTGGTCTAACTAGAGCAGAGTAAAATCATTCCATCGCCTCACATGATCTGGACACTACTGTCAATACAGCCTAAAATCACAGCAGCTTTTTTAGCTACAGCATCACATGATCAGCATATGCTCTACTATGACCCCTAGATCCTTTTCACGTGTATTACTGCCAAGACAGGTCACTCCCTCTCTATAAGTGTGCCTTTGATTTTTCCTACCTAAATGCAGAACTTTACATTTGTCTCTGTTGAAATTCATTTTGCTAGTTTTAGCCCAGTTTTCCAGCCTGTCAAGATCACCTTGAATCTTGCTTCTGTCATCTACTGTATTTGCAACCTGTAGTGGAAAATGCCGGAAGACCATTGTGATAACGAGGCAATAGGTGGTGAGCCACACAGCCCTTCTCCATGTGAGCAGCAGCCTCAGGGCAGCAGGGAGTTAACTTCTACTCAGCACTGTAAATTGCAAGCACCTGGTGGTGGTAAGGGTGGCTAGATAAGGGTGAAAAACTTCGGACAGAGACAGATGGCGAGAGCTGGCTTTTTCAGGAGCGTAGCCTGGCTGAAGACTGACCTGCCTGCTTGGAAGACTGCCTGGTTTTTGAAGCTCTCACCCACACCCTGAGGAGAGAAGGACTGCTTGTTGAGACTCCTTATAGAGGTTATTGGGTAGGTGGAGGACTGGTAGTAGTATTTTTATTATTAGTTGCTGAATAAAGCTGCACTCTTTTGTTCACAAGTAATTGCTTGTTGGAATCCTTTTGAACCATGGGCAATACACAACCCCAATTTAGTAATCTCCACGTTTAATAAGCATCATCTCTCTTCCTTCATCCAAGTCATTTATAAAGATGTTGAGCAACACGGGCTCAGGACAGATCCCTTAGGCTGTCCACTTGTCATTCTATGGAGGCTGAAAGTCTCCAAACCTCTCAACTACTGGAAATGTCTCTCTGCCTTCTGTGTTTATGGGTGACTTCCTGATTCAATGAGATGGAGGAAAGCCAAGACTTTCTCTTTGCTTTGGGGGAGAAGGACGTGGGCACCAGCATGCCCAGGGGTGCCATATTGGGGATCACTGATCTGACAAAACAGCCGAGAGGTATAGAGATGATCTCAGTAGGGCTTTTAATGAAGCACTGCCTCTATTTCAAGCCCACAGATACGTCTCTTCTCAGTGCTCTTTCTGTGTTCTGCATCTACCCATCTGTGTCCTTGTGGGAGCTCATCTTGCTACTTCAGGATCTTATCAAGCAGGGCTCTGCCCCCCCCCCCCAATTCCATCCCACGAGCCGTGGGATTTGGAGTGAATATCTATGTCCCTACAGTGGTCCCCATCCCCAACCAAAATGAATTTTTAACCGGACTTCAGATCTGGTTCACCACTTCAGCAAAGTTTGGGGGCGTATGGATTTGTTTTGTGGCTTTGGAGCAGAGAGAGGCAAGCCTATGGAATTCGGCAGCAAGGCAAAGGGCAACAGGACAGGTACGGGGGGAACTCTGGTCTTGGCATAACTCTGCTGCGGTGCTGAGGATCGATAAGGCCGCAGGGTCTTGGCTTTGCTGCAGGCAGTCATAAATCATGCCCGACCGTTCCTCTTCATTCTTTGACACAGGCCTGGGGGCTGCCCCCTCCCACAACCCACAGTGCCTGATGGATTGCAAGCTGCTGCTGTCCGTCTGCCATTTATCCAGGCTTTGCTGTTGATGGAAAGAGTGCTGCAATGGCATGTGCTGGGGCAAGCATCACTTTGCCTGACTTTCCTTTGCATTATGCTAAGGTTGTGCCTGTGGCCAAACATTAGGCCCACCCTGTCACCCTTAAGTATGTGACAGCAGATCAGCCCCCCTCATAAGATGCTTGTGGGGAGGACTGAGTTCCTCTTATTTGTTAGCTGCTCTTTTGCTCCACTCAGTCCATGCTAAAGGCCTGTTCTTTGGACAGGGACTGCCTTGTGTTTACTGCTGCTCCTGGGATGCTCTCCCTCTTTTTTTACCCTCACGAGTAGGCTTTTCCCCTTGGTCACTTCCTGCTTGATGTGCTGCTTTGCCTCACAGGAAGAATGCTGAGTCAATGAGAAGCAAGTGCAGAAATGAGGCTTTGCACACTTGTGTATCTTTATATTTTCGCTCCACTTTGTAAGCACAACGATTTGGTTCAAAAAGCCTTTATTGACAGCTCAATGAAATGTGGAAGGGGAGAACATATTTTGTTGTTTCTGTTGAAGGGTGACTGTGACCCCCTCCCTGAGGTGAATAACGGACCCTCTGTGTGGGGGTTCCGACAATTAATTACAGTTCAAATAGCTCCACAGATATTAGACCCTTTCCCCCCACTCCTTTAATATTTCTATAAGCCTGAGACAAGCAAACTGTTCCTGCGATGTGGGTGACTTCTCTGTATCCTTTGCCTTGGATGATGACCAAACATAAGGGCGATTTCTGGGCTTCACAGATATCTACGCTTATAATAGGGAGGTAGATTTTCTGTGCCAATGTATAGGATCTTAGCCTTACAGCATGAGGGATGCTAAGTGGGTGGGGTAAAAGGGGGTCAAGTTGAACCATGGTCCTGAGATCCAGTCCTCCAGCGTGAAGGGCAGATTGAGGTAGTTTTTCTGGGATGGGCTGCTATGATACACCCCTTCTGCAGAGAAGCAAGAGGATGGTACCTCTTCATAGTCATGCTACTCCCTTGCCCTGGGCCTTGTGAAATACTGTAGCCCCTCCCCCCATTACAGCTTCATATCTGTCCATGGCTGCTAAGCTCAATACATTAAAAAAAAAAAACAGATCAGGGTGGGCTTCAATAAGCAGACAAAGAGGCAACAGGCACAGCAAGGACGTTTGACTTTGGGTGTTGTTGCCGAGCATCAGCCTCAAACCAGAAGGTGGGATGGTGATAAAGGGAGGCATACAGCTAACTTTTCAGCCTTCTGTAGTTCTCCTGCCAGACAGTGTCAGCTGTTTCCCTTGCTGGGCTGCTCCAAGCTGTAAGTAAGTCTGGCCCCAAGGTCCTGCAAGGACCCTAAATCCTTGGGGGAGCCTTTGCCTTACACAAGGTTACTGGTCAGTCTCTGCTGTGCTTCTTCATCCCATTCTATGTTGGCACCATATGCATCACCTACAAGAGAGATTGATGGGGGTGGAAAGCAGTTCTGGGTTAGTAACCCAGCCGGCACTGGCATTATCTGTTCTGTAGTATAGGACACTGGTCCACAGTTTCTCTCCCAACCTCAACCAAGGGTCCTTATTTTTGCTTTCTCACCTGTATGACACCTATGCAGCCATATGCGGTTTCCGTCATACTGACACTGGCAGCGAAGAACATTGTTGGAGAAGTCTGATTCTGCTACCTCATGCTTGGGATTCACAACCACCTGGTAGAGAAGTAAGTAGGGGGAGAAATTACTGTATGTATAGTTGAAGGAACTCTGGAAGAGAAACATTTGACACCCCTATGATTCCAGGCTGAACAGGAATTTGTCCATATCCTGTAATGCAGCTTCCATAGAAGCCAAAAGCAGAGTAAAATAACTTGCATCTTCCTCAGCCTGCAGCATCTGTTGCTGCATCAACAGGTGGCGGCTCCCTGCCATAGGGACTCCACTGCCAGAAGAGTCCCACGGAGAGAGAGAGAGGATGGTCCTGCCACCAGGTCTAGCCATGCAGCCCTCCTTTCCAGTCTTACCTGGAATATGTAACTTCCAGGGGCCACATCAGTGATGTCCACCCACTGGCAGTCAATGTCATGCCTGTATGTGTCCCAGCAGCCTGCACTGACGCCCTGTTCTCCAAAGTTAGCACAGGCAAAACGCCGATGCAGTCCTGTACAGAGGATAATAGCATTACAGAACTGTGAGGAAAGCAAGAGTTGAAGAATAGGCTTTATCATACTTTTCTCTCCTATGACACCTCTGCTGGCAAGGGTCGCTGTGTACCTGTCCTGTTGGAGTGCTGGCAGAAGGTGATGTAGTTTAGTATGGAAATGGGGCAGAAGCAACGCCAGACTCACTCTGGTCTTTAACTGGAGCCAGCATGGTGTAGTGGTTATAGTGTCAGGCTAGGATCTGGAAGCCCCAGGTTTGAATCCTCACTCTGCCATAAAGCTTATCAGATGATTTGGGGCCAGTCACTCTTACAGAATTATTGCAAACAAAAAAATGAAGGAGGGGAGAATAATGTTGTAAACTGCTTTGTGTCCCTAGGGAGGAGAAAAGGGGGTATAAACATTTAACTCTTCTGCCACTGCTCCCTTACCATCTGGGCAGTTGGTGTCCTCTAGACAGAAGCTGGCCTTGTGCCCCTCAGCCACCTTGGAGCCATTGAGCGTCAACAGGTCATAGTGGGTGAAAACCTCAATACTGTGGTAGTGTCTGTAGGAAGAATGGAAGGTACACAAGGAAATTTTAAAAACTAGGAAGAAGTAGGCTGAAAAGGTGCCAGATGTGATCCCTATTCATGGGGGTGGTGGTGGAGAAGAAATCCCTGGGCGGGTAGGTTAGGTGCGGCTTTCAGCTCAGTTACTATTATAGCTCTGCCTGTAAGCTCACCCATAATGACAACCCTGGTGCGTGTGTGTTGCTATTTTCCCTGCTGCTGCAAACTGAGCTCCTACCACAAAAGAATTGGCCAGGGTGGGATGCTTCTCTTTGAGCCATGTGAGCCTCTTCTCACAAGGAGAGGAAGCAGCCAGGACCGGGTGTGGGGGGAGGCAGTCCGGATCACAACTGTAAACATACATAGGGAGGGAGAAGAAACTAATAACAGGTTGAAGGCATCTGGCTGGCTGCTCCCATGTGGACATGTGCACAAGCGGGCATCAGCATTCCTCAAATATTTATGGCACTGGTATAGCACTGGCCATGCTGTGTGGTGGGAGAAAAGCACCCTCTACCTGTGGCATTGGTGCCAGATCCATGCATGGCGACCAGTTTTTGGCAGGAAGTCAGCCCGGCCTAGGTTGTGGATCTGTGAGGAGAAGCGCAGCAGGCGCCGATGGCCATAGGGCCACTGCATGTGGTCCGCGGAGGCAGAAAGGCAGCCTTCCTCATGAGCGCAGTACAGCATGTCCAATGGACGGTCCTCTAGATAAGCTGTCTCCTGTACCAATTGGGCATTCATGATCAGATCTGGGGCACCTGCAGGAAGAAAAAGAGTAAAAGAATATATAAAGGATGCCACATACCACCTCCATCCGTGCAATGCAAGACTGCCCAAATGCTGTGTATGGTAGGAGGAGCTTTGCAGGCTGATGAACGAGATGCTCCGAATGCAGCCTCTCTAGTCCCCCCATAAGGCACTTCCATGGTGGCTTTTTGAACTCACGCTGCATTAATTTGAACAAGTCCGCCATGCCTTGACATAACATGAGGCAAGTCTCTCATCCCCCGAGTTAAAACTCCGGCTTTGCATGCCTTGCCCCCATAGACTGCTGCCATATCCCAGAATCCTAGTTCCTAGCACACACATGCTGGTCCATTTCCACTCACTGCTAGTGCAGGTGACTCCTGCAGCAAAGCGCCCCCCTCCAGTTGGGCAATGCACAGGCCCATGATGCTGGCACTGTAGGATGGAGAGTTCAGTGCCTTTACAGCGCACACCACTCAGCACCACTTCAGAAGCATCAGAATTACCCTGCCAGTACCACGTCTCCTGCAAAGAGAATAAAGGAAGCTGTGCTGGGCAGAAACTCACCAAGAGCTTCAAGCAAGTCCCAAATGCACAGACTTCAGGCACTAAGTTTCAAGCCTGCATCATAGAGCCAATGTTTTCCCTCCAACCCCTCTCCAGCCCCATCCAGTCCCTAGACAGAAAGCCCTTCTTCCATCACGATCCCCCTCTGTTACTGGGTAAACCAACCACACCTGTATCTCCTGAATTTTCAAGGCATGATCTTCCTTCGGGGGCAATCACTCACCTGAAGAGCATGACTAGCAAAGCCAAGCCCCATTTGACGGCACACAACCATGGCCTCCTTAAGTCCCCAGTGTTCCCCACACACTGTGCCCCAGCGTGAGGTCCTTCCCCTGGGAACTAAGATTTCCACTACTCCTTCTTCTGGACTGCGGCCACCAGCCAGACGTATCTGAAATGTAGGGAAATGACTCAATCAGACAGAGCAGATAAAATGTGGCATGAAAAGAGTATGTAACAGCTGTGCGCAAGGCATCACAAGCACCCCCAAGGGTTCTGAGAAGCAAGGCTCAAGATCCACAAGGAAGCACAAGTCAATCCAGGGACATACTGCCTCTTGGTTTGACCCAAGTGACAGAAGTTTTTCATCACAGTCTGCCAAAGGCTCTTTGAGTACTCTAGCAGCCTTCCATTCAGGCCCAAGCTCAGGTTCAGACAGTGGTACTTTCTCAAGTACTCTCCCATTACCTGGGACCAGTAGAAAAGTACCTCATTCTTGGTTTGCTGGTTATAGGATTGTGTGATCAAGGTATCGTGTCTCACCTTCTGACGGGCATCTGTTTGGGGTACGTTACAGCGGACAGCAGCATCAGCTTCATGCCGGCACCCACTCTGGATTGCTTCTTGGTAGCTGCACTCTGCCAGAGAACGCTCGTAGCCCCTACACTTCACTCTAGTCAAGTGAATGGGACCCAGACCTGTAATAGGAGTTGCTCTCAATAGAGACGGCTAGGCAGGCACCAGGCTGTATCATGCCTTTTACATTATGGTCCTTCCTGTTTCCTCCACCCACTGCTGCTTGTCCATCCTTATTCCAACACCAGTTATGTCTGCCTCTGTTAACTCTCCCATTCTGCACTCATCCCAGGATTCCCTTTATTTTATCTTTTCCTGTTCCATATTCAGACGCCCCAGAAACACAAGTTCTCAGATGCAAATTGGACAAGACAGTAAGAGAGCTGTTGATGGATCTACACTATAGATTTTTGTCAGACGGTAAATGGAAACATGGGAGAGTTGGATGGGGGAGGGATGGAGGGAACAGGTTGCCTGTGTGTTTCCTCCAGCGGGGTAAATAGGAGCTCCAGGGAATCACTTCAAGGTAAGAAAACAGGATAGGAGGAAAGGCTATCCCCCTGCGCCCCACCCATGGCTGCAATTTAACAATAAAAATAGGCTTGCAAGCTGAATATTCCATGTTCCTTCGGTGGATGATTCCATGGAACATGGTGGAGCAGCTTGTCAAGAACGGGCAGCCTTTCCTGTAGACCCTTCTTCATATGACAAGTAGTCAAGCTTCATGATCCTGCTTCGTCCTTCCCACATAATCCCCACCCATTCCCCGCTCTACTCACCTTGACCCAGCTGGGCCCCAGAAAGAGCTTCCTGTGCTGTCCCATATCCCAGCTGTCGACACACCACACTGGCAGCAGTCAGGTCCCAGCCATCGTCACAGACTGTGCCCCACTGGCCATTCAGCAACACTTCCACACGCCCTTCACCTACTTGTGCACCTGCACGGAGACGCACCTGGGGTTGCTGCATGGGTGAAAAGACAGATTAGTAGCAAGGAAAGAGACACTGGGGCTGCACGTGTGCATCTGGATGACTGTGGTATACCTCACCTCCCCAAAGGCAGCAAGCACAGGGAAGCAAGGAGAAAACGTCCCTGGCTTTGTCTCAACAGCAAGTACCGGAACTCAATAGTACGGCCAGTGCTGCTGTCCTCAAGATGGGCCAGGGTCATGTACAGCCCTGGTTTTGCAGACAGACAGTTCCAGAGTGAAGGAGGCATTGGAAAAGAACTTTCTCTACCTGAGACCTGCCACACTTCACAGGACGTATGGGACCCTAACTCTACCCAGTGTGGGGAATATATGCTTCTTTAACTTACCTTTGGGGGCTGAACTGGGTCAGGCATTCTGGCTGTGTTAGACTGGAATGCAGGGCCGGGAATACAGCTGATCAGGGCATGCATGCCGCGGGGGCAGGCAGGTTGATGTCGAATCTTTGGCCCCACGTGCAGCTTGCATTTGCCAAGATGGGCTTCAGTACCCTGGCAGTTGATCCGGTGGATCCAGAATGTGTTCTTTTCACTTAGACTTCTTAAGCTGCAAAACAAGGCATGGAGCTGACTGTGGGTTGGGGGGAGCAGGATTGCCAACTTCCAGGTGGTGGCTGGAGATCTCCTGGAATTACAACTGATTTCAAGATGACAGAGAAAATGGTTATTTTGTGGGGGTGGACTGTATGGTATTATACCCTGCTGAGTTCCCTCCCCTCCTAAACCCACCCTTCCCTGGCTGTACCCTCAAGATCTCCAGGAATTTCACAGCCCAGAGCTGGCAACCCTGGGGGGAAGGTGGCATTCTGCTCTAGTGCTTGGAGAATTCACTGCTGAAACCCATGGGAAGCAACCACAATATTAGCCAATGGAACAGGGACAATGAATGAATCTCCATCACCCACACCTCAATGTGGCTCTACTTTACATCTGACTAGGGTTGCCATCCTCTAGCTGCTGAATTGGAATTCATATGTAAATTTGACTCTGTCAAGCTGGGACTGAATAGGGACTATGAATGGTTATCTCATTATCAAAAGTAACTGATTTCCTTTACAGAAGCAAACTGATCTCCATATCAGAAGGAGCTGTTTGCACCTACTCCGCCCTCCCCTCTCCTCCTCTATATCTGACCAGTTTCTTCTTGCCTTCCATGCATCTGAGAAGAGAACTGTGATTCTCGAAAGCTTATGCTACAATAAAGTTGGTTAGTCTTAAAGGTGCTACTGGACTCTTTTTGATTTTGCTACTACAGACTAACACGGCTAACTCCTCTGGATCTACATCCTCTAGGTGGGGCCTGAAGTTCTCCTAGAATTACAGCTGATCTCCAGAGTACAGAGATCAGACCCCCCTGGGGGAAAATGGATGCTTTGGAAGATGGACTCTATGGCATTATACCATGGGTAGGAAAAAATGTGTTTGGCAGGAGCCTCACAAATCTGATAAGGAAGGCTTTTAAACAAAATCCTGTGGGGGAGGAAGATTAAAAAACCCAAACTAGTATGATACCAATTACTAGTGATAAGAGTGCTAGTAATGAGCGGGGAGCAGCATAGGTTCAGAGCCCCACTAATTTGCAGATGAGGACAAATATGAAGCACTCCAGGCACATAAACAATGAGATCTGATGTCTCTACACCAATGTGCAGAGTATGGGAAACAAACATGAGGAACTTGAAGTCTTAATACAGAAGGGAACTATGGCCTAGGCATTACTAAAGCTTCTGTTGGAAGTCAAACTCTGCTAAAAATGTAAGGTTTAATAAATTCTTGACATGTCTTGCTGACAATTTCATCTTCCAGAAAATGGAGAAGGAAACAAAAGGGTCTGCTGTCTTGAACTGGACTCTTACCAACAGGGTAGAACTGCTTGATGAGGTGAAAGTAGTGGGGACCCTGGGTAATAGTGACCATGTGATTTTGGAGTTTAAGATCTTGGGTAAGGGAAAAGCTGAACTTAGTCAGACATCTAGGTTGGATTTTAGAAAAGCTCATTTTAACAAATTCAAAGTGACGCTGGGGGGAATCCCATGGCCAGAAATACGCAAGGAGAAAGGAGTTCAAGATGAGTGGGATTTTCTTAAAGGTGAGATATTGAAGGCGCTAACATAAATGAGAAGGAAAAATGAGAGGGACCTAAAGGAGCCAGGGTGGCTCCATAAACAGCTTTCTAAAGATCTGAAAATTTAAGAAGACACACTTAAGAAATGGAAGCAGGACTGTATAACCAAGGATAAATATAAACAACTTGCCAGTTCTTGTAGAGAGAGAGTTAGAAAGGCTAACGCTCAGTACGAGCTTAAGCTCATATTGAGAGATGCTAAACCCAACAAAAAAGGGTTCTTTAGTTATGTTCAGAGCAGAAAAAAGAATAAAGAAGTGATAGGCCCACTGCAGGGAGAAGAAAGTGAGATTTTAACAAGTGATAAATAGAGGGCAGTTCTTCTCCATTCCTACTTTGCCTCTGTCTTCACTTGCAAAGGGAACTGTGCTCACCGTGGCAAAAAGAGAACACGCAAGGAAGGAAGGGAATTGCAGCCTAGTATAGACATCAGGGTGGAACATAAACACCTAGCTTCTTTAAATGAAATCAAGTCCTTGGGGACAAATGAATTGCACCCTAGGGTACAAAAGGAACTTGCTGATGTAATTGCAGAGCATCTGTCTGTCATCTTTGAGAGTTCTTGGAGAACAGGTGTGATGCCAGAAAACTGGAGGTGGGCAAATGTTGTCCCCATCTTCAAGAAAGGGAAAAAGGAAGGTCTGGGTAGCTATTGACCTTTCATCTTGACATCCATAGTTGGAAAGGTCTTGGAACAAATGATTGTTTAGAAGACAGCTGCTGTGATTACTAAGAGCCAGCGTGAGTTCCTCAAGAACAAGTCTTGTCACACTAACCTTATCTCCTTTTCTGAGAAAGTTGCTGCTTTGGTGGATCAGAGGAATGCCGTGGACACAGTTTATCTTTATTTCAGTAAGGCTTTTGATAAGGTGCCACATGATATTCTTGTTGACAAGTTGGCAAAATGTGGTTTGAATCCAATTACTATTATGTGAATTTGTAACTGGTTGACAGATTGCACCCAAAGGGTGCTTGTTAGTGATTCCTCATCCTCTTGGAAAGGAGTGACAAGTGGAATGTCTCAGGGATCTGTCTTGGGTCCTATGTTGCTCAACATCTCTATAAATGACTTGGGTGAAGGAACAGAGGGGATGTTTATTGAATATGCAGATTGCTAGATTGGAAGTGGTGGCAAATATAGTAGAAGACAGAAGCAAGATTCATCTTGACAGGCTAGAAAATTGGGCTAAAACTAATAAAATGAATTTCAACAGTGATAAATGCAAAGTTCTGCATTTAGGTAGGAAAAATCAAAGGCATACTTAGAAGATGGGCGAGACTTGTCTTGGCAATAGTACATGTGAAAAGGATCGAGGGGTCTTAGTAGATCATCCGCTGAACATATGTCAGCAGTGTGATGCAGTAGCTAAAAGGCTGCTGTGATTGTAGGCTGTATCGACAGAAGTATAGTGTCCAGATTATGTGAAGTGATGGTATAGCTTTACTCTGCTCAGGTTAGATCTCACTTGGAGTAATGTGTACAGTTTTGGGCACCACAGTTTAAGAAGGATGTTGACAAGCTGGAATGTGTCCAAAAGAAGGCAACAAAGATGGTGAGGAGTCTGAAGACAAAGTTGAAAGAGGAAAGCCTGAAAGAGCTGGGTATGTTTAGCCTAGAGAGGAGGTGACTGAGAGGAGATATCATAGCCTTCTTCAGATATTTGAAGGGCTGTCACAGAGGATGGAGCAGAGTTGTTTTCTGTTGCCCCAGCAGGTTGGACCAGAAACTACAGGTTTAAATTAAAACAAAATAAATTAAAACAAAAGAGTTTTTGGCTAAACATTAGCAAGAACTTCTGACAGAGTGGCTCTTCATTGGAACAGGTTTCCTCAGGAGGTGGTGGGTTTTCCCTCCTTGGAGGTGTTCAAGAAGATGCTAGATGGGTACCTGGCAGCTATGATGATTCTCTGACTCCATATGAATATACACAGATCAGGAAAGAGAGTGCATGAAGGGATGAGCCAGTGCTCAATTCTCATAGCCCTTTCTTATATGCTCAGGGTAATGTTGATCGCCACTTTGGGATCAAGAAAGAATTTTCCTTCAGGCCATATTGGCCTGGGATCATGGAGTTTTTTGCCTTCCTCTGGGCATAGAGCAGGGGTCGCTGGGGGATGTAAGGGGGAATAGCTGCGAATTTCCTGCATTGGGCAGGGGACTGAACTAGATGATCCTTTGGATCCCTTCCACTCTATGTTTCTATGTTCTTTTTCTATGCTGTGATCCCTTTCTGTCTCCAAACCCCACCCTCCCCAGGCCCCACCCCAAATCTCCAGGGATTTCCCAACCCAGAGTAGACACCCCTGTGTCAAACCTTTCCCATCTAGAACTTCTGCATGTAGTTCTTGATGCTTGTTAGTGGAACCCAGCCCTAATCGTAGCGTATAGCTTGACTCTGGGCCATTCTACCCTATAGATAGGATGCCCATTCAGCTTTCAAATGTTTCAAGGTAGAAGTACAAGGCCAGCCAGCACCTCACCTGGAGCTTGGATCCTTCAGCTTCTGGGTCCATAGTTTCCTGTAAGTCAAGAAGAATGGAAGTGAGAAGGACAAACATTCATGCAAAAGGCTGCTGCTGCTGAGAGCACCTTGCTGTATATGACCAGAGTTGCCACCGAGCTGTTTCTGTGCAGACTCAAAGAGGCATTTTGACTAAGGCATTTTTAAAGGCTCATAATGAAGTTGGGACACATGTTTTAATAGATAGAAATATACAGTGGTGCAATAGCACTCCTGCATGCCCCCTTTTACCCTCTGGGAGACATGATAGTTCCACACACAGCAAGTGGCTCACTTTAAATGCTGTTCCAAAGCACACCCCTCCCCTGCCACCCACACTTCTGGACTCTTTAGAGTTTACATTGATATGCCTAAAAGCCAACCCTATGGCTGTGGAAAATATTGAAGAAACTGATGAGTGGTCCAGCCAGCCTGGTGTCTGCAGAAGGTGGAGTTTAAGGATGGGGAAGAGCTCAGCAGGAATGTGATGCCATAGAGCCCACCTTCTAAAGCTGCTGTTTTCTTATCTCTGTCCTCTGGAGACCAGTTGAAACTCTGTGAGAACTTCAGGGCCCACCTGGAGGTTGGCACCCATAAATGCTGTGTAGTGGTTAGTGTGTCAGACTAGAGCCTGGGACACCCAGGTTCGAATCACTGCTGCTCTATGAAAGCTTGCTGGATTATCTTGGGCCAGTCACACTTTCTGCCTAACTTCCTCACGGGGTTGCTGTGAGGATAAAATGCAGAGGAGAACAGTGGAAGCTGCTTTATACCCCCACTGGGGACAAGGTGGGGTAGAAAAGAGACAAACAAACAAAACTAGCAACTTGGTCTGCCTGTGGGAAGGGATGTGTACCAGCATGCCGAAGGGCTTGCTGTACCTGTGCTGCTGTCACCATTAGCTAAATCGTTGCCCACGTGAGGTCAGGGAGGAAAGATCTCTCTCTGTTCATGCCTCACTTGAGCTCCAAAAACTCTGTGGCTCTAGGGGTGATGCCTGGGAGCAAATCCCACAGAGCCAGAAACAGCAAGTTCTGCTTCTGCCTGAGAAGCTGCCTGGGTCAGCCACCCAGTCTTCTCTGTAATTTCTCCACTGCGGTTTGGCTGATCCCCATGGTGAGATGGCCCTGGCACCCACACCTGCTCATTGCAGAACTGTATTTAGAGAGAGAATGGTGGGTGGGGCCACGAGGAGGGATGGGAGCAAACAGGGGCATGGAGAGCTTCCAGAATGGGACACCGGAGCTTCCTCGCCTGGACTAGCCTCTCACGAGAAAGGAGATGGAGCCGTGGGGCAAGACCAGACAGAGGGCCAAAGGACATGTGACCGTCCAGCTCTGTGATCGGGTTCTCAGACATGTATTTTAGGTACACAAAGCAGACACGGGCTGCAGCAGAGCAGGGGGAGAATATAGCTTGTACTGCAGCACTGTGAAAAGATGGATTAACTCTTTCCTCCATGCCATTTTATCAGCTGCAAATGCCTCTCCCAGCTGCTTTAAGACAACAAGGAAGGAGGAGAGAGAGACCCACATTTTTACTGTCTTTTTCCTCTGCTGGGGCTTAAAACAGCTGGGGAAGGTGGGTTTTCTTGTCAAGGAAACGACATGGGGGGGAGATAATCTCTCTTTCCCTGTGCTGTGTCCTGGATACATAGTCCCTTCCGCCTCCTGCTTTCTGCAGTTAAAATTAATAACTATGAAATGTCTGAAATATCACATGTAGGTTGGTCCATAGAGAAAAAAAGTGGTAGGACCCATCCATGCACACACAGCAATCCTTAGTATATAAATGCATTGCGTCACATTCATGCAGATACAAATCACATACTCTATGTACACCCAATGCTCTCCTGTAATTTACATTTTGTTCAAGAGCATATTCATGCAACCATCCTTTTTGCCCATAAGCATGTATATATTGCTTGTTCCACCACACAGAAACCATCGCACATTAGCATGGCAATGTGCCCTTCTGCAAATACAGCTCTTACCTGTAGAATCCTGTGGCAACCCGTCCATCGCGAGGGAAGCCCAGCATCCCACAGATCACTCGGGTGTTGTTGCGAGTCCAGCCAGCATCACAGACTTGCCGCCAGCGCCCGTGAAGTTTTACCTCCACAGCACCTTCTGTGATGGGAGAACTTAGCTTGGCTCGGGCCAATATTGGTTTGATCCGTACTTCTTCCACTTTCCAGCCCTGCCCAAGAATAAGCAGGCATATGTGTTAATACACCCACCCACAGGTGCTAGAACAAAGCTTAAAGAATGTCTTTGTGTGGGCCTGGGATGGGGAATGGCATGACAGAGCAAAGTTGAAATAGCTTGAACAACAACGAGTCCTCTGGCATCTTATTCCAGAAGGCAGCTGTGTTTTTATGTTGCAGTCAAAAACTAAAAGAAACCTTGTGGTCGCTTAAACATACATCTCTATATTAATAGTCCCCTTTAAGCAGGAGGCTTCCACTACTATTGGGTTCCTATCACACTGGTGGTTATGTGACTGTCAGTAGGAAGACATGTGCCGGGGTGTTACTGATACAAATTACATGGTTTATTGGACGGCACTATTACATGATGCTACAAGAGAAAAACTGCTACAAGAGAAAAACTGCTACAAGAGAAAAACTGCATGACAGAGGAATAATTGGTAAAAGGCATGGGTATGGAAAAACAATGTCTACTCCTACAGCAAATAGTATGGGATACAGAAAGAGGCAGTGCATAAGCAAAAAATACATTAATCTATAGGGCAATTCTAAATGAAGAGAGGAACCATGAATTGCTATGCACTGCAAACACACTTGAAGGAAACAGCGTTGCCATTAGGAGACCAAGCTTCGTGCACGCTAACTGTTCTGGATATTAAAGTACTAATTGCCACCCTACCACCCTCCTGCCCAGCTAGCGACAGCTCAGTTGCCTAGTAAACAAAAGTCATTTCACAGAGACCTGCTCAAGGATCTGGGAAGGTTGGAGAGACTGGAAGGGCACAAGCTTGCGGGCTGATCAACCCTTGCCTGAGAACTAGGAGAAAAGGAGGGCAAGGCACAACAGCTTCGACCTGGAACTAAGGATAGGGCCTTCCACACCCAGAGCTGCTTGTCCCTCGAAAAAGAGAAAGCCTTAAAAAGCAAAAGCTCTCCATGGGAAGAGAATGAAAAAACCCTCCAAAAACCCTAAAAGGAAAAATTGTTCAGGCTGACAAAAGAATTGACTCCACAGAGCTGGTCTTCATGCTGGAAGACTGGAAATGTCACCCAGATTTTTTTTAAAAGGCTCCCGATAGGATCCAGGAATTACAGCTCAGTTCATTTACCATCTGTTACAAGTAAATTAGCAGAAACTGTTATTAAAAAGAGAATTATTAAGCACAGTGAGGAACAAAGGCTGCTAAGGGAAAATCAGCATGGCTTCTGCAAAGGAAATCCTGCCTCACCACCTTTGGGAACTCTTTGAACAGGTTAACAAGCATGTGGATAAGGGTGATCCAGGAGCCTTCATATATTTGAACTTCCAAAAGGTTTTTGACAAGGTATCTCACCAAAGACTCCTAAGTAATCTTAGCAATTGTGGTATAAGAGGATGGGTTCTCTTATGGATTAAAACTGGTTAAGCAACAGGAAGCAGCCAGTAGGAATCAATTGACTATTTCCCCGATAGAGGGATATGGGCAGTGGGGTTCCACAAGGATCAGGACTGGGACCAGTGCTATTTCAATTGTTCATACATTATTTGGAATTGGAAGTGAGCAGTATACTAGCCAGGTTTGCAAATGATACCAAATGATTCAATATTGTGAAAAGCAAGGTGCTTTGTGAATAGCTACAGGAGGATCCTTCTAAATTGGATAAGTAGGCAACCACATGGCAAATGAAGTTCAATGTGGGTAAGTGTTAGGTGTTGCTCATTGGAATAAAAAGTCCAAAATTTAAATACATGCTAACAGGGTCTGAGTTGACTGAGAGTGAAAGAGATCTTAAGGGTTTTAGTGGAAAGCTTCATAAAAAATACCACTGTGTGCAACTGCAGTGGAAAAAACTCCATGCTTGGAATTATCAGGAAAGGGATTGAAACAAAGTGGTCAATATTGTAATGCCCTTGAACAGAGCTATGGTGTGGGCCCATTTGGAATACTGTGTGCAGCTCTGTTTGCAATATCTCTAAAAGGATATTGCAGAGCTGGACAAAGATGATTAAGGGGTTGGAACAACTTTCCTACAAGGAAAGGCTGGAGAGTTTGCAGTTTTCAATAAAGAAAAAGTGGTGGTTAAGGGGAGACATGATAGAGGTCTATAAAATTATGTATAGAGTAAAGAAAGTGGATGGAAAGATTTTTTCCTCTTTCTCCTGTAACACTAGAACTCTGAAGCACCCAATCAAGTTCCTGGGAAATTGGTTCAGGACAGACCAAAGGAAATACTTCTTTACTCAAGAAGTAGTCCAATGGGGGAATTCACTGCCAGTTGATATTTTGATAGCCACAAGTATTGACGGCTTTAAATGGGGGTTAGACAAATTTATGGAGGACAGGCCCATCGATGGCTCCTAGCCATGATGACTAAAGGAAACCTCCATGTTCCCTACATGTAATTTCCCCATCATTTATTGTTTACTTTAGCACCTGGGGATAGGAAGTCTCTTTTCCATAACATCTTCCAATATTCCAGTAATAATATGCCAGTTAGTGCTCTTCTTATTGGTCATGAGTCTTTGTTTTGTCAAAGTTGCAGGTGTGTAAGTCTTGAAAGCTCCGTGCTTTCTCTGCCATGAGCAGTATATGCTGGGGACTTCCTCTGAGGATTTTCGAAGAAGGGAACCCCTATAAAGCATAAAAGTGATAGCAGAAAGGTCTGGGATTCCCTTTGATGCATAGGACATGGCAAAGTGCAGAAGGGGAGCAGGCAATATCGATTCCCACATCTCAGGAGCAGTTGGAGAATGAAACCAGGCACTTGGAAAAATCCATCTTGTTCAAATATGATCCTAAGAAGGAGAAATCACCAAACGTGTTCCAGAGAAAGCAATATAGAAGAAGACCGAAGTAATACATAGTCTGAACTCCTAATAAAAAAGGAAATGCATAACTGGCTATGATTCTTGATGGATGCAGAGTAGCATCACTCTAGATCTTGGCTTTTCTAGGGTGATAACACTATATGCTTTATATTGGAAGCTGGAATGGAAAACCAGCCCCATTTTAGACTAGAAAAGCTAATATGGGCTGCATGACTATAGCCTTTTTCTTCTCTAGGGTTCCTTGACCACGGCTTAGTGAGTCCCACCTCAAATTAATCTCTAATTAGGAGAATAAGCTTGGATCACTGCCCCATGATGTGTCCTCACCTGGTGCTGGATGTGTGGAACAAGTCCTTGGGCAGAAAGGTGGTGTCGTTGTAGGCCTGCGCACACCACACCACTGTCTTCATTGTGGGTGCAGTCATTCACGCCCCAGCCATTGGATTCACATTCAGCCACGGAGCTTTCAGTGCCAGAGCAGCGCATGTTATCCAGCCAGATGGGGCCTGAGGATACGTGGGGTCAGAAATAGTAGTGCTGGCAGAATTTTTCTGCTGGTTGTTGTCCCACCTAATTCCTCCTCCTGCTCCCAAGTAGGTGCCTTTTATTGTATTTTGTTAGGGGAAGCAAAGCACTCTCCATAGGTCTCCCCTCAAAGCCATCTTAGAGGCTCCAGTCGGTACAGAATGCTGCAGCTTGGTTATTCTCAGGAGCCAGTGGAAACATGCGTAGTACAGCTATTGTACAGTCACTCCATTAGCCACCCTCAGCTACTGGGTCCAGTTCAAGGTACTGGCCCTCGCATATAAAGCCTTTGCTGCCCTCAGACCCTCATGTCTGCTGAACTGCTCTCATCCTGTGCTCCCTATTTGTTGCATTGACTTACGCGATGTAATCAGACTTGGGTCTCAGGGAGAAAGGCAGTCTCTAAATAACATAAATAAATAAACTTTCTAAACTCTTTCCATTCACAAATCACTAATTACAGGACCAGGGCTTTTTGAAAAAACCGGCCAAAGCATCTGCCTTGAGAAGGAGCATCAGATTTGATGGGGCATCACAAGGCAAATGGATGGGGGCTCCTTTTTGGTCTCCCATGCTGTCCTCCATGAGATATTTGCAGACCTGGTGGAATGGTTTGATCAAAGGGAAAAGCACAATGCAGGTAAAGTGCCCTGAATGTGCCTGCCAAGCTGCTGGGTCTAGCATTTGTCTCTTGGCCAGGATACAAGTTTACCTTCTGCTGGTGCTATACAAGTACATTTCTATAACTAAGTTCCATGCCTCTGGTACAATGCCAGGTAGGCAGTTTTCTATCCTTGGCAAAGAACTTGGCACTAAACAAAGTGAAAGCAAATCCTTAAGCAGGGAGTTTCCACTAATAGACTGTGGGCAACATGTTTGACCTACCCATGAGAGATTATGCCAAGGCATGCAAAACACAACCCCCAGCCATTGCTTGCCTGTTGTGCCATTTGTGCTGGCATAAAGGCAAGGCAGGCTCCTGGGGGGGGGAGACATTCCAAGTCCCCAGAAAAACAAGTAACACCTATGGTTTGGGGGTAGGTCCGGGACTTGTGTGGAGAGTCCAAGGGAAGCTTTTTCTGGGGACTTTCAGCAGCCCTGTATAATGGAATTACTGACTGCCCCCCTGATATTGCTGCCATCCCACCAGTGGTCAATTGGCAAAGATGAATGAAGCCTCACCCTCTGGCTTCCAAAGCCCGAGCCCACATGCCAAATGCATGGGGTGGGGGGTGGGGTTGTAATTACTAGGTGGGGAAGGAAGCACACAGGGCACCTGCACAGAACCACTCATTGTTAGTACTGCAAGGTCTCACACTGAGCGCTTCTATTAAAAACAGGCCCTGAGGATCAGATTGGATAAGCCCTGCCTCCAAGGGAGACTGGCAACATCCTTTCCTATGACCTTCTATTACAGCTCCTTCTTACCTTCTCCTGGACCATACTTGGCACTATGGGCCCAGTTCACGGCTACCTCAAAGCCCAGCTCCCGACATGCCACAGTTGCAGAAATCATGTTGAAGTCATCATCGCACACAGTGCCCCACACTCCATTGTACAACACTTCCAGCCGTCCTTCACCCTGTTGGCTCCTGGGCCCCACCAGCCGCAGCTCAATGTGTGGACGTTGTGTCCTGCTTGGTACAGCCTGACATACCAGGAGGAAGAAGAAAAGATGGTATCCTGGCACAGGGAGCATCCTTGATCCAAGGCTGTGAGGTGCACCTGAGAAGCAGAAGGAATTGGAGTAAAAGTTTTCTGGAGGAAGGGTCAACAGAACTCTCCATGGTCAGGTGAGACAGCAAGGACCCAGGTTTGAGATGTAAAGCATGGGGTAAGGTCCTGAACCCCCCCCCCCAAAGTTACAGAGCATAGACAAAAACTGCAGAGAAGGGGAGAAAGAGGAATGTAAATCCTAAATCCTAACCAATTAGCCCCCTTATCTCCCCACGACGGCAGGGGGAGCGTTTTCAGGTGTTCGAGCAAGTAGTAGTAATACTAAACGATCTATTTTAAAATTTATTTATACCCCACTTTTCTCCTCAAAGTGGCTTCTTCCCTCCTCGATTTTATTCTCATAACAACACCCCTATGAGGTTGAAAGAGAGTGGCTGGCCCAAAGTCACCCAACAAGCTTCCATGGCAGAGTGGGGATTCGAACCTACGACTCCCATGATGTAGTAGTCAACGTGCCAGACTAGGATCTGGGAGACCCAGGTTAGACCCACGCTCTGTCATGGAAGCTTGCTGGGTGACCTTGGGCCAGTCACAGACTCCCAGTCTAATCGAGGTTAAAATGGAAGGAAGATTGACGTAGTCAGCTTTCATTGCGAAGAAAAGTACAGTATAAATATCTAGGTAAATAAATAGTCCTACACTTTAATAACTACACCCTGCCAGTTGTTAAACTCTGTTTGTCTCAACATCCCTCCCATCTTCCTCCCACTCTCCATAGCCAGCCCGGGACACACACAAGTTCTGCTACCTGCACTTGAGGAGCTGTTATCTGTACTGGGAACAGATGGCGGGAAGGAGGGATTGACAGAGGGGCAGACAGACTTATTATTATTTATTATATTTATATCCCACCTCCCTGCAAGTGGACTCAGGGCAGGTCACAACAGTAGATAAAATATACAGAGATTAAATCACAATAATTTAATACAGCCATCTAATAAAGCACCTGCTCACCGTATACAAATACCATATAGCATCTGACGGGCTTCTATTACTAATAGTAGCTAAATTCCTAACATCACCGGGCAGTGTCCACGAATATGAAAAACACATAGAGCCTTCATGGATGAATGGACCGAGGGGCAGAGGGACGGGCAGAGAGGGGCGGAAAGGTTAACGAAGACCTCGATAGATGTGGCGGGATGGAATAAGTAGACAGGTGTTGCGGGACAGAAAGGCAGGTCCAGGCGGGGCCGGGGCAAGATCCCAGCGACTCACCCGCACAGAATGACGAGCTGCAACCTTCTTCGCTCGGATCCTTGCCAATCGCTGGGGTGAAATGAGAGGTTTGTGTGCTTTGCTTTTCTAAATTTATGAGCTGCCTCGAAGGGGCGGGCCAGTCTTGCCTCACAGGGAGGCTCCCACGCCTGCTCTCAGCTCTGATCCTCCGCAAGGGAACAAGCATCACCCGCAGATGGACCCATCCCGTTTCCTCCGCCGGCACCGCCCGGCAGCTGCCCCCTTCCCCTCTTGGGGAGACGCTCCCCGTCCGCTCGGAAGGACAAGGCAGCCAGCTGAGCTCGCCGTGCCCCTCCCTCGTTACTCACCCGCAGCGCCCGGGGCAGAGGCGAGGGCTTAGGGGAGGGTCTGCAACTGCTCCGGGACAAGCGGGAGGGACGCGGGCAAGCCCAAGGGAGCCACTTGGAAGCCGGGGGTCCGGGCCGTCTGTGGGGCTGTGCAGCGGCGCGAGTCAGGGACGAGCCAGCCCGGGAAGGCGCCACCTCCGCGGGTGCTCACCTCTGCCTGGAAGCCGGCCCGTCCCAGCCCTTTTATCCAAGCAGCCGCCCCTGGCTCCCGGACAAGCCCCGGGGCGGGAGGGCAGGTGGGGTCTCCCCGAAGGGCCCGGGGACAAGGAGGCCGCCTCTTTCCTGGCAGGCTTCCTGCGCCCTCCGAAGTTGCGGAAATTCAGCAGCCCGAGCAAGCGTCGCTGCCGCGGCTCGACGTAACGGGGAACTTTCACCGGTTGGGTTTCCCGCTGTCGGGCAACAGAGAAAGTCACGGGAGCCTGGATCGGGCCAGGGGAGGTGACCCGAGATGAGGACCGCGATGGAGGCAAAAGAGAATCCGAGAAGAGCCCGCCGGCACACGGGCCTCCGGTGTTGGCTGCAAATGGGGGCCCTGAGGTACCTGTTCAGACGAGCCCTGGGCTGTACGTATAAGGGGCTCTCAGCACACATCTGAACTGGGAAGGCCCCAAACGACACGGGATGGGGCTTGTCGGGAATGCTGCTTGTTTTCCAAGAGGGAGTCTGGGAAATGTAGCCGGGCTCTGCTGCCCTTGGACGGTTGTCTTAGCTTCTGAATCAAAATTCAGGTTAGAACCTGAAATAAGCCTCCCCCTCCACACACACACACTCTACACTCACCTTCACCACACGCACCGGATGGAGACTCTTTTCAGCTCTGCTGCGGACTGCCCATGAGGGCCTGGGGGACTTCCGCAGCCTTCCTTGAGGAGCTGCAGTTCGGTTGTGCCATCTCAAAATGGATCTGAGTTCTAAAATCTTTTTTAAAAAAATCCAAAGGGAAACGTTTTAAAAACGTTAATGAGAGGCTTTTGTTCCAAATGGCACGCTCACCTTGATTCAGCAGGCATCCAGATGCAGGATCTCGGTCTTACACACACAGCTTGAGCACTCGTTCCAGCCAAGGAAGTAGATCTGTCTCCACATTCTCTAGTTCAGCTGGGAAACTCTTCAGTTGCACAGCAGAGGCTGGGAAAAGAATGAAGGTCCTGGTTCTGCCAGAGTCTTCCAGAATAAAGTCAGCTAACATTAGCCTTTGTCAGGATCCACACGGTCCTTTTAATTGGGGTTGAAACCCACAGCCAGTCAACAAAGCTGCCAAGATCTCAAAACAGACAGCACCCCCCCCCTTCCAGCAAAGTAATTTGCTGGTTATTCACAACTATTCAAAACATCGCAGAACAAAAATTCTGATTCCCCCAGATATGGACACATTCTCCTTAAGGATCTGCAGGAATATTACAGTTGTGTGTATAAAGGGCTTTCAAAGCAGGTCCCACTACCAGAACTGAAGTCAAAGGTTCAATTTCTCATCATTTATTACCAAGAAAAGGAGTGGGCAAATTTGAGAGCGCTGAAGAGATTTGTGTGATTTTCAGTGAAGGGATTCTTCCACTGCTAGAAAAGCACACTTAGTTTGTATGTTAAAGATCAACTGGATTTCCAAGGTATGAGCTTTCAAGAGTCAAAGCTTCCTCTGTCAGTCAAGAAAAGGGTTAAGTGCCCCTCTTGTCCAGTGATTCTCCCCTGCTAATGCTCCCCATTTCCACATTAATTTTAACCAGCAAACACATATTTACCCAAGTAATGTATAGTTCTACCCAGCAATAGATAATGTGAAAATAAGCAAGTCTGACATTCACAAACTAAACATATTTTCAGGTGGGTAGCCATGTTGGTCTGCAGTTGAAGAACAAGATCTGGGTCCAATAGCACCTCTGGTAAGTATTTGAAAGCAAGAAAAAAGAGGAGTTAAGACATTTGTCTAGTGTTTAGGAGGATCTCTAACATGAATGTTTGAAAAATTGGGGGATAGCATATACAAAGTAATTTTAGACTAGAAAATTGCTGCCCTGAATCAACATGCAAAAAATAATCTGGAGGAAGATGAAAAAGTAGTGATGAGAGACTGTTTTATCTTGATAAAGCCGTTTCTTCACATGTGGAACTCTGCTTGCCTTAGACAAGATGTGATCAGAACACAGCACAGACAGAACAGTTGCAAAGGGGTGGAGTAACTGAACGTGTGTCCTCTCCATCGAAAGCAATAGAAACATTTTGCTTTAGAAGAGGAACATCTAGCCCACAGAAGCTCAACCCAGGGAGACGGAAGAGCAGATAGAAAGACACTTTCCAAGAAATGAAGCTTGTTTCTACACTCTCAAACCACAAGAACAAAGCTCCACTTAACCGGGGGTGCTAGCTGAGAAGACCAGATGGGCTCTCTGCATCTGAAGTGACAGACCAGTCACCCTGTGACCTCAGCTGGTATCTTTAATTCACCTGGATAAGGTAATAGGACATGGTTTATATGCTTTCACTTTACAGTTGCCAGCCTCCAGGTGGGGTCTGGAGTTCTCCCAGAATTATAATTGATCTCCAAACCACAGAGATCAGTTCCCCTTGAGAAAATGGCAGCTATGGAGGGCAGACTCTGTGGTATAGCTTCTGGGTAAAATCCCTCCCCAAATTCCCTCCTCCACAGGCAACGCCCCTAAATCTCCCAGAAATTCCCAAGCTGGTGTGCGTCTTGCTTTCCTTAGAATTCTCAGAAGATCCTGAAGCTTTGTGGCCTATTCAGTAGAACTGAGGTAAATTCAACAATCCCCTTGAGATTCCTTCGGGGCTTGTTGGTCAAGGTACATGGCCTAGCAGCAACACTGCCACCCACCAGGCCTATTGTGAGGCCAGAGATAAACAGGAAACAGTATTGCCTGCGTCACAGCCCTCATACCCAGCAGGACTGTGCCAGTGGCTGCAGGTTGTTTGTTTAGAGTTTAAGGAGCAAGTTCCTGGCAAGAGAAGCCAAAAAAAGCATGGCCTCAAATGTCCTGTGAGCTCATCACCACATCAGTGTTTCTGAGCTCTTTATAGGGAAGGACAGAGTTTGTCGAAGGAATGGGTGCACCGCTGTCCCTTTTAGGGTGGGCTTAAGGAGCATTCTGCCCTGGTTCTTGATATTCAGTTGAGTCCTGTGGCTACCTTCTGACATTCAGTTTGATTTACCAAGAAGCGGCCAATGGCACTGCTTTGTCATCTTTTCCCAGCATGTGTCTCCTGATTACATGATGTCAAAGTATTAGCAACTGCCAAAGAACCAATTCCCTTCAAAGTCTTTGCCTGTGACCCAGCAACAAGGCAGCAGTTATGTGCAAAATAAGAGGAGAAGTAGGCCCAGTGGATGACTGGGTAGAATGAGTCAGAAGAATTAAGCTGGTTGAGACTTCTGTGGATATTATATTACATGTTTTCCTCTAAGGATCTTATCCTCACAACAAGCCTATGAGGTAGGTTACACTAACAGATAGTGATTGGCCGAAGAGCATCAGTAAGCTTTGTGGCTAAGTAGGGATTTGATCCCATTTTTAATTAATTAATTAATTAATTAATTAATTAATTAATTTATTTATTTAATGTCCACCTTTCTCACTGAGACTCAAGGCGGATTACACAGTGTGAGATTTGTACAGTCAATATCAGGAACATGTCCATAAACAATGCCATACGACATAGTTCACAAAGACATAGCATTAGTAGGAATCCAATACAACATAGTGGTGAAGTCTATGGTTCCTAACTCATTAGTGGATCATCTGAGATCCCCTTCCTACAATACAGCCCTCCTATCTGAGTAAAAAGCCTTTTTGAATAATTCGATTTTGCATCATTTGCAGAAAACCTGGAGAGTGGGGGCTCTCCTGACCTCCTCAGGCAGGCCATTCCACAGGATGGGGGCCACCTCAGAGAAAGCCCGTGTATGGGCTGCTGTTGATTTCACCCATGTGCAGGGTGACACCTGCAGGAGCCCCTGTTCAGATGAGCAAAGTTGCCATGGAGGAACATAGGGAGGGAAGTGGTCCCATAGGCGTGCTGGACCAAGGTCATGAAGAGCTTTGTAAGTGACAAACAATACCCTGAACTAAGCACAGTAAGTAATGGGTAGCCAATGGAGTGATTACAGGATGGGAGTGATGTTCATGCTCCTGCTCGCTCCTGATAACAGTCAAGCTGCAGCGTTTTGCATCAATTGAAGTATCCTAGTTAGTTTAGGGGAGACCTATGTATAGTGCCTTACAATAGTCAAGACTTGATATTACCATAGCATGGATCCAGGTAGCCAGGTTGGCTATGTCAAGGTAAGTAGCCATTTTCCAGGCTAGGTAGAGGCTGTAGAAAGCATTTTTTGTGGCTGCCTTAACTTGTTTTTCTAGTAATAGCACTGGGTCCAGTATAATCCCAGGCTCTCAACCGAGTCTGCAAGGGTCAGACAAACTCCATTGAAATTGGGGAGTACAATGTCCTTCAGGATCTCTGCCTTCCCAACAAGCATCACTTCCAGCTTGTCTGGGTTAAATTTCAATTTGTTCGTTTTCAGTCATTTCACCACAGCTGTCAGGCAGCAATCCAGGATTTCTAGTGAACCTTGTGGGGACCTGGATAGCAAGATATAGAGTTGGGTGTCATCTGCATAATAATGACATCCAACTCTCAACATTCCTTCCTTTAAGTCCATTGTGGAGAAAGCTGAAGAGTTTTGTGGGGGGAGGGCAAAACATGTAAACAAAGGGGGGGGGGGAAGCTTATTCAGGAACAAGAAATGAAAACGTAAAACCAGGCACATGAAATACAAGAAGCATGAACATAACCTAGATTAGCTATATACCAAATTAACTTCAGAGACACAAAAAGGCAAAATCAGAGCTGCTACTTGGGTACAAGAACGATATGCATGCACATTTGCATTACAATCTCTCCCCCACCCCCTGTCTCCCAGAAAGAAAACAGCTTTTCTAATTTGCACAGACACAAGCTTCAAATTCATAATAAATGTATTCAGGTGTACTCATTAAAGTCAAGAGAGAGCTATTTTTATGAAAAAGAGATGCATTGAGATTGAGGGTTTGGTGACATTGTGAACTTCCCCCACCCTCTCTCTCTCTCTCTCTCTCTCTCTCTCTCTCTCTCTCTCTCACACACACACACACATTTGGGTTATAATTCAAATTAAACTAAAAACTTAAAGATGAGTCAGCCTCTGGAAGAAAGAGCACAGTTGTTCAATTGGTGGTGATTAACACGTTATGAAATCTCTGCAGGGAACAGCTGCCACAACAGCAGGTATGAATGAATGTGGAGCTGACAGAAGGTGCATAGGGAAAGAAAACAAGGTGGCCCAGTCAAGCTTAATCAGCGAATGTAGCAGGCCTATCCGTTCGAGAAATGGCCAGGAGAAATAGCAAGAGGAGTATGAAGCGCATATTAGCCCTTTCTCCCCAAGAGGCCAGGCTGGCTGCCTCCCTGTGCTTTGTTCCTCAAGAGCCCAGTCTGCCTGCTCAGATGCACGTGCTAAGGAAGCCTGACAGTCTCTCTACACCAGACATCTTCCACAGGGATGCTCAAGTGACTTACTTTCTGTGTGGTCTTATATTCAAGGGTGTTCTGCCTCCCTAGCAGTGCATGTGCACCCACAAAGGGAGAACAAGCGTAAGATCTTTCACCTGATGGGTGACCTTTCACCGGTGTAACATGTCTTATGTAGCGAGTCTGAGTCTCCTTCTCCACCAGAGCTTATAATGGGGGCTAGATTTTGCACTGTTGGTGCCAGGACAAATGATTAGAGAAATGCCCAACTCCACAGGGGCTATCCTATGGGGCTGCCTTTAGGAAATCAGAGCAACATTGTCTCCTGTGGTTTCTGGCTCATGCCTTTCATGGGCCTCCCTTCCTCTTTTCATACCTGGAGAGGAGATGCCAAGGATCGGAGTGGGCCCTTCTGCACGCAAAGGAAATCCCCTAACATAGAGGCCCAGCCCCACCCACAAACAGGGCAGCACCAGACGTTACTTCCCCCTTTCCAGCCTTGTCGGTATTTGTTAAGTGTGATGCCTTGGAGGGATCCGAACGGCTCTTGGGTGGTTCACGAGGTTCGCTTTGTACTGAGCCCACCAAGCTGCATCTCTTCCAGGAGGTCTCGGGAAGCGCAGTTCGCAGGCCCATCGCAGGGGCTCTCTCTCACCCGCCCCTTGTACACCCAAAGCCCTTTCCCAGTGAGCGTGACTCCGCATGGCTCCCTCGAGTGCAGGAAGGCCAAGCCGCAGCGTCTTCCGCCCCTGCTGGCCGCCTCTTTCTCTCCCTTGCTGCTCCGAGTCGAGACCCAGAACGAGGAGGCCGGGCTGCTGGCAGCGCAGCCCAAAGAGCCATTCCCCGCCTGGGCTCCTCTCTGCTTTGCCAGTCCGACGTGGCACAGAGCGGAGGAGGCGCGCCAAGCCCCGGCCCGAGCACGTGTCAGCAGCACTTCGGCGGGGATGTGCTGCGGTTAAACCCGGGGAGCAGCTCAGGCGGCGCTAAAAACAGCGCGGCCAGGCGCTATTCGCAGCCGTCAATATTTATTTAGCTGTCTCAGGTGCAGCACCTCGTTCCGGCGACGTCTTATTTCTGGACCGGGGGGGGGGGGGGGGAGGCAGGGCACAGAGTTCAATCGCGGGTAGAGGAAGCACCGGGCGGGGCGGGGCGGCGGATCCTGCAGATGGAACATCAGGGCAAGGCAGCGGAGGGCGAGGTTGGCAGGATCGGGCGACCGCGTTTCGCGGGAGACAAACACTGGCCTTGGCTCGGGGCTGGCAGCCTGCGTTGTTGTTTGGACGGGGCCGGAGCCTGATCTTGGCAGGGCGCCTCCAGCAAGGCCCGGAGTCCAGCAGCAAACGGACCTTTGAGGACCGGCGTGCCACAGCGCCCCATCTCGCCTGCATTCCCATTTGGCGGGGCTTCTCTGGCCAGCGGCGCTGCTTCCTTTCTGTGCCTTAACAGGTTCAACGAGGCAGAAGCACTACAGCTACTCACGGCAAAGTAACAGAAGGAAAGGACGGACCTGGCCACATGCTGTTTGTCTTGGAATGTGGGAGACCCGCCTTAATAATATAGTAACAATAGTCGATTTATATACCGCCCTTCAGGTCAACTTAAAGCCCACTCCGAGCGGTTTACAAAGTATGTTATTATTATCCCCTCAACAATCACCCTGTGAAGTGAGTGGGGCTGAGAGAGCTCTGAGAGGGCTGTGACTGACCCAAGGTCACCCAGCTGGCTTTAAGTGGAGAAACAGGGAATTAAACCCAGTTCTCCAGATTAAAGTCCCATGGCTCTTAATCACTACACCAAACTGGCTGGCTCCTTGGAACCCCTCTTTGCCAGGGAGGCTGGCTGGGAGACCCGGAGCCCTTCTCTCTCAGTCTAGCCTAGCTCACGAGGTGGTGGTGTGAAGACAAAATAGTGCAGGGGAGAAAGGTGCTCTAAGCCACTGGGGAGAACATCGAGGTACAACTAGATGAAAAAATAAATGGCGATGCGCTCCTTCCTTTCTCCATCGGGCACACACCGGACTCCCCATAATCAAGGTTCCCAGACTGGGGGGCAGCCTCACTTGGGGGTGGGGTACAGCTTTAGAGAATGAGGAGACCTTGAAGCGGGCAGCGCCTACCCTTCCCCACCCGGACTCTCGTGGACTTCGCACTTTTCAGAGGCTACTGGAGGACTTTGCACTCTCCTGCCACCTGCTGGCGGAAAGCAGTTCGGGAACAGCCACGGCTCTGTCGTCCTCGTGTTTTCCCCGTCCCTGATGTTAAGGGCGGGGCTGAAGCGGCTCTGTTCTAATCCTTTTCTCCACTGCCAGCGTCAGTTCAGCGGCACCACTTTGTCCGAGGATTTCCGCATGGCCTGTGGGCAGCGAGGTGGTGCTGGGTTTGGGGCAGAGAAGGGCAGGGAAGTTAGGGGTCGAATTCAGAAGTCGCAGCAACTGCATTCTAGCGATCCCTTTGGATCAAAGGCACGCTTGAGCCAACTGCTTGTCCTTCTAATGAGAAAAAAGTGGTTGCAGTCCTCCAGGGACTGCAGGGATAATTAATTTAGCCGAATGTCAAATAAAACATTGGAGGGAAGAGGAACACGAGAGACAACCTTAGTACTTTCAAGATACTGTAACATTTCTGTGCGTTCTTCTCACAGTTGCCCTGTTCACACATTACAGAGAACATATATGCATCTTGCTTGTATATACATCTGTTTGCAAGAGCCAATGTGCATCCGCTTTATAAAGGCAACTGGGGATCAGTACCTGGATCATACATTTGTATCATACATTCAGCTGTACGTATGTTGACTGTCACCATGAAAACGGCTCTGTACATACAAAGAACTGCTAAATGTATACTGTCCTGTGTTCACTGAAATTTGTGAACAGGACTCCCGAGTCATTTCAATGGGAAGCCACCTCCTGGATCAGCTACTTAACCATATTCATCTCTACATAGGCAAGTGTGATGTGTGAAGCAGCCCTAGGGATTCCTGGGGGGGGGGGTCATAACCTTGAGTGAAGAACCTTACTCCTTGGTAAACCATCTGAGCACCAAAGTCAACCTATTCTCCAACTGGGGGGCACCAGTATTACCCATTCCTTGTTTTAGCTGCATGAAAAATACCTCCATTCATCACCTTCTACCCTTGCAAGTAATGGTGGGGTACATGTTTCTCAAGTGCCAGCCAGGAGAAACTTCAAATAGAAATCATCATCTTTATCATTGTTCAGTACATCTCAAGCGGAATGGCATTTGTTATTATAGGAAGGATGGATTTTGTGCTTGCCAAGTACTGCTGGTGAAGCTAAAATAGCTGTGGTTAATGTGTGCATGATATAAAACAAAGAGATGAATTAGCAAGGCAGTTCTTGAGTGCTACCCTATTTGTTCATTTTTTCATCTTGCTGACCTAAGCTACAGAGAAGCAACGCTGCCACCAAATGGCAGCTCCTGGTCTAACCGACACGGAATCTGCTTGAGGACTTGCAGAACAAGACTGTTCTCTCCCCCCATAACTGTGTTACGGCCCCTACCTATTAAGGAACAGCCGCTCTGTCCGCAACCTCACGTAGCAGGGTCCAGACAGATCACAGTCATGTACTGCGGAAAGAGGGTGCACTGAGGATGTGCAGAGGCTTAATTGTTCTTCCACTTAAATCTGTAACATACAGTGGAAATAACAAGCTGTGACAAATCTAGAGGCAACAAGGGAAACACATAATGCACAGAGACTGGTATTGTGATGTTGCAGCACAAAAGGCTAGGCTGGATTGCATTACATGAGAGAAAATTCCTTGACAAAGTTTGTATGTATTAATGATAATTAAACAATATATTTTCAGTTTCTTCACAATAAAAAAATTGATTTCATCATGTAAAATGTTTAATATGCATCAGCAATTGTATAGATTTTACATACACAAACAAGTTTGTCAGCACTAATTGATGGACTTCCACTGTCCTCCCCAGAAAAGCCCACCTATAGCTGCTTCACAACCTCTATTCATTTCAATGTCATTTTGTGACTGGTTTCCAAACCACCTTCATTGAAATGAATGGAAGTTGCTTGACAGCAGTACCTTAGGAAAGAGCACCTGCAGACAGCCAACAATCCAGCTGTGTGTTTCAGCTTTGCCTTTTTTGCTTGCCCTTGGTTGATACATCCCTACAAAGATGAGTGATATTATTATAAAAGATCAAGTTTTCTTTCTTTTTTAAAGGCTCTTTAATCTTTGAATACACATTTTCTAAATGGACAACTGGTAATGATTTTTCAATCATTCCTGCACATGAAATCAATCCATCATTGCTCGGGAGGAAGGTAAGTTATCGATTTTTTTCCCTTACTGTGTCAACACACTTTGGCAGCAGTCCATGCACTAATTAAACTGGAGTATTTAGATTTAAGCTGATTTATTCAAAAGGTTTTCAGCGGAATTGAACTGGATTAAAGCCAAGTGCACTGGCTTAAGTGATTTGTGAACAGATTGGTTCCTGCCAGAGAGGTCAGCTGACTTCTGGCCACTGCCCAGCTGGGATTTGCAGCCAGAACACAGAGAGATGTTTGCAAGCAGCTGTTCTTTGCGAGTGAGAAATACGGCCCTTCGGAAAGAGACTCAGCGAGGCATGAACAGACTTTGGCTACGGAGCAAAAGGTCAGGTGATACTGAGCACTAGCAGACTGTCCCTGTCCTTTGGTTAAGATGGGAGTGTAGCTTGGATCTGTTCCTCACTTTCCTGACATCAGGAGACCAGGCATCTGGCCTCCGAGTCATTAGGGGAGGAGGGTGACATGTTTGGAGCCCAGAGCTGCACAATGCCCAGGTTTTAACACATTAAGGAACAGAAAACAGTAAATAGTTCCTTTAAGTTCAGCACTTAACAATGCAATTTTGAGGAGAGTTACACCCTTCTAAGCCTATTGATGTCAATTGACAAAGAAAGGTGCAATTCTGCTTAGAATTGTACTGCACACTGTGCCTTTTTGGAAGGCACACTAATGCTAAGGGCCACCTGATGAAACAACGAAACTCAGAGAGTGTAACTGTGCGATCTGAAATAGTGCCACCCATTTAAACCCATCAAAGTCAGTGGCCTCAGAAGGTCTTAACTCTGCGTAGCATGGTACTGTCAAAAACGCTGGCCCACCCTGCCCAAGGGAACGCTGTTTCCTTGCAGCCCACACAGACCATGACTCTAAATAGTGCCTCTTCTTGTGTGGGAACAACAGGATCCATCTCTCAAAATGGCCTAGGAGGAACTCATCAAGCAGAATGAACACCAGAACCTTTCGAAGAAAGCACAACTCCTGGCTAAACAGAAGCACGGTGGGAGGAGGTCGTCAGCCAGCAACCAGCCTGCAACTAATGGGCTAGTGGCATGCATGTGCCTGCTGCAGGGGCACTGTCCATCTCATGATCCGCTGCAGTAGATTCCCAGGAGCGTGGTGCTTGAGGACGGCAAGGTCTAGAGAAACCCCTCAGCAGAGTTGCTTCTGGTTGCTCGACTGCCGGCTGGTCCAATCTTCTGAGCCAGGGCAGCCCAAGTGCCCTGACCAAGTCACCGTTTCTTAAAATCCTCCAGAGCTGTTCTAGCAGCATTGCAGCCCACAGCTCCCATTACACCTCCTCCTGGGTGGGGAAAAAGAGATATTGGAAGAATTGGTAGGGCAGCTCAACTGCAGTGTAACCACTAGAAGGCAATAAGCGGAGCCTTCGGGAACAGGTATCTGTCATCACCAGTCTTGGGAGACCGGCATCCACAGTGCCTTTGAAGCAGTGGCTCTCTTGCCCCAGCAGGGCCCAGTCACAGGACAAGAAAGGGACAGTAGAAAAACGTCTCTGGATGAGACCCTAAGGCTTGGAAAGCATCGTCCTGGTCTCCTTCTTTGCCCCATGTCCCGGAAAGGGGAGATACCCTCTCTGGTATGAAATGGGTACATCTGCAGTCCGGTCTTAGGCCAAGAGGAGGTCCTTTCCTGCACCCTTCCAATCCCACTTTCCACCAACATGGTAAAGGAGGTGACAAGTTGAAGCCAATAATTTTTATCGTGCTCTTACTGGCTCCCCCAGCCCTCCCCATCCTACCCTTCATCAGCTTATGCAGGGATGACCAGAAACTTCATCCAAGCAGCAGCAAGCAGCTTTTGGGGCACAGAATTGGAGCCAGGGGAGGGGGATACGGCTCAGGAGCTGCATGCCGGGGTTGTGTTCTGCTTTGGGGCAGAGAAACTTGAGAGAGAGACCTTATTGCTGCACTTAGGAGCCTGATCAACAGCCCCATGGAGGGAGTATAACTCCTTCCTGGGCATTCCTGCTTCCAGCTGGACATCTTAGGGAGATGTGAACCAGGAACCCCGAGCAGATTCCTCTCCCTTCTCCAGTGTCCTCGTTATCAATCCCCTCACCTTCAAGCCAGGTTCCCTCCCTTGCTGTCCCCTCACCCAGCCTCTGCTGTCCCTCCCAGACACATACCAGGATGAGCGCCACTCCCACAGAGGTACAGGCCTTGAACTGGAGACCGGTAGCTGGTGTAGGAGGGCACGGGCCGGGCAAAATACAGCTGGTCCAAAGACATGGCCCCGTGAAAAATATTCTGAAAAACCATAAGCAGCATTGGATGAGAAATCTCCCCAAAGCAGGGACCCATCTCTAGTTTGCAGTGCAGTGTAGTGTGGCTGGGGGAGCACATGCACATCTTCCCTCAGTTTGGTGCAGTGGTTAAGAGCGCTGGAGAGCCGGGTTTGATTCCCCACCCCTCCACTTGAAGCCAGCTGGGTGGCCTTGGGCTAGTCATAGTTCTCTGGAGCTCTCTCAGCCCCACCCACCCCACAGGGTGTTTTGTTGTGGGGATAATAACAACATACTTTGTAAACCGCTCTGAGTGGGCATTAAGTTGTCCTGAGGGGTGGTATATAAATCAAATGTTGTTACTATTATTATTATAATAAAAAATGGAACAGATGCTTTGTGGAGGGAGATATAGTTTTCTTTATAAAAATGGAGGTAAAACCCACCTTGCTCCTTGCTATATCAGCTAGGCTCACTGGACAGGTTGCCGTGCAAGTGCATGGCAGCCAGAGTATGCTGAGCAGGCTGTGGGTTGTGGTTCTCGAGAAGTACATACCCCACCAGGTAAGCCAAAGATCCGTTCAAGATCTGGAGGTGTTAGAATATCCCTACCGATGACGGAGGCTTTGAACCCAGGTGCATAGGCCTCGACACAATCAAACACTATAAGGAGAAGACATTGCCACTCACATGGAACCAGAGTCAGGCAAGGTGTTGTCATCTGTGGTATCTGGCTTGCCCAGAACCAAACAACTCTATATCTATTTTTCAGCATTCAAAGGTGCACGGGCTCAAAACATAACTTCATCATGGCTGAAACTCTCCCGCCCATCCCAAAGACCTGCATGGAATTGCAACCAGCTGCCTATCTAAAGCCAGAGGATATGTCTGTGTGCATACAGGATCTAGGCAGGGGAATTGATGATGTTATGTGGCAGGGGCGAGGACATGCACATCTCCCCACATTGTAGCCAGGTTTGCAAGTCAAATGGGAAGCATGATCACAGGCACCCTCCCTGGCATTTGAAGCTTCTCCCCATTCCTAAAATAGTGTAAGACATCTCCACTCCTGCTGCCCCTCCATCAACGGCTGTACCTTGGTCAGCATAGGCCTCACGCTCTTCATTATCCCATTGCTTCTCTCCAGCCAGTGTGTAAGGAGTGTACTGAGTGAAAAGAGAGACCACGTGGCAGCCAGGGGGAGCCAGTGTGGGGTCCAGGGCAGATGGGATGCACAGTTCAATCATAGGCCTGAAATCAGAGAGAGACAGTGGCACAGCTGTAGCTGCCAAAGGTCCAGCACAGCCTTGGATGCAACGCCAGGCTGAACTTTAGCCACAATAGTGAGTTATGAGGGCTGCCTCTGCTCTGATAATGGTGCTGATGGTCACAGACCATTCCTAGGGGAACAAAAAGCATATCAAGAGCCAAAACAGATATGATGCAGAAGAGCTGCAATAAAGGCAAACAGGCAGTTCTTCTCATTTGATCAAGGATGCAGCACTAAGGGAGGAGTTCTTTAAACTTTCTCCTCATTCCCAGGTCTGTTCTCTGATATAAAATCTCACACACATGCACGCACACACATGCACCCTCGTGAAGTTGCTATTAATACAGATGCTACATAGGGTGGGTTTTTTTGTTGCAAAGAATCAAAGCATACAAAAGGATGACTAGGCAATTTTTCACCTCTAGGAACTGGCCTTGCAAAAATCACTGAACAATAATTTTCTCCAAATATACAGATTCTTAACAAGACTTTGCCTCTTATACTGAAACAAACTACTTATAACTTAAAGAAGCAATCCTATGCATGAGTCTCACTGAAGTCTAACAAAGAATGGCACTTTGAAAACTACCAAATTTATTGCAGTATAAGCTTCTGTCACTCAAAGTCCTCTTTGTCAGATGAAGTGATGCACCTAGCTGGCAGGGAGACACATACGGAAAACTACAAGTAGAGGAAGGGTGGGGTGAGGAGGGCAGTTATTACAGAGAGGCCAGAAAGCCAGAATCCGAGGACAAGATGTGTCCAGTTACAAAGTGAAACACAAGTGAAAACAAGGCCCAGACAAAAAAGTAAATGATCCATGCAGAGGATCTTATTTCCAAAAGTCATGAAGTGTCAATTTCCTTTCTGTTCAATGGAAGTGATAGCAGACAGGCTATCAAGGTTCCTGACAGGAGGGATTTCTTTTTAAATTACTATAAATAAAAATAATGACAGAGAGATAAGGAAGGGGGTAAGAAGACACAAAGACCATTCTCATTGTAGGGAGGAAGCAACAGAAGAAAGGCCAGGCAGCATCACTGCAAACAAACCATGCATTTCAATAAGGGAATCTGCTCAACGCTCATCCCAGGAGCAAAAGGTTGGTAGACACTCCTGCAAGCCCCCTAGCTAATGAAACTGCACGTGAACAGGAAAAGAGAATTTCCCAAAGCACTTGCAGGGTTATAAATACATTGAGGAAGAACTTGACAACATCCATTTGTTTTGCTAGAACAGGAGTCTTATCTCATTAGACCAGGATTGTATCACAGCAAGGTCCGGAGACTAGGAGCTATGCCAAAAGGAGGCTTGTGTTAGCTGTTTGGCTTTCTGTTAGTGATCCTTTGCACTTACAAATTTCCTCTCTCTTTACAGTAGGTCACTCCTTGGGTTTCAACAATACCTTTCAGGACAACCATCCACCCACCCAAAACAACCTGTGCCCCTCTGATCTGTGCGCTGGAGATGTGCTGGAAGTGAGAACGTGTGGGCCAGACTGTGCAGGTCCTGCCATCATTTAATGAAAGGAGCCTTGTTAACTGCAGGTAGCACGGGCTACACAAAGCAGATCCAGAGGGACCCAACCAGCTTTAAGTTGCTTTTTCCCCTTAGCTGATTTCACACTCCAGCTAGGATGAGAGTCAAGCACCCTGGATTCGGCTCACCCATGCCAAATTCTGTGCAGGGCTGAGGTTCCTGGTTGTACCTGCTAGAAGGCCTTCCGTGACAGGCATCCTCAAAGGCCAGGTGAAGCGTGTGCATGTCTTCACAGTTCAGGTGGATGGAGCACTGATGATGGGGCAAAGGGCACCCACTGCTGGTATTCGGAGCTGCAAGGAAATTGGGCAGTCGATCCACAGCCACTATGGACATAAGCAGAAGAGGGTGAGATGACTGAAGGAAGTTTGACTCAACAGCCTGCTTCG
Organism: Eublepharis macularius; assembly: GCF_028583425.1. Classification (NCBI taxonomy): domain Eukaryota; kingdom Metazoa; phylum Chordata; class Lepidosauria; order Squamata; family Eublepharidae; genus Eublepharis; species Eublepharis macularius. Next base: position 63,928,603 of record NC_072795.1, on the reverse strand, counting down.
CCATCTGCCCATCAGAATTCAGAAGAATTTGGGAAACTGTCTGTGGGTACTGGGTGGAGGGTTAAGCAATGAAATGCAGCTTCGCACATGGCTAATATGAATATGTCTTTTCTGCAACACACATCTCAGCACGCTGCAACTAACTTATTAAGATGTGCATGAGTGTAAAGGAACACATTCAGGAAGATTTTATTGTCAAGCAGTGTATAGGCCTACTAATGCTGGCATGCGCAGCATTAGTAGCAGTTAATTGTGAGGGGGAAGGGAGCCTGTGCCCCAGTCCTCCCCAGACACACAAACTTTTATTTCTGAGGATGCTTGGGTCAAAGGAAAGAGAAACTTGCATCATGTTGCCTCTTCCTTATGAAGCCCAAATCACAACTGACAGCAGCCACAGGTCCATTGCCAGCACCACTTTAGATTTTTTAGCAAACACTTTCCTTGTTTATAACACCACTTTAGAAGCATTTGCAGTTCTTTAGAAATTGCCATAAGGCCCCAGTCTGGAGCACATGCATGGTGCGGTGGCCCCGGGAGCTCTTCTCTCCTCCACACCTTTTCAGGTGCCAAAACAGCCCCCCCCCAATTCCAGATTCAGCATCTGAAAAGGCACAGAGGGGTAAACAAGAGCTCCTGGGGCCACTACGCCATACATGCATTCCAGATAAGGTCCTTACAACAATTTCAAAAGAACTACAAATGCTTCTAACATGGTGTTGGTGGCCATGGAATGGACCCATGGCTGCTGCCACTTATAGGTTTGTTCTGAGATTGCTGCATAAACATGTTGGTGGGGAATGGGGAAAAGCACTTGAGGCTGGGGCTCCCAGGGAAGGACTCCATGAATTTTGTCTTTCTTTCTGTGAAATCCTAAACAGAATTATTTCAGTTTAAGGATTTCACTGTAAATTCTATCAATGTGTCCAGGATTGCATTCATACAGTTTTCTCTCAGAAATCACTTTGAAAAATATCCACAGATAGCATCGCAATGCCCTCTCTTGGCCACACACAATAGCGGTTGCTGGAATGTCCACTTTTACATTTGTTAGTTTCATTTCTCTGTGGACTTTGGTGTAGGCAGCCACTAGGTTTCTACTGGCTCCCTGGTGTAAAAGCTGTGGCTTTCCTTGCCTGAAGAACAAGAACAAACTGTACACCAAACATGGACAAAAATGCTATCTGTTTTTATTAATTTAGGGTGGCTTTTATGATCATATTCCTCTTCACGATTAATATTATCCTATTTGTCCCTTACTCTATCACTACCTGATATTCACAGGACCACCCAAATGGAAACTATGCATGGGAGCTTCTGTTTGCTTCTCTGCAATGCTCACCGTTGATCTTGGTGACCGGAGAGCGTGTATCAAATTGTGAGAGTCTCTGCACAAACTCCGATGGCAGTTGCTCCTAGTGAGAAGAGTTCAAAAAATGGACTTCTGGAGACTGGCAGCCAATTAGAGGTGGCAATGCGCAAAGGATCACAAGTCGCATACAACTGGGAACCACAGCTCTGTACATTCATGCCAAGATCACTTGTGCCTTAAATCTCTGTGAGCAAGAGAGACTACGAATAAAGCTAATAAATAAATAAGTTGTGCAGCTCAGGTTACCATGTTTTTGGGCAGAGAGAACCATCTTAACTAATAGGGTCTTAAGAACTGCACCCACAGATATATTCTAGCTACATTCTGATGATCACAAACTGTCTCTAATGAAACAAAGCCAGACAAGACAATTTGCTTGAGCAAATCAATTTAAGAAATGAGACTGGTCTGTCAAAATCAGAGCAGGAAATAAGGACTGTATCCCCCCCCCCCCGGTAGCTTAAACTAAACCTCACCTGCTGTCCCTGCTCAGTGCCTGTCCCCACAATATGACAGGCTCATGCTGTCTTTCTGGGGACAGAATGCAAACAGACCTAATCCACATCCTTTGCAAGCTCTGGACATCCTGCAGGGGGGCAGGGAGAAGGAAGAGATAAAGGCCAGTGTCTGGAACCTGGCCTCCTCCTCACACAGGCCTCTTGAGGCCCACGTTCCAGAGGCCCTTCCACACTATGCCAAGGAGCAGAGCTCACCTTTGGGGTCAATTCCAGGAAGGTGAGCTGTGGAGACGCATTGGATAGCACCATGTGGCTCTTCACTTCAGTCCCATCCTGGAGGCTGACACCTTGCACCTTCCCATCAGAGCTTAGAAGAATCTTGGCAACCGTCTGCAGTATTGAACAGAGAGTTAATTGAAGAAATATTGTTTCCCACATGGCTCTTCTAAATGTCTCCCTGGAGAGGGCATATGCCCCATCTTGATAAGACATGGGCGGTAGCAGGCAAGACCCTGGTCTAAGCCTCTGCCCCTCACACAAAGACACTCAGCAGGGTCAACAAATCCTGGTCACAGCTGTCATGACCTCAGGACTTTGGTGAGGGGACATCTCACTCTTACAGGGCAAGTGAAACGATGTCCCATTTACTCCAAAGGACAGCATTTACTGCTCCAAGATAACCTCACCCTTTCTCCCTCCAGACCCTACATAACCCTACAGACCAACATCTCTTCTCCCTACAGCCCTTTCAGGAAAATATCAGGCACAGCACTCTCCATCTCAAGGATCCACACACCTTCTTCGTGAAGATTTCAGCCCCAAGCATGGTAGCAGCACGAGCCAAGGCTTGGGAGAGCTCCCCCATGCCACCAGTCACATAGCCCCAGGCCCCCTGGCGCCCTTCCAGGGCACCCATGACATGGTGCAGCAACACATACCTACAAGAAAGGCCCAAGAGTTAGGAGTGACAGTTGCTGCTTTTCTAGGACACAAGTTGGTCAGAAATACCAGGACAGGCTTGGCTTCCTCTCAGAGTTCTTGGCCTCTTTCTATGTAAGAGATCCATGGAGCTTCTCCAGTCTCCAAATAATGCCATGCCTGGAACCCCAACAGTATCTGCTTGTGCCCAGCAATGCCTATTTGCAGATCTCGAGTGGTTTCAGATACTCCATGAAGGTTCAGTTGTGAACAGGGAAGAAACAGAACTCACAGAAGGAGGGTTACTCAGAGAACTCAGTGAGAACTAGGGTGTTTGTGCACTTGACCTGGTCCTTACCCGCTGCCTGGTGTATGGGGACCAGCCATGGCACCAATCAAGGCATCTGTAGCCAGCGTTGCTTTCAGCGGCTCCGACTCAAACCAGAGATCCAAGATCTGCAGCAAGAGGAACAAGAAATTAGTTCTTTAAGGAGCTCCTGGAAAGAACCTATTCGTATACCACCCTGTTTGTCAGACACAGCAAGATAGCGGCCTAGGCTTCTATGCTTACTGTGTAGAAGCATTCAAATTCAAAGGAAAGTTTTCCAGACCTGTTTGCTCCAAGGTTGGGGGAAGGAGCAGTTCTCCACTAAGGAGGTGATGCAGTTTGAACGTGGAAAGAGCAAAAAAACATTCTAAAATATGGGAAGTCTGGAGGCTCTCTTTGGGGGCATCTGGTCACACTCACCTTGGAAATGGGGGCTGTGAGGACCTGATAATACTGGGGAAGCTGTTTCCCCAGAGCAAGGCCTGGCAAGAAGAAAACTAGAATCACATGTGGCTCAAACAAAGCCCAGGACATGATACTGCTGTTTATAGCTAAATCTATTATAGAGTAGAACCACAAGTGACAAAAGGCACAGGTTGGACACTTGTCAGCTTCCCTCAAGTTTTGATGGGAAATGTAGGCATCCTAGTCTTGAAGCTTGGTTCTCTGACTGCTGTCCAATGGACTTTTCAACTGTCACTTGTCCAACATTCCGCCAAGCTGCCTACATTTCCCATCAAAACTTGAGGGAAGCTGGCAAGTGTCCAATCTGTGCCTTTTGTCACTTGTGGTTCTGTTCATAGTCTCCAACTGGAAATCCAACAACCCACGATCAATTAGAACATGACACAGCTGATTATGGGAGTATTTTATACTGGAAAAGTTAGCTAACCACATTACACAACTAAAACATCAAAATATAATGAAAATTTCTTCAGTCAATGGCTACCCATACTTGAATTTCTTAACCGACAATGAACCAACGTATTCAACAACTCCAAACGTGGATTATTTTAAAGCACTAACATCTTTTTGAAGTCACTATATAACAAATGTCGTTAATTTTGAGTAATGTTAGTTTATATCAGAATGTCTACGTTTGTCTACTCTCTCTATATATATTATTAATGTTGAAATTCTTAGTTGTTACAGAAAAAAGTTTGTTCAACTGTTTGTTTGTATTATAAAAGTATTTTGGAAAAATAAATAAAACTGTAATTTTTTTAAAAAAAACAAAGCCCAAGAAACTAAAGTATTCTTCTTACTCACCCTGCTACTATTACCCTTCCAAGACAGATCCACAGGCAGTCCCTAACACAGAAGGTACCGTGCATGTCGCAATCTTTCCTCTGGAGCATGGTGGATGAGATGAACCACAGGTCTACGGAATAAACCCCCCAGGGCTCTGCCACATGGCATTCTAGACCGAGGATTTTATCCCATACATATACCATGCAATGGCCCTTGAAAAGAGATTTGATCTGTATGAATTTGGATTTGAAGTCAGCCTGATCCCCCAGGGCTTGGTCGTCATCACCCCCTCACCCGCACGAAACAGGATCTGCACGCCTCGCAGGGCCCTCAGACGCTGCAGCAGAGAGCCCTGACTGAACATGGCCATGTCCACAGGACAGGTGTCTAGCAAAGGGTCTATGGCGGACACCAAGCGGCTCATGAATGCTTCATACTTGGGAAAGGCCTGCAAAAGGGAAGGAAGAGGGAAACAACTGCTGTTGGCCTTGACCTCAGAGTCCCCCTGCAACCAACAGCAGGCCCAGTTTTTTATAATCTGCCTCCTTCTCAAAGTCCCCTCCCCCCACTATTTGGTCCCAGCTCATTTTGCTTCCCCATCTGCTTTCTGTCCTCACTTCCCTTCAGTACCTGGGCATCCTTCACAGAGAACTGAGTGATCTGGGACTGCGTTTCAGCCGTGTTGTGCCCCAACAGCAGTGAGCGGGGGGGTCTTCCACCCTGACTATCCTCCAACAGTGGGGTGAAGGAATAAGGGTCACGCAGGAGTACTCTTAAGCCATGCCTCTGCAAGACAAAACACAGAATGCCCTTCAGGTCCAGGCACATAACAAGCACAACTGTCACACAAGCAGTGGGAAGCCCAGCTGGCGCCTTAGATTTAAGAAAAGCCTTCCCTTTCTTATCTCCATCAGCCTTACCAGAACCATCTTCTACATTCCAATCTTAGGTGACCCCCTGAATTCTAATATTTTGAGAGAAAGAAAGAATTCTTCTCCCCAGTCAGAATTCTATAAGGCCTGTCATTAGCCCCTTAAATTGTCTTTTTTCCTAAACATAAAAAAACACATTATCATCTGTCAGATGTAAAGATGCAACCTCCATGAAAAATAGGATACTTGAAAAAGAGGAGGGAAATTGCTCTTGCCCCATGCAGGAGAGGAGGGGCCAGAAGTGAGAATGTGAGGGGACATGCAGGCGCCAGAGAAAATAGCAAGCAGAACTGCCAGACACCAGGGAGTGGCTCAGGAATCCTAGTTCTTCTTCCTTCTTCCACTTATCCTCCCCACCCCCAAAAAACTTTTCAATACCTTCAGTTCCAACTCTGAATAGATCTGGGGTCTCAGCAGGCTGAGTAAATAGGAAGCTCTAGAAAAGCGAAAACCTGCAAGATAGCAAATGTCAGGTGCGCCGAGGACTGGGATCCACTCACTTGGGGGGATGGGGGAATAACGGCTAGGATCTTTGATATTACCTGGGATAATCTCTTCAGTGACTGCAGCGCCCCCCACCAAATGTCTTCTCTCCAGCACAGCTGTTTTTAACCCTCCCTTCTGCAGGTAGGCAGCCTATGGAAGCAACAGGTGTTACCTTGGTCTGTAGTAGCCTCTGCTTCTGCTTTTCTAGCTTCACAGCCACATAACTGGCTGTTTTCCCCACACTGCAATGCCCCAAATGTGACACCCTCCTCTCCTCCCTCCAGCACAACCCAAGAAGGGACCAAACACTGAGCACCACCATCTCTTGGAGCCCCCAATACTCACAGCCACCAGTCCGTTGTGTCCTGCAAACAGACAAGAACAGTGTCAGATGTCCAGTTGCCAATGCATAACCAGAGTAAACGAAAACAAGCGTATAGTCTACCTCAGTTGCGTTGTCTTCAAGGTGCCACATGACTCTTCCTTGCTTTGCCTGAGTTCCTGCCTCCCTCCTCACAGCAGGATCAGCACTCCTGCCAGATCCACACATTGCTGGGCACTGCGCTACCTTATGCTGCTATAATAATTGACCTGCCAATTTTCTTGCCTGGACAAAACTATTCTGCATGATTAGGATTGTGCAACATTCTCGGGCACTTCCACTTTCTGTCTACTTTCATCCCTCTGTCTCCAAACTCAGGTGGCAAAGGTCTCTCTCATTTCCCCCAAGGGCCACCTTTCTTGGGGACGGGGTAAAAGCCGGAACATGTGTGCCAGTTTACAGTTCTAAAATATTGTTCTGGCGTTAACACATCCCACTGTTTTTTGTGGTGCCACTATTTGTTTAGTGCCCGTTCCGGCTTTTACCTCGTGCCCCTCTCTTGCAACAGGGCGAATAGCTTGGGCGCCCACAACCTTGGGCCCTCTCTCACACACACACATACACACCCCTTTCCTTAAACACGCACCTGCTCCGATCACGATGGCGTCGTATTCGCGTTTCAGGGAGACCCTCGTTCCCGAATGGCTGCACCGACAGCCCCCTAAGAAAAGGGGGGCGCCGGCCGTACCCAGCTGCCGGGCACGCCTGGCTGCCATGCTGCGGTGGACTTTGCATCCTAGGCAGCGCTTTCGACTAACTTTCCCTTGGAGAGGGCGGGGTCAGGACAGAGGCCGAGGCTTCGGGAAGAGAGAACAGAGCCGCGGGCAAGGGAGCGGGCAGCGCGCCTCCGGAGTAGCGAGCAAGGTCCGGAGCAACGGAAGTAGGCGCTCGCTCCGCCCGGCAGCGGCGTAGGGGTGGTGGAAGAAGTTGGTTTGGGCAGCGCTGCGGAGGAACTTCGCTAGTCTGGTCTGTTCACAGTGAGGCGGCAGAATTCGGAGGCTGCAAAAAGGGCTGTTCCAATGTGTACCACTGGAGAGGAGGGGGACGCCACGTTCGAAACATTCTTTCCCATGCTGCAAGACCCTTCTGCAGAGAGCAAATTAGTATGAGGGAGGGAGAGCGAGAGGGGCCTTTTCCATTCTGTGCTTGTCTTCCTGTCAGAGGTATATGAACGTAGATTTACTAAACTAAAATGCCTTCCCTGCAGCCTGAAGTGGTTAGGTCCCTTCTGCAGCCTCAGTCTGCTGCATTTGTAGACCAGCCTTGAGACCGACCCACCTTCAATACAGTGGATGCCAACTAAACAAGCCCTTTGGAGCGCTTGAAAAGGGCGGGGGGCGGGCTCGCTGAATTTTTTTAATGGCTAAATTCTCTTCTAAAATGTCATCTAGTTTGTCCTGGTTTGGGAGTTCAGGTTCTGGACAAGTTTCTTGTTGAGCTTCAGAGTTGTCGACCTCCAGGTGGGGTCCAGAGCTCTCCTGGAATCACAACATCTCCAGGCTACGGAGAACAGTTCCCTGGACACAATGGCAGCTTGGGAGGATAGACTGTATGTATAAGACACCACATCTCAGTGCCCTCTCCTCTTCAAACTCTCCTCTCTCCATGCTCCTCTCCTAATATCCAGGAATTTGCCAAGCTGGAATTGGCACCCACAGACCCAATTTTCAGATATTAGCCTTGAAACTGGGCAAAATGCTCACTGTTGTGGCAGATCTTGACCACATAAGTTCAGACTGCAGTGGAGAGCGTGCATGGCAATGTTCCTTTATACCCTAAAATTTCCTGCTCACAGAAAAATAGGAGAATGGTAGGTTGGACCCATTTCCTTGATATGTAGTTCTTTTGTGGGCAGAGAAAAAAATTTGTATGCGAGAACACTCATGTGAGCCCCTTAATACAACTAGATATGACAGGGGAATCCAAGTGCTCACTCATTCACATGGCAAACTTGGAGGGGGTTATTTTCTTTTACAGAAAATGTGGGGAACAATCCCACCCTTGACTTTTCTCACTGTATATGGTAAACCACACTGTTAAGGAATTGGTTTCAACCAAGAGAGCACAGAACGGAAAGACGGGCCAGATTTCATCTTCCCACAGCTGCACATTCATTTTCTGTGAAGACTGAAGTAGAACCACCTCCATCATGTCAATAATGTTGAAACAGCTGAAACTGAATCCCAACAAGAAAGAGGAGGAGGGGCTGGTCAGCAAGGAGGTCAGGGGGGGTGCTGTGCTTCCCGCATAGGATGGGGTTCAGCTGACCCTCACTGATTCACTTTATTTATTAAATTTATAGGCTGCTGTGCTCATGGGCGGACTCAAAGCAGATAACATCATGTTAAAAAAACCACATAAAATTCAGTCCAAGAAAATGGCAACTCTACACTGCAGCCCGTGTTGCTGAACCCAATCCAGTCCATCCCATGGAGTGGAAGATGGTAAACAGCATTAGGCAAGTTGGTGGAGAACCAGGGGAGGGTGTTACGATCCCCTCCTCAACAGGAGTCTGGCAGAGGAGATTGCCCATGCCTCAGCCTCAACCATATGCCTGACAAAAACATCTCTGTCTCACAGTTAAGAGACTAGGGGTCACATTCAATCCTGCACTACTGCTGGAGAAGCAAGTTAATACAGCTATGAAAAAATGCTTTTTCTCCATCTGTATTTAGCCTAAAGATTTAGTCCCTACCCTAGCCAGGTGAAGCTGGCCATGTGGCTCATCCATGCCTTGGTAACCTGGCTTGAGGCCAGACTATTATCTTTTAAATAAAGTTTTATTAAAATTTTAAGATGAATTAAAGAGCCATATATAAGGAAAAAGAACATAGTTCTAAAGGATAAAGAAAAAACAAAAAAGGATGATAGAAATACATACCAATTTTCTCTTTGAAAGGGTATACAAATATTACATATTACATACTAACTCTAAAGTTACCATAAATGAATACTCCTTTTCATCTAAACATTCTTTCCCACTCCCTAATCTTCAAAAGCACAAATCATTAGTTCATTTCCCCCGTTTCTAGCGAAAAGGCTATAAGGGGCTTCCAAGTAACCAAATATTTATCTAATGTCTTTTCTGCAAGCAAAGATGTCAGTCTAGCCATCTCAGTATAATCCATCATTTTGTCCAGCCATTCTTCAGCTGTAGGTAATATTGTTGCTTTCCATTTTTAAGCATATAATAGTCTCGCTGCTGTTGTCATATACAAAAATAATGTGCCATTTGTAACTTCCAGCTGTTTGTCCATTAACCCCCGCAACCTCCACTTTCATTTGTATATTAGTCTTTAAAATCTTCTGGATAATTGAATGCACTTATATTCAAAACTTCTTATTTTTGTTGCATGTCCACTGTGATAAAATGTTCCTTTCTGTTGTTCACATTACTAACATCTATTTGGAACATTCTAATATATTTTTGCTGATTTCTCCAATGACATATACTATCTATACATCATTTTATGAACATTTTCTTTCAAACCCAAATTTAATGTAAATTTAAGACCCTTTGACCACATATTCTCCCATTGTTCAAGTTGTATATTAATAGTAAAATTCTTTGCCTATCTTATCATTCATACTTTCATCTGTTCTTCTGTTTCCAATCTCAAAAAAAGTTTATACATTTTAACAATATCATGGTCATCATTCATACATAACTCCATTTCAAATACCGTCTTAGCTGGATCAAATCCAAACATTTTTTATCAACCTTGAATTGCTGTTAATTGTGCATTAAAAAACCATTGGCATGTATATCCTTGTGCATTCCAATCATCCTTCGATTTACATTCACCTTGTAGAAAGTCTAATAGATTGCGATATGAAGTAAGAATAAAAGAATAGGAAGAATCAATGCCCATATCTTAAAAATAGCCCAACATAGCCTGGGCTCACCAGAACTTGGTAGCTGGCAGGTTTAGCCATAATTAATGGATGGGAAACCACCAAGGAAGACTGGGGTTGTTATGCAAAGGAACACAATGGCGAACCACATCGGCTCATCTTTTATCTGGGGGGGGGGGGTGCCCTGTTGATGGAGTTGCCCTAAATTGGTTGCGGCTTAACTCTTTTCAGTTCACGGTTATCACCTCTCTCTGCTCCAACTCCTCCTTTCTCCCATTGTGATTTTTCTTACAAAAAGCTTCGAAACGATTTCCTTCCCATAGCAGCAGAATAAGTAAGCTCCGGTGCATGAAAAGTCACACTAGGATAAATGGTGTTAAATCTTTAAGTTGCTACCAAACTTCTGTTTTATCACCTACAAAGCCTTTCATGAACTATGACCAGCGTATGTGCAGGGCCACTTCCCCAATATGCTCAACTGCAGCATCTTCATTCATCTGATCAAAGCCTTCTGAAGGTGCCACCCAGCAAACGGGTAAGGACAACAGCAGCATGCACTCAAACAGGCCCTGTGGAACTGTAACAGGTCCTGCAGGGCCCGGATCTCCAGGGGGAGAGCATTCCACCAGGCCGGGGCCAGGGCAGAAAAAGCCCTGGCCCTGGTTGAGGCCAGACGGATGTCCTTTGGGCCGGGAACCACCAGGAGTTACTTGTCTGCAGAATGCAATGCCATACAGGGGGAGTAATGGAAGAGGCGGTCCCGCAGGTATGCAAGTCCCAGTCCATGAAGGGCTTTAAAAATCAAGGTTAACACCTTGAACCAAATCCGGAAATCCACTGGGAGCCAGTACAGCTGGCACAGCACAGGATGAATGTGCGCTCGGATTGGCGTTCCAGTAGGGACACGTGCCGCTGCATTCTGGTACAGCTGTAACTTCCGGGTCAGGCCCAAGGGCAGCCCAGCGTAGAGTGAGTTGCAGTAGTCTAAGCTGGAGGTGACCGTTGCATGGATTACTGAGGCCAGGTCCTGGGGCGAAAGATAGGGCACTAGTTACCTGGCCTGTCAAAGATGAAAAAAGGCAGACCTAGCAACGGTCGTGACCTCGGCCTCCATTGAAAGTGTGGCATCCAAGGTCCCACCCAGGCTCCTCACTGTCGGCAAAGGTTTCAATTGTACACCATCGAGGGCTGGGAGCCGGGTCCCCAGCTCAATCACCCCACGACCCAGACACAGAACCTCCGTCTTCAGGGGATTCAATTTCAGGCAACTCTGATGTAACCATACCGTCACAGCCTCAAGACCCTTGGCCAAGGAATCAGAGTGAGATCTGACTGGCCATCCATCAGCAGATAGAGCTGAGTGTCATCCACGTACTGGTGACAACCCAGCCCAAAGCTGCAAGCTAACTGGGTTGAGGGGGCACATATAGATGTTAAAGAGCATCGAGGAAAGAATCGCCCCCTGAGGGACGCTGCATACCAAAGAATGGCGAGCAGACATCTGTTCCCTGAGTGCCACCCTCTGTCCCCCGTTGCGAAGGAAGGAGTTCAGCCATTGCAGGGCTGTCCCTTGAATCCCCACATTGGCAAGGTGGTGGGTCAGAAGATTAGCTCTAAAGGTTTGTGATCCGCCCTGAGCCTGCAGATGTGGGGAGGGCGGAATATAAATTAAATATAAATAAATAAAGTATCAGCAGTGGCGACCTGCCCCGATCCAGGTGTTGCCACAGATCATCTGTGAGGGTAACCAGAGCCATCTCCATACCATGGCCAGGCCTGAAGCTGTACTGGAATGGATCCAGGATAGAGGCATCATCCAGGTAAACCTGCAGGTGTTCCGCTACTGCCCTTTCAATTACCTTACCCAGGAATGGAAGATTCGAAACTGGGTGGGAATTGGCTGGATCAACAGGATCCAGTGATGGTTTCTTTAATAAGGGCTGCACCACTGCCTCCTTCAGTAAGTCTGGGAAAATCCCAGAACTCAGAGAAAGATTAATGATGTCAACTAATGGCGCCTGAATCCCATCACTGCTGGTTTTCACCAGCCATGATGGGCACGGGTCCAGTGGGCATGTGGTAGGTTTCACAGCACGCAGGACCCTGCCTACCTCCTCCTGGGAGAGTGTCTTCATAATACTTAGAATGTCTTCATTAAATACAGTGTACTGGTCGTACTAGCATTATCAGCATTAACCAATGCTGGTTAATGCTGATCAGCATTAACCAATGCTGATAATCAACTTTTTATGCTGAAGATGATTAGTAACAATTTTATTGTAAAAAAAATGCAGGAACTCCTAGGTACTATATATGTTTATTAACATATAAACGTATACAACAGTAATTCATATTAAAAGTAACAGCATTTTGTATCATACAGTATATCATATTATATAGTAAAATTATAGTACTTCCATTTATTTATTTATTGCATTATATTTACATCCCATCCTTCTGCCAAGAAACTCATGACTGCTCACATCAGTTTTTTTATCCAAACATCTCTGTGATGTAGACTGGGCTGAGAGAGAACGATTGGCCCGGTGTTGCCCGGTGAGTTTCAGAGCTGAGGGGGGTGATTTGAGGTCCAACAACCTATTTACTGCCCACCCTGTCTTTCTGCTCCTTGTTTCTTTCATCTCTGAACCTAACTGTACATATTACTTTAACAGTTTTTCTGCAATATTTTCTTCTTTCTACCTACTAGAGTTTTCAGTTGTTCCTTACCCATTTTCTTAAGGTGGCTGATTTAAATAGTGGGGTTAAATAGTGTTTTGAACCTCTATTGCCCAATATGATCACATGCCCAAATGTATCTGCTTGCCCTCTCTTAAAGAGTCCCAAGCACTGTCCTTGGGTACAGAGTTGCCACTAGATGGTTTCCTGATTCACAATAGAGCTTGCAAAAGATATAGCCTGCTGTTTCTTTTTTGAAACTGAGTGTGAATCTTAATTACTCCCCACAATTTTATTACATTATAGCTTTTGTGATGCTTTATAACATAAATATACATTGGAATATGTATATTTAATGCAAGTGTATATAAATACCCTGTTATTCTTTGCAAAATTTTATAATCTATACTTCTTCTTTCCCAAGATTAAAAGGACCTATTTTTAACAGTGAATTTTTTATGGAAATAGAGTGCCAAAATAAAATAGCAATTCAATTTAATGGTTATTATTCAGCGCGCTCATGAAACATTTAACTTATTCCATTTTTAAAAAAGTTACTGATTTTATAAGTTCCTGGAACCATTGTTTTAATTTTTTAATCAACACATGCTTATTTTAACAGACATCCCTTACTACTGGGGGTAGCTCAGCATGTGTACACCCAGTTCAGGAATTCTGGTACACGTGAGTGCTTCTAACTGTGCCCATAAGTAAGCATGTTACAAGGCTGCTTTCCATAGGCACATTACCTGAAATGAATGAGCTGTGTGCTGCTTCACCATAGGAAGTATATGCACAAAACCAATTTCTGGAAAAGTCTGAAGTGCTCTCCTGTTCCTTCCTGTTTTATTTCAGGATCACATCTTTCTACATTATTTGGAAGGGTTCAAGCCTACAGGATCACTCAGTTACGACTCTTAAAAGTTTCAATAGTTGAGGGGTTTTAATGTTGCGGCCACAGACTCCTCATCCACTGTGAGCAGATGAGACTCCTTAAAAGCAACCAACACCCAGAGGCAAGGCAAGCCTGATATTGCCCAAGTCTAGCCAGAGACCAGCTCTCAAAGTCTAGTCCCACAAACCCTTTCATGATCACAAGAAAAGCCGAGCTCATGGCGATTCCTTGCCGCTTCAGTGCAGCTGATTGCAACAGATAGGACAGACAGACCATTATTTCAGCTCATACAGATGGAGGAGGATGTCTTAACGTATGCACAAGGAGAAGATGATTTCACACACAGTCCCCAGGCCAAGTCAGTATTGCCGCAAAAGCAATTTGGTCCCAATGGTTTCAATGTGCAGGGTCAAGCTATCGCCCTCCACAGCAAGAGTATCCAATTCTTTACAGCAGGGATGGAGAACAGATTGGTCTGCCCGTTCTGCCGAATGGATGTGCAGGGAAAGCCCAGACCTGAGGTCCAGAGCACAGTGGAGCAACAACCAAGGCCTTTAAAGAAGGGGGATGCGGGTTGGCTCCCAGAGTTGCCGTGCTAAGTCACATCCCTGCTGGATCACAAGCTCTGTAGGCATGATGCCCAGATGGATGGTCAGCAGCTCATAGCACTTCACCACTTCACCTATATGACTCTTGCTGTAGTAACGGATAAGCTTCCTGCACGGGAGCAAGGGGTTAGCAAATGCTTTATGACATACATGTAAATTGGATAGATAAATACTACCTCTGTTGTCATTCTTCACAAGATTAGTATAAAAATTCTCTCCACCCCAATATAAAGTTATGGCTAGAATACGGAAAGTTTTACAGAGCTGCACTGGTCCAGCCAGCAGAAGCCAAAAAGAATGCACCTCCGGTCATTAGACAACACGGCAGAAACTGCTGAGGTGTGTGCATTTAAGTTTAGGCAGGTTAAAGGCTACTGGTGTTCCACCCCCCTCACCCCCACCCCCACCCCACAATTCAGATGATGGTAAACCAGAGACTAATACAGTTTCTTTGATCATGGAACAAACATAATTAAAGAAATCTTCATTAAATGAGATTAGCGGCAACACCTTGTAGAACTATCCCATGTGGTGAGGTAATGGTGGCATTATGAGCTTCCCTCTTCCCCTCCAGCCTCATAGATGTCTCTGGCCCAAGTCCCTCCACCAAATGTTATCTATTGAGCTGGGTTCTTGCTCACCTGTAGTAGTCACCTGCCAGTGTCCCAATGGGGGCTGAATCATCAGAAAGCACCGGCACTTCCGTTACCTCCAGTTTGCAGCCCTGTAGGGACACGGCAGCGGTAAGAAGCTGGCCAAAAGAGGCTGGCAGAAGCCCGACACAAGGACTGCAATTCGTGCGCATGCACGTGCATTCTCAGGTAGCTTACAGGCTTGAGCATTCAGCCCCTGCTATTTCCATCATATCAGTTGTCACTATTTATATGCTATACTTGTATTCTGTGGTTCTTCCAAGAAGGGCAAAGCAGCACTTCTGGCTCAAACTAACTGGCTGAGGTAAGTCATACTCACAGTGACCTGGCCAGAGCCACCTGGTAACCTTTAGAGAGCAGCGGGGAGTACGATCCCTGCCTTCAGAATCTGCACCCTAGGCACTACTCTGGCTTAACCACCTAAGCAGCCCATTTCCTTTCCGCTCTACATACCAGCTCATTCTCAAACCAAAGGAAGTAGGTGCAATAGTAGTCTCCATCCCGCAGCGTCACCATGGTGTAGCCCTTCTGCAAGTAGCTTCGAGACAATGCCATCAGTGACCACACCTGGAAGGGGGGCAAGGGGGAAGAGAAAGCAACACTGGGACCCCTATCAGAGCCAGCTCACCCTCAAATTCCCTCCTATAATCAAAACATCCTACTAAGCAAGCAAAGGGAAGGAAAAGAAGCTCCATATGGGCTCAGGAACATTACCTTGTCCTTAATAAATGCAGGGAGAGGCCCCTTGCCTAGCTCAAAAGCAGAGTCCTCAGCCACGCCAAGTGACGGTGCCACCATCTGCCCCACTGTCCGGTCCACGTAGATAAAATGCACAAGACCTGGGAAATCCTCCAGATATGTAGATGGAAGCAGGTTAAGGGGCTGGTTGGCAGCAAGAGTGTTTCTCCTTCTCGCTTTGGTACTTGGAGAACCCTAAAACTAGCCCCTACTCCTTCCCTCTATGGCAACCTTAAACTTTTTGAGGAGCCTTTAGAATCAAAAGCCCTCTCCTCCCTCCAGCACTGAGTTAAGTGAGCAACATCCTTGTCCTCCTGAGATCCTAATATTTGCCTAAGGACAAGGGTACGTGAGAACACAGTACAAGCATACAGGTTCCTCTTGCTATGATGGGAGAATCTTCCAACATGCTGGAGACTGAGCTTCCTTGGCTCTGTTCTTAGCAAAACTGTCCACCTACCTGCCACACCCAGTGCAATCCACCAAGGTAGCAGAGTGGAATGAACTGCTACAACTTTCCATGGATGTGGCCAAAGTTATGTTTCTTCTCCTAAAGGTAGCTTGTCCTTGAAAGCTCTCTAGTGCCTGCTCCCAAACATTGCCCTGCAGTGCCTCAGTCCTCCAAAGCCTGAAAGTTCTCCCCCAGAGAGTTTCCATTTCCTTGCAGTATGTTTGCTTTCACCAACCAGCATGGGGGAATGGGAGGCATGAAAGGATATGACACCACTGTGACGTTACGCTTGCTCTTCACCAGTAGGAAATCCTTCCAGTCTCGAAGCTTGTCCCTGCCAACAAGTGAATGAACAAGCAAGACATTCATGGAACCGCAGTGTAATGTGCACATGCCTTCCTGCTCCCGCAGCAAAAGTTTCCTAATGGGAATGTGCAACTCCTCCTTCAGAATGCAGCAAGGGGGCATGCCTTTCAGTGCCCATCACTCCACTCATGGGGAAAGCAGAAATGGGTTATTACAGGAGAGGAGAGCCAAGTACTACTGAGAGAACTCAAAACATATCTACCCAAGCCTGGAAGTGCCAGAGGTAGGGAAAAGATGGGTATTTGAGCAGAGAATCAGGACAACTACAAGGGATACTGGGCAGTCATGGGGGTGCAGACTGCAGTTATTTCAAACTAGAAGAGAAGTGTGCTGGAGATAAGGTAGTCTTATGGGACATTCAGAGCATGACACTGCTGTAGCACAGTGGTTAAGTGGTTCGGCTGCGAATCAGCACTCTACTGGTTCAAATCCCATTGCTGCCATAAGCTCAGTAGGGGGCCTTGAGTAAGACACTCCTCTTAGCCCAAGCTCCTCAGCTGTATTGTGGGGATAATAATAACACTATGTTCACAGCTCTGGGTGAGGCACTAATCTTTCTAGAAGAGCAGCATATAAGTTCAGTTATTATTATGACCCATGGCCCAGCCCCTCCAAACACAAAGCCACTAAGACCTATGGCCTTCATCCCTGTATTCCTGCCACCATGTTCTACCTCACTTACTGTGTGAACTGCTGTGCTCGGTCCAGCATGCTCTGAGGCAGGCCATGGGCTCCTGAGGATCCAAGAAAGAGAAGCCGATACACCGCACAGAGCTGCCGCCTGATGCTGCAAAATGCCTGCAGAATCCTACACCAATACAGAGATTAACTTACCTCCAGGACCCCTGAGCATGAGTTATTATTCTCTACAAAGGCTACGTCCATCACTTCATTTCCCCCCATGGACCACAGTGTTGGTTAAACAGAGTATTCTCAGCAGCTTCATCCAACTCTGTCAGAGGAAAGCTATGACAAACTGGTAGCAAATCAGTCTAAAATTGTAGTTTAGATAAACTCATAGTACAATCTTCAAGCAGAATCACACCCTTCTAAAACCATTCAGTGGACTTAGAAGGGTACAACTCTGCTTAAGATTGCACTGTCAGTCTCACAATGTATAGCAGAGTACAGGGTTTAATGCTCCCCCACATAAAAAATCCTGTGCCTACTGGAAGCCAGAGATCAAGATACAGAGGCTAGGATGACTGACAGCAGCTCCTTCATGCCATTTAGAAAAGTATGTTTGACTAAGCAAGTCTAATTACCACAATATGTATCCTAACTTGTTCCTACAATGCTAATTAAAGACGTATATATTCCATGACTTTATGACTACCATATAACCGCTACCATAATTTAAAAAAAAAAAAGAGTTGGCCAACTTAATTCTAACAGCCCAGGCCCAATCTCTGGCTTCATTCAGATGCCATGAAAAACTTCTGTTGAGGATGGCCATAAACACAGCTTTCAGACACTCTCACATACTCGTGTCCCTCATATGTGGACAGCAACAGAAATGCAAGGAGCCAAGAGCAACAGCTTAGGGACCCTTAAATTGAATTCCAGCTTGCTATGACATCTGAGCACTTGCACTTGGGCACACCGGAATGTGTTTCCTCCCCCATAAGAGAGGATTCTAAGCTTTGGTTTCATCCCAGTTTTAGAATCCTAGTTTGTGATGAGGTAATAAAGTCCAGTTCCAGACGCCTGTGTTTGGACATTAAAGCAAGTGGGAGTCTGATTCAACGGCACTTTTGGCCATGAGATGGGGAGGTGTGAGGGAGCACATGAGCATTAGAAGCAGCAGCTCGCAAGGAGTAACATCTGAATGGGGCCTCCCTCTCCTCTAGGACAGCAGGATTCAGAGTCAGCAGTGCCACTGCTACTGTGGTTTAAGCTGACATCAGATGCAACGCTGAAAAAAGAGGTTGCTGTTTTGATTGTCCTGTAGAGAAAATCATCCATTTGCCTTGCAAAGGCAAGACAATAACAGATATATTTACAGTAAGGTAAACAATTATTAGTGGCCAGTTTATACCCCTTTCCCAATGCTTTAAGCAAGTGGACAACTTTGTTACTGTTTAAAGTGCAATTTGTATGTTTACTTGGTTAACTGTTCATCTATTACTTTGCTTTTTTATTAACAGCAAAATACATTTTTTTACAAAGCTACAAAATGCTTCAAGGATGGGGGAAGAGGAAGGTGAGATGTCACATTTGCCAGCCACTGAGCACTGGCTTCTACTGCCAATGTATGGAACCATTTTTCTCCAAGCTCACTAAGAAAAAAATGATTTGACGCCTCATGTGGAAGCAGGCCCTCCATTCCAATAAAGTTTACCTGTTCCCAGACTCAGTCAGCGTATTCTCTTCATATGATACACAGGGTTACTTTGCATTAAGGGTTCTCAAGCTGTGATGGCTGTTAAATCCACTCAGGTGGTAGTTCCTTTCAAGTCTCAGAGCAAATATTCCTGTTTACTTGAAAGGAAGATTAGGTTTTGTTTTCCACATGTGCCATCAAGAAAAATAATCTTAAGTTCACATACAGTTACATACAGAAAGAAAAATGTGTAGACCAACTTTTTTTAGGGAGAATCATCTTATATTCAGAGTCATCTCCCTTTCAGGTAGATATAGTAGATGTCTACCTTTTCTGCTCCCATCCACATCATCATCTCTCGGATTGTCCTCAAGCCCTCTTGTTTACATACACACAACACCTGAAACTATGTTTCCAGCCTTGCTTCTACTAGCCAAGACCATACTTCTGTTTCCAGATGTTACCATTAGCATGTTTGAGAGAGGAGTTCTAACCAAGCCTTCTCCCCGAGGCACTGTTTTCTATGTATAGAAGTATAGATTTGTCTGCTTCTACATACTCAGGAGAACTTTCAACTATGCACTATTACAGAACATCACCTCAGGAGGGCAGTGCCTTGTGCATTTTCTGTAAATCAGCTCCAATTCTCATTCAGTGTTTTTGCTTTTCCGGATCATGGTTGACAAGAGACTCACTGCTGCAACTTCTTCCTCCTAGAATGCATCTTTCACTGTGCTAAAGGCCCTTCTGTTTCATACACTTCAAAATACTCCCTCTGTCTTCAAAATAACGCATGATAAGAAACACCATCGCAGTCTTACATCTCCCCCCCACCCTGACCAGTCCCCAACATCAGTTCTGACCCCAGCCAGTATTCCAGCTTCTCCCCCTCCGATACTCACTCGCAGTGATTCAAAGCCTCACTTCGAGAAAAAATCCTGTTCTTAAATTCCAGCCAGGCATTCTGCAACTGAGAGAGACACAGACAGAGAGAGCTCCAAAGGGCTGCATGGTCTCCCAAGGCTTTGTATGCCTTGTTCCTATGCGGGGAGACTATTGCCTGAACTCCTTGAAAGCAGACACTCATCCATAGCCCCTGCTTGGCCAGCTCCACCACTATCCTATGCATTCCTGCCATTGCATCATCAACTAGCCCCTCTTATTGGTGCAGCCCAGGGAAGGATGCTTTACCAATACTCGTCTACCTAAGGCTTATGCAAAGCCAATTCTCACCTGTGGCTCTTGCCCACCCAGCTTCTTGACAAACTTGTCCATTCGATGTCGAATCTCCAGCAGGAGTGGATAAGAACGGAGGGGCTGCCCGATCTCCTGCCCCTCTCTTAGTTTCTTCTCCACCACCAGGAATCCATCCAGCAGCTGATAAAGGGAAAGTGCCACATGGGAACTGGGGCCCTATGGGACAGAGAGGGCACACAGTGAGATCCAGGCAGGGTTAATACAAAGTTTTGCCTAATGGAGCCAGCTTACCTTAGTAAGGAGCACCAGTGTGATCCCTGGCCAGAGGGGTAGGCAATGCATCATGTGAGGCATCATGGGGCAATATCCTTCCTTCAAGTTAGCATCCAGAAAAATTCTTCGTGGGTTGGTAGCTTCAGATGTTGGGGGCATCAGTGTCTGCAGCGAATCTTCAGCTATCTGGGAAGAAAGCAAGCCATGTCCATGGAATCAGAATCTGGTTAACCAAAGAGAGAATATTGGGACCAGTATCTTCAACATCTTCGCCCTTTGCAGACTGCTCATTTAATCAGAGCATTCTTGAAATCAAACAGCGCCACCTACTGGCACTTTTAAGAAACAACTTCATGAGACCATCGGACATGGAAGGCAGGGAGGGAATTATGCTCAAAGAGCAGAGGCCCATTCCCCCCACTCCCGATTATTTAAACTGAAAAGGGCTCATTCTCTCCCCTCCATCTTCTTCTGACATTCAGGCTTCAAGGTTAGCAAGCTAAGATGTGCCTATGTGCCTAATACAGGAAATGATGGCTGCACATTCATTTCAGCAGGCTTCATGTGCCGTTTTAATAAAGCTATGAAGACTACCAGGTGATACATGAGTGACAGATTTATGGCTTTGGAAAAGGTATAAACAGCTTCTGGAAAACTCCCAGGTACTGTAGGCACAAAGAAAGCAAGTTCATGTGCACGCATCACTGCGTGTATTTACTGTGCAAAATGGCCAGTTTTACCACAGCACAGGAGTTTCTTCATTGCACCGCTTCTTGCAGCATTTTGCACAATGGTTGATAATTTGAGGAAGTTGCTTTCATTTGTTTCCCCATTTGGGATCACTACATGACCACAGACAGGCCGACTGCAAGGATGAGACCTGCAAGAAGCCACCAGGGCTGTGAAGGGACACTGACTCAGCTCAGCTACACACAAGATTTGTAACAGGGAAAGCTGCATAATACACGGTGAGCATTCTGGGAGCTCTTCTGACCTTATCCATTACAAGACGATGAGCTGCAGAGATGACAAGGTGGCCCTGAAGCACGGCTTGTTGTTAATATAATGATTTTGTACTGTAAGGCAGCACTACTCTGGGCAATAAAATAGCGCTGCCTAAGCTCAGGGTGATCTGGCTAAGGGGCAAGTTGCAGCAACTATCGCCCACACACCCAGACCTTAAAGTGAGCAAGAGAAAACTGTTGACGTGGCAGTGAAGAGAATAAAGGACACAGCAGAAGAGGCAGAACCAGAAGCCCCTCCCAAGCCCTTACCTGAACGTCAGCAGAACTCGCCTCTCCCTCGCCCTGCACAGCCACACCCTCAGACCAGGCAGCACTCCCTTCAGAGACAGACCGATGACCCCAGCACCAGGAAGGGGAGAGGGACAGCAATTAACAGCAGAATCAAGAGACACGGACCATCAGTAAGGTGATCCTGGCGCCTCCCAGCTCAAGAGGGAGGGGGGCCATCTACACTTGCTTTGGTCTTCCTGGCAGGCATCTTAAGGCCCCGGCTTTTAAGTGCCGAATCGGGGCCCATAACTGAGTTACATCCAGGCCTAAGGAAGGTCCCACCAGTGGCAACTCCACCGCTTTTGTCGTTTTTTTTTGTAGGAATTATCTTTGAAGAGGAGAAAAAGAGAATGAGCCAATCAAAGAAAGGATGGGGACAAGGGGGGAACAGAGAAAGCAAGATGAGAAAAACAAAAATTGAGAAAAACAGAAGGAAAGGCGGACAGGCATGGGCCCATGTTGCAGTTTGGGGCTAAGAGTGGGTCCCAGGTCCAAAGTAGTTTGTCTTATGGACCTCTTCTCCCACTATACTTGGGCAATACTCAGTGCCAACAAAGCAGCTCTGAAGTCACTTGAGCTCTTCTCCTTTCCAAAATTGAGGGATCACAACAACATAGCTACCTCCTCACTAGCAACAACTGCTCTTCCAGCCCTTCTCTCCATTCTGAGGTCCGTTCCAACTGCCCTTCCCTGACCCACAGAAGTAAACCTCTCTCCTGCCCTCTCCTCGTCTTCCTTCATCCTTTCCCAGCATTCCCTCTGCCCACCCCCACTCAGCCTCCTCCACACTGACTCCCCACTCACCAGTACTCTGTTGGCTAGGGGAAGCCTTGGGGGTGTAGAACTCCTCGGGCATAGAGACATCATCTGCTACCTGAGGGAGGGTGCAAAGGGGTGCAGAACAGAGCCGGCTTAGCAACAGCCAAACGAGGCCCTGCTCCCCAGCTGACAAAATGGAGTCAATGAAAGAATCTGGCAAAGCAAGGGTGGGATTAGCCAGCCCTGCCGAAGGATGGATCCTGTATAGCTTAGCCCTGTGTCCCGCTGCACCCCACCTTCTCCTCTCGTCAGCCCTATGAGACCCAGCCTACAATCAGAATCCAGAAGCCAAGCCCTGATTCCAGCAAGGCCCTGGATGGCAAATACTAAGACCCCACCTGTTCCTGAGATGCTCCACTGGGACAAGGGCTCTTCACTGGGATACTCCTGCTGCTATGAGATTGCTGAGGACTTGGCTTACCCTCTGAAAGCTGAACAGAAAGCAGGAGAGGGGCATCATCATAAAGACATCCAAACAGACAGACTCCCACCCAGCTCCTCTCAGCCAAGGGAACCAGCTCCTGTAGGGGTCACAGAATCCTCCTTGTTTCCCAATCTTCACAGATTCCTACATGGCCCTAGCCCTGCTTACGACAGAGAGGGCACCCGAGAGACTTCCCACAGCGACAGAATCCCTCATGAGCTTGTCCCCCCCTCCCTACCTGGGCAGGTACCTGGAGGCCATTTTGCTCCTCAGAAGTGCTGCTGGGGTACAGATCCTGCACAATCAGGAGGAGGGTGAGCAAGTCAGCAGGCCGCAGGGAACTGGCATTCCGGCTGCAGCAGAGGAAGATAAAGCAAGCCCCGTCCACAAGGGGAAGTGCATATTAGGAGGCAGGGGTATCCTGGGCACAGGAAAGGCAGTGCACTCAGTGTGGCAAGAGCACTGCAGCAGGGTGGAGAACGGCCAAGGAGGCACAAAGTGGAGGGCACTGCAGTAGCAGGAGGGGAGCCGATACCACGGAAAGAGCTGGGCTGACGACAGAGGACTTTACCTTGAGTAAAAGGCAAGCAGCTTGGTGTGCACCAGCAGGAAGGCATGCACCACTTCATGTCCAGCACGCTCCACACTGCCATTGATGTGCTGCACAACCTGGCGCTCCAAGAACTCTATGCACTGTTCACACAGCTGCGGATGGATCAGTCGCTCCACAGCCTGAGGGGGGGGGGAGAGGCAGGTGAGGCCAAAATCCTACAGCTCTGTCTTCTTCTCAAGCCCTGGGACCCAAGACATATCCCAGGCAAATCCTACTGAGACACAGGAAGAAAATCCTTCCATGGCTCAGTCCCTCTGCACAAATTTACATCATCTGATAAAGATCCGTTTACATGGCCCCCCATCTTGTACCCCCACTCACTCTTAAATTTGAGCCACACCTAACTTGCATCCCGACTCATGTAATGCGATGATATCGACATGGCACTCACACACATCCCTCAGGCTGCCCCTCCCTCTCCACTGTACCTCCACAAGGAAGCTCTGGTCCTGCTGGCACAGCTGGCTATAGGTTTCCAGCAGGCTCTGAAACAGTCTCCAGACACGAGCCCGCTGCTCAGAGTCCACCGGCCGCAGCCTACAAAACAGCAGGGCCCAAATCAGTGGGGCCCCGTCAAGGGTCCAGTGTAGGCTTGAGTCTCACCTTATTACTTAATTTATTTTTAAACGCTTTTCCTTTTCCCCATGAAGCAGGTCACAACATGGCAAATTAACATATATGTCTTATATAGAGTCATGATTATTGGTCTACCTAGCTCGATATTATTCATTTATTTTATTTAGAAAAAATGTATGCCTCCTCTCCAGGGAATCTGCCCAAGGAAGAAGACAAAATAAAACATAATAAAAACAAAACATTAAAAGCTATTAATTGAAATTCAGCATTAAAAATCCAGCCTCAGTATTAAAACATAGGCCATAAAATCAGCCACATAAAATTGGCAGTATAAATAAATGTTCAAACTAAAAATACATTCAAATGGCCTGGGTGAGCAGAAACTGCTTGGTGAGAATTGTAGGTGCCAGGTGAGCCCCAAGGGGAAGGACATTCCACAGCAAGATACTGCCTCTGAAAAAACCCGGCCTCTGGTTAACTCTTACCTCCCCTCTGAAGGCCGGGGCACCTACAGCAGAGCTTGTGAGGGG
Organism: Eublepharis macularius; assembly: GCF_028583425.1. Lineage (NCBI taxonomy): Eukaryota > Metazoa > Chordata > Lepidosauria > Squamata > Eublepharidae > Eublepharis > Eublepharis macularius. The sequence continues at coordinate 63,904,184 of NC_072795.1, read as the reverse complement.
AATCTTAACACGTGGACTGGGCAATATGGGAGGAGGCTATCCTTTGAGTACCCTGGCCCCAAGCCATTTAGGACTGTAAAGGTGAGCCCTTTGAATTGTGTATGGAAACAAAACGGTAGCCTGTACTGATCTTTCAGCACAAGGTGATACACTCCCTGTATATCACCCCAGAAAATAGCCTGGCTGCCGCATTTTGGACTAGCTGAAGTATCCATATCATTTTCAGAGGCAGACATGTATGGAAGTTGATAGCTTGTGACTAGGTTTTTTGAGGAAATGGTTGAACTTTGGTTCAAGTTGTAAGTGTTGCAAGGATTTGTAGTCTAGCACAGGAATGCATTTACCAGCGATGATTAAGAACACCTGCGGAACCAGTTCCAGACTCCCTAACTATTCCATCTTGAGGGACTGTTCGCATGAGAGTTCTGTACTTTACCCCCTAGATTTCTGACAGCTATAATGCCAATTCACAGATTGCCCCTGATTGGTTCCTGTGTTGCCAGGAAGGCCAGCAAAGCCACAACATGTAACTCAGTGAAGCTTAGGAAGATGGCTTCTCAATTCACCCAGTTCAGTAGCAGTGCTATTCTATCGTCCTTAGCATGCTGCTATGCTAGATCGACTGAGTGCAAGAGAGACGGCTCACCACGTGATGGATGGGTGAGATATGCAACTATGGAAACCACTTAGAGACACTTAAGTTAACTAGCTTTTAAGTTTAGATAGAGAGGTTTTAGTATTTAGCAACAGGAATTTGTTTTATTGCTTGTTGCCTGAAGAGAGTGCTTCTTGTTCTGTGGAGACTCTCCTTAATCAATAAACTTTATTAAACTGAAGTCTGGAATTCATGTCTTGTGCGTGGGTATACCCTAGAAACTAACTGAGATTGGGAAGGTCTCTGGAGTGGCTATGGGTCAGCGCTCAAAGCAGGCGGCCAGATCTGATTTACTCCAACTGGCAGCTGTGCTCCAGGATCTCAAGCAGAGAAAGGGCCTTTCTCAAGTCCTCCTGAGCTCCTTTAAACGGAAATATCAGGGGCTGAACTAGGGACATGATGTGGGCAAAACAGATGTTGTACCTTCTTCTCTAGCCCCAAAGAAGTGGGGGAGACAACATAGGGGACCTGTGACTATGATCCTCCACATTTTTTAAATGCTAAAAACAATTTTGGAGCAAACAACAACGTAAGGGGAGGGAATGGATATTAGAAAAATGCTGTGTCCATAGCGGGGGTGGATTAATTCCCCTTCCCCTAGTTTCAGAGTTTTGATTTGCATCATGCTCCCCCTGCCAACAGATATCAATCACATTTAAGGTGAATGTCACATTCATTAAGCCACCTAAATAGTAGGATACAAATACTGAGCAGAGCACAAGCTAAATATAGCCCTCTCTGCTGCAGCTTTGTCAAAATTATAGGTGAAGCGGGCTGTGTCATCTCAAGCTTCTTTTCACGAAGGCTGCAAACCACGTAGGAGTCAATACTGCAAGGTGACATCCCAGGTAGTTGCAGCACGTATAAAGGATGCAGCTGCATGGGCCAGGAGGCCTAGATGGGTCTTTCCAACCAAATCAACACCTTCCCACCTGCTGATGTGTCAAGTGGGTCTGAAAGGCCCATGATATCACCCCCGCCCACCCAACTGTGGCACTCACATACATTCGCTTAAGGCAAGCAGAGTATTGCCATGGAGAAGCTATTCTCGTATAGCTCGGTGTGCATATAAAAGAGGCCTCAGTATTAGGGGAGCCTGGGGGAAGCAGTTCCCCCCTGGTGTGAACCGAGATGTGGTGGGGGAGTGGGGGGCTCCACACAACAAGGAAATGTAAGATCCCGGCATGGCCTGCTGACTCACTCCCGGCGGATGAGGTGGCTGTCCAGTGTGACCAGGCCAAAATGTGCCTCAGTCAATCTCCAGAGCACGTAGAGTTTTCGGCGCAAGTCATCTTCGCTTTCAGACCCATCACCATTCACTGAAATGTACAGGCACTCACCAAACTGAAGAAATTAAATGCAAGAAGGTCACATAAACAATAAATGGAAGACAAAAGGCAAAACAGTACAGACTTAACTTACCCTAACTACATCAAAATCTAATTTAAATCCTCTTTAGTAAAACAAAACTCCAGCTACATGTTGGGCTGCAATACAGTTGCTGGGTTGGACAGCAAGTTGTGCAGGCCAGTCCTAAACACTTCTTTGGAGGACATACAGCAATCAGACCTGACAACCAGATCACACTGGTTCCAAAGGTCTTGAATTCTACATCCTCATAACACCCTAAACCAGTAGCTCCTATCTGAGTCCCAGATGGCATGCATACCAGTATGAAGACTCCCATCAGCTAAGTCTCCATTGAAGACTAGCTCTGCTGAGCTTCAGAAACAGTCTTCCCCTAACAGCCAACCAAGGCACATCATTTCCTTGCTATTAATCATGCACAAATAGGACTCTGATATAAGTAACATTCTCTGGTCTTTCCTAGAGGCCTTGCTGTGCCTCTAGCTAACATGGGGCAGGTCACAAGTAGTAATAATTTCTGGAAACAAGAGGCTAGGTATATGAATGCAGGGACAAATGAACGTATCATGTTATATTATCATTATGAACAATCAATAATTTCCACAGTACTTTCAGAGTAAAATGTGCTTTACAATGCCTTGGCAACCCTCTTGAGGCAGGACAGGCAGAAAGAGAGGGAGACCTTCCTGATGAACCAGGAGAGCTCCAGGCTGGGTAACAACCAGAGTCTCCCACATCCAAACACTGCATTCTACCCACTAATGCTCCACTAGCTTCTATGTTCACTTTCTCGTTAATGCATATGGCACAAAGTGCATCCCTTCCATCAGAAACAATTCATCTGCTTTTTGGGGAGAGGTGGGGAGAGTTACCATATGCAACACATAGAGATGTTTGCCATTTTCAGCAGAGAAGCAAGTATAGGTATCCCCCAGTTTCTCAAGTAGTGTCATGCAGGAGATGATCACAGGGGCAAAGAGCGTGTTGATGCTGTCCTCTAAAGCCGGAAGCTGTGTGGAGTAAAAAAGGGAGAGAGGGAAAGATATCTCCCGTAAGAAAGTAGCACCCAGTGTCTCGCCAGGTTCTGATATTTGTACCTTCCCTTTAATACCCTTCCCTTTGTACCCTCCCTCTCAAAAGCTTACACTAAAAATCTTATTGGTCTCTAAGGTGCCTGAAAGGGGATTTAAGGGGGAGAATGCATTCAAGGTTGAAGTCTTAATTATTTAATTAGAATAACCAAAACAAGAAAAAATGTTTATACTTTGCTCAGTGATCTGTCTCACCCACCGACAAGCAGAATATTTCAGAGGAAGGATTTTTATACTGGAGCAAAGCCTATCTTACTTGTTTACATGTTTTGTGTGCTGTTAGCTTTGAATGTATGCTCAGAATAAGATTTTATGAAAAGGGGCCTAAAAATCCCTTAACAGGGCCACTGGACTCAAATCCTGCTGTTCTACTGCAGACCAACACAGCTACCCACCTAAACGACACACCATTTCTGTACTCAGAAATGGCTCCCCAACTCCCCACTAGCGATGAAAGATACGTTTGTACTTCAGCAGGATTTGAGTCCAGTGGAGGCCAGTAAGATTTTCAGAGTATAAGCTTTCAAGAGTCAAAGCTCCCTTTTTCATATATAGGGAGAATTGGAGATCCCTCAGCCTTTATATCCCAGTCAGGAGGTGGGAGGGGTGAAGCAAAAAAGGGAGTCAGGATGTAAAGGTACTACAATGCAGCTTGATTAGAGCAGAGATTAGCATCTGTAGTGAGATAAGATTCCTAAGTGTCTATTCAGCCATTGTTCTGAACTTGCAAATGAACTCAAGTTCAGTAATCTGCTCTTAAAGCTTTGTTTGAGTACAGTTAGTTTTAGGTCAGCAATGGAATGTCCTGGAAGATTAAAATGTTCTCCCGCTGGTTTTTGAGTGTTGTAATTTTTAATGTCAGATTTATGACCATTTATTCTTTTGCATAAGGACTGGTCTGTTTGTCCAATGTAGAGAGTGGAAGGGAATTGCTGACACTTCATAGCATTTGTAACTTTGGAAGATGACCAAGTGAATGAATCTAAGATGGCGTAACTGGTGTTGCTAGGTCCAGGGACTGTGTTGTCAAGTGAATATGGGGACAGAGTTGGCATCTTGGTTTGCTGTAAGCCCTGGTTCTAGGGTCTCTGTCCATTTTAGGAAGTACATTATTGTGAATCAGAAATTTTTAAAGACTGGGTACTGTCTGTGGACAAGAAAAGGGTTGCCTCCCAATTCTTGTAAGAGAACAGGATCTTTGTCCAGCATAAATTGCAAATCTTTAATGATGTGCTGAACTGGTTTGAGCTGAGAGCTGTACGTGATCACCAGTGGTGTTCTGTTGTTGTTTCTTTTGGGCCTATCTCGTAGCAGGTTGTCTTTTCCCCTACTGAGGCTTAAAGCTATGGGGGAGGGATTTCTGACCAGAGAAACAGCAGTGTGCACTGTTTCCCATCCCCAGCACAGCAGCCCCCCTCACATACAAACATGAAACTGCTTTTTACTGAATTAGGCCCTTAGTCCATCAAAGTCAATATTGTTTACTCAGACTGGCCGCAGTGCTTCATGGTCTCCATCTTTTTCATCACCTCCCACTTGGTTCCTTTAACTGGACATGCCAGGGACTGAACACCTGGGACCTTCTCACCAAGCAGATACTTTACCACTGAGCCACAGCTTGTCCTCCATGATTGCCACATCATGTGTTGGGAGTTCGAAACAGATTATCATCATCATCTTTCCTCATAGGACCAAGGAGACAACTGAGGGTGATATGATAACCATCTTCAAGTACTTGAAGGGCTGTCATATAGAGGATGGAGCGGAGTTATTTTGCACTGCCCCAGAAGGTTGGACCAGAACCAACGGGTTGAAATTAAATCAAAAGAGTTTTCAGCTAAACACCAGGAAGAACTTCCTGACAGTAAGAGCAGTCCCTCAGTGGAACAGGCTTCCTCGGGAGGTGGTGGGCTCTCCTTCTTCGGAGGTTTTTAAGCAGAGGCTAAATGGCCATCTGACAGCAATGCTGATTCTGTGAACCTGGGTGCATCATGAGAGGGAGATCAGGAATCAGCGCCTAGCTCTCTTGGCCCTTTCTTATATGCCCAGGGTCAGGCCGATTGCCACCTTGGGTCAGGTAGCAATTTTCCCCAGGCCAGTTTAGCGAGGGATCCTAATGGTATTTTACCATCTTCTGGGCATGGAGTAAGGGTCACTGGGTGTGTGTGCGGGGGGGGGGGGGAGTATTTGTGAATTTCCTGCATTGTGCAGGGGGTTGGACTAGATGACCCTAGAAGTCCCTTCCAACCCTATGATTCCATGATTCTTTATAGTGTGGCCTATACACAACTACCAAATCATCCACAAGCCTGCTTTATAATTTCAAGAGCCTGTACTTTGGGATCCTAATTAACAGCCTATCTCAAACCTAAAACAATGGCACCAATGTCAGTTTGGTCCAGCATCCATTTACCTGGGGGGTTCGCTTCGGCCTCCCTCCTTTCTTCAAATCTCACCTCATCGCCACTTTGCCCATGGGTCCCAAAGCGCTGGTGCAAGCTTGTAAGGAAATCCGGGTCAGCCCAATAGAACAGAACTTCTGCACTCTCACTGGCAACCAGGATGCACTTCATCTGTGGGGACGTAGGCACATTAATATACCATCAGTGTACCCCAGGATAACATACAGGTCTTGGACCCCAATAAGAAGCAGCCTTTCCTTTTATTCTGATGGCCAACAAAGGGGATCTCAACCTTCACTGTGGTTAGGGATCAAGGCAACAGGCTGGAGCCAATTCTCCTGGGTTAGGGGAAACTATCTTAATACAGAAGCCCACTCCTTCAGGCTCAGAGCAGGTGTGTGTATGGGGGGGGTGCATCATGTAGTAGCCAAGGGCACAGCAGGTACAACACAGTTAAGGGCAAGCAAAGCAGAGCTCCAGGATCACTTTATGACTCTCTTGGTGGCCAACTGAGCACACCCAGAAGCTTACTTGTGAAAGGGGGGGGGTGCATGGCCAGGAAGACGTGGGCTTGCAGGCTCCTTTGTAAAAGTTGAGGGCCAAATTAGACATTACACAGCAGATGGGTGAATTTCTCCCCCTTTCTTTAGTAAAATGTAGCCTTGGAGGCTGCAGTAGGAAGGATTCCTGCTTAACCTTCCTATTCCTGCCATATGCCCCAAATTATTTTCTTTCCTACAGCAGAGAAAAAAGATACCAGGGCCTCATAACTTTAGACGGGAGAGCAGTCAGAGAGAGGGTGATTTTGAGCTGACAATTAGCAAGGGCAGTTAGGAAACAATTCCCTCACCATTCCATCATTCATAATGGCAGCCTCTTAACAAAAAACATCAGGAAACTATTCACATTACGGATGTCCTGGACAAGAAACATCTAGTCTCTGTGGTGCATGCCCTGGTTATGTCTAGAATAGACTACCGCAATGCACTCTACGTGGGGCTGCCTTTGAAAAGTGTTCAGAAACTTCAATCGGTGCAGAATGTTGCAGTCAGGGTGTTGGAATGGGTCATAGGGACCATATCACTCCAGTCTTGGCCCATCTACGCTGGTTCCTAATCTGATTCCAGGCACAATTTAAGGTTCTGGTGTTGACCTCTACATGGCTTGGGACCAACACACCTGAAGGACTGTCTACTCCCTTATGATCCTACCTGTCTGCTACTATCATCTTTACTTTCAAGGGGAGTCTCACCTTTTGAGGTTAGGCAGGTGGCAACCTGGGAGAGGACCTTTTTGGTCGTGGCACCAAAACTGGAAATCTCTCCCCAGAGAGACTCACCCATCCCCTTCTATTGCTGTCTTCTGCCAGAACATGAAGACTTCTTTGTTTTGTCTGACATTGCCTCAGTGATCCCTCCTTCCTGCACTGTTTTAAAAGTTTTTATGTATGTGTATTCAATTGCATTATATGTGTATTTTAACTTGGAATTAATTATTTGAATAGTTTGTTGTTTTAAGATGTGTTTCTATTATGTAGGTTTTTAATCTATTAGCTGCAACTGGTGGCCTTGAAGAGGGTACAAAGGTAGGATATAAAATCTGTAAATAAATAACGGCTATAATGTCCAGTTTTGCTTTCATTAAAGTTCTCTTATCTTCATCGTTTTCAGGCTACACATGCACAAGAGTGCCTGACTTCAATTGTCTATTTTTTAAAATCTGTGTAAAGTGCCCTAGGTATGCACTCTTGCTTGCAAACATGAAATGCTAGTTTCAGAGCAAGATCCACCTAGTTCAACATTCTTGGCAAGCTTCCTAGTAGACAACAGATCAGAAGTAAACAACCTTTTTGACCCAAGTGCTGGGAAAAAATCTACCTGTGATTATAGTGTGCTGGCAAACAAAGAGAGGGAGAAGTGTGAGAACAGACATCCCAGAAGCAACTGAGGCAATACAGCATTGCTAGCACTGGGGTAATGATAAGCATAAGCCATGCCCTGTTGCCATCTCACATGCTGACAGTAGCTTAAGGGCTCATCTCAGTTGCTCAGGTTGCCTACCCCTGCAACAGATGGTCCCCTAGAAATCAGGCAGCGGTCCACTAACAGCCTCTAACTATTTTCTACCTACCCCTGTCTTAAACCATTCAAATGCATTCAAAGCTAAAAGCATCCACATGCAAGTACCACGTTAAAGAAAAAAAAACAATCTGCAAAGAAAACAAGACACGAGTGGCCAGGCTTGTTCAGAAATGACTGGAAGAAAACCCAGTTCAAGAGGGCTGCTCTTGTGGTGTGAATGAGAACACTGAGTGAAGCAAGAGGGGGATTTTCCGCCTTAGGCAATCTGATCTCACAAGGGGATTGTGCTCCTAATCCAATGGCAGGAGAAGGACTAGCAGGATCCACAGCCACGGAACAGCCTAACCAGCAATGGTTGCTACAGTTCCTTGTGAGCTACTGTAGCCATGCTCTGGAGTAACTTTTATTATTATTGAAGTTTGTCCTTTCTTTATAACTACAAATAATGATCTTTGGGTCCCCTTTTCTCCCATTTACAGATGAGCACTAAATCAGCCACATCCTCTACTTTGTCTGGATGCAGCCTTAGCAAAAAAAAAACCCAAGGTCACTCAACAATGTATTGAAGAGAGAAATTGTCAGCCATGAGTCTGGACATGATCCGTCCTCTTCCCTGTACATGTACGCATACCCAGTTCTAAAACCCAGAGCCAGACCTCCAAAGGCTCACACACAAACTGTTAGGGCTTCTTTATAGTACCTAAAAACAGCGAAGACAGGAGGGCACGCAGCGTGGGAGAAAAAGAATTTTCTTCTTCATGCCATACCCACATCTGGTTTTTAAAGATTAAGATATTGGTGGGATCTAATCATAGATCAACAACATGGCAGGTATGGCCATGACCACATCTTATGGCAGCGAATTCCATAATAAGTTCATTATGCATTATGTGAAGTATTTTCTTTCATCTAAACCTATTGCCACTTGAAGTTCTAGAATTATGAAAGAAGTGTTTGTCTGTATCCACTCTCTTTACACCACACCTCAATTCACACCCATCCTTCCTCACCTTCAAGGAAGTTTGCCAGTCACTTGTGGTATTTTGGGGAAATTGAGAGACCAGCCATTAACAGCCTTTTCCTCAAAACTTTGCAACTTTACCCCACAATAATTTGAGAGGAGAGGGAGGCATGCTCACAGCATCTGCCATCTGTCTTGTGACAAGTGGAATGCGTGTTTGGGACACGGACCGTGGAAGGGGAATTAATTTTGTGTGTATTACCCGAAAAGAAATCAAGGCGGTCCGGGCGGGCGGGCGGATGGGGGGGGGGGGGTCGTGTCATAGCATGCAATATAAGGACCTGGGGTTGCTTGGATGTTTCCTTTAGATTCGTCTTGAGGAGGGCAGGGCTGACCCAACACCTACAGATGCAACTACAAGAGAACCCAACTTCTGCCAAAGCCACTGTCTTCGCGGGAGGAGGGGGCAAGGGCGCGGGAAGCTCCCCCCGATGTTGCACCCCACCTCTCCGCGGTCTGGGGCTCCTCCTGACCTGCTCCCCCCGTACTGTACGAGCCCGCGCAGCCCTACCTTCCCCTTCCCGAGGCACGCCTCAAGGGCGCGCTCACGAACGAGTCACAGCCGGGTTTGCCACCTCCGACCCTCGGCCTTCCATCCAACCGGCAGGAACTCCGGGCGTTGAGTGTGGCGATCCTGCTAGACAGCCCCGGTGGAACTCAGCCAGGGCAGCTGCCGCCCGCGCGCGTGACTCAGCCCCGGGGAAGCATGTGACTCGCCATCGGCCGGGACCGGGAGGGGCAAGCCGCCCGCCTGCCCGCCCCCTCGGAGCTGGCTGACGCGCGCCTGGCCTCCCTCAGCAGGTTCCGGGCCTTTGCGCGCGGGAGAGCCCCCAGGGTTTAGCCGGCTCGCCCCCTGGGCTGCATCGGGCTGGGCGTTGAACTTAATCGGGCCGAGTTGCGCTGGGGGCGGGGAGAGGATGCGGACGGGGGCGGCGCGGTTCTGGGTTAAAAAGATACAACTGACGCGAGTTCTGGTTCCCTCGGACCGCCGCTTTTTTCTGAGCCCGCAGGTCTCGTTTCCTCTAGTGCAAGGCTGCCACGAGGAGGGCAAAATTCTTGCCGCCTACGGAGGTGGGCAAGCAGTTTGCCTTCAGACTTTGGGGCGGAGGGATGGGGCCCAGAGGGGATCCTTGCTTAGGGGCGCGGCTCTGCGCTGGTAAGGAGTCAGACCTGGATTCACGTCCAGGTAAAGTGCAGGGCCTCGTTATTTCGTTGCGGTTTGGGGTGATGCTGTGGGGCCTTTTCAAATGGAGGGCCTCTGGCCATGTCCTACCCGACCCTGCAGGGCGCTGAAAATAGGAAACGTTTCAAGGCACCGAAACAAAAACTGGTGACTAGGGAATAGTAAAATCAAAAAGAGTCCAGTAGCACCTTTAAGACTAACCAATTTTATTGCAGCATAAGCTTTCGACTAGGGAATAGTAAAGCGTCCTGTAACCCCTTTTAAGACTAACCAAGTTTATTGTAGCATAAGCTTTCGAGAACCACAGCTCTCTTTGTCAGATGCATGGAGTGTATGAAGAAACTGGCCAGAGATATATAGGAGGGGAGGGGGGAGAGGGTGTAGGGAGTAGGGGCCATGTCAAGTTGCAAAAGTAATGAAAGAGGTGGAGTGCACAATCCAGGCTGGGTATGACCCCTGGTGACCAGAGAAGAACCTTTCTTGTGCATTGCTCCTAGCCACCCCCAACCAGCATCTGCAACAGGATGAGGCGCTAGACAACTGAGATGGAAAAACAGGGCACGGATGCTGGTTTTGAACCCTCCCCATGTAAAACTAGCAGGAGAGGAATGGGGAAATATCTTGCTACTTAGCAGCAGCTGAGTTGCCAAGTTTGCTTCCCTCTCTGCACAGGCTAATGCAAGGCCTCAGAGGAGCAGCCCTTGGCTCTTTGGTTTTTAGCCTGAGGGTCAGAGCTAGGGTTACCAACTCCAGGTTGGGAAATTCCTGAATATTTTAGGGGTGGAGCCTGGAAAGGGTGGGGTTTGGGGAGGGGAGAGATCTCAGCAGGGTATAATGCTATAAAGTCCATCCTCCAAAGCAGCCATTTTCTCCAGGGGAACTGCTCTTTGTGGCCTGGAGATCAGTTGGAATTCAGGGAGATCTCCAGCTCCCACCTGGAGACTGGCAACCCTAGTCAGAGCCCAGAGCTGGATGAGCCGGTGGAAAGAGAAGACCCACTTAGCAATCAGAAGCTTCCCTTTCCTTTCTTCTCTGTCGCTTCTCTTCATTGTTAGCTACTTTGGGTCCCCACTAGGGAGAAAGACCGTACACAAATATGTTAAATAATAAAACAAAACTCTCTGCAAATTAAAAAAACAACAACACAACAAGGCCAAAGGCTCTAGGCCAGTCTATTTCCCAATGTGCTAGCTTTCTACTTGCAAAGTATTTTTTACATAGGAGAGCATTCAAAAATGTGATTTCCCTGGAAGTGGTGCAGTCCATTCCACCGCCTCCTTCTGCTGCATGTGTAGAGCAGGCCTGATTTGAAGGGGCTGGTTACTTGTTTGTTCCTTTCTAACCACTCCACCGACCTCTTTGGATTCCAGGCTGTCATCTCCCATGCAGTCTTGCGGTTCTCGCTGGGGCAACCCCATTCTTCTGCCTTGCTTTCAAAACTCTGTGCTTGATCCTGGTCGATAAATGTGCCTATTGGAGCAGAGGTGTTTCCCATCCCATGTTCACTGCTAACCTGGGGACTGGAGAGGTTGTCCCAACGGCATGCACAGACATGCTCTTGCAAGGACAGGTTCCTCTCCTTACCACACTCCCCTGATTACTGTTGGCATTTTCTAAGCCAGGCAGCCTGCATGAAAGGGAGGTGAAGGATGAAGCACAAGGGTTGCAGGATGAGTAGGAGCAGATGATAGCAGGGATCCCGAGAGTGTGGCAGGGGGGTGTTGCATAGGCAACCCTTGCTGCCCAAAATGATTGGCAGCCTGTCAGCATGACTGGCCCATCCCAAGTGATTGGGTTTGATGGGGCAAAACCTCAGCTGTGCCTGGAACTCTTTCAAGATTGGTTTGGTAACCATCCCTATGCGGGGTTTGCTCCAAGTAACCATATCTGTGCATTTCCACTGTGCTGTGTCTCTGTAGCCATGTCTGCCCAGGTGAATGTGTGGCTAGTGGCAGTGCCAGGGCTGATGGGGGATTCCTAATCCCCGTTGCTCTGTCTTGTTTTTGTGTGACCACTAAGGTAGGTGGTTAGAGGAGTTCTCCCAAGTGTGTCAGGTGTTGGTTCTGGCCAAAAGGTATTCTTTGCCGCCTTGTCAACAAGCATCTGAGCAGAGCTTAAATCCATGGCCCATTTCCCTTTCCATCATGAGCTATGGAGGAAATAACTGGAACACCTCCTGTCCCCTTGTTACTGCCCTAGTGCCTGTATTCCCATTGCCCAGTGCTCTATAGCCCCCACTACCATCATTCCACCCATAGACGTGAGCCCTTGTGAGCAAGAATTCAGGGATATTGTCTCTGGTGAGTTGCAGAGGCCTGCAGGTGATGTGACTGGATTTATGCCCGACTAAGTAAACTACAGTGTGAGGCCTCTAAATTGAAAAGTTACTAAAATTATTAAATTACCATTGGAGGGGTTACGCTACAGGACCTCTTAAACGTGACATAATTCAGCTTGTCTTAATCCAGCCCTGGGATTAGCCACATTTTCTTCCTCAAGAGTGTATGCCTGGCAAAAGGGAACAGGGTTGCAGGAGGGAACTCAAGATGTGTGTGCAACTCCATGATGTGTCAGTTCCCAGGCTATTCCTGCTCTCACCATCCCCCTCAGTGTGGGGGACGTCGCATCACAACATTTTCTTGGCAGACTTTTTACAGGGTGGTTTGCCATTGCCTTCCCCAGTCATCTACACTTTACCCCCTGGAAACTGGGTACTTATTATACCAACCTCAGAAGGGTAGAAGGCTTGAGCTGGTCACCTGAACCCAGCTTCCGCCAGGATCGAATGCAGGTCATGAGCAGAGCTTGGACTGCAGTGCTTGTAGGAGCTGTGTTTCCTTATTTCATCCCTTCTTATGTTCTGCAAGTGGGCAGTGGCAGGGTGACATTAAGGGGTGTGGCTGTATCAGTATGCACTATTTGGCTGCTTCCATTTCCACCTGTTGTGGCAGGGGTTCTATGGAATGCCCTGCAAGAGAACCAAACTCAGAAAGACTTGTATCTAAAACATCATGATTATAAAAATATCTTAATAGGCTCCCACGCTGAACCATGTGATATCTAAAATATAGAGATAGTTTCAGGTGGGTAGCCATGTTGGTCTGAAGGAGAACAGCAGGATTTGAATCCAGTGGCACTTTAGAGACCATCAAGATTTTCAGGGAATATAAGCTTTTGTCAAAGCCAAAATATCTGAAAAATTGAGTTTTGACTTTCCGAAGTTCATATACTCTGAAACTCTTGTTGACTCTAAGGGGCCAATGGACTTGAATGTTGTTGCTCTAAAACATGGAGTTAGCAGAGTTTTGTCCCCCATGCTATTTAACATTCCTGGGCCAAGGTTCTTGAGGCTGTGACGGTATGGTTACATCAGAGTTGCCTGAAACTGAATCCCCTGAAGATGGAGGTTCTGTGTCTGGGTCTTGGGGTGATCGAGCTGGGGACCCGGCTCCCAATCTGTGACGGGGTACAATTGAAACCTTTGCCGACAGTGAGGAGCCTGGGTGGGACCTTGGATGCCACACTTTCAATGGAGGCCGAGGTCACGACCGTTGCTAGGTCTGCCTTTTTTCATCTTTGACAGGCCAGGTAACTAGTGCCCTATCTTTCGCCCCAGGACCTGGCCACAGTAATCCATGCAACGGTCACCTCCAGCTTAGACTACTGCAACTCACTCTACGCTGGGCTGCCCTTGGGCCTGACCCGGAAGTTACAGCTGTTCCAGAACGCAGCGGCACGCGTCTTGCTGGAACGCCAATCCAAGCGCACATTCATCCTGTGCTGTGCCAACTGCACTGGCTCCCAGTGGAGTTCCGGATCTGGTTCAAGGTGTTAACCTTGGTGTTTAAAGCCCTTCACAGACTGGGACTTGCATACCTGCGGGACTGGTTCTTCCATTACATCCCCTGCAGGGCATTGCATTCTGCAGACAAGTAACTCCTGGTGGTCCCCGGCCCGAAGGACATCCGTCTGGCCTCAACCAGGGCCAGGGCTTTTTCTGCCCTGGCACCAGCCTGGTGGAACGCTCCCCCCCTGGAGATCCGGGCCCTGTGGGACCTGTTAGTTCCACAGGGCCTGTAAAACGGAGATGTTCCGCCGGGCCTTTGGCTGAGTGCCAGCAGGTGTCCCCCTTCTTCCATCTAAGACCACCACTTTTTCTGGGGCTGCCCTCGGCCATCTACTATGCCCATCTACGGACTCCCAAATATTTATTTAAATAGCCTGTTCCTGGACTATTTTAATGATTTTAAAAGATTATTATTGATTTTATGGTTTTGTGATTAATTCACTGTGTTTTATGAATGTTGTTAGCCACCCTGAGCCCATTTGTGAGGAGGGCGGGGTAGAAATAAGTATCTGCAAAAATGCAGGAAGAGGCTACCAGAGTTCTGAGCTACGATGTCATTCATATGAAGATGATGCCCATCTCTACATCTCCTTTTCAACCGAATCAGATGAGACAGTGGATGCACTGCTGGCAGATAATAAGTCTATTCGAGGACTAAAAAGGCTGCTTGTTCTGGGCAGAAACTACCCAACTTGGGGTCCTTTTTGAAATGGGGCAGCAGCTGGAGGCATGGATCTCCTCTGTAGCATGTAGTGCATTGCTTCAGCAGGTTCACCAGTTGCAGCCCTCCTTGAGAGGCATGATTTGGCCACAGGTATCCATACTGTGATTACATCAAGGTTGGACTGCTGTAATGTACTCTGTATGGGGCTGCCTTTGACAACAGTTCATAAGCTTCCACTGGTTTAAAATATGATGCCTAGGCTGCGAGCAGGTATACATTGCAGGGACTAAATTTTTCCAGTTTACAAACTCTAAGCTCTGGTTGATTTTCAGGCACAATTTTGTAGCGTGGTTGGCTATTTTTTCATAACCTGGGGCCCGGGTACCTAAAAGAGCACATCATCCCATAATGAACCTGCCCACTAATTTAAGATCTTCCTCAGAGCCCCTGCTGTGTACCTCTACTATCACAGACTAGGTAGAAGATCACCAGAGAAAGGAACTTTTCTGTAGTGGCAGCTCAGCTTGGGAAGTCCCTCCATCCATAAATTTCCTTAGCACTGAAAAGCAAAGATGATTTTCTAGCCTTTAGTTCCCGCCATCATGGAGTTTTATTTGTTGCTTTATCATAATGGCCACCGTTCTTTGAAAAGGCTTTCCCTGGTTTTATGTTGGCTGATTTAGGATTATAACAGTGCCATCCTAAAGAGAGTTCTTCCCTTCTAAATCCACTGACTTTCCTTGATTGCCGTGAGCCTTTTACTGAGTGACCTTGGGTGGATCATGCTTTCCTAGCCTAACTTGCAAGGTTAACCTTAGACCCGCAGGGTTATGAGGATAAAATGGAGGAGGGGAGAACAGTGTATGCTGGCCTGGGCTCCTCGGAGGAAGGGTGAGCTAAACGTGCTAAATAATAAATACATAGTTTTATTGTTTTTAGATATTGTAAGCTGCAGACATTTGTATAGATAGGTGGGAAATAAATATTTCAAGTAAGTTTGTAATTGCATATTCTGCATATGTAACTGCATATATTCCGTTTGCCTTCTTGCACCATATTTTCCTTTCTCTGTTGCCTTCCTTGTGTTGATTATCAAATTATAAACTTGAGGGCAGGGACTTGTCTTTTTTTGTTGTTGTTACTCTGTAAAGCACCATTGATGGGGCTCTAGTAGTAATAATACCTTAAAGCCAGTGTGGTAGAGTGAATAGAGTGTTGGACTGGGACCTGAGAGAACCATGTTCCTCTGCCGTGGAAGCTTGCTGGGTGATCTTGGGCCAGTCACACACACTCAGCCTAACATACCTCTCAGGGTTATTATAAGGATAAAATGGAGGAGAGGAGAACACGGGGTCCCCATTGGAGAGAAAGGTGGGGTATAAATGAAGTAAAAAAATAAATATAAAATAGGTGTCAGTGAGACTACTTGCATCCAAAAAGCTTGCAATAACTGTCTTGGCAAGTGGATCAGTAAGCAGTGAGCCATTCCTTGAAGGGAGGGCTTTATATGACTGCTTATTTGCAACAAGTTTGTTTACAGAAGCACGGGAAAGCTCTGCAGGTACAGTCTAGTTTGCTGCTGTTGGATAAAGATAAGGATATTGAAGTGTGGCAGCAACACGCATGTGGGATCCTTCTGTTGTGCTTCTTATGTCCATTCCCCACTCCTGTGTGGCTACCAAGGGGGCACACAGGCAACTTTGCTACATGGAGGTAGTGGTCTTTTTTTTCTAATTTGTGTATGTGCCTCAAAGGGCTCAAGATTAAGGGGCATGAACACTGCAGTTTCCCAGACTAGTAAAGGCTGAGGAGGTGCTGACTTGCAGGTTGGAGTGGCTGGAGCTGTAGAACTACCCGGGGATCAGCAAATGTAGAGGTTCACTTAGAAGAACAGGTGCATCTTGGTCCATCTAGAATTAATTGCAACACCTTGGCAAATACAAATGCCAAGAGTCAGATCCTGCATTCTGAAGCAAATAACATAAGGCAGGGGTCCCCAACATGGTGCCCATTGAGTGCCACGGTGCCTGCCAAATGTTTTTTGAAAGTGTGCAGGGCTAGGTGAAGCTTTTGCCCAGTAGGATTCTTATTGGCCTTTGGAGATTTGATCAGCTGTGCATATTTTTAAAAACGTTTCTTCAGCCACCACAACACAATGATCTTCTGTGTGACTGAAGGTATTGTATTGCTGGCTCCACCACCTTGTGCAGCCATTTGTGGCTGCGCCCACCACACTGTGTGAAAATTCCAGAGGTGTCCACAGGCTCAAAAAGGTTAGGGAATCTCTTCCATAAGGTTACAATGGCAGCTTTCAAACATCTAAAAGTGTCTCATTTTTTAATCAGCAATTTTTAAAAATCCTTTCACAGGATTTTTTAATCCTTTCACAAAGAATGAAACAGCTGAAACAGCTGTCCTCTCCCCCCCCCCCCCCACCAAATGTTCAAGTATCCTTTTCAGTTCTTCAGAAAATATAATTTAATAATTAACATTTACAGCAAATGCTCCCAGGAGGCAGCATTATCAACAGTGGCCAAGACCAAACCTCTCCTCCCTACCCCACAATGCCGCTGGACTCTAGCAGCTGCAAGCACCCTGGTGGCTCTTATTTGGACTGACCTTACTGTTCAGCACAATTGGTTGCCACTTCCTTCAAGAGAGTTTTCTGGTTTATTTGTCTGGCATAACTGCCTTTCTTAGTGTCCTCCACATGCTCCACCTGGTGCTCAACAGTTGCATAGCTTGCTGTTCTGCTTTTGGATGCTTCTGCCTCTTGCCAGCAGTGGGAGCAACTCCCACACGAATAAAGCCTAAAGTCCAGAATTCTGATGTCCTTCTTGTCAATGGCAGCCACAGGAATGATAGGTGCAGGATGGATGCAGCTTGCTCATGCACCAGTTCTGCAAACAGAGTGCAGGAGCGCCTGTCTCCCTCAGAGCCTTTTCGCCTGTCCACAAGGTGGCACAAAGTCCTCATGCTATATGACCATTGTCTCTGCAGAAGGGTTTAAGGAGTTTCCCAGGCTGTCAGTACCCTATAGAGGAGGGCCAGCAGAGGCAGCTTCCTTGGCTGCCTGAATTTTTTGGGAGCGGATTCAAGTTTCCCTACTCTTACAAGTTTCTGCAGCAGCATCTCTGTATCCCACCCTTCAGCAGGATAGCTTGCCAGGCAGTTCCTGCTGGCTCTAGTATAGTGTTCTTTCCGTGAAAGAAAGAAAAAATTGGATTTAACCAAACTTAGGCAGGAGGAGAACACACACACACACACCTTCCCAGTTCAGCACAGAGTGGTTACTGTAGGTGGTGGTGTCAAGAATAGAACAGCTGCCGTCTGTTGCGAGGGCTGCGGCCAAACAGTGCTTACAGACACCCCACAAAGTTTCTCAGAGGCCTTTCCCATCTTGTGCTGTCTGCCATGCCAACCTGAGAAGCAAGCCGTTTGCCAAGAGATGCCTCAAGAGGCCTAACAGGTCTGTTCTTGGCAGTGGGGTGGCTGGAACTACCGATACCGGCAGGCCAGAGCATTCACGTTCTTTACCACATAGAAACTCATGGTGAGTGGTGGAATAACCAGGGTCCGGCCAGGACGAAGGGGACGGGGCTTCAGGTGAGGTAAGGATCCATCGTCCACCATGGTCAGTAGCTGCCCATTAAGCTGTATGGACCTGCACACAAAGAGCAATTTGCATTAGAATTCCCTCAGCCAAGCATCATGACAAACCTGGCCCCACCCCCAGGGCCCACAAGGAACAGGATGCCGTTTCTGCCTGCCGTGGTGGTAGGGCTTTGAGAAAAATGCCTCCTGTAATAATGATGAAAGAAACAGTAATACCAAAGTACTATTCAACGGGGCCCATACTGGCTTTCTTCCACAGTTTCAGGTACAGGATGATGTCACATCAGTAGGTCCAGGGCTGGGACACATTAGATAACTATCATGGCATATTAGCAGGCTATGCTTTCCCCCCTGGACATCAGCCAGTGAACTGCAGCACTGAATGAGAAACCTAAAATCACACATGCGTTGTAAAATGGAAGGTTGGAATATGATTGTAAATCAACCTTTCTGCATGACTTCTAATCAAGCAAAAAGATCTGGTCTAAGCGCATATAAAATGGCTTTTCTGGTTTTCACATGTGCACATCAAGTCCCATGTGAATTTGATCCTTGCCTGTGCAGTTACACTGTGCCAAAGGGAATGAAGGGCCAACCAAGAGTACTCCAAGGTTCTGACAACGAGGTTGCTCTCTCCTTCCTGTTTACACTGCCCGATTAGTCTCAGCAGGCTTAGAGGGTGTAGGAACCAGCACCGCCTGCTGTGTGTCATTTCAATTTCATTCCCTCACCTATGCTGGCATTCATTTCTGAGTGTTCTGTGAATGTATCTGCTTCCTACTTGTAGGACTCTGAGTTCAGTGTAAAAGGTAATATAAAATAATGCTAACAATACACAATTATACCTTAACACAGAGCAATAACTTTGATGTGGTAAGTGGGAGGGGGGGGCGGCTATGGAATTTTAAAGCATTCAAGACTGGAAATTTAGAAGAGCAAAATTTGTGTCCAGTAGCACCTTAAAGACCAACTGGATTTCCAGGGTATGAGCTTTCGAGAGTCAAAGCTCCCTTCATCCAATTTAGAATAAATCTCTCCCTGCCACTAGCAATATAAATTGTTGCATTTTCTGTACTGTATTATAGGATTGTAAGACATCCTAAGAGTATTTATTTACATTGTGGGTTATAATCTGCCTTTCTCATGGAGGCTCAAAGCAGATTACACAATGTGAGTCAGCACACTCAATTTCAAAGACGTTTCAATAAACAAGTATAGAAATGCAAATTTACAAATATTTAAAACTAGCCGAAATCCAACATGGAGTTGGAAAAATGATGGGAGTAAGATAATAAAATGCTTGAATAAGTGAGTAAATAAAATTGCAAGATGGCAAATGGAGATATAGGTAAAAATGTCTTTAAAATTCAGGAAGATAAATGATGCTGTTAAAGGATAGGGCACTTGCTGAGATGAGGCACATTGGGAGTTAATTATACAAAATAGTTTTTGCAAAGCTAGTACCTCTTCAATGAGGCACTAACTCTCATACAAAAGAACAAGAACAGCACCTGTCGGGAACAAGGTGTGCACATGACCTGCACGACTCTTTTTGCTGGCTTTTTGAAGAACAGAACGGAGCCACTGAAGCTGGTCATCTGATGGGAAAGATGGGGGCGGAAAACAGACTTCCTGGCCCTTTCTGTTCATACTGTTGCCCCAAAGAAAACTGCCACCTCAAACTGATTTTATATACCAGTGGATAAAATTTACCTGCCTCTCTTTTTCCCAGTGTGTCTAAAAACAACTTGGGGGGGGCATCATTTTCAGCAGGAAAAAGCTCCAAGGGGAAGGGGTTTAGTAGCCCTCTTCCCTGATTTTTTCTTTCAAATTACAACTCTAGAGGCATAATTCTACAAAAAGCAGAAACAGCAGGTTAGAACAACTATGGAACTAATACCCCGTGGGGGCATTTTGGGTTGGGACAATGTGGAGGTGTGGGGCTGAAGCCTCTTTCCCCTCTATGCACAGTCCCAATTCAAACCAGACTCCTGCAGCACTTGGGAAATTAGTTTCCATCCTATAAAATGATGTTAAGAGTATGGGAGTCGTGGATGGGGGAACTCGCGGAAAAACATGTCTAGTTTGGCCTTCAGTGATGATGCAGAATGAAGGGAGGGTTGCACCAGTTACTGTGGATTTTCATGACAAACAGCAAAAATGAGTGGTACACGTGACTTAATCACTCCAAACACAGGAGAAATCTTCACTCATAGTAGCTATAATTTTAAAAATACTATAGTTAAATTAATAACTAATCTCCTGGACACTGGGCCACTTTTGTGACTAGTCATACCTTCCCCTTTATTTATATGGTGAGGGTGCATCTGGGCAAGGCTTTTTTTGAAGCCACCAGGTATGCCAACAAAAGGGAAAAACCATAGCTCAGAGCCAAGCTACAAGTGACGCCTTACACAGGTTGGACACTTGTCAGCTTACCTCAAGTTTTGATGGGAAATGTAGGCGTCCTGGTTTTACAGCTTGGCTCTCCATTACAGCTGCAAGACCAGGATGCCTACATTTCCCATCAAAACTTGAGGGAAGCTGACAAGTGTCCAACCTGTGTCAGGCATCACTTGTAGCTTGGCTCTGCGTGACAGAGCACCAGCTCTACATCTTCTGTTAAAGCAAAATTTCAGACAGAAGAGCTGGAATACACTGAGAACTGGAGTGAGCTAATTAACTATTCTACTGTCATTGACCTAACTTAGTATACGGTAAGGTAAATGACTGGATTTAGCTGAAATCTTATTTGCAGATTAGTGTCATTAAGGGGTATTGAAACTCTGGACCGATGTCGGTGGATTAGAGATGGACATGAACCAAAGTTCGTGACGAACCAGCAGTTCGTCAGAGCCCATTTCTGACGAACCGCCAGAAACTTTAGGCTAGTTCGTTTGGTTCGTTTTTTGGTTCATCACCGCAGACAGCCTGGTGCCGATCAATCAGTTTCCTAGACAACGGGATGGACTTCCTGCAGACCTGCTGCTGACCTGGAAGTGGCCTTCTGCTGGCCCAGAAGTGACGATTTGCTGACCTGGATGTGACATTTTCACGAACCAAACAAACCAGTTCACAAAACGGGGCAGGTTTGTGAAAGTTCATGGTTCGTGAAATGCAACGAACCACGAACCGCACGGTTCAATTTTTTTCCGGTTCGTGCCCATCTCTACGGTGGATTATTGGCATTCACACAGTAATAGAAAGTTGAATGAAAGTATATAGTCAGGCAAAGACTGCAGATAACGGAAAGAGTGGATCCAGGATAGTGTATTGCAAGAGATGGGGTGGGTGGGTGGATGAGAGTAGGCCTTACAGGTTTGGTACAGAGATGTTTTCAAGGTGCCAGGCCTTTATGTCAGAGACCTTTGTTAGTCAGGTAGGGTCTCTTTCCCTACCAGAGCAATGGTACTCACCGGGAGTGGAGCCCTTCCTGACCATAGGGCTGTAGCACATACTGGTGAACAAGTTTGTCTCGTAGGGTACCCACCAGCTTGATTTTCTTCCGAGACCGGTGCAGGTTGATGATGTAGAGCGTGATAGAACCACGGACATAATTGTGGCTGTGAGAACAAGAGGGAGCAGTAGCTGCATATGCACATTCCCAAGATACTGCAGTGTTTACCACCTGCAGTTTATAATCAGCACATCAGTTAGATTGGCTACTTCCAGGACTGGAGACTTTCCTATTGTTCTGCAGACTCTTAGACAAGATTATCTCAGTCTCATGAAATTAATGATGCAGGTGTGAAGGCAACACACAGAAGCTCCTTTTTGTCTAACGGAATTCATAACTATGTGAAGCACTTCCTGTATGTATATTCAGAAAGTTGTCCTGATACCTTCTTTTTGTCTATCAGGAAGATTCTCCCCTACACAGTCTACAATAGCAACTAATATGATTGTGGGGACATCTTTGGGGCCTATTGCCCTATTAAAGGTCGTGCTATGAGAACTTGGGCTTGGCCAAGTGATATTTCCATGTGGCCTCCTCTGGACAAAGCAAGGGCTGAGGACATGGCTGTGCAGGTGCCTTCTGCTATATACTAGTTCAGGGTATGTGATGCATTCTGGTCCAGAGTGCATGGTTAGGAAGGTGGAGGCTAGTGGGGGATTAGAAAAAAATGACCCTGCCAATTTTACTATTCTTTGATAGTGCTTCTTGGAAGCACTGACCTGTGTGGTAGGGAGAAACACCTGGCTGTGCACAAGATGGGTGCAGCTGCCACATTTCTGACCAGTGGGATGACTGTTTTATGAAGTCTAATATATATTTCACAGCCAGTACTATGACGATCCCTAGAAACACTTTTAAGCAAATCCATCTGATTCAGCCATTATTTGCAGTTTTACCTGAGAAATAAAATCTGCATTAAGGCTGTCTATGAGAGACCATTTACTCAGTAGCATAAGAACATATGGCTAAAGGAAGTTATTTTTTGTGAGCTTTGTGAGCTGGTGGAGCATAGCTGGCAGCACCCAGTTGACATCTCAGCCTTGCCATGTGAATTCACTGGTAAGTCTCTCTCTGCCAGCCTCGGCCCCCATCGGTAATATGGGGTTAATAATACTGGTCTGTTAACAAGAGTTTGGAAGGATTAGCAAGATCATGGGAGGCATTTGGAGCAATTAGGAAATGTACTTTGTAAATATTATTGTTGCCCCAGGCAGAACCACTGAGGTACTTCCAGGGTCTAAAAGACATAAGCAAAGCAAGTTTATACAGAAAGGCTAAAAGTAGGGAACTGTCCTTCCCCACTGGTCCCCGCGGCCCCCATCTCTGCCCTGCTCTGGGCATGAGATGGAGCCAAGGTGCTGCCTACCTCTGCCTGCCTGTTTGCCTCTCCTTCCCACCCGTCCCTGTCTCAACTGCCAGCTTCCTGTCAGTCCTTGGCCAGGGTTCCCTCAAAGAGGAGGGTGGTGGAGGGGGAGGCTTGTTGAAAGGATCTGGAGTGTGTAAAGGAGCAACAATAGGGACCTGTGTGTCCAGGGAAGGCCCAGGCGCTGCACTCGCAGGATGCTTTGAAAAGTCTTATCACAGAAACAGTAGCTAGGTAGGGAGCCCAAAATGCGGGGAGAGGGGAACTGTAACCGGACCCCAGGGCCTTGGGGGAAATGTCCTTCCTTGATCTCACCATGATAGGAATTGTGCCACAAAGGCTCTCGCCCAGTCCCAGAGATAGCTGCTCATCCCTCTCATCACCAGAGCCATTCCCCACCCCCCACCCCACTGTCCCTGCACAACCTGAGCAAGTGAGGCTGCAAGAGTGCTGGGGCTGGGGGAAAGGCAGAAAAGCACCCTTCTGTCCCCAACAATAACCAAATTCTCATTGCAGAAAAATAACTCTGACCCCTCTTTTATAAGAGAGGAGAGAGTTAAAACATAACTATGACACTGTCAACAAGAATGGTGTTCCTTTCTTTGGGGGGGTACAGACCCACACGGGAGCTCAGGAGGATGGAGCAAGAAAGCATACCTGCGGTGGTTGACATTCTCTTTTAGAGGATATGGTCAGTACTGAGTTAATTCCTTTGGGTATTCCTGCATTCCAGCCCCCATCTTTGATCAAGAAGCTCTGTCTGCCTCATGGGATGACCCACAGACTCACTTGTGGTAGCTGGTGCAGTGAGCATAGATGCGCAACTTATCACGAATCACCCTGCCAAGCCGAGGCTTCTGCTGCAGTCCAGCCACGTGCACAGCAAGTACTCGGGGCCCAACAAGCTGCTTGTAGAGCAGCGACAGCCAGTAATCCTGCCAAAAGAAGGGCTGTGGGTTATTCCTGGGACAGTCCCCTTGAAGAGGCAGATGCAAAGAACAGGATCTCTGATCCAGGGTTAAAGGCCTGCTCCAGATGGCTGCGAACTACCAAAAACTAGGTGCAATGTTACAGGAAAAACCTTTACATAAAAATATATATAAGCTTCAACTCAGGACAAATCACCTATTTTTATTTGATGTGCAAACAGACAGGAGCATTTGAGAGAACAAAGTTCTCCAGTGTTAGAAGCAGCAGTGCCTACCCTAATTCTCCCTTTCACAAGAGCTGCCAAGAGACGCATGAGCTCTGTCCCAAAATGGATTTCAAAGTGCTCCATTGAATGAGAAGTCTGTTAGCAGGGTTCAGCAGCGCCACTGCAAGAGGTTTTGCTGGATGACCCTGGAGGTTCCTTACACAGGTGTGTTTAGAGACAGAAGGTGTTGGAAACGAGGTGAATTAGACAGCCTGTCATACAATCCTATCAAGCAGACATGCTTGTCTGCTGGCAGAGCCATTACAGGAGGCATTCCCAGGGGCCCAGTACAGCTTTACAGCCAGGCTGGGGCTATGAAATAGTGCACTAACCACATGGTGAAGAAATGTCCCTGTAACCTAGCAGGTAGCAGCAGCCTAGTAGACCTGTCACACACACAGCCCGTGGAGAGCAGCTGCTGGGAAATGCAGAAGAATGCCAAACAGAGCTTGTGGTTCTGCTGCCCACACTTCACGTCCTGTTCCTTCCAGCAATGCTTGTTCAAGCCTGCAAATTAGAGGCAGCCCAACACCCACAAGTATGAGAACACTACATGCTTAGGATGCATGTGTGAGACAGACAATGTACTCCTCCAAGCCAAGGTACCTACAGGGGTTTTGCCATCCAGAATGCATTTCTATGGGCTGCAGCACACTTTGGAAAAGCAAAGTGTTAGACAAAAGGTAAGGCAAACAGTGTGGCGAACAAGATCATCCCTTGCTATTATCTTGGGTGGTGAGAGGACAGGGGGTCATGTTAGCTGCAGAGGCTGCAGAAAGCAGGCACCATAGTCAAAGTGCTGGTCTGGAAGCTCTCTTGTGGATTCTTCTCAAGCATCTGGTCTTGGTTGTCATTAAATAGAAGACATACTGCTGGACAGCTCTTCAATTTGACCCCATCTGTCAGTCTTCAAGAAACAGTACAACCCAAAATGTTGCCATTTAGCAAAGAATAAACACACCAGACACTGCACCAGATAAAGGCCAAGCACAACTGTAGATATGCTCTGAATTGGGCTCTATCCTACTTGTTATTAGCCAGGACTGTGGTGTCTCTTGAGCATGCATGGCAGCTGGGGGAACAAGCAACCTGTACTTTGTCGCCCCCTCTTTCATGCCCATCCCAGACTAGAAGAGAGGAAGGGAACTAAATGCGCTGGCATCAGCATCCACAGCTCCTTGGATGCGTTGGAAAAAGGCATTTGTCATTTCATCCCATATGTTCAGCATTTCTGTGACACACGCTTTAGGTGTAAGCAAAACCATTACAGCAAGGTGCACTCTGGAGGCACTTCCTCTACTTTTTCAAGGTGGCATATATGATTCCCCCCCCCCATTTTATCTTTAACACACCCCTGAGAGGGAGCTTAAGCTGAGTGAATGACTCACCCAAGGTCACCTATTCAGCTAAGTGGAGATTTGAATCCTCATCCAACTTTACACAACACTTGTCTTTCTTTCTAGGGTAGCTACAAAGTGAGCATCTTGCCTAAAAACACAAAAGCCAAAGGAGCAGATGCTTACTAATTTATACATTGGAAAGTACATGTACGACTCTTCTGGCTGGTAGGGTTTAAAAAAAGGCTATAGCCAGGTTTGTAGGTTGCATTCAAAGGTACTGCCTTTTATCTTTGATCATCATCAGCAGAGTTGAAAGATGCTCTTGTTGGCAGGCAGAACTATCCCTGGATCTCTGAGCTACTTGAAAAGAACTTGGTTGTCACAGTGTCTGCTTCAGCAGAGTGTTTCTGTGGCAAGGGCTTTCATTCCTATAGAGCTGCATCTTCAGTGGCATAGAAAGCAAAAGATCTGTGCTCTTGCCGGGCGCCCAGCCCAAGCTCGTCGCCAGCTGATGGGCAGCCAGGCCAAGGCAGTGATTGATGCTATGGCTTCTTTCAGCAGCAGAGGGTTTGCACAAAGGAAAGGCAGCATGTGGAAAAGACTTTGTCACTGGAGGGAGGTGGGAGGATTCAGTTTCACATCCCAGCAGCCCTGCATTGGCCCAGGCAGCCGCTTTCATCTCACTGATAGCTCCCACGGGAAAAGAGCAGCCGCCACACCTCACACTGGGTTCACAGTCTGGCCTTGCTGAGTCTTGTCCTTGCTGATGCTTAAAGCCTCCCAAGTTTGTCTCACTTGCTCTGGTTAGGAGGAAAGGCATCAGCTAAAAGGGGATGGGAGATTGTGGATAATAAGGGCATTTGAAGTGCCATGGGTTGAATTTAAGGTGCGAGGAAGACAGAGTTTTGCCTTAAGAGGACCATTTGTCTGAAATGCTTGCAAGCTGTCTGGAAAGTACTTTTACTCCTCGGACCCTTAGGTCCCTGTGCTCTCAGTCACCCTGACATAGTAGCAAATTAAAGAAGATTACTTTGGTACCTAGTTGGCAGCATGTAGGTAGCTTAGTTTGGGACCATTTAGAACAAATGGTTCTCCATGTGTCCCCTGGTCCTATTGGCATGGCTAATTTTCTCCTAGTTCCTCTTCCCCACCATCAGTTAATATCTAAATGAATGTTGGCCTTTCTTGATCTAGGCAGAGAGAAAAAATTCCTAAAACCTGGAAAGCATCCAAAGGTGTTCCTCTCCTACCCTCCCCCCCACTGTCTTTCCAGGATAGAAGTAGAATCAGGATCCAGAACTGCCTGCATCTAAAGAACCCCGGATCACACATGTGTCGAGACTTTGATACCTCTTCGTGTTATGGAACCACTCGCAGAAAAGTCTGGTAAGAAAAAGTGTAAAAATCTCCAATACATTTTCCTAATGCTTCAAGATGTGCTGCAAAAGGAGCTTGAAGCAACAGCTGATTAGCTGGGAGACGACTGTAAAAGCCTGTTCTCTTAGTATCGGGCCTCCTAGAGACCAGCTGCAGAAGAATGCAGAATCTACAGTTCGTTCCAGGCTGGGCTCAGTTTTTGTGGCTGCCCTTCTGCTTCCCAGATCCCCAGTCTACATTCCAGGGGCCTGCTGGCAGTGTCTCTCAGATTGGTACCCTGGACCAGGCTTGTAAATTCCTAGCTGGGGAGATCCAGAGCTTCTCAGTGCTGCCAAGAGTTCCACTTGCAAGGTGTAGAATTTATTAGACTGAAAAAAGATGAAAAGAAAACCTGCTACTTTTAAAGACCTTTTACATACGGTTTCCTTATTAGAGCCCCACGCACTTGGAACGGCAACCCCCTCAGTCTTTTTGAAGAGCTACAAATGAGCGGGTTTGCATTAAATGGGGAGGGAACTGCCCTGCTGCGTGGAGCTGTGAACTCCTTTCACCTTCATTCCTATAAATCTAAACTTCATTCAGGCCCATTTTCCTGGCTTTTTTAGTCTTTCCCCTAAGGAGCTGGCTGCCTCTGCTTTGGGACTGTTTCTACAGCATGTTTTCGGGACTCCTCTGCTGCTCCCCACCCCTTCTCTGGTGCATTGGCTGGTGTGCATTTCCTCCAGGGATCTCCTGGATCTCCTTACTCTTATGCACCCATGAGGGTCCCATAGAGACTCCCACTATGGACAAAGTTCCAGCTCCAGAGGTAACCTTGCCCCATCTGCTTTCAACATGTTGTGTTTGACATTAACTAATGTCTCCTATTAGCACTGAAAGAAACCAATCTGGAAAAATGTATTTTCAAGCAGAGTTCAAACAGGCCACAAGGAGCAGTGGATTTTCAGCTGTGCGTAGAAATGTTTTTTTTTCTTGTGGAGCAGCCAAGAGTCTGAGGAACAGGTCAAGGGCACAGAAGTCAAACACAAATCCCCTGATTTACGGACTGGTAACAGGAAAGAGAGGGGGGGGATACCTCAGGCTGATATGGCAGTGACACTTCAAGAGTTGCTGAGGAAGAAACAAAAGGGGTGGGTGCTGCGTGGTGCACCTAATAAAAGTGAAAGGGCAGTAAGCTCTGGCCTGACAGAGTAGAGATGCAAAGAAATGGATGGGGCAGAATAAGTGAGGAACTGGATGAAGAAGAGGGGGGAAATTACATTATAGACCTAATGGGAAAGAGAAAAACGTGAAACTGGAATAGCAATGGCACAAAGAATGGGGCATGGAAAAGACGTGGGAGAGGGGAATGTAAAATGAGGGAGAACGGAAGGCCACTTGTCACACTACACACCTACGGCAATGGGAGGGAAACCCAACAGCTGAAAAGGGCAAGACCATTAGGATCAGGACTGTTGATGGGGCAAGGTCAGAGGATGTACCTACCGGCAATGGGTTGAAGTTCTGGTCCACAAGATGGTTGTGTCCATGGTCAAAAAACGAGTGACGTATCACCACATCAATGCCCTGGCTGGCCAGCATCCCAAGAGAGTTCAGCCACCTGGCAAGTTAACAGAGGACTTACTATGCATGTTTCAGACAGAGTAGCAGGCTGTGGCTCTGCAATCTGCATTCTCATAAGTTCTTTTAAGTACAACACCAAGGCTGGAAAACTACTGCCATCCTCCAAAAAAACTGATGTGTTACAGTAAACTGGGCACTGGCTCAAAGAAGTATATATAACCCATCCCATTTTGTGTTTACAATAACCCTGTGAGGTAGCTGATAGTGACCATCCAGTAAACCATGTAATTAACCCTTTAACTGCCCTGTCCAAATGGGACACTCTATGTGCTAGATTGCCCCACACTCCCTTTCTTATTCTACTGCATTCTGCTAAATCCTCGGTCCTTTTAGCAACAGAAAAACAAACATTTTTTCAAGAGTTAGATGTTACCACGATAAAATATTGTGAAAATGTTTGATGAAATCTACTGTTGGGAACAAGGTTAATTATATACATTTTCCCCTCTTCCATTAAAGGCTCTGTTGGAATTACTGCACACATTTATATAGATCCCAGCTGAGGTCTTCAGTGATAGCCAAAAAAGCAATTCCATGACTTTGATCCCTGAGGTTACCAAGAAGCAAAGTGATTGCACAGCAATAAAATATAAGATGGTCATTCCTTTTTAAAAGCCATTGAATTTGTTTATTTATTTTAACTGTAAACAGCAATCATATGTACAAGGTGGACTTCCTTCCTTGAAAATACATATATTGGGCTGTAACAGTGCAATACTGTTTATTTAGAAGTCCCACAAATGAGAAGTAAATCTAATTATTTCTGAGAAGGCTTGAATAGTGTCATGTTGCATGTGGATACTGAGTATTAAGGACAGCAGTGCCCAATAAATCCAGTCATCTCAACAGGGTCTCCTCCTAAAAGGAGACCATTGCTTCACACACACATGGCGGGGTTCTGTACTTCCATCACAGATCAATCACACCTTTATTTTGATGTTGGTGTCCATATCTCCAAATGAGCACCAGGAGTTGTGACTGATCATGGATCCCAGGAATGTGTTTACAAAAAAGTGTTTTGAGGAACGTGGATGCTGTCCAAACATGAGAAAAAAGACAGACAAGTAGCTAGTCAATGGAGCTGCCTTTTACAATAATGTGTAAACCTTCAGTGATTTGGATTACTCCAGTTTCTGTTAATTTTCACAATTTCATAATTGCCCAATATTTTTAAATTTTTATTTATTTAATTTGACTTATATTCCACTTGTCCCACAACTGGGCTCAGAGCGGATTACAACCAAAAATAAAACCACACAGGGTAGCATAAGAAATATAAAAACAATAGTATACAGATCATTAAAACAGCAGCTCACTTATTGCACAACCCTCTAATATCAACAAATCTGTGGGGCCGGGTGGCCAGTTGATAAGGCAGCAGACCCAGAGGGGCATATGCCCCCCTATGGCAGAAGGCTGGTTGGATGGCTCGCCCACCTCAACCACCATATGCTTGGTAGAACATTTCTGTCTTACAGGCAGAATGATAGCAAATCTTGCTGGGCCCAGGTCTCCTCAGACAGAGAGTTCCACCAGGTTGGTGCCAGGACTGAAAACGCCCTGGTCCCAGTCAAGGCAAAGTGAACCTCCTTGGGCCCAGGGATCACCAGTAGAGGTCTACCTGCTGAACGGAGCACCCTCTGGGGAACATATGGTGAGAGGCGGCTTTAGTCCAAGGGCCTTAAAAGTTAAAACTAGAACCTTGAACCTGATCCAGAATTCAACTGGGAGTCAGTGCAGCAGGCGCAAGACTGGTATTATATGCGACTGGAACAGTGTCCCGGTCAGAACACGTGCAGTCACATTCTGGACCAGTTGCAACTTCCAGAGCAGGCCCAAGGGCAGCTCAGCATAAAGTGAATTACAATAGTCCAACATGGAGGTGACTGTTGCATGGATCACCACAGCTAGGTCGTGGGTTGAAAGGTAAGGAGCAAGCTGCCTGATCTGGCAAAGATGGAAGAACGTTAACATGGCAACTGCCGTGACCTGGGCCTCCATTGATAAGGAGGCATGCAGGACCATGCCCAAATTCCTCACCATCAACACCGGTGCAAGCAACGCCACATCAAGATTTGGGAGTCGGATCCCGGAGCCTGACAGACCACGAAACAGGTGCAGGACCTCCTTCTTCGTAGGATTCAGTTTCAGTTGGCTTTGTTTTAGCCACCCAATCATGGCGTCCAAAGTCCGGAGCAAACGCCAGCCGCCATCCATCAGCAGATAAAGTTGGGTGTCATCAGCTTACTGATGACAGCCCAATCTGAAACTCTGCACCAGCTGGTCGAGGAGGAGCATATAGATGTTGAATAATATCAGGGAGAGTATTGCCCCCTGAGGAACGCCACACACTAAAGGATGGCGAGGCAACAATTGCTCCCCCAGTGCCCCCCTGTCCCCAACTGTGGAGAAAGGAGGCTGGCCACTGTAAGGTGGTCCCACGTATCCCCGCATCAGCAAGGCAGTGAGTCAGTAGGTCATAATTTTGTCGATTATGTATGGAGTGGACTACTGTATGGACTTTTTGTGATTTAATCCCATGGAAATATTTTAATGATCTACTTGAGTGAAAATACTTATTTCTATGCTACGCATACAACTGACAGAAGTTTCTATACACAAACTGAGATGTTTGTGCTGAGCCTTGCTGGAAGCACTTTACCTTACTTGGCTCAACCAAATTATTATTATAACTAAGGTAGACTGCAAAATGTTTTTATTACATTTGTGCAAATGTAATACAAATTGCCATGGAATGACCCCCAGACATGACCTGGAATCCAATACCAATTCAAATACAAAATCAAAATTTCATCAGCATACATAAATGAAACTGTTTGAGAGAAGGGAAGGGATTCTGCACTAGTTTCTGCAGGTGAAACTGACTCCAACTTACGGGACTCCAAATTCTCTTTTTATGGATTTAGTAACATTAACTCCATCCTCTGGAAATATCCCATGTGATTTTCTTCTTTGCTATAACATATGAAAAATTGCCAGGACATGTCTTCCCTCCCCCCTGCTCCCCCCCCTTAACTCCCCACCTTGCAGGCCTGTAGCTTATGACATCACCTCTTCCTACCAAGAGGAAGAGGGATTCATTTCCTAAGTGAGCAGTCAAGGCAAGCTATTGTAAGATGCCAAAGCCTAGTCTCCAGGGTGTGCTAATGTGTGAAACCTCCCAAATTCATAATACTTCCATAAAAAAAGGAAACAACAGCAGTTCACTGTGCACCTAATCAGCAAAGACAAATATGTGGGTGAAGGTAGGAAGGAAAGGAAACATCAAGATATTTGGAAAGCTTTGTGCTTAATTTTTACACCAAGCGTTTCAAATTTTGGAAAGGAAAACTGAATTATGTGACCTGCACACATTATGCAATACAGCATTTTTTTATATTTTCCTTGTTTTGAATAATCATTCTTCTTCTTTGAATCACAAAGATAGGCAAGGAGTTGTAGCAAGTCCCTTCCTCCTAATCACTAGAAATCAGTCATTTCTGGATTCCATTCCACTTTGTGGATTCCACTGAAACACACACACACACTAAAAAATATCTCTGGCAATTTCAAGATTCAGGAGCTGCTGTTTCATTCTTTTAAAAAAAAGATCCTTAAAAATGGAATTTGTGCCACATTTTTTCTGTACTTGAGTAGAATCACAAATACATAGCTCTGGATAATACTTGACTGGTACAGCCAGACTATGCACTAGATGCACTCTATTGATCTTTGTTTTGGAGAAGGAACAGCCATGAAGTGGGTTGAAATCACAGAGACAAAAAGAGACTTCATTGAAGCCAGGCTCCTTAACAGGCAGCTTTTCCCTAGATCCTGTTAACTAGCCACCCAGTTTCTCCTGAAAAACAGACTAAGAAAATTCCACAAGTTCTGGGTAACTCATTTAATTGTCCAGTGCTTCTTACCATCTGAAAAAAAATCCAGTTGTTCTCTGTTAAACAGATGCTCGTGGTGGAAATTTCTTGTTAAGTATTTTCATAGGGCTTTTAATGTACAACATGTATTCTGCAACTCAGACAGAAAACTAATGACTTGTTGCATGGCTGAGAGTTGAATCTGAACCCAGATCTCCTGTAACGAACTTCAACCTTCTACATAAAAGGAGTGCTGGATAGGTTTGTGGAGCTTGATCCTATGCATTAAAAAGCAAGTTCTGCTTTGTTCCAGGGGGGCCAAACAAGACAATGTATACCAAAACAGTAAGCGCCCACTTCTCTGCTGCATATTGCTCCCTCTGGCTAGGTCATTGGGGCTAGCTTACTTGCATTTGTATATTTTGCTCTAATACAGTCCCTACCTCCTAGCAATTGTCCATGCAGGATTATGGCCTGAATGGAGTTTCCTGTGAATCATGAATTGTTATTAATCTGTCTGCCTTTCTCTCTTCTGTGATATACAGAAGGGTTTTTTTTTACATACTTGAGTCATCAGTGAGAAAGGTGGACTATAAATGATTTTTAAAAAGTAAAACTTTCATACAACTGAATTTTGAATTGTTAATTCCAATGTTAGTCTGTAGCAGCAAAATAAAACAGGAGTCCAATGGCACTTTAAAGACTATTTTTTTTTGTTTATTCTGTTAAAATTTATGCTGAATTAAATTGTGTTAGCTGTTAAGGTGTCACCATTGTACTCCTTTTACTTTAGGATTGTATAAGGTTTTTTTCCCCCTGTCAATTTTGGAACATAATAAAATATTACGTGACATGGGAAATACAATATCCCATTAGGCTCTTCCAAGAAGTTTCTATGAACTCAGGTGACAACAGCACAGACAGGTAGATACAGAGGGCACAAAGGGGCAAACAGTAAGAAAACATTGGCTATGCTGCATTACACTTGACTACATTTGCACACAGATGCTTGATTTCAGATACACAACCACACTGAAATGCTTCACAAAGGCAGAAAGATCACCATACTGTTTTTTGCAGAGGAGTTAGCCGTGTTAGTCTGTGGTAGCAAAATCAAAAAGAGTCCAGTAGCACCTTTAATACGTCTCTGTATCATGCATCTGATGAAGAGAACTTGATTCTCGAAAGCTTATGCTACAATAAAATTGGTTAGTCTTAAAGGTGCTACTGGACTCTTTTTGATCATACTGTTTTTTGTGATCTGTGATTTCCTCTGTCTTGCCTTGTCACACCATTTTGGTCACCCTCATCTAAAAGCCAAATTTAGCTTTTCTAATCCCATGTGTTATGTTTTGTCTCAAGTGCATCTGCAAGAAAAAATAATTAGAGAGGTTCTTTACTGACCCTTGAAGCTCAGAGATTTAATGAAGGCAGATTACTGATGCTACAAAGCATACACATTTTCTCCAGTTCAAATAATAATATAAACATGATAATTTGTGACATTGTAAAATACAAAATATTGGTTTGCTTCTAGAGGCAAGATGAAAAAATAGACTTTTAAGTGAATCATCCACCGTTTTCTAGCAGAGTTTGTCTTGCATCTTGACTGTCAGTCACTCGCACCCCAAATTCACACATTCCTAGTTCCCAGACTCATAGTAGAGCACTAGGATTTTTTTTACAGCATAAATTCCTTGCACAAATCTAATCCTACTATACAGAAGGCTAAGTGTATTCAAGACCACTCACTTCCTATCCTGATGTGCCACCAGAGGGAGCTGCTGTGGAGGGAAGCCCAGATGAGGCAGCCACACCTTCAGAGACTGTGCCACAGCGGGAAGCTCAGGCTGGGATCAGAAGCAGAGGAGGTGGCGATGCCCACCCCCTACCTTCACCCAGCTTAGATGAGGAGAAAAGCAGGTGGCAATGCCCACCTGCCCTTTACCCAGCTGGGATCAGGAGGGGAGCAGATGGCAATGTCTGCCCCTCGCTTTCACCCAGTTGGGCTCAAGAGTGGAGCATGTGGCAATGCCAGCCCACCACCCTCACTCAGATGGGATCAGGCACAGAGCAGCTAGCAATGCCTGTCCACTCTTTACCCAGCTGGGATCAGGCGTGGAGCAGGGGGAAATATCAGCCCTCCACCTTCACCCAGCTGGGATCAGGACTGGAGTAGGTGGGAATGTGCCCCCCCATCACCCAGCTGGGATCAGGAGCAGAGCAGGTGGAAATGCCCATCTCCTCTTCACCGAGCTCGGATCAGGAGCAAAGCAGGTGGCAATGCCCACTCCCCCCTTCACCTGGCTGAGATCAGGAGCGGAACAGGTGGCAATGCTCACACCCCACCATCACCCAGATGGGATCAGGAGTGGAGCAAGTGGCAATGTCCACCCCTATCTTCACCCAGCTGAGATCAGGCATTGAGCAAGTGGCAATGCTCGCCCGCCTTCACCTGTCTGGGATCAGCCATGGAGCAGGAGGAAATACCCGCCCTCCCTTCACCCGGCCAGGATCAGGCGCAGAGCAGGTGGCAATCCCCTCCCCCTTTCATTCAGCTGGGATCGGATGAGGCAACAAGGAGAAAGTGGGAAAACCACCCGGGATGGATCCTGAAATGACTTACATTCACTACTGCTGCAACAAATGTGCTTTGTAATTATACAAACATGCAAATATATATATATATATTTTAAGGCTAACACTCTCTAATCAATGTAACAAATGTGCTCAGCATCAAACAGACATACAGTGATACAAAATTACAATGTAACAATTGCAACAAATGCAGTACATTCTCTTGTTACTAAGCCCTCTACGAGGTTCATAGCTTGTATAAGTTTGTATAATTACAAAGCACATTTGTTGCAGCAGTAGTGAATGTAAGTCATTTCAGGATCCATCCCGGGTGGGTTTCTCACTTTCTCCTTGTTGCCTTGTTCCGGGGTGAGTCTTGTTCCAGTTTTCCCTGGGATCGGATGAGGAGCAGGTGACAATGCCCACCCCTTTTACTCAGCCAGGATCAGGAGTGGAGCATGAGGCAATGCCCATCTCCCTTCACTCATCCTGGATCAGGCGCAGAGCAGGAGGTAATGACTGCCTCCAACTTCACCCAGCAGGGGTCAGGAGTGGAGCAGGTGGCAACGCCCACTCCCACTTCACCCAGCCAGAATCAGTTGTAGAGTAGGAGACAATGCCCGTCTCCGCCTTCACCCAGTTGGGATCAGGAGCGGAGCAGGTGGCAATGCCCGCCCTTCACCTGCCTGGGATTGGGTGCAGAGCAGGCAGCAAAGCATGCTCCCCTGTCACCTGGCCAGGATCAGGCGCAGAGCTGGCGGCAATGCCTCACTGTTCACCCAGCCAGGATCAGGCATGGAGCAGGTAGCAATGTCCACCCCCCTTCACCTGGCCAGGATCAGGCACGGAGCAGCCAGCAATACCCGTCCACCTCCCTCATTCATCTGGGATTAGGCGCAGAGGAGGTGGCAGTGCCCGCCACCCTGCCTTCATCCAGCCAGGATCAGTCACGGAGAAGGAGGCAATGCCTGCCTGCCCACCCTCGCCTTTCTAGAGCCCGTTGTATTTTTTCCTACAACGGGCTTTGTTGCTAGTATCATGTAAATGCTGGCACCAATGAGTTTACCTGGAGATTTAGATATCAAATTTATCATTACAGCTAATTGAACAATTCCTTTCCTGTTTCAAAAGAAATGTTCATCTTGTGCCTAAGCAGAAGTGGAGCTACTTTGTCAGAGCATCTTGGAACCCTGGAGAAAAGATGTCTTCCTCTCATCTCAATTAAAGTAGAGGCAGAAGTCATTAGAATGCTATTAACTCAGTCACTTTATAACCCAGACCCACACCATCATTAGATTTAGCGTTTCTTCCCAAACCTCCATGTAAGAGATAAGGCAACTCATCCTCTATTCAAAGTCTCCACTGATAAGCCCCCTGCCTCACTATCACTATTGTACCCACCACATTGACTCACAGGAAGCTGGCAGCATAGGAATCTGAGAGATTGGTGGTGCCTCCTTCCGAGGTGGCCCCAATGCCCTCCAGCCAAATCCTTTTTCCAGGCACATGTGAATTGACAACCTGTTGCCAAAAAAAAAGGCACAAGTGGTCAGCAATCATCTGGGAGGAGGAGCTAGCCATGAAATGTTTTGCAATGGAAAGGTAAACTCAAATGGGCCTAGCTTTATATGGGCAGTGATGCCAAACGATATGGAAAACATAGCCAGTGGTTGTGGAAAGTGCTATCAGGTCATAAATGACTTATGGCAAGCCCTGCTGGGGTTTTCAGAGCAGGGCATTAGTACATGATAGAAAATATCCCCGGCTGAAAAGGAGCATTCCTATCATTCCCCGTTTCCTGGCACCAATTCAATTTTCCCCACTTTATGTGGGGAAATAGCATTTAACTTGCTATTCCAACAGATTTGTAAAGCAAAAAAAAACATGCGGGTGTAATAATATCCTTAAAGTGCACCATGCAAGGTTATTACCAAAATTTTTAAAATCTTAAATAACAGTAGTATAACTGCCCTACGATTACAATACTGACTCTTAAAGTGCACAGTGCCTCCAAAATTATTGTATCTACAGTCAAAAAGTCAGTTACAATTACAATGTGTTCACATCCAAGAATCTCAAGGTAATACATTCACATCCAAGAATCTCAATAATAATAACAGTAAAGTCCACACAACTGTCTCTTCTTTGCATACTCCATAGAGACTTGGAGTCAATTCAGTTCTTCCTATCATGTTAAACCTCTTTGTTAATTCTTCCCAGGTGTACTCCCAGCTCCAGAACTGACTGGCGTGGATGCTGTCTCCTGGGTGGGAGAACCCACAAGGACTCACAAGTCTCAGAAGGGAGGAGAGTTCACGGCTATCCAGAACCACTCAACAGGAAGCTAGCACTTCTCCTATTTCGAACCTGCTTTTTCAAGAGTGTATCTGGGTTTCCAATTGGGTTAAGAGAAGTTATGGGCTTTTTGAGTGATTGGAGCTGGAGATGCTTGTAGAACACTCTCGAAAAAGCGGGTTCAAAACAAGAGAAGTGCTAGCTTCCTGTTGAGTGGTTCTGGATAGCTGTGAACTCTCCTCCCTTTACTGTGGGCTTTACTGTTGTTATTATTGAGATTCTTGGATGTGAATGTATTACCTTGAGATTCTTGGATGCGGACACATTGTAATTGTAACTGACTTTTTGACTGTAGATACAATAATTTTGGAGGCACTGTGCACTTTAAGAGTCAGTATTGTAATCATAGGGTAGTTATACTACTGTTATTTAAGATTTTAAAAATTTGGTAATAACCTTGCACGGTGCACTTTAAGGACATTATTGTACCCGCGGGTTGTTTTTGCTTTACTGGTCGGTAGTCTCCGTGGTGCCCTTTGTTGTCTGGTTAGATTCCAACAGATACAGCAGTTTGATATATGTTGGTCAGCCTCACCCCTGAAGTGCCCATGGAGCCCCTGGCCCAGCGGTATTCCTGTTTGTTCTGTGCCTCATGAGAAGCACCATATAGCAAACTAACCAACCAAGCACTCTTGTTTCCTCTGCACAGGCAAGCTGTCAAAGCCGTCTTCTTGCAGAAAAAATCATGACATAATCAGTTGGTGTAGACATATACCTTTACTGGACCAGTATCTTATATTTCATAATATAAACCATAATCTCCTGATTTCACAGTTTTCTCCCAAGCTATATCACTGGCATGTCATATGGCCACAGGGAAATCTTGTTACAGCTGCCGTGATGGGCCTTTTTCACCCTCACTCAAAAAAGAGGATGTATAATAGGATCCTGTGGCAGAATAGTCAAGGTGCATGTGCAAATTTGTCATCACTTTCAGTTTCAAAAGTTAACCATGTATAATTCTTCTTTACATATATGAGCACTAAAGGCTGCCCACTGCCAGGCACTGAAGCCAAGAGCTGCATTACGCACTGCTTTTTTAAAAACATGTACAGATAAACATGGAATATGTGCATAGAACAAATTTGTTTTCCACTGCATGCACGATACAAGTGCATGTACTAGGGAGCTGGGATTAACTGCAGCTCCTTGATGCATTTACAGATATGATATGCAAAGTGACCTTGACCTAACTAAAATAATAACAGACAAATAAGAATAAAAAATCCTGTTTATATCAGTTTCAGTGGTCAAGTTAAAAGTCCACACAGGTATGACCCCAGCTATCGAGAGAAGGCACTACATTGGTAATAACTATGAAGCAATCTTGTAGCCATAGCAGAGCTTATAACGAGAACAATCATGATGTGGTACATAAAACACAGCATGCTAGTCTTGGAGCAGCCAGTGCTTTCCCTCAATGCCCTGATCCAAGGCCAAGTTGGCCCTTGTACCTGAAGATGCTTGAGCACCTGGAGTACTGAAATAGAGAGATGAGTGTGGCATCAGCACTCCCAGTCTGGGAAATGCCATCGTAACACGAGACCAACTTTGGCAGCACGGGCAAGACAAGACAAGACGGCGCCAGCAAACAAAAGTGCATCAGTGAGCCCAAGGGCATTCAGGATGCCAGCTTACAAGCCCCTTCTGCCTCTGTGCAGAAGAGCTGACACAGTGCCTGGAAGGTCTGGCCATTAGCCAAAGCAGGCTTCATTACCTGGAAGCAGCATCTTGAAGGGAAAGAGGGGGTCATTGCTTTACTTGGTGGCCTACGAGCCTATAAGATTCTTGGGCTCTCAAACGGAGTGGCAGATCCTTCTCAGGATCTGCTTAATAGTCAAGTGAAAATATTGCCCTAAATCAAGATGAAACATTGGTAGCTCATGAAATATATCCCTTTTGATGAATCAACATTTCTAGTCAACAATGAATCATATATTCTAGAGCTCCAGAGAGAAAAACCTTATTTCCCGTGGTAGATGGTGGCCAGGGAAAGTCTCCATTTTACTTCTTCATTCTCTACATACCCCTCTTTTTCCCCACTGTCCCTATTCTGCAGGTATTGCCACATTCTGCTGGGTTTCTGACACTTCTACAGCCTGTCTCATCCCCGAGTAGCCATTCCCAATGCTCCCCTGAAGACTGGGCTCAACAGACTTCAGCTGTCACAGTTCATAGGACGTTCCTTGAGTACCTTCATACCTTATTTTCCAGCCTCATCCAACCTTTCTTAGCCTGAGAGCTGGGATCCTACACAGCCCAAGAACAGAAAGGTCAGTCCTGAGGAAAAACCCCTGCTAGACTTTCCTAGCACTGGACAGAGATGGTATTGCAGAGCAAGTTGTGAGCTCCCCACCCTTGGAGACATGCTGCCCTCTTGCCCCAGCCAGCCCTCTCACTCACGCACTTTCTGGATTTTCCTGATCTGGTCAGAGAGTGTGTCTAACAGGCGCGTTTTCAGGAAGTCCGTCACCTTGGCCACTCGGCCATCAAGGTAGTAACTGGAATGAAAATGAGAAGGCAACAGTCAGAGGGGCTGCAGCTGTGAGCTCTCCCTCACCCTGGCTAAAGACCGCGCCTCTGACGACCACACTGGGGCTCCCCAAAACCTGCACTACGCAAGGTCAGCTGCTGGTGGTGACCTTTGGGGCTTCATACTGCTCTCTTTGCTGTGCCTTCTGCCATAGGCTGTCTACTATGCCTAGAATACCTTCCCCATCCTTTCACTCTCATAAGAGTCATTCACTGGCCCACTTTTCAGCAAAGTATTCCCCAGACTCACTTTGCCTAAATGTCCACATCCACCTGCGCTACACATTTGTCAGCACCAGATGCTGTTATGCACAATACCTAACACTGCAAATGGTGATCATAAGTATTACATAATGGTCACAGTCGTAGTACAGAAAATGTTATTAAAGATAACAAAGTGAGGGAGTCACTCCTGTCTCCAGACCATGCCCAATCACATCAGGCCTTTTTGTCAGAGTTACAGATTACCAGTGCAATCCTAAACAGAGTTACTCCCTTCTGAGCCCATTGGCTTCAATGTACTTGGAAGGGAATAATTCTGCTTACAATTTGCTCTTTGGGGAGACAGAATCAGACAGCTGAAAGAAGTAGCAATGACCCACACCATATAGACCCAAAAGAGACAACTGGACTGGTGGCATGCAGTGGGTACATGTGAATCCCCACTAATCCTCATTAGCCACTTGGAGCTTCCATTAAAAAAGTAGAATGTAAGTATCATGAATCAACAGATAAACTGCAGGGAGGGGAAACAGGACTGGATTCCTTTCAGAGAAAATACTGTCAGTTGATCATGTTAATTGTGGATCTTAGCTGGAAAAGCACTGGATGATCTTTTTTGTCAATTTTTTGATAAGAAAATACCAGACTAGGAACTGTGGACTCTACAAGGCATGTGAGAATTTTCTTTCCCACCAGCAACCCATAGTTTCCATTCTTTTTATGTGTTTCCATTTGAGCCTTCCCCATTATCCCTAACCAATAAATGATTTTTGGCTTTACTATAGATTTGAGGCAATCAAAACGGACCTTCCCCACTGAAAAGTGGGGTCTCAGAAATCCCTAAAGGCTACAAGCTGCTCATTATTAAGAGGGAAACTCCTGTGGCTCCTCTGTGGATGTGTGTGTGGGGGGATCAATAGCAAAAATGTAAAACCAGTAGGTAAAAATTACATAGCAGTGTTTCCTATCACATCTGGCAGCAAAGTGGAAAGTACTGTTTATACAAATGTCATGTGACTTCAGCCCTATAACTGGCTGGTATAATTGCTAGGAGATTTGGAGTTAAGAATTTAATACAAACATTATTTAAACTTGGGTACAGCCCCTAATGGGTCATTCGCCATGCCCATAGCAGCACTTTGCTGCTCAATGATATCTGTGAGCAACACAAGTTGTAATCTGTGAAGAATCAGAAGGGGAAAAATTTTCAAATTAGCCTTTTGTTGGTGACAGGCATAAATGTGTGAAAGCAGGACAGTGTGTACTTGGCTACTTTTACACCGCTGTGCAGACAAGTAGGTTTCCAAGTTTCTCCTTCATTCTTTTTACCAACTGTGCATTAGGTGCATCCTCATGCTTGGTTTATTGATAATAGCAACATATTGATACTAATTAAACATTGCTTCTTCCTAAGTATTAAAAGCTCTTCATATACAATATGTCAATCAACTTGCAATTCCTAGGGTTACAAACTTCAGTTGGAAAATTCAAGGAGGTTTAGGGTGTGGAGCCTGGACACAATGGGGACTGGAGAGGGAAGGAACCTCCCTAGGGTATGATGCCATGGAATCCACCCTCCAAAGCAGCTATATTCTCCAGGGGAACTGACCTCTGTGGCCTGGAGATCAGTTGGAATTCAGGGAGATCTCCAGCTACCACCTGGAGGCTGGCAACCCATGCTGATGCACCCAACCCAGCAGAGCCAGTCACAGCGTGCAGATCTCCATGCCCAGGCCTAGTAGTGTGTGTGGGGGCACCCCGCCGAGCTGCTCATACTGCAGAGCTGGTAGACTCTTTCTTCCTCTCTCCATCCTGTAGTCCAGGTCCTCCCCCACACCCTCCAGTCCACTCCTGCTAGCAAAGAGCATTCAGCATCTTTGTTCTGATGGTACCTCTCTCTCTTATTAGGTAATTGAAGAATGTTGGAAATATTCTGTTCCTCAAACACATGACAGCAGAAAATGCCCAACTTCAAACCCAACTGGGCAAATTTTATCACACCATGCTCAAGATATACTATGCTTTGCTGCTTACTTGCATGCATCACATTTCAAGGGGGGGGGGGAATTGAAAGCCATTGGCAGAGCTTAGGATACCCTCTGCACAAAGCAGAGCTTCCCAGGCTTCAATATCTTTCCAGGCAGCATCCACAATTAATTCTCTCAAACCCATTAGCTTCAGATGGGATTTAATGAGTAGAGTTTGATAGCTTCAGAGCAGCTGTTTTTGTTTTACTCCTCTTTATTGTAGAGAACCCTTTGCCCCATTATCTGACCCCTCCTTTTATTTCAGTTAATTGCATTAAAACTGTTTCCCAACATGCAGAGATTTCCATATCCACTCCTGTTCCAGGAAGGTCTGCATGGAATTAGAACCCTACCACCTCCTCTTCTTTCCCGACCCCCACCTTTTATGGGACTTGCAGGGAAAAGAAGAGGCTAGCAATTACTGGGCTGGGTATAGTGCAGGTGATCAAAGATGCAGAGTGCTTACACATTAACACCCACCCACCCCGCCCATACTATTTGCTCAGTCCTTTATTCCTGATAATCGCACGATTCTCCTGAACCATTTGTTCAAGCATCATCCCAGTTTTTAAATTGGTGGGCTTTTTTTTCATTCTACAACCACTCACTAATGAGCTATTTATCTGCCTCCTCCACTGCTGCCCAGTTGATCACTTCTGTTCTTTTCATTAAAAAACCTGTAGAATATGTAACATGTACCGATATACCCCAGAGATAGTGCACACAGAGTACTTTGGGAGTTTTAAAAAAGCAAACTTGTTCTTCTACCACAAAGCAGTAGCAATAATGGCAGTGATAGGGGTGCATAAACAATTAGGGAAAAGGTGGTAGGATGAAGGCTTTGCAGTAGCCAATATATTTCAGCAGAGGGTGTCTGTATGTATGATGTTTCCCCTAAATAGCTATCCCACCCTCAAAGAACCCTGTCCATTATGTGAAGGGGCTAGATCATAAATGTCCAAAACTGAATTAGGGCTAGTACTTGTAGAGCATTAACAAATAAACTCATTTTTCTGTAGCCTTTGTCCTTAGCGATAGAGAGATGATCACCCAGTTGAGTAGATACTCCACCAAAGGACGTTACACATCGGCCTATATCCTCCCATTCTGCTCTTCAAAGTGTGAAGCCTTCTGTCTAGACTAAGGAGCCTTTCTCCAGCTTCAGCAGAAGAGCCACTCAGATTGGAAGAAGTTTTCAAACTTTGCTGAGCAGAGTGGTAGGATTAGGCCATTAAGCATTCTCAATTCTTTTCTTCCATTTCAGTTCCTTAATTCTCTTGGGCATCTCTTCTACAGCGAATCTTTCTCCACTGAGTGCTCAGTGAAAATTTTTCCAGGAAATATGTCCCTTGCTCTAGCACAATACTCCACATCCGTCCTAATGTATACTACACAAGTCTCCTTATGTACATTGCACCAATAAATGCAACATGGATGTTCTGACAACCAGCCAACATGTATTAACAAAAGGATCTCACAAACACAGGTAACAAATAAAAACCTCAAGTGCATGTATCTAATGCTTCACCGAGCCCAGTATAATTTTAATTGTGCAATGAGAGTGTCCGGAGGATGGGTCAACTATTCATATAGCTCTAAATATTAAGAGATCTGTAGCTCAAAAATGAAGGTTTCAGGGTCCATAAAAAGTGTTCCCCAGACAAAACCATGAACCCATGCAGATCTAAACAGCACAAACTTCACTGTTAGTTTGTTTACTGGATTTATACCCCACCTTTCTCCCTAAAGGGGACCCAAGGCAGCATACATTGTTCTTCTCTCCTCTATTTTATCCCAATAACAACCTTGTGAGGTAGGTTAGGCCAAAAGTGTGTGACTGGCCCAAGGACACCCAGCATGGATCCATGGTAGAGTGGGATTTGAACCTGGTTCCCCAGAACCTAGTCCAACATTTTAACTACTACATCTTGCTTTGATTGCACAGCCATGATATTATTTGGGCAACACCTCTGCATGCAGCCTGGAACTTCCTTAACAATTAGAACAATAGAGAGGGGTGTGTGGATAGTCTAGATGAGCTTTGAGATCCATTCCATCTCTGTCTGCTATACAATGCTTCACAAAGGTTTGGGACACCCCCAAACCTTTGATCATACTAGCTGAGTAAGGGGCATTCCTTTCTCACATGGGGTGTAATGATTACTAATAATTACTACCGACTGTACACTGACATTTCTCAGATGGTTCTAGAAGCACCATTTAAGCAACCTGATGTACCCTGGGAAGCCTAGAGGTCAGGATCTTTATGGCAGAAATACCCATACAAGCCATGGCCATCTTTGCACAGGAGCATTCTGAAGAGGTCAACAAGTAATAACACAGAAGCAATAAGATCCTCAAGAGTAGGAACTATCATGGCTGAGCATCTGATTCCTGGCTGAGCATCTGATTGTATACCCTGCACAACCGTTTCTTCAAAGGAAGTTTATGAACCTCATTCCCAACAATAGGAACTACTGCTACAACATTCCTGTAGTCAGGAATTCTATGAGTGGCCCCCAGGTGCTCTGATCTGACTGCCTTCAACAACGTTGCCAAGTCAGGCCAACTCCATTCCATTCAGGTCACTTAAATGCTGCATATTCCTCTTTCCAAAGCCAACACACAATATCATCATAGAGTAGAGGAACTTGGTTGCTAAGGTAACTGGTGCAAAGAGCAGACTGTGTCTTATAATTTTGATACTGCTCTGACGGCTTCTTCCTGTTCTGCTCCTTTTCCCCATCATTTTTCTTCTTAAGAGCACCTCC
This sequence comes from Eublepharis macularius, assembly GCF_028583425.1. NCBI lineage: Eukaryota > Metazoa > Chordata > Lepidosauria > Squamata > Eublepharidae > Eublepharis > Eublepharis macularius. The sequence continues at coordinate 63,859,543 of NC_072795.1, read as the reverse complement.
CACTGATTCAGCCCTGAGACTGCATCAACTCAGGACCAGCATTAATCCTGTGAGCGACTCTTCGCAGCGGTAGGCAAGAGAGGTAAGTAACACATGATCCCTCCTCCCTGGCAGAGCACTGGCTGTCTGCCAGTGGTGTTCCATTTCCTTTTCCCAACAGCCCTGCATTGACAGCAAAGCGTGCAAGGGCTGAGCTTGTTTTTTGGAACTGTTCTTAGTCTATCCTGAGCTTCACATAAGCTGACAACATGAGCATTAAGACTCCTGGCTGCTTGGCACACACACTCTTGCTCATGCATGCAGATTCTCTTTCCTCTCAAAAGTTTGCCTTGACTACATACTTAGAGGAAATCTCGTTCAATACCAGCAGCCATGGTTCTGTTGAATGGGAATGGGGAGAGTAGTCTATAGAGCCTGTGTTTGTACAGAAGGCAGTGCCCTATCCAGACCAGGCTCAATCTTTGCTTCCAGCCCAAATTATTCCTCATTGTCAGATGGTTAGTAATGCCAGAAAGGAAGAAGAAAAAAGAATACCTACTGTTGCCAGGTAACAGCATCCACCGTACTGCCTGCCACCTTCATGAACCTATGAGATGCAGAAAATATGTAAGCCTCTGGCCATGAGAGGGGTCCAAGCATACACATACACACTCACATGCACCTTAATAACTACAAGTGTAACAGACAAGTCTTCTGCTATCCAGCACCTCACTAACACTGAGATATCTTGTCAGAGCCTAACTTTAAAGTGACTTTAAAGTGAAAGAGCTGAGTTCACCACAACCAATACTCATATTTACTGCAATTCTCTCCTCAAAAATCTCTTATCTGGAGAAAGAATAATTAATCTGGAAGCTGGAAGATTCTCAGCATAGTACGTTAACACTGCTGGAGGTGTGTTGGCTTTTTTTAAAGGTTTCTGTTACCTACGAACATTTTATTTTGTAAGCTACTTTGAGTCCCCAATGTGGGAGAAAAGTGGAACAAAAATATTTAATTAAACAATCACTTAAGTGGCTTCAGTTTTGACATCTGCTTATCTCCAATAATGCCAAGAGTTCAGTGTCAAGAGAATACCAAACCAGAATGGCCCAATTAGGATACATTCTTTCCTCTCAGCACTTCCCTTTCTGAAAGGCAAAGAAATTTAAATGGATGGCAACAGTAAATAAGCAGTTGTATATGGTGGGGTGGTAAAGTCACATCATTAGCACAGGGAATGCTATAGCTTACTGAGCTGACAGGCCATTCAGACTCTTTTTTTCCACCACAGGGAAAAAACAGCTGGAGAGGGAGCAACTCTAAACAAGAAACAGGGGCAACTAGTATAATTATCTGGGGAAACCGAGGGAGACAAAAAACATTATTATAAGAGGAAGGACTAATTCAGAGGCAATACTAGAAGAACAAACTGCTGTTACTGCTTCAAAATTAAGGCAAATTGAATGGTCACTCTTGATGAATTCTGCTGTTCTTTGAGGCCTTTTATTTCCTTAGATCTCTGAAACTTTCAGGGATTGTTTAACGTTTTAAAAAAATCTCATCAGAGCAAGAGATCTTACAGTAATCATAAAAAACAAGGACAGGCTCCTGTTCTATATTGGTTTGTTTTTGGGTATACTAAGTTATAAGTCCCACTGAACAATACATCTAAATTGTTTTCCAGATTGAACCCTAAACATTTAATACTAAATACCTTAATAATATGCTGCATTTATATTTGTTATATATGTATCAACTACATTAATGTCACTTGCTTGAGTTATATGTCCTAGTTCTAGACTAACTAGTTTCTCAAGAATTGGGAATACTGTGGCACCTTAAAGATGAACACATTTTGAGTGGCAATGTTTTATAGAGTCCACTTTTTCAGATAACAGTTTTTCAGATTAAGGGGGGTGATAAACTTAATGGTAGAGCATATTCTTGTTCTCTAGTGGCAGCAATGGTGAGCATGGGTGATGGCTGAGACCCTAAAATCCACTGTCAGCCAGAATATACAGTGCTGCTGAGCTAGACAGAACAACAGTTTAATTCAATATAAGCCAGCTTCATATATTTGAGGATGCAGTCCGGTCAACGCAGTTATATGGGAGTAAGCCCCATTAAACACAGTGGGATTTTCTTCTAAGCTAATATGCATACAAGCAGATAGAATATCACTGATGCTCCCTGACCACTGTTTTTTGAATAGTTTTTAAAAAAATAAAAATCACTACCAAATCTGATTTCAGTTTCTAAAAAGAACATCTGTGTGGCTTGGATTGAACCATGGATGCATGGAAATGCATGCAGAGTTTCCCTGCATTCCTCTCCGTTCTGGAAGCCTCCTCCAGCCCTTAGAACAATCATTCCAGAGGTTGCAGAACCCAAGTGGAGGAACAGCTGTGCAAGTTGGGACACTAAAGTTAGAAAGGAGAAAGAGTGAACTCACACTCTCCTCTCTTTTCCATCTGCGAAGCTGTGCTAGCAGAAGACACAAAAAGAGCAATTTCACCCCCTTCCCTTTTCTTCCTGCCATGCTCTGACCCGCATGGCTCAGAAAGGGCTGCAGGAACACAGAGGAATGAGGAAAGATCAGCGTTCCGTGCACACCTGGGCTGATTCCACAGGAGGGGTTTTTTCAGTGGTGGTCATGTTGCCGGTGCTATTGTTGCACTTGCAACAGAGATTCCATATGGCACACAGTAATCTGGTTTTTCACTCGTTAGCCTTGGTTTCCCTTCACACCAGATGCAGTTTACATCATTCCCCCCTCCTCCACTGTTGTCACACCACTGTCATGATTCTCTTTCCACCAATAAACAAAATTTGATGCATTTATGGTGTTTCTCAAGAATAATGCAATAGTATACTTTTTTTAAAAGCCCTGAACATTTGTATAGTGCTGCCCCAGAATAATACAATACATGAAAACTCTGGAAATTCTAATTGCTGGAAGGTACTGGGTGTCTCCATTGCAGTCATCTACAATGGAAAGACTAATTGGCCTCTTATAGTGCTTAGGGGAAAGGGAGAGAGCACTTCACAAACTTTGCAAATGCTAATTCACATAGCAGAGGAAAAATATTTGCCACTTATTTTGTCATAACATAGTAACAGCGTTACGACACTATCCTGATCTCCCAATTTTTTAAAAAAAATCTCAGTTTTGTTGGTGTCAGCAAATGCAGAAAATCCTGTGAAAATGCAGAAGAAAGGGGCAAAGGGGGCAGCGAAAGCACTCAGGGAACCAACTACGGGCTACACCAGCATAACTTCCCCTACGATGGCGCCCAGTCATGGCACTACTCCACCACGGCCTGGCTGCCATGTATGGCATAAGTCCCAGCACCCAGGAGAGTGGGGCGGGGGGTGAGACATCAGCTAGTCGGCTCCTTAAGCTGTTTTGGGCCCAACAATGGCAGAAAACTAAAAATGGTGGCGTAGCCCATAGGCACTCATTGTTCGGGAAAACTCAGTCACCACCATCCCACCAGGCCCTGCCCAAACAACCTGGCATAGCATAGGATGCCAACTACCACGGGGACCAATCTGCTCACACCCCTGTACAAGCTGAGCCCCCTCCACGGTAGCCAATCAGTCCCCCTCCCACACAACATAACCTCCAGCTTGGACAACCATGGTTGTAGGGATACAGTAGGGATACAGCCGGAAGGTCTGCCCAAGAGCCTCCTGCCATTGATACTTAGAGTATGAGATGGAAAAGAGTACACACAGTGGTGGGGCAGGAGTGCACAGGGGGAACTTCACAAAATGTGGGGCATGCCTTGCATTGACACACAGCAGGAGAGCTAAGTCCAGAATGGCTGACTAACAACTACCACCAAAGTTGCTTTATAGGTTTCCTGTCTCCTGAATTCTGGCTCAGGGAGGGGTGAGGATGCACCAATAGGTAAGAAGGAGTTAAGGAGATCGCTGCCTGACTTGTTCGTTCACACCGGCCTCCCCTCTTCCCTCACCGGCACCACATCTCCACAGATGAGGCTCGCTGGGAGGGGGCACGGCCCCTGCCTATGAACCAGCATGGTCCATGCCAGCCAAAGAGGCAGACGCCCAAGGAGCCAGGCTTGACATAGCTGTTATGGGGGGGGGGCTTCCAGCGGCCCATGCCAGGGTTCCTTCAAATTCCCTTGGCCAGACTCTCCCTTCAGGCAGAGGAGAGAGCATGGCTGCATGTCAGGGTGACTGGGTGCTTGCTCTCGCCATTCCCTATTGATGGTGGGAGCAAAACTCCTTGACTATCTCCCTCACAGGATCAGAGCTGCATGCAGCAGTGGGAGTAGATCATTCAGATGCAGATGAGGAGTACTTACTCGCCAGAGGGTCATGCATCATCTGGTTGCCAGCAGCACCTGTAACGATGGTACTGCCGCCATTGCCCTCAGCCATGGATACCCTCCCAGGACATGGCACACCAGGCTGGGGCTTGCGTGAGGTCAGGCCCCTTGCCACACGTGTGTCTGTTTCCCTTTCAGGCAGGTCACAACCTGTTAGGGAAGCCAAGAAGCATGGCTGTTCCAGCCTTCAGTGATCCTCCTCAACTGCCCTTTGAGCCCAGTCTAGGGAGCAGTTCCCCAGGCAGCCCACATCTCAACCTCGCTCCTGTGAGGGCAGCACGAGGAATGGATCTTGCAGCTCTGATTGCTGCACAAACAGGCTCTGCTCCCTTCCCAGCTGAGGGACATTGGAAAGACATCCTCTTCACTTTTTGCAGTTCAATAAAGTCTATGTTGAACAACAACTCCCTTCCTGTCTGTTTGCTTGCCTGTGGATGACAGTAGCACCCCCTCCACTTCCCTGTAGGGGAATGGTTCATCTCGGCGAATGGTTTCTGACTCTGGGCTGGGACGGATGGGGTGGCCCCCAAGAGGCTCCAGGTACCTCCATGCCTTGGTGGCGCTCTGCTGCCAGAAGGAGCAGGTGTCCGGTAGCATCTTGGAGGCTCTGGCCCCATCCAGCTTCCTTTCCCCCTTCCCCCTCAATTTCATTGCAGCAGAGTTGGAGTGTTGTCTATGCATGTCTGGCAGGGTTGTGTGTGTGACCTGGAGGATTCTCATCCTCTGACAGTGCTGCTGGCATCTGATAAGCGAGGCAGAAGACTACTACATGTGGGGGGTGAGGTTGATGCTAGGATGTGGGAGGAATATAGTGCGATGTCCTGGGATCTCTGGGTCTCCTCCTCCACAAGGCCAGACCACTCTCCAATTTGCTGTTTGCAGAGGCAGGAATGGACTTTGGGAAACTTGCCCTGGGAATGGGATGATGGCCCCAGAGCAGATTCTCTGTTCCCAGAAGCTGTCATTCCACTCTGGGGCCATCAGCTCCACACCAAAGCATGGCTCTCAAGCTCCACCCTGCAGTCTCCTCACATCTTTTCAATGTAATGATGTATTTCAATGGAGCTGCCACAAGTTGATGGCCATTCGTCGCTCCTATCACATCCAATGGGCCTCCCAACCTCTCCCACTGTTTCCAATGGGCATTCCCATCATTTGTTTCAGAACCCATTCCCCGCTCACCTCTATGGAGCTGTCTTTCTGAGATTTGGGAACTGATTCTGAATGCCAGGGGCTGTGGGTACAACTGTTGTTGGGTCCCCCTGCCTTTCTAGTCTTACTTTTCAAGGATGAGGGTGCATGTTTCTCAGAGCAGCATGGCAGCAAAGTTTGCAAGCAAATGGGCCAAGCTGGCAACTGAAGCTCCAGGTCGGAAATGGAGGTTGCGTGAACAGAAGGACCGGTGCACTACTTGCACCTTTAGTCCCACCCCCTCCAAGGCAGGGCTCCTCTTGGGGCAGGCACCTCTGTTGGGATGCGGCAAGCCCGACCACAGGGGTCTCCCTGCCCTGTGTACCCTGCTACTCATGGCATTGTCTACTGCAGCTGCCCTGCAATTGGTGGATTCTGCCGGCGTTGCCCAGGCAACTACAGAACATTCTCTCCTGGCCACTTCTGCAAAAGTCCTTAGGGGCGAACCAGTGCTGCTGCAGTTACACAGGCACAAGTGCATCAGAGCCAGCGGACCTCAGGATTGGACTGAAGGTGAACCTTCCCTTCTGGACACATTTAAAATATCGTCCCCATAATACCATACAAGGGAATGATCCCCACCCACCCCTTTAAAAAAAAAAGCAATGTTTTTAGCGGGAAAAAGGGCTGTTCACTATTTGTACAGTAATGTAGGCCTACATCATGAGGAAATAAAAACAAAAGGTGCATGACTAGAGTTTCTGAAATAGAGAAAACTTGCATGTGGAATCAACCACAGTCGGACACAGATAGCACAAAAATAGGGGGAAACTGGGTGCTTTTTTGATGGTACTGCGTTCTCTTTCTCTTCTACCCTCTAATGGTTTCTTTCTGGATGAAGAAGTATCAGGAGGAAAATGGAAAAGGAAGCTGCTTTTGAGGTCCAAAAAAGCCTCATCTGAAAATGAAAATATCAATCAGTTGCTGCAAAGGTCACAGCACTGCAAATTTCTTTGCCTTATAAGGCACTATCTCAAACTCTCCCATCCCTCCATTATATGAAGAAAACATAAACTGGCCAGAAAGAGGGAAACTGGGCAAGCCACTTGAAAATTAGCCCGTTGGTAACTCTAATGAATCCAAATCTTTCCATTGTGGCTCCTCAAGCACAATTTGTCTTCCTGGCCAAGATCATGTGGCCAAGTGCCAACTCAAATCTACTGAGGAAAAGCAGTTGGAATAAGATTTCTGCATGGCATGATCTCCCACTGCACATAGATGGAGTCACCCAGCCCTGCTCCTAAACAGGTTGAGAGTTATCCTGGCCTACCTGCTTGCTTTGGAACGGAGCACAATGTTACCCCTTACTCTCCCTTAGAGTTATCTCCATCACAAAAACTGTGCAGGAGAAAGGGCTAAGGGACCCCTCCACAGCATCACTGTTCCAAACAAACCTTCAGCTCTTAACTGTATTCCATAAAGAAAGGAAGGAAAATCCACAGACCCCTCACATAACATACAGTTTGGTCCTTTCTCTGATTCATAGCATGTACAAGATGCTCACAGCACTGTGGTTCATGACATTACTCAATTAATATAGGACAGCTGGGATTCAGGACACTCAATCTACTCTGCCATCAAGAGCTATTGTGTACATCCATTGTAAGTACTAAATGAAAGAAAAGGCTAATTTGCAAGCCTATGAAATGACCTTTACTTCTAATTAAAAACATGCGGGATTACAGTCTCAACAAGTTTTCCATATTAATTTTCAAATGTAGCTACTCTTCTGGACATAAACCCATAGCTCTTTCTCTTTCTTTTACAGACTTTTAATTTTCTTAAATGCATTAAGAGCCCTTCATTTATCCTTTAGGGTCCATGTAGTATTAAATATCTTGAAGATACAGCTTCATTCATACTATCCCCCCTTTTTGTTTACGCAGTTTCTCACAACAGAAATGCCCCTTTTCTTTAGGTTAAATATTCAGTTCTTTCAGACTTTCCCATTTCTTGAATACAAGCTCATTTATCTTTATAACTGTCCTCTGAATTTTTCCTAGATTATCAGCTAAACTCTTCTATAGCTGATGCCACACACAAAACAGTATTCTACCAGAGGCCAAACCAGTATTAAAAAACATGCTTCACTTTGCTTCAGTTATTCCCAGTGTCTTGGATATGCTGGTGGTTATTGCAGCACAGATAGGCATTTTTGCATAGCTAAATTATGCTTACTATACAAACTTTTTAAGGAGCATCACTGCAGCTCAATGGATGATTTCTCCCATTTATCACAAATGTTCACTTTCCTAATGGTTGTTTTTGTGTTTCATTTTTGCTAAATATGAATTGCTTACCATTCAGTTTACCATAACTTGTAAAAATTCTCTCTCCACATTGTCCTGGAAATCTTCTTGATTTTATGTAATCTACATAATCTACAGATCAGTAAATTTACTTTGAACTCTTTCAGCTGTGATACACTATAGAAAAGATATCTATGTGGACCATTTTCTGTCAGAATGAAAGCAGGCAAGCTTTTGAACTGTACAGAACACACCATCAGACAGACAGAGAACATGAATAAGAACTGCTGCTTAAGTTACATTTTCCCTAAATGCAAGTATATCACAAGAATCATGTCATGTACCTTCTTCACAATCTCTACCCCACTTTATGATTTGAGCGGAAGAGAAGTTGTCCTGAAGGGGAGGTAGATGCTTGTTAAAATGGGATAGCTAAATCCAGAACATACTTCCACTGATCCGCTTAGCTGAGATAATTAATCTACTCTGAATGTTCAGTTATTGGACAACTTGTTTTCCCGTCCAAAGATAATGCCTTCTAATTGTATGTCTAATATGCACATATTAAACAGTATCAAAATTTTTGTTAAGACTTGAGAAGTAGAATGCCCATCTTCCTGTCCTGATCTACTAAAAGAAGAGTAGACTGAAGTTCAATTCAATGAAGACGGATGTCCTGTACCTGGGCTGTGGGCTATCAGGTTCAGGGATCCGGCTCCCATCTCTTGATGGGGCACTGCTGATGCCCACTTCGATGGTGAGGAGCCTGGGTGTGGTCTTGGATGCCTCCTTGTCTATGGCAGTTGCCAGATGGGTGTTTTGCTATCTGCGCCAGATCAGGCAGCTTGTCCCCTACCTCTCACCCCGCAACCTTGAGACAGTGATCCATGCAATGGTTACCTCCAGGCTGGACTACTGTAACTTACTCTACACTGGGCTGCCCTTGGGCCTGCTCCGGAGATTACAGCTGGTCCAGAATGCAGCGGCGCGGCTCTTGACTGGGACGCCTTTCCAGGCCCATATAACACCTGTCTTGCGCCAGCTGCACTGGCTCCCAGTGGAGTTCTGGATCAGGTTCAAGGTGCTGGTCTTGACCTTTAAGGCCCTTAGTGGCATACCTTCGGGACCACCTCTCACCCTATATACCCCAGAGGGCACTTCGCTCAGAAGGGATAAATCTTCTGGAGACCCCTGGCCCCAAGGTGATCCATCTTGTCTTGACCAGGGCTCTGGCCCCAACCTGGTGGAACTCTCTGTCTGAGACAACTTGGGCCCAGCGGACTCTTTTAGCATTCCACCGGGCCTATAAGACAGAGATGTTCTGCCAGGCTTTTGGTGGTTGAGGCAGGTGGGCCTCTCAGCCTCCTACCAAGGGAGGGAAGACCCTCCCCCTCCTGGTTTTTATCTCATTGCTGTGTATTAGCCTCCATAGACCCAGTGATCTTGCAGGACTGTGAAATCTGCTGTCTGTTTAAATTTTGCTGCCAGTTTTAAATCGCTTTTAGCTATATGTTATTTATTGTATATTGTATTGTGTTTTAATTGGGTTGTGATCTGCTCTGAGCCTGCATTGTGGGGAGAGCGGACTATAAGTCTAATAAATAAATAAATAAAACACTTTCCTGCCAAAAAAGACTGATTTCCCTTGTTGTCATCTTCATAAATCTATGCCAGCTACTAGCTATTACCCTATTTTCCCAAAGGTGCTTAAAACAGATTGATTTATAACCCATTCTAATAACTTCCAGGGTATAAAAGTCCAACTAATAGGTCTATAACTCCTCAAGATCTACTTTCTTACTCCTTAAATACAGACATTATATTTGCCCTTTTCCATTCTTCTGAGATGACTTCTTTCTTCAATAAGGACTCAGAGACAATTGCTAGGATCCCATGAGATTTCTTTAGCATTTGATGGTTAGTCTTTGATGTGCGCCTTTCTCCCTGAACTCACATCTGTTTCCCCTCCCTGCTTGTCATATATCTACTATAAAGAGCACAGAAGTCTACAGAGTGCAGCAGACAAGAGAAATGTGAATTGGAAAGCAGGGGAAGGAATGGAGGAATGGTTCCAAATCATTCTCCTACCTGGGTGTCTAATAATCGATTCTTAGATAGACTTTTAAGGGCTGTTTCACACACGACAGGTATAAGAAAGCCTGGTAATACCAGGTGTAATATTGGTATTCCCTGTAATGTTTGGATGCAGCGGTCAAGTAGATGAGGAAGAACAAGCTGAAACTGAATCCAGACAGAGATGGTGCTTGTTGGCAATGCTGATGTTCCAAGGGGATTGACTTGTCTGTTTTGGATGAAACTTCTATCATCTTCTCCAATCAGGTGAAGAACCTAGGGATACTTTTGAATTCAATCTTCTTGCTATAGAAACGGGTTGGCTTTATTGTGAAGAGAATTTTTTCCATCTACATCTGTTCAATAGAGTCTCTCCCCTTTTAGACTCAGTGTATCTGATCATACTGACTCAGAGCCAAGCTACAAGTGACACCTTACACAGGTTGGACACTTGTCAGCTTCCATCAAGTTGATGGGAAATGTAGGTGTCCTGGTTTTACAGCTTGGCACTCCATTACAGCTGCAAGACCAAGATGCCTACATTTCCCATCAAAACTTGAGGGAAGCTGACAAGTGTCCAATCTGTGTCAGGCGTCACTTGTAGCTTGGCTCTCAGGCAACTCTAATTTCCAGACTGAATTATTGCCCTAGCTGCTCTTGAATACAACTTGGGAGCAGCGGGCCTCCTGTTGTCTGGCACTGGGCATGCTCACACAATCAGCTGATTCTGAAACCACTGGTTTTCTGTTTGTTTCTAGGCTCAGTACAAGATACTAGTTCTTACCTATAAAGCTCTTCAGGAACCAAAATACCTGAAAAAATTCTCTTTCTAGATGCATCCACACAGTAACTCAGATCCTCTCAGAAATCCTTGCTGATGGTGCACTATACTTGTTTGGTCTATACAGTAACTGTTAAGGCTTTTGCCTCTTCTGGTGTGGCTCCCACTATGAACAAGTACATAAGTCTCTACCTTGGATTAAAATTCACAGGATGCATAAGACTGTGCTATTCCAAGGACTTCAGCTATTGTAGCTTGGTGGCCTCCTTTGATAATTTGTGATTTTGTGATTTATTGCTTTTGGACTTTATGCATTGTGTGTTTTAAATGTCTGATTTGTCTTTCATGACTATTTGTATGCCGCCTTGAACTTTGGAAAGGTGGAATATTAATGTAATGTGTCAGAACGATATTAATTTGGTTTTGACTATGTACTGTACAGTGTTCTTGAATTATGCTGTGGGTGCACATGATATGCAGATATGAGCCTGCTGTTTCTATGATTTGCTAAACATCCTTAACTAAGAATTTCCTATATAAAATAGGAATCAGAGTTTTCATTCTTTTATATGGACACTTCTGTTTTCAGACTGCCCAGCTGTCAATGTACCTCAACATGTGTATGCCAGAAGGAATCATTATTACTTTGTGCATCTGATGAAATAAGCCACCATCCAAAAAACAAAAACAAGTTTCAAGGTACCACAGCACTCTGCATATGTGTAGAACCATTTATGATGTAGTGCTTAGAGTGTCAGACTAGGATCTGGGACACCCAGGTTTAAATCTCCACTGCCATGGAAGTCTTGCTGAGGGATCTTGGAACAGTCATCCTACCTCATAGGGTTGTTATGAGGATAAAATGGAGGAGAGGAGAAACCAGTTTGGTTCCCCATGGGGAGAAAGGTAAGGTATAAATGAAGTAGATAAATCTAAAAAATGTAGCTTAGGCAGAGTTCTGCATATGAAATTCATTTCTCAGCATCACTCAAGACTAAGAAGAAATAAAGATCGTTGACATGGATGTGGGACAAGAAGCAAAAAGTGTTACCAGAAAAGTAGGTTTAGAATAGATATTTGGCAAAGTTTCCTAAACAAGAAAGTGGGTGGGCAACAGTTCCCAAGAAAGTTGCAGAATCTCCTCTGCAGGTTTGTAGGAAGACATGGGATTTGAAAATGTTGCTGCAATGTGGGGGCTTGGGGTAGTGACACTTGAGGGGTTTTTTAGCTTCTTGATTCTCCAAATCCACATCTGTTTGTTGAAAGAAACTGTGAAATATTACTTCCCCTGTGAAGCAAACAGGACCAAGGTTATGGATATAATTACTGGTCCAGATAAAGACTGTCAAGACATGTGATGCCCTGTATGATCTGTCCCATGATAAATGTGACAAGGTACCTCCATACTCACACTAAAGCATTTAGAAGGATGATGTGACTCTAAAATTTAAACTGTACAGTGAATATTAATAAAAATATAAAATTGCAGCGTCTATACATTTTAAAAGGTCCTGAAAGAAGAGAGTAACTGGTTAAATCAAAGAAAGTGGAGGGATCAGCATAATGCTGTCACAATGCCAGAGCCACAATGAAGACCCGTTTATTTCAGAGCTACATATATTTTTTTCTATGAAAACCAATTTTTCTAGGTGTTCATCTTTATTATGTGATCAAACATCTACCGTATAAGAAAGCCTGGTAATACACTTCATCTCAGTTTCACACTTTGAAAGTGTTTTTATTACTCTGGCTTCCGTTGTTAGGGAGGCTGAATGTTTGGCACAGGTACATCAAAGCGTTTTGCAGTTATATGGTCAGGCTCGCAGTTAGGACATCAGCAGATTGTGTGACATGCTAAGTACTCTGAGTCAGATTTTTATATATTTTGCTTAAAGTGCAAGTTCAACCAGACCCTTATTAAAGACTTTCTTAAATAACACAAGGTAAGATTTTGATACGATTTTTTTAATAAAACAACTTTTAACCAGTAAAGAAATATAAATTTTGTTCTAATCCTTCAAAAAACAAAAACCAGAAGAATCTAAACAAGAAAATCTGGAACACATCTTATTTCAAAAGAGGGGGAGGATTTATGGGGGCAATTCTTCCTATGTTTTCTCCCCAAAGCTACATGTTCTGTGCATGTTTAAAATTTCTCACGAAACCTGGTTTAAATTTTTATTCAGGTGCTATCAGTGCAATCTTAAACAGAGTTCAGTGGACTTAGAAGGGTATAACGCTGCTCAGGATTGCCCTGAAAGTCACTGAAAGTCTGAAGAGTATGATAGAGTAAAGAAACACTAGTAGGGTGAAAATTTTATCACTAACAACTCAATCCTGAGGCGGGGGCAAAAAGCACTCAGGGAGCACCACCCTGCTGGTGTCCAGCTGCAGTGGTCAGGTGCTGGCACAAGAGCAGTGAAACTTCCTGTGCCAGCGCTCAGGGGCAGTCCAGGGGGTGAGGCGTGAGGTAGTTGGCTCCTTAAGCCACTCTGGGTCCAGGAACATGCAGTGGTGGAAAGTTGCGCTGTGAAAAATGATGGCATGGCCCATAGGCACCCATTGTGTGGGGTGAAACCTGCTCGCTACCCCAATGCCCAGCCTCACCCAAGTGACACCCCAGGGTTCAGGACACTGACTAATGAGGGGACCAATCCACTCATGCCTCTGCGGCAGCTATGCCCCTTCCCAGTCAGCCAATCTGCCCCCCACACACCCTATATCACCTCCGATCAGGGCGGCTATGGCCCCAGTTAAGTGGGGGTGCAGCTGGAAGCTCTGCCTGAGAGCACCTGGATGTTAGGACTTAGCACTCGAAGTGAATGGCACACATGGTGGCAGAAAAAGAGCGTTCAGGGGAAACTCTGAGAGCTCTGGGGAGGACTGCTAAGTCCGGAATCACTGACTGACACCTAACACCACAGTTGCTTTGCAGGTTGCCAGATGCCTGGGTCCTGCCCCAAGGAGGTGAGAGGGGGCACCAAAAGGTGAGAAGGAGCTGAGGAGGTGGGACAACATGAGCCCCTCCTGCCGGGCTCCCTGCTCGCACAGGGAGGGGCAGCAGACCACTCCCAGAGTCTGACCACTGCCGCCCCACCCTCACTCTCCATGTACCCTGTAGGCAAGCATGGAACAAGGCAGCTGGTCTGAGGAGTGGGCTGCCCAGGCCGCCCAACACCTGGGTAAGAAGATGGAGTGCACCCTGGAAGCCGAGGCAGAGGCATTGCGGCCGCTGACTCTTGAGAACCTGCACCCGGGCTAAGTGGAGGAGGTGAGCCTGTTCCGGGAGTGGCTGGACTACATGGCTGGGGAGGTAGAGTGCAATCTTTTCAAGGAGGTCATGGCAGGCCTCTCCCCCCGCACAGTGAGTGAGAAGGTTATGGGGAGGCCTCTGAACTGCAGCCAGAGCTCCTGGCTCCTCCCTCTGGGAGGGCCTGCCACCCTTACTCAACTCCGGCCACCTCACTGGCTCATGCCAACTGGGTGGTGAGCAAAACAGGGTTAACATACCTGTAACTTATGTTCATCGAGTTCTTCTGTGCTGACACACATGGGACTGCGCAGGCGCAGGCCAGCCGCCAGAGAATTCTTTATCGCTTCTATAGCTCCGAAGGGGCCGTTTGTCGCGCGCCTCAGCGACCGTTTCCCGCCCAAAAGGTCACATGTCCTTCCAGCGACCAACGGCCCCTTCCCTCAGTTCTCCCTTGCCACCGCTATCCAATACACATAGTCATAATCCTTTAAAACATCAATTTCGTTATAATCATCATATTATCGTGCATTGGAATTCACAGCGGGGTAGGAGGGAGGGATGTGTGTCAGCACAGAAGAACTCGATGAACATAAGTTACAGGTATGTTAACCCTGTTTTCATCTTCGTTCTTCTGTGCCTCCACACATGGGAGAGTACCAAGCTTCACAAAATAAGGAAGGTGGGGTGAAATCCAACTCAATTTTATTATATAACACCAGTCCTAGTACCAGGACCAAGAAATAAATAAATAAATCATTGTTCAGTAACATTTAACTTGTTCAATAAACATATATACATATATACATATATACACAAAGTGTCATTGTCAGTTATTACAACAATACCCCCCAGCATCCTTTTAGGAAAACAGGGAGTGAAGGACAGCTTTGGCTACAGAAACCTCTCGCTCTACATTGACATCCATAGCATAGTGTTTAACAAACGTGTCAGCAGAGGACCACGTAGCTGCCTTACAGATATTAACCAGCGGCACACCTCTGATAAGTGCCGAAGAGGCTGCTTGAGACCGTGTGGAATGGGCTCTGACCTGCAGTGGGCAAACCACCCCAGCCAGAGAATAGGCCTTACTGATGGCCAATACAATCCACCGTGACAGGGTCTGTGAAGATGCCCTGTGACCCTTGTCCTTGGCCCCAAAACAGACAAACAAGTGGGGAACATTACGGAAGTCCTTTGTCCTATCTAAATAGAAAGCCAAGGCCCTCTTTAAATCTAAGGTATGAAGGGCCCTTTCCCCTTTGGAAGATGGCTGTGGAAAAAACGCAGGCAGCGTAATATCCTGCGACAGGTGAAAGGCAGACACCACCTTTGGCAGGAACATAAGGCATGGCCGCAGGACCACCCTATTACTGTGGAATAGAAGGAAAGGTGGGTCAGCCCTAAGCGCTGACAACTCACTAACCCTCCTGGCAGACATTATAGCCACCAAAAACGCTACCTTGTAGGACAACAAGTCCAAAGGGCATGTGGCTAACGGCTCAAATGGAGGCAACATCAGCCTCGACAGCACCAGGGATAGGGACCATTGAGGCACAGGAGGGGACACAGGTGGGTAGAGATTAAACATCCCCTTCAGGAACTGACAAGACTTACAGTGTGAGAACACTGTGCTACCGTCTACCCGATCATGAAAAACGGAAATAGCCGCAAGATGGACTTTAAGGGAGGTAACTTTTAACCCTTGGTCCCTCAGCTGACATAGGTAGTCAAATTTGAGCCCCAGGGGGCTACTGGTAGGCACCACGTCTTTAGCAAGTGCCCAAGCCTCAAACCTACGCCACTTAGCCTCATAGGCTCGTCTAGTGGACGGCTTCCTTGCGTTCAGCAAGACTTTCTCCACCTGCTCTGAGAACACTACAGGCGGGGTAGGATCCGCCAGACAGTTAGGTGCAGCTTTTGGGGTTCGTGGTGGAGCAGGTTCCCATTCCGCAGGAGATCCTGCTGGGGAGGCAGACTCACATATGTCCGATCGGACATCTGCAGCAGTTTGGGGAACCATACTTGCCTCGGCCAGAAGGGTGCCACTAGAATGCAATCTGCATTGTCGTGTTCTAATTTGTCCAGCACCCTCAGTATTAGTGGGAATGGTGGAAACACATAGTGCAACCTGTGGGTCCACGTAAACTGGAAGGCATCCCCAATAGAGAGGGGGTCACTCCCTGCCCTTGAACAAAATATCTGGGCCTTCGCTTGGTGTTCGCTGAAGTTGCGAACAAATCTATGTCCGGATGCCCCCACATTCGGAAGATCGGCCCAATGTACTCTGCGCTCAATTCCCACTCGTGGTCCAACATGTGCACCCTGCTCAGGGCATCTGCCCGAACGTTGTCTGATCCCGCTACGTGTATAGCCCGAAGCATCACACCATTCTGGATCGCCCAGAGCCAAACAAGCGTGGCCTCCCTGCAGAGAATCATAGATGCCGTGCCCCCTTACTGGTTTAGGTAATACATGGCAGTCGTGTTGTCCGTCTGCACCAACACCTGACGGTTTTGTAGAAGTGCTGTAAAAGACACAAGTGCAAAACGAATAGCCCTTAACTCAAGTACATTAATGTGCAGGTTCTTTTCCCTTTCTGTCCAAACATCTTGTACACATGCAGCACCACTGTAAGCACCCCATCCTATCAGGGATGCATCAGTGGTCACTGTAACCTCAGGATGCTGGTAACCAAACAGGGTTCCCTTAAACAAGTTGCCATCTGACATCCACCAGTCAAGGGAGGATAGAATAGCCCTAGGTATGGACAACTTGAGAAACGGAGGATGACGGAAGGCGTCATACTTCCTCACGAACCAATTCTGAAGCGGGCGCATATGCAGTCTAGCAAAGGGGACCACAGAGGTGGCTGCTGCCATATGCCCCAATAAACACTGGATGGTGCGAACAGATTGGAACCGGTTCCTTTTAAACATGGATACCAGACCCTTCAGAGACTTAGCCCTCTCAAGGGGGAGCAGTGCCTTACCCTCTACAGAGTCTAAAATTGCCCCAATATAGGAGACCTGACGGTTGGGCACCAGTTTAGATTTCTCAAAATTTACCAGAAGCCCCAAGCGTTTCCAAGTGCTCAGTACTAATTCTACATCTTGCAAAAGCTTAGCCTCTGAACCAGCCACGATGAGCCAGTCATCAAGGTAGGGAAAGATGGCACAGCCCTCCTCCCGAAGGAAGGAGACCACAGGAGCCACACACTTAGTAAATACCCGTGGCGCCGTGGATAGGCCAAAGGGGAGCACCTTATAACGGAACACCCTTCGCTGATAAACGAAGCTCAGGTATTTCCTGTGCTCCTCTCGTATCCCCACATGAAAATAAGTGTCCTTCAAATCAAGGGCAGCAAACCAATCCCCTTTCCTCAGCAAGGTGATTACTGCTGACCGTGTGACCATTTTGATCTTAGTCACCCTTAGAAAGGCATTTAGGCCCCTTAAATCTAGAATGGGGCGTAAACCTCCATCCTTCTTGGGGACTAAGAAGAACCGAGAGAAGAAGCCTCTCTCAGACCCGTCGTAGGCCACCTCCTCCACAGCACCCTTGGCCAAGAGCGACACTATTTCCGCATCCAGCTCTGCCATAGTATTATTAACAGCCGTTAGAGGTGAGCTACATCTAGGCAGTTCTAAGAATTCCAGCCCGTATCCTTTATCAATGACTGTTAAGACCCATGAGTTAGATGTTATTGACTCCCAGTCAAACAGGAAAGGCTTCAGCCTGTCTGAAAAGTTCAAGGATGCGGCTGGATCATCCCGTCAGTACTGCCTCCCAGGCCCCTGCTGATCTTTCTGCTGAGCCGGGGGCTGAGACGTGCGGGGCTTGAAGGGCTTACGCCTCCTGGGCTGTTGTGCAGGAGTGTAGTGGCGTTGAGAGTAGGCAGGGTACTGCTGGTAATAGGGCCGATGTTGGTATCGGCCCTGATAGTGGTACAGATTGTACCTTGCAGCGTACCGAGGCCTGGAAGTAGGCCTGTCCGTCGGGGCCAACCCTAAAGACTGGGCAGTCTGCCTGTCCTCTTTCTTTTTCTTCAGCGCCTCATCAGTGGTCATGGAGAACAAAGAGTCCCCTTCAAAAGGCAGGCCCTCGATCCGCGATCTCACTTCCTGTGAGAGAGCCGTCGACCTGAGCCAAGAGTGGCGCCTGAGGACCACAGCTGCAGCCATTCCACGTGCAGCAGTGTCAGCGGCGTGGCTCCCAGCATTCATCTGCTGCTTCGAAAGACGGATGGCTTCTGCCTGCAGCAGGGAAACCACCGCCTTCTTGTCAGCAGGCAAATCCCCGACGTAGGCAGCCAGCTTCTCCCATAGATATAATTGATAGCCAGCCATGATGGTCTGGTAGTTGGCTATCCTAAGGCCCAAGGAGGAAATGGAATACTGGCGCCTACCCATGGCATCGATCTTCCTGCCCTCTTTATCTGGGGGTACGGAAGAGGGACCCGACCGACGAGGCTGGATCTCCTCAGCAACCAACGAGGAGGGTGGAGGGTGTTTCACCAACGACTGCCAGGTGCCCTGCTTGATCTTGTACATCTGTTCAATTCTTTTAGACGTAGCAGGTTGGTCACAGGGCACCTTCCACACCTTCTCCACTATCTCCTCTACACCCTCCAGCATGGGGAAACCAACCGTAGCAGGGTTGTCTCTGTAGATCCGACGCAGAAGCTTGTCTTTGGTCTGCAGCGTGGCCAAGGAAATATCCATTTCAAGCGCCTTTGCCATGCGAGCCATCTGATCTGCGTAGATCCGAAGATCCTCATAGGAGGAGCTGGTACTTGGCGCTACGTTGTCGTCTGGGGACGGTTCCGACCACGACTCCGACCTGTAGTCCCCGACACTCTCAGCCTCCTCTTCATCGGAACCAAGTATCGACTCTTCTCCTTGGAAGGGTGGAGGCAGCCAACCTTGCCTCGAGGTGGATGGTCTCGGTTCCGAGTATTCGAACCCGGCAGGGGCCCCCTTCCATTGGCAATGGTAGGCCGGAGGGATGTAAGAGGCTTGTCGGTGCCGAGACTCAAGGGAGTGTCTGGAACCGACGCTCTCTGCTTCCGAACGGCGCCGACGCTGGAGACCGGAGAGTAGCTGGAGGTGGCGACGGTCGGTTCCGTCGGTGGGCAGACGGGCTCGGATCCGCAACAGGGGAATGATCGCTAGGGATCACAATGAAAGCCCCCGGATCCGGCACCTCCTCTGGAGTCGGCGAGTCCAAGTGAGGGGAGGGCGTGCGAGGAACCACCATCATGACCTCGTCGGCTGAAGCTCGACGAGGTGACCAAGAGCGCCGATGCTTAGCCTTCTTCGGTTTCTTCGAAGGGGGCTCCGAAGAGGCCCTCGGAACCGAAGCTCTTTCAGTGGGTGGCCTTTTGCTTGGGCCCGGCTTCGGATCCGACACCTTCCTAGGTGTCAACTTCCCGGCGGTGAGTTGTTGTGTCGGCGCCGCACCAGCCGTCGGTTCCACAGGCGGCCTCGGATCCGCCCTCCTCGGCTCCGGCCCAAAGCCTTCTTCGGATCCGAACGCGCCGAAGCCACGTCTCGAGGCGATTTAACCGGCCCTTGTGCTGGAGAGGCCGCTCTCGACGCCGCAGCACTCGTCGGCCGAGATTTTGATGCCGACTTCGAGGAAGCCACTGAGCCCGCTCGGGAACGCTTTTCAGCGGAGGGGCTAGGGCCAGCCTTGGGGGAGGGCAACGGAGTACCCTTGGACATCACCTTCTGCCACAAGGAGGAGTTCAAGCGGGCCTTGCGCTCCTGCCGGGCCTTGTGGGTAAAGTTCTGGCAGATTTTACATGCCGAAACGTTGTGGGTCTCCCCCAGGCAAAACAAACACAAATCATGGCCATCGGTCTGGGCCATTTTTGTGTGGCACTGAACGCAGTGCTTAAATAAGGCCTTCGAAGCCATACTAGGGTCGGGCAAAGAGCATTGTCAAAACAGTCCGAGGTTATATTTACCGAGTCCAGTCAAGATCCAAATCAGTCAGAGAAGAATAGTCAAGTCCGAGTCCGAAGTCAAAACGAAATAATCACCAGATCAATCACTGAAGAATTAAAGCACGGTGCTGCTAAGCAGACGTTCTCTCCAAGCGGCGGCAAGAAGAGAACTGAGGGAAGGGGCCGTTGGTCGCTGGAAGGACATGTGACCGTTTGGGCGGGAAACGGTCGTTGAGGCGCGCGACAAACGGCCCCTTTGGAGCTATAGAAGCGATAAAGAATTTTCCGGCGGCTGGCCTGCGCCTGCGCAGTCCCATGTGTGGAGGCACAGAAGAACGAAGATGAACTTAGGGTGTCTCCTTCTGACACCAGGAGGAATGGCAGAATGCTGGGGCCTAGCGCTTGAGAGGGTCCGCCACGATGTGATGGCAGCACAATCAGTCTAGTGGGGTGAGCACAGATGCTGAATGGCCAGAGCAGGCCATGCAGCGGGCACCCTCCAGTCCTACCACATCTGGTACCCTGCTGTGCTTCCCTGGAGGTGTGGGCCTTGCAGTCTTCTGCCCGTGAGCCCATGGGGGGTGGCTTGCCCCAATCACCGGACTAGTGTGGAGCTTGGCTGGCCAGCCAGGGGCACTTGTGGTCAGCCCTTAGTTGCCCCTGAACCTGGCTGTCGGGGGGAGGTGATAAATAAATCATTCTGTAGGCCCCAGAAACCTAATTAAAGGATTCCATGTTTGGCATAGGAAGCGTGATTATGGGTGGTTGTGAGCTGGTTCTGCTGGCTGGTGTGTATGCAGGAATGAAAATAATAAATCATACATTTGCTTGATATTTAGAAATGAAATGAGAGTTCTTTATTGTAGGAACTCCATACTCTGATAGGAAAGGAAGAGAGACAGATCCTAACTACCTATCTAGTCTAAGGATGGACATGGATGGCAGAACAAGGCCTGCATCCATGCTGCCAAGATGGAGGGAGGGGAAGGAGAGAAGTGTTGCCTGAAACAATGCCAGGAAGAGAGGAGGTGAGAGGGAGGAAGTCAGGAGGAGGAAATCATGAGAATAGCAATCTACATATCAAAGGACAGTCAGAGCAGTAAATTGTAAACAGATTGCCCTGACCTCTCTATCTTTCTAACTCTTTGGTTTGTCCCCCTCTGAAACCTGAGGAAAGGGACAGCGTAAAATCCACCTCTTCCAACAGAAGGGCCTCCCCCGGTGGCCCCCCTGGAGCCGATAACCTGCCTGACCACCCTGTCTCTCTGCCTGCATTCCCCCTGTAGCCCGTGGCTAAAGAGGAGAGAGAGGACGTGACCCTGGGCCACCCCCGACAATACAGAGGCCAGCAATGTCCCGGGTGGCCGTGGCTCACCTCTGGGAAAGCAGTGGCGGCTGTAAATGGGGTTGTCATTCTAGGTGCTCTTGGGTGGCTGTAGCAGGTCCATGCTACTCCCCAGCACACTCTTGGAGGGGACATTGCTGGGGCCAGGACTGCTGAGGACAGTCCTCAAAGTGCCGAGCCCATCGGCCTCCCCCCATGACCTCCTCCAAACCTCTCCCCCAAAAAGGCTGCTTTAATCCTCTCTGACTGTCTCCATTTGTGTCCTGGGAGTGAGCCCCAGGAACTACCCAGCAAAGGGGGCAGCCAGTGCGGGCTGTGCCCAGGCAGGCCAGCCCACTGTCACCACCCTAGCTAAGCTGGTTCCTCCAAGTTAGCAGTTTACTCTCTGAACAGCTTTTCACCCCCATTAGCAATAGGCAATCCACTTCCTCTAGTATCTTTGTGACAACAATCTTATTTTCTATTGTTCAGAAGGAGAAACTCCAGCAAGATTACAGCTGACATTTCATTGGTTCTGAATAAGGTGGAATGCTGGGAGACAGGCTGATGGGTGCTGCCCCCTGTACTCTTTGTCCTGGGAGGAACAGGACATAGGCTGCCTCCTAGGCCTGAATTTTATGAATGAGGATAATTCACCATTTTATTAATTTGAGTCCATCCTCTGCTTGTCCAGGCTTTCATATAATGCAGAAGAATATAATTTCCTATCCTGCAGTCTTCCTACCATTGTGGAACATGGCCACCATTGTTCTACAATTTCGTGACTTTCCTTCAGATTAGAAGAAATTGAATAAATATATTATAAACTCTTGTTTGATTTTCTTCATCTCATCTAAACAAGTGTCCGCATGATTACACCACAGGATGTGTCTCAAACAAGGCACTGGATTATATCAGACACTCTTTTACTACAAATAAAAAAGGGCACCAATTATCCCACTGAGCCCACAGACAGCCCGAGCTTTACATTCAGGGGCAGACAGGCTATTATGGCCACTGGAACTTCTCCCAATGAGCCAATGGCCTCTCCCCAACCTGAGCCCAATGGAAGAAAGCCTGCACCCAGCCTAGGATATGCAATGTCCAGTCCTGCACTAAGCACAGAAAGAGGCAACAAGCCAGCTGGGTAGGCAAGTTGCCTGTTCTGCCTCCCCTTTCGGGGGGGGGGGGTCTGTGGCAGAGGCAGTCTGCTTCCCTCCCTCCGTCCTTTGGGGGGGAGAGCCAGGGTGGGGCCCTTTTCCAGGGTAGAGTTGCTAACTCTGGGCTGGGAAATTCCTGAACATTTGGAGGTACAACCTGGGGAAGGCAGAGTATAATGCCATAGTGTCCATCCTCCAAAGCTGCCTTTTTCTCCAGGGGAACTGATCCCTGTAGTCTGGAGATCAGCTGTAATTCAAGGAGATCTCCAGGCCTCACCTGGAGGTGGGCAACCCTATTCCAGGACCACTTTTCCATCCCAGACCACTCCTGCTTGAACGAGCATTTTCTGTCTAGAAAGCAGAAACTCAGCACCTAGCCCCTATCCAGTTCCAAAGCTTCTCCCTTGCAACACTTAACAGCAATTCCCATTCATTTCATTATCTTTGTAAACAATGAATGTTGGGTGGGCAGTATACATATACTGCTTCCAGAAATGTCAAATATATAAATGCCTTCACTTTGATGTCCTTGCTGCATGGGTTCTGTCCGTTATTCCCTTCTTGCAATAGCTCTGATAGTGGAATCAATATATATTTGACATTTCTGGAAGCAGTATATGTATACTGCCCACCTAACATTCATTGTTTACAACGATAATGAAAGAAATGGGAATTGCTGTTAAGTGTTGCCAGGGAGAAGAATCGGCGATGGTGGGGAGTGGGCAGCCAGCTGGAGGACAAGGCTTTGGACATAATGTTGACAGGAACAGCTTGTCAAGCAAGGCAGAGAAAAGCAGCACTGGGTGAAATTCCCATTGCTATACAAAAATTGAAGTTATAGGATGGAGCTTTGTGGTCCTAGCAAAGGAGGGAAGATCTGACAAGAGTACTGGAGCAGAAGAACATCACAGCTTCCATGAAATTGGAGCTGTGGGTTCCTGACGCTGAATCTGTACATTTTGTTAAGAGTATCACTTAAGTCTTTGGGTGTCACCATCTAGCAACTCTACATTTCCCCATCTGTGTTCTCAAAGTGTTATGTGAAGTTGTCAGACCCCTGTGTAATTTTGCTGTGCCCCAGCCTTAATCCTACATGATCTTCCATAGCTGAGTTCCCATCAGAAGTTGGATCCAGGGTAATCTCTTCAGACTTACTGCTAACACTGCCATTGATCCTTTGGGAACTTTAAAGAATACCACGACTCCTGACCCTACATAGTAAGAAACAAATGCAGGCTGTTCCCAACAGTTCTGGCTGCCTGAACAGCCTAATTAACACTTCATCAAATGGGGCTGGTTGTCCCATCTGCAGAAATTCTCTTGCACCTGTACAAACGCAGATCTCTGGTTCAACTCTCTGCTCTGCAAGCAGCCAGCACAAACAGTACTAAGAAAGAACAAGAGACACCATATTCCCCAGGAATCTGTGCTACCTCAGTTACAAAAATACTTCTATCAAGTCCACCAGTCATATTGTATTTTAGTTGCCAGTTCAGAAGAGTGAAGGTACAAGGGGCCAATTTACTTTTAAAATATACACCTGAACTTTTCTTCCAAGCAGCAGATAGGTAATGTAAGGAAGCAACAAAGGCTATGCAGCCAATAGGAACTGTCAAAACCAAATAGAAAGGAGGTTCAGGCCAAAATGTGGAACCTGAGGAAAGTCAAAGCAAAGGTTCACCAGGTAAGAATACCAGATAGTATGAACACAACAAACTGAAGCTTGTTGGTTGCTCAGACTAAGGGACTGAATGTACTTGTAAGGATTTGCCAAGCAACTCTCAAAAGACTTCACTCACTGCAAGTAGTAAAAGAACTTTATTGAAAAGCTGAGCTTATCATGAGCTTACTCCATCTTTGCCAGGAATGATGTTCACATGCAAGCATCAAATATATATAGGCTTTTAAAGCGCAGGTGAATCCTAAAATCCACCCCCCCCCAGTCTAACAGTCAGCTAAGCTCAGCGAGGTGGGAAAGCATCTAAGCGGGAAAACAGCAGAACTGCTGTATGGGATTTTCAAGGTCGTGGTGTCTGGGAACTACTGGGTGCAGTTAGGAGGAACATACAGATAACAGCAGGAACAAACACCTCCCTTGCATAGTTTCACATCGCGGGTCTGATAAGCTAGGTGAGTAACAGTTGCAGTCCAGTCAAATAATAGCCTCAGCATTTAACCATAACCATGACAAAGTATTAGACTACAATCATAAGAGCAGGGTGTTGCTGGGTATGACAGGTGATGCTAAGTATCTGACATCACCTCCAAAAGTTTTTATAGGGAGTAGAACATTTTTTGCTATAATCAAAGAATGAAGGAGGAAATGAAGATACATCTGTATTTTCCTCTGGGTGGTAGCACGCAGGCTCAACCCTGACCTGGCAAACCAAGACTCTCTATTTTAAGTCCCTCTTCCTACCATTGCAGCACATTGTTCTACAATTTCATGACTTTCCTTCAGATTAGAAGAAATTGAATAAATATATTATAAAATCTTGTTTGATTTTCTTCATCTCATCTAAACAAGTGTCCGCATGATTACACCACAAGATGTGTCTCAGACAAGGCACTGGATTATATCAGACACTCTTTTACTTCAAATAAAAAAGGGAGCTAATTCTCCCACTGGGCCCGCAGAACAGCCCGAGCTTTAAGTTCAGGGGCAGACAGGCTATTATTGCCACTGGGACTTCTCCCAGTGGCCAATGGCCTCTCCCCAACCTGAGCCCAATGGAAGAAAGCCTGCACCCAGCCCAGGCTAGCTCCACACAGCCCAGGGGATGCAATGTCCAGTCCTGCACTAAGCACAGAAAGAGGCACCCAGCCAGCTGGGTAGGCAAGTTGCTAGTTCTCCCCTCCTGTTCTCCTTTGTGGGGTGGGGGTGGCAGGGATCAAGTGGTCTGTGGGATCCAAGTGGTCCTAAGAAAAAGGATCCTGCTCCAACTTCACCTTATACCTAAGCAGCAACAACAGATGCAAGCCCATCCTTCTTTGAACTATCTCTGAAGAAGAATTTTCTGCTACAGACGAACACAGCTGCCCATCTGAAGTAGGTTATTTTCCAACATCCCTACACAGTCTGTCCTCCTCAATCTACTTCCTTAAAGTTGATTACTGTTCCTGGTCAGGAGTGTGCCATGATTCCTTAGGTGTGAAGAAAAGCTACAGAATCCAGGTTTCTCCAAAGGTTGGCTTTTTAAAAGGAATTTTTCTAACCCTTATTGTTGTGAAGACTTTTTGAAGATGCTTGAGCAGTGTCCTAGGAGAGTAACTGAGTAAAGTGCAAGATAGTCAGGGCTTCGGTGCCCAGAACACCGCATTCCCTCCCTCCACCCCAGAGAATAGTCTTGGAAGGGGTCTGATAGGTCATCTAGTCCAATCCCTTGTACCAGGGGTCCCCAACCCCTGGTCCGCTAACCGGTACTGGTCCATGGCCTGTTAGCAACTGGGCCGCACAGGAGGTGAGTGGCGGGTAAGCACAGAGCCGGCTCCAGGGAACAGGTGAGATAGGTGGTCGCCTATCACCCCCAAATGAGACCATTTAGTTGCAGGAAAACAAACTCAGGGCTCCCACTGATTCTGCATTGCAGCGAGTTGTATAATTATTGCATTATATATTATAATGTAATAATAGAAATAAAGTGCACAATTGTATCATTCTGAAACCATCCCCCCCAGTCCATGGAAAAATTGTCTTCCATGAAACCGGTCCCTGGTGCCAAAAAGGTTGGGGACTGCTGCCTTGTACAGGCAGGAAATCCAAAGCTAAAGCATCCCCAACAAATGGCTGTCCAGCCGCACTTAGAAACCTCCAGTGAAAAGTGCCTCTCCCCACTAAATAATGTCAAGCTGTTAGTTCCATTACAAAGTTTCTCCTAATGGTTGACCAAAATATACCCTCCTGTAGCTTTAGCCCATTAAATCTAGGCTTGCCCTCTGGAACAGCAGATAAAAAGTTTTTGCCTTCTTCTAAATAACAGCAGGTGGACGAACCACAACTGGAGTGGATGTGAGTAGCCAGTTCCCACACACAAACTCAATACAAAGTATGCAAGATAGGTTTATAAACAGTCAAAACGGCTCGCAGCCTACATATATAGTGACAAAGTGCTTTCAACAGTAAACAGTGATGAGAATTCCTATGTTGCATAAATCTAATATCATTCCAAACTGTATATTTATAATTTCTCAATGGATACCATAAATACCATATAAATATCATAAATACAATAAATCCACAAGCTATTTGCAAAATTCATTGACCGTTTGGTGATAGAAACAAGTTCATAAAACTCAAAGGGTCAATTTCCTTTCCTTCTGTGTGAATGATTTCCTTAAAGAACATCGTGGAGCTTGATTGGTCAGGATTTTTCACAATGTTCTTTAAGGAAATCATTCACACATCACTATTTACTCTTGAATGCACTTTGTCACTTTATATGTAGGTTGTGAACAGTTTTGAGTTTGTGTGTGGGAACTGGTTACTCCCATTCACTCTGGTTTTGGTTCATCCACCGGCTGTTCTCTGTTATTACCTAGGGAGTCTCTCTTTGTTTATTCTTCTAAATAACAGCCTTTCAGGTGTTTGAAATGCAAAGTGACAGGGAAAATGCAAATAACATGCAAAAACAATAATTTATACAAGTCACATAATTTAGCTTTTGCTATTACAGAATTTGGGCTACCTAGGTTTGAACTATGATTTTTCAAAGCACTTCAGAGCAGAGTTTAGTCAGCCCTGGCTTCTTGCTTTACCCCTGCTGAGGTTCTGATCTGTTCAGAGATCCAATCCTATATACACTTACTTAGGAGTCAATCCCATGGAACTCAGTGAGGGTTAATTGCAATTAAACACAGAAAGGATCAGAATGCAAAAAGTTTTAACATTTTTAACCGCAACATAGCCCACCTGTCTAAGCTAAAAATTTGCTAGCCTTTCCTTTTGAGATTGTCTTTTAGGCCCTTTGCCATCTTTGCAGTTTGCCCCCCCCCCCAATCCTTTCAAATTTATTAACATCCTTCCTGGACTGTGGTTCCCAGAAGGTATGGCCTGACCAGTTCCTGGTAGAGTAGCATGATTTGTTTCTGAACCTCGGAGCCAATGGTTTTGTGCATACAGCAGAAAATCGTGCAGGCCATATGTGTCACAGCATTGCATTGTTGGCTCATGTTCAGTTTGCTATATCCATTTATTATCCCTAAATCTCTCTCTGAAGTGGTGCTTCTGCTGCCTTGGAAGTATACCTATGACACCCCTCACATTTTTGCGCTTGGTTTTTCTATTTTCTATTTGCCTTCCTTGACTTCCATCATATTGCTGGATATTAAGATCTCAAATTTATTAAACTCATTAAAAATTAAGCTCTGGGGAATATGCCTTCTCTCCTGGTTTATATAAAAACATAGTGAGATCCATGGCCAGCCTGTGTATTGCTCTCTTTCCTTATATTTGGTCTTCACTGCTTAGGGCTTTTCCCCATTCAGACAGAAGGGGAACACAGGAATTGTTTATAAGAAAAAAAATTCAAGTTGGTTGTTTGAAAGAAATAATAATTAGTTGTTCCTAATAACTATGATTCTACCAAATAGTTTGAATTTTTGGAAGGAAATAGCATGGGGGGAAAGACCAGGAGAAATGCAATCCAGTGAAAAAGAGACATGGGAACATTGCTGCAATCAACCTGGTAACTGTAGCACTTTTGGCCTCAATGCCATAATACTCTTGGTCTTTCCAGTTGCAGAAGCTGACTGGTACTATTCTTCCCTTCAGGCAGAAAATCAGTAACAAAGATGCTGAAAGAGCAGTCAGTATGGTTCAAACCACTGATGCAAAATAACTGCTATGTCTTTAATAAATGTGTAGCAAACGTGGCATGCTGCATCATCACCAATGCACACATCGACACAGCCTTTCATTGCTGTGCAGCAATAAAAGACACAAGAGCACCTGGAGGGCTAGGCATTGGCCTATTAAAGTAGGAGAGATTTCCTGGCTCCCAGCATTGTTTACCATGAACCACATAACTCACCCATCCAAGAGAGACACCACATTCTTCCTAGGCCTCCCAATGTTGGGTCCGTACAGGCTGGCTCGAGAGTAAGTTCGGATCAGCTGCAGCAGACTCTTCAGCTGCACATAATCCTTGCCCAATTGGGTGCCATTCACTGCTCGCCCTGTCAGGGCTCGATAATTATTTGGCTCTAGAAACAAACAGAGACATACATTTACTAACTGTCTCAGGGCCAAACCAGATCCTACAGCTGTGTTCTTCTCTAAAATAGCATCAGTACACCACAGTTAGACCCATGGCTGTCGTAATGTCTAGTTTGTCTCTCAGTTGTTCTGAAAAGTGTACCACCTTCACCAGGGCCATTTCCCCACATTCTAAAAATAGCGCCCCACTCATGGAATGCTGGCGGCTTCTTCGTGCAATTTATGACATCATCGTTTCCAAAACGGAGGCAGGCAGTTATGATTCTGTTGTTATGATGCCACTTTCTATTTTCTGTGAGTGGGGTGCTATTTTTAAGACATGGGGAAACAGCCCAGCTTGGAGGTGGACCTGTTTGGGGACTTGCAAATCTTCTATCCCATATATATATATATATATATATATATATATATATATATATATATATATATATATATATATATATATATATATATATATATTTTCTTTCTTTCTTTCTTTCTTTCTTTGGTTCTCAGAATAGTAATCTCTTTGTGGCCTATGATGCCATTTGCTGATGGAGTCTTGTGATCGTTAGTTGCTGAGGAGCCCCATAGCACTGTGATGCCACTTTTGCCACCGAGGGCTGCAAGTTGCTCTCAAGTAAACTGCAGAACCCCTTTTCTTCTCCTCCCTTCCTTCTCTGCTTCAGCCCCACTCACCATTGCCCAGCTCCCAGGAGATGTTGTATTTCTTGCTGGCACTATACTTGAGCAGGCTGAGGGCATTGGAGCTGTTCCAAGAATTGTTGGGGTTCCGACGCAGAGCATTCAATGCAAAGATGAGGTGGAGGCCAGAGCAGTCAGCAAAGTTATAAAGTTTGTCTAGAGACCTGGCTGGGAAGAAACAAAACCAGCCTGAAACTCATGTAAAAAAACCCCAAGTCCAGAGAGTAACTCCCATTGTTGCTTTGTCTTTGGGAGGCAAGAAAGCACATACCAAATATACTCCAATAACACACATCTTTGGGATACTGGAAAATAAAATGGCAACTTTAGATGCCCTCCAGTACTCCCCTTCTCAACATGGTAGAAGGATGCGCCCTGAAAGGGCACACTTAAAACCTTCCAGATGATTGTTTTATTGTACAATAAATTAACAGTTGTTAGTTGTAACAGGAGATCCATTTTCTCAGGGTAATCATATTTACTGAGCACTGCAATTGTTTGTGTGTGTGTGTATAAAAAATATGTTTGTTTACTGCTGGAACATGAAATTCCTCCCCCCTATTACTGAGCTGGAATGCTATGTAGAATGACTAGTTTACTGTTTCTGACACTGATTATTTTATTTTTTATTTATTTTATTTATGTCATTTATAGTCCGCCTTTCTCACTGAGACTCAAGGCAGATTACTTAGTGTGAGATTAGTACAATCAGTGTCAAGGACATTTCCATAAACAATGTCATAGGATTTTACAAAGTCATAGCATTAGCAAGGATCCAATACAGAGTTTAAGAATTGCTGAAACAAACATAATCTCAGTTCTAGGACTGACATTTGACAACATGAAGCACTGGTAGTATATAAGAGTACATATTCAAAGCAGCAGATAATATGTAAGGCAACATAATGGTGAAGTCTATGTTCCCTAACTCATTCGCAAAGCATCTGAGAACCCCTCCCTATAATACTGCCCTCCTATCTGGGTAAAAAGCCTTTTTGAATAATTCGGTTTTGCATTGTTTGCGGAAAGCCAGGAGAGAGGAGGCTCTCCTGACCTCCTCAGGCAGGCTGTTTCACAGGGTAGGGGCCACCACAGAGAAAGCCCGTGTACGGGCTGCTGTTGATTTCACCCATGTGCTCCCAGAAACTCCTCTGTCTCTGGTTCCTTGTCCAGATCCTCCTCTCCCTCAAGAAGGTCTTCTCCCAGGCCTAGACTCTGCTTAAACAAGCAACTCCATCTACAGTCCAGCAAGTCCATTCCCATCCTGACTTGTGCCACACGAGGGGTCCAAGCTCATGGGGTACCTTCAAACAATCCCTGGAAGCTGAGGTCACTCCTTGGGAGAAAAAAAATGGGGCAGCGCTCCTGCTACAGCCAATGCACTCATATTGGGCCCACGCTCATCTGTGGGGTCTTTAGGGTTTTCCTCTGTCAGCCCTGTAGCACTGGTATCCTCTCCTCCTGCTGTCATGGCTCAGGTGCTAGGATTCAACAATTGCCCACGTTCAGGAACCAGAGGTTGAGAAGCATTCCTGAAAATCTGTAAGGTGCTACCAAGTAACTCTCAAACACTTCACTATATGAGTCCAGGAACTGCATGTTAAACCATTTTATTGATAAACTACTAGTTCATACACTATTACATTCCTTGGCAGGAATGGCCTTTCTCTACAAGCACAAACGTATATAGGATTCTAGGCCCAGCCCCAGCCCCACCCCCCTTCAGAGAACAGTTAGCTAAGTATTATGAACAGCAGAACCCAGAAACTTCCCACGCGAAAGAGATAACAGCAGGCTGTCCCATTCCAGGCAGCAAACAGCTTCTAACATCAGAGTCACACAGAATCAAGCAGGCCTTGCAGAGTATGACAGGAGACATCCTGACAATCCCCTTGCAAACATATTTTAGTATGTTACTGATACTAGATCAGGGATTGTGCTAAAAACTTCCAAGAGTCTAAGAATGGCTCCATAAGTTATACTGCAATCATTTATGCCACAGGTAGTACCAGGGCCGGCGCACCCATTGAGGACAGGTAGGCGGTGGCCTCAGGCGCGGGGTGCCAGAGGGAGCGCCGGAGGAGGCGCCGGGGGGGGGGGCGCCACAGAGCTGCAGCCTCCTATCTGTGATCATCCTGGGGCAACATCCAAATGGCT
The DNA here is from genome assembly GCF_028583425.1 of Eublepharis macularius. Classification (NCBI taxonomy): domain Eukaryota; kingdom Metazoa; phylum Chordata; class Lepidosauria; order Squamata; family Eublepharidae; genus Eublepharis; species Eublepharis macularius. Next base: position 63,828,170 of record NC_072795.1, on the reverse strand, counting down.
TGGCACTTTTGCTTTCCTTAGTGGTTCCTTTCTATATAGTGTTCTCAAATTTCCTTGATAACCTATTTAACGCCCTCCTCTGAGAATGGCATTTTTCAGACAAGAATGCTGATAAATTCATTTAAACAGCCTAAAAGGCCAGTTAACAAACAAACAAAAGTTCACAAAAAATGAACTTATAGTCTTGGATGAGATTAGCCTGCTGTGTGTCTCAGAACAGACTCCACAGGCTGTAGAGGACATAATGTGCTCTGGTTGCCTTTTGGAGGACTATGATTCAAAGCCCTTTTAATTTGCAAAGCACTTTATAGTCCTAAGAACTCGATGCAGTTAGTAATTATTATTCTGATTTTCCAAATATGAACCTGAGGCTAATACTCAGTTGCCAAGGGTGACACAATGGCTTGGGATAGACTGGCCATTTAACTTGCCAGCAAACTGCCTGGTGGTAGGCCCTTGTTTTGGAGGGCTATTGGTGACCAGAAGAAGGCAGTCAAAGCCCCAGCAACTCTGCCAAATCCAAAGAAACTGCTTGGCTCAGATACTTCACTTAGCAGTGATGATCAGTCAACGTCAGCTCACTAGCTGCCTCCTGCTGCTGGTGCCAACTGACCAACTGATCATCATTGCTAAGAGAAGTGTTTGAGTCAAGAAGTTGCAAGCCTCCAGGTGGAGCCTGGAGATATGCTTAAAATTACAGCTGATCTCTAAACAACACAGATCAGTTCCCCTGGAGAAAATGGCTGGTTTGGAGGGTGGACTCTATGGTATCATATGCCACTGATATCCCTCCCTTCCCAAACCCCACCCTCCACAGGCTTCACACCCAAATCTCCAGATATTTCCCAAGCTGCAGCTGGCAACCCTAGGTGACGCAGAGGCAATGAGTAAGCTGCTGCCTATTGCCTGCTGAGTTTGAACTGACTGCCCCCCTGCAGTGTAGCCCACCCATTTTAACTTCCCAGTCTGCTCCTCCCTAATAATGGTTGAAGGAGGACTTGAAATCAGGCCTTCAGTATCTAATGTGTCTTTATTAAATACATATTCTGTAGCATATTAGTAATTTTTCCAAAAATGTGGTTCAGCAGTAAAGGAGATGCTTATATAACCATTTTGTGGACATTTAGAGAAATTTTAAGAACCAAACTAAAAACATTTCTTTTTAAAAAAAATAGAAGCAGCACTAAGATATCCTCGCATAAAATGGGCCTGCACACAGCAGGCAGGAGGTGGGAATCTCCAAGGTGAAAGGTCATGGATGCTAAGTAGGCCCAGACGGCTGGTGGTTTGTTCTTTATGAGGCCAAAGACTGGGTCATCCCCCAAGGGAACCTGCTGTCTCTCAGGTCTCAGCCACTCCTTGTTACACTGGGCTCCGTTCTGTCCGGGTCACGCATTTTCTGGGGAGAACCCAGGCTTTCATGAGTGTCTTGGGGCCTCCGGCTTGCATGTGTTTGTGTGTTAGCGCTGTCTGAGCCAGCTTCAGGTTTTGATGGAAAATCCTGAGGAGATTTTCCCAGCCAATTACATTATTGTTCTCTGAGAGTTCCATGTTTTCTGGGGTGAGGTGTGGGAGTGGGGAGGAGAGATGCTGCAAGCTTTAAGTGGAATCAGGTGCTGTTTCCCTGAAGGGAAGTCTGGAAAATGTCAGAGTCCTTTGAGTAACAGGTACTGGCAGATGAGCCCAGCACTTCCCACACAGAGCAACCTCCTCCTGGAATCCTGTAGGCTGGCCTTTGTCCTTGGAATGAGGTCTTTAGCTGGGTTAGAAGGGCCAGACAACTGTAGGAAAGCCGGCACTTGCTGGCAAACAGCAAGATGAGAAGACATTTTCAGGACAAAATGGGACCGGTGTGAGTCACCCAGAGTGCTCAGAATCTAGGAGGAACGGCATCACTGATGACCAGGCCCACCTGCCTGGGGCTGGGAACCACATTCAAGGCTCAGAGGAGTCCACCTGTGAGTCCGTAGGTGTCAAGGGAATGCATGTTGCTATGGTGATCGCTATTGTGTTTCTTAAGTAAGAAGTAGTGAAGCAAAGCAGGCAGGAGATGCAGGGAGAAGCCGTAAGTTTCCAGCACAGTGCCTGCTTGCCTCCTCCCATTCTGTTCTTCTGCTGATGTAATACATCCATCCACTATAGCACAAAATGCTTTTCAATTTCTTTCCTAGAGGGTGCACCAGTGAGGCAGGCTACTTGCTAGAAAAGGGTTGTTTGCTAGAGAGTCCAACAGGGATGCTCCTAATTATGTCATCTCAATCAGCCTCTGTGTCTAGGCCTAAGCTTTGTCAGATCTTCACCCAGAGTACATATAATTGTAAATGTTCTGATGCAACGGCAACTCCTAGACTCCTTGCCTATCCTCTCAATACCCCACTGTGGGGTAAAATGAGACTTCTACCTTCCACAACAAGTAGGATGAGCAAGGAGACAAGTACAGGAATGGAGTAAGAAGAGGCAGCGTGACTGCGTCCCATCCTGGTGCTTCAGAGCACTTAGAGATACAGGCTACTGTCCTTAAGTGAACACCTGACAAGACTATATGAAGGACTGCCAAATGACAAGGAAAAAATAGCCTTGTCCGCTCTTGTGCTTTTAACAGCAACTTGATATGCTTAAATTAGCAGATGATAATTTATTTCCTCCTTGTAATAGAAAGTTTCATCTAATTCCTGCATATCGTGCTGCTGTTAAAAGACACCGTTTCAAGATCTGATTCCAAAGTTGGCAACCCTACTGGTATCAGACACAAGTCTTCATTCAGCTACTGTTCAGACATGACTAGTGTTGCCAGGTGTACCCCCTTAAGCAACCTGTTGCACTTTCAAAAGAAGTGCTGCACAAAAGGAAAAATTGTATTAGACACATTTTCTCCCATCCCTGCAGACCTGCTACAGGGAATGCCAGACTGAGGTCTGGATTTGCCAACCCCACACTTGACCATAGTTAATTATGAACATTCTACGTTCTTACTCCTCCGGAGCAAAAATCCTATAGGCTACTATTATTTTTGATAGACCATAATGAATGCAAAAAAGCAGGCAAGGTACCAGCAGAAAAAGAGGAAAACACTGTGTTCTCAATTACCAAAGCCTAAATTAAACTGCAAAGTTGTTTTTTTCCATCCCACTCAGGGTAGGGCCCTTCTACAAAAGTTCAAACCTTTTGCAATGCACAGGACACTATTTTTCCAGCCACTCAACCAAAGAAACATGTTGCCCATTGAAATGTAATATAAACTGCCTGTTCCCTCTTGTTAGAAACCTCAAAGATGCTTCCTGAGATTTCACGTAGTCTGGAAATCCAAATGTTTCAGAGGCAAACATAGATGAAGCGGCTCACCATTTTCTAGTGCTTCCTATACATTCTCAAGGATAGGGTTGCCATTCTTTTCATTGACAGTACTCAGATACTTTTAACAGTCTCTTGGCATACATAAATGTACAAGGTAAGGCTTTTCCTGACATGAAAATATAGTGATGAGAAAAACTTTGCTTGCTCAAATTCTGCACATGGGGCTGCTGTTAGACAGAGAAGCTAAGGAAGTTAAAAAGCAATCCAAAAATCCATTTGAAATTAAGTTCGTCTGTGTACCAATCGTCCCTCTATACCAACACAATTTTTTTAAAAGAACATTCAGAAGATAATTAAAAGTGTGATAGGACAATAATGAAGCCCAGTAAATTAGGGTTGCCAGCTTCCAGGTAAGGCCTGGAGATCTTCCAGAATTACAACTGATCTCCAGACGACAGAGATCAGTTCCCCTGGAACAAATGGCTGCTTTGGAGGGGGAACTCTAAATTATACCCTCCCCTCCTCAAATCCTGCCCTGCTCAGCCCCTCGCCCCCCAATCTCCAGGTATTTCCTAACCATGCACTGGCAACCCTATCACTGAGCCAGCCAGTTTGTTACCAACCTGTCAGGTCTTGCCAGGTACTTCCCAAACACTTCACTGCATCACTCAGGTGGATGAGTTAAAGTTGTTTTTATTAAAGAAAAATACCAGTATCAAGATACTATGACAGGGGAATTGGCTGGAATGCCTAAAGGTAGTGAAACAAGGTTAATTATAGGTTGATGTCCCCGCCACCAGTGAGAAGAAAAGTCCGTTAGGAGTTTTGGCGTGCAGTGCCTGGGAAGAGGGGAGGAGGGAAGAGAGGAGCTTAGTTCAGTCTCTTTGTGTGGAATTCAAGGTCAAGTTCTCAGGCTTTGGCTGGAATTCACAATCAAAACACCTTGCCTACAAGATAAGCAGTTAGCAACAGCACAACAGGAATCAGGGTTTACTCTGCATATACCCAGAGACATATTACTCTATCAAGACACAGTTAATACATGGCAGATATGCTAGAGGCCTATCTGACACCACTCACCATGTGTACATGCCAGTACGCCTGACATCTATGAATGAAAACTAAAATCCAAATATAATCTAATGAAACCATAACAGTAATGCTAACCTAAGAAAACTTAAATAAAACGTTTCTCTCCAATACAAACAGGGTGTTTTGCTCACCTACAGGGATTATTTTCCCCTTCCTGAAAATGACCTGTTCTTCTAATGCTGCCTGGCAGCACTACATCTCCAAGCTGGGAAAAGCTACCTATGTTCTCTTTCTACCTCTCCTGCAGCCATTAAAGCCACTCATATATACATGCACTAGTCTACAGTCTCATGAGTACAGGCTGTGGCTCAGTGGAAGAGTACATGCTTTGCATGCAAAAGTTGCCAGTTCCATCCTTTGGATCCTGTTAAAAGGTAGCAAGGCTCTGCCTGAAACTCTGGAGAGTTGCTGGCAGTGTGGATAGTTCCGAGCTAGACAGGCAAATGGCTTGACTTAGTATAAGACAGCTGCAATATATTCATATGCACACTCATGTGTTTACCAGCTCCTGATAAGGCAGAGCTACAGGAGAGATTTACTTCTCTGTGTCAAGCCTTGAGGAGGTTGGAAGTTTCAAATGCAAATTTATAGCAGACTTGGATGTATTACTATGGAAGTCACCAACAATCTGATAAAGCTGCATTTCACAAGGTTCCAGTTTTGCAGATTCCAGATCGGCCAGTAGTGCACTTACTAGGAGTAGTCAATATAACTTGAGTCTTCATTTACCTCTGTTTGGAGAAGCCAACATGCAGCTGGCTGTGAAGTCTCCTAACCTCGGGTTAAGAGTAGTAGTCCTAATCGTAGCACTACTATAAATGTCTGGGAGAAATGATGAAATCTCATCATTAACATTATACAGCCCAGACAAAAATTAACCTAATGGATCAGAACACAACATCAGCCTCAGAGAAAATTTGTACACAGGCCAGTCTTGGAATCCAGGCCAATGAATACACCAATGTTCTGACTGCAGTGTTTGAGGTTTACTATTTTTCTTTCTCAAATTCCATAGTCTTACTTCAACCTGTTAACTGTTGAGTTTGTCACCTCTTGAACATTGGCTAGCTAATGTTGTGATATAATGTTAAAATGTTTGTAAATAATTTGTTTATGGTGCTATAAAATTCAGCTTTTATCAACGCAGAGTATACATTGAAATTATCAATTATAGTCAGAAATTTTCTTCAAAATGTCTATGGTGGTTATTAGTGGTTCATATCAGAACTGTTACACTTGGCAAATGTTGCTTAGGGTACTTAATGCAATTATGTTTTTCTTTGAAACCATGAGAACTAGAAACATGAGTTTAAAACATATGTGACAACAGAGTTCTTCAGGATTCTTACAAACATCTTTGTTGGCAGATCATTGTTCAGTTGTAAAAGCACAGGCTATGCATGTAGAAGGCTGACGGTTCAGTCCATGACATCTCCTGTAAACCCACCCCCCCTTGACAGCTGCCTGTACATGTGCATTCTTTGTTGTGGCCCCAACCTTGTGGAACAGCCTGCATTAAGTGGTCAGGAAGGCTCCCATACTTTCATCAATCCATAAACTACGTAAAATAGAATTGTTCAGGAGGGCATTTTTACAAAGGGAGTAATATAATGGAATGGTTCAGGGAAGTGCTTTTACAAAGCACTATGTCGCTATGTATGCTATATATTATCTATTTGTTGTCTATATTATCCTGCTCTTTCTGTATTGTTTTCTACTTTGTCATTCCATTTTCCATTTTGTTCATTGCTTGACATATGTCTGATACTCTTTACACTATTTATAATCTTTGTAATCCTAGTCTTATTGCATTATTAGATCTCTCATGCTATCTGATTACACGGTATTACACTACGTAATCTGCCATGAGTATCAGTGAGAAAGGTGGACTACAAATGAAGTAAGTAAATAAATAAATGTAGCCGAACAGGGAAAATCTTTGCCCAAGAGCTTGGAAAGCGGCTGACAATCAGAGTAAGATAATACTAGACTAGATTGGGATCTCCGTTGTAGCACACATGAGCACCACAGCCCCCCCCCCTTTTTTCTTGTCATCCCCCAAGTACTTTTAAGAAGTGGCAGGGTCATATGGGCTTTTGCCCAGCAGGCCTTCTGATTAGTTGTTGGAGATCTGATTGGCTGCACAGATTTTTAAAAACATTGCTTCAGCAGCAGCTGCTGTCAAAGCACAAGGATCTTCACTGCATATCAGAAGGTAAACTGTGGGTAAGCAAGAACATATTTTTAAACAAAATATTTATTTTAAAGGCATCCTGTTAAATAGAACTTCTGCATGAAATGTTGAAGAGTTACCATTAGAATTATGCATAATCTCTGACATTTTGTGATTGGCTCCATCTCCTGAGGTAGCCATTTTGTGGTTGCACACACCATCTTGTGTCAGAATTCCAGTCTGCAGGCTCACAAAGGTTGGGGACCACTGAACTAGATCAACAGATGACCTTATTCAGGTATGAGTCAGCTTCATATGTTGGTGAGACAGATTTTTAAAAATTAGTTTAACGAAACCTGGAAATAAAGCTTAGGCTTTGTGTAGGTCTGTCTGCGTCCATTTCACAACTCTTAGGTAATGTATTCTGCCATGCACCTCAATGCACATGTGTATGGGTCCAGATCATTTCCAGTGCCTGTGAGCACTGGCTAGATCTTCTTAGTGCTGTTAGAGAGACTTCCCTTTGCTTTTCTTCAATGATATTGGAATAACAATGCTGAAGAATAAACTGCCATGACATAACATTGTCTGGTTCTAAATGTGCGGAGTTACTAGTGCTATCCAAGTGAGTGCAGCTAAACAACCATTGGGCTGCATCCTCTCCAGCCTGTCTTGTAATTGCGCCAGTGCACATTTGCATCTGGGACTGCTGAGAGAAAAAGGGAATGTCAAAAAAAGCACCAAGGAGACCACTGCAACTATTAAGTAAACAGGGAAGATTGAAAAGTAAAAACGAGAGCAAACTCACAATTGTGGTCCTTATATAACCTTAAGTATCCTACTATATAAAAGGCTAAGAGTATTCAAGACAACTCACTTCCTATCCTGGTGCGCCACCAGAGGGAGCTGCTGTGGAGGGAAGCCCAGATGAGGCAGCCATACCTTCAGAGACTGCGCCACGGCAGGAAGCTCAGGCCGGGATCAGGCACAGAACAGGCAGCAAAGTCCGCCCCCTGCCTTCACCCAGCTGGGATCAGGAGTGGAGCAGGTGGCAATGTCCACCCTCCGCCTTCACCCAGATGGGATAAGGAGCAAAGCAGGTGGCAATGCCCACCTGCCCTTCAGCCAGCTGCGATCAGGAGAGGAGCAGGTGGCAATGCCCACCCGCCACCCTCACTCAGATGGGATTAGGCGCAGAGCAGTTGGCAATGCCTGCCCACCCTTTACCCAGCTGGAAACAAGCACGGAGCAGAGGGGAATACCAGCCCTCCACTTTCACCCAGCTGAGATCAGGCATGGAGCAGGTGGCAATGCCCTCCCCCTTTACTCGGCCAGGATCAGGAGTGGAGCATGAGGCAATGCCCATCCCCCTTCACTCAGCCTGGACCAGGCACAGAGCAAGAGGTAATGCCCGCCCCCACTTCACCCAGCCAGAATCAGTCGTAGAGTAGGAGACAATGCCTATCCCCACCTTCACCCAGCTGGGATCAGGCACAGAGCATGTGGGAATGCTCACCCCTCCTCACTCGGCTGGGACTGGGCATGGAGCAGTCGGCGAAGCGTGCCCCCCTTCACATGGCCAGGATCAGGCGTAGAGCAGGTGGCAATGTCTCACCATTCACCTAGCCAGGATCAGGCGCACAGCAGCCCTTCATGGCCCACCTCTTCACCCAGCCATGATGAGGCGTGAAGCAGCCAGCAATGCACACCCTGTAAGCAGTCAGCCCAGCCTCCGCCATCTTTAATAGCCATTTTAACATGGCTGCTTGTGATATTAGAAATCACTAGACCTCTGGATTTAAAATGGCAGCTTGTATTGCAACCAGAGGACCTCCAACGAACAGTTGCTGAATCCCGCCCGGGAGATGAATGGAATGCCGCATAGGAATGCAGAGTGATTAGAGGTGATTGGAATTGCAGTCTCCCCAGCCCCTAAGGAATCCAACACAACTAAGGTATCACAGAGTCATCCCCACTTAGCACATTCCTTTCCCTCCTCCCATGATGAGATCTTCTGTCCTTGACTGAGGAGCTAATCAAATGACATTCATAAGTATTTACAGTGTTCCTGAGAAGGTACATTCCCCTAACTAAATTCATCAGCTTAGCTCTGGTGGACCTCATTAACAAACTGTCCCTTTTGTGCAGCGCTAGAACAAATTTTGCATTTACTTTCACATGCCTCAGCAGCTACCAATCAAGGTAATCAAACCTTTTGTCAGTCCTAGGAACTGACCATTGGAGTTTTTGTTTTAACAGCTAGGTAGGTTCTCCCACCTCAGGGCACATTTTACCTATAAAGATAGGGCCCTGGCCTCATTCAAATTGTACATGCTTACGGGATCCAAAGCGCTGTTCCCTTGAGGTTTGCCCTAAGCCTCTTGCTCCCTTGGCCGAGAATGCTGGTGTTTGAAGCTCTCCCTCCACAGACCTCCCTGCTCTTTGGATAGGTAATTATTGCCTTGCAATCCCTCAAATCTATTCCACTTTCACCACTGCTTTTCTTAGGCCTCTTGTGTGCTTGTGTGTGTATGCATTTACCCCTTGAATAAAAATCATCCTTTAATTAAGAAACACCGGCTTCATGTGTGTATATCCTTGGGAAAGGACTCCATAAATTATTGGTGATCCTGCGGTTACTGGCCACTCGCATAGCTATCTTCCTTGCTTGCTAATTCCCCCCACAAATTCTATTAACTCGCAAGGAGACCAATTCAGGTAACAACCCCCCTTAACTCAGTTGGGATTAGGCGCAGAGAAGGTGGCAATGCCCACCCCCCTGCCTTCAGCCAGGATCAGTCATGGAGAAGGAGGCAATGCCCGCCCCCGCCTTTCTAGTGTCAGGCTATGGCATTCCAGTTGGCTAGAGTCTGCCTTCCTCCCTTCTGCAAGAAGACAAGGTCTTTTGATTTCAAAAGGTTTTATTAGAAAGACAGCATTCAGGCCCAGATGTCCACATTCCAGGACCAAGCAGATCCTGGCTGAGCAAAGCTTTGTTAGGAATGAGTTACAAAATGAAAGTTGGTACACTTCAAAGTCTCAGAAGGAAACAGATAAGACACAGCATCCTCTCCCATGGAAATGTACTTGAAGGGACCTAGACGGGAGAGACACTAAACAACTACAGAAATTAATATGGCGTTACACAGGCTACATGTTCCTAGCATGGCAGATCCTGACATCTAGAGCCTGTCGTATTTTTTCCTACAATAGGCTTTGTTGCTAGTTTTATATAAAGTGCAAAGTGAAATATATGATTCATAAATAGAAAAGGTTCCACACATTGATATCTCTATTACAGTAACGGTCTAAAACCTTGGTTCCATAAAAGTCTCCTGTAATCACTCAAGGTAAGTTACAAAGTCAATTTCAAGAGTAGGCAGATATGTCCTATATGTCCTTCACTTTGTATCTTTCAGATGAAAACAAGGTCATTCCACAGTCTTGCTACTGGCCGTGTCACTTCAACAAGATGCCAGCTCTCTTTGTTTCGCAAAGCTTCCCCAGGAAATACATATGGCATGGATTTTCTTGTTGTGCGTTTTCCCTAACAGCTCACATTGAAACCAAAACATTCATCATGAATGTTGTTGTAGTACTAGGATGTATGACCCATTGAAGTCAATTTGATTTCTGAGTATACATGCTTAGGACTGTGCTGTAAATGCCTTAGGCTGGAAATAGATGATAATTTTTAAGAGAGCTCAAAATGCTTTGAAAGAGGCTCAGCTTCCCATAGTGTATCCAATTGTTTCACTGTCATCTCAAGTCAAACAGGATTTTGAAGAACTACAATAACCTGCAAGAACTCATTTACCAGAAGTGAGAGTAGAACTGAGGAGATATCTCCTTCAAACTATCTTCTACTCTTTGAGAAAAAATTATTCATCTTCAGCCTTAGATATGTTTGGATGGAACCTCAGAGTATCTGCAGTCTCCTTACTGTGTTCCACGAGAAGAGCACCTTTTCAACAGAGGCCTTTAGGTAATGAAGCAGCCTATATTTAAAGTATTACCTAAGATTTTGGTCAATTGTATTGTAGATGCAAAGTTGGAAGTAGAGCCCACTCTGTTATAATCAAAGACCCTTAAATCTCCTCAAGCTAACAGTGTTTATAAGACCAGCATTATATTCTACAAAGAGCAATTAAAACTGGAATGCAAATGACAAATCACAACTCACACTTCCTCTTTCATTGCTTCTACTGTTCTGTGGCTAATAAAATTCATCAAAGGGGATCTGTACATGCGAGAAATTCACGGCTGGGAAGATACTTGAATTCTAATTGCATCTGTGGGGTAGGAGACAAACCCATTCCAGCTATGATGGTAACAGTAAGTATGGAAGGAACAGGTGAGAACTGAGCCTGTATATACACATTCTTGTTCTGCGCTTTGCTTCTGCAGCCTCCAGACCCATTCCTTTCCCTTTCATACATAATTTTGTAATTTTGGTAATGCAAGCAAAGGAGACCAGGGCACTACTTCTTGCTAAACAACAGCAGAAGAGTGAAGTCTCGTTCAGTCCTCCAATGCCATGGCAGAAATTGGGGCAGGGTGGTGTCGCACAGAACGAGTCCTGGAATCAAACTGTCAAACTGAACCTCTACTTCTAACTCAAACAGTCTCAAGAAGTGAAGGCCCAGAAGCTGTAGTTTATCCAAAACAACATGAACTCTAAGAGGGGGAAAGGAACAAATGCTAAAACTAAATATTGCTAGAAAAACTGTCAGTTTAGGCTCCACTTAGCAAAACTTTCAGAACTAGCACTCATACTGAAGTGGACCTACCAGTAACTAAAGGACTTTGACAGTTATTCCATCTTTGCCAAGGTTAGTGGCGGCAGTGTCAAAGTGGTACAGAGAAAGGCATGGCACATAAGGGATATAGGACTAAAAGCCCGTTTGCAAGGATCTAAGTACAAGCTTTGAGTAGCACTTCATTTCAAACATGGCCTATGTCCCAATTGCTATTTCTTTATATCCCCTTCAATTCCAATTATTAAATCTCAATGTTATTGATCACTTCTAACTATGCAAGGCCACAAGAGGAATTGTCTATTGAAAACTATAACTGATCACATGTTGGGGGGTCTACTTTGTGCTGGTTCCTATACCACAGCCTGATCCTCCTGTGAATTCAGTCTCCATTTTGGTTCTGACTACTTGGTTCCTGATTTGGACATTGTAGGTGATGATTTAATGCCACCTTGAAACAAGGGGTAGTCTGTGATACGCCTGAGAGAGTGGTCCAGTCCATGGCGCTGGCATTTAACCCCTTATCACTGCCCAAGACCACATCAGGAAATAACATGTTGCAAAGCTGCCTCTCTCTGCTTCTGCACTCCTAAATACCCTCAGAATGCAGATACAAGAAGAACTTTCTCTGCTGCCAGGGCTTTTGATGACAAGTTTATGTGGCTGTAAGATCTGCTGTCTGAAAAACAGCAGAATCTATTATGTGTTTCTAAGCAGTGACAGCTGGCACTGCCGTGCTGGAGTTTACGCCGGCTCTCATATAGCTTAGATCAGCCACTCTTCTTTGCGCACCCTGATCTATCAACAAACGCGGTTTCTGGAACAGTTTAAAAGCATTCCCAAATAGACAAGAAATGGTTGTCGTCAGAGCAGCCTCCGGCTGGTACCAAAGCATGACATGCCAAAAGAGGCTAGACCTGAGGGACAAAAGCCCAGTTTGACCAAATCCTGGGAGGAATAGGAGTACTGACACTATCTAAGCTCATAGGCTACTTTCACACTAGCCATTCTGTCTGGAATTGCCATAATTCTATCACACAATGCCAGAGACAAACTGCTGCTGTCCAGTGTTGCCTGTGTTGTCCTCCCTCCCGCCAATCTCTATTTCTAATCTGGTTTGTAGCTATATTTTTGACTTTGAATAGCATTGCAGCACTAGGAATCCCAGTGTGTAATGGCAAAGTGTCATGGATGCACCTGGCAAGAGGAATGTAGTGACTGATGTTGTAGTTGGTAATGCCCCATCATTTTTCTGGTTGCTTTGCCTCTTAAATGTCTTGCAATGCAATCATCTTCCCGTTAATTTTAAACAGCCTAGGACTGCAAAGAGGAAATAAGAGCAGGAAATATTTTAATTAAAATGCCAATCACACTAAGTGGGAAGGAAAGCATAAGCTGATGAGTGTTTGAGGGTTTTTTGCTTGCAAGTGTGGAATTTTTTTAATTATTATTTTCATTTCCATTGGTGCTCAACGGTGAAATAAGTATAACTGACAGATCAATTTAAAAAATAAATAAATAGCAAATGGTGGGATTACAAAAAGGAAATGAGATCAGGAAATGATTATAAAGGATCAGTTGGAGCCAAGAAGAAACAGTTCAGCCCTATTGAACAGTATCGAGATTCACTTATAACGTACAGTTTGGCCCTGAGAGAGAATGACTGGCTCCAGGTCCCCCAGTAAACTTCACTGAAGACTAGGGATTGGAAGCTGGGTCGCCCACATTATGCCAACATTCTAACCACTTTACCTCACTGACTAAACAATCATTTAGTCATTCCCAGAAATATACAGTTGTGCTGGGATCCAGGATATTTCACGCAGCTCCCAAGGTTTTCTCCCCACCCCCCAACCCCCGCCTTTGTAAACCATGCAGGAGCCTGATTTGGACTGGGACTATGGTGTGAGGACAGGGGAGTTAATGTGCCGGAAACAGCCCAGAGGAGTTGCTATTTCCCCTGATGGGGCAAACAGCACTCCAAAGAGTGAGTTCAAGTCAGCAAAATGGCATGGAGAGAAAGAACCAAACCCTTCTCCCTCCACCATGGTCCCAATCCAAAGTGGCCTCTTAAGTGGGTGCTATTCTAAAACAAAAAAAACTATTGAGAACTCTGGTCACAGAATTCCTAGCATCATCTTCAGTTTAGTCTTCAGATGAGACAGTAATGGGTAGTGTGTCCTCTACAGAACAGGAAAAAAACAGCATACTGGACATAACATACTGCTATGTCATGGCTGAGAACACACAGAGGCACCTCTTCTAGACAGGGAATCTCTAGAAAGAATACCTTTCTCTTTCATAATCATGCGGCAGTGCCATTCCACCTTTCCAGGTGACTCAAATGCAATTTACTCATTACAGCTTCTGTGCTGGGGCTGTTTAAAACAGCTACATGTGCTAGTGGTGTGTTATTTGTGTACAGCAGCTTACCACATAGATCAGGAAATTTTTACACCTCTGCATTGTGGCGGAATGAAGGAAAACGGTCTTCTGACATGCATGGTGGGTTGTAGCACCCAAATGGCTCACCTAAAAGGTAACAATGGGAACAATACTACCTCCCCCTGGTTTTTTGTGGGGTTTTTTGGTTTTTTAATTTTCTTTTAAAAAAACTTGATTTGGTTTCATCATAGTTCTTATCAGGGCAATTATTAGTTTAACTATTCTGTTTGTTTTTCAGTTCCATTTCTTTCAATTAGGGAAAATATTTTTCCATCTTTCCTCTCATTCAATTAGAATAAAATTCAGAGAGAGTTTACCTCACATCAAAGGGATTCTCCCTACCAAGAAAATGACCTTGTTTTATAGACAGAGTGGTGAAAGGGCAAAGTAACTTAAGAAAGCAGGTAGAGTGGCATAATGGGCAGAAATAATATGTAAATAATAAATGAAAAGCCATTGGGCAGGCATCACAGGTAGCAGGAAAATGAGGTCATCTTTGTACCATGCAGTGAATGAGATTGAAGGAAGGTAGAGCTTGCAGAGCCATCACCCAGCCTCTCCATGGATGGAACATCAGTGCATAACTTTTTCTTCTTTTTTCCTAAGGATAGACTACACATGATGTAGTATTATCAACTTCCACAATCCTAACCAAGCCTTTCGGGAATTGAGCTATGCCTGTGGGGGAGTTGTGGTCTCTTGGCATTAAATGATTGTATTGCACACACATCATTGAGAGAAAAATTATTTTGTTTGTTTATTGGCTTCCTTTCTCACTGAGGCTCAAGGCAGATTACATAATGTAAGACACTGCAATTGATAGGATGAGGAGACACCTAATAAACAGGATAACGACCAGGATAGCAGAAATATGGAACAAGGCATAAATATTAAATATGCCATGTTAAACATGCGGAGAGAGCGGAATATAAATTGAATTAAATAAATAAATAAACAGTACAAGAAATGGTATTATCTAAGCAGAAATATAATGCAGCGAGAGCAAGATTAAATGATAAAGTAACTGATAATACATATTAGGCATACGGTCCACAGTCCCATTCTCTCCACTGAAACGTCTTCCTGAATCATTCTGTTACAACACAGCCCTATTCTTTCTGAACATGTCTGTTTTACATAGTATATGGGAGCCCTCCTCAGTCAGGCAACTACATAGGGTGGAGGCCACCACAGAGAACGCATGGGCACGGGCAGTTATTAATGCCCATTGGCAGGGTGGTATCTGTAGAAGACTGTTCAGATGAGTGAAGTTGTCTTGGTGTGGCAAAGGCAGAGGGGCAGTCCTGCAGCTGATATCCAGTCAACCAAGCACAGTTCCTCTGGAGAAAGCAGCTGCTTTGGGGGTGGACTCTCTGGATTATAAACAGCTGAGGTCCCTCCCATCCTCAAATCCCACCCTCCCCAGGCTCCACCCCAAATCTCCAGGAATTTCCCATTCTGGTGTTGGAAACTGTAGTACAGTACTAGATGCTAGGACAGCCATCCTCAACCTAACGAACTTTCCAATATGGTTGTGAAAAATCCTTTGGAAAGGCAGATCAATTAATGCAATCTTCTTGTAAAATCTGTGTAAATTTACTGATTGGTAAACATAAATCAATCCAGATTTCTCCCGAGTCATTCCCTCCCTCTGACTTCTATGAACCTTAAGCCAGATGCTGAAATACCAATAATTTCCAAAGATTTTCTAGTACTACCAACTATTGTTCATTTTTCTATCTGGATAACTGTAGCAACAGAAAATGTTGGTTCAAGTTCAATTAGTTCCTGTCTTAAAGGGGCATCCTTATTATCCATGTGATGACTATAACATGTGAAGCAGCCTCTTGTGACATCTGAAAGGAAAAAGTGAAAAGGAAACAGTCCAGTTCTTGTCTTACAAATACCAAACAGAAATATCAAATTCTTTCACTGCCTTGGCAAGAATTCCTCCCCAAAAGCTTTTCTCAACATTCTACACATAAAGAAAATAACAATATATAATAAACACCTTCCACAAACTGACAACCATTTATGCAAAGCCATCAATATTTTCTTTCCAGATAGAGGGCCATAATTCTTTTCTTGGAGAACTAAATGTCAAATCACATAAATGAGTTTTTTTGACCTAGTTAAATTTTAAAAAATCAATATCCCTGAAAAGATAGTATATTAGCAAAGCCCGAACACTCGTGATCAAAAACAGTGATATATGCTTACTTTCTGATTCCTGTGGCTCAGTCTATCCTATACAAACCCCTGCATTATACTGAGCCAGACTATTGATCTATCAGGATCAGTACTGTATTATCTATTCTGACAGCAACTCTCCAGCTTTCATAGCCTACTACTTATCCTTTCAGTAGGGATTCAACCTGGGACCTTCTCCATGCAAGACAGAAACTGTACTACTGAACCATGGCCCTGCTCCTGGGGGGAAAAAAAGATTTCTTAACGACCCTTAAGGAGGTATCTACAATCAGGAGAAGGTTCTGGACAAGTGCCCCTCATAGACTAGAAAAGGAAAGCACCTGTTACAGCTGAATACAGTGGCCAAACAAGTGTTTATGTGAAAAGCAAGCGCAGTTTCCGACTGTTCCAGCACCTGAAAGAAGTGGATAGACATTACTATGAATTGGCACTTGAGCAGTAAAGGATCTTGATCTCTCTCTGGAGATCTGATATAGGGCAGAACTGTTCCACCTGTGATCTACTTATACATTTGTAAATAAAGCAAATACTACTTCAACACCATAAGTCTCCAACGCCCTCTCCTCCAAAGGAGAAGTACTACCCTTGGAATGCCTAACCACTTGGAGAAGTGAAGCATGTTTAACAGTATACAGTTTGTCAGCCTAAATGTTCCATTTACATAGAGTGGGGAGGGATACAGTTTGTTCCCACTTCCTCTTATGTTTCATGTGATCATGCCTCAGTAATACTTGATATTTCAGGCCTAGTCATAACACTGGAGTCTTCATAATGAGCGGCTGAATAGTTTACCTCCTTATAAAGAAACTGAACTCTGAATTAAGTTTAAATGCTGACCCATGCTGCCAATTCCTTGATCAGAACTCGTTCCTGCAATAATCAGCTTCAGTAACACAGCTGAAGAATCAGTCTGTTTCATAAATATGAAATGCTTTCAGAGTGATACCAATCATACAAATGCTAAGCACATTTCCAGCGTATTTGTTTAATCATCATAAAATGCTTACCAGCCGCAATAAATTAGCACATCCAATCGGTCATTTCCCCTCCAGGCCTGGTGCCCACTGGGAAAACAATTACAGAATGAGTAGATCACTACTGAAAGGCACATCAGAGCACGCTCAGAAACAGCCCACACAAGCACAAAAAAGGTACATGCCCACAAGTAATCACCTGAAATACAGACTGTTCCTTGATCCTTGGATAATATGCACCCCTGCTCTATCAAGTAATTCCAACATGTATTATTAGAATTTCCAGGTCCCCTTACTCTCCTGGTTTTTTGGAGGGGGGGACACCTGGCATTCAGCTTTAGAGGTTTCTTGCACG
The DNA here is from genome assembly GCF_028583425.1 of Eublepharis macularius. Taxonomy (NCBI): domain Eukaryota; kingdom Metazoa; phylum Chordata; class Lepidosauria; order Squamata; family Eublepharidae; genus Eublepharis; species Eublepharis macularius. The sequence goes on along the minus strand of NC_072795.1, from coordinate 63,810,869 downwards.
TTGCTTGCGGGGGTGACATCATCACACCCAGGGGTGGGCATGTTCCTGCTCTTCACAGGGGACGATTTTGGCCAATGTAGTTCCTGTGAAGGGCGGCAGCATGCCTGCTCCCAAGTGTGATGACATCACTTGGTCGTGATGACATCACCCTGGGCGTGATGACTGGAAGTGATGTCACTGAGCCTGTGGGGATTGCACCTGCTTCTTGCCTCCTGGGTCCATTCCCTGGGGCCTTTCCCCCCCACCAGCCAAGTTAGTGGCAGTGGGGGACAGAGGCTGGGAGCAGGGAATTCCCCACCCCGACTGAGGGGTTAGCAGTTCTATGTATTATAGCTATCCTGACACTCGAATTTACAATATCCCTCCCACCTTCTGCCTGTTTTATAAAGACTCCTGCCTTTTTCTACTCCTCCTATCTGATGAAGGGAGCTCATACCCTGGAAATCTTGTTGGTCTTTAAGATGTTACTGGATCTGGATCGTGCTCTTGGATAATATAGTGGTATTTAAATGTGTGGAAGAGGACAGCAGTGCTACTGGGTGTCATGGATCCTCTCACCAGCCCTCTCACCAGCCCAGTGACTCTGACTCAAAGGGCTCAGAAGAACAGCCTGAGGAACTAAGGCCAGGGAACCAGGAGGATCAGAGGAACACCAGAGGCAGCACCAGAGGCCATCCTTCCAGAGCCTGCAAGTGAGAACTTGCCACCAGCCTCGGAGATACCCACCAGCCAGGATGTGAACCCAGGAATGTAACCTTTCTTTGTCTTACAACTGACAGGGATAACATTCAGTGGGTTTAGGGTTGCCATCTTCCAGGTGGGGCTTAAAGTTCTCCTGGAATTACACCTGATCTCCAGGCCACAGAGATCTCTTCCCTGGGAAAAAAGAGCAGCTTCAGAGGGTGGACTCCATGGCATCACATCCTCACTGATCTCCCTCCTCCCACCAAACTCTGTTTTCCCAGATCCTCCTCCCACCAAACTCTGTTTTGCCAGATCCTCCACTGTAGTGGGTAGGGTTGCCAGGTCCCCTTACCCTCCTGGAAGGAGGGGGACAGCATTCACTTTTTGAGGTTCCTGTGAAGAGTGGGAGCATGCCTGCTGCTGGGTGCAACGACATTACTCCCAGAAATGGTACCATCCCACCTGTAGGGAGTACACCTGCTGGGGGCTGGCAAAGGAGGCCTTTTGCCTCCTGGTCTCATCCTCCGAGGACTTTTCTTCCACTGGCCAGGTGAGCGGCAGTGGGGAGCAGAGGTTGGGAGCAGGAGATCCCCTTCCCTGAGGAGGAGACTGGCAGCCCTAGGGCAGGGGATCCTCCACTCCCAGCTTCTGCCTCCTGCCGCCACTCATATGGCCAGCAGGAGGGAAAGGCCGGAGGAACAGGCCCAAGAGGCAAAAAACATCCCAGGTCAGTGTTTAGTGGGCATTCCCTAGCCGGGCACAATGTCACTTCCTCAAGTGATGTCATCACGCCTGGTGACAGATATGCTCCTAGAAGTGACATCATCACGCCAGTGATGTCCAGAAGTGACATCATTGCACTTGCCGGGAATGCATGCAAGAAGATCATCCCTAGTAAGTGCCAGGTTCCCCCACTTCCACCAGGAGGGTAAGAGGACCTGGCAACCCTAGTATTTTTATTTATTTATTTCAATTTTTTATTCTGCCTTCCCCGCGAGCGGGCTCAGGGTGGATAACAACATATTAAACATACAATTAAAAATTCATGTTCATTAAAAACAACACATTTAAAACAGGATGGTGGACAGCCTTCACAGGGAGGGTTAAGATTTATACACCCCTTTTTTCCAGGCCAGCGGAGGCCCAGCCCCAGCTATATGCCTGGCGGAACAACTCTGTCTTGCAGGCCCGGCAAAAAGATAGTAGGTCCTGCCAGGCCCTGATTTCAGCTGACAGAGCGTTCCACCAGGTAGGAGCCAGGACCGAAAAGGCCCTGGCTCTAGTCGAGGCTAGGTGCGCTTCCTTGGGGCCAGGGACCACCAACAGCTGTTTGTCCCCTGATCAGAGTGTCCTCTGGGAAATATATGGGGAAAGATATGCTGGTCCTGTAGATATGCTGGTCCCAGTCTGCACAGGGCCTTATAGGTCAATACCAGAACCTTGAATCTGATCCAGTACTCCACTGGCAACCAATGCAGCTCACGTAAGAACGGTGTTACATGCGCCTTACCTTATTTGGCACTCTCATAATAACACACGCCACTGCATTTTGTACCAGCTGTAATCTTCGGGTCAGGCTCAAGGGCAGCCCCACATAAAGCGAGTTACAGTAATCTACCCTAGAGATAACCGTTGCCTGGATCACTGTAGTTAAGTCATGGGTTGACAGGTAAGAGACAAGTTGCCTGGTCTGCCGCAGAGGGAAAAAAGAGGATCTGACAACCTCTGTGACCTGTGTCTCCATTTTCAGGAAGGCATCCAAGATCACCCCCAGGCTCTTAACCCTCGGAACTGGCACTAATGGTGCTCCATCAAGGGCCAGGAGCTGGAGTCCCAAACCTAATCCCCCGTGGCTCAAGTATAGGACCTCCGTCTTTGTCAGGTTCAGTTTCAGCCGACTCTGCTTCAACCAACCAGTCACGGCTGCAAAAGCATGTTCTAGGACATCTGGGGCTCAGCCAGGCCAGCTGTCCATCATCAGATACAACTGGGTGTCATCTGCATATTGATGACACCCAAGTCCGAAACTTCGCACCAACTGGGCAAAGGGGCGCATATAGATGTTAAACAATAATGAGGAAAGTATTGCTCCCTGTGGGACCCCACACACCACAGGGCGGCGGGATGACAATTTCTCCCCAAGCGCCATCCTCAGTCCCCAACCATGGAGAAAAGAGACAAGCCACTGTAAGGCAGTCCCTCGTATCCCCACATTGGCGAAGCAGAAAGTCAGAAGATCATAACTGACTGTATCAAACGCTGCCAACAAATCCAATAATAGCAGCGCCGAGCCGCCTCAATCAAGATGTCTACGAAGATCTTCTGTGAGGGCAACCAGCAACGTCTCCGTCCGACGTCCTGGACAGAACCCGGACTGGAAGGGGTCTAGGGCTGAGACATCCTTCAGGAAGCCCTGCAGCTGTTCCACCACCACCTGCTCAATCACCTTTCCCAGAAATGGGAGGTTCGAAACCAGGCAGTAATTGACCAGGTCAGTGGGGTCCAGTGATGGTTTCTTTAAAAGAGGCTTCACCACAGCTTCCTTTAACGGCCCAGAAAAAACCACGGAGCCTAAGGATAGGTTAACAATGGCCTCCAGCGAGGACCGCAGCCCCTCGGCACTGGCCTTTGCCAGCCACGATGGGCATGGGTCCAAGGGGCATGTAGTGGGCCTAACTGATTGCAGGGTCCTGTCAATTTCCTCCCCAGAGAGTGGGCTGAAACGATCAAATATCGGTTCCAAAGACGGCCAAGGGGTCTCTAGCTCATTCACTGAATCAACTGTGGCGGGCAAGTCACGGCAGAGAGACAAGATTTTATCAGCAAAAAAGCTCCCAAAAGCCTCACAGCTAATATCCGAATTCAAAATTTGATGGCCTCTCTCTGGCAAGGAGACCAATGACCAAACCACATGAAACAATTTTGCCGGGTGTGAGCTAGCTGATGCGATGGAGGCTGCATAAAACTCTTTCTCCACAGCCTTCACTGCCACCTCATAGGCTTTCATAAATGTCCTATAAGATGATCTTGTCTCTTCGTCCCAAGATCGTTGCCACACTTGCTCAAGCCGTCTTAGCTCCCGCTTCTTCTGTCAGAGCTGCTCTGTATACCAGGGAGCCCGTCTTGCACGGGGGCAAAGAGGGTGACAGGGGGTGATTTCGTCGATGGCTTCGGAAAGCCGGCACTGCCAGTCCTCCACCAGCTCATCTAATGAACAGCTGTGGAGCATTGGATCCCGCAAAGCATTCTGGAACCCAATTGGGTCCATAAGTCTCCGCAGGTGAGCATAAATCAGCTCACCGCCCTTTTGAGGGGGGGGTATCCCCAGCCAAGCCTTCAGAACCGAGTAGTCTGACCATAGCACCAGTTCTACCACTTCCAGATCCACATTCAACCCCATCCCAAAGATAACAGAGTTGCGCTTACCGTAACTACTGTTCATTGACGTCTTCTGTGCAGACACACATGGGACTGCGCCTGCGCAGGCCTGCCGACCGGATTTTTCTTTCTAGCAAACGTCCACTAGGGGGCGCACGTCCGACCCAATGCGCATGCGCGGCCGTTTCCCACCCGAGCGACATTGGGCGACGTCGCCCCCTTTCCCCTCAGTTTCTCCTTTGCCGCCGAATGCCTTCACATTATCTGGAAGAACACAGCGGGGTAGGAGGGAGGGTTGTGTGTCTGCACAGAAGACGTCAATGAACAGTAGTTACGGTAAGCGCAACTCTGTTTTCACTGTCCGTCTTCTGTGCAGCCCCACATGGGAGACTCACAAGCCACTTACCCAGGAGGCGGGCATGTGTTCTCACCGAAAAAGAGACTGAAGCACAGCATTACCAACAGCAGCCTCTTTCCTTTCCCACACATCTAGTGCGTAATGTTTAGCGAACGTGTCAGAAGATGACCACGTTGCAGCCCTGCAGATGTCCTGCAAGGGCATGCCTCTAAGGAAGGCCGCCGAAGCAGCCTGTGCCCTGGTGGAATGAGCTTTTAGTTCCAAGGGGCAAGGTAACTGAGCATGCGAGTAGCAGGCCCTAACAGTCTGAGTAACCCAGCGAGAAATCGACTGGGCTGTAGCAGCCTTTCCCTTCCTGGGCCCAAAATAGCACACAAACAGTTGTATGGCACTCCTAAACTGTGATGTACGTTGGAGGTAAAATAAAATAGCCCTTCTCACATCCAAGGAATGTAAAGCCCGTTCAGAGGTATCAGAAGGGTCAGGGAAAAAGATAGGTAGGACAATGTCCTGCGAGGTTTGAAATTGAGTAGACACCTTGGGCCTAAAACGAAGGTCCGGCCTGAGAACCACCTTATTTTGATGGACCTTCAAAAAGGGAGAATCCCACCTCAGGGCAGCAAGTTCGCTAACCCTGCGGGCAGATGTAATGGCAATCAGGAAGGCCACTTTACAGGACAACCATTTTAAATCACAAGTAGCCAGTGGTTCGAAGGGTGATTTCATAAGTCCTGTCAGTACTACCTGCAGTGACCATTGGGGAACAATTTCCTTGACTTGTGGAAACATATTATACAACCCCTTCAAAAAAGACTTCGACAAACTGTGAGAGAACACTGTCTTCCCATCTATTTTAGGGTGGAAGGCTGAAATGGCAGCCAAATAGACTTTAATAGAGGAATTAGAGAGTCCCCCATCCTTTAGGGACAGGAGGAACTCAAACACAGAAGACAACTGGCAATCCCAAACATTAACTGCGGTGTCAGCAGCCCAGGCCTCAAAACGCTTCCATTTAGCTGCGTATGACCTGCGAGTGGTGTCCCTACGGGCATTCAGCAAAATTTCAACTACCCTGTCAGACATCCCCTCCGTCCCCGAATGTGCCAAGCAGTGAGGTTGAGTTTGGGTAGGTCGTGATACCAAACCCCTTTGTCGGACAGAAGGTCCGGGCTCAGAGCGAACCGATAATATGACCCCCGCGAAAGCTGCATGACATGTTGGAACCAAGCTTATCTGGGCCAGAAGGGGGCCACCAGAATTAAATGTAGCCCATCCCTCTGCTGACTTTTTGCCGCCCTTGTCAGCCGGAGCCGGATCCGAGCTTCGGTCCCTGCCAACCGAATCCGATGTCTTTGGATCCGACCGAGCGCCCGTCTTCGGAGCGAGGTCGGTGCGCGTCGACTCAGCAGGCTTCGGAACCGATGGAGTCGGAGCCGATGGCGGATCCGATGGTTTGGGAACCGACCCAGCAGTGATGTTCGGTTCCGATGACGCTCTCGGCACCTTCGGAGCCGGCGTGAAGGTCGGTTCCGACCTCGATGGGGACCTGGAACGGTGACGTTTCCGAGTCGGATCCGACGTTGGTGCCAAGGGCTTGCGACCCGACGCGGAACTCGCAGTCCCCTTCGGATCCGGGGTTAACTGCCGGGCTTGGCGACGATCCGGGGAGCGGGAACGCGAAGCGGACGCGGCCTTCTGGGACCCCTTCTCAGGGGGGGTGTTACCCGTCCCACCAGCCGGTGGCGGTCCCTCCGGGGTAATGGGAGCCCCCGAAACCCGCATCGCCCGTCTCCACAGTAAGGCGTTCAGCCTATTAGCCCTCTCAGCCCTGGCCTTCGGGGTGAACCGTTGGCAGTGCTCACACTTCCCGACGATGTGTCCCTCGCCGAGACACTCGAGGCAAACGGCGTGACCGTCCGTCCTCGTCATCTTAGTGGAGCAGTTGGAGCAGCACTTGAACAGCGACTTCTCAGACATCTTCGCAGGATCCTCACAGGAAAAAATTTCCTCACAAGCGGACAGCTAGATCTTTACCGGTCGGCGGCAAAGAAGAAACTGAGGGGAAAGGGGGCGACGTCGCCCAATGTCGCTCGGGTGGGAAACGGCCGCGCATGCGCATTGGGTCGGACGTGCGCCCCCTAGTGGACGTTTGCTAGAAAGAAAAATCCGGTCGGCAGGCCTGCACAGGCGCAGTCCCATGTGGGGCTGCACAGAAGACGGACAGTGAACAAATCTAGCGTGTGGCCTGCTTGATGTGTAGGGGTCAACACAAATTGGGAGAGTCCCAGTGCTGTCATGGAAGACAACAGGTCCGCAGCCTGCACAGAGGAGGCATCATCGGCATGGATGTTGAAGTCCCCCAGCACCATCTGTCTGGAGTACTTCAAGGCCCACCCTGCTATCGCCTCTAGCAGGCGTGACAGGGTATCTGCTGGTGTGCTAGGCGGTCGGTACACCAGATAGATAGCCAAACTCTCCTATACATTCAATGCCATAGATCTCAGGGGCGGGGAACGGCCTGAAAGAGAAAGACTCTCAGGCAAGGATTGCCACCCCCCCCCCAACCTCCTATTCGGGACTGGTGGAGGACCGAATATCCAGGGGCGGGGTCAGTTCTCCCAGGGCAACTGTTTCACCCTCCCTCACCCAGGTTTCGGTCACGCATACCAAGTTCACATCACTCACCGCAAAGAGATCTTGCAGCATTGCGGTCTTATTGTTTACGGACCTGGCATTGCACAACATCAGTGTCGAAGGAAGGTTCTTTTTCCTAGCTCCATCACCAGCGTTTCTCAGGATGGGACGCAGGTTAGAAGGGCACCGAGCCATTCCATATCTCCGTACCCTTCTCCACTGAGACCAGCTCCCACTATTATACCTCCCATGCCCCCAGAGGACTGGGATCTCTGACCCCATGCCGGCCCTCCTCCCTATGTCCACCATCATCCAACTTACTATCCATTCCCCACAACAACAACAGGCAAGCACAACATTAATTCAAACAACTGAGGCACTTCAAGATGTTCTTAAAGTACCTCAGGCACAGAGAATGGCGGGGCTGAGAGGCTGGCTTCACTCTCATAGGCAAGGCAGGTGTTTGCTCTAGTAGTTGGGGATCCCTGCCCCTAGCCTCTGCCAGCTTCTGCCCCCTGCCACTGTTCACCTGGCTGTCAATGGCATGGGGGGAAGAAACATGGAAAGTCCAGAGGTGGGCCTGAGACACATGTATGCCCACCCATTGTGCTGGAAATAATTTTCCAGTGAAGCAGGAGCACATTGGTTATCTAAGTACTTACTGCCCCTCGTCCCTGTTTGAACATCAGGGGACCTGGCAACCCTGCCTCGAAATCACTGGGAATTTTTATAGCCAGGCAACCGTATTAAGAAGTATTATCCCATCCCCAAGATCAGTCACACCAGAAGTCTTTAATCCATCACAGGTTGATGGGATGCTCCCCCCTGACTGGCCCTGAAGCCCTTCCCTCCACCATTATTTGTGAGTCAGCCCATGAGCTTTCCCAGGCCTCAGAACGAGGAGAGGAGGGGGTTGCACCACTTGTTTACTCTCTCCACCTTTTGCCTGCTCTTGCAATTCTGGAGCAGGATCTGTTGCTTTTCCCCCAGCCTGTTGTAGGATGTGCTTTTAGGGTTTGGCCCCACCTCTTCTTCAGCTTCCCCCAATTTCCTGACCTCTGGATCACCTGGCCTGTCTGAGCAGGGATGAGCTGGTTTCCCCCTGCCCCTGCTTTCCCCATGATAGGTCATCCCTGGGGCTGCCTGCTGCTCCCCCCATTGACTAACCCAGGAGGCCTATTGAAGTGAACATTTTCCCCAGTCAGCCCGCGCCTGCCTCCCACAGGCACACACCTGTTCCCAGTGACTTCCCATGTTGCTGGTTCTTCCTCTTTCCCACTGGCTGACAGCTTCTTTTAGTGATGCAGCGCCACTACATCTGCTGTAATCTCCTCTGCTGCCGGGCCAGTCCTCTGGTGCCTCTGTTAAGCCCCTTCTGTCAGTTACTTTTCTGTCAAGTGGTGCTCTGGAGGCTGGAGTGTGTCAGTGGTGAGTCTGGGGTGGGGCTCATCCCCAGACACTTGGGAACCTCATGAAGGTAACAGAACTGTACTTCCTGGGTTAGAAGTCCCCCTAAAGCTGCTTTTGTTGTTGTTGTTGTTTCCATTTTTTGAAAAAAAGCCATAGACTTTTGGTGAATAGATGACCTTTTTTGATCCACTTTTCCTGCAGATAAATTTTCTGGATTCCATCCTCCGGTTCTTCCTGTATACTAAGTATTGACTGAGAATGGAGGCCCTGTCTAGCTACTGCTGTGGACTAGGGCATCAGCTTCCTTCTTACTGGGCAAGAAGCTGCAGATTCTGACAAGGAGGCTGACTGAGGTCCTGGAACCAACTCAGGAGGCAGCATCAGGGACTCCTCCTGGATCCCCCTTTGATGTCCAGAAGAAGCTTTATTGAGTCCCCAAGTCTTTGAGTCAGTTTTCTCATTCTAGAGAGGTAGCCCTGCCTTCAGATGCACACTCCAACCTCACACCCCTTCATCAAGAACAAGCTATATACTGAGAGGTCTCTCTTCAACTGAGGCTTAGAAATATCCCAGCCTCATCAGAGCACACCCTGCAGCAACCAAGTCAGACAGCTTTTAAACACCAGCAGTCTGGACAGTTGGACAAGAAGGGCTCAATTTCCCTCCTCCTTGCAGGAAAAAAGGCCTCAGTCCACCTTCAGCTTTTGGTGGAATCCAGCCTCAAGTGATCTCCTCCTTTGGCCCAGAAACTGGAAGAAAGAAATGTTGCCCTGATGTGGCTGATTTTCAGAGCTGGCAACCTTGCCTTTGTGTGCAAGGTTACATAGATGAAAATTTTACATGGCTCTCTCTTGCTATGGCTGCAGTTGCAGGAACTACAGAACCTCCATTTTGGATGATGAGACAGTTAGAAGAAACCTCCCATCTGTGCTACCACATGCTTTGCTCCATCCCAGGCCTCATCTGCTATTACACTCTGCAACAATATATGGTTTCAAAACAGAGCAGTTTTGCAGGAGAAAAACATTAAGATAAACTTTCTGTTTCCAGGACTCCAACACGTAAAAATTCTATGAAATGTGAATCCATCTTAATTGGAAAACAAATGCCAAGTTGGCCATGTTGATCTTCCTAGTTCTGAGAAATCAGAGAGAGCTTAACTGGAAATCTTGATGCCTGAAATCAAGAAGTAACTTCATCTTAAATGCTTGATATTGAGGAAAAGAAACAAGAATGCTCCCTCATAAGGGCCTAAACCATTTCCAGCTCTGCAATCTAGCACAGTGGCTGCATGCCAGGAGTCATTACAAATAAACCTAATTGTGGCCTGTCTGACCTTAACTGTTGTCCCTCTTTGTGTCATTCCCCCCCCCCCAATTCAACTGCCAACATCACACACGTGGATCTGCCCACGAACCAAGAGAGATTGGTGGATTTTTTACATTTTTTTTGTACACTTTGAGAGCTGGGCATCTGGTGTTTTTCAAAACTCTAAAACATTTTAACTGAAAACTGTCCTAAGGAAAAACACACACACATAAAACCGGAAATGTTTCGATCTGAAATCCTTAATTAAAACCATGCTTCAAATGCTGACTTAGCTTTTAAAGAAGGAAGTTAAAGAAGAAATGTCCCTTTGCAGATCCCAGGCAGCATTTGAATAAACCTAGAACCATGCTAGGAAAATGCTATCTTGGAGCTCAAGCCCTGGTCCCTGGATAGTAGCATCCAAACAGTAGTCCCAAAGCACCTGATCACCAGCAATAATGGTCTTATTTATCTATTTAAAACATTTATGGACTTGCATTTCTTTCAGAGAACTGGGACCCAAGGCAGCTTGCAACAATCAAGCCAATACAAAATACAAATATTTTAAAATTAATCAGTAAAATAGCCGGCAATGAAAGATTTAATTGAGGAATAGCACAAACTAGCTATCCCTGTCATCATGCTATTCAAGTTTCTATCACCCTCTCTGTCTTAAAAATGTGCTGGCTCATTGCATTTATATCACACATTGAGAAGAGCACCTGTTTGTACCTGTCCCTGCAGCGATTCTCTTGCATAAAGATCCCTGGTACCACCAGACCGTGTAACAGGGGAAGGGTGACCCAGACCCACACTCTTACAGACTGCCTTGAGTTCACATTTCTCTGTTGGTAGTTGATTATTCAGAGAAGCATCAAAAAGGTGTGCACTCCCTGTGCATGAGATCAACAAAATGCCTCAGGACTTTGCAGGTATATCATGCAAAGAGATAAGCAAGATTAAATTATCTGAAACGGAGAGGAGCTAAAAAACTGGTGCTGAGATCTCTCCCACGAGTTTGTTGACTTTGGTCTTATAATGCAGTGGTTCCCATCCTAGGGGCTGGTGATTCCTGGGGGGGGGGCTAAGAGTTATTGCAAGGGCTCTGCAAATTAATATGCATAATAATGCATATTATTAATTAATAATAAAGCAATATAGATTACTGTTGTTGTTATGTCATTAAAATGAATGCATTTCTCAACATTATTTTTAATCAGTTGTGCATAAATGGAGTATAAATGACATGCAATATATAATGACATAAAATAGCATATAATAAGAAAATGATCTGAAAATACCAGCATCAAAAGGGGGAGGGAGGCTCACAATGACAACATTTGAAAACAAAAAAGGCATATTTGTCTATCCATATCTGAGGACCACACCATTTTAGTAGAGAGCGTAATTAGCTGACCCTTCCACAGCATACCCTATCTCCTTTTGCATTATCTTTTCATTCTTTAGTGTTGGTGGTGGTATGCCAACAACCAAGGAGCACTTTCTAGAGCTCAGCTTCAATGGTAGACAATAAGCAATGAGCAGTGGTGTTTTATTTCAGCTCAAAGCGATTCAAAGCTCCCACAGAAATGCAGCCCAGCTTCTACTAACACTCCATTCTTATTACTGTATTCAGACAAATCTTAGCACTGAAATCCAGTCCCTGCTTTGAGCTTACGAGCCCCATTAAAGCTGAAACAAGGAGCGGAGGATTAGGATAATGGTGCCATTGGCCTGCCCTTTAAGGGAAGAATTGGCCAAAGATCTTGTCAGACTTTAAACCTGATTAGATGAAAAGAGCTACTGCTGAAGCCCCCAAAGGGATTTGGTTCCTGCTAGAGCAACTCACATCCAGAGATAGTTTTGGGAGGGGTAAAAGGTCAACATTCTGGAGTGAAGTATGTTCAGGTTTAACTGAATACATCTTTAATGGATGTATCAAAACTTCATTAACTGGGGTACTATTTAAAATCCTATTTTAAACCCAAGTAAAGTAATACAAATATAGGCATCTTTGCAGTAAAATAAATATTCCAAAAAGTGCACAGCAGTTTCTAACTAAGTAACTCCCCTAATTCATCCATCTAATCCAGACACAGCATGTCAGAGATGGCAGGGGGAGTCTTCCAGGCTCCTTTAAATACAAAGCACATGGCTGACCAATTTGAAAGAGACAGGCATGAAAAGAGGGGAGCCCCAGGTGAGAACTCGTGGTACATACAGTAGCAAGATATCTGATTTTTCTGTAAATGAAGGAATCTCAGACACTTATGTAATTGAAGAAAATAAAATGTGATCTGACAGTTTAAAGCAAGCAAAGTAAATTAACATAGCTATCTTCCTTCTTTTGTGAAATTTATTTATTTATTATTAATTATATTTGATTTTTAGTCCACCCTCCCCACCGAGCGGGCTCAGGGCGGAGATGTGATGTTTTGTTAATGCCAGTGGTGAATGGTTATATCCTAGCTGCACAATCCAAACCTTTATTCCAATTGTAAAGCCATCAACTTAGAAAGTTTCTAGGCTAAAAGAGCCCCATTTGTTTAATTAATGATCTATAGAAGTCTGAACTTTAATTCTGTGTGCATTAATTCTGCAGGAAATTAGCTTACTTTGTTAATATTTACAGCAACCCTAAACAGAGTTGCAACTTAGACTGGGCTTAGACTGGAGTTACTCTGTTTAGGATTGCTCTATTAGATATCTAATTTACACTAAAAACATTAAGGAAGGATTCTTGTTGATTAGAAATGTCATCTAAGGCCTCTTAATATCTTTAAAAATAATGAGTTGGCTCCACTCTATTGCTGACTGTATTCTCTTCCTGGACTTGCTTCTATCTGTGGTAAATCCAGGGCTTTTTTAAAGCAGGAACGTGGTGGAATGGAGTTCTGGCACCTCTTGAAAATGGTCACATGGCCGGTGGCCCCGCCCCCTGATCTCCAGACAGAGGGGAGCAATCTAAACTCCCCTCTGTCCGGAGATCAGGGGGCGGGGCCAACAGCCATGTGACCATTTTTGCCGAGGGTGATTTAAGCTTTAAAAAAAACTCTCCCTTTGTTCCAGGTGACCCAAAGTGACGTCATTGTGCGGTCCTGAGTTCCACCACTGAGTTCCACCACCTCTTTTCCCGGAAAAAAAGCCCTGGGTAAATCTCTAACCTGGAGATGCCTCAATCAATCTGCAGCCATGCTGTGTTTTAGAAATGCCAGTCTGAAGCATCCACTTTTGGCCAAGTTTCCTCCTGCATTGTTTCGTACCTTGAGGATCTGTCATTGCTTGCAGAGGTTACTTTTGTTTTTCCTCTTTAATCAAGCTACATTTCTATGTTCTTTTAATAAAACACACTTTTTAAGTGCTTCTGTTTGTCTTGAGTATCTTCTAATAAGCCCTTCCTCTTTTAATTTTTAAAATACAATGGGCCACATACTACCCATCCTAGTCAATCATCCCAGGGGCCCTTTTTAAAGACTAGAATAAGACTTATTGAATACTGCGCCTAAAAATCATTTGAATAGCTAATAGGCCATCCCACTGCCTATTAGCCCATTAAAAGACCTTTAAAAAACCCTACAAAACCCCACAAAAATGTCCTGTTGTGCAAATGCCCAAATTATACTTTTATATTCAGTCAGATAAACTGTCCCTAGTTCCTAGCACCTGCCACATTCTACACACAAAGGCACAGCAAATAAAATCCCTTGGTCACAAGCATATAGACTCTACACAGTACTGGCTTCAACTAGAATTTTCTGTCAGAGTCCTCATTCCCACACAGATTTTCAGATGGTAACTAAGGCTGCCCTCTATAATGTTTTTCTATTGAATAAATATTAGCATGCTTGGTCAATAACAATATTACTTGAAAGATCGCAGCTGACTGATGAGTATCTTTATAACCGTTCATGAGCAAGCTTATTGCGAGCTTGCAGGTGACATTCTCTTCACATCATGATGCTGTATATGTATGGATAGTATTGCCAAATGTAGCACTCAGTGTTATTGCCATATTCTGTTGTGAATCAATTATTGAGCTTGTTGCGTAGTATATATTGATGTACTCAGCATGCCTTGGACAGTGGGGGGTGCTGCATGTCTTTCTATGGGTATGCGTTACTTTCTGGCTAAGTAAGCTGCTTCTCTTTGTCTGAGGCAGGAACTCCTCCGCTCTCTCTCTTTCCTTTCAGAAATTCTCTCTTCTTGCTTCATGGCCTTTCAAAGGGAAAAGATGTACTTTTCAGAGCTCCTACCATGAAGGCTTCATCCACACACCCACATCCAGCCTTGATGCTGAGCAAGGTGGCTGTGGTACCAGGGCATCAACTCTGTTTTCTCCTAATTCCAAGTGCTGCTGGCTCAACAAGATGGGGAATTCTTGCCATAAAATAATGTTCAGATAGTTTCCCTCACTGAACAGAATTACCGACATTTTCTGAAATTTTACAAAGAGAGCCGTAAGGAAGTGTTAGTAGTGTTTGCAAATGCAGTGTAGTAGTGTTAAATTTAAGCTTCCTAGTTGCCCAGAAATTTGATAACAGCATCAATGTTCAAATAATATTATAACTGTCTTTGTTTATTGCACTGTTTTTAAATGTTGTAATCTGCCTTGAATCTCAGGGAGAAAGGCATATTAGTATTAATTATTACTGAATTGCTTTTAATTTGTTGGGTTTCACTGTTTTAAAATATTAGATGTTCTAAAGTTGATATTTGTGAGTCAATTCAAGTTCTGTTTTAGGACAAAGGCATCCAATAAATTCTACATGCAAGCAAACATTTGTATCAGTCCACGGTACCTACAGTGAGTAGTCCCAAAATACTGGAGATGCTGAAGCTTTGTTCTCTAAGCATCTAAACCCTAGTCATCTCCTCTGCAAAGTGAAACACAACAGCCAGAAGCTCTGGAATTATGGCAGAGACAAAGGAAAAAGATGAATATTAAATATGGGGAGGACACTTTTTGATCCATGTTGAGTCTCAATGAGAAGGCTCTTAATAACATAAATAAATAAATAGACTGTGATGATCAGTACCTTCTAGTAGGGAAAAAAGGCTTCCTCACCTGGGAGATGAGTAGGAGTGAATTGCCAGCAATAAGATGAAGAGCAGAGGAAGGGGAAGTGTGTTTTTTTCACACAAGATTCACAACATTCCTTCGAAAATTCAATTTAACTGTCCTGTTCTCATTTGCTAACCAGAACCAATTTAATTGTAAATCTACACGCAGAGCCTGGGGGTAGGCAGGGGGGTGGGTGGTAGGAATGGCAGTACAGTGGAATATTTTTCAATGGCTCATAGCTCCCAGTTGGAAGATAAAGTGAAACTTAACTGCTTTGATTCTTGCTCTAACAAACTTTCCATCTTCCAAGACATTGGTTCTACTCCCACCATGGAAGAGACCTACCACCTCTTGAAGATGACAGAACCAGGCATGGGTCCGTGCACATAAAAAAGAAAGGAACTGCTTTCTCCAGAGTCCAGTGGCAAAGTCTGCCTCACTCGCCTGCAGAAGGTATGGAATACAGATCCAAGGGAACCATTTGTTTTGATCAGTGCTGATTCCTACCACATTCACACCCTCCCCTGTCCTAATGCACCAGGGTGATGGCTTGAGAGAAACCTGGCTCGTTATCCCATTAAATACGCAGTGGGAAGCCAACTAAGGCATGTTTCCATCACTGCCCACCCTCAGGAACACATTGCCAGTATCCGCATGTACAAGGGTTTCTTGGTTTCATGCCTTGTTGTGACAGTTTAGTAAACAACCTGATAAAATCAAGCACTTTCCAAAGGCAAAGCCATTGCACTCGTGCTTGCCGGTTCGTCTGTTTCTGCTTACCATCTGCACAGGCTTATTTTGAACAACAAAACACATTTAGTTTCTTGGTCTCTTTCAACGTAAATAGGTCCATTAAGCTATAAGGGTGTTTACATTCTGGAAGATAGTTGCAGCTTTCCTTTTGATTATCCACAGCCCAGTTAGTATTCCAGCTGCTTCTCCATAGTCGATGCTCTCTGTTTAGTCCTGCTGGAAAAGATGGCGCTGGGGGGTGGTGGTGCTAAAAGCACATAGATACATACATAGATACACAAAGCCCACCACTATCACTACCACAAAATTATCTACTTGCAGAAAGGGAGACTGGGGCTGACACAGCCATCCAGCAGCAGTATTGTTTGTGTCAGCAAATTAGGACTCGGTCCTGTACAAATATTATGCAAAGCAACCAGAGCTGTCCAAGAGTGTTCTACTATCAGAAACAACAGTACTCTTGAAAGTGCCAATTCCCTCAAGCTGTAAGATTTGGAAAGCTATGGAACTAACAGCTATGCCTTAACCTGAAATGGCTCTGACCAGTGTTTAACTTGAGTATCTGATCCAGTGGTGCCATGATTCATGTGTATTGGTATGGTGCTGAGGTCTCCAGGGAAAAGGAAACAAAATAATACCCTTACTGAGCAGCGAGCAATCTAATCAAACTGCTGATCTATCTATTGTATTTACTTAAAGTATTTCTATCCAGCATTTCTGATGTTGTTTTTTCAAAAAACCTTCCACGGTAATTTACAATTCTCAATAAAATCACAAAACACCCATCAATAAACTTAAGAACAATAAAAGCCCACAAAGCTAAACTATATATAAATGTTAACTACAGTAGACACGATTGCAATAGTGATACAAAGCTGAAGGTTAAATCATGCACCAAAGACATGAGATAATAGATGGCTCCTAAATACAAAAAAGACAAAATCTATACAAGTGTTTCTGGGGAAGGCATTCCACAAATGGGGTGTCATCACAGAAAAGGACATAGGTTATGCCTGCCTGATTTCTGAAGGCAAGGGCAGGGCTACGGTTGCCAGGTCACCCAAGGCTGAAAGTGGGAGATGAGAGGTCAATGGGGCGGCACACTGGTGGAATCTTAACTCATGTATGCAGTGCAATCAAATGCCAGAACGCTCCCTCATCACACCAAGAATGATGTCATTCCCAGCACTATGCTAGATCAAGATGGATAGCCATGTTAGTCTGTTTGTAACAGTAGAAAAGAGCAAGAGTCCAGTAGCACCTATAAGATTAACAAAATTTGTGGTAGGGTATGAGCTTTCACAAGTCACTTTAGATATCTGAAGAAATGACCTGTGACTCACAGTGAAATGGCATCCATGTGCACTCCGGACATCCCAGTGATGCAGTTCTGGTTGAAAACTGGAAGCTATGGGTCTCAGAGGGACCAGATCAGCACCCCAAGCAGAACAAATCTGCTATGGTTGGGGCTGATTTTGGCCCTGCTGAGACCCCATAGCTTTCAGTTTTCAAACAGTAGTGCATCATCAGGGCTCCACATGAGTGCAAGGAATGTGGATTGGGGGCCTTGCCTGCCTACCAACCCCCTGGTCCCCCACCATTCAGGTATGGGGGAATGGCAACCCAGGTGAATATTCAATACTATGTTGCATCTATTTCCAAGCAGATGCAAGTGATTTGGGGCTTTTCCACACACTCAATTAATTCCTGATTTCCTTAGCATTGGAATTGGTTTGGGTACAGTTCTTCCACTCATTTACCCCTCCCCCCTTGTATTTTTACAGTTGTAGGTTTATTCTGTTCTGCACATGCCTTAAATAATCAGGATTTTCAAGTGAGGGTACTGTCATATTCGGTGATGTCTAGGGTTTAGGGGTGCCAGACCCCCGGTGGGGGCGAGGGATCCCCCGCCCTCGCCCCCCACACCCCGCCCCCACTTACCTGGCCAGTGGGGGGGTGCGGACCCTCTGTGCGCGCTCCCCTGTGGAGCTGCGTGCTCCCGTGGATCGGGCCCATTTTGAGCTGCTGTGGAGCGCGGGAACACTCCTGCGCGCCACAGCACCCCAAAACGGGCATGATCCGCACCAAAATGGCCACAGATCAGGCCCGTTTTGGTGCAGATTGGGCCAGTTTTGGGACACTGCGGCACACAGGAGTGCTCACACGCTCCACAGAGGCTCAAAACGGGCCCAACCCAGGCCAAAACGGGTCAGTTTTGAGGTGCTGTGGAGCGCAGGAATGCTCCTGCTCTCTGCAGCACCTCAAAACAGGCCCGATCTGCCCGTGTGTTTTGGGCCACTGTGGAGTGCAGGAGCATTCCTGCGCTCCACAGCAGCCCCCAATGTGAGCCCCTGTGGTGCGTGGGTGCGCAGGGGGGGGCGCGCTGCATGATGATGTCACTTCCCGGAAGTGACATCATCACACTTTGTGGGAGCGCAAAGCGCGCGCACATACCCCTCAACAAGGAGGTAAGAGCCAGGCCCCCGATCCCTCGCTGAGACATTGAGGGCGCCTGGCAACCCTACTAGGGTTGCTAGGGCCCCCTGTACTTCCAGCAGGAGGCTTTTGGGTATCTCCTTCGCGTGCACGGAAAGAGCATGCGTGCCCCCGGGCCTGCACAATGACATCACTTCCAGGAAGTGACACCATCACGCAGGCTGTGGCCGCCCCAGGAGTACTCCTGCACTGGGCCTAATTCAGCTTGAATTGATTTGGGCCTAATTCAACTTGAATTGCACCGAATTCAGCCCGGATCCGGTCTGAATCAGCCTGGAACGTGCCTCTGCAGCGCAGGGAGCACTCCCCTGCTCGGCAGTGGCCCAATCTGGACCATTTTGGTCCCAAATTGGGCTGAATCGCCCCAGGAGTGCTTCTGCACTGGGCCTATTTCAGCTTGAATTGATTTGGGCCTAATTCAACTTGAATTGCACCGAATTCGGCCTGGATCGGGTCTGAATCGGCCTGCAACGTGCCTCTGCAGCACGGGGAGCACTCCCCTGCTTGGCAGTGGCCCAATCTGGACCATTTTAGTCCCAAATTGGGCTGAATCAGCCCAAAATGACCCAGGTTAGGCCAGAAATGGCCTAGAACAGGCCGCAGCTGGCCCAATTTGGGCCATTTTGGGCCCAAATCAGGTGCAAATCGGGCCAAATCGGGCCTGAAATGGCCCAGATCGGGCGCAAATTGGCCTGGAATGGGCTGCTGCTGTGCGGGAAGCACTCCCCTGCACTGAAGCGGCCTGATCCTGGCCATTTCAGGCCCATGGGAGCACACCGTGCCACTGGGGATCGCGTCCTTGAGGCCCATGCCTTCCCCTCCAGCCAGGAAAGGGGGGGTGGGGGTGGAAGGTGGGAACCAGGGATCCCCCACCCCCCACAGCGGACTGAAAACCCTAATGATGTCACAGCTCTCCCCTTTTATTTTTTGTGCAAGCTTATACTGAGAGATCAATATAAAGGTTGCATTTTTTTAAAAAATGTTGAAAATGAACATATGGAGAAGTCTTTAAATGGGAAGCCTAAAAGGAGAGCAGCTCTATCACCCATACATAAATCCTCTCTCCCATCAAAACCAGACCTAGGAGGCAGAGGCCTGCACTGGCAGGGCATACTGACCTCTGTTGGGATGGAGCCCAGGGCAGCAGCAGCTATGTGATGTTTAAATTGTGCTGATTTTTCTGGAGCCAAAGTTGGCCACCATCCCTTGCCCTAGGAAGCCAGAGTTTTTGCAGTTTGTTTAAAATTCATCAGTTTCATATCGAGGTCCCCCATCAAAGTTGACTCAGAGACCCCAGTTGGTGCAGAACACTGCAGCTCATTTACTCTCAGGAGCTAGATGGAGCATGCATATCACTCCCATTCTGCAGTCACTCCGTTGGCTTCCCATCAGTTACCAGGCTCAATTCAAGGTCACGACTTCATAGCCTTGGGCTGTCATATCTGATATTTCTCCCCCTATGTTCTGCCACAGCAGCTTCATTCATCTGGACAGGGCCTTCTGCAGATTGAGTAAAATCAACAGCTGCCTGCACACATGTTTTCTCTGTGGTAGCCCCCACCTTATGGAATGGCCTACCTGAGGAGGTCAGGAAAGCTCCCACTCACCTGGCTTTCTGCAAACTTTACAGAACTGATTTATTCAGGAGGGCTTTCTACCCAGATTATAGGGTTGTGTCATAAGAAGTAGCTCAGAGAGATGCCTTAGTAGGAACAGGGGCTATACACTACACTACTGGGTACTGTCTGCTGATGTAGACTTGCACCTGCTAGGGAGTTTCCATGTTGCTAAGCATGCTACGTGAATTTGTTATGCTTTGTTTCAAAAAGATTTCATCTCTGTGTTTGGCTTTATACTTGTTCGCAAATTTTCTGCTTGCATACTTATTGTATCTCTTGCACTAAATGTTCTTACTGATGTTCATTATTATACTTTGCTCAGTGAATGTCTTAGCTGTTGATTATATATGTAGTATTTTCACTTGCACTGTATAATCTGCCTAGAATTTCAGTGAGAAAAGCAACTATATCTATATCTATATCACATTTTTCTGTATCTGTATCTGTATCTGTATCTGTATCTGTATCTGTATCTATCTATCTATCTGTATCTGTATCTATCTATCTATCTATCTATCTATCTATCTATCTATCTATCTATCTATCTATCTATCTATCTATCTATCTATCTATCTATCTATCTATCTATCTATCTATCTAACATTATATATATATATAATAACATTATATATATATATGTTGATGTTGTTGTTGTTATTGATAGGTCCACCTACAGTTGCAATAAAAGATGCAGCTGGGTCTCTGAATTCCCAACCTTCATTTTTTTTAAAAATAAGTATCTCCTTCCCTTGCAGAGATATAAGGACTTATGTTTTAAATGAAAGCTAGGAATTTAGAGAACCTGCTGCAACCTTTATTACAATGACTAGCAATATGAAAATGACATTTTTAAAAAAGTCCTTAGTCCCTCCCTTGCAGAGATATGCCTTTTTCCTTATATCTCCACAAGGGAGAACGGGCTACAGATTTACTTTTTTTAAAAAAAAATGAAAGCTAGGGATTCAGAGAACCTGTTGCACCTATTATTATAACAATAGGTTAATCTATCGATATGAAACTGATGATTTTAAAAGACCAAAACAGAAGCAGGACCGGAGTGAGGAGGGGAGAGAAAGACAGGGGAGGAGTGGTTTCATGATGATGCTGAACATCCAGTGATCAAAAAGTGAGGTGGAGGTGGATGGGAGTGAGCAGGACAAACTAAACTGAAAGAAACATTACACACAAGGAAAAAATCTACTCAGATTCAGCTTCCAGAAAAAGATCAGGGTAAATATGGTCTCCAAAGAACCAGAAAAGAACCTGGGGGGGGGGACCTCGAAGCAAAAACTAAAGGCAAAAAATGCATGCAACATTCAGGGGATAAATCAAAACAGTATGGGGTCAGAACTGATGGGGGGAAATGCAGAAAACCTCTTTATCTGCAAAACACTTAGCAAATAACTCACTGTAAAGGTCTGTCTCCGTTAGCTTTTGGGAGTGGATCAACCTAACTGGTATAAATTCAGAACAAGATTAATCATTAAACATAATTAAAACTGATCAAAATCCAGTCTGAACATCATTAAGCCTGGAAGCATAACTAATCGGAATGTTATTTTTTACAGTGTTCTGTCTGTGTCCCATTCTACTTTCAGTTTCAGTTTCCCTGAAGTGTCTAATTTTCATTTTTCTGAAGCAGCAAGGGAAAGTGGTAATAATGAATAGATGCCTGACAGGAATCTCATCCAAAATGAACACATAGCCCATATTTGCACCAAATAGAATCATCCCCATTGGCATGTCTATGTTAAGCAAGCAATCCTCCCAATCATGACAATGACTTGGAAGGGCACCTTTGCCTAAGCTGTTCTGTTACTTGGGATGAAATAAAGCCAATCTGAGATGGCAATAAAAGTAGCTAAAATGGTACCCTCAGTCTTTTGCTCTGAGCCCCTGCAAGAGAGACTGTGCCAATAAGAATTTATTTTATTTTATTTATTTATATAATTTATAGTACACCTTTCTCACTGAGTCTCAAGGTGGATTACATAGGCCTTTTTTGCACAGACAATTTTTGCTACTTTGGACCCCACACCTCTTTGGGTTTTCTTCCATATTCCAGACACTTTACTCCCTCTTCAGATTCCAATGCGGTGTTTCAAAAAGGCCATAGTGTAAATCAACATGACCTACAGCTGGGACTTTCAATAAATGACAGGGTATTGGATAGCAACAAATTTGAAAGCAAACAGAAATCTGATATAGAGCTAAAACTAAAAGAAAACAAAGCATAAGCAAGCAGAAATCTGATACAGAACTAAACAATATTGAAACAAAACATAAGCAATCTAAACATGACATGTTAAACGATGTAGAAATGACCTAGTAGGAGCATACTTACAGCAACAGACAGTACACAATAGTATACAGTGAAATCCTAAGCATTTACTCCAGTCTAAGCCCACTGACTAGAGTAACTCTGCTTAGAATTTCACTGATAATCTGCAGCCCCTGCTGTGGCATAGCATAGGAGAAAGATGGTTCTGTAGATATGAGGTACCAAGGCCATGAAGGGCTTTCTCTGTGATAGGCAGTATTTTGTATTGAGCCTGGTAACTGATCAGTAGACAATGGAATAACTGCAGAATGGGAGTAATATGCATGCTCCGCTTAGCTCCTGATAGATCGATGATTGAGAGGCTCACAAAGGCAAAGCTTTGCTGGGGCTATGCTGTGAATGAATCCACCACGTTGTCTGGCTCCCAGCACTGTGAAGAAGCAAGCTAGTGCCATATAGATGCTTATAATTCTCTATGGAAAATATACAGAAATTGCTGATAGTGTAGGGAAAGGGTGAATTTAACAAAGGTTTCTAGAGCTATATTGGAAATGGCCCAAGCTTTTCCCTGCCCATAGTAACAGATAGTCTACTTGCTTTGAAAATGGGAGGGATAGATGCTAAAGGCTTCCCGCTGCAGTAAAGAGTAAATTCTGAGAGAGATGTGAGATCAGTTATGATGGATCTGATAATCGGATTGCACCAAGACCTGAGATCTCTTGAACATCTTCTTAACAATGTTTAAACAAGAAGCTATGATGGGACCTAATATGAGTCTTAAAAAATTGTGTGCAGATGTTATCCCAGACAGTTGTAAGATAAAGAAAGGTTAGAGGCAGAAATGTGAACACAGTGAGGGGGGACAGTTTTCCCGTTTCTGCTACCTCATGTGCACAAAATGCCTCCACATGGAGCAGATGAAACAGAAAACTCTCTCCCTCCAGTCTTTCTGCACAGGAGGAAAAAAACTTGGGAGAAAGGCAGAAGCTATCCCTTCCCTGGCATCTTTTCTTTTTTTATGCAAGCCATTTCCCAGAGCTGCTGTGTATCTGTGCGAGAATGGGTTGGCTCTGTGGTGAACTCATGAAGGAAGTAATGTTTAGTGTGTCCCTGACAGTTTTCAAATAATAGTCCCCACATGAACATGTGCTTGAGTCAGGCTGGGCAACCATAACTTGATTTGTCTCATACGTACACATGTATTTTGGCCCTCAGCGTTTGTCAAGACTGAGTAAAAGGTTATTATTTCCCCTGTTGAGCCCACATTGTAAAATGGCTAGAGTTTTTCTTTAATTAGATGAGGCCATTGTTCATTCTTGGCCTGGTTTAGAATAAAAACTCTAAGTATCCCCATTTGGAAACAATAATAAGAGGGCAACTGGTTGTGCAAGCCAGGTCACATATTCCCATTTTACAAGACACAAGTATCTTCAGAGAGTGTTTTCTCACGATTATGGCCGATTCCAGACGGCCCTCTGCCTCCCGAAACGTTGCGTGTCGTCGTGCGGAAAACGCGAAATATCGCGCAAAACTCTCGCGAGAAAACGCGATATTTCGCGTTTTCCGCGCGACGACGCGCAACGTTTCGGGAGGCAGAGGGCCATCTGGAATCGGCCTATGTTTGTATTGGTTAGAGCACAAATGTTTTCAGGAAGACACTCTGACTCACAAAATGGAGGAAACTCATTAGTGGAGGGCTGACTTCATAGGGTACTTCTTATTCACCGCAGGCTTTTCTGTTCACTTCTATAATTATGCTGGCATGAAAACTTTGCCTTGGTCTTTCCTTCTACTTATCAAAGCAACAAGGATTCCATCCTTCATGTTTCTCTGCTTCATGGACGCCATTTCACTGCCAATCTTAGCAGAAACAGCATTTGTTATTGTGCAAATGCCTTTTCTCCCTTCTGCTTTTGTTTAACTTAGGCAAGCATTTTAAGAGCTTTTGAATGAAAAGCACTTTGTAAAGCAAAGTTGCTACAGATTGAATTTCAGGCTCGTGAACGCTAAGATGAAGGCCTCAGTATTGTTTTGGACAACAAATGTTCAAAAGGAGATTTTCCACAAGCATGCACTCCGATCACCCCGACAAGAAGGATAAAGCACATTGGTAGTTCATTTTGTACCAGTCACATACCAACAGAAGATGCCTCCCCACTGTCTGGAATTTAAATTTTGTCTGTAACATTTACATCAAAATTATAATAGTTGAACACAAATGTGTGGCTCCATTTATATGAATTAACCTGATGTCTGATCATGTATAATCAGGGAAAGCAAATTCTGGCATAACCAATTATGTCTGACATCATGGGAGAAAAAACAGCATTCTCTTTTAAATATGAATGCTTAAGCACTTCTGTCTTTCTCCATACCCATTATCGAATATATGATTCCCAGTCTACAGTCAAGAATCCCAAAATACTCAAATGTTCAGTTGCAGGTATGTAGTTAGGCTGGGAGAGAAGTCTGCAGTATACCAGAACAAAACAGATACACACAACAAACATAAAAGGGAGATAAAGGGATCTGCATAGAGTTGCCAGGTCCCCTTATCTTCCTGGCAGGAGGGTGGGGGGAACCTGGCACTTACATTGCTGATCTCTTCACAAGCGCAAAGTGTGGGTGTGCTCCCAGCAAGTGCAATGATGCCACTTTCAGAAGTGATGTCATCATGCCTGCTGGGAGCACACCCGCTACACACTGGCTAAGGAGGTTTTTTGCCTCCCCAGCCTGTTCCCCAGGGCCTCTTTCCCCCACCCCGCCAGCCAGGTGAGTGGTGGCAGGGGGCAGAGGCTGGGAGCAGGGGATCCCCCACCCCTACTGGGGGACTGGCAGCCCTAGTTCTGCAGGCAACCACAGAGGATTAAAGAATAAATAATGGGCAATAATTTCCAAAGAGGGTATTAAAAAAGGGAAGGAACCGACCAGAAAAGCAGCTAAGAAGGGAGTATGGCAAGGGAAAGAGCTTATCATCACCACAGATTTATGTGGGAAAGTGTTGGAAAGGGTTAACTGGTCAGTTATGGCAGTGGTTCCAAACCTTTTGGATATGGTGACCCACAAGTCCAAATTTATTTGGTACAGTGACCCATCCAGGGTCAGTCCAAGGTTTTCTGGCGCCCATCTAGTCCAACATTCCATTTTCTACAGTGCGCAATAAACATCACATCCTACTATGAACCCCAGCCAAGTGACTTTCCGAAGTACACAGCCTTTGCATATGAAGGCTACATTCCAGTCTTCGACCATCCTCTTCTTCTCCATTACTCCCTCTGATTCCCTTTAAGATTCTAAGAAACTCGGACACATGTATTGTCGAAGGCTTTCACGGCCGGAGAACGATGGTTGTTGTGGGTTTTCCGGGCTGTATTGCCGTGGTCTTGGCATTGTAGTTCCTGACGTTTCGCCAGCAGCTGTGGCTGGCATCCTTCAGAGGTGCACCGGAAAACCCACAACAACCAACTTGGACACATTTTACTTGATTCTTTATCAATCAACATGCATATACAGTTGTGACTGCATGCATGTTTTGGAGACACCTGGAAGGGCTGGTTACACACACATTTGCAGGACTGTTAAGAGTTAATCCCTCTCAGAATCTGAGAGCTGTAAATGCAGGCTGCTCCAGGGCCTCTGATTGGGTGGCTGAGCTGCGAGAGGAGGGTTTTGAGTCCCAGCTGAGAGAGAGAGAGAGAGAGAGATTGGAGTGTGTTGAGAGTTCTCCTGTTCAACAACACTCCTGTTCAACAAACACATGAACAGCAGCTCAGCAACAAGGAAGGGGCAAACCAAACCTGTCACAACACGTGGAGCTGCCTTCTACTCAACCAGACCCCTGGTCTATCAAGATCACTATTATTTGTTCTGACAGACAATGGCTCTCCAGGGTCTCAGGTTAAGGTCTTTCACATCACCTTCTACCTGATCCTTTTAACTGGAGATGCCAAGGACTGAACTGGGGACCTACTGCATGGAAAGGAGATACTCTACCCCTGTGCTACAGCCTCTCACAAAGAAGCTGGAATAGAACTCCTCTGGTCTTGGCTAGCATAACCTTCCTTAACACTCCCTATATTGCAGACTTTGCCTCCTCCACCTTTGGGCTCCAGAGGCGATGACCAGTTGCATCAAGAAGGGCAGCAGACCCACCATAGTTTCCACTTGCCTGCCCCTGCCTTCCTTGCCAGTCCAGACGCTGATCCCAGAACATCCCTCAGGTGAATTTTTTGCAAATGAAAGCTTTGAAAGAGTTGAGACATGGAGTCCTCGGGGAAAGAATTTTTCAGCACCGGCAGGAGAGCTGGGAAAGTTGGCAGGAGGTTTGGGTAGTAAGTGCAGATTCCCAAACAGGCTAAAAAGAAAGGGGTTGAATCTTCTAAAGGAGAAGAGATTGTCCCTTCCCAGTTGAAACAGGGAGATAGCTCTGGAGAGAGGAGAAATTGCTGGTTGGGTGTGGTGGATAACTGCCTGAAGAGACTTCCAGATTCAGTTGATGACTGAAGGAAAGCACTAGTGTGTGCAGAGAGGGCATGGGGTACTAAAAAGAGGGTAAAAAGAGGGTACCAGCCTTCCTATACCCAGAAGTGGAAAATACTAAAAAGAAAGTATACTGAAATGCTTGGGAGAAGGAACAAGGGAAACAAAGCCTAACAACAGAAGCTTTAAGTAGCAGTGAAGAGCCTAAAAACTGAAGTCTATGCATGTTCTGAATGTTACCTCAGTGATCTAGATGTATATATGTGGAATTTTACTTCAAAAAGTTTCGACTCCTGACTTCGCTTAACCTCTCTCTATTAATGTAAATAAACGTCTTATTTATGAATTTTAAAAACGCCTCTGGTGCCATTTTTGTGGTTTAAGAACGAGGGAACCATAGGGTTGTCAGTCCCCCGCTGGGGGCAGGGGATCCCCCACTTCCATCCTCCGCCCCCGCTCACTCGGCCAACGGGAGAAGCATGGACCTCACAGGTGCGCTCCCTGGTGGCACGGCACGCTCCCAGGTGGCATCATGCACGCCTGTGAGCTGAAACAGGCCTGAAACAGCCAGGACTGGGCTGCTGCCAGACACGGTAGTGTTCCCCCACCCAGCAGTGGCCCATTCCAGGATGATTCAGGCTCAATCCTGGACGATTTGTGGCCCGATCCTGGCTGTTTTGGGCCCATTTCAGACCAATTCGGGCACAAAACGGCCAGGATTGGGCTGCTGCTGGACAGGGGAGCACTCTCACACACAGCAGCAGCCTGTTCCAGGCCAATTCGGGCCAATCCTGGCCATTTTCAGCCCATTTTGGCCCAATTCGGGCCCAAAATGGCCAGTATCAGGCCACTGCTGGGCAGGGGAGTGTTCCCCCGTGTAGCAGCAGCCCATTTCAGGCCAATTTGGGCCCAGAAATCTTCCATTAACAGAGTGGAAATTTGAACCTGGGTCTCCCAGATTCTAGTCCAAACCACTATACAACACTGGCTCTTCTTTCTCCATGTTTTAATGTAGGTGCCAATTCCTGCAAGCTTTGCTATTGGACCTGCTTAACCCTTGCCTGCAATTGGCAATGGAAAGGGCTTTATTGTTGACTAACCTGGTAAAGACACCAGACTCCCAATGAAGTAAAAGGTGGAATCAGATAAGGCAAGTGATAAGGAAACAGTAAAGAAAGCACCAATAAACACTAACATTTCATTGGCCAGTGTCCACTTTCTCCAGCCTGCTACCATTCATTCCTTATCTATTTGCTCTCTGAATGGGAGAAGCCAACTTCCATGTAGGGGTGCCCCCCTCAAGAGTTTATTTCCTGGAAATGTAACTTTTCCCTGGGACGGATTTATGCTCCTTCTCAGAAACAAAAGTATCTGCTTCAGCTGTATTATTTGCTTCAAGTTGTCCCCTAATGTCCAAAAGTCTGAACATAATATAATCCCTAAAACAAACAGCTTGGTTTAAACCATCAGCATTATCACCCACAGAGAAGCAAGATCAATATTTCAATATTGCGCATTGAAATATTGATCTTGCTTCTCTGTGGGTGATAATGCCGATATGCACAATATTGGATGCAGGATAAGATACCAGAAGTTGGTGAATGGATACAAAAACTTATGCACGTGGTGGAAATGGACAAACTAACTAGAAAGTTAAAAGAACAAAGCTCAAATGATTTTTTGATGGATTGAAAAAAATTTAAAGATTATTTGGAAAAGAATTGGGATGTAAAGGACCAATTGTGGTCCATGGACAATTTTTGATGAGCATTATGTAATCTGTTGAATTCTATATTGACTGTAACTTTACCTTAGAAGAAAATGAGAAATAGTAGAATTAGAGGGAATATTATGTGAATTAAAGGGTATAAGTGCTGTTGGAGGTCAGAAGGGAGGGGAGGGGAAGGGTGGGTTGGGATGAAATATGTAATTTGTAGGAGAAAGAGATATTGAAGTGATTATGGTTTTTTTCCCAACCTATCCAATACAATGTTTCCAAAAAAAAAAAATTCGGCAGGGAGGGGGAATGATACATTTTAATCCTTCTAACATCAGCTTACAAAGATATCAGTAGCTCTTCTTTTCCCCTTCTTCTCTACCAGGCCTATTCAGATTTTTAAAACCAATTGTCCGTATCTGCATGTATGAACATAGGGAGCTGACATATTAAGTCAGATCACTGATCCATCTCTCTTGGTACTGCAACTCTGAGTGGCAGCATCTCCCAGGGTTTCAAGATCTTTCTCAGCACATACTACTTCTGACTAAAGATGTCAAGGACTGAACCTCTGTGTGTGTATGTGTGTATCATAAAATTTGATCATAAAATTTCATGCAGGATATTCCCCCATTAGACTTTCTGTCACTAGCAATGTAATATTTTTTCAGATTTATAACTATTCTTTCAATCTCACCCAGTGTTACTTGCCCATATTAAAAATCAACATCTTCTTAGCTATGCAGTGATAACTCATCTGTTCAAAATTCTGTTAACTGAAGAATTCTTCTGCTTCTATATGCAGCTTCTCCAAATCATATACCTTTTCATAAAAATTCAAGTCTTCTGCCATTTCTCTTTTCTGCCAAAATCATTATCCTTCTTTAATCAGGACTATACCTCTATGTTTATTTTCAACACATGAGCTAATGAAATATCTTGTTTGTTACTCTTTGAAAAAGCCTTTCCCCCCAACAATTATTTTTCTACAAGCATGCAATGTACAAGCTATAATTGCTTCTTCAGTGATTGTAGCCTCTTATGTATCTTCTCAGAACATGTTATTTCATACTCCCGTTCAAGCCACTGAATATGGAAAGTGAAGTGGCTTCATCTTTTTTGTCAGATAAGAGGATTTTAAAAAAAAAATCTCAATACTATCTTTAATGCTCCCAGATGGTTTACTACCCCATTCCTGGTGTTGGAATGTATACAAAAATATTCCTTTAGTCAGTCTGACAAATTACTACCATTTTACTCTGTTATAATATATTGTTTGAGTACCATTATTTATTAATTTATATAAAAGATTTATACTCCATAACTCCTAGCCATAGTTGCAATAAAGCAATTTTAAAAGTTATCAGATCAAAAATAGAAGTATCAAACATTTACAAACTTGTAACATTCCAGCACACAGCCTGGAGAAGGCAGGGTTTGGGGAGAGGATGGATCTCAGCAGGGTATAATGCCATAGAATCCACCCTCCAATGCAGCCTGTTATGACCCCTTCTTTCTCTTGGGTAGATTTTGCCTTTAATCTTTCCCTTCCACCCTCTGGATAGATTGCTGCCACCAGGAATATTATATTCCAAAATATTTTATTTAAATTTTCCCTTTAGTAACGTGCCCAAGCCTCAGGCTCCTTCGTGGTTCTCTGTGGCCCCGAGGATAGGAATGGGATATAGCAATGACAGAGTACTCCAGGATATAACAAAAACAAAGTAAACTTTTATTTTTTCAAGAAGTGTATTGGTTTCATAAGAGTAGTTCTCAATTCTTAAAGTTACTTCACTTAAACTCATTCACACAGATCTCTTCTAAGGCTTCACACAAATATTGTCGAAGGCTTTCACGGCCGGAGAACGATGGTTGTTGTGGGTTTTCCGGGCTATATTTCCGTGGTCTTGGCATTGTAGTTCCTGACATTTCACCAGCAGCTGTGGCTGGCATCTTCAGAGGTGTAGCACCAAAAGACAGAGATCTCTCAGTGTCACAAGACAGAGATCTCTCAGTCACAAGACAGAGATCTCTCAGTCACAAGACAGAGATCTCTCAGTGTCACTGTGACACTGAGAGATCTCTGTCTTTTGGTGCTACACCTCTGAAGATGCCAGCCACAGCTGCTGGCGAAACGTCAGGAACTACAATGCCAAGACCACGGCAATACAGCCCGGAAAACCCACAGCAACCATCGCTTCACACACAGTTTGCCGGCTTTTCCCTGACTGAGTGCTCTTTCACAAATACTCAGATTAGGTTTCCACAAAGGTTATATTTCTCTCAGTAATACTTAAACATGCTATGACAGCACACAGCTAGCTTCTCTTTTCCTCACTCAATATTTCTCTCAGAACTGCTTAAATTTACTCAGGCTGCAAAATGTGACCATTTTTTACAGAAATGCTTAAACCTGCTCCGGCAGCACACAGCTAGCCTCTCTTTCCCTGACTGAATGTTCTTTCTCCACTCTCAGTCTAAAACTGCATTCACTCCACTCACACTCTCAGTCATCAACCAATCATATCATTCATTCATCCCTCTCTTTCACCCCCTCTTCACCCATATCACACCAAGCATTTAAAGACACATGCACACATTTACTTTACACACACAGCCATTTTCTACAGGGGAACTGATTTCTATAAGATGGAGATTAGTTGTAACTCTGGGAGATCTCCAGCCACCACCTGGATATTACTAAATCACAAGGGCTACTCCGGAAACAAAAGACCAAATGTTGCGAAACTGCACTTCCCGGAGTGTAAAGTTAACACTAGTCAATCAATCAATTTAAATTTTATCACTTTAAAAAATATTTAAATTGCTTGTTTGACTAGTGTTAACTTTACACTCCGGGAAGTGTAGTTTCGCATCACCTGGACATTGGCAACCCTAGCTGGGGCACTAGGACTGAGAAAGCCTGGTCTCTAGTAGCCAGCCACCCATTTCACCTCTGTAGGGGGAGGGGCACAGAGACACAGAGCAGCTTTTAACTCTGTAGAAGCTTTTAAATACGTCAGGCTCATATTGGAGCAAATGGTCCTTTATTTAGAAAATATATATTTTGCCTCTCCAGAGATCAGTTTGAGGCAGCTCCAAAATAAAAACAAAACAAAATAAATAGACTCATAAAACATAAAACCATGAAACAATAATGTTCACTATCCTATTACTAATTAATTGGAATTGTCAAGTGCTTTAAAACCTTCTTGTTTTAAATTTAGATTATATGCTTATATGTATATTTTACTCAGAAATACTTTAATACTCTTATTGTTTATTCATTTATATGAATAATTTTCCTTGTGAGACCGTGATACAATGTCTTAATCAGGGCTTTTTTTCAGCTGGAACGCGGTGGAACAGAGTTTCAGCACCTCTTGAAAATGGTCACATGGCCGGTGACCTCTGTGCCGCTGGTGGCGCAGAGGGCAATCTAAACTCCCCTCTGTCTGGAGATCAGGGGGCAGGGCCACCAGCCATGTGACCATTTTCGCTGATGGCAATTTAAACTTTAAAAAACTCCCCCCCCCCCCGTTCCAGCTGACCCAAATTGACGACATTGTGTAGTCCTGGGAGCTGAGTTCCACCACCTCTTTTCCCAGAAAAAAGCCCTGGTCTTAATAATTCAATTTATATGTGTACGTGTTTATTTTAATCTTCTCTGAAATTTTCCTAATAATATATATTTAAAGTATCCTGGTTCCAGACATTTTAGGACTTCAAAGATAAAAGCTAGTACTTTGAATTGTACTCAGAGGCAAACAGGCACCCAGTGTACAAGTTCTTCTACAATGTGATTTCACTGGCTTGTTCCATTCAGAAACTTCCCTGTGGCATTCTGAAGCTTCTGAACAGTATTCAAATGCAACCCCACGCACAGTATTTTGCAAAAGTCCAGTCTGGATGTGATCAGTGTATAGGGATCCCAAGTCCCCAGTGTAGGCAGGGACCCCCACACACACTCTCACCCTCTGCCCCCTACCACCACTTACCAGGCCAGTAGGGGGGAAGTCATGGGAATAGGCCTCCCGGGTGCATTCTTGGGGTGGTGCAATGATGTCACTTCTGGGAGTGATGTTGTCATGCTGCCTCAAGAGCACTACCATGTTTCGCAGTGGACCAATCCGGGTTCCAAATAGCCCATTGCGAAGCAGGCCTGTGCTCCCAGACCTGTGCAATGATGTCACTTCCCAGAAGTAGCATCATTGTGCAAGCCTGGGATCGCACACGCATGAGGAGCAACGAAAAGGTGAGTTATGGGTCCCCTCTCCCTCCAGGAGGGTAAGGGGACCTGACAACCTTATCAGTACATGGATAACTATGGCCAGAGCATGCTTCTCCAAGAAAAGCTGCAACTGGCACACCACCTGAAGCTGAGCAAACGCCCAATGTACCACAGAGGAGACCTGTGCCTCCATCCATCAGCACAGACCTCAAGTTGCAATCCTGCTTTTTCAAGTTAAGTACAAATCCATGCAAAATAATTGATTCCTCAAAGCCTAATTGACTACATTGTTGTCCCGTTAGGGCTGTCAATTCCCCGCCCGGGGTGGGGGATCCCCTGTTCCCACCTCCTCCCTCTGATCCCACTTACCTGGCCACTGAGGGGGCGCACCCCCCATGCCCCACAACGGGCCCATTTCAGGCTGAATCGGGCCCATGGGGGGGGCAATTCAGCCCTTCGGCGAGCGCAGGAGTGCATGCCGGGTCGCCCTTTGACCCACATGATGACAGAAGTGATGTCATCATGCACACCGGGGGGCTCATGTGCACAAGGAGGAACGGCGATCGTCGCAGAGGGTGAGTGCCAGGTTCCCAGTCCTCCGCCGAGGGCCTAAAAGGACCTAGCAACCCTATGTCCAGTAGCACTTCAGTACTGTTTGAACTAGGCTTCAGTTTATTAGCCCTGTTCCCCATTACCACCTCAAAATACTTGTTCAAGATGTCCATCACCTCACCTGGTTCATCCGAGAGAGAGAGAGAGAGCGAGAGAGAGAGAGAGAGAGAGAGAAGTAGGTAACAGCCTATGGGTGACACCTCAACATTTGTTATGTTAAGCCAGCTAATGAAAAAGAATTAGGGAAGGCTATGGTTCAGAGGTAGAGCAGGTGAATATTATGCAAGAAGGTCTTGGGTTCTGTCCCTGGCATCTCCAGTTAAAGGAACTTGAATAAATGGTGCTGAGAAAGAGCTCTCTTTGTCTAAGAACCACAGCCAGTTACAAGACAGGACTAGATGGTCTAGAGAAGTGCCTAGAAAGAGGTATCTCATACTTATGGTTCATAGTGTAAGCCGCTTCTTCACACTTGGCGGAGAAAAGCAGAATGAAAGTATCCAAATATATAAACACTTCCATATGTTCAGCATTTAATGCAGTTTCATATGTTCAAACAAATCAACAGAGTATTACAGGTAAAATATTTTTAAAACTGAATTGAATAAATGTGAGTCTTTCTTCAGGCACTGGGGTGGTTCCTGAGAGTTGTGGTATCACTTTAGATGGGCTTAAAGGGAAAGAGGGTTTGAAAAAGTTTTATTTTTCAGAAAACTCAGATTTGTCAGACAGGTTTGCTTTCATGATTTGGAATCAATAATTAGAAAGAAATTTCCCGTTAGTAGCTGGAGACCTGCAGGGTTTTTGTTTTCCTCTGTAGCAGGTAACATAGCTCACTTGTGAGTTATCCACATGTTTTACCGTACACATGGGGGGATTTTTGGTGCAACACAGAAGCTTTGATCCATGCTTGTGAATGGATTCTAGATCAATTAAATGGTACCGTTGTTATTTACTTCAGTGGGAAATAGATTGTAGCTGCTGGCACATTTAATCTGAGGGTCATACGCTGTGGCGCACAGGGGGACAAAAATGCATGGCATCAGGAAGGAACAGTACCCTCATGCCTCATCCCTGAACTGCTCACTGCTGCAGCCAGTCTCTGTCATGCCTATGCAAAAGTACAGATGTGACAGAGATCACACCAGGCCCCCTTCATGGCCTAGCAACAGCCCTTCCACTTTCTGAAGATTAGTTCTGCCCCTTCACATAGTGGCTGAACTAATTATGACTGACTGAAATGGGGTCCTATCTTGCCTTGAAGTAGGGTTGCCAGCTCCAGGTTGGGAAATTCATGGAGACTGAGGGGCAGAAGCTGAGGCAAGTGGAGTTTGGGGAAGGAGCTCAGCAGAGATGTGATACCATAAAGCCCACCTTCCAAAGCTGCCATTTTCTTCAGGGGAAATGATTTCTGTGGTCCTGGAGATCAGCTGTTATTTCAGGAGAATGCTATCGCTACCTAGAATTTGCAACCTTACCCTCCTGGAGGTTGCAGTGAGTGAGAGCCCTGCTTTGTTAGAAGACAAGTATTGAGTTAAACATCTGTCTGTCACATTTTTACTCATCCTTCCTCTGAAGAGCTCACGGCAGGGTACATGATTCTCCCCTCCTCTATTTTATCCTCACAGCAATCCTGTCTGGTAAGTGAGGCTGAAAAAGAACAAATTTCTCAAAGTCACCCTATCAGTTACTGGGTTCAGTTCAAGGTATTGGTTATTACATACAAAGCTCTTCGTGGCCTTGGTCCAGCATACCTACAGACCGCCTCCCTCCCTATGTCCCTCCATGGCAGCTTCACTCATCTGAACAGGGTCTCTAGCAGGTGCCAGCCTGTACACGGGCAAAATCAACAGCAGCCCATACACGGGCTTTCTCTGTGGTGGCCCCTACCCTATGGAACGGCCTGCCTGAGGAGGTCAGGAAAGCCCCCACGCTCCTGGAATTCCACAAACGATGCAAAACCGAATTATTCCAAAAAGCTTTTTTCTCAGCTAGGACAACAGTATTGTAGGAAAGGGGTCCCAGATGTTTCACTAACAAGTTAGGAACCATAGACTTCACCATTATGTTGCCTTACATATTATCTGTTGCTTTAAATAGGTATTCATATATACTACCTGTGCTTCATGTTGTTTAATGTAAGTCCTAGAACTGATTACGTTCTGTTTCAGCAATTCTTTAACCTCATATTGAATCCCTGCTAATGCTATGTCTTTGTAAACTTGTATTCATTTACCTTATGACATTGTTTATGGAAATGTTCTTGACACTGTATGGAAATGCCTGCCCTTGTCGTTGCCAGTGATTGTATTAATTTCACACTATGTAATCCACCTTGAGTCTCAGTGAGAAAGGTGGAATATAAATGAAATAAATGCAATAAATGAATAAATAACATTTATGGCTCACAAGCAAGAACTTGAACCCTGGTTTCGAAAGTCCTACTCCAGCACTTTAATCACTAAACCATAGTGGCTTGTCCATTGCATACTCCTAGAGCTATTAAAACAGATTGGCTACCAAAACCTCTTTAGAAACTACCACAAGCAGTTCTGAAACTGCAGAAACAAGCGCCACA
The DNA here is from genome assembly GCF_028583425.1 of Eublepharis macularius. Lineage (NCBI taxonomy): Eukaryota > Metazoa > Chordata > Lepidosauria > Squamata > Eublepharidae > Eublepharis > Eublepharis macularius. The sequence continues at coordinate 63,775,272 of NC_072795.1, read as the reverse complement.
AGAACGCATTGTTTTGAAGGTAGCCTGGTATAGCTCACAATCATTCTGTGGAACACATCTCCCCAGGAGTTTGGCAAAGCAAAACCAGTGGCAGAGATTTATTGTATTCTCATATCATTATAGTGAGGCAAACTTTGATTACTATTTGACTCATAAAACATAGAGCTGAGTAGACAGCCTGTGAAATGCGTAATCAAGCCATCTGCTGGATGGAGTACACAGCTCACCAAAGTGCAGTACAAGCAGCTCAGCAAGGAAACGACGGCTCCCAGCCATACACCTCTTAAGTAAAACCTTGATCTACTTATTCAGTTCTTACACTGGGAGACAGAATGAATCCAGTCCTTCCTCTCCCCCTGTTTCATGTATGGGCCATCTTTTCTTTAAAGAAACAGGTGTTCCCCATCATGCCACTATAGCAGGAGCATTTCAGATACTTAAAAATCCGTTTTCCAGTCTGCTGTTTCCTTGTGCACACTTTTTACCTGGTCTTTTAGCATTCCACCTTCTTCTGCCCCCCTCCCACCCTCTGCAACCCACTTCATTGTAACTGGCCACTGTTGCCTATCCAGCCACTCCCTCCCCCTCCTTTCCATTCCTCTCCCTTCCCTTCTTTCCTCTCTATTTTCCTTTTCACTCATTTTAAAAAAAAATTAATCCAGCATAGGATTGATGCACCGATGAGGTGAGAGGGAGAAATACAAGAAATAGATGGATCCAGTGTTCCAGCAATGCATCGATTCATTGCTTGTGCAAGGAAAGGAAAGGAAAGGAAAGGAAAGGAAAGGAAAGGAAAGGAAAGGAAAGGAAAGGAAAGGAAAGGAAAGGAAAGGAAAGGAAAGGAAAGGAAAGGAAAGGAAAGGAAAGGCTGGCACTCTGACATCACCAATGATGGCATCGGTGACAAAAGTGCCAGCACTCATCAATACCGATGCATTTTGACATAGTGCAAACTAAAAAGAATGGCACCACACTGACCAAACATGAGAGGTGCAAAAGAGCTAAGGATCCCTTGCCCTCCACTCACCTGGCCGGCAGGGGGGAAAGGCAGGGGAATAGGCCTCCCAGGCGCGCTCCTGGGGCAGCGTGATGACCACTCCTGGGAGTAATGTCACCATGCTGCCCTGGGATTGCTTCTGTGATTTGCAGCAGGCTGATGTGGGCCCAAAACAGGCTGATTTATGGCCCAAAAGAGCCAAAATCAGCCTGCTGCGAAGTATGGGAGCACTCTCAGCCCCTGCCATACTTCACAGCAGGCCAATTTGGGCCCCAAACAGGCTGACTTGGGTGTAAAGCATGCACAAAGCAATGCATGTTCATGAAGATGATTCCAAAGGTGAGTGCCAAGTCCTCTACTCCCATCAAGAGGGTAAGGGGACCTGGAAAGGGTCCAGACAAGCCAATTCTATGCCTTTTGACTTGACTTCTGGGATAGTGAGGAGTTATGTTCCCAGTACAGAAGGAGCTTTTGACAGACAACTCCACTGATCCCCTTCCAGTCCTCTGCATGGAAGGCAGGATACGGCAGAGCTAGCACTGGGTCCAGTACAAGCTACTTTACTCCAATATTTTGTTATATAGAAAGGTCTTGAATAAAGCAGAAAGTAAGCAGCTGATCTTCTAGTGACTCTAACATTCAGTACAGATCAGTACTTCAACTGCCTCTGACTGCAAATGTTAGCTTTGCTCCAAACTTTCCTGCCTTTAGCACAACGGAAAGCTGAAGAAAGGCCATTGGTTTTGCCATTTTATTAAAATGTTTGCTTTCCTGGAAACTCCAGAATGACCCAGTACTGATTGATGGGTATGTTTACAAGTCAACAGGTGGGAAAGAGGGGAATGAAACTGCCACAAGGGTTCAAGCCTTACAGGAAATGGATTGCTTGTTGTTATTGCAAGACCATAATGGATTCCGTTATCAGTTCAAACGCACACTCCATTTGTTTGACAGCCAAATCAAAGGGAAGACCATATACTGTGGCAGAATGTTTGATCACAAAACCAGCAACACAGGTCACAAGGCTAAGGGAAGCCCAAAGCCAGCATACAGATTAGTTGAGCAATTCCAGAAGCAGCAACTACGTATGCAGCTATAATCTCTTTGTATAGAACCCACAGTTCTGATAGCTTTCCTCCTTCCCCAATTAAACTAGCCAATGAGGAGGACTGATCAAAACAAGACTGGCTCCTTCTGCACTCCTACAGCACCTGGCTACACACACACAAATCAATCACATGGTCTGGAAAAAATTGCCAAGATGGAGTCAGGAAACTTGGAGTTTGTTTTCCAGCACGTAGTATTAAATTCTTAGTCTCCTGCTGTTGCTGGAGGTGGGTGCTGAGAAGCACCCACCATGTGGCTGGTCCAATCTTTGAGAATGCATGTAAAGGGCCTTCATGGTTTAGAGGTTAGATTGTTGGTCTAGTGTCTGGGAGACCCCAGTTCAAATCCCCACTCTGCCTTGCTGGATGATCTTAGGCCAGTCATATATACTCAGTCTAAACTACCTCACAGGGTTGTTGAAGAATGATGGAAAGGAGAATGATGTGGTCTGCTTTGGGTGCCTGTTGGGGAGAAAGATGAGATATAAATAAATAAATACAAATGAAGTAAATAAATAAAGATCCATGTGCTTAATTCCCTGTGGTAGCCTCTAAACCCAATTCAGCATTCTACATTTTCCTGTTTATATCTGCAACATGTTCTTGACTCAGTCAGGATTGGGTTGGGTGGTATCTTTTTTTTTGTTAGATTAAGAGGTTGCCATGTCATTTATATTGTCAAAGGCTTTCACGGCCAGAGAACGCTAGTCGTTGTAGATTTTCTGGGCTGTATGGCTGTGGTCTTGGCATTGTAGTTCCTGATGTTTCGCCAGCAGCTGTGACTGGCATCAGAGGTGTAGCACTGAAAGACAGAGATCTCTCAGTGTCAATGTGTGGAGAAGATGTTAGCAGGTAATTTATATCTACTCAGGAAGGTGGGTTTGGGCTGAGGCATCCTGTAAGAGTTTCTCAGGGTGTGGAATGCTAATGGGAGGAAGCTTCAATGTATCCTAAGGAGGTTCTTTTGCATATGGATTAGTGGTTGATATGCTAATCTTATCTGCAGGGCTATTGTAAGATGTAGAGTATTTTGTTAGTCGGGTGTTTTTCAGGACTGGAAACCATGCCCTATTCATTCTTAAACTTTCTTCTTTCCTGTTGAAATTGTGCCTATGCTTATGAATTTCAGTGGCTTCCCTGTGCAATCTGACAAAGTAGTTGGATGTGTTATCCAGTATTTGGACAACACGTGTTGTCCAAGCAAATGGCTACTCCAGAAATGAAATCAGAAGAGTGATTAAACCAAGGATAAATCAAACATCTAAGGAAAAATAGTCCCCCACAGGAAAAGTGTTTTTGCCATACATCAAAGGAATCACTGATCAGATTGGGAAAACTTATGAAAAAGCACAACCTACAAACAGTATTCGGACCCACCAGAAAAATACAACAAATGCTACGATCAGCAAAAGACAGTAGAGACCCCCTCACCTCTGCAGGAGTATACCGCATACGCTGCAGCTGTGAATAAGTTTACATTGGGACCACACAGCATAGCATCCAGACAAGAATAAAAGAACATGAAAGAGACTGCAGACTTGGCCAACCTAAAAAATCAGAGGTGGCTGAACATAGCCTAACTCAAACAGGACACAGTATCTTATTTCAGGACACTAAAATACTGGACAACACATCCAACTACTTTGTTAGATCGCACAGGGAAGCCATTGAAATTCATAAGCATAAGCGCAATTTCAACAGGAAAGAAGAAAGTTTAAGAATGAATAGGGCATGGTTTCCAGTCCTGAAAAACACCAGACTAACAAAATACTCTACATCTTACAATAGCCCTGCAGATAAGATTTGCATATCAACCACTAATCCATATGCAAAAGAACCTCCTCAGGATACATTGAAGCTACCTCCCATTAGCATTCCACACCCTGGGAAACTCTTACAGGATGCCTCAGCCCAAACCCACCTTCCTGAGTAGATATAAATTACCTGCTAACATCTTCTCCACACATTGACACTGAGAGATCTCTGTCCTTTGGTGCTACACCTCTGAAGATGCCAGTCACGACTCACAGCTGCTGGCGAAATGTCAGGAACTACAATGCCAAGACCACGACCATACAGCCCGGAAAATCTACAACAACTAATGTCATTTATAATCTGGTATCAACCTACCCAGGCTCCTGGAACAGTTAACAGAGCTTCCTCATGCATTCTATTCATCTTAGATTTATTCTGATCTTTATGGCTCATGATAAATGGTAGAGAACCTGTCTTTTATCAGGAATAAAACTCATATTTTTTTCATTCACCTGGCCTGGGAAACATGACTAGGGAAGTCTAACTACTCTGAAAAAAGTATCAGAAAGAACTGAAGGACCCCTCCCTTGGTGGTTGTTGTGGGTTTTCCAGGCTGTATTGCCGTGGTCTTGGCATTGTAGTTCCTGACGTTTCGCCAGCAGCTGTGGCTGGCATCTTCAGAGGTGTAGCACCAAGACAGAGATCTCTCAGTGTCACAGTGGCCCCTCCCTTGTTTGTTTGTTTATATGTATGTATGCATTTATTTATTTATTTATCGTCCATCTTTCTCACTGAGACCCAAGGCAGATTACACACTGCAAGTGAATAAAATATCATAATCAACAGCTAGAATATTCACTGAGAAAAATACAGTACAATCAACAGTTAGGACATAAAATGAACAGATACAATAACAAAATTGTTCACAAATCATGACAGCAAGAATATCATTGGATAGAGAAGTAGAATTGCAACAATAAAAATAAAAATTCATCCTCTCTCTGCCACCTTGCCACCACACCAATGACAATCCCCCTGCCCAGGAATGGCTGTGAGGGAGCCAGAGGGAAATTGGCTGCCAGGTTTTCCATCTCTGCTCTTGTTTACATGGATCTGTCTGAAGTCTCCTTTCAGCAGAATAAGAGAAAACGAGCCTTTTAATTCCCCAATAAACTCTATGCCACAGTGTGAGTCATTGTTTGCTTTTTTTACATTGGCTGGGAAGGGCCTTCTGGTTTTAATAACTAATACTGCTGAGTTCAATAAAAAGTCCTTAATTTAATTTAACCCAAACCCTGATTAATGCCAGCTTCCCTAGGAATTTTATCTTTGCTTTAATTTGAGCCACCATGTTAAAGGGGTAGGGGGATGCAGAAAGGGACATGAGTCAATTAGTTCCTGTGCTCATTTCTGGGCAAAAGATTGAAAAATGGAAGATTGACAGGTAAATGGCAAGAGTCAATTCCTTGTCCCTCTGAGCAGTTTTTTGCTGAGAATATAATGTTTTCCTTAGTCTTAAGAGTGGGGGAAAGGCACTGAGAAGTTCACAGTTCAGTTTGGAAAATACAATATTCAAGCACCAATTAGGATCAGATTTCCTTGCTGGAAGTATATTGCTTTTAATGTGTTAATATTCCAGAGATATGCTACTGTATAATTGGACACAGAGAGCCCTTAAAACTAGAATATTTAAATATTAAAACAGACTGACTTGTACACTGAAAGAGAACAGCAACAGAAAGAAAACTAGTAAGAAAGCCAGGAAAACTCTTTTCCTTCTCCCTACATCAAGGCTATTTCCACACCTAGTGCTTTCCTCCCTATACCTTTTAGTGCCCAGAAATTGTTCACACATCTAGCACAAGCACTAAAGCAGTCTTGGATGAGCTGTTTAACTAAGTATAAGGGCAAGCATGAGGGTTCCTCCCACACTTCTACTTGCACAAGGTCCCTAGCTCAAGGACCCTATATATATATATATATATATATATATATATATATATATATATATATATATATATATATATATACATGATGCAGTTATTCCTCTCACTTCAACAATGTGCTGCATAGTCTGCTTTGTTCTTACACTATCCAGAAGAAGAGATTGGGTAAGCTCAGAAGGAGAATGGATCTTGTCCATCATTCCACTGTCACAGTCTTCTCCTGTCCTAAGCAGCAGCTCTGGGGCCTGATTTCTCACACAATGACTTCTTGAAGTCATGCTATGAGCACATTCATGTTTATGCTTTGCTACTGCTGTTATTTAATTTTTTTAACCAGTTTTTAACCAGTTTTTACTTTTTACATTTTTCCCCTATCATCCATCCATCTATCCATCGATTGACTGCCTTTCTCACTTAGACACAAGGTTGTTTGCAACTAAAAACAATGCAAAAAGGGCAAATATATATATGCCCTCAACAATTTTTCCAACTGTTATTTTACTGTTTCTACTGATTATTAATATCCTCAGAGAATTTTCATGGTTGGAAGATGTTATATAAATATTTTAAAGTAAAATACAAGGTATCACAAGATAAGATGCTAGATCCATATTCTAACTCTTCCTTTCATACATCTGAATGGATTATACCAACTGATGATGGATTTTGGTCCATCAGTGACCGTCAGCCCCAGAACTGATATATTCTGATCATTAACATCTTAAGATATTTAGTTATTTTTCTTAATATTATATGTATATGGTGGTGGAGAGTGCCCTCAAGTCACAGCTGCCCAGTCCATGTTAAAAAACTGATACCAGACCAGATTATCTAGGATGTAGAGGGATGCAAATCCAAAGAAAGAATACATTATTAAAACGATTAGAACTTTGTGTGAATGCTGTGATATAATTTTCAGTCAATTATAAAACATAAACCATAGTTTATGTTATCTTAGCAAAGTGCCATAGTTATGTTATCTTAGCAAAGTGCCTCTCCATCCATTAATATAGGCAGTTCAGGCTTGGGTTCATGTTCCATTTGTGATGTTATTGCCTAGTCTACACATGCATTAAAATGACATGGAAATAAGCTGGCTGAGTTCTGAGATGGTAGAACAGACTGTAATATCTATTACATTTTAATGCTGTCTATGAGTGGAACTACAAGTGACAAAAGGCACAGGTTGGACACTTGTCAGCTTCCCTCAAGTTTTGATGGGAAATGTAGACAGCTTGGCGGAATGTTGGACAAGTGACAGTTGAAAAGTCCATTGGACAGCAGTCAGAGAGCCAAGCTGCAAGAGTTTAAAACAATCCCTGCAACTAGCAGTGTCAGGTTCCCTCACCTGTTATGTGCTCATTTTCTGTTATAAAAATTAGATACTCCCACCACCTGCTTTATATATGAACGGGACAGACATATGACTTCGTAATAAGGTGCTAGGATTTTGAAATGATGGAATGGACCATACCACTTCAAACTGGCACATTTTTAATGCTTTGGTACATAAAAATTTCCTGCAGGTAGTGACTTCTGATGTGCTAGCTGTTTACTTACAAGCAGGGCTATTTATTTAAATGTGGGTGTATTCAAAAAATAGTATTCCTTAATGCAACCTACAGTGGTCCAATCCCATTTGGCCTCAGGATTCTACCAATTCATTCAGATACAGAGGAGTATAAGAAGCATGACCTGTTCTGTAGTTGTGCCATAGCTTTCAAACTCTTCCCCTAGGGAAATCTACCGACTGACAATGCTTTATGGCTTTAGATTGAAGTCAAAATAATTAAAATATTCTAATGAAATAGGCTATACCTGTTAGTGTCCTCTACTGTTTTTAATAGGTTCACTGATTTTATGTTTTCTTGGTTTTACAAAGCTTTTACCTGTTTAAAAAGTCTAAATTGCTTCAATCATTTTTTTTTGTAATGAAGAAGCAGTCCAGAAGTTAACTAACTTCATAAAGGGGTTAGAATAATTATGAAAAATTATGGACTCAGATAGAGAGAGACTTGATCAAATGGAATAGACTGAATTTGTCATGGTTGGGCAGGATTGCAGCAGTTAAGATGAATGTGTTACCAAGAGTAATGTTTTTGCTACAGACAATACCAATCATCAGAGACTCTAAACAATTTGAAAAATGGCAGAGGAAAATATCAGATTTTGTTTGGGCAGGCAAGAAGCCTCGAGTGAAAGTAAAAGTTCTACAAGATGCAAAGGAAAGAGGCGGAATGCAACTGCCCAACCTGAGACTTTACCATGATGCAATCTGCCTAGTTTGGTTAAAAGAGTGGATGACATTAAAGAATAAGAAACTATTAGCCCTAGAGGGATATAAAAAAATTTTTGGATGGCACGCATACCTATGGCATGACAAAGTAAAGGTCAACTCGATGTTCCTGCATCATTTTGTAAGGAGAAGTTTATATACAATCTGGAAGAAGTACAGAATTTACCTACAAGAAGGAACCCCTTTGTGGGTGGTTCCATACGAGGTGATAGATCCGAGAGCTGTTGATAATGAACAACAATGTTTAACGTACAAAGAAATAACTAAAACTGAAGTGTCTAAACTTAGAATAAAGACGCAAGAGGAACTATCACCGAACTACGATTGGTTCCAGTATAGACAGATCAGAGATTTGTATAACTCGGACTCTGTAAAGGGAGGTATACGAACAGAGAATTCGGAACTAGAGCAGACCCTTTTTAAAGAGGACAAGAAAAGAATATCCAAGGTATACCAAGTACTGTTGAAATGGTATACCGAGGATGAGACAGTTAAAACACAAATGGTGAAATGGGCTATAAATTTTAATAAAGAAATAACAATGGAGGCATGGGAATACTTGTGGAAAACTACAATGAAGACAACGACATGTATTAATATTAAAGAGAACATTTTCAAAATGATCTATCGTTGGTACATGACACCAAAGAAGATTGCGCTAGGAAACTTGAACACTTCTAATAAATGCTGGAAATGTAGAAAGCATGAGGGCTCCCTCTATCATATGTGGTGGTCGTGTGAGGTAGCTAGGCAGTTCTGGGGGGAAATAATAAGAGAAATGAGTGAAATTTTACAGTTTCAAATAAATAAGAACCCAGAACTCCTGCTGCTAAACTTGGGAATGGAGGGAATCCCAGCCCACCATAGGACGTTGATATTTTATATGACTGCAGCAGCTAGACTTTTGTATGCGCAGAAATGGAAAGTACAAGAAGTGCCAACTATTGAAGATTGGATCTACAAATTGCTGTATATGGCTGAAATGGACAAGATGACAAGAAAACTGAGAGATCTGGACTCAGGGCAGTTTAACACAGACTGGGAGAAGCTGAAACAATATCTGGAGAAGAAGTGGGAGGTGGGAGGAAAACTGTGGCAGTTTGAGAACTACTGAAGTACAATAAAAGTATAAAAGAGAGGGGTGACTTTACCGGGGGAGGAAGAGAAATGTGAATTTATAAGCAGTTAGATTAATTAATTGATTGAGATATATATAGATATGTAAAGGTTAATTGATAGAATATTGATAGAGAATAATTAACGGTTTAAACATGAGGATTGAGTAATTAACAATATTTTTTTTTTACTTGATAAGACTTATATGCACCAAACTGAATGTATAGAAGAGTTAAAATGACTGACTATGTGATGAGTTATATAGAAATACTATAAAAAGAAGAAATGATTAATATAGAGAGAACAAATCAAATTGTTTGATTTAAATGTGGGAAATTTTTATGGTTTATGACATACAGAAATATTCAAAACTGGAAAATGGGATAAATTGTTTATCTAAAGAAGTATAGTTTGGATGTTTAGTAAGTAAAAGAGTTAAAGATGTACTGCTTAATATAATGGAGAATATATATTTGTTTTAGATAGAGGAAATTAATAGAAGTAAGGGAAAAGGGACAGAGGGTGGGAAAGCTGTTGGAAGTCAACAAAAGGGGGGGAAAGGGAGGGGGTTAGAAACGAAAAATTAGGGGATAATTGAATGCAATGTAATGTAAAAATATTAATGTTCTAACCCAATAAAAATTTTACAAAAAAAAAAAAATAAAGGGGTTAGCAAGTTATGCTGTTAGTTCTCATAGATCAGTTATGTTATAGTCTCATATACCTTACATCTTTTAACTATTTTCATACATGCTCAATCTATTCCTCTATCACCAGCAGGTGTTAAAGTCATCACAAGTGCTGGACTTTTATTACTGTACTATAACATGAGTGAACAAATTCACACTTTCAGCTCTGCTTTCTCTATTCATATCAAATTTGTATAATTCATCTTTTCTAAAAGAGTTATTTTCTTTCAACTGTATGAAGCAAAATGGATGGGGAGTTATCTAGGGAAAAAAACCCTGACATGCCTGTGCAGATAAAGTTCCATCTTCTTTTATATCCCAAATCATTATCTTATGCTATCATTGTATAATTGTAAGTCTGCACTCCCAAGACAGCTGGTTCTTGCTTAGATAAGGAAGTCTGCAGCCAACTACCACTTGAGGCGGAAGGATGGATTCCAAGCCTGTGACTGAATCATATGTCCACACCACAAGAGGTTTATCAAAATCAGAGTTTGCAAGTACTTGAACTGGGGACAGTATCTGCTTAATAGCTCCAAATCCCATCTGGCACTTTTCAGCCCAGAAGAACCTGTCACGCAATCCCTTTTTTCATACATTCATGATAGGTGTTATCGCAGCACTTAAGTCTTTGATAAAGTATCTCATATACTTTGCCAGCCCAATAAAAGATTGAGCTTTTTTCTTTGTCTTCCTTCAAACCCAATGTCATTTGCAGGGAGTCATTCACATCCGGCCACTTTGGCAGAGTGCCCACCTTGATCTGTGCACGTATCATGTATACTGTATTCCCAACTTGGCTAAATATAGCAGCCTCTCTCAGGATTTCCTGCGCGTCTCTCAGTAATGTTCCCTACTCTTGAGTGAGATTTTGTTTAAAAGGAGTAATGGTGAAGTTGTGCAGAACCACGATGGTAGTGTTTTGGACTTCAACATGATTAGTCAGTGGGTTTTGATCAAATAAACAGGGGTCCCTGCCTCTCTTGATCTGCTGCCCATGGCCCTGGCCTGGAGATTGGCGAGGACAACTAACCACTCCTCCTGTCATGTGACATAACATGACTTCCTGATATTTGCTAGCACCTCAGTGGATCCCATGATGCCACCTGGGGGACAAAAGATGGTTCCCAGATGTATAAAAAGAGTGACAAACTGTTACCATAGGGGATTGTGACAGCATGGGTTCCCGCTGTTTGGAGATGAGCTGCTCAGGGACTGAGGGGCCCTCCCAATCACATTGCAAAATGTAATCGCAATCTTGAGCTGCATGGCTACGAGTCCAGCTCTGAATTCCACCCCCCCTTTTTTTTATTTGGGAGGTTCATTGATTATTGTCTCATATTCCACCCAGGAGAGTACCTGCCAGTACTTTTCTCACAATGCTGGAATATACTATATCTCCTTTGTATTTACAACCAATTCACAGTTCAAGTGGCAGTCATGTCTGCTGTGTATAGCTTGATGTTTGCTGTGGGGAACACCGTAAAGTGTGAAGAGAAGATGCCTATCTATCTGTACACAATTAACATGTGTCAGGGAGTCATGACAAATCAGAGCTTCCTAGCACATGTCCACCATATATCCCCAAACCTTTGGAGATGCATGTTTCTGTTTTGCCTTTACAATCTCATCACAGCTTCAAGGAAACATTGAAGTGAAATTGACAGACCTCTTTGTCAAGCTTGCTTCATTTTGCTTTGATATGCTAGAACTTCCTAGTTTAGAGGCCTAGAATGGTTGAGGGAGAGAATTACACAGAATCATCAAATATGCCACAAACCACACCTCAAACGTGATGTCGCGCAAATCTCGCGCGAGAAAACGCGATCTTCCACATTTTTGCACGATGTTTTGGTTCGTTCCGAGGGAAGGTAAGCAGTGTGGAAACAGCCCTTATAAAAATCATGCTAGTCACTGCAGCTTAAAGAACAGTGCCACAATTGTGACGGAAGTACAAAAAAACCCTACTACAAATCAGTATTTAAAATCAACCTGATATGACAACTCAGAACACACTGGAAATGTAGTGTCTGGTTTTTCAGGAATACAAGTGAGCCAATGGTCTCAATACCAATGAAAAAGGCAAGTGCAGAAGCATCTAATCAAGACGTCCAGATCTTCTTTTAAAAGCTTGCCTATACATGATCATTTTAGGGGGAAAGGATTATGAATTCCTCTGCCCATGTTACCATTTTCACACACAAATATACCTTCTAGAAGTAATCAGGGAAGCAACCTTATCAATAAAACTGATAATTAGTTTAATTCTTTTCCATAATGTTCTGTTTACTCAAACACCTGCATGTTGTTCTACTGAGAAGTAATTCAACAAAATAGGTTTTAGCTACACATAACAGAGGACATGTGGTTCTGCCAGTTCATGTATCTCTTATCAGCTTATATATGTTGTATAAGAGAGGTACCCAACCTTTTCAGCACCTTTGGAAGTCTGACAAAGTATGGTGGACACATCCACCATGACTGCTGCAAGAGGCAAGCACAAGTGCAGGGGAGAAGAAGGGTGGTTAAAAATACACTGGGAAAGAAGAGTAAGAGAATAAAATGAACATTGTGTTCACAGCTGCTGCTGAAACTGTTATTTCAATTTGCACAGATAATCAGATCTCCAAAGGCCAAACAGAAGCTTTTGTGGGCAAGACCCCCACCCACTTTCTAAAAACACCTGGTGATCACCATGTTGGGACCCCTGTTCTACAACACTGCCATCCTAAGTAATGTTTCATAAAAGATATATGTGATATGGGTGTTGGGCTTGCCAGATTCCAGGTAGTGGCTGGAGATCTCCTGGTATTACAACTGGTCTCCAGGCCACAGAGATCAGTTCACCTGGGCCGTTTCCACACAGCTTACCTTATTCTGCAAAATAGCGAAATCTCATGTGAAATCTCGCGAGAAGACGCTGTTATCGCGTCTTCTCGCGCGATAACAGCATCTTCTCACGAGATTTCACTATTTTTCAGAATAACTTTTGGGGGTGGACTCTATGGAATTATGTCATGCCATGGTCCTTTCCCTCCCCAAACCCCACTTTCTCCAGGTTTCACCACCATCACCACCCCAAGTTCCAGGAATTTCCCAATTGTTGAATTCAGCATCTCCCCATTCCATGCTTGACACAGCTATTGCGTGTGTGTGTGTGTGTGTCTGTGTTAATGCAACAACATTACTTCACTTTGGGGAGGGGAAGTGAGGGTCAGCTCCAACCATGCTTAGAAAAATGCCTGCACTTCCCACAAACATCTTCATAGGCACAATCCATGCACAACCTGAGGAGCTTCATCCAAACCCTTCCACTCTCCCTGGAAATATTAAGGAAGTGTTTCCAAGCCTTGTTTTGGGACCTCAGAGGAAATGCATTCCCAATGCTTGCTGGGTAACTCTTATCCAATAAACATTAAAAAATAAAAAGTTTTATTCTGAGTAGAAGCCAACTTGCTGCTAATAGTGGTGTTTAGATCCTAAAAGCTTATTAAGTTACACAGCAATAAAGCTTTATAATGCAATCCACAATTCTCAGTAACATACAGGTGCCAAAATTAAGAGCCAGATCAACAGACTAGTTTAAATGAGGATCTGCAAAGGCTTAGTACTTTAAGGAAGATGGAATTAATTCCAGTAGGATTCTAGAGGAAAGTTGCTGGAGTTTATAGAAGGAAGTTTGATTCATCATGGGGGTTTTGGCCTCATCTTGTCCTCAGAAAGCAGAGATCAACAAGCAGAGATCAACAATTCAGAGATGAACAACACTGTGTGAGTCTCTCAACAGATAAGAAAACAGGGTTGACATACCTGTAACTTATGTTCATCGAGTTCTTCTGTGCTGACACACATGGGGACTGCGCAGGCGCAGGCCAGCCGCCGGAGAATTTTCCATAGCTTCTATAGCTCCGAAGGGGCCGTTCGTCGCGCGCCTCAGCGACCGTTTTCCCGCCCAAACGGTCACGTGCTCCTCCAGCGACCAACGGCCCCTTCCCTCAGTTCTCCTTGCCGCCGCTGAACCAATACACATAACCACAACCTGCATAGACACCAATATTTGTTATAGCCCACACAGCATTGTGCATTGGAATTCACAGCGGGGTAGGAGGGAGGGTTGTGTGTCAGCACAGAAGAACTCGATGAACATAAGTTACAGGTATGTCAACCCTGTTTTCATCTTCGTTCTTCTGTGCCTCCACACATGGGAGTGTACCAAGCTTCACACAATAAGGAAGGTGGGGTGAAGTCCAACACAATTTTATTGTATCACACAAGAACCATCAACAAGTGTAAACAACATAGAACTATACACAACTATACATATATACAACATACTCCCATATATACACACTTGTATAAGGATATATTCAATAAATATATATATAAGCATATATACATATAAAACATACAACTACAAAATTGTAGCATGATAGCGTAGCATCCCAGAACCCCTTAGGAAAAAAGGGAATGCAATACAGCCCTGGCCACAGCCACATCTCGCCCTGTATCCACATCTACAGCATAATGCCTGACAAAGGTGTCAGCCGTGGACCAGGTGGCTGCCCTACAGATGCTAGCCAACGGAACCCCCCGGAGGAGAGCCGAAGAGGCAGCCTGGGACCGCGTGGAATGGGCCCTAACCTGCAGCGGGCAACTCGCCCCAGCCAGGGAATAGGTCTTACTAATGGCCGTCACAATCCACCTGGACAGAGTCTGCGAGGAAGCCCTACTGCCCTTGTCCTTGGCCCCAAAACACACGAACAGGTGAGGACACTTTCTGAAGCCCTTTGTCCTGTCCAGATAGAAAGCTAGCGCCCTCTTCAAATCCAGAGTGTGCAGCGCCTTTTCCCCCTTGGAAGAGGGGTGAGGAAAGAATGCAGGAAGCGATATCTCCTGCGACAGATGAAAAGTGGACACTACCTTAGGTAGGAAGCCCAGGCAGGGACGCAATACCACCCTATTGGGATGGAATAAAAGGAAGGGGGGGTCAGACCGTAGCGCAGAGAGCTCACTGACCCTCCTGGCAGAGGTTATAGCCACTAGGAATGCCACCTTGTACGACAGCAGGTCCAAGGGGCAGGTCGCCAAAGGCTCGAAGGGAGGCAACATTAGCCGTGCCAGCACCAAAGACAGTGACCATTGTGGTACAGGAGGCGACACTGGTGGGTAGAGGTTGAACATTCCCTTAAGGAACTGGCGGGACTTTGGGTGGGAAAAAACCGTGCTACCATCAACACGAGAGTGGGTAGCAGAGATAGCTGCCAGGTGAACCTTGAGGGAGGTAACCCTTAATCCCTGGTCCCTCAGGAGGCACAAATAGTCAAAAATCAGCCCTAGGGAGCTATCCGTAGGTACCACCCCTTTCTCACGTGCCCAGGTCTCAAACCTCCGCCACTTGGCCTCGTAAGAGCGCCGGGTAGATGGCTTGTGGGCATTCAAGAGGACCCGTTCCACCTGCGTAGAAAAACTCAATGAGGAGGGACGATCCGCCAAGCTGCCAGATGCAGCTTCCCGGGGTCGTGGTGAAGAATGTCCCCATTCCTCAAAAGATCCTGCCAAGGGGGCAGCCTCACATAGGTCCGCTGAGATAGCTGCAGGAGCCTTGGGAACCAGACTTGCCTTGGCCAAAAAGGAGCCACTAAGATGCAGTCTGTCCTGTCCTCCTCTATTTTGCACAGGACCTTGGCTATCAAGGGGAAGGGCGGAAACATGTAATGCAATCCCTGGTTCCACGTAAACAGGAAGGCATCCCCAATAGAGAGCGGATCGCTCCCTGCTCGGGAACAGAACGTCTGGGCTTTGGCGTTCGCCGCCGTAGCGAACACATCTATAACCGGGTGTCCCCACATCTGGAAGATCAGCCCACTGCACCCGTCGTTGAGCTCCCATTCGTGGTCTAACAACAGAACCCTGCTCAGGGCGTCCGCCCGAGCGTTGTCTGACCCAGCCACATGTATGGCTCGCAGAGTGACGCCATTCTTGACCGCCCACTGCCAGGTGAGCGTGGCTTCCCGGCAGAGAGTCATGGACGCTGTGCCCCCTTGCCGGTTCACGTAGTACATGGCAGTGGTGTTGTCTGTCTGTACCAACACGTGACGATTTCGCAGCAGAGCTGTAAGGGACACAAGCGCAAAACGAATGGCTCTTAGTTCCAAAACATTGATATGGAGCGCCCTTTCACCTTCAGTCCAGACGTCCTGGACACAGACATCCCCACAGTAAGCCCCCCATCCCACCAGAGAGGCATCAGTGGTCACCGTGATGTCAGGATGTTGATAACCGAAAGGGAAACCTCCAAATAAATTGCCCTCAGACAGCCACCAATCCAACGAGGACAGTATGCTCCTAGGAACGGAGAGCTTGAGGGACGGAGGGTGCTGAAAAGCATCATACCTTCGTACAAACCAGTTCTGGAGAGGCCGCAAATGCAGCCTGGCGAGGGGGATTACAGAAGTAGCAGCAGCCATATGGCCCAGCAAGCACTGGATAGTGCGTACCGGTTGAAAACGGTTCCTCTTAAACATGGACACAAGACCCTTTAGGGACCTAGCCCTCTCCTGGGGGAGCAGAGCCTTACCCTTCACAGAGTCCAGGAGTGCACCAATGTAGGAGACCGTACGACTGGGAACCAATTTAGATTTTTCTAGATTAACCACGAGGCCCAATCGGTCGCATGTGGTAAGCACCAGATCAAGGTCCTGGGCTAATCTGGGCTCAGACTCAGCCACGATGAGCCAGTCATCAAGGTACGGAAAAATTGAACAACCCTGCTCCCGAAGGAAGGAGACCACAGGAGCAACACACTTAGTGAACACCCGTGGGGCAGTGGACAGGCCAAAGGGGAGCACCTTGTATCGAAAAACCCTTTGCTGGTAGACAAAACTCAGGTATTTCCTATGTTCCTCACGTATCCCCACATGAAAATATGCGTCCTTCAAATCCAGGACCGCAAACCAGTCCCCCTTCCTGAGCAGGGCAAGCACAGTTGCCAACGTTACCATTTTAAATTTAGTCACCCTCAAATAGGCATTAAGGCCTCGCAAGTCCAGAATGGGACGCAACCCCCCGTCCTTTTTGGGGACTAGGAAGAACCTGGAGAAGAACCCCTTCACAGAGCCTTCATAGGGCACCTCCTCTATAGCTCCCTTGGCCAAGAGCGATGTTATTTCAGTGTCCAGCTCGGCCATAGTGTTATTGACAGCGGTCAGCGGTGAACAGCATCTCGGCAGTTCAATGAATTCCAGCCCGTACCCCTTCTCAACAATAGTTAAGACCCATGAGTCAGATGTTATTGACTCCCACTCCGAGAGGAATGGCCTCAGTCTGTCCGAGAAGTTCGGTGGTACGGCTGGGTTGACCCGTCAGTACTGCCTCCCCGGGCCCTGCTGCTCCTTCTGTTGGGACGGAGGCTGCGAGGAACGAGGTTTGAACGGCCTACGCCTCTTGGGCTGTTGCTGAGGAGGGTAGTGCCGCTGTTGATAAGCCGGGAACGGTTGGTAACTCGGCCGCTGCTGCTGGTACCTGCCCTGGTAGTGGTAAGGGCCGTACCTGGGAGCGTACCGTGGCTTGTAGGCGGGTTTGTCCGTGGGAGCTAGGCCCAAGGACCGTGCCGTCTGCCTGTCCTCTTTCTTTTTCTTAAAGGCCTCATCGGTGGACGCGGAGAACAGTGATTCCCCTTCGAAAGGTAAGCCTTCCACCCGGGACCTCACTTCCTGGGAAAGGGCCGTAGACCGCAGCCATGAGTGGCGTCGGAGGACGATGGCGGAAGTCATCCCACGAGCTGCCGTGTCGGCCGCATGGCTCCCTGCATTTAGCTGTTGTTTCGACAGGCGGACAGCTTCTGTCTGCAGGAGCGACACCACTGCCTTCTGTTCAGGGGGGAGGAGGCCAACATAGGATGCCAACTTTTCCCAAAGGTAGAGTTGGTACCCAGCCATAATCGTCTGGTAGTTGGCAATCCTCAACCCTAGGGACGCGATGGAATACTGCCGTCTACCTAGGGCATCTAGCTTCCTCCCCTCCTTGTCAGGTGGCGCTGAGGGTGCTCCAGAGCGGCGAGACTGGAACTCCTCCGTGACGAGCGATGAAGGCGGAGGGTGCTTCAACAATGATGGCCAGGTGCCCTGTTTAATCTTATAAAGCTGCTCAATCCTCCTCGAGGTGGCAGGTTGGTCACAGGGCACCTTCCACACCTTCTCGACAATTTCCTCTATCCCCTCAAGCATAGGGAAGCCAACGGTTGCAGGATTGTCAGCATAGACCCTCCTGAGCAGCTTGTCCTTGGTTTGGGGAACAGCTGAGGAGATATCCATTTCCAAAGCTTGAGCCATCCGAGCCATCTGATCTGCGTAGATTCTCAAATCTTCATATGGAGAACTACTGCTCGGCGCCACGTTGTCGTCTGGCGAAGGTTCGGAACAGGACTCGGAACCGTACTCTCCGACGCTGCCGACGTCCTCCCCTTCGGAACTGTGCGATTCCTCTCCCCGGGCCGGCGGAGGGAACCATGCCTGCCTAGAGGTCGAGGGCCTCGGTTCCGAGTACGCGAAACCAGGAGCCCCTTCCCATTGGCAATGGAAAGCGGGAGGCAGATCCGAAGCTTGACGATGACGGGAGGCCAACGATCGCCCGGAACCGACACTCCCCTCCTCGGACCGACGTCGCTCACGACTGGAAGCAGCTGCTGGTGAGCGGTGACCAGAAGACGACCGATCCCGCCGACTCGGAGGCGGGCCTGGATCAGCTACTGGGGAAGGTGCCGATGGTACAACCTCGAACGCGCCCGGGTCCGGCACATCCTCCGGAACCGGAGAGCCCAGGTGAGGAGACGGAGTGCGTGGAATCAGGATGACCTCCTCCGTCGGAACCGAGCGTGGAGAGCGATGACGGTGTTTGGTCTTCTTCTTCTTTGCAGGTGGCTCTGAAGAAGATCTCGGTACCGACGCAGCCCTGGATGATGACGAGCGCGGCTTAGCCACCGGAATCGACCCAGTCGTCGGTTCCGACCGAGGGCTCGGAACCACGATCTTCGGTCCCGAGGCGGCAGCTCTCGGATCCGACGCGGTGGAAGAAGCGCTTCGGGGCGGCCTCGCCGAACCCTGCGCTGGAGAGGTTGTCTTCGACGCTGCGGCACTTGCGGGGCGTGCAGACCGAGCGGAGGACACAGAACCCGCCCTCGAGCGCCCTCCGACAGAGGGGCTTGGGCCAGCCTTGGGGGAGGGCAGCGGTGTTGCTGTTGACATGACCGCTTTCCAGAGGGAGGAATTCAGCCGGGCCTGCCGATCCTGACGGGCCTTATGCGTGAACCCCTGACAGATCTTACAGGCGGTCACATTGTGGGTCTCCCCCAGACAAAAAAGGCACTGGTCGTGGCCATCGGTCTGTGCCATTTTAGTATGGCACTTCAGGCAACGCTTGAAGAGCGCCTTTGAGGCCATCTTCAGGGGCGCGCAAATAAGAGAGGTCAACCAGTCCGAGTCAGAAACCGTCCGTTAATTACCGTCCAAATCAGTATCCAAAAGCGAAGTCCGAAGTCCAAACCGATGTCCAAATAACCAGAAGATCAATCACAAGTAATAAGCGCAGAGCAACGAAGCTAACGTTCTCTCCCAGCGGCGGCAAGAAGAGAACTGAGGGAAGGGGCCGTTGGTCGCTGGAGGAGCACGTGACCGTTTGGGCGGGAAAACGGTCGCTGAGGCGCGCGACGAACGGCCCCTTCGGAGCTATAGAAGCTATGGAAAATTCTCCGGCGGCTGGCCTGCGCCTGCGCAGTCCCCATGTGTGGAGGCACAGAAGAACGAAGATGAAAATCTAATTTTTGCCAATATTTATTAAAATACCTGAGCACTTGTGCATAAAAGAAACAACTGCCCTGTCTATTAAAAAAAAATCTGAAGGCTTCTCTCCTCCAAAAGGATGCAGTGCTTGCTAAATGCAAAGAAGAATGAAGACTTCTTTCCAAACAAGACAGTGTCACTAGCACTGGGATGTGCATGGCAGTAGAATGGCAGCCTGCTGCCTGACAGGATGGCAATCCAAGACTTCCCGTTATCTGACCTCCTCACCTCAAGGTGACAGGAAATGGGTTTAAACACTCTTAATATCACCAATGAGTTTCAGGGAGCACATTTTTTTGCTCAGAAATGTAGAGTTTGGAAGCAATGTGTTGCCAAGCCATGTGCTTCAGTGTAATGACAGATGAAAGGGAAGGTCAGATTTACTAAGTGTTGAGAAGGTGTCATCAAGGGATGCCTATTACTTCAAGATGTGACTCTACCAGCAGTGAGAGTCATGCAAGTGTCTAAGAGGAATGAGGCTGCTTCATATATTTGGGAGTGTGAGAATTCTAGAACTGGGAGGAAAGTCTCTCCAGCTAACACACAAGAGATCAGAGCCTGCCTACACGTTAGACTTGCCACAGTAGCCACGCATGTATTGCTAAGCATGCCTGTTGATTATTTTATTTATACCCCATGTTTCTCCCCAATAGGGAACCAAAGTGGCTTACATCATTCTCACCTCCATTTCATCCTCACAACAAAACCCTGTGAGGTAAGTTAGGTTGACAGTTTGTGATCAGCCCAAAGTCACTCAGCAGGTTTCCACGGCAGAGCAGGGACCCGAACCTGGGTCTCCCAGATCCTAGCCACTACACTACTCTGAAGGAAAAGTTGGATGGGATCATAGGCAATCAAAGAGAAGCAGGAACTGCCCGCCTTACTTGTACTATCTCCTGTTATCCCGTACTGGTCAGCCTGCCAGGGAAGATCTTCTTCCCAAGCCCTGCACCCCTACCTGCAAAGGTGGAGTGGATGGCAACTAGAGACAAGACTTTTTTAGTGGTGTCACCTGCCTTTGGAATGCCCTTGCCCCGAGACTTGCCTAGCTCCTATTTTACTGTCTTTTAAACAACAGGCCCAAATATTTGTGTTTACCCAGGCTTTTAACAGAGGGATTCTATCTCTTTATATTTTGGGGGTCTGTTTCTAGTCTGAGGGTTGTTCTATGGATAGTGTTTTAAACTTCTTAATATTGTTTTTATGCTTTTTTATGTTCTTGGCAGGCTCCTGCCTTGTTTTTATGGCTTTTAATCTTGATAATTTTATTATGATTTTTTTAAATGGTTTTATGATGTTTTTACTTTGTCACTGAATTTCTGTTTTGCTTGATACTAGAGACTGTGTGTAATGTGCATGTGGCTAGCAGCATTTGCTGAAAGTTGCTGGTTCTTCTTGTTCTTTCTTTGATCTCAAATAAAACTAGTTGAGACTTTATAATTTATTTATTTTTTGAAAGTTAAGAGGTAGCTCCATGTCAAACATATAGATCTTCCTTGCCCTGCTTTCTTTTGACAATAAATCATCATACGAAATCCAGCTGCTACAATGGCTATTAGTGGTATGAGGGCCATGGAGTGTGTGGAGAAGGACTTGAACTTCCTCCCACACCATTTCCTCAGCCTGGCCCTGTTGGGGGTGGGGTGACGGACTGCATATTTAAAAAAGCCTGGAGGACTGTTAAAGAATTAATCCCTCACAGAATGAGAGAACTTTGAGTGACAGGCAACTCTAAGGGCAGGATCGGCACACCTATTGAGGCCGGGCCGGCAGCCACCTTAAGCGCTAAGGCGCTGGAGGGGGCGCTGGCCTGGGGACGGAGGCATGCACCATGGAGCTCAATTGCCCTGTGCTGCTGCGCCCAGCCAGGCAGCCAGGCGGCAGCAGCACAGGGCAACTGAGCGGGCAGTCTTCCAGGTCTCCCGCCCAGCTGCTCTGTGCTGCCACCACCGCCGCCACCAGCACACAGCTGCGGGCCAGGCGTGGCAGGCGGCTGGGGCTTCGTGCGGAGCAACTGAGCCAGAGGGCTGGAGGATGCATGCCGCCACATGCCACCCCGGCCGCCTGCCGCACCTAGCCCGCAGCTGCTGCGCCCAGCCAGGAGTGCGTGCTGGTGGCGGCAGCATGGGGCAGCTGAGTGGGCAGCCTCCTGCTCAGTTGCTCTGCAGGCCAGGCACAGCTGGCGGCCAGGGCGGCCAGCTGCACCTGGCCCGCAGAGCAACTGAATGGGAGGGCTAGAAGGCCCCCCATGCACCACCCAGCCCTGCGTGATGACGTCATACGCAGTGATGTCATCATGTAGTCCGGGCACGTGCATGTATGCGCACAGAAGCAGCCCTTAAGCTGCCTCAGGCATCAGCTATGCTGGCGCCGGCCCTGTCTAAGGGATCTGATTGGGTAGCATAAGCTGGAAAGAGGAGGGTCTGTTTTCAGTACTAGTTGAACGTGTGAGAGATGGGGTCCTAACAAAGAGCAGTTTTTACACCAGAAGGAGAATTGGGGAAAGTTGGCAAGGTTTGGGAAGTAGGTGCAGACCTACATGGGCCAAATGGGCCAAAGAAAGTGGATAGATCTTCTAAGGAAAGGAGATTTTCCCTATCCAGTCAAACAGGGAGGTAGCTCTGGAGAGTGAAGAGATACCCAGTCAGCTGTGGTTGGAAACTGCCTGTGGAGACCTTCAGATTCAGTTAACAACTGAAAGAAAGTACTGGTGTTTGGACAGAAGGGGACTGGGGTACTAGAAAGTGGGATCAGCATTCCTGACTCCAAAAGAGAAAGAGAATACTAAAAGAAAGTATACTAGAGTGTTTGGGGGAAACCAAGGGAACAAAAGCCTCAAAACATAAACTTTTAAGTATCTGTGAAGAGAATAAGAACTATAGTCTGTGCATGTACTGATTTCACTTCAGAGAGATATATATGTTGAATAGCCTCAGAAATATTCAACCTCTTATTCCACCAGACCTTTCCCCTCTAAAATAAATAAACTAGTTAGTTATTTTTGAGTTTTAAATGTGCCTCTGGTGCCATTTCTGCTGTTTAAGGAAGAGAGAATGTCATAGGGTGTTGCTTGACACATTGGGGAAACCGACAAGTTCCCCCATGCAGTATTACAACTCTTCCATTCTTCCAATCCCTTTATAAAAGCATTGTTGAGCATTATAGGAATGGCTGTTATTATGGTCCTTCACTATCCATACACTTATGGACATGACTGAAGATTGTGTCCCCCCCCCCCAAAAGGATTAAATGTTTTTGGTAGTTAAGAAAAATGTCATTGTGTCCTTCCCTCAGTTAATAATTGTTACCACAGGGCCTTTGGAACAGATGAACTAATCACATGCACAAGGCCCTGTATAATTACACCACCACAAAACTGTCAGAGGTCCAAGAGATAACTGGTATACAGATCAGGAATGCAACATGTGTCTTTGTGTGTCTGTGATAACATGCAGGACCGAAGAGACACCAGCAGCCATTAAGGGAACCTGTACATAATGAACTTTTCCTCACAGCCCCTGCCAAATTGTTTGGCGTCATGACAGACCCTATTCTGACTCTGCAGAGGCTCCAAGACAAACAAAAGAGTCTGGGGCTTTTCAGTTTAGAAAAAAAGGACAACTAAGGAGGGACATGATAAAGGTATATAAAATTATGTATGGGGTGGAGAAAGTGAATAGAGAGAGCTTTTTCTCCATGTCCCATATAATACTAGAATGTGGGAGCGTGCAATGTAGGCAACAGATACAAGATGGACAAGTACTTTTTCAATCAACCAGTAATTAAATTGTGGAATCAGTGGAACGACTTCCAACTGGCATTTAAGAAAGGATCCCAGTAAATATTTGGGAGTCACATCTCGTCAGTTAATAGTCTTCTTGGATCAGAATAATCTCTTAAATTACCTCCATGATCCAGTGGTGTCAGGACAAAAGTTGTGGAAACACTTAGGGAACTATCTACCCCAGGTGCAAGGGCCATGACTGGTGGAGATGTTTAGGTAGATGTTTTTCATGTTTCTTCTTTCTTGATCCTGATGTTGATCGGGCCTAACACTTCTGCCTTGGCAGCTTAGTTTGCTATTTAGTCTGTGAGCCAGACTAGATGCTGATATCAGGTAAGGTGGCTAAATTTCATTATGTTTTTTCTGAAAGATGTGCATCTACGTATTATGATGTGATAACTTATTGGTAGCTTAAATTTTTTCTGATGTGATCAAGATGACCAAAGTAAATTTTTCCTACCTTTTCTAATTTGAGCTATAACTCGTGAACCAAGTGACCAATTTCAAATTTTAAAAAACTGTTGGAAAGCTAATAAATCTCCCTACAAATAACTAATACTATCAATTACTGGGAAAAGTTGGAGAAGTAGCATATATGGAAATCAAGAAGATATGTTGGGAAGTAAGTTCCAATTCATGTGGTTTTCCTTTGGGACCAATGGGGAATCTATTCAAAGATCTGGAGCAGCTGTTTATCTAGATAACGGCACCAATTTTGCACAGAACACAGTCCTCCCTCTAATCTAAAGACCCTCTAAATTTCAAACAGATTGAACAAAGGTGGTCAATTTTACACACCTCCTAAAGTAGGTCCCTCTCTGGGCAGCCACACTTCTCTCTTGACTGATTCCTAAAATGGCAACAGCCTAGCAGGAGATCTCTGGACAGACACTGGTATAAAAAAGACTTATCTGCATTTATTTCATTTCCCCTATTACAGGAACTGACAATTTTTAAAAAATTATGTTTCCACTGAAAACTCTCCATTTCCCATGCTTCTTTGTTGTGGTCTATTTGTTTGACAAAGGAAAGAAGGAGATCGGCAGCTTTTCCATTATTCCCTTTGAAGGGCTTTCGGGTGCCTGGAGGGGCTGTTTTTCAACCAAATAACAGCAAAATTGCAGGGGAGCAACTACTGTCTGTCCACAAAAGACCACCCAACTTTCAAGCAAATTGGACCAAGCATTCTAACTTATGGCCAGTGGTTCTGCCAGGCTTTCTACTTTCAGAGGGAAATTCACACAAAGGAGTGTGAAAAGAGAAGGCAGCTCTTTACAGCTTGTGATAGGATGGAATTGACTGGAAGTGCTCTGTGCTCTTCTCTTGCAAGAATCTGATTGGAATGGAGAAATCTAGGAAATCAGTAGAATCGAAGAAAAACATATGTTCATGCTACATGGCTGGTAAGCGCTAGGATGAAAAAAATGCATTTTTTTGACAGGGAGCTCATAATTCCCAAGCATCTCGGATTTGTGTCACTGTTCCAGATAATCAAGGTAATGATTTGAAACAGCCATTTCCATCTATATCTTCAGCACAGGAATTTCATTATGCACACCCCTGGTACTCATACTGTGGCTTGGATTTGTAATTGAAACATTTGTTAAATGTGGAACGAAGAGTCACAACAAATTTATCGACATAAGCACACTCTGAAGTTTCCTTGGACAGAATGTGACTGTTGTCTTGACTGGACTACATGTCTTCATCAGCTGCAACACTGAATGCTTTTGTAGGTTGAAGTAAGTTAACTTCCTTGAAATTACTGAGAAAAGTTAAAAACTACCAGGACACATTTAGTCAACCAGGAAAGACATAAGATACCTCTGCAGAGATGTTTGAGAAGGCACAGCAATTCACCTATCAAATGTATGTTTCAAATACCTGCACTACTTCTGTAAATTATGCCAAGCATGAAGAGATGGAGTTGAGCCAGCTCTACCATACAAAGACTGCCTATTCATGCACACACTTAGGTCCAACTTCCAGGCAGGAATTTGGAGACAGTTTGTAAAGCCAGCCAAATGTACCCAGCCCAAAAGATTATGGATGGATGCAGGGCATATTCTGAGGCGGGGCAACTGCCACGGCCCGAGGCTTCTGGTAGGGCCCATGGCCACAAACACCCCCTACATTCCTCCCCTGACACTCATCTATGCTTGTGAACAGTCTGTCAGTGTCATCTGTGCTCCCAGCTGAACATATTGCCAAGTGCCACCAGGGAAGACATACAGGTGATACACAGTGGTGGCTGTGTTTCTGGCAGCCATGAAGGTAGC
The DNA here is from genome assembly GCF_028583425.1 of Eublepharis macularius. NCBI lineage: Eukaryota > Metazoa > Chordata > Lepidosauria > Squamata > Eublepharidae > Eublepharis > Eublepharis macularius. The sequence goes on along the minus strand of NC_072795.1, from coordinate 63,749,468 downwards.
ATTTCCAGTTGCGTGCACTGCTGTCAGGGAAAGGGCTGCTTGCACGTAAGTGGGGGGCACAGGCTGGAAGGCATATGAGGGTGGGTAGACTAGAAGGGAAGTTCAAGAAGGGAGGCTGGTGAGCAGAGTAGCGAGGAGGGCTCTGGGCATTCTCTGGAACCAGCCTTGGATGAATAACAGACAGAGGTGGCAATCTTGTCATTGACTGGATGCATGAACCAATTCTGAGTCCTCAAATTCAACTGTAAAGCCCACATCTGTTTTTTTTTTCTGGTTGCTACATGTTTGTAATGTAGACCTAGCAGTGCAAGTAAGTCCATGGGACTGGCATGAGTAGTTTGGCAACTGACAGGAATGCACACCCTTGCACACTTCTGCTGTTATTTCAGTGATGAAGAACATGAAAAACAGTGTTAAAATAACAGTTGTTAATAATTGTGAAATGATAATAAAATATTTAAAATAAAAACACATGCATGTTGAAGATTTGCTGAACTCACAAAATTAGATGTTTATTAGCAGTAACAACAATATTATGCAGTTACATTGAGGGTTTTTTTCAGCCAGAATGCACCGGAATGCCATTCCGGCAGCTCCCCAAAGTAATCACATGATCTGGTGGCCCTGCCCACCTAGTTCCTTCTGAGCAGGCCAAGGCTCCGGCTCTTAGCACACAGCCTCAAAAGGGCAAAACAGAGCAACCGACCAGCCAGACAGTGAGTTCTCCCTCTGGCTGCAGTGTCCTGCCTTCCTTCCTGCCTCCCTCAAGTGGCATGGAAGGTGATTTAAATGTATTTTCCCCCTTCAGCTGGCCAGCTGAATGGTGGTTACAGTTTAAATTGCCCTCCGCCCTATTTAAGAGCAGCATGGAAGGTGATTTAAACTTTAAACCCCCTGTTCAGTTGGCCTTCGGGGACTTCTCAGGAAGCCAGCTGAACGAGAGGTTACAGTCTAAATTGCCTTCCACCTGCTTGGGAGTGGCATGAAAGGCGATTTAAACTTTAACCCCCCTTCATCTGGCCTGCGGAGACTTCCCAGAGGCCAGCTGAACGGGAGGTTATAGTTTAAGTCACAGTGGAAGCCGAGGTTTAAATGCCCCTTTCCATGCCACTATGCAGCAGCACAAAAAGGAGTATTTAAACTCAACCCACTAGCTTCTGCCGCCTGGCCACGCACCGGAAGCTGTGGTTTAAATGTCCCTTAATGGGGGAAAGAGACAGAATGGGCTGGGAGCAAGGAGGAAAAGAGACGGAGAATGGGTGGGTGGGTTAAGAGGGAAAGAGTGTGAGAAGGTGGAGGAAAGGGGAAAAGAGTAAAGAAGAAAGGGAAAAGGAGTGAAGGGGGAAGGAGACAGAATGGATTGAGTAGAGGGAGGAAAAGAGGTGGAGAATGGGTGAGGGGTGAAGAGGTAAAGAGTGAGAGGAGGTGAAGGAAAGGGAGAAAAAGTGGTGGAGGGAAGGGGAGGGGTGTAATGGAGGAAAGAGACTGAATGGGCTGGGAGCAGGGAGGTACAGCTATGGAGAATGGGTGGGTGCGTTAAGAGGGAAAGAGTAAGAGGAGGTGGAGGAAAGAGAGAGAGTGGAGAGAAAAGACAAGGGGGAAGGAGACAGAAAGGATTGAGGAGAGGGAGTAAAAGAGATGGAGAATGGGTGTGCGGATTAAAAACGAGGAATGATTGGAGGTGGCGGGAGAGGGCGAAAGAGACAATGGATTTGGGGCTTAATGGGAGAGAGAATGGGCTGGGAGCAGGGAGGAAACCCAAGATATAGAATGGGTGGATGGGTTAATAGGGAAAGAGTGACAGGAGGTGCCTACAAGAGGAAAAGAATGAAGTGAGACAGGGAAGAGACAAGGGGGTTTAAAGGAGGGAGAGAGAATAAGTTGGGAGCAAGGTGGTAAAGAAATGGAGAATGGGTGGATGACTTAAGCAGGGAAGAGTGACAGAAGAGGTGGCAGAGACAGGGAGGGGAGTGCCGGGGTGGAGAGAAGAGACAAGGGGAAAGAGTGAAGTGGAGCAATGAAGAGTGAAGGGGGATTGAAGGGAGAATGAGAGAGAATGGATCGGGAGAAAGGAGGTAAAAAGATGGAGAATGGGTTAACGGGAAGAGTGAAGGGGGGTAACAGGGGAAAGAGACAGAATGGGCAAGGAGGCAAAGAGCGTGTAAGGAGTTAGAAAGGGTGGGTGGATTGATTAAGAAGGAAAGAGTGACAGGAGGGGTGAAGAGGGGGAAAGAATGGAGGGGTGGAGGAAAGAGAGAAGGGGTCCTAAAGGGGAAAAGAGACAGAAAGGGTTGGGAGGAGGGAAGCTCCTAACCTATTCTTTCTCTTTCCTCCTTTAACACCCCTTCTCTCTTTCCTCCACTCCACCACTCTTTTCTCCTCTCTTCCCCCCCTCACTTCCTGTCACTCTTCCCCTCTTAACCCACCCACTCATTCTCCATCTCTGCACCTCCCTTCCCCAAATCCATTCAGTCTCTTAATTCCTTTAAACCCCTTTATCTCTTCACTCCTTTATGCTTTCCTCCTGTCCACCACCTCCTGTCCCCCTTACCTTCTTAACCCACACACTTATTCTCCATATCTTTACCTTTTTATTCCCAGCCCATTCAGTCTCTTTCCCCCATTAACCCTCCTTTGTCCCCTTCTCCTCTTCTCTCCATCCCTTCACTTTTTTCCTTTCCACCATATCCTCTCACTCTTTCCCTCTTAATCCACCCACTCATTCTCCATTCCTTTACCTCCCTGCTCCCAGTCCATTCTGTCTTTTCCCCCTATTAATCCTTCCTTTTTCCCTTCCCCTCTTCTCTCCGCTCCTTCACTCTTCCCCCTCTTTGCCACCTCCTCTCACTCTTTCTCTTATTCCACCCACCCATTCACCATCTCTACCTCCCTGCTCCCAGTCCGTTCCGTCCCTTTCCATTAACCCTCCCTTATCTCTTTCCTCTCTTTTCTCTGCCCCTTCACTCTTCCCCCTCTCCACCACCTCCTCTCACTCTTTCCCTCTTAACCCTCCCACCCATTCTCCATCTCTTTACCTCCCTGTTCCCACTCCATTCTGTCTCCTTCCCCCATTAACCCTTCCTTGTCCCCTTCCCCTCTTCTCTTCGCCTTCACTCATTCCCTCTCCGCAAATTCCTCACTCTTTCCCTCTTAACCCCCCCCACCCAGTCTCCATCTCTTTACCTCCCTGCTCCCAGCCCATTCAGTCTCTTTCCCCCATTATGCCCCCTCCCGTCTCTTCCCTCCATCCCATCAGTCTTTCTCCCTCTCTGCTACCATTTAAACCCAGCTGGCTCGCTTAAGGTGCCTGGCGGGGAAGTTCTTCTGTTCTGCTGTGCAGTGGCACAGAAAGGGGCATTTTCCCAGTTGGCTTGCTTCTAATTCTTTAGAGCTAAGCCTGGCCTCCTTATCTTTTGTTTTTATATCCTCTGGGGGGTGGCTCCACCCTGTGTGATGACGTTACTTCCCAGAAGTGACATAATTGCGCAGTCCCAGGAGCACGCATATATTGTACCAGTGAGTTCCACCAGCTCTTTTCCCAGAAAAAAGCCCTTGAATTAAAATCATGTGTGGACCCATTCTCATCCACCTAACTGTGGCATATTAAAAGGAATTTCTTCATGCTGTGGCTCATTGTAAAAAGCTACAATCATCTAATATACTTAGGTAACTATCTGGATTGGGTAAAAAAACAGTGTTGCACTTACCTATAACTGTTTTCATTGAGGTCTTCCGTGCAGGCACACATGGGACTGCGCTTGCGTGGGCCTGCCAAATTCAGAGGGGGTTTTTTAGCTCAAAACTACCAGGGGGCACCCTTGCCTCTCAGTGCACATGCGCAGCTGTCTTCTTGCCGAAACGTCACCCTAAGAGGTGGGGTGCCCCCATCCACCATCAGTCCTCTTTTGCCGCCATACTCACTGGAAAAATAATTGGCATTAGCGGGGAAGAAGGGAGGATATGTGTGCCTGCATAGAAAACCTCAATGAACAACAGTTACAGGTAAGTGCAACACTGTTTTTCATCGTCAGTCTTCCAGTGCAGTCCCACATGGGAGATTAACAAGCTTAATTACCTGGGTGGAAGAAGACGAGGATGCATCACAAGAAGATGGACTGCAGGACTGCTGTGCCCACTGTTGTTTCCCTCCTTTCCAGGATGTCCACGGCATAGTGCTTCACGAACGTATCAGGTAATGCCCAAGTAGCAGCCTTGCAGATGTCTTGTACCGGGATGCCCTTCATCAGCGCTGCAAAGGAAGCCTGGGACCTAGTAGAATGAGCACAGACTTCCAACGGACAAAGTAAGTTAGCTGCTGTATAAGACAATAAGATTGCTTGGACCACCCACCTAGCTAAAGGGCTTGCCTTCTTCCCCTTCTTGGGTCCTGAGAGACAGACAAATAGCTGAGTGTCTGACCAAAACGATCTGGTACGATCTAAATAAAAGAGCAGCGCCCTCCTGATGTCTAACGTATGGAGGGCCTTTTCTGCTTCAGTTCCAGATTTCAAAAGAAGACAGGTAGGACTATTTCCTGGGATAAATAAAACTTAAGACGCTATCTTGAGTAAGAAATCAACCTTGGTCTGGAGGGCTACCTTTTCAGGGTGGACCTTCAGGTAGGGGGATTCACTACACAATGCTGCCAGTTTGCCAACTCCTTGGGCAGAAGTGACCACAACCAAGAAGGCCACTTTCATAGATAAGAACCGTAGGTGGCATGTGGCCATGGGTTCAAACAGTATAGACATGAGCTTAGTTAATACAAGTGGCAAAGACCATTGCGAGACAATGGTGGCAATCGGAGGGAACAGATTATTTTAAGCCTTTCAAAAACAATTTGGAAGTGTAATGTGAAAATACTGTCTTTCTATCCACAGGGGGATGAAAAGTGGCTATCGCCGCCAAATAAACTTTAATGGACGAATTAGATAAGCCCTTCTGTTTGAGATCCCGGAGGAATTCCAATATCCCCGGAAGGGAGCATTCCAATGGAGCCAGTCCTTTCTCCTGACACCAGGTACATAGCTTCTCCCACTTAATAATATAGGATTGTATAGTAGATAAACGCCTAGCATTTTGGATGATATGAGACACTCCCTCTGAAAAAGACCTGATTGGCATATCATTCATGCAGTCAGTTTGAGTCTGTCTATTCTATGATGAAAGACACCCTTCCACAGCAACAGGTCTGGGTATGGTGGAAAGTGGTAAATGTGCAATTGCAACCTCATCAACCTGTGGAACCACAACTGCTTGGCCAGTAGGGGGCTATCAGAATAGCTGAAGTCTTGTCCGCCTGAATTTTGCTCACCACCCTGGCCAGAAGGGGGAAGGATGGGAACATGTAGTAAAGATGGCCTGACCATTGAAATGCATCCCTGAGTGATCTGTGGCAACGAGAGCAGAAACGATCTACTTTGTGATTCTCTTCTGAGATAAACAAATCTATATGTGGGGTACTCCAATTGTCGAAAGCGGGTTCTAAGTAAGAGTCCTTTAGAGACCGTTTGTGGTTGTCCCTCTTTAGTCTGCTCAGTTGATCCGCTAGGGTGTTGTCCTTGCCCTGGAAGTGGACTGCCTGAAGCCACACAGAGTTCTTCGTGGCCCAATTCCAAATCTGCATGGCCTCCTTGCAGAGGGACTCTGATGCTGTGCCCCCCTGCTTTTTCAGGTAGAACATAGTAATCATATTGTCCATGAGAATGAGGACGTTCTTGGTTCTTACTGCATCTGAAAATGAAGTTAACACAAATGAAACCGCTCTCATCTCTAACAAATTGATATGAAAGTTCCTTTCAGTCGAATCCCATAAACTGTGTGCATAGGAACCCTCACAATGAGTACCCCAACCAATGTTGGAGGTGTCAGTAGTGATGGTGACCTCAGGTATCTTGTGACCAAAATGAACTCCTTCGAGGAGATTACTACTATTTAACCACCAGTCTAAGGATTTAAGTAGACTCTGTGGGATGCTGAACTTCCTATCTTGGGAGTCTCTATCTCCTTGAAAAATGGAAATAAACCATAACTGCAATGGTCGCATATGAAGTCTCGCTAGGGGTACCATTGCCGTAGTAGAGGCCATAAACCCCAGCAGGGTCTATTTAAATTTTGCAGATTGAAATGTTTAAACTGCCCAGAGTTCTGATTTTTGTCACCCTTTCTAGGGGAAGAAAGCCTTTGTTTTACTCACTATTGAGGACAGCTCCTATGAACTGCACATGATCTAGACGAGGTAAGTTTCAATTTCTTTTGGTTGGTAAAGAGTCCAAGGTCTAGGCAGGTGGTAAGTATGACTGACACCTGAGACTCCACATCCTCTGCCGAGTGGCCCGTGATGAGCCAATCGTCTAAATATGGATAAACACAACAGCCCTTGGTTCTGAGGAATGCTATAACCATGGCTATACATTTAGTAAAAACTCTGGGGGCAGAAGAGAGACTAAAGGGCAGGACCCTGTATTGGAAAATTCGATTGGCCTAGGTAAAATGCAGGAATTTTTGTGTTCTGAGAAAATAAAAATATGAAAGTGCACACCTTTGAGGTCTAAGACAGCGAACAAAGATTTAGGGGGAGTAAGTATTAGTACTGTCTGAAGGGTAGTTATGCAGAATTTGCAGACCCTAACCGACTCATTTAGACCACAAAGGTCAAGGATGGGTCTAAAACCTCTGTCCTTCTCCACTATGAAGAGTCTGGAGTAAAACCCCCAACAATCAGACTCATTCGTCACCTCTTCAATCGCTCCTTTCTCTAGAAGAGCTTCCAACTCTGACTGAACCCCAAAATGAGACAGCGACTCAGAAAAAATAGGAAGACTCAGATTGGGTAAAGTTATAAGCTCAACTTTATAACCAGAATGGATAATTTCAAGAACCCAAGAATCAGACGTGATCCTACACCACACATGGTAAAAGGAACTCAGCCTGTCCCCAAACTTGGGATCATGGCCCTATAATTGTGAGAACTGTTTCTGAACATGTTGTTGATGACGTCCCTGTTTATTTCTATGGTTAGGTTTCCGCTTAGAAAAAGAGGATTGAGGACCTTGGAAGGAGCGCTATGAGTGATAGGCATACCCTTGATAGGGTTGAAAGCGCTGAGAGCAATTCCTAGAGAATGATCTATATGAGGTTCTTCCAGATAACTGCTGTGGGAATACTCCATAAGATTTGGCGGTAAGTCTATCCTTTCTCTTTGGGGATAGATAGACATCCGTCTTCTCTGAGAATAGGTTGTTCCCCTCGAATGGGAGATCCTCAACTTTGTTTCGAGTTTCATGAGGGAGAGCCATAGCCCGAAGCCATGCATAACGACGAAGGACCACAGCTGATAAAAGGGTTCTGGCTGAAGTGTCCGCAACGTTTCAACCTGCATTGATTTGATGTTGGGCCAACCTAATGGCTTCTCCCTGAATTACCTTCAGGTAGATTCTCTGGTCTTCTGGCACCTTAGGGATGAATGTGGCGATCTTATTCCACAGTAGCAACTGATAGGCCGCCATCATAGCAGAATAGTTTGCGACCTTAATATTAAATGCCACAGAGGCATAGACTTTCCTGCCCATGGAGTCGAGACATGTCCCCTCCTTATCCAAGGGTGTGGAGTATGTACCCTGCCAAGGTTTACTCTGCATTTCCTCCATGTCGAAGGAAGATGGAGGAGGGTGTACGGAAAGGGATGGGCATAGCTCGTCCCGAATTCTATACACGCTCTCAAACTTTTTGTTGGTAGCCGGAGTAGATACAGGTTTCAAGTTCAAAGTTTTGAACATATCAACAAAACCCTCTATTATTGGGAATGTGATGCTGGAAGTAGATCCAGAATAGATGTGTTTTAATATCTTATCCATAGATCTCGGTCCCGAGGAGGTGATGTCTATCTGCAGAGCCTTGGCCATGCACTGAAGTAACTCAGTGTAGGCTCAAAAAAGTCATCGGTTGATGAAGCTTCCTCCATAGCCCCTATGGTGTCGTTGGGGGACGGATCTGAAGGAGGTGAGTTACAGGGTCTGTGGTAAGTCTCCCTCTCTAATTCCTCATCAGAAAGGTGGGATGTCGCTCTGGATCTCGAGCCATAGTGCACCCTGTCAGGTGACTGGGAGCGGTATCTGGAGTGAACGTCCGAATAGTGGGACCTTTCGTGGTCAAAACAATAAGATGGGGTAAGCCCACTTCGCCAAGAGTCCCTCATATAAGGGCTATCCCCACAATATTCGTGGGGTGTTGACTGCCCTCTCGGTAATTTGCCCTCCTCTCTTGAAGACTGTGGTGTCCAAGATCAGGGATCTGGATTGACCAGCAGGCGTGGGAGGTTTCTCCAGTATGATATTCTCATCCTTAGTCCATTCCCTGGATGAAACAGATACGCCCCGTGATGAGGCTCGATGGTCAAACCCCTTTCTATTTTTGCTAGGAGGCTCGGAACCAAGCCCTGTATCCCCTTCACTTTCGAGCAGACAGGAGGATAGTACTTTCTCCAGTGCAGCCTTCTCTTTTCTTGATGCGTGTTGTCTTTTTTTCTTCTTAACCACAGGTTCGGCTGAGAGCACCCATTCTGAAGTTGCACCGAGGTCCTTCAAAGTCGAGGATTGATCTGGTCAGACTCAAGGAGAAGGCGTTGAAGCCGATCGACGCTGCATCGGAGTCAGTAGAGGCGTGACCGATGTTGAGGGGGTGCAGCTCCAAGGAGTATAGGAAACCGAGGAAATCGGATCCGACTGGGTAGGCATCGTCGGTTCCGAGGCACTCCAACCTGTCGGATCCAACGTGGATGGTTCTGACGGCGGTCTCGACTCCGAGTGTGGTAGTGAGGGTTGGGAGCGTGGAGTTTTCTATCTGCCCTGTTCTGGGCCTGGATGATCAGGGGTGCTGGACGAGGCAGCTGGAGGTGCCTTAGCCAGAGGGTCAGTGGCTGCCATAGCTCTTTGCCAGAGGGAAACCTGTAACCTGCCCACCCTTTTTGCTCTAGCCTTGGCGTGAAATCGTGGCAGTGTTTGCATGCCTGAGTGTTATGGGTCTCACCAAGGCAAAACAAACGGTTCGAGTGCCCATCAGAGCGGGTCATCTTGTGATCGCACAAAACACATCGATTAAAGAGCGTTTTCTCAGATATTTCTGTTCTCTATTCTCTCCACAGACAACGTTGAGCTAGAACCTCCTTATACAATGGCGGCAAAAGAGGAACGGAGGGTGGATGGGGGCGCCCCACCTCTTAGGGTGCCGTTTCAGCAGGAAAACGGCTGTGCATGAGCACTGTGCGGCGAGGCCGTCCCCTGGTGGTTTTGAGCTTTAAAAATCTCCGAATTTGGCGGGAGTGCACTGGAAGACTGACAATGAACACTATATGCTTCACTTGGCACACCTCCAGTAACTGTTATTGGCCCTCCGCCTGTACTTTGTGTTGTGTATTTGTGACTGTGTTTATTGAATTGTTCTTAAACTATTTTAAGTGTTGTTTTAAATTTATATTGTCTTAAAATGTTTACATTGTTTTTTAGTGTTTTGACGTTCACTACCTTAGGGACCCTATTTGGGTAGAAAAGTGGCATATAAATGTTTTAAATACATAAATACTATAAAATGTGAGGGGAAATTGACTTTTCCCTTGATTTATGGCTTATATCACAAAAACGGTAATGGATAAAGGTATTATTAGTATTTCTAGAGGTATTTATTAGCTTTCCTTTTTAAAAAAATTTTTTTATTGGATTAGAAATATTTTAATATCCATTACAATCAATTTCCTTTAAATATTCCAATTCTAACCCCCTCCCATTCCCCCCCTTTTGATGACTTCCAACAGTTTTCCAGCCCCTTATCTATTTTCCCCTACTCATTTCAAACTTATTTCACCTATTAAACATGTACTTTCACTCTCTTCTAAGCTTATCTATTATATCACAGTGCTATCTCTATTTCCCTTCCCATTTGACTTAACAACTAAATAATACATTTCTGGCATATATTCTTCAATAATCATTTTAGTAGCCTGTACTCTATCTTACTCATTCTGGTCTCATCTATATGGGACAAACAATTTGTCCCTCGTTATACATAGCTTTAAGTACATTATAAACATTGCATACCTTCAATATAAGTCAATCAGTTTAACTTTATACTGTTTTAATTATCTAATTTCTCCATTATGCAACTCTATCAGAAATAGTCAGTCACTTTAACCCATATATACACATTCAACATAAGTCAATCAATTTGACCCATATTCTGTATGCTACTGTATATTTTCCCCTCCTTTCTTATATTCATTCATTTTAATTATATAAATTCTCCATTATACCATTATCTGCCAGCGATGAAATTAATTAGTTTCTGTCCTTATAGATCTTATAATAACACCACTATTACTTAATACTATATATAGTAGTCAAATAGAATAATTGCTTAGAAATTTTCAATTAACTCTCCCCCCCCCCCCGGTATAGTCACTTCTCTCTTCTTTTGTCGTATTTCAGTAATTTTCAAACTGCCACAGTTCTCCTCCCACCTCCCATTTTTTCACCAAGTACTGTTTCAACTTCTCCCAATCCGTGTTAAACTGTCCTGGATCAAGGTCTCTCAATTTTCTTGTCATTTTATCCATCTCCGCCATGTACAGCAATTTGTAAATCCAGTCCTCAATAGTTGGCACTTCTTGTACTTTCCACTTTTGCACGTACAAAAGTCTGGCCGCTGCTGTCATGTAAAATAACAATGTCCTGTATTGTGCTGGAATATCCTCCATTCCCAAGTTCAGTAGCAGGAGTTCTGGGTTCTTATTAACTTGAAATTGTAAAATCTCACTTATTACTCTTATTATTTCCCCCCAGTACTGCCTAGCTACCTCACAAGTCCACCACATGTGATACAAAGATCCCTCATGCTTTTTACATTTCCAGCATTTGTTAGACGTATTCAAATTCCCTAGCGCAATTTTCTTTGGTGTCAAATACCAACGATAAATCATTTTATAGACATTCTCTTTAATATTGGTGCATGTCGTGATCTTCAACGTATTTTTCCACAAGTATTCCCACGCCTCCATTGTTATTTCTTTATTAAAGTTTATAGCCCACTTCACCATTTGCACTTTAACTGTCTCATCTACAGTGTACCATTTTAGCAACACCTTGTAGACCTTAGAGATTTCCTTTTTGTTTTCTTGTAAAATTACTTCCTCTAATTCCGAGTTCTCCATTCTTATCCCTCCCTTTGCACAGTCCAAGTTGTAAAGATCTCTAATCTGTCTATATTGAAACCAGTCATAATTTGAAGACAACTCTTCTTGCGTCTTTATTCTTAATTTAGAAAGGTCTGTTCGTGTTATTTCCTTGTATGTTAAACATTGTTGTTCATTGTCAACAGTTCTCGGGTCTATTACTTCATAAGGAACCACCCAAGAGGGAGTTCCTTCCTGTAGGTAATTTCTATACTTCTTCCAAATTGTGAAGAGGCTTCTACGGATGTAATGGTGCAAAAACATAGAGTCTGCTTTTACTTTTTCATACCACAGATATGCATGCCATCCAAATATTTTTTTATATCCCTCTAATGCCAGTAATTTGCGATTTTTCAAAGTCATCCAATCTTTCAACCACACCAAGCAGATTGCATCATGGTAAAGTCTTAGATTGGGCAGTTGCATTCCACCTCTCTCTCTTGCGTCCTGTAATACTTTCATTTTCACCCGAGGCTTCCTGCCTGCCCAAACAAAATCCGATATTTTCCTCTGCCATTTTTCAAACTGCTTAGAATCCCGGATGATTGGTATTGTCTGTAACAAAAACATCACTCTTGGCAACACATTCATCTTGACTACTCCAATTCTTCCCAACCATGACAAATTCAATCTATTCCATTTAATCAAATCTTTCTCTATTTATTAGCTTTCCAACAGTGCTCTAAAATTTGTAATGAGCCCCCCCCACCCCTTCAGGAGGCAATGGTTTCCTGAAGCTCCCATGTCTGTGGGACCCTATTTTTTTGGCTGGAGAATTAAACTCCAGCCGTTTATCACTCTTGGTAGACAGTGATCTGAAGATTACCCATTTCTGCCTCATTTGGTCAGTTCAATGGAAGGATCTACTGCCTGGGCTACGTCAAGGGAGTATCTGAATGCCAAAGAGCCAGAGGACCAGGAACATCGCTGTAAGCTGTGCTGGAGTGAAGGATGACCGCCCCCCCCCCAATCTTATAGTGCAATCCTAAGCAGTTACACCATTCTAAGCCTATTGATTTCAATTAGCTTAGACTGAAGTAACTTTGCTTAGGATTGCACTATCAATCTATCAACTCTTTTCACTGAATTTCTAACTACAGTTTGGAACCTGCGACACAGAAGAAGTAATTACGTGGCTTGGGGTGAGAAACAGTCTCTTGTCTAATTTTGAAGGGCTTTACATGTTGAAAAATAAGAATTAAAGGAAATGAATATATGCAGGAGCTTGTTTATACTTATATTGTAAAAAAGGAATTATTCAAATGGGCATAGGGTAACTCTTTGCTATGTTTGATAAAGGCTATGTTTTGTCTTGGCAAGTGGGAAAGTTTGGCTCAAAGAAAAGGAAAAGTACTGTGAAGGAGACTAAACTTGAATAAAGATTATTTGGAAACAATACAACTTGTGCTGTAAAGCTTTTGCTTTTTCATCTCTCTGAAATGATTCTACCTTCCTGATTATAAAACTCTGGTCTAACAAGATCACCTTTTGGATTTATGAGAAATAGCATTTTATAACTCTGCTGTCGTAGCCCAGTCTGGACTCGATGAGAGCAAAGACTCCTCTGGAGAAGAGAAGCCTTGTGTAACCAGCCAGGACTCCTCAGGAGAAGAGGAGCTCCATGTAGCCAGCCCTAGCCCTGACTCAGCAGAAGCCAGTGATCAGGAACAACAGCTGCTGGCTAATCAGAGTTCACAGTGCCACAGGGGAAGCTCAGCCAGGTACGTCCAATGCCACAGGTGAAACCCAGCCAAGGGCTTCCACCCCCCCACCCAGGTTCACCCATGCCCAAAGAGTGCCACAGACAATGGCAGAGATTGGAACTGCAGGAGAGACAGTGCAGTGCTCATCTCCTGAGCCAATGCCAGCTGCTGGAGAGCAATGATGAGTAATGTCAGGATGGAGCCCCAACAGCTGGCTGCAAACCACACCTGACTATAAAAGCCTAACTGGAGAAACTGCCAGGCATGGAAGCAAAGGGTTAACTACCTGCAACCACTCCATGTACCTTGTGTCTTGCTCATACCTTGTTCATGCCTGCATCTAGACCTGACGCTTCGGTAACTGACCTTGGATTGGACTTGACCTGGCTTTTGGATTCTGGACACAACCCTGGCATTTACCTCGTGCTCTGACTGCGGACTGGACTTGGCTTTTGAACCTTGCACTCCCTCTTGACTTTGTGTTAGTGCTCAGACTTTTGACTATCAGCTTGGGCAAACCCAGCTCATGACATCTGCTCTATGAAATTGGACTTTTATGTACCAAAATAATTTTACTTTACTGAAGATAAAAGAAAAGGAATTTACTTTGTGGGATCAAACAAGGAATAGATGAAGATATCAGGCAAAGAATAGTTGAGGCATTTGCTGGCTTCTGATAGACAGATGCCCAAAGAGTGAAATAGAATAGAAGGTTGATACCAGATTTGCAACCCAAAATAAAACTAGCAAGAGAATGCATAATTTATATTGTGAAGAAGGTCATTTTGGAAGAGGAAGAAGAACAGAACAGTTATGAGGTCTTGAGTAAAGAACTTTGGGCATAAATAAATAAATGGATCAATGGAAAATATGCGGAAAATTTAGTCTGTGTTAAATTCCTAAGGAGAACTCCCTATAAAATTATTGATGGTATGTTTTTAGATAAAATAGTAAAAATGACCAAAGGTATGTTAATTAAAGATTGTTAAGAGGATTTTTATTAACTTTGGTGGAGTGGTAACAAAATGAAAAAAATGGCTATAATTATATATGTCAATGACAATGTTAAAGATCAGTTCATAGTTTAGACTGGAGTTTTATGTGTTGGGAAATATGGATAGAAAATTTTGAAAAAGAGTATGATTTTTTTTAATGTTACATGTGGTAATAGTGAAATGGTTTACATAAGCTTAAAAATGGAAGTGTAAAGATCTACCCTTAGTGGAAAATTGGATTGGATTGGAAAGATGAGGGTTTTAGTCGAGACAGCCAAACTTATAGTTGTAAAGAGAGATAAAATCATTGTTTACATACATGGCAAATTGGAAACCCTTGACTCTCTGTGAATGAAGAAGAAGAATGAATTAATGATTGGCGCAATTAAGAATAAGGAGTTGGGATGTTAAAAAGATGAGATGAGATATATAAAAAAAGATATTTACTAGACCACAATCTGATTAATGTGAAAACGAGGAAGTGTCGTAGGGAAAAAACTGTAATGATTAACAATACACTTTCTTTTTTTCTTTTTTTTCTTTCTGGCAGTCCGTAGGCCTTTAGTAGCTGTATGTTTCATGCTTTTCCTTTTCTTTTCTGTACTATCTTTTTAACTTTTTCACAATAAAATAAAAATTGTAATTAAAAAAATTTGGAACGGGTCGCTTGGTTCATGAGTTGTAGTTCAAATTAGAAAAGCTAGGAAAAATTGGGCTTCATCATCTTGATGACCTCCTAAAAAGCTTAAGCTACCAATCCGAATGGGTTTATCACATTAAACATTATACACAGGCTTTCAGAAAAACATAAAGAAATTCTGCCACCTTGCTTGATACCAGTCTGTCAATTTTTGGCTCTTGGCCCCTGGACTATCTAGTTTGGTACTAAATAATGGCTGCAGCTTCAGATGGTGGATCAGTAGCATTGATACCAAGTGGATAGGTTTCTGTGCAGTCAATGCCCATTAACTGACCACTGCCTTAGAAGCTGTAAGAGCCATAGATGTAAACTACAAGAGGGCTGAGCTTCCCCTGGCAACCAGTAAGCTACAAGGGAGATGAGGGGCTCAAACCCCATCAGATTTGGCTGGGGGGCAACCAGTGACAAACTCATATGAGGGACTCAGTTACAACAGAAAATGAAGCACAAGATTGTCCACCCTTCCAGTTGTATCATATCACAATTTCCATGATTCTTTGGGGCTTTGTTCCTGTTTTTTGCTCATATTTATTTGTGTTTATTAAGAATTTATAATTTAAAAAATAATAAAGAGTCCAGTAGCACCTTTAAGACTAACCAACTTTATTGTAGCATAAGCTTTCGAGAACCACAGCTCTCTTCATAAGATGCATGGAGGGTATGAAGAAATGGGCCAGAGATATATCAGTGGTGAGGGGAGGGGAGAGAGGGTGCAGGGAGTACACACTCCACCCCTTGCATGACTTTTGCAACTGATTTACATTTACATGGTCCTCACTCCCTACACCCTCTCCTCCCTCCCCTCATGACCTTTATACCTCTGGCCTGTTTCTTCATACCCTCCGTGCATCTGATGAAGAGAGCTTTGGTTCTCAAAAGCTTATGCTACAATAACATTGGTTAGTCTTAAAGGTATTACTGGACTCTTTGCTATTTGCAACTACAGACAAACATGGCTAACTCTTCTGGATCTAATTTTTAAAAAGAATTGTGTTTATATAAACAATTTACAAATAAATGTTACAGAAGAATTAAGACTCTGATGGAAGATATATGATTTTGAAAATCAGGCTCCTGAAAAGCAAGATTTACACACTAGCAACAATATATGTGCTAAACAATGCAAGAGAAAAAATTTATGAAAATGTTTTCCAATCTATTTTAGATTTTCAAGAAGATAAAGATCTTCTGAGACATGAATGGGGTAATGGGTCTAAAAAAAAGAAGTGAAAAAACCCAAACTTCTCAAAAATCTGTTTAATTATATGGAAATGTTACAATTAGAAAATGCTTGGAGGATCAAAAATCTGAATACTGGAGACTATATTTTCTTTTCTGACAGACACCAAACACTTTCAAGGATTGATATGTGCTGGATATAAAAAACCTGAGTTATTTATATTGTTTATTATATGTTTACTCTTTCTTTTCTTTTTATGTAATTATAATTGTGCTGTCGATTTAATTTTCTTTTTTCTATTCTGCTTATATTTATAAAAATAAATGTTATATATAAAAAAGAATTTATACACTGCCTTAAAATACCTATGGCTATGTCCTACACTAACAGTGAAATCCTAAGCAGTGTTACTCCAGTCTAAGCCCATTGAAATCAAGGCGCTCAGACTGGAGTGACTCTACTTAGGCTTTCACTGTAAGTAGCTTAGTCCTTAACCCTGGCTTGCTCCACCCACTTTCAATGTAGCAACAGTCAGATTGCAAGGCCTCTGTTTAACATAATTGCAACATAATTGCTTGACTCCAATGTACATTTGGGGAATGTTAGAAGATTCCACTTCTAACACTCTCCCTCTCCTCAGGTTTCAGAGGGGGAGAAACCAGAGAGTTAGGAAGATATATACGTCAGGGCATGTGTTTACTGTTTACTCCTTTACTGCCCTGAACTATCCTTTGATGTGTAGATTCTTAATCTCAGGACTTCCTCCTCAGGAACAGATTGGTAGATAGGAATCTATCGCTCCACTTTGCTAGCAAGGAATTGAGTTCCTATAACAAAGAACTCTTACTTCTTTTCCATAAGGCAAGTGTAAGTTTGTTATTTTCTCTTTCACACTCACACCAGCCAGCACACTCCAACCACCCATTATCATGTTTTCTCTGCAATCAGTGCTACTCTGTTAAGGACCAGTTCCTGTTCCTTTTAATAGGAAAAAGTGAGTCTCTATTTTATTTTACTTTTCAGTTATGTTATCATTACATTGTATTTTGGAAATGGAACACTGGGAAAGGGTAGGCCCTATGCTTCCTTGCTGAAATCGCTGTTTGCTTCCTTGTTGCTGCTGTTTGGGGTGGGGCTGGGTGTGGGAGAACAGTTATTTTTTTCATGGTAGTGGGGGAGGGGGCTGCTTCAGCCATTCCTAAGCTCCTCTTTCAATTTCCATTCCATTTTTAAATCGAGAGTTGGTATCTATTGCAGAAAAGGACAATTTCTAAAATAGCAGCCTGAGTGCTGTCTCTCTGAAGCAATAAGAAAGCCCATCTGCATGAACAAGATGGGGGGGGCTGCAGATCTGAGGTCTTTTTAAAATTTCCTTTTGTGTGCAGACTGGAGAGAGCATTGGCAAGGAATGTGCACTTATTTATGTGATTTTGTTAATAATGTGTTCTGAATGTCTGTGTTTTTAAGGTGGAGTTTTTAAGCAATGTGCTAAGAAAGTATATAAAATCCTAGGTAGTATAACTGAGTTTTCTTTGGGGTCATGATGACTAGCACTGTTCTGAATTGCCTCAAAATGTGTTTATACTCATTTATAGGATATGAGTTTGGAATGAGAAGAAGATTGCTACAACTCTGAACTCTGTACATTGCTCAGAAATCAAGTGAACACCAACTGTTTTGTATTCTTCCCTGGTTGACTTCAAGAATATATTTACCAAATGAAGGCATCTGCAATGCCATAATTTAGTAAATTTCAGTACTAAGTCACCCTTATTAATAAGGCAGAATCAAGATTTTAGTAAACGAATGTCCAGGGAAAAAAATGTTCCCCTACAGGCCTTTATGTGTTGCCTTTCTTAGCGTAAAATTTGTGACTGTTAGTTTGTCCTATACACATGGTATGTATATTTGTAGATCTTAAAGTGATTATCCTAAAAGTGATTTTCAAAAACAGGACACAGCAGGAGATCACTGAGATAGCACTATAACCACTGGCCGACTCCCACCTTTTCCTAGGTTTGGCCCAGCCTAGAGTCATTGTTAGGGGAGGCCCTATGGGTGCCTGGGTCCCGCTAAATTTGTGGGGAGCCCCTCCCTAAATCCCCCATGGCTCCACCTCCATAGATGGTGCAATGGAAGCCCCTCCCTATGATGTCATTGGGCCCCGGTTCTTTTAAGGACTTGGTATAGCAATGCCTCTGGCCCAGCCCCCCCTCCAAAAAAAACTGGAAAGTCTACGCCCCTGGTAAGAGCTCTTTCTCAAACAGTAGCTTGGAGTCCTGAAGACCTGCTTGTGAATTTCAGAAAACTGGTGAAGGTTTCTATCAAGTGCTGTTCTCCAAGGAATAGGAGGCACTGATTCTGGCCATCAGTTGAAGGTAACTTTTCCCCGCACTGTTAATGCTGATGCTTGTAAAAGGTTTTTCTCTGCACTATAGGTTCTAGGATTCTACAGAGTATAGAACAAAAAGAGAATAGAAAAAGTGGAAAAACAGGAAGAGAAAGGAAAGAAAAATGGCTAACTGATGAGAGTGTTTCCAAATACTGCTGCAACAGATGAAAGAGAAAAGAGCAGAAAGATGGCAACCTCTCCCTTCCGGCATCCTCAGTTCAGATACTGTCTCTCGGATAGAACTATTGTGCTTAAAAATAGCTTTAGAAGATTCTGGATCAAAGCTTTGTTCAAAGGGCATCAGCACGATGCTCAGAGACCACAAAGAAGAACAAGGTATAATCAGAATGCTACTATAACTAATCTAATTTTTAAAAAATGAAAACATACACAGAATGTATTGGCAGAATCAAGACCAACCAGGGCATGGTTGAACCAACACAGTACCAATACTACAAGTGCTAGAATACTAGCAGCAGCACTGAAGAGCAAAGTGTTTGTGACTTTTTTTTTACATACAGAGGACAACACTGCATCTTCTATACTCCTTGAGAAAAGTGAATGCTTGTATAAAAGTTGGCAGTTGCAAGAGGGCAGTTACAGGGTGACAGTTACTCGACAAGTTTAGATTTGAGCTCTTAAGAGAATGGAAACAAAGCCTGTTCTGATGGACAGTCATGTAAATAGCTCTGTACATTAATTTTAGCTGTTGCCCTAGTATCTCGTCCTGTACTCTGTACTCACTGGTCTATGCAGCTTACAGATAAGCAAGACTGGAGTCCCTGGCCCAGAGAAAGACAGCAGCAACAACCCTTGAGAGCTGAAGCTCATGTTAACACAAAGTCATTTTCCAAGTCCAAGCAAAAGTCCAAGTCCAAACCAAACTAGGTCTTTCAGGAGTTTATTTTCACAAATGATGCTAAGAATAATGCCTTTTAGTCTGAGATGTGTCACTAACATGTGCTGAAGTGAGACGTCCAAATGCACTGTCATTTTAATCATTTAATCACAGAGTCCCACCAGCATGTAAACACTAATGCTTAGCACAGAACCACAAAGGTGGCCACTGGTCACTTGTCCATCAGAACTGTGCTGTAAATCCAAGGGGGCCTGCACAGGAACAAGTCTAGCAAGAGACAGCTGTTTCATTTCTGTTTCTCAAAGGAAAAATATTTCCATGAAGTGTAATGTTTGGAAAATGTCTAAGATCCTGGATCACACTTTCTGCACATTCTACTGTCTTAATGCTGCTGCTGTCTATATTGGGAGAGATAGATCAGAAAAGAGGAGGGAGGCACGAGCAAAAGAGACATTTTGGAATGCAGAGGAATTTATAAAATGTAAACGTGCTAAGAACTACATGAAAAACATGGAGCAATAAAGGTAGTTACGTTCTGCTCAAGATAGTGGCAGATGTAGGATATTTAGTACAGAACATCTGTACTAATGCTACTTTTACCATAACAGAGCGCTACTTTACACATTACTATCTCCTACATAGGTATTAATCTCCAAGTAGGATGCACATGAGAATGTGTAATAGATGAAGTGCAGTCCTAGTGTTTTTCCTACTGAGACACCATGGATTCAGTAATTGCAATGTACACAGGAGCTCAAGCTGTATCATTGTAATAGGAAAACAACACACTGCACTTTAGGCATTGCAGTACACATGAGATTTCCTTTACTGGCATTCAATAAAGTGACCTTCAGAAGGAGGCTCTGGGTAACATAGATTTACCTTATATATGCCTTCATTAAAAAAAAAAACAGGTGAGCATACTTAGGTAAAAAAATTATACCACACCTTTCCAAAAGCTCCAAGCAGCATGCAGAAAAACTAAACGCATATTTACAGACAATCCAATATGAAAAATGCCAGTTCCCTAAAAAGAGGAGAATCACAGAAGAAATCAGCCTGATCGTAAAAGTACAATAATCAACTGGGGCAGAACAGTGGGTGGGGCAACCAAATCCTTTTTTTAACAGGATTGATTTGCACATCTTCTGAAAGGATGGTAGGGATATAGCTGTCCTCATCCTTTTAGAAAGCCCATTCTACAAAGTTAGGCCATCAACAGATGACTGCTGCCCAGGGAACTGGCTGCACTGTGAAAAGAAACTGCTGGTCTTGACTGGAGTTGCTGGCACACAGGCCACATGGGTCTAAAACCAAGCAGCAAAGGACTTTAAAGGTAAATACCAGAATCAAATCAGAAGCCGATGTAGCTATTTCAATACTGATATAATATGAACAAAATTGCTAATCCCAGTCAACAAATGGGCAGCTGTATTTTTGTATCCAATTGAAACTTCCAAATAGTCTTCAGGGGCAGCCCCGTATAGATGTGTTCAGTGTCACTGAGTTGAGGGCCTATAGAAGTTTGGCAAAACTGGGCCTTTCCTCCCACTGGTAGACCCCGGTCTGCCTACCCCTCCCTTTTTCACCTCTGGCCAGGCATCTGGAGGGGGCTGTCTCCCTTTCCTGTCTCCGGATAGTTGCTGCCACCACTGTCCCTGTATGGGGTCCTGGTTAGGCGGGACAGCCTCCTAACCTCCCTCCTCTGCTAGTGGGCCCAAGCAGTTGGGGGACTATGTGGAACAGAAGATCTTTCTTCCTTCATAAATTCCAAAAAAACATTTATTTAACTTCTAACTATACACAGGCCAATATACAGTGAATGGAAGGAATACAACCTAAAAAGAAAGCCCTATTCTATCTCCCTCATGCCCTAATTAGATGTTGTGTAGGGCAGGCCCGATACTTTGGTACTTGGGGTTACATTAGATCTACATCTCCACTCAGAGCCATCTCTCCCTCAGCTCTTCAGCCACCAACTGTCAACTTCCAACTCCCCTCCACCAACTGACTCGCTCTCCCTCCAATCACATTCTACTCCAGAACTGGCCCCTCCCCTCTGCAGCCCATAGAAAGTTAACTCCACAGACAGAATGGCATTTCTCCACAAGAAGCATGGATTAAAATAGCTAGAACAGCTGGTAGGGAAGACTATTTCCAAATAAGATAAAAAGTGAAGAAAGTACGGCTTTCTTCCAGGAGTACCCCAGGCCCTTTGCCTAGATAGCTAATTACTGCTGACCCGTCTAACACTAGCAGGCCAATCCCACCCAGATCATAGGTCAGACTGTCTCCAAATTTATACTGTGCCTTACCATATGCCCTGGGGTGCACGATGATGATCTTTTGCTGGCACAAGACTGACGCTGTCTTGTGAGCTGCAGAACACTCATTCTTGTCTTGCACTCTTGTTACATTTCAGACCTGCCCCACTATCATGCCTCCAGGGAAGAAGGCAAGCTCCAGCAGCACTGGAAGCTCCTCTGGGGTTTACTTCCCTCCTGAATTCCAACTGCCACCAGCAGGGATCAGAAAAGCAACCACTTACCACCTTTTTTACCAGTGCCTTCACCTCAAAGGAAGAAGGGATGCTCCAGCAGTGCCTCCTCCTGGCTGCAGGAGATATGGGCTGAGTAGGCATTGGACAATTGTCACCTCCTCCTGCTGTCCAGATTGGCTTGTAGTGGCAAA
The DNA here is from genome assembly GCF_028583425.1 of Eublepharis macularius. Lineage (NCBI taxonomy): Eukaryota > Metazoa > Chordata > Lepidosauria > Squamata > Eublepharidae > Eublepharis > Eublepharis macularius. The sequence continues at coordinate 63,727,727 of NC_072795.1, read as the reverse complement.
AGGCCTTGAAGCCAGCCCTGCTAGCAGCAGTGTGCACTTAGGCAAGTTAGCAGGGACACAGAAATGTAACATTCCTTATTGGGATCATTAATGCCAGCCACAGATTATAGCACCTAAGGGAAATGTCCTCACTTTCTGGGTGTGAGGGTTGTTCCACATGTTATTCTTTCTAACTTTGGTGTTGGGAAAGTACTTCATGAAACATGACAAAGGACATATAATCGCTAGGAAACCTAGAAGATGGAGGATAGCTGGTTGGCAATTTGTGGTTTTGTCCCAAGGGAAACAACAAATAAATAGAAGAAACCAAGGTGAAGAGAATATAGGTTGGACAACTGCCTGACCTAAGCAGACCAGGTAAATGCCTTACATGAATAACAGTTCAGGATTTGCAGAAATTTGGGTTCAAGTTCAGATTTACGGATTCCCCACAGAACCAGATAAACTTCCCAGAAATTTTATTTCCAAGAGGTTTATATCAACTGGAAGGAGAGGTGGGCTCCCAATATTGACAAAAGACTTGTCATAACCTTGTGGTGGAAAGGGAGAAATAATATCCTCAGTACCTTGAGATGACTCACAATCAGACTCCACTTTTCCCTATACTAGGTTGTAGTGGTGAAATAAACGCCCAGGCCCAAGGCCAAGGCAGGGCCTTGCACCATACGGTTCCTATCTGGCCATGTCACACACTATTAAACCCAGATCAGAAACAGGATCTGGGGGAATGGAACATACTGAGCCCAGGACATCACAAGCCTCTTTTTCCTATAAATAGGAACCATTTTCCAGCACAGAGTAACTCACATTTTTGGCAGTGAATTGGCCAATAAAAGCAGATGAAGATTATCCTATTACCAACATTTTAAACAAGAACAGTTAACTGCATTCTGATAAAATTTTAACCCCATTGCCTCCTGAACCCTTGACTCTTGGGTATGGTTGGAAGCAGAAGCAAACTTTGCAGAAATTCACCTCCCTGCTGACTCTCCAAGAATATGGAGCTAATGTCTGCCTTCCCAAATGCTTTGCAATTCACAGCATCATGGCATAATCGAACCAACGGTCAAACTAGCTTCACAGAACTGCAGGGTAAGCTTGTTGACACTAAAGAGTTGCTGGGAAAAATTAACAAAAACACGTGCAACTTGTAAATGAGAGGAAAACATGAAGAGCAGCTTCCAAACAGGTGCAGCTGATTATCCCAGGCAACTCTGTGTCTAAAAAAAAAAGAAAAGAAAGAAAAGAGCATTTTCTTCACAAATTTTAAGAGGACTACAAACTTCCAGATAATAGGAAGTCCCGGAAGCTTTCCAAAAAGTGTTTTCTCATACCGTGTACCTGGTGTGACAGCTGCTTCTTTGCAGCTATTGGGGAGTTGTGGTTTTCCATTTGTGAAAATTCAAGTGAAATCTATCATTTTTTGGAAAGCTACTAGGTCCCGGGGTTCTCAAATATCTTTACAGGTTGAACACTTGGAAAGGATTCAAGGCTCCAATCAGGGCTGGGATATGGGGAAATGTTTAACTCTAAGAAACAGTATATAAAATAAGCTGTTTCTCTGCTTGATGATTATTTCAGGATTGACTAATGACTTGTCCTGGTGCCAGACACCTTCAAGATGACTCAGGAGGCTCATTTCAAAAGCTTGTGTCCATGGCATTCCATCAAATGGAGACTCTTTTCTCTGCTAAACCTCTAAACCTGGGAATCCAGAGCCAGGACAAGCATAAATGAACTGTTGAACACTGAGACCAAACACTCCTCAATGTGATCATGCAATTAAATCATCTAGCAATTCCATCTACCACAACTGACAACGGGGAGAAAGACTCTTAAAAGGAAGTAAATTGTGGCAGCGTTCAGCTGCAGCCATTCCTGCGTCACATGCCAGGTTACAGTTAGCCAATCTTCCTTAAGAAAGGTGTTTCAATACTGATGGCCAGCAGCCTTAACTCAGTTCTGACACAGCCAGCCTCTCTTCCATGTATATTCCTTGGGATTCGTATTTTTAGACACCTTCTTTCCTGCCACTGCACTCAATATACAATGGAAAAGCACCTTATAATACAAACACAAAAGAGAAGAACAAGAGATAGAGAAGGAAGACATCACTAGTAAGCTCAGGTACCTGCTCTTGTATCAACACAGTATAAGCGAAACTATATATGTAGAGATGCAATTGCTTCTAACTGGCACAGAAATTCTGGTTAGTCTTTTTTGGTCCATAGCAAACCCAAAAATTAAAAACAACAGGCAAATACCTTTTATTAAGACAAAATGACATAAAGCAGTATTTACGCTTTCAAGTTATTCAGAACTCTTCATCAGGCCAGATGTTATCAAACAAAATAGGAAAGGGGGATGAAGAGAAAAAATATTTCAAGGCCGTTATGTAGCTTGTGCAAAATGTCCTGCAGATTATCACTGGATGGAGCAGGTATCTGGTTGCACCCTTCCCCTTCTGGGAAGAAGAATGACAGATACCCATGGTAAACATGGGAAAAACTAATAGCTAGTCAAGCTTTGTGACTCTTGAAATGTTTTCTATATCCATGTAACAATCCTATGGATCACTGTGCTTAGCAAATGTCCTTGGGATTTTTAGGCTAACTCAAAGTATCTGGAACTGACAAGGTCAGGTCAAAATTCAAGAAAAGGAGTTTGTTTTGATGCAGCAGAGAGATGCTAGGTAGGTTACAGTGTCATTAGACAATTCAGGTACCATTCATCAACTGCTAATTTTTGACAGGAACAGATAAATAACAAGGGAAATCAAAGAATAAAAATTAATTTTCTGAGGAGATTTGTTTGCCAGAATTCATCACGATTAAGGATATTCAAGTTGTTGCAATTGTCCATAAATCAAAAGGAAAGTAGGTAAGTGAGTGTAAACCCTGGGCAGTAAGGACTGGATCCTAAGCCTTGCCTCTGTTCACAGAAGAGACAGCCCTTAACTATGCAACACTTCACTCTGGCACTAAGTGCTTTCTGGATCACTGAAAGACCCTGGTCTTGCATGGACAAAAGTTTCCAGTGACAGGAATGCATCTATTCTATTCTGCAGCAACGGGTGCAGCATGTAGTGAAGCAAGGCTTAGGATCTGAACTGAAATCATCGCTGCAGACTTTACCATGGGATACTGTCTACTCTGTTCTGCTCTTCTTCTTTTAGAAAGCTCAGAGTGGCTTCTACACCTCTTCAGTTTCCTTGTTCCTCCAGGATTAAGAGACTTCCGGAGCAATCACTTGGTACTAGAGTTTCAAAAAGTTCAGTGTCAGGGTGGCCAACTGATTGCTTGTTATCATTAATCTCACAACAGCTTGTCTTCTAATTATGGTGGTACTTTTATTGCAGACAGAATAGATTTGTTACAGTTAAATGTAGGTGTCAGTATTTCTTCTGATACAAGTGCATATTAAAGATGTCTTCATGTTTTAGTCAAATTGTTTCTAGGCAGGGACATGAAAGCTCATTGCATGCCATAATACAATTAGCAATGCTACATTGATGTTGTTTGGAGAAACTATGAAACAATTGATGGAATGCTTACTTTATCAGCTGTACATTTTTGAAACCCTACTGCTGAGGTCAACAAGAATAATAATAACTGTGCTTATATACTGTTCTTCTAGGCAGATTAGTGTCCCACTCAGAGCAATGAATGTTATTATCTCTCACTGTGACACTGAGAGATCTCTGTCTTTCGGTGCTACACCTCTGAAGATGCCAGCCACAGCTGCTGGTGAAACGTCAGGAACTACAATGCCAAGACCACGGCAATACAGCCTGGAAAACCCACAACAACCAATGTTATTATTATCCCCACAATACAGCAGGGTAGCTGGGGTTGAGAAGAGTGGCTTACCTAAAGCCACCTGCTGAGCAGTAGTGGGGTTTGAGCCAGCAACCTGTTGACCACTTAACTACTATGCTATAGAATGGCAAGCTAGTGAACCTAAAGGGCCTTACTTATCTGGGAAAACTCTTCCTTGTAAGATTACCTGTCAGAACAATCAAAAGTGGTCAAAATTTAAAGGCACATTGCAGGACTCAATCTAGGCTGTGTGCTCTTGACACAGAAACAGTTTTGATCTGAACTTTTCCATGCCTTGCCAGATCCTTCTATCATTTTGCTCTTCTCCAACGTTTCTTTACACATTTATCTCCATTTAAGAATTGAACAGTAGGCATTAATTTCTGAGACTTTTTAATGTTGCCAGCAGATGCTACTCCTGAGAGCTGATAAGATTATTTCTTTACCTATAGAGAGGCAGCAATATTCTCTCCAGACCAGGGTGGAGTCTTCAAGAAACACTGTATTTCATTTGCTGATCTCTTTGTCAGTAAAAACAAACCCAAACATCTGGAAAGAGAGAGTTCTTGTTCCAAACCACATGTGGATTTCATTTTAGAACAGGCTTAGAAAGGTCTTTTGCTCCTGCTCTCTGTCTCTTAGGACAAAGGATTCTGACACTTATTTTGAACAACAAACAATACCCCCAAGAGAGACCAAGCTTGAGCACATGCTCCATTCACACAGTGAGAAACAGATACAGAGAGTGTTATTTGGCTAGCGACTGAAATTTTTTTCCCTCCTTCAGAGTCCCTCCTACTTTTCTTCCCACCTTACCTATTATTGTCCAAGGACAGGCAGACAGAATCAGAAAGGCCAGTATGGGATTCAGGGTACTAGGGAGCAAGAGATGAAATCCTTTGGGGAGCTTTTGCAGATACCACCCAGCATCCCCTTGCTCATTAAGACAATCTCTTCTTTACTACACTAGTGTCAATGCCACGTGTAATCTTCCGGTGTTATGTCTCCATTGTGGACCTCTGCCAGCAGAATTATAGCAGCTTTCACTGTTCAATTTGTGCTTCTCATAGGTCTCTCTCACTTTTGCAGCTTCAGAGGTATTTGGTCAGCTATCTACTCATCAAAGTGTTCAGGCACCAGGACCCCTTCAAGGAGAATGGAAAAGCCTGGACCACCCAGTCTCCTGAGCCAGCCACGGACAGCTTGTATGTTTCCATTGTTTGGAGAGGTTTACTATGTTGGATTCAACATGATAATCTGCCTATCCAAATGAAGACTTTTTACTTTGCTCCCTTCCCCACCTCATCCTTTTGTTTCTTCCAAAGAATCTAGTTAAGGTCTGGCTCCGATGTATCAACTCTCTCCCTTTTTTACACATGCACAAACAGTGACAGTGTCATCTGAGACAAGTGAAGACTGAATCTACAGGCTAAAAACCAGATGTTTCCCAATCTTTCTTAGCAAAGCCATATTTTATCTATGGCTCTTCCCTGAATTTATAGCCAATGAAGAGATGTTACTACATTAGCTCATGGAGGGGGTGGATGATAAAACAAGAGAGGAAGAGCCAGACAAGACCCAGAGAAGCTATCCAGAGCGCTGCAATCGGAGAAGCGTGACGAATGGGCAGTGCTGCTGCCCCAGGCTCTAGCAGAACGGCAGATTGGCTGGTTCAGAGTGATTGGCCACAGCTGGAGGCAGCATTGCTCACACACCATCTGGAGTTCCTTAAAGTAGCTTCCCCAGGTGATCTGGCCTAGGGAGCGCCCAGCAGAGGGAAGTAAAGGAGCTATTGAGGATCCCAGGTGAATCCATCCCCAGTTCCCCTTAATTACTTAATGGAAGATTGTTGGAATTTGCTTTAGCTTTCCCCTTCAAAGCTGTTGCTCTTGCTCCCTTGCCAGTGGGTTCACATTTCACTCCTAAAATGGTTTCTCCTCTTCCCTCTTGTTTCTTCCAAGTAATTTAATAAGCCCAGTTTCTGACATGGTGACCCAACAGTGCTGGAAGGAGCAAAGGTGATCAACCTCTCAAATCTATTCTTCTCCCAGTATCTGTAAACTGTTTGTCCAACATCAATTGCCCACCAAAGCCTGCAGTACATTGGTAGGCACTGGCATTCCATTAAGTTCCAAACATGTCAAGAAAGTAGTGATGGCAGAACCCAGAAATGAATCAGTCTTAAGTCTTAGTTAACACGCAAGTGCATGTATTTTAGAATTTGTCCAGCAGGGGCTGGAGATCTTCCCAAACCCAGTTTGCCAAATGCTGATCACTGTTCCTGTGCACGATAGGTTGTATTATTCTGTCCCAATGAGTAGAATTCACTGACAGTCTTATGACTATCTAATGATAACCCCCCATTCTTTTTAACTTGCAAGTTTTAAAGCAACAGTGCATAAGGACTGCAAGAAACTTGAAAGCCAGGCCTACACACTTGTCCTTACTAAGAGCTGCACTTCTAAGAACTTCCAAGATGTGATTCACTTTGATGTTCCTTTCTTTGAGATTCTTGGTGCGATCACAGATCAAATGGGCTGTGGCCCCTGACCAGACAGTGTCAAGGTCTCTTGTTTTTAATCAGCCAGATCAGAATAGCAGGAGGAACCACAGATCATGAAGGCACAGACAGATGGAGAAGTGGTTGAGAGTGAAACAGCATGCTTGAGGCAGACTGTGTTTCTAGCAGCAAATAGTGCCCCCACTGATTAGAGCAACCCCTGTGGCAACGTGAATGATAATCCAGATGCAAACTCACCCACTGTTCCTTCTTCCTTTGCTTTTCCTCCTAAGCTGTGCAGGACTTCCAGCAATAAAGAATTGATCTGTCATCAGGAACGTGTCCCTCAAGGCATGGATGAAAGAATGAGCAATGACCCCATCAACGCCATGACCACAGCATTCCTTCTTACTCTCCTTCCCCTCAGGAACATCAGCAGTTTACAGATACCATTGCCTGCCGTTTTCACATAGCAGCTAACTCTCCCTTCCCTGTAATAAAACCTTACCTTCAGATTGGCCAAGAGTGCCCCCTGTATGAAACCATCTATGAACTGAGTTTTAACACAAGGGTTCAAGCTACAGTCCTAACCACATTTACTGGGAAATATGGCTCCCCAAGCTCAGCAAAATTTACTACTAAGTGTGCATCCCGCAAGGCTGAAAGGGAAGTGTTTTCATCACCTACAAAAGTCAAAATCCTACTTCTTCTAATGTTTGACCCAAAGCCAGAGTTGCTTCCAAAAACAATATAAGAGTTTGTACTGGCATAAAGGTGTATTTGAGCAGGACCTGGTGATGATATGCTAAGATCCTTGCCCATCACACAGCTTTCAGCAAGTGCTGATACCATTCAGAAAGCAGGGTGGCCACACTAAGGTTCAGATCTTCTCAACCATGGAATAGAAAGCAAATTTTACTACTACAAATTTTACTACAACTTTTCCCATAACAACAAACAGTGGCAGTAAATGTACTTGGTATTATTTCCCTTTTAATGCAACTATTTAAAAGGTTGCCAAAACCCTCTGAGCCTGGCAACCCTATTAGAAAGACATGCTTCAGCATCATGTGACAGGAAGAGGGAGAGTCAGAGTTATGACTTCACTGGCTGTGAGCAGCTGACTGACATTGCTGGGGACAGAAAACTCAAGCAGAGTACCAGGAGGTATATTATGGTGAGGAACCTCTGAAGGGCCAGAGGCCTCTGCCCAGAATCCTTGTCTTGCTGCTCCTCCAATGACTATCTTTGTGTCCCCTATAAAGCTGCCACAAGGACTTTTGATCAGATGTGTGCTGGGAGTTCTGTGCCACATGGGTTATTTTCCACATGGGTTATTTGCCTCAGGATGAATGCTGTTTGGGCGCACAGTATTTGTGCCCTTCTCAAGTTTTTCCCAGCTTTTCTGTAGTCTTTCCCAAACTTGCTTTGCTGTGAAGTTTATGGAAAGATCACAGCAAAGCCTGGAAAGTTCAGATTTTCCCAGTCCCATCCACAAGGCAGTGTCCTGCACCTGGTCGGCTGGACTCCTCAGGAGTCAGTCAGTCATTTGGCTGGCTGGCCTCTGAGGCAAGAGCAGCTGGAGCTGCAGCTAGAGCACAGGGCTGGCACCTAGTGGACTTCTCATCAGTGGAATTCTCCTAGATTTTTTTGAAAGGAAACTCTGACAAAGAGAGCTCTGACTCTGGACAGGTCATACCCTGGAAATCTAGTTGGTTTTTAAGGTGCTACTGGACCCAAATCTTGTTCTTCTACTGCAGACCAACAGGGAGCAGAAAATGTAACTATTCATCCATAGAAAGCCAATCTCTGCCTTGCTTCTTGGGCACTGAATATTTTACCATTACCCAACATCATGAACGTAGCAAACTGCCTTATACTGTGCCAGAACATTTGCCCGTCAAACCTAGTAATTGGCCCTTCATGGCTTTAGATAGACAAGTTTCCCAGAGCTGCTACCTGAAATTGTTTAATTGGTGACAACCTGAGACTGCATGGATGCATAATATGTGCTGTATTGAGCACTGTCCCACCCCTGTCCATAAAGGAAACCTGTTACAGCCTTAGGAGGAACTAGTTCCACTTCTTCAGCTCCTTCTTCCCTCCCCTCTTTCTTTTATTTATATATCCCTTCTCATTCCCTTTGTTCTTGTAGTTCAAATCTCCCCTCATTGTCTTCCTCTCCAGTTCATATCTCTGTCAATCACTTCTGTCAATCAGAACTCTATTATTTTGAAACACAGAATCTTGGTAGGAACTTTTAAAAGTTAAAGTTTTCCATATTATGGCTTTGCAGAAGCATGATGAGAAAATACGTATCACATATAAGCATCAAATGTCATCTCTGTTTTTTCCATCAAAAGACTCCAGCAAAACTGTCCAAATGATCATTCACTATCAACAAAATGGCATTCAAAACACCATGGTGTGCACACAACGATTACACATGTTCAATTAATGAAGTTGTTTTTGGACCCTGGAGCCCATATTCGAATCTCCAATGGAGCCAGATAGGTTGTGAGAGCTTTACCTAAAATGCCACTCTATGACATCAGTGCAGAGAAGCTAATGACATCAAGAAAGGTAGGGGGAGAAAGGGACTAGAGAAAGGGTGAGGGTGATGCAAAAGGAAAAAAGTCAGGAGACAAAGAAAGTTGTACAAGACCACTTGGAAAAATTGCAGAATTGCATTTCACCATGAGATGCTGCGCATATATGATCACCTATGAACAGACACAGATCACATTCAGAGCCAATGGGTTGTAAACTTAATCATGCATAGTAGAGGAACAAAAGGGACCCTGTTCAGAGGGGTGTGCAGAAAGTAGAAAAATTGTTGTAGATAAAATGTGGAATTGTATGTAAAGAACCGTTGGGGATGGTTTGCACATACCTTTTTCTTAAGTAATTGACTGTAGCCACGTGCATGAGCCATCCCAAACGAATCACCACAGAAAGAACTTTCACAGTACCCAATATCAACAAAGACAATACTTAGCATGATAGATAGTATAGATGCTTCTCAGGATCACCAAGTGTTCATTTTATTTATTTATATTATAGACCACCTTTCTCACTGAGACCCAAAGTGGATTATAGGTTTACACACTGTAAAACAATGAAGTCCAATAACATGGGACATCTAATAAGCAATGCATGAGCCACATTTAAGTGCATACATCATTACTGGAGGTTGGTTAGAACAAGGGATGCTCAAATATCCAGCAGTTTATCTCATGTTCTTTTTGTCAGTCATGATGAACAGGGAATCAGTTTTTTCACAGACTGTTCACCTGTTCATCGGCCTGTTCTTGGCCATTCAGCAAATTGGTCTGCCCTATTCCCTCCTAACAGTGCTGTACACTGCAATCAGCATGTTGTGCATGCATGTTCTCATGTAACTGCTGTAGCAAAGTAGTTAAGTAGCTGGGTTCCAAGTCAGCACTCTACTGGTTCAACTCCCACAACAGCCATGAGCTCAACCTTGGATAAACCACTCTTCTCAGCCCCAGCTCCAGCTACTTAGCTGTATTATGGGGATAATAATAACACTGACTTTGTTCATTGCTCTGAGTGGGGCACTAATCTGTCTAGAAGAGCAGTATATAAGTATAGGTATTATGTAGCCCAGTTGAGTTGTGTTCCTCCGTCTTGCTGTGTTTGTTTAAATAGACAGTTAAATCAGTCCCAAATCATCAGTCATAAATTCTGTGTTTAAAAAAAACCCAACAGTTCACTGTTTCTCTAAGCAGTCTTTAGCGATATTAATCTGTTTGGATTGGCAGTGTTTTCACAGATGTAAAGTTTTATAAAATCCCAATCCAAACCTGTTCAAAGTCATTTGATGCCAAACTGAACAGACTCAGAAATCAGCTCACATCTGATGAACAGTCAAGCATAGTAAGTTTGACTGTCCAACACCTTTGCCATGAAATTCCTGGTATCCTTGATTCAAACTGAAAAAACATGAGAAGTTTCATATTGTGCTGCACTGTTAGTAGTTAGGCCCCTTCTCCCACTGAGGGGCAATTTATAGATATTAAATCATAAACACCCTCCCTCAAATGTCAGAAGCACAAGGCACTGCCTGGCATAAAATGAAACAAAATAGATGCCAGCCAGGTAAGAGCCTGGAATATTTTAAAAGGGAGTCAGAGCAGCTGACTGGCTAATGGCCCCCTCCACACCCTGAAGAGACACATAATTCAGGATAATGAGGTCTCCCAACAAACTCCTGACTAATCTCATCCACATCTTGCCTCACTTCTCCTCACCCATTTACCCTAATTAAGCCATTCACCAAACCAGTACTCACAAGGTCATCAAGCAGCATTTACACCTATACACCTGCAGTGGACCCATCAAGCCTCTCCCACCTCATTATCCACTTCCAGAAACCCCATCAAATTATTGTTTGGGGGGCAAGAATGTCAGCTCACCCCAAGGAGCATTTTGCCCTATATCTAGCCACAGGCATGTGTGTGTCTGTCTGCATCCGTGTCTGTCTTTGGATATGTACACATGCTCCCAAATCCATTTGGGCCTTCTCCTGTTCTCTCTGTGAAATGCTGGTCATTTCACTGCTGCCTCCATAGATCTCCTTCTTTGATATTACTTTCTCCTCTTTCCTCTCTGATTTCCTCTTAGTTAGCCTCGTACGTGTTCTGTGTGTGTGATTGTATGCTTACCCTTTTACTTCTCTTCTAATAAAAAACCCTTCCAGTTGAACATCTGGCTGTTTTATTTCAAGCATTCTCTAAGGGCAAAACCCCCATAAACACTGATGGAGAATCCCAGTTATCCCCTCTCAGTTTGTCTCCTTTAAAGTAATTCCCCCAATTAATTCCCCTACCAATGTGCCTGTTGTCTGAAAGAACTTTGGAAAGGAGACACATTAAAATCTGACTTACTGTGAATTGAAGGTTGGCAAACTGAACTTATTTCCTTTTGGTATTTAAATGCTATTTTCCCCTTTCTCCTTATGGGAAACAGCAGCAGAATTGGCATTGCTTGGATTTACTTACTTATGTATTTAATAATAATAACATTCGATTTATATACCACCCTTCAGGACAACTTAATGCCCACTCAGAGCTGTTTACAAAGTGTTGTTATTACCTCACAACAATATCAAAATGATTTAATATCATTTATAATCTGCCTTTCTCACTGAAACTCAAGGTGGATTACATAATGTGAGATTAATATAGTCAGTATCAAGGACATGTCAATAAACAATGCTATAGAGTACATAAATGCATGTTTACAAAGCCATAACATTAACAAAAACCCAATACGCAGTTGAAGACATGCTAAAACAGAGCATAAGCAATTCTGGGACATACATTAGACAACATAGAACTACCAAGTAGGATCATACTTAAAGCAACAGGTAGTACATAGTAGCATATACTTAAAGCAACATATAGGAGGTGGTGAAGACTATGGTCCATATCTCGTTAGTGAAGCATCTCTTTGAAACCACCTCCCGACAGTACAGCCATCCTATCTGAGTTAAAAAGCCCTCTTGAATAATTCAGTTTTGCATTGTTTGCAGAAAGCCAGAAGAGTGGGGGCTCTCCTGACCTCTTCAAGCAGGGCGTTCCATAGGCATGGGCCACCACAGAGAATGCATGTGTACAGACAGCTGTTGATTTTATCTATGTGCACCTGCAGGAGACCCTGTTCAGATCAGCAAAGCTGCCATGGAGGAACATAGGGAGACAGATGGTTCCGTAGGTGTGCCAGGCCAAGGGTATGAAGAGCTTTATATGTGATAGCCAATACCTTGAACTGAGCTTGGTAACTGATAGGCAGCCAATGGAGTGATTGCAGGATGGGAGTGATGTTCATGCTCCTGCTTACTTCTGATAACAGCCAAGCTGCAGCGTTTTGCACCAACTGGAATTTCCTTCAGGCAGCAACCCAAGATTACTACAGCATCTTGTAGGGACTTGGATACTGAGATATAGAGTTGGGTGTCATCTGCAAACTGATGACATCCCGCTCCATAGCTGTGAATGAGTTCTCCTAAAGGCTTTACATAGAGGCTGAATAACATAAGACTACACCCTGTGGAAGTCTACAAGATGATTCCCATTATGGAGATAGCTGATCACTATCTCCGTAACAGCTGACCCTTTGAGTCCGTTCCATGAGAAAAAATTTAAATCAATCCAAGTCCTTTGATGCTGACTTCTGTCTCTAAATGCCTCAACAGGATAGTATGGTTTACTGTGTCAAAGGCTGCAGATAGATCCAGGAGGAGCCATAAGGAGGCATGGTCTTTATCTATATTCAGACGGAGATCATCCACTAAAGCTACTAGAGCCATCTCTGCCCCATGACTTTTCATCCAGACTGAAAAGAGTCCAGAGTACTAGAATTAGCCAAGAAGACCTGGAATTGGTCAGCCACTTCTCTCTCAATCACTGCCCAGAAATGACAGATTAGAGACTGGGTCATAATTGGCCACATCATTTTTATCTAGGGATGGTTTTTTAGTGGACAGTTAACTTCCTGTTTGAGCAGCCGGGGGAAGGTGCCCTAAGTTAGCAGCTGATTGACACCAGACCTCAGTGGTTCACCTATGTGGTCCTTACTTGATTTTAACAGCCAAGATGGGCAAGGATCCAGTGCACAAGTAGTGGCTTTCATAGAAGTCAGGATCCTGTTAAGATCTGTCATTGTAACTGGTTCAAGGCAGTCCATATGTGAGCCAGTTGGTGTATTAAGCATTTCTTCCATCTCATCTGTATTACAGCCAGCATCCAGATCAGAGCATACTCGTGCTTATTTTATCAGAGAAAAGCTTAGAAAAAGCCTTGCAGCTATTTGTCTGTTCTTGAGAGTGTAAAGGTTCAGATTTCAGGGTTAGAAGATGTTGAAATACCTTAAACAACTGGGATGGTCGTGAACTAGCTAATGCAGTGGTTGCTGAGAAATAACATTTCTTTGCCACTTTCATTTCCACTTCATAGGTCTTCCAATGGGTTCTGTAGCATGCTGTATTATTTTCTACATGAGTTTTTCACCAGCGTCTTTCTAAGTATCTTCCAACCCTCATTCCAACCCTCTGTGGTAAACCATGGGGCTGGCTTCCGTTCCAAGGGCCAGAAGGGCTGACAAGGAGCAATGGTGTCAATAGATTCAAGGAGCTTTGTGTTCCATGCTCCTACAGTGGCTTCCATAGAACATGTACCTGAAATTCTAAAATCTCCCAAGGCATCTTAGAATCTTGAAGGATCTATGAACCTTTGTCAAGAATTAACTGGACCCCTCATTTTGCAGGGTGTTGGGGCCATCTTCACTTCTGCCTTCAGGAGATGATGGTCTGACCATAGTTTGGACTGAATCTCCCACATTGAAACAAGACTTTCCCTCAAAGGCTCAGTGCAAAATACTAAGTCCAAGGTGTGGCCTCTTTCATGCGTAGGGCCTGTCTGTGTTTGAGAGAGGCCCAAGGTTGCCAGGGAAGCTAAAAATTCCCGAGTTGGACCTGACTTGGAACACTCAGAATGGATGTTGAAATTCCCAAGAACAGTAAGTCTAGGTGTCTCCAATACCGTATCTGCTAGCAGCACTGCCAACTCAGAAAAGGTGCTTATTGAGGACCTGGGTGGTCTGTAAACAAGCAGAATCTTTAGTTCCCAAAGACAGGAGCATTCAGTCAATACCAACTATAGCTTGTACTGGAAGTCTGAGGAAGCTGAAGGACTCATGAAGAATAATAGCAACTCCTCCTCTCTGGCTACCATAGAGAGGCTGGTGTAGGACCACATAGCCAGGAGGAACTAGTTCATTTTCCTGCAGCCACATCTCTGTTATGCAAGTCACATCAATTATATATACACACCTATGCTGATGTTTGTGACAGGTCATGTCAACCTCCATCTGTCCCCTTCCCCAAACACATCCAAGAAGGGCAGCACTTGGAGCTGGACCACACTGCAAGCAAGGAGGAGAGTTCTCCTGGTACCAAAGTTCTTTCTCCCATCCTTTCAGAAGAAAGGGTGAGACTATGAAATAGCTGAGGTGAGACATAATAGATTGGATAAGTAAGGACCCTGCAGAACACATGCCAGTCCCAGTCCCAACAGATCAACAATATTTGCAAGGCCAACTTGCCAAGTAATGCACTTCCCACATCAGACACTACTAGTTGCAGGATGTGATCATAGAGGCCCCCAGCACATCTGGCTGCCATTAATGAGCCTGCAGTCAGGTCATGTCCTTTCTGGCTGTAAATTCCTCCTCCAGGCAGCCCTAACAGAAGCACTACAGGGGCCACTAGGCTCTTGCCTTCAAGACAGCAGTGAAATGTTCATTTCACCCTTTTCAAGGAAGCGATTAGTTAAATCAGCATGAGGCTTCCAAACCAGGCACAGAGCCGGATGTCTGCACACAAGGGGCCGAGAGCCACGTGCTGGGGGAGCATTTCCCATTTCCCAGCTGCAGCCTAGGCTCCAAAATAGGATAGATGTGAGGGATACTGATCAATTAACACATTTTAAGTATATTAGTTATCTTTCTTACCAATGAATCAACTAATGGGTTTCCTTTAGATAAATGTGCATGTTACACCTTGGAGGCACAGGTGCTTCTTTTAAATGCTCGCTCACGTTAGGATCCGTTAACAAAGTTTTGCTTATTGCTCTGTAGTTGGGAAGGCCTTTAATCATTATCTTTTTCACTCCCAATAACTGTTACATACTAGGAACAAATAGCCCTCCCCCCTCCGCAAACAACCAAGCATATTCTTAACTTGCAGTTGCACAAATTACCCACCACCACCACCACCTCCATTAGTCAACTAAAGCTGATTAACTTTCTGGTTAAAACTCCCAGTCCCAGTAAATACAATTTTTTAGGGAAAAATGACACCTCTTGTGGAAGGCATGAGCAGAGACAATGGTGATCGCTGAAGTGTCTGCTGAATTCTGGTCTTGCTAGGAAATGTTTTCCTTTTCCTTTCAATACTATTCAAAGCCAGGACTCCATGTTCTCTAAACCCATACAGAGCACACTGCAGCACTAGGGACTGCAAGAACCTGAGACAGCATAAAGGATGTTACAGGCTTGTGGGGAGCATGGTGTAGTGTTCTTGTTCTGGGCCTAACTGATTGCTTTAGTTGAAGCTAGAAAGGATTATTCCCTAGGCCAAAGTGGACAGTAACCTGGAAGAATCCTGATAGCCTGCACTGTTGCTTTCTTGCTAGAAACAATTTGCCCCGCTAGCACGTTTCTGGATTAGGGTTGCCAACTCCAGGTTGAAAAATTTCTGGTGGAGCTTGGGAAGAGCAGAGTTTGGGGAGGGATGGGACTTCAGTGGGGTATAATGTCATAAAGTCCACCCTCCAACGCAGCCATTTTCTCCAGCGAAACACCTCTGTAATTTAGAGATCAGCTGTAATTCCAGGAAATGACCACATCCCACAAGGAGGTTGGCAGTTTCTGATTGTGGCAGACTGTGGTCCAAATGACATGGGTAAATTGTGACAGGTAGGTCCTGCCTTGCAATGGGGGAACTAGCATTGATGAACTTTGATTTCTTCAAAATCCACAATTTTAGTCCCTGGAGTTAGAGGGGTTTTTTCATACTCTCTTGCATTCATTTGTTAAAACATTTTTCCATGCTGTTCATGCTCAGGGTCAAATTGAAAAACATTCTGTATTGGTAAAGCTAGTAAGCAAAATGTTTCTATTCTCCACTGTGATGTTTCTGTTCTTTATATGCAAAGTAAATCAGTTTCCAAAGCAATATAATAAATGGTATGCAAAAATTTGTGCATATGTGTTTGTGCATTTTTCTGAAATCCATAGATTTCAGCAGATTCTCAAAAGGGTCCATGACACCAAAAAGGTTAAGAACCACTGCTCTACATGATTCTCCCACACAACCCTTTGATTCTGTGAAACTCCACTTTTATCCAGACAGTTAAAGAACAAGAAGATTCCTTGGTCATCTCAACGTTCAGTTTTAACAAAATGCACATACCACCAAATGTGGATGTCTACAAAATTATTCCATAGAACTGAAGACAGATGTCAGCTGAAGGATATAGTACTCTTAATAGTCATACTCCAAAATAGAGTGATATCAGAAAGTTGGACAGTCACAGTAAAAAAAAAACAGGACAGACTAATTCTCGAACATCACGGGCAATTCAGTGAAATGCACATGCTTTGTTTAAGAACAGACTGGCTTGCTGTGAGTGGTATTACTTAATTGGTTATTTGAGAGAAGAGGAAAGGAGCTAATAGAACTACTTGGCAGAGTCAAAATTTAATTCTTCTTCATCTGCCTTTCCTTCAAGAAGTTCAGGGCCGTTTCCACATGTCTTACCTGCCTGCGGAACATCGTGCAAAAGACCCAGAAGACAGTGTCTTCTCGCACGAAATCGCACCAGGAAGACGCTGTTATCAGGGAGTTTTGCACAAAATCGCACAAAACTCCCGGATAACAGCGTCTTCCTGGCACGATTTCGTGCGAGAAGACACTGTTTTCCGGGTCTTTCGCACGATGTTCTGCAGGCAGGTAAGATGTGTGGAAATGGCCCAGGTTACATAAGTACTCCTCCATGTTATCCTTAAAACGTTCTTGTGAAGTAGGTTAGAGTGAGCAAAGGAGAGAGTGACTGATCCAAAGTCTCAAAGTGAGCTTCAGGGCTGAATGGAGATTTGCACCCAGGTTTCCCCATTCCTGATCAGACAAATTTTCTTGATCTGAAACAACCCCAGGGAGCTATTTGCTCTACTGGGGAAATTTAGGCATGAGGCCATTAGCACAAAACTAAGGCTATTGTACTTTGGTCACATCATGAGAAGACAAGATGTTCTGGAAAAGTCAATAATGCTAGGAAAAGTGGAAGGCAGTAGGAAAATGGGAAGATCTAAAACAAGATGGCTTGACTCAATAAAAGAAGCCATTTCCTCCAGTTTGCAAGTTCTGAGCAAGTCTGTTAATGATAGGATGTTTTGGAGGGCTTTTCTTCAAAGGGTTGCCATAGGTCAGAGGTGACTTGATGGCACATAACACACACAGCCATTAGTACATAAATTTCCCCAACTGGGCAAATAGTGGCTCCCCAGAGATGTTGCAAGTCCAGAAAATGATACTGGGGGGAGGCTTAAACTCTCTGTCCCCACACACTATGGTCTTGATCTGAAATGGACCTAAGCACACCTGGGAACTGAATTCAGAGTACAGAACTTGCAACACAGGTTTGACCATCAGGACCAAGAGAGAACACAAGGATGTGTGTTTAGGCCTTTGGAGGCTGACAAAGGGCTGGGGAGAAATTCAAAGCATGCTGTACTGGATCACAGCAAAAAATTGCTTAATTTTATTCACTAGAACATTTAATGGGGTTGCAGGCATTTGGGAAGGGAGTTACTTAAGTGTTTTATTATACTTGGAATTGTAAATCAGCTTGAGCCGCAAAGGAAAGGAGGGCATATAAACAAACACCCTGTTGCTCAACCAGTTCACCTTCACTGTCAGTGGGTGAGGGGGGTGGAAATTCCCATCCTTGTCACATATTGAAATACCAGGATATTGATCAGCAGCCGATGCCCAATGCCAGGTATAATGTACTGGGAATCAGCACACAGAGGGCCGATTGTCAATCAGATTCCCAGTTAGGGTCTTTAACAGAGGCAACAGCACTGTCCTCACACAGCTTTGATATCCACCCTCCTCTCACATAGTATTATTTAGCCATATGACAAAAGTTTTTAAAATTTGAATTAACACTGAATGAGAATATAGAAGTAAAACCTTTTTGACTTGAGTGGTAAAGGGCAGGGTTCAGAATTCAGAGGAATTGTGGGGTCTAATGCTCACTGGAGTTCTGCAACAGCTGGTAAGAGTGGTAGCCACGTGCCAGTGTGAAGTCCCATTTGTGGCCTGGGCTGCTGGGAAGTCCCTTGCCCTTACTTGGAAGACTGCTGGTGCATCTTCTTCCTGAAAGCCTTTGCACTCCAATCTTGAGGGTGCAGGTGTAATTACCCCCAAAACTCAACAGCTCATCTCCTTCATGCAACCTCAAAAGACAGAATCCATCATAGTAAAGAGAAATATTTACATGGCTCTGTCTCCTTCCAAGTAAATATTATTTTCTGCCCTCAGAGAACACAGAGCGAAGCTACATTTATGAAATCAGAGATTAAACTTCCTAACAATTATCAGGCTGCATCAGTCCTCTCCAGGGAGACTGGAAGAATATCCCCACACAGCTTACTGCTGTAGATAGACTCTGCTTCAGAAAGACACCTGGAGCTGAAATCCTCCATCTTCTTCTCCCATAAACACACTTTAAAAGGCCAAGAGCCTGTGATAACCAGGTGCCCTACAGGCAGCAGGTCCCAGGCAAAAATGCAAGCAATGCTCTAGGCCTCTTTTTAATGGCATTGGAGAACAGTGCAGGAGGAAGAGAAACCTGGGGGGGGGGGTATGTTTAATGGAGAGTAAGCAAGTTGTCAGGAAAGATTCCAAGAGCTCGAGTGGGAATAAACAGCTGAGGGGATTGTGTTACCAAGAATGAGAAATTGCTTGAAGGTATCTTGCTCAAACATCATAGAATCATCAGCCAGACTCAATCCACCACAGCCAAGTTACTTTTTCAAAAGGCTAGAACAACTCCTAAACTCACAAGTGTCTATCCTGATAAGAGGGGCTGCCTAACTCACCAAGATAAAATGGTCATTTGGGTCACAAGAGCCCAAGAAATTTTTGGAGAATGTTATCCTCGGCCTTTCTTCTGAGTATTTGTGGCAACAACTTGAACACCTTTTGGTGGGGATTTTCACTGCCACCCACTGGCCAGAGGTGGGAGAACTGGACCGTTCCTTTCCAGCCTCTCACTGGCCAGACAAGACATGAGCCATTTACGAGCTTCATGCAGCTCTCTCATTTACCTCACAGCCTGTCAGTCATTTCAGGACCCATTTCATGGATAATTCAAACAACACCCGTAATAGTAACAGCCACTCGACTCCATCTGGACCATTATCTCTTTTATATTTGCTCTTTAATATTTACTGGGTTCACTCAAAGTGCATGTGCCGCTTTGGCTTCAAGGACACCAAATTTAGTAATTGCTCCATCTCTTCTGCTGAGGCCAATAGGAGCAGAGAGAGAGGTAAGCTTTTTAAAAACATGCACACAGGGTTATTTTCAGTAGTGCTGAAGTGCTACAAAAAGCTACATCTCTCTTGTGGAAAAGACCCGTGTAAAAGTCTACAGAGAGCTTCTGCTAGGCTTCTGCTAAGCTTCCCCTTATACCCCAGGTGAGCAAATATTACAGAAATGCAATGACCACTCTCTCTGGAGAAAAGAGCATTCCTGTTCTGAACTTCTCATGGAGACTTTCATCAGAAATGTCAAATCACAATTTTTGAAGTAAGGGACCACTTAGATTCTACAAAACAATTTTATCTGTCTCCAGACAGCCCTATAATATTTTAATCATGGTGTAGTAAAAACGTTTGTCCACAGTTTTATTTAAAGAGGAAAGAAATGTGTTTTATTGCTACTTCTCTGCTGGGATGTGAAGAAGTTGGGTCGTGTTGCAAACTATCTGCCTGATGCCCTAAGGTTACTTCCCAGAGAACTGAATGGCTCTTGAAAAATAGAGAAGATGCCATCCCTTGCTTAGGCACAGGAAGCATGAAATAAGGGATAGCTCTTTACAAGGAGGAACATCTTTCAGTTAAAAGATGTCTGAGCACCCCAGCCTCAGCAGAAACCTGATGCTGGCAGTCAAGAAGGTTGGATATAGTCCATGAAAAATGTTGTTAGATTAGCAAAAATACACATATGCACACCCCTCAAAGAGCAGCTACTGTTCACTTCCTATTAAACACATCTATTAATTCTTAATGCTATCAGGGTTATATTCATAGACCAAGAATGGCTAGTACAATGATAGCCTAAGAAACTGATAGGCAAAGAAAGCCAAATCCATTACTGCTGTAACTTAAAATCACTGGGCTTGGAGAAACAGAATTCCCCAGTTCTTCCCACTATTTATGTAACTGGATTTCCATTGGCACCAAACATTAGTTTCATATAAGATATGGGAAGTTTGTTTGTACTCTGTTGCTCTCACACATTGACAGGATCCCAGTTGCGCCCCAAATGAGGAGTTTTAGTCTAGGTCACATTTTAATTTGTGGCACATTTCAGTTGACCTTGAGCTGAATATTTAGGATCCTGGCATGATTTTTAAAGCTTTGTAGTAGATAGCTTTACACTTTAGCCTCTCTTGCAATCACCAAACAAACTGCATTTTTTTTTACCAACATTTAAGTGGAGCGCTGCTCTTTGGCTCAAGATGCAGCCTTACCTGTTAGTGTGAGATTGGTGTAGGTGTTAGAGAATTGCTCCTTGAGAAGAACCAGGTGCATCTGAGCTGCTTTTTCTCTCTGTAGCTCTAACATGATGTCTGGATGCTGGGCGATCTTGCAGCCTTTCTGCTTATCCAAGGCAATATCACTGCGAATGATGTCTATGGTAAGAAACAATAAGAATGAAAAAGTAAGTGACAGACTCAGGTTCCAGTTGCATCAAAGAAGCCAAAATGTTCAGTTGGAACCAGCAGGACTATTAATCCCCTGGCACCTGTCCCTTTCACCTCTTTAGGTGCTTGGCCCTATGATCATCATCAGAGGGTGCTTCTGGAAAAGAGTCACTGTCTTACACACACTTGACTTGGCATAGAAATATTACAGATATACTGCTAGGCTTTGTATTTCTATCATTGTTTGGTTCTGCTTTACATACTTTCCCCTCTACATGTATGTACACTCACATCCATGCACACACACTTCTGCCAATCAAGAATTAGACTCCATGTACCTGACAAAGTGGAGTCTAGTCCATGAAATAAATAATGCATTTGTTAAAGTCCCATATAAAATGGTTGTTTTTCATATAACAGATTAATTTGGCTACTGTTAGTTAAGCAGCAATCTATGGATGTACTGTAAGAATGTTATGAACGAATATCCAACTTAAGCCTCATTTCATTCAGAAATTTTGAAGAGTTCTTAATCTGGCCAAAATGTTTTCCAACATTTCAGGAGCCACTGGCAGTATTCCAGTTTGATTTCCCATACAGAAAAGGAACAGATAAAGTTAATATCAAGTGATATGTGGTTATGATGCCATCCAGCTGAAAGAGTTCCTGCTGATCCAACTGATCTTTTGTGCTCTACACGTCCACTTTCTATTGATAAAAACATCATCTCACTCGCTTGGGGAAGGCTTTCTGATTCTATATGGGGCCTGTACCTGAGGTATCTTTGGCTGCACACAGGCTAGGATAAGACAGGCAGGAAAATGTTTCACCTGTAACCATTGTAAGGCAGGGTACACATGAAGCTACAAAACTGAGTCAGAGCACTGGTCTGTTAACATCAGTTGCATTGCATGCTCTGATTAGTACCAGCTCTGCAGGGTCTCCAATGGAGGTCTTTCACATCACCTCCAACCTGAACCTTGGACGTTCTGCAAGCAAAACACATATACTCCCACTGGGTCATTTGCCACATGAAAAATCAGGGGGAGGGAAACAGAGGCTTCACACACACTCATGACAGGTAGACAGTGCCAGCCTACCTGCCAAAAATGTTTTGTTTGAAGGAGCTGTCTTTCATTCAGGGTGATAAAAACAGGAGGAAAAAAGACAGAAGTCCAGGTCTTGTCACCTGTCCTAGTGATAGGTGGCCTGCTTGCCCAGATGACAGACTATATTGATTTAAAGAATTTATATACCTCATAGATGGGGGCAGATGCTCAAGCATCACTCACACTGACAATAAAACACACACAAAATAGTGTTGGGGAAGAATCAGGCCACCATTAAGTGAAAGAGAACCACCAATCTAGGGTATGTGATCTCTCCTTATCTATAATTTCAGGTAAAGGCCTGAGCCACATGTCCCCCCTATACGAATACAGCACTATTGCTATTAGCCCTGCAGGGGAATTTTAGGGCTAACCTGTTTCATACATGGGAAAAGTAGAGGCACATTTCTATTTATAAGCAAAACTAGAATGTGCCGGTGAGGGGAGCTAGATTCTGTGCTATCCTATGCCTTACTTTAAGTATAATTTCTCACAGCTAGACATCTATATTGGAAGTCAGTCAGGCTAGGAGGAAATTACTGAATGGAATAGAAGGTAAGGCAGGGAGCAGGGCTTAGGTTCCCTCAACTATGCAGTAAAACAGAACACACTCCATCCTACTTGAGGATTCTGGGAATGGAGAGAAAGGTTCACCTATTCACTTCACTGTGCCCATTCTACAAGTGAGCATTTTAGGATGGAAATGCTTTTTCCTACTTGCCTGAAACTTGGGAGGAAGGGTCCTCCATGTAGGAAGTAAAATCCCCATGAAGCTCATCCCACTTGGGGGTGGGGGGGCAGCTATTCCTGGAAATGAATTTTTCATTGAAACAGTGAAAGCGACTGTCAGACTAATGTCCTAATTCAACCATCCATGAGTTTAATATCAATGAATCTGACAAGTTTTTAAACATATATGTGACTGCTCCAGTACATACTCCCCGCCCTCAGCATCAGGAAATAAACAGCATGGACACATGCAGGAAACAGCAAAAAATCTCCCAGGGAAGAGATAAACTGCTGCCCACTATCACTTTCAAGGAGTTTTCTGAAATAAGTAGATTTGAGAGTAGTACCAGAAATCCTCACAAGCTTCCATTGTCATGTCAGCAACACCGCATGGTTAGCAAAGAACACAGAAAGACCCAACAAGATCAAGAGACTGGGGCAACGGCCCCAATCTATTGATAGAGAGACACTTGACCAAGACCAGCAATGAAGTCTCAGCTCCATACTAGGACAAAGCCAGGCAGGCAGGGGCCCAGGAAGCAGAAGACATCCAGATGAAGCTGCTGAGAAACCTCTTTGATGAGCAAATGGTAGCTTGGAGACAGGCATGGGCAAGGAATTCCACATGCAAGATTTTCTTTTTGTTTTTTGAATTGGAATTGAAGCGCTGATATGCAAATCCCTCATTGAATGACTAACAACTCTCACAAATCTATGTCCCAGCTGGACTACTCTCTTCATCAAGAAAGGAGGAGATGGAAGAGAAGAAAAATTTTGTCGGCTGCTAGCTGGTGTGATTTTCTCACTCCCTTGGCCACCCAACCCCCAATCCTATGATATCCTTAAGATTCTCATGTATAAATAGTTATGACTAGTGAAGATAACAGCTCGGACATCTTAAAGACCAACTAGATTTCTAAGATACGAGCTTTAAAAAGTCTAAGTTCCCTCCAAGCTTTGATTCTTGAAAACTCATACCTTGGAAATCTAGCTGGCCTTTAAAGTGCTATTGGACCCAGATCTTGCTCTTTGACTGCAGACCAACACAATTACCCACCTGAAGTACATACATCGTAAATGGTATGTAGGTATATATGTATTTTATTATGTGGGCCTTATACATTCATAAAGTATTCTTAATCTTGTCTTCGGACCAACAGAAACCAGAAAACCTGTAAGGTTGGTCCTTATTATTTCTATTTCACTTATTAATCATACCTATTTGGATAAATATAGACTTTCTTTTAAAAGAAAAGTAATTTCTAATGTATCCTGGATGAAATATGGGCATGTTCAAGGCTGAGAACCTCCTTTCTTCTTACCACTCACACACCTTGGCTTAAGCAAGCTATTTATTACTACATGAAACATACAATTTCGCACACAGCATAAGATGATCCCCATCTCCAATTCCTTTCTCCTCCACAAACCAAAAGTCTAGTCCTCAGTATCCCAGAAGTGCTGCGTTCTTGTTGAAGCTGGTTCAGCCGCAGTCCCTCAGAAGCAGACCTCCAGTGGGAAGCAAAGTTCTTAGGGCCTCTCTCCTCAACATCTGAGAGAAGAAATCTGCTCCAGTTCAAAGACAGCTGGTCTGGGTGCTAGCCTCCTCCAGAAGATGTCATGTCCAAAAAAAAAAGGGAGGGCCCACACCAGACGAAAGCTTCTTCAGCTGAGGACTTCCAGTACTCCAGTCCCTGGTGAAACCCACAGGACTAGGCCCCTTGCTCCGCCCCCTCTCAGTACACACAATCCTCCCAGCATGCACAGTAAGTCGTTTAATATATCTCCTCAACGCTCTACACTATTCCAACTGCTGTGGTAATTTCAAGGGCCAGAATTGGTGGTGGTGCAAGTGACCTGTGAGCTTGAAAAGCCTGAGTTCAAATTTAAATTAATCCAGTCATGTACTGCATGGTGTTAGGTAAACAACTGAGTCTCTTGACCTTATTTCTCTCTTCCCTCCCCAGTAACATAAGAATAACAACCGCTCTGAGCCAAGAGGAAAAGCAGCATATAAATATTTAACAAAAATAAACTATCTAGCCTGCTTTATTGAAAGAATTACAAAACGTGAAATGTTTTAAGCAATGGAAATGCTGTACCTCCACCCCACTTCTGTCACTCTTAAGGGTGAACAAGAAACTGAACTTAAGATATAGCTATGCAGATCAGCAAGGCTGGTTCTCAGGGGATTCCCTTAAATTCTATGGAAACAGTAAACCGGCTTTCATCTGCATTACAACTGAAAGGTGGTCAAAAATAACATCCGCCCTACACACAGGGTTACCTGAGACAAGGAGCAGGGTTCCTTGACTGTATGGCTGATATTCACTCCTACTGAGAAAAGAACAGTGCCACATTTAGAAATGGCATTGCAATGAAGGTAAAAACCCATGTTCAAAAAGCAATGGGCCACACACAAAGAATCAAGGGTTCCTTGCAACATGCAGATTAAATTCACTTCACACTGCCCATCAGCAGGATATATAAAAACTAAATATTATCACTGTAAGTGGTAGAGAGGTAGGTGTTCTATGTCCAGCCTTAGGTTTGTTCCTAACTCCATTACAGATCAACAGCCCTTTGAGCCACCTTTTTAAGTACTTTAACTGACCTTCCTTTCAGCATCTCACAGTGCTTGTGGTGAAGTACAAAAACAAATGGGAGTTCGGGCAGTGGAAGAAAAGAAGCTGGGACAGAAAACCCAGCTAAAAGCAACATCTGGCTCTGGGGTGAGGTGAGTAAAAGGATGTGTGGCACAGCAAATGACAGTAGCTTAACCAAAAACCCAATTGCTCTTCTAGAAAACCAACATCTTTAAGCCCTTTCCAGCTCTGGTATATTGTACATTTACTTAGGAGTAAATCCCACTGATCTTGTTAGATCTCAGAAGCTAAGCAGGGTTGGCCTTGGTTCATAATCAGATGGGAGACCTCCAACAAAGACCAGGGTTTGGGGGGGGGGTTATATCAGGAATACTTTTTATTTTATTGATAAGATTAAAAACCTAAAAAGGGCAGAGAAATAGAAAAGGAAAGGGGGGGGGAAGTACAAAAAAGAAAAAAAATGAAAATAACAAAGAAAAATAATACATATATTTCATTTTCCATTTTTCCAGGGTTGCAGAGGCAGGCAATGGCAAACCACCTCTGTTAGTCTCTTGCCATGAAAACCCCACCAGGGTTGCCATAAGTCAACTGTGACTTGAGGGCACTCTCCACTACCACCAAGTTCCATTGAAGCCAAAAGTTCTTACTCCCATGTAAGTATGCACAGACTCATTCTAAGAGGTTGGCCAACACTTGTTATAGAAGATGGGTGCTGGAATTCTGCTGTACTTGGCTTGGGTACTTTACACCTTTGGATCATCTTACCCTTAATGCATGTGGTGGATTTTGCACAACCATCCTTTGTGTGGTCATGAAGCAAACTTGTAAATGCAATATGAAGGGAGCACACCCATGTGGCAGGTGGGTGAGCTGCAGCCAAGTGCAAGACACAAAATGTGGGATTGGAAAAATGGAGTAACTGTGTAATGAGCTCCTAAAGCCAGAGTGCAGAGAAGTAGAAAGGCCTTCTGCAAGCAGCACATCCAGCCATCCCATACTATCTTAGCACCCTTTCCCAAATTGGATCAAACATCTCTTAGAACTGACCAGTGTTCTGTCCCATTCCATTCATGATGGAAGAGTGTGTTTTCCAGTTTCCTTCAGATGAGCTCAAAGCACCCCACAAAATGTCCCACCAGATGATTTCATTTACAATGGAAGAAGAAACTCCAGTGGAGGTTGGTACATCCCACATTGCATCCATCAGTCTTATCTCAAGTGACACTAAAGACACAACAACATCTATCCAGCTAGAGATTTAGGGAACACATGACTCCAAGGAAACAGCCTCTCTCTGGAGGGCTTGCATTCTTGGTATGCTTGATAAGTAAACATTTCCTCAGCTTCTGAATGCCCATCACAAAGACTGGGCTGAGGGCTTTGCTTAAATGTTTCAGAGTAATACCAAATGATTCCAAAAAGAAACTTTAATTGCACCTTTAGTTATAGCCTTCCTACTTATGGAAATAAGTAAGGCAGGGCAAACTCCCGGAAAGTGAGACACCCTGCAGGGATCAAACTCGCTGTCTCTCAGTCATCAGACAAGAGAGCAGTAAATGGAAAGCTGTAAAACTTTGAAAATAGCTAGTTAAAAAGGTCATGGCCATTAAAATTGCTTCCGTGATTTCTCTCATCTGCTTGGCCAAGTTTTTTAAAATGTTCAGTCACTGGAGTGTCTGGGCCCTGGTATAAAATCAGAAAAGGTGAGTATTTTGCCCCAAGGGGATTTATGCTAACTACCCTGATGAGAAGTTGTTAATTGGATGGGGGGGGGAGGTGTGTGTGAGAGAGAGAGAGAGAGAGAAAGAATGGGTATGCGTGTTTAGTTCTGGTAAATGTGTCTGTTTCTGAGCAGACAAAAAAAATCAGAAAGTTGTATAAATCATGCAAAACAGGACACTTTCTGAAAAGAGCAAGTCAAATTTATTTTGCCCATAAAACTATAGTCTCCCTCCCTTGCTCACCAGTAAAAACAGATTTTTTAAAAACAGGATCTTGCTGTTTGGTTTCTTAATTCTTCATGAATTTCTGAACTCAGCCACTTCTGAAATGCTAATAGTGCAGCTCCACACTAAAAATAACTCCAAGATAAGAAAACAAAACCATTATAGGTTGCCTAGAATAGTGCCAGTTGTCACAGGCTAAGTGAAAGATGACCGTTGGCCATTATTTAGGTTAGCAATATTTAGCACTTAAGTTTAAAGTCTTCCTTTTGTTACAGCCTATTTATTTATACTTCCTTTTTCTGCAATATTCCAGAAGATACAACTGGTCCATAAATTGAAAGACTATCCAGCAAAAGCTAGAGAAACCAGCATCCCACTAAATATGTTTGGAAGCTCCTATCATCCCCCACTGCATTTGGTGGGATTTACTCCCCAGTAAGTATGCACAGGACTGCAGCTGGGGTATTTGTATACATACTTACTACCAATTATACTAAAGCAAAACTATTTACAAATTATGAATGTGTGCATGCTTGAGAGAGAGAGAAAGGCTACCTCTGATCTATACATACTATGCTAATCACCTGTGGGGCAGAGAGAGAAAGATAAGGCACCTGCTGTATAAGGAAATGCCTTTGCTAGATCAGTAATTGAGTGGGGAAAGAGAAGGCACGCTTCAGCATGTCACTCAGTGTTCAGAAAAGGATTGACTTGAATTCTTCACTACATGCTAACATGAAAGTAAAAATAAATTTTAGCACCAGCAACTACAGCCACTGATAATTTGATATGATTTGTCACAAGTCATCCCCGTTGCTTATTACACAACAGAACTACAATGAAGGAAGTCTTCGCTCAGACCTTGTCTTACAGATTTCTTCAAAAAGGTGCCAAAGAGTACATCTGCAAACAAAAGCAACTTTGCAGCTCCCATCCAACCCCCCTGATATAAAGTGTTATATTCAGTATTTTGCACTTTTGAACAGATTGATGTTGTTGTGGTCAAGATTCTGGTGAACAAGCTAATAGGCAAAAGAAGGATTTCACATAGCATTACTTGGAGGAAGCTAAACAGCAATTGTTGCTCACAAAACATTCTCCTTAACTTCATCTGATAACAACTATTCAAGCATGGCTGTTTTAATCTTTATAGAAAATAATATTTTTAAAAGGTAGTTGCATCTTGACAGAGCTTTCAAATTTAATAAAATGGTCTAACAGTACTACTAGATTTTCTTTTTTTTTTTTGAAAAATTTTTATTGGGTTAGAATCCATTATTTCCACATTTACATTCAATTTTCCCCAATTTTTTCATCTCTAACCCCCTCCCTTTCCCCCCCCCTTTTTGTTGACTTCCAACAGCTTTCCAACCCTTTGTCCCCTTTCCCTTACTTTTATTAGCTTCCTCTATCTAAAACAAATATATATATTCCATTATTCTAAGCAGTACATCCTTAACTATTTTTAACATTATATGCCCAAACTGTAAGCCTTTGTTTCCATCTTAGATAAACAATTTATCCCAATTTTTCAATTTCAGGTATTTCTATATATCATAAACCATATAGATCATACATTCGTTTATATCAAACAATTTGACTTATTCTCTATATATATTACTCATTCTATCTTTTTATAATAGTTCTATATATCTCTCCTCACGTAGTCAATCAATTTGACCCATCTATATCTTCAGACATTCAGTTTGGTACAAAACTTGTCAGAAAAAAAAAGAAAATATTGTTAGTTAATCGCTCCTTATATTTAGTCCTTATAATTAATTATTTTCTCTATGTTCTGTTTGTTAACCTATATATATCTATATATATGTCAATCTATTAATCTGACTGCTTATTAATTCACATTTATCTCTTCTCCCCCCGGTAAAGTCTCCCCCCTCTACTTCAATACTTCAGTAGTTCTCAAACTGCCACAGTTTTCCTCCCACCTCCCATTTCTTCTCCAGGTATTGTTTCAGCTTCTCCCAGTCTGTGTTGAACTGCCCTGAGTCCAGATCTCTCAATTTTCTTGTCATCTTGTCCATTTCAGCCATATACAGCAATTTGTAAGTCCAATCTTCAATAGTTGGCACTTCTTGTACTTTCCATTTTTGCGCATACAAAAGTCTAGCTGCTGCTGTCATATAAAATATCAACGTCCTGTGTTGGGCTGGAATTCCCTCCATTCCCAAGTTCAGTAGCAGGAGTTCTGGGTTCTTATTAATTTGAAATTGTAAAATTTCACTCATTTCTCTTATTATTTCACCCCAGTACTGCCTGGCTACCTCACACGACCACCACATATGATAGAGGGAGCCCTCATGCTTCTTACATTTCCAGCATTTATTAGAAGTATTCAAATTCCCTAGCGCAATCTTCTTTGGTGTCATGTACCAACGATAGATCATTTTATAAATGTTCTCTTTGATATTAATACATGTCGTTGTCTTCATTGTAGTTTTCCACAAGTATTCCCATGCCTCCATTGTTATTTCTTTATTAAAGTTTATAGCCCATTTCACCATTTGTGTTTTAACTATCTCATCCTCGGTATACCACTTCAACAGTACTTGGTATACCTTGGATATTCTTTTCTTATCTTCTTTAAGAAGGGTCTGCTCTAGTTCCGAATTCTCTATTCGTATACCTCCCTTTACAGAGTCCGAATTATATAAGTCTCTGATCTGTCTATACTGGAACCAATCGTAGTTAGGTGATAGTTCCTCTTGTGTCTTTATTCTAAGTTTGGATGCTTCAGTTTTAGTTATTTCTTTATACGTTAAACATTGTTGTTCATTATCAACAGCTCTCGGGTCTATCACCTCATATGGAACCACCCACAAAGGGGTTCCTTCTTGTAGATAAATTCTGTACTTCTTCCAGATTATGTATAAACTTCTCCGAACAAAGTGATGCAGGAACATCGAGTTGACCTTTACTTTGTCATGCCATAAATATGCGTGCCATCCAAATATTTTTTTATATCCCTCTAGGGCTAATAGTTTCTTGTTCTTTAATGTCATCCATTCTTTCAACCAAACTAGGCAGATTGCATCATGATAAAGTCTCAGATTGGGCAGTTGCATTCCGCCTCTTTCCTTTGCATCTTGTAAAACTTTCACTTTCACTCGAGGCTTCTTGCCTGCCCAAACAAAATCTGATATTTTCCTCTGCCATTTTTCAAATTGTTTGGAGTCTCTGATGATTGGTATTGTCTGTAGCAAAAACATTACTCTTGGTAACACATTCATCTTAACTGCTGCAATCCTGCCCAACCATGACAAATTCAATCTATTCCATTTAATCAAGTCTCTCTCTATCTGAGTCCATAGTTTTTCATAATTGTTTTTGAATAGATCTATGTTCTTTGCAGTTAATTCGACTCCCAAATATTTCACTTTACTTGTTACTTCACAATCCGTTGTTTCCATTAACAATTGTTGTTTCTGCTTAGTCATATTTTTGCATAATATCTTTGACTTCTTTTTGTTAATGAAGAAACCTGCCAAGTCTCCAAACTCCTTGATCTTATCTATCACTCTTGGCATGTTCTCCAATGGGTCCTCTACAATTAACATTATGTCATCCGCAAATGCTCTGACCTTGTATGAATAGTCCTTTATTTTTATTCCACGAATTTCATCATCTTGACGTATTTGTATCATCAGAATCTCCAATACTAAAATGAACAACAATGGAGATAACGGGCAACCTTGTCTTGTTCCTTTACTTATCGTCAATTTCCTGGTCAATTCATCATTCACCACAATTGCTGCAGTCTGGTCTCTATAAATTTCCTTAATTGCTCTGATGAACCTTTCTCCCAATTGTAGCTTTTCCATAGTGGCAAACATAAAGTCCCAGTTTAAATTGTCAAACGCTTTTTCAGCGTCAACAAAGAAGAAACCAACCTCTTTGTCACAACGCTTGTCATAATATTCAATAGCATTGATCACTGTCCTTAAGTTGTCTCTTATTTGTCTGTCTGGCAAAAAGCCTGCTTGTTCCTCCTCTATGACTTCCGAGAGCCACCCCTTCAATCTCTCCGCCAATATCTTCGCAAAAATTTTATAGTCATTGTTGAGTAGCGATATAGGTCTATAATTTTTCACATTAGTCAGGTCTTGGCCCTCTTTTGGGATCAATGATATATTCGCTTCACTCCAAGTTTCTGGAATCCTTTGATCCCTTAAAACCCCATTCATCACCTCTTTTAGGAATGGTGCCAGTTCATTAGCCATTGTCTTATAGAATTTAGCCGTAAGTCCATCTGGCCCTGGCGCCTTTCCTAGATTTGCAGATTGTATTGCCTTACTTATTTCCTCGTCAGTTACTTCACTATTCAACTTATTTCTCCAAGCTTCCGAGATTTCTGGAAGTTTGGTTTTCTCCAAATATGACGCTATTGATTCTTTGTTTACTTCTTTTTTATTATACAGCTTAGCGTAAAATTTATAAAAGGCTCTACTAATGGTAGCCTGCTCCAAATACGTTTTGTTATCTTCGCAAATTTTATTTATTATCTTCTTTTCCCTTTTCTTCTTCAATTGCCATGCCAGGTACTTCCCAGGTTTATTAGCACCCTCAAACGCTTTTTGATTCAGTCTTTTGAGATTCCACTCCAATTCTTTATTGCTCATTGCTGTTAGCTGTTCTTGAAGTATTTTAATTTCCTGGTATACCTTCTTTTTCCCTGGTCTCTTTTTTAGCTGTATTTCTTTGGCTTTTATTTTCTCCTCAATCTCTTGTCTTTTCTCCTCTTTCTTCTTTCTTGCTCTACCATTTAAGTCCATTAGTATGCCCCTTACAACCGCCTTGTAAGCATCCCAAACTTTATTGGTTGGTACTTCTTTATTCACGTTGTATTGTATAAAAAACTTTGTCTCTCTTCTCAGTATTTCCATATTCTCTCTTTCCTGTAACAAGTCCTCATTTATTCTCCATGCTTTCCTTTTTCTCTTTTTTCCAAATTTCCACATAATTGGGTTGTGATCTGAGCCTACCATAGGCATTATTTCTACCTCCTTAGTCCATAATGCTAAGTCTTTTGAGGCCCAGATCATATCAATTCTTGATAATGTAGAATGCCTTGCAGAATAAAAAGTAAACTGTCTGCTTTTAGGATATTCTCTCCTCCATACATCTTCAAGAGTCTCTTGTTGAATCAACTCAAAAAAAAGCTTTGGTACTACTAGATTTTCTTAACCATTTCAGTCATACATGACTTCTCTTCCTGTTGTCTCAATCTCCCCAGGGTACACAATATATCTATCTGAATTTTCTCTCATGTAGCTTTGCCAGAATCTTCCCATGTAGATGGAGTCTTTAAAATCTAAATCAGGAGAAGCCAGTTCTTTAGGGACGGAGACCTTGATTACATACAAATTAGTACACCTGCAACATCATTCAGCACTTGATTTGTCTAATTCAGCACAGTCAATTTGGAGATATAAACCTAACACCCCTCCCTTTAATGGAGATGCAGCTGAAGGTCTTACAAGATGATAGTGAGAGTTTCATGTCAGGTGGTCCCCACATTTTTAAAAGTAATTTACTAGGCCTTTGGGGGCTCAACTGAGATAAGTATGCAGCATTTGGGGAATGTTATTTTCCTGCTCTGAAACAACCTCTGGGAGCTACCATTTCCCCTGTTTGGAAAAACTTATACTGGCATCTGTCAATCAACTGGTTAGACCCTTAATGGTAGAGCACTTACTACTCCTGCATTCCATCACATTTCCAGATAAAGAATCCAAGTTAACATCTGGGAGATAGCTCTGTCTGACTCTAGAGAGCCACTGACTGCCATAGTAGACAAAACTTAGCTAGATAGGCAAATGGTCTGACAATATATGGGCAGATTCACTGAAGCCACAGATTGCCTAGGAACAGTGTTTCATCACATGACAGGACCTTCTCAGCAGTGGGACCAAAACAGCAGTCCTCCTTCCCTGGTGGTAGAAAGTGTCATCAAGCCATAGCTGACTTATGGCAACCGCTGCTGGGGTTTTCAAGGCAAGAGAGTAATAGAGGTAGTTTGCCATTGCCTTCCTGTGCGTAGTGACCCTGGTCTTTGGAGGTCTCCCATCCAGTTACTAACCAAGCTCTACCCTGCTTAACTTCCAAGACCTAATGAGCTTGCCTGGGCTATCCAGGTCAGGGCCCTCCTTCCTCTGGGAGATTCAATCTCACTCCTGAATGGCCTGCAAGTAATATGTGGAAACTTTTGTTCTTACTCTGGTTGTACTTGGGTTTGATTATTTTTATTTTAATTGTCTGATTTTATGATTTG
The DNA here is from genome assembly GCF_028583425.1 of Eublepharis macularius. Taxonomy (NCBI): domain Eukaryota; kingdom Metazoa; phylum Chordata; class Lepidosauria; order Squamata; family Eublepharidae; genus Eublepharis; species Eublepharis macularius. Next base: position 63,694,202 of record NC_072795.1, on the reverse strand, counting down.
TTTCAATGTTATAAGCTGCCTCTAGACTTTGGCAAAATGCAGGATTTTTCAAATAAATAAATAATAATAAATATTGCCTGGTGCAAATAGGCCCCAACTCCTTAGCTAGAGGTGTTCAGAAAGGCAGGGCTTGCAAAGTCTTCTGGTAATGATTTTTATATTCCCCTTCCCATAGCACTGGGATAGGACTGGAGTCACAGAAAAGAGTCTATTGATGTCACTTGAGATCTAGATTTATTTAATTTGTTATATTTATATTCCGCCCTCCCCGCTTTCGCAGGCTCAGGGCGGATTTACAGGAGGTATGTGCCAAACCTGGGTAACAAAAGGCTGCTTGCTTGTATATATGCCGTGAAAACTACAACAGAATCTGTGGCCATAACTAGTGACAACCTTACTGTTCATGTGATCCCCTCACATTCAGATGTTTCTTGCATTTTTATCTCACCCTTCCTCCAAGTGCCCAGACAGTCATAACTAGTGGCCTCTCCTCTGTCATTATCACAGATCATCACCTGTGTCCTAGGCACCACACTACTTGGTTCATTGCCCTTGACTTCTCCATATACCAGAGAGCTGAGTGGATTCCACAGGAGGGAGAGGACACCTGAAAGCAACTGTGTCAACCACCCAAGTCATTTCCATATTCCATAGATCAGCTTTTCACAGAAGCATTGGCCATGACTGCTGGAAAATGTTGTGGTTTTATTATTTTACTGTAAATTATCTTTTATTATTTTACTGTAAATTATCTTTGCATGTTTTAATATTGTTGTGACCCGCCCTGAGCCTGCTAGCAAGGAGGATGGGCTATAAATCTAATGAATGAAATTAAATTAAGCCTGTTAAGTTAGGCTGAAAGAGACATCACCTAATGAGTTGCATGGTAAGTAGGAGTTTGAGCGTGGATTTTTTCAAGCCTAGTCCATCAAAATTGCATTGGTTTTATAGCAGTATGTTCCCAAAGTACCAATGTTCACAGCACAAGGTTGCATTCCTTATGAACTGTTTGTGCTATCAACCAGCTTGTGTCCTAGATTCAAATCATTCAGTGTGCCCTGTATACCTGGACCCTTTGAAAAAATCCTCTATCAAAAGCTCTTTAAAAAGCTAGGAAATCTGCCAGGGAGAGAGATTTTTGGCAGAACAACTAATTTATTTAAATATATTTACTGAATATGTTAATACCTTGTAAAAGGCCAAAGGTTAGACTCAAATCGAACCACAGGTAAAAACACTTGATTGTAATGTAAGACTTTTAAACAAGAGCTGTTGCCTGATTGAAGAAAAGTTAAGTGATTGTATATGATTTAACTAACTAATTTGATTGATTCAGCATACTTTTTCATATTAATAAAATAGCTATGAAGAAAAAGAAGAATTTTGGTTTTGTTTTCAGATGATGCACATATAATAGAAGACACTTAGAAGAAGCATTCCTTCCTCAGTGTGAGAAGGGAGAATGCCTCTTTTAAGTGTCTAATGGTGGCAGTTTTGTTATGTAATTAAATTTAAAATCATTATTTTAAAAATATGCCTTCAGAATAGGTTTTTAATCAGGATGCTTTTGTAACTGAGCAAAATCTTCTAAATAAATTAACCAACTGATCAATCAAATCCTGCATCCCTAAGTTAAGAATTTGCTTAATACCTCTCACTCTGGAAATTAACAGAATATTAAAATCCTTAACTTTGGGCATGTTGTGCTGCAAGTTAAAGTATATAAATGCCACTCTGTAAAGTAGTGTATACTTGAATAATTGTTATTTCTATTTTTAAAAAGATTTAATTGTACTATTAAAGACACAAAAAGCAATAAAATCCTTGGGAGTGCAGAATGTTTCTGTATTTGGGGAGGCTGAAAAGATGAGGGCTTCTCTAGCAGGGAAAGAGGTGCCTGAGCAAAATCATAAAGGAGCATAGAACATGAAAGTTTTGGAGAAGTGTTAACCTGATTCCTCTTTGACACAGTACAAGAATGAGAGAGCAGTCTATGAAAATAACAAGACAAAGACATAAAATAAGCAAGAGGATTTCTTCATGCAACATAAGCATTGATCTGTGAAACTCGTTGCCAAATGACATGGTTCAAAAGTTGGAATTTTTAAAAAGTCTATGTACATTGTTAGAAGATAAAAACATCACTGGCTGTCCTCCAAGATAGTTAACAATGTGATCCTAACACAGTCACACCCCTTTAAGCCCATCCGCCCTGAGCCTGTTGGTGTGGGGAGGGCAGAATATAAATCTAATAAATTAAATTGGTCTTAGAATTCTGTTTCACAGTAACTCTGTGTTGGATGCGTATTGTTGCAGAGTAGAGAATTTGCACAGCAGATAAAAAAATCACAGACATGTGTTCAGCTTCTAAAATAAATGTTTACTACATATAGGGAAAAATAATAAAGTACATTGGAGATAAAATAAAGAAGAGCTAACTTAGTTCCTACATCCTTACATCCTGGAGATAACAGTCCAACTAACTGGAGGGCAATGGCGTCCTGAGTAAAGGAAAGAATGACACTGGTAAAAATCCCAACTCTCTGTTTAAGAATGCACTGCACAGCAAGAAGTTTCTTGCACAGGAATCCCTGATTTGGAGACTGCTTGAAGCCGGGACAGAATGGTAAAGAAATGGCCTGTCTCATTGTCTGGGGCTGAGCACCCCAAGTGCCCTGGACTTGCCACAGACCCCTTACCTGCAGACCAATGACATCCCAACCAAGCCTTAAATGGCAAGAGGCACGCATGCCTACCTGGGACACTGATGCTAAGACAGATGGGCTAGAAGCCCCGGCCCAAGTCCTAGGGGGAACCAGCAGCACAGTTTACCCTGGGGATCTGGCCAGAACCCAGAAGTCCAGGGCAGCTTCTCATGAACAGGGGCAGAGGCAGCCAAACTGCATCGCTTGGAAAGGCCCTGCCAGCCCCATCCTGCAGGAAAGGATAAGGGAGCAGGAAGGAATGAGAGGAGGAACACCTGAGGGTGTCCCCAGCTGGGCTACATCTAGCCCCACCCTGCAAGAAAAGAGAGCAGGGAGAGACTGGGACGAGAGAGGGAACACCTGAGGGGATACCCAACTGGAGGGTGTCAGGAATAGGAAAGAGCCTGGGAGGAAGGAAGGGGGAAGTTGGGAGAAGCCCTATAAAGGCAGGCTCAGTAGAGTGCTCATGGCTGGTTGTGTAGGAGTGGTGGTAGAGTGGAGGAGAATGGTGAAGGAGTGGGGAGTTTAGGAGACTATGTGAGTGAAGGGGAGAGATAGGAGTGGAGGCAAGAAGCAGAGGCAAGAAGCAGAGGCAGTAGGGATCTTGACAGGTTGGGATCTTGACAGGTTGAACATGCCCGCAAGTGGTAGAGAGGGAGACACGGTGATGTATGCCTCCCCTCCTTCCACAGAGCGGCATTCTGTTCTGTCCCTGTCTGAATCTGGGAGCTGCAGTTCAGGCACACTGGCGCCCTGCGCAGCCATGCCCCTACCAGAGCCTGACTCGTCAATGTATCCAGGGGCGGCGGCAAGGTTTCTGGCACCCAAGGCCACAATTACATTATGACGACACTGCGTGCACCGTCATCACACAGCAAGCCAGCCCCATTGGCCAGCAGGTGGCTGGGACGGTGCACGGAGGCTGCCCGCGCTCCCAGTCGGGTGCAGCAGGTGGCTGGGGAGGTGCACGTGCGTCCTCCCAGCCCTCCCGCTCCCTTATTCCACATGCCTCCCCGGATGCCTGCTGCATCCCCCTGCAACCCTGTTATTCCCCCTTCTTCTTTTGTACCCCTCCTTGTTCTGAAAATAAAAAATAATTTAAAAAAAGATAAGCCATCTTCCAGGCTAGAGTAAGGCTGTAGAAAGCATTTTTTGCCGCTGCCTTAACTTGTTTTTCTAGTAATAACGCTGGATCCAGTATAACCCCTAGGCTCTTAACTGAGTCTGCAAGGATCAAACGAACTCCATTGAAAGTGGGGACGGCATACAATGTCCTTCAGGATCTCTGCCTTCCCAACAAGCATCACTTCAGTCTTGTCTGGGTTCAATTTCAATTTGCTGTTTTTCAACCATTTCACCACAGCTGTCAGGCAGTGATCTAAGATTTCTACTCCATTCTGTGGGGACCTGGATAGTGAAATATAGAGTTGGGTGACATCTGCATATTGATGACATCCAACCCCATAGCTGTGAATGAGTTCTCCTAAAGGCTTTACATAGAGGTTGAATAACATGGGAGATAAGATTGCGCCTTGCGGAACCCCACAAGTTAGTTCCCATTCTGGAGACAGCTGATCTCCAACTGCAACCCTTTGAGTCCACTCCAAGAGAAACGATTTAAACTAGTAAATCTGAAGTCTTTAAAAAAACTAGGGGCTAACCCTCCACAAGTAATAGAAGCAGCACCTGTAGCTTTGAGAAATAAATATCCTCTGAGGCCTCTGTGGCCATTGCTAGGCATTGCTAGTTTTGGTTTCTCACAGTAAAGGGCTGTTTTGGCCTTTGAGGGAGGACTCATTGGGGCCAGGCTTGGCAGCAACCACCATCAGGTGACTTGCTACCACTCAGCTTCCATGACTTGCCCAGGCTCAACTGCTCGTTACTGTTCAACAGCAGTCACTGCCTGAAAGTCAGTGGGGTATAGTGGTTAGAGTTTCAGACTGACATCTGGGAGACCCTCATTCAAAGTCCCACTTTGCCATGGAATAACACTGGGTGACCTTGAGCCAGGCCTCCAGACACACACTCAGCCTGACCTACTTCACAGAATTGTCATGAAGATCAAATAGAAGAGATGTGAGCTGATTTGGGCCCCCATCGTGATGAAAGGTAGGGTATAAATGACATAAACTAAGTATAGCTGAAAGTGGGGGGGGGGAGATAAAAGGTATGTTGGTTAATAGCTAGGAAGGAGAGAAGGAAGGAAGGGGGAGACTGTATGGGAGCAGCCAGGAGGAGGGAAAGAGGAAATGGTGTGCGGACAAGGATACACAAGAAACAGCTCCCTCCCAACAAGTGCTTGTGGCTTCTGCACTGTACCGTTGGCCAAAATTTTCCTGGGGAGAGGCTGCCAGAGGAGGGAAGGAAGGAAAGCTGGAGACAGGGGGGGAAGTATATTGGCAGGTAGGTGGGAAGGAGAAAAAGAATCAGGAAAGGGGGGAAGACTATGGAGACTTTTTGAGAAGGAAAAGTGGAAATTGCAGGGCAAGGAGAAAGGAGATGCCTTCTGAAAGTCTATTTCTAGAGGCTTCCTGAGAAGTGTTTACTGCTTATCACTTCACAATCCAATACAGGATACTGTGTTTGATGAATAAATAGTTGGCTACGGGGTTATGAAATGAATCCCTCCAGTCTTGATTAGTCATACTGGTCCTCCAAACTGGTTTATGTAAACTCCCACTCACCATGAATTGCAAGCAAGTTTCCTAAATCTTGCCTCTGTTTTCTGTGTAGCTGCCAGAGTTCCTGTTCTGAATCTAGAGATCTTCAAGACTTCTTTTAAAACTATTGAAAAGGTTGTCTGTGATCTCATCTTCCTTAGTCCTCTCCAGTCACTGTAAGCCAAGGAAGGTTTATTATCAAGGACTGAGCAGAGCAGATGAATAGGGTGATGTAAGGGACACACAGTGGTCTCTTCAATAGGTGTGGGCTAGAAGCCATCAGCCAGGCCTTGTGGATGCAGGCTTTTTGCTTGTTTCCAGGCAGAAGATTAACACGCAGCCACAAAAAAGACTGCAATGCTCTTGTCGTCTGGATTTAGATGCAGAGATGGCCACTAGCTTAGATGGCTTTAAAAGGGAATTAGGCAAACGTGTGGAGGACAGGTCTTTTCAATGGCTTCTGAGCATACTAGCCAATTAGAATCTCCATGTTCAGAGGCAGCAGGCCTTCTGAATAACAGTTGTGGGGAGAAACAATAGGGGGAACTATGCATTCATGCCCAGCTTGAAAGCCTCCCAGAGACATCCGGTTGGTTACTAGGGGAAGCAGCGTGCCAGATGGACCTTTGATCTGATTCTGTAGGGCTCTTCTTTCATTCTTGTGATGTCTGCAGAATTGATTCCTATCTTTTAATATTATTTATTTAAATATCTCTTCCCCACTTTTCTCCTCAGTAGGGACCCAAAGCAGCTTTCAGTATTGTTCTCAGCTCTCCTGTTTTATCTTCACAACAATCCTGAGAGGTAGGCTGGGCTGAGAAATTGTGACTGGCAAAGGTCACCCAGCAAGTTTCTGTGGCAAAGCAGAGATTCAAACCTGGGTCTCCCTGATCCTAGTTCAACACTCTAACTACTACACCATGCTAGATCTCATCCTGGCTAAGGAGCCAGATCAAACCTTTGGCCAAGGTCTGGAAATACCAGAGCCCTGCAGTATACTAAGCAGCGAGTACGTGTGTCCCTACATAATTTGCCTTCTAGTTTACATAACCCTTTAAGATGGCTAGCGATTGAAAACATAACCATTAAAAATAAAGATAATTATTTATTTTATTATGGAAGCCACCTTGGGCAAGTTCCCTGGAAAGAAAACATTCATTTTTTCTAAATAAATGGAATATTGGGTCTCACTGATTACCTGTGCAATTCTAAGCAGAGTTGCTCCACTCTAAGCCCATTGATTTCAGCATATTTAGACTAAAGTAACTCTGGATTGCATACTTCCTCACAAAATTATTAAAACAGTTGCAGTATCTCTTTTACAGATAAGATACTAAAATTTGGTATAGAATGTAGTCCCAGACACCCTGATTACTAGAAAATTTTGAAAAGTTATATTTTTATATCACTCATCTGAAATTTATGGCAGCAAGTTATCATTTCAATAATAGACAGCACAGCAGACCGCAAACCAAGCCATACCTACCACAGAACAGAAGGGCTTGCCCCTTCATGATCTTTAACAATAGATTTGAGGAGGTGGATTTGCAGAGGTAGCCAGGAATGTACCACATATACTTTAGAACAGAGGGATATTGCACACTTTAGCTCTCCTCAGAAAGAAAAAAAGGGATATTCAGAGCAGCCAGAAACATATCTGTGTCTACCAAATGGAAACTGTATTTAAGACATGAATATTCTCATTATGCTTATGATGATGCTCGTGCCATGAGAAATCAGCTTGTCCTTACAGTATCCCAAGGTTCTTTGCCTTTCCCTAATAACAATGATTTTCTGTGGAAGGTCTTGTTGCAGTTCCTGGTTCTGGGGAGTCAGTAAGAAAGCTTGGCCTGTGGTCAGGAAATCTCCCTCACCACACCTTTCTGATTTACACTGATCCCTGATACACACCACATGTGTCCCCTCCCTCCTTCCCCCATTTGCAATGGTTCTGTTCCACATTTAAGTGATGAAAAGTTAAGACCTGTGGTTACAACTTCTATGAGAAACTTCATTTTGAAGGGCTGCTACATTTCAACTTTATTGCCATGAGGAAAAATGAAGAAACAAAAGGCCACAGTCACTCAACAGCAAGGAAACCTGGGTGAAGACATTTAATAAGTGTAAGTTCCTTACCACAACTTGTTGAAATATTGACCTTTGGGCTGAACTAATGCTTTTTTCTGCAAATGTTTAAAGTGAACCAAATACAGCTCTTGGTCAAAGAAGTTTTATGCTACCCAGTAAGTTTCTCCTTTAGTTTTAAAACAACAGCAGCCTCAACAAAGCAAGTTTCACTGGTGAGTAAGGGGGGACTGGTGGGAGTGGATGTGAAGAATGAGGACAGTTTGATGCGGTGAAATGGAGACTCGGATGGCACTTGCAAAGAGAATCTCCAACTGCACCACCCCTGCTGACCGAGACATCTATATGTTTTTAAAAAAAAAAACTTCAAGGAATGTAACAGCTTAGAGGAGCAAAAAGAAATTAAATGCAGGAGCTGCAAGCCAGCCATTTGTTCAAGCAGTCAAGATCCCCATGAGGCATCCTCCTTTCTTGTGCCAACCTACCTGCTGGGATCTGTCTGGAATTAATTGGCTTCTTCAATAATAACTTATGGAAAATCTTTGAGTAATAGTCTCCTGAGTCGCAGAGCCAAAGGAAGGCTGAAAGGGCCGCAAGTGTGATCTTGTTACTTTTCTTTGGAATTTGAAGCCCAGTTCCTTATTTGCTCATCTCCAAACTGCATCTTATAGTTTTACTACTGTGTGTGCTATTCACAAACCACCTACCATGGTAGAGTCTTTCTTGAAAGGATGTTCTCTTTAAAAAGCATGATGCAAGCCCTTTAAAAAGCAAGGGCTCTGACTCAGGAAAGCTTATGCCACATTAAATTGGCATAGTCTTAAAGATGCCATAAAACTCCTTTGAGGAGGGGTTGAGGGAACCTAACAAGATTCTTTGTTCAAACTGCATGGACTAATTCCCCAAGCATGTCCAACAGTAATTTCTTTCATTTGTGTCTTCATGCTTACATTATAAGGATGTAATTGTGGGTTATTTTGAGGATAACTGAAAGTAGATTTAAATAACACTCATAATGCATTTAAACTACCCTGTCCTGATCTGAGTAGTTCCAGGATAATTGCCATGCAAAAAGATGTTCTCTTTAAAGTCCATGATGTATCTGATGAAGCAAGCACACACCCCTTTCAATGCTTCTAAATACAGTAGGGATTCTAAAGAGAACCATAGCTGGGACTGATTCTCAGTTAACCCAGAGTAAGAGTGTAATCTTGGAGCGAGAGTTAGTGTAACACACAAGGGTTAGGGAAAGGATCTGAGCCCCAAAGTTTCCCTGTTCATATCTCTGCTTAGCCATAAGTTTTTTGGGGTGACCTTGCTCTCTCTCGGCCCCGCCTCTCCACTTCTGAAAGGTGGAGATGATAATGCAGTTTTACCTCATGGATTTTTAAAAGGTTTACTATAATAAAGGATATGAAGCGCAATGAGCACTTAGGGGGAAAGTACTGCATTGTCACCAAGGTTCTCCTTGTATCTTTTGCAAGAGCAGGGTATCCCCATTTGAAGGGATGGCATTAAACAGGAGAGAATTTGAGACATGTCCAAAGGAAGCCTAGCTGAAAGGGAGCCCACTGGTCACCACCCACAGAATATATTATCTGAGCCCCAAAAGAACTCGGGCCTCAGTTATGAGACAAAGTTCTGCAATAAAGCCCTGTCTTACCAACTGGGCACCTATCATCTGAGGATTCAAAAGAGAGAGTGACCAAGGGCTCTTGATAAAGAAAAACTTGGGGCTGAATATTCAGGACACCTAGATATTAAATTAATAAATATATATACAAATTCTATTATCTGTGGCAGATAGTCTATTGAGTGTATTTAATGACAATTACCATTCCCCTTATTCAAGTATTGCACACTGTCTATTGTTAAGATAAAGGCATTACCTGAGTCACAAAATTCACATAGAGCATTGATATCAAAGCTGTTCTGTAAGCAATTCACTTTCCTAGGGAGGAGTTCTGATTTAAATGCTTGCTTGAGGCAATGTGCTGACTACTGATCTTTGACATTGTTCAAGCAAACAAAAATTGTGCAAGAAAAGTTGCCTTCCTAAATATATTGAATAAACTCACTGAAATCAGTGTTTGGGATGGAGCATAATTTCCACCTAATATTTTCAGGATTTATGTGTAAAGTCCACTGGACTGTTAGAGTTGCTCCTCTGTATGTTAACCTGGCAGTACATGCTACTTTGTTCAGTGGAGCTCATTGTCAAGAGTACAGAGCACTGGCAGCAAGTCTTATGACCCCCCTACTCCAGATTAGTGATCTGTCGATGTTAGGGGGGGGAATAATTCTAAGAGATTAAGAGGGATCTCAAGTTTCTCCAAAGGACATGGGGGGAAATTGGGGAATAAAGAGTGATGTATAAATGGCAAGAAATCAAATCTTTTGCCAGCAAAGCAGCTTCTAATGAGGACACAGAATTGGGAGAATTGAGCAGTCACTAAAAACCTTTCAGTCCTATTTGTTCAGCAAAGTTTCTTTCAGCTACAAAGGTGCTGAGTGCCTTGAATCCAAGGAGAAACACTAAATGGGAGGGGAGAGGGAGAGAGAATCTTACTGCTGTAAAGAAAGTGCCCCGTGCCTCTCTCTACTCTTCAAAGATCAGCTCTCAAACTTGGGAAAGAAATTCTAGACTTCTATTTTCCCCAGTCAACTGGCAAGGGAAAGGAACACCAGCAGCAGTGAAGGGGCAGAAGGGACCTTATAAACATACCGGTGCTTTGAGGAGTGGGGAATGGTAGTCTTGTATCCTTGCTTTGGTTATAATATACTCCAGTCTAGCTGACAAAATAAGGAGTGGCTGCCGTTGTGCCTTTATATGAGTCACCTCACTTCTGACCTACTTTACAGGGTTGTTGTGAGGGTTATGATATAATGTGTTAAACACAAGGGACAGTGTTGTTACCATGCTCTGCCCTGTCTGGAAAATAAGAGAGACTGAGTTCAAAACTAGCTGTCGAAGGAGTGGGGAAAGCAGCAGCGGAACACAGGATTAACAGGGAAATCTCCTAGTTTAGCTGTGTTGGTGCCCGGATGGCCCAGTCTTCCTTGGCTGTTTCTAAACTATCATACACTCGCTGTGCTAAGCCCGGCCTTGGCGTGCTTGTTCTGCCCCTTTTCTACTCTCTCCAGTGGTGACAACAAACATGGCGGTCTTTTAAAGTACACTGGAAATCTTCCCTCCCCTTTCGCTGAAGAATTAGGCAATGTTGTGATCCAAGCAAGAGAGCCCTGGGACAATGATTATGTTCAAATCAAGGGCCCAGCCAGATGGCCATGGAAGACCCGAAAAGGCAAAATCTCCATCTACCATTGGTCTGCTCACCACCCTACACTTTTATCTTTCTTTGTAAAATTGAGAAAGGAAAATTAAATAGGACCTTATGAAAGCAAAATTAAATGGCATCTTAAAGACTACACAACTTCATTCCAGCACAAACTTTCCTGAGTTAGAACTCAAGTGATCATATACCTGAAGTATATGTTCCTAGGACATATTTAACTATATAAGCAACAGAAGAATGGTTGTGGGCAGATGTTTCAATGTGAAGCCAGAAACAATAACTGAGCACCTTCCTTGACTTAATCAGATTTTCTATTTATCCAGCTCTACCTGTCTGTCCACAGATGCGGGTGGTCCTGGCCCATTCCAAATGGACCGAATTCTTTCTTACTGGTTACTGTTTTCCAATGTTTGTAACATCTTCCCACTCTGGCCCTTCTGTTCCTTGTAAATATAAAGGCATTTCCTGCACTCAACGCCTCTGATGAAGAAAGCTCTGGCTCAAGAGAGCCTTGTGTGGGGATACGTTTGGTGAAGGTGCCGCTGGACTTGAAACAGAAGTCCATTTCTCTGCAAGGCACTGAAAGGGCTGCCCCTCTGGGATCACTGTGGTGAACAGCAGAGAGAGAGGCAAACATCATTGCCCCGTCCGGAGTCCCCTTCACAGAGCACAAGGGCTACCACCGGGCATGGCTGCCAATCGAACCGCCCTGCTCAGACTCGGGCTGCCTGATACACAAGCCGGGGGCCTTTCTCCACCCAGAGTTGTAAGGGGCAGCTGTCTGTCCTTTCCTGGGGAGGCAGGGGCCGAAGCTCGGCCCTTGGTCAAGAGAGTCTCATGGCCCCTTGGCCTCCACTTCCGTGCGCCTCTTTCCAGGCAATCAGACGCTACACCCGCCCCTTTTGCTCCCGGCCTCGCTGCCCGAGCAGCAGCCAGTCCACGGCAAGCTTTCCCCTCAGCCCCTCCAGCTTGGGTCCCTGTGCTGGAGAACCCCGGCGCCGCCAGACCTGCCTTGCTCTCGGGCAGCCCAGCCCGCCTCCTCCCTGCCCTTCTGCTGTTCGGTCCGGTCCTGTGCCGCCGTGCTCGGGCAGCCCCGGCTTTCTCACAGGACGGCCAAGCTGGCTCGGCCCGAGGGAAGCCTGGCGGGGAGCATTCTGCCGCGCCCCGGGGCCGAGGGAGGGCGACGCAGGCACGAGGTTCGCCCCCTTTGCGGCCCGCGTGGACGGCTGCGCAGAGGAGCGGCGACTCTTCGGACCGCCTCCCCGCCTGCAGCGCCCGACTGCGGAGCCGCTTGGGCGCGCCCGCCTTAGCGCAGATCGCATCCAGCCGGCTCTTTCCGTGCCCGTCGGGGGCAGCGAGGCCTCCCCTCCTCCCGGCCCCGGCCCCGGCCCCGGCCCGGCTCTCACCGTCCTCGTAGTTTTTGAGGTAATAATCGGGTCCCGGTCCGCCGCGGCTTTTGGCCGGGTTCTTCACGTTCTGGAACTGCACGAAGTCGGTCCTCTTGCCGGCGAAGCGGAGGAAGGCCGGCGCCAGCCCACGGGCCAGGGTCACCAGGCGCCGGGAGCTGCGGAGAAGAGGCCGAGTGAGCCAAGCAGCCGGGCCGGAAGCCCTGGAGAGGCCGCCCAGGTAGAGAAAGCCGGGCCGGGCTGCGGGAGCGACAGGCGGTCGGCGCCCTGCCCTGCCCTGCCCTGCGGCCAGCGCTCCTCCGACGCCTTGGGGCGCCCCCTCCCCGAGTCCCCCGCCTCAGCCTGCCTCGGGGGTTCTCAGTCTCCGGCCTGCCGGCTGCAGGGAAAGCGGTTCCAGAGGGAGCCTGGGCGAGGCAGCTGCCGCCCCCTCCCGCCCCCGGCCTTTGGGCCTGGGACCTGCGCCGGGCAGCTCTCCGGAACGGGAGGGGGCGAGAGGCAGGCAGGCAGGCAGGCAGGCAGCCCCGCAGCCAGCCGCGGCGAGATGCTTTCTCCATTGCAAACATGTGCATCTTAATGGGAACCATGGCCCGGCCTCCAGCCCAGCCGTGGCGGTGCGGGGCCGGCGAAGGGGAGGCAGGAGCCCCGCGGGCGGGCGGGCAGTGGCGGGGCCCCTGGGCCGGCCGCCTCCACTCTTACCTGAGGAAGTCCAGCCAGCCGTCGTGGAGGATGGAGGGGTCGAGCTGGAGCGAGAGGAAGTTGGGGCTGGTGAGGCGGAGCGGGCTCCTGGCGCTCACGTCCAGCAGGATGAGCGTCCTGCCGGCGGCGCCCTGCGCGGGGCTCGGGCCGGCCTGCGCGGGGCAGGGGAAGGAGAGGTGCGCCAGCAGCGCCAGCCCCGGGCCCAGCAGGGCCAGCAAGCCGGGCGGGCCGGCGCCGGGGCCGGGGCAGGGGCAGGGCATGCTGGGCCAGAGCGAGGCCGAGGGGGCTCCAATTAAGTCCCGCGCCGGGCACTGCCGCTCGCGGGCGGCTAATTGTCCGGAGTGGGAAGCGCGGGGGGCGCCGCCGCCTTTTCCTCCCCCTCCCTCCCCCCATGTTTTGGTGCTGGGGGGAGAGGGGAGCTCCCCGCCCCTGGCCAGCCTTCCCCGGGGCCCGTGCCAAGACGCCTGCTTCGCCAGCGCCGCCCCTGGAAGCGCCGCCGCCCGCGGACATTCGCGCTTGGCGAAAGGTAAAGGAGTCGCTCGCCGCTTAACCCCCTCGGCCCGGGCTCCCCGAGGGGAGGCCAAGGGGCTGCGGCTTGCTGGGCGCGGGGAGCCCCTCGGATCGGAGGCCTCGCCCCCCGTGCGGGCAGCCGCTGCCTCAGCGCCGCCGAGAAGGGATTTCCCGGCGCGGGGGGCGGCTATTTCGCAGGAGTTTTCCCGCCTTCCCTTCGGCCCTCTGGGGCGCTCTCTGAGCTGGGGGGAAACCGGAGGCAGGATCCGGACCGGGGCGGGAGGGCAGCCGGAGGAGCCGCAGCGGCACTCCTGCGGCGCCTGGGGCGGGGACGGGCGACAGAAGCGCCGAGCCGGCCGCGAAGGAGGAACTCGGGTGCCGGGAGGCGCGCTTGTTTTGGAGCGGAAAGTGGAGCTCTCTCCTGGCCGTCCGCAGGGAGACGGAAGCCGGGCATACGAAGCAGGTAAGTCCGCCTGGCTCGTCCGGGCCCAACGCCGGGGTGGATCAATTTCCTCGACGGAAAAGGGAACGTCGCCCGCCTCGACGTTTCCTGGTCCGCCCCGGCCCTGGTTGGCCACCGAGGGGCCTCTCGCGACGTCAGTTCACCCGGGAGCTGCCGGGGAGCTGTTGGGGGGGGGGGCGGGGAGAGAAGAGTCGTAGGGGCCAGGCGGCAAGAGAGATGATGCCTGCCGGGCTCAGTTAATCCCCTTCGGTGAGTGTCTCACGAGGGACAGGAGTGGAAATCTCTTCTGGCCGAGTTATTTCCCCCGAGTCTTTCGGGGAGCCGCCCTTAACGTGGCCCCGGGAGATGCCCGCTTCTGCGCAGCCTTCCCGTTCTGAAGAGGCCCCCCAGGGGCGCTCTCCCCCTCCTCCCTCCCTCCCTCGGCCTGGGGATCCCCGGGCGTGCACGATGTGTGGATTGAGACCGCAGTCCTGGGAGCGCCGAGAAGTCAAGGCGATTCTCCTCTGGAGGCGAGATGAGGCCAGTACACCGGGCGAGAGCTCGTCCCGGTGGCCGCAGGAAGGGACTCGGAACGCCCTGGAGTTCGGGGCTCCTCTCGGTGCAGCTGCTGTTGCCCAGCCAGTCCTGCTCAAGTCCTTCCCAGACCGCCTTGTGGGCCAAAAACGAGGCGCGTCTCGAGTCCCGAATCTTTTCCTCTATTGTAAAGTTTTTAGCATGAAGTCAGGCCAGAGTAAAAGCGAGGCAGCAGCCCCACCGCAGCCCAAAAGCCCTCTCGAGCCCAAAGAGCTGACAACCGGAAAACGCTGCATCTCGGTTATCTCAGCGTGGGGAGACCCGATCCTATTCAGGTTGATTCTCAAACAACCCCCAAAGAGTTCATGAGATTGCAGATTTAATCCAAGCTGCGAGACTGGTTTTAAACGTTTATGGGGAGATTTTGAATCTCATTCTTCCCCTCCCCTACATTGGTATGCAAAGCGCCCTGCTGGGGGTGGGGGGCGAATAGACGTTTGGCGCTGATATAAAGAAGCGTTCTTAATTCTGAGACCGTTTCACTAACACTCTCAGAATCTGACTGTAAAACTGAATTTTTGTATTGCAATCTTGTATGCATTTCCTTGAAAGTAATAGGAATCATGGCTCGTTTGTGAAATGGCGCTGGATTTGAAATCTCAGCCGAACCGAAATTATTGAGTTTTACTGCCAAGTTTGTTGTCAAGCCGCCGATGTTACTGTGTCGACCTTATTGCCGCAAACTGCTGGACAAAAACATCCCTAAACTTTTCCTTGATTGGCTACCCAATCATGATATCCTGAATTAAAAGCTTTCCAAAATACCAGATTTCTGCTTGTGCAAAAAACACCTGGGTGCAGCGCCGATTCCGAAGGGGCAGCCCTGCAGCAAAAACAACAAAGAGTTTAACCGACGTATTATGGCATAAGCTTTCCTGAATCATATATGTATGCACACATACCAACGGAAGAAGATTTAATCGCAACGCCAGTCCTTCCTTCTGTTTGTACGGGGCTTAATACTTCGTGCATCTGAGGAAGTGGACTCTGGCTCGGGAACGCTTAGGGCACAGTGAATTCTGTGGTCCCCCGCAGCTCCTTCACTGCGGATGCAGTGCGGCTTGGAGGTTTCAGTTGAGCTTGGAGGAGAGTGGAGTGCTTATGCAGCGACTGCTTGGGGACGGGAAAGAAGCCTTGTATGCTTCGTTAAGCGAGCTTAAACTTCACCCGAGAAGTCTACTCTGGCTGGGGTCTGGGGGAGGTTTGGCCGGGGCTTTGCAGAAAGCCTCCCCTTCCCCTTTCCCTTCACCGGCTGACGTTTCTACAGAGCTGTGCAAAGCTACAACAGTAGCCCGTCGGGGTCCTGGAGCCCAGTAGCCTGTCTCTGACAGTGTCCAGATCCAGAGACTTCTGGAAGCTGGAGAAACGAGAGGTGGGTGGGTCAAAAAGTATCCTCTTCTCTCCTTGCCTCGGTGTGTGTGTGGGGAGGGGGTAATTCGGAGCACCTTAAACATCCGAAGAGAAGCCTTGACTTCTCCTAGCTCAGGTTGACGAAGAATTCCTCGCTCCCAAATATTAGGTTGGACAAAACAAACACAAGCCATCGGTTCCATTGGCTTTCTGATAGCAAAGAGTTCCACTTGTCAACTCCAATTTATGTGGGACAGCGTATTTTTTGCTCTAAGTGGAATACAAGTGAGGAGAGTGTCTTTATTTTAACAGCGAAATCCTAAACAGAGTTACTCCAGTTACTAAGCTTAGACTGGAGTTACTCTCCTTAGAATTTCACTGCAAGAGTAGATGGTAGCAGCAGCAACTGACCTCAGCGCCATTTGTTTTAAAGTAGTGGAGGGTTTTGTTTTGTTTTTTAATAGCGCAGTCCTGTTCGGTCCTCTTTGCTCCCCTTTTCTAAAAGGTGAAAATGTGTGGCCAAGATTGCCTTTGATTGTTTTTCTTGCCCTTTAAAAAAACACGAGGACTGCAATCCTATGCCGACTCATCTGGGACTAAATTACGTTTAACAAAGTGGGACTTACTTTTCAGTAAACATGCCCAGCATTGCACTTACTCGTTGTACAGTACATAAACTGGCAAGGCTGCAACCCGACACACCTTATGTGGAAGTACTATCGATTTTGGGGACATTCCTGATGCCCCCTGACCTCCACGCCTCCTCTGTTTTATCACTTTGCATATTAGCCATGAATTTCAAGGGATAGTCTCTCGCTCCCTTTACTTAAGGGGCGGACGATCCGTCCGAAATTCTGCTTTAGATGTAGCTGGCTTGAAGGAGCTGTTAAGATATTTGGTAAATTTCACCACTCCCTAACAACCGTCCCCTTTCCTGATCTGTAAAGAATATGTTCAAAAACACCCGGTCAATTGACCGATCCAGTCCTTTCTTTCTCCTTTATAACCAACTGGACAGTCCAGCAAAAGACATGCCCCCTTCGGCCAGGTTTGTTTGTCATGAGGGGCCAACTTGAGGTGCTGGTAGGGAAAGTCGAATTGCTCCAGATCCAGCGAATCTCTGTTGCTCTCCTTTCGCGGTGCTCCGAGTCAGGGGGCTGGCAGAAAGAACCCCGACAAGGATTCCCCCCTCCCCGATCAAAATGCATTTCTTGCCCTTGGAGATTTCTCAGTTTCGCGCCCTTCGGCAATCTCTCTGGCCTTTGCCCAGTTGGCAGTGCGGACTCTCCAGTTTGTGATTCATAGCTTCAGAATTCGGAATTTGTCATTCATTACTGTGAGATTTCCGTAACTGGTAACACATGCTGCAAGGACAAATCCTCTCGTTAAGGAAATATGTAATAAGCAATGGCAAACTGGGTGTGTGTTAGATACAGTCCCCAATACTAGCAGTATCTCTGCAAGCATCTAGTTGGACACGTTTTCGAAAAGGATGCAGCTAACAGGAAAACCGGTCCCAGGTTTGAGGGGAGAGGTCTAGAATTCCGATTTTTTTTCCTTTCACGTGAACAGATTTTTGGAGAATCAAAGTCCTGGCTTCGGCTGATTTGCAACGATCAGGGCCTCGAGGCCTAGGCAGGATTCGCTTGCTCGATTCCCAGGTACCACCGTAAGCATCGTCTCCGAAGTTGCCACCCTGCCTTATGTGTGACTTTCGGCGGGTAGGTTAAAGTATCCCTTAGTATCAAAGCAGAGGCTCCCCGGCCTCCGGGAGGGCTGAAGGCAAGGAACAACGTCCTTCCCGCAAAGCCCCCAGACCCTGAGTGAGGAGCTCTCGGTCCAGCCTATCCCGAGAGAATCCATCCCAGAGGAGTCCCAGTCTAAAGAGGCCAGCCATCAGGGGGCGCCATGCTCGGTGCCTGGGTCTCTTGGCCTGCCTTCCAGCCCCCAGGAGAGCGCTGCTGGGCCTCTGCCCTGACGCGAGGGGTGTCCGCCGCGCATCCAGCGCCCCCTAGCGATGGGAAAGTCAGCGGGTGTCAGGCTCAGGCGGGTAACCGAGTTGGTCTGCGATAGATGAGCAAGGAGGAGTGGAGAGACCAACAAAAGATTTCCAGGGGATGAACTTTCGAGGGTCAAAGGTCCCTTCCTCGGGGACCAGAGCTCATACCTTGAAAATCTAGTTGGTGTCTAAGGGCCAAGCTACAAGTGACGAATGACACTTGAATGGCAAGTGGATTGAGTGGAGCGCAAGTGAACAGGGAGAAATACACTTGCTGTTCAAGTGTCATTCGTCAGTCACTTGTAGCTTCGCCCTTAGATGCAGCTGAACTCGAACCTTGCTCGTCAGCAGTTGTTGGGGACAGGAGGGAAGACCCTGGCCTGTGCAGCTGCCTAGCAACGGTTCCCTCGGATGAGCCGGAGGGGAGACGCCCGGAGAGGAGACGCGCCTCTCCTAGGGGCTCTCTGGCGCGCCCAGGGTTAGGCCGGGCTGCTTTCCTCGCGTGTGGCGCAATGGAAAAGGGCATTCGCGCGGGCCGGCTTCTTGGTTTCTCTGTGCCGTAGCTGAGGAGTCGAGGGCCGGGCGGGCGGCTCAGTGCTCGAACGCCGCGCCCAGAACTTGCCTATCATCACCGTCCTCCGGCGCAGGGCTCTGCAACGCAGCCTTAGCTCTGCTGCCGAGAAGATGCCGGCCCTCTCTGCGGGGTGCTGGGTGGGGAGGTGCGCCGCGCGGTCTCGTTCGCACCTGCGGCCCGTCCTTTGAAGTGGCCGTGGTCGCTGGGTTTGCCGCCCGGGTTTGCCTTCTCAAAAAGTATCCAGGAGAAAGACTACAAACTGGTGCCAGTGCCAGTGCCGGGTAGTAGTCAGCGGATCTGGGAAACCCAGGTTCGAATCCCCACTCTGCCCCAGAAGCTTGCCGGGTGACCAGTCATAGTCTCAGCCTCGCCTACTTCGCAGGATTGGTGTGAAGAAAAGACTGAGGAGAAGAGCGGGATAGAAACCTCTTGGGGTCCTCCTTGCAATCAAAGAGACACTCTGAGAAGGCATTCCTAGGGCCGCTTACCAGGGCCTTACCATGACAACCACTCCAGAGGGCCGCGGTGTTAGTCAGCGGCAGGATAATAAAGCAAGAGTCCGGTGGCCCTTTGAAGGTTAACCCGATTTCTTCCAGCGAAAACTCACCACTCAGAGCTCGCTTCTTAGATGCATTCTGGACGCCTGTTTCATTCTACCCTTTGGTAAATGTCCCCATTGAATTCCGTGGGGCATTTCTAGTTAAATTCATTTAGGGCCTTGGTGCGATTGAAACCTGCAGAGTGGGCAGCAGCCCCGATCCTTAACTAGCATGTTTCACGCCCACCATGGTCAGGATGAGGGGCAGGCATTCTCCCCTTCGCAGGCCTCCTCGGAGCTGTTCTTTGGGTAAGATCCAAAGAGATGCTCTCATGCCTGCACAAGGCCCTTCGCAGATATTTACCGTGCAAAGGCAAAGACATTTGCCCTATGGGCGGTGCAATCCTAAACCGAGTTAACCCTTCTAAGCCCGAAGACTTCAGTGGTTTTATAGAAGGGTGTAACTCTGTTTAGGACTGCGCTGTCAGCATGCCATGGACTGTATTAGGAAACTGGCCGCAGCTTGGCCGTAAATTCCAGGAAGCCCGATCTCCGACCTGGCTGTAAGAGGTGAGACCCCCAGAAGTCCCACTTTCCCTGCAGGATATCCCTGCGCTCTACAGCGGGTTTCAACCCTCTTGTGTTTATATATATTTGGACTGTGTAATGCCGAGAGTTTAAATTGCGACCCTCAGAAAACAGTGAGAAATGCCATTTAAAGTGGAACTGATTCTACAGAATGAACCAGGCGCACCAGCGGAGAAGGACCCGTTCAGGAGCGCCTCGCTTCGGGCTCCTTGGAGAAGCGCAAACGCGCCTTCCGCCTTCCGTTAAATGCTGGCGGGGGGGGGGGGGGGGTGGCGCTGCGGGACTGCAGAACCGTCGGAGAGGAGGCGCGACGCCTCGCGGACCTCCGCTCCTGAGGGGCACAGGGATGGCCCTGGTCGACCTCGAACCCAGCGCCGGCCGGTGTTTTAAACGGCGCGCGGGAATTTCGACTCTGTGCTGGGAGTTTCCTTGTGCAAAAAGCCCAACTGGCTGGCGGATCTATCCACACCCGGCGCTCAGTCAAGGCCCGTTTTGGCCACTTGGCTCTGGATCGGATTGAACGGGGAGTCACCACCTGCTTGGCCAGCGTATCTGCAGATGGCCAGCAGTGCTGGCCCAGCGTGGAGTTAGTTGAGGAAAGGAAGGTGATATGCGCCGAAGGGGCGTCGGTCGCCAGGGGACCCGCACACGACTTGCCCCGAGATTGGAGGGTCGGGTGGGGAGAGACTGTGGGAGCGGCAAGGGCTCCGCTCCAGTCCCAAGCCGCCCCGCTCTGGTGGCGCCGAGTCGGAAGAGCCAGCAGAAAGTACTGGCTGAGCAAACCCAGTCCAGAGAAATGCTGCCCGGGCCTTCCTCTGCAAGGGTTTGCGCAGGAAAGAGGCTTCCCTGCTTGGGCTGCAACGCTAGACAGCGGCACTGGCCGGGCTCCCTTCTCAGTGTTTCGGGCGCTTCAAACGTTCCCAGGCCGCCTCAGAACCGAGGAGGCAGGCCCAGGGTCGCGCCAAAGGGTCGCCACGGCCACCCCCAGCTTGGCGGGCCTGATTCCGCTGGCGCTTGTTTCCAGAGGGTCAGCGCAACTGTTGCGGGGGCTTTGGGGGTCGCGGAGTGCCTGGCAGAGCTCAGCCCTTGTTCGGACGGGGAAATCCCCTTCATTTGCCACTACAGACTGGCTCTGAAGCGTCTCTCCCCTCCTCCTCCTCCTCCTCCGTCCCAGGCCCACTGAAACGGCATCCGTCTAAAGAGGAGGCCGGGATTCTCTCTCTCCCTCTCCCATAAGCAAAATTATTCTGAAAAGTCAAAGGGCTAAGAGTGAGAACCGATTGCCCCGGTGCCAGGTTTAAGCCCTGCAGGCCCTCGTGAAAAGGAGTTTTAAAGGAACTGGTGGAACTGGCGCTCCAGCTGACTTGTTTGCTTTTAAAGAAAGAACACCAGCTTCAGCCGGGGACGGGGGGGGGCTTCTTCTCCCCCCATTCTCGTTTTTTCTACTCCAAATCGCACCCCTCCCCGAAGAGTCCTTTGAGATTTCCCGGGCCGGGCATTGGCCAAAGTGCTGCGCGGAACATTGGTGCTGCAGGGGGACGTGGGCCTCGTTCCGTCCCTGTAATATCGCCGCGCAGTGTGCGCATTTTACTGTCCAGGTCTCAATTATAATTTTCGGTCAAGTATTCTGAGTTATTTGTAATGAAGAAAAGCTGCTCTGTGAACGGAATATTCCCGAAGGGTGGTCTTAGCTAAGTTGTAATATTTTTAAGCAGAGGACGGAGGGATCCGTTGAAAGACGCAGGCAAATCTAGTCAAAGTGAAGCTCGTTTGCGCTCCGTTGATCCGACCGGAGAGGGAGCAGATCCGACGTCTCCCATTGCCCTCCGCAGGACCGAACACGCGACTTAACTTTGTGTGGGTCCTGCCCCCGATGCGTAAATTCCCCAATAGGTTGGCAATCCCTGTTCGAGGCCAGCATTTGCTCTCTCCCGGCCACAGAAATCCGCATCTCCCCGTCCAGTTGCCTAGGCTGCATTGCTAAGCATACTCGCCTGGAAATGCCTCCCATCGAACCCCTTGCCGACTGGCGCGTTTTAGTCCCTTGCGCCCTCAAGGAAGCCGCAATTGCCCTGACCCGATACTCGTCTAGCCAGTGATGAGGCACGCTGAGTTCAAAAGCCCCACAGAACTTGGTGAGATTTACTCCCGAGGAAGACATGCGCAGGATCCTGCTGCACACTTCACAGCCTTGCAGCTGGATCCTAAACCAATGTGTTCTGCAGTAAGCAAAGTAAGCAAGTCCAGCTGGTTTCATGCGGCATCGCTCTTCATAAGGATTGTAACCTTGCTCTTTTCTTGTTAGACCGGTGGATGTTCCGCTTCCGAAAGTTTAAAATTGTTATTGGTTAATGCTTAGTTTTATTGAACAACCACTCAAAAGCCTACGGAGGAAGGCATTTGTTTTTAAGCAGGCTTTCGACTGGCGACCCCTGTACATGAACTGCTGGAGGGAAGAACGATTACCCCCATCCAACCCTTCTCTCCCCCTCCCCCTCTCCCCATCACAGGCAAAGAGGTGAGGGCCTGGTCCCCAGGAAGAGTTTGTTTGTTTTCTTTTTTTATACCTTTCTCTCCCAATGGGGACCCAAAGCAGTTTACATCCTCCTCTTCTCCTCCATTTATCCTTACAACAACCCTGTGAGGTAGGTTGGACTGAGAGAGCATGTTACTGACCCAAGGTCAGCCCAGCAACACTGTTTTTTCCTTAGATTTATATTATTTTATTATGTTATCTTTGCCTGTTGGTATTTTGTTGGTCTCCTTGCATCCCTGGAGAAGAAGATATAAATATAAATAAATAAAGATAAACTTTCTAACAAATAGACAAAAAAAAACAGCCAAAGAGAAGCCTTATTTGTTTTGCTGGGAGAGCTAAACTAAGCACAATACTTACACCTTTTCTGTTGAAACTAAAGTGGCATAAGAGTGCTTAACTTTGAATTCTGCCTTGAATGTCTACATGGTCTCCTCCCTTAAAAATCTTAATTTAATCATTACAACTTCCCCCCACAGATTCCCCCCACCCCATGATATAAGATAATGCAGAGGCTGCGGATTTGGGTACTCAGTGGTGGGTGAGTGTTGCTCTGTGGGGAAATAAGATTTACAGAAAGCAGATGATGTAAGAGAATCCTGCACATTATAAAGTCACCCTCAGGCCTCTGGGCTTGTGCCCTGGTGGAGACTCCAGCCTGGCCTTTGATGAAGTGGTGCTCGCAGCCAGGCTCTGCTTCAGATAGTGTTTCAAACAGACAGATGAAGCCTTTTTGCCTCATTTAAGATAAATAGAGAATGCTGGGGGGGAAAGTGTCTTCCCCCATTTCTTTTCTCAGTTCTATGAAAGCCAGGCCGGGCGAAGGGGGAGGAGGGCAGGACTGGTGGGATGTGGCGTCAGATCATGCAAGATCTCACAGAACCCAGCCTTGCTTTGGCCTCTCCAGTACAGGCAAGTTAAATTAACTGCAGCAGTGTGTGCTAGAAAAAACCTTTGCACAGAACCTGGTTCCCAAGGTCCAGATGGAATGAAAGGAACCCACAGCACCAACTGACCTTCCTGGAAAAGATGCATTGTTCTGTCTTCTGCAAATGGCCTGGCTAGCGTTGCCACAACTCCCAGGAGAGAGTGACACAAAGAAGGCCCTAGATCTACCTAAGTGACTGAGTGTGCCATAGAAGAAGAGCCGGGGTTGATGGTATTGCTTGATTCTGCCCACCAGGCCACAGGCGCATGACCAAAGAGACCAGGCTCCATTACCCCTTAGGCCCTCAGCTCGCTCAAATTCTCTGCCCTTGCAAGAGAAATCCCTGGCTCCTGGGGGGAGCAGTTCTTCTGGGAGGGCACAAGAACCTAGGTGGCAAATCTGTTGGGAGAAAATGGCTGTACCACAGCATTTGCCACCAGCCTTGCTGAACATAGATCTGCCAGGCAGTGAGGACAAGATTCCAGGCATCTAAATAGATTTTGGCTATGCCGATTGAGAGTACTGCCACAGGGCTATGCCCATCTTTCTGACAGGAAAGGCAAGATTTGCAATAAATGTGTGAAGTTTGACTTGTGTATTACATTTATATGATTCTTCCCATATAGAGTGTGTTTTATCATTTCTTCTAGTCCAGTATTGGTGTCTGTCTTGCAGTCCTACGGGGACAGAAAGTATAATGGTGATTGCCGCTCAACAAGCCTAGTGAATGGTTCTGTGCAATAGGTATATTACTGAGTGCAATCCAAACAGGTGATGTAATGGAGATAATGAGAGATAGAGGTTGAGAACAGGTAGACAAAAGCAAGGAGCCCGGCATCAGACTCATAAACAACCAGGAGTCTCACTACAGAAGATGGTGCATTGTGGATGCTGCCTCTCCCTGAAGCCTTGCTTTGAAGTGGTTATGCTGAGGACTTTAATCCTAAAAGTAGCTTTCCAGATTACAGTTGAATTACTTTATGCTTTATAGTCATTTTTTTTTGCAATCTGTATTTAAGGCTATGTATCCTTTGCAAAGTTTCAATTTAAAAAATGTGTATCAAAGTAAGCCAATCTCTACCATCAATGAAAGATGAATTTTCTGACTTCCATATCGAATTTGCACATTTATCTTTTGCAGGATTTCTTCTACAGCTAGTAGTTAGAAACCCCACTGACCAATGGAGAACCAATACTTGACCCTTTCCCCATCCCCCAGCTTTTGAGATTTCAGCAGATACTGCCCTCAAAATATCAAATTTACCTTCACAGCCATGTGGGCTAGAAACTTGCTTCTTGAAACCATGAAAGGAGACATTCTCAAGGCTGTATTGTTGAAGGCTTTCACGGCCGGAGAATGATGGTTGTTGTGGATTTTCCAGGTTGTATAGCCATGGTCTTGGCATTGTAGTTCCTGACGTTTCGCCAGCAGCTATAATTGGCATCTTCAGAGGTGTAGCACCAAAAGACAGAGATCTCTCAGTGTCATGAGCACCAAAAGATCTCTGTCTTTTGGTGCTACACCTCTGAAGATGCCAGTCACAGCTGCTGGCGAAACGTCAGGAACTACAATGCCAAGACCGCAGCTCTATAGCCCGGAAAATCCACAACAACCATCATTCTCAAGGTTGTTTGATTTCATATCAGTCTGTGCTATTGCAGAATACACAAAACCCTGCCTACATTTGTTGCCTTTTCTCTTAACACATTGTTGTATCTCAACATTTTTCACTTAATAAACTTTGCTTTAGTTTTGCCACAATTAAACTGAAGTGATTTTTTTCTTCAGCTCATTGTTATGGAGACCTAACTGAAAAAGACCCATAATTGGATTGCAGGGTGATGGTGGGTGTTGAAATAGGGCTGGGGCACTGGGGGAGGGGATTAAAACTTTGTTTCCTGAATACTTGTCCCCCATGATTGATAACCTCTGTAAGGAAAATGTCAGTCAACCTTTTTCCCTGCTAGGGCTTATAGCCACTTTGGGTGAGAATGTCTTTCTAGGAAATCTTGGGGACTGAACAGGTTGGTTCCTTTGCTCCTGTACTGTGGCCCAGATGCAAATTCTACCTAGAAACATCACAACTGCTTTAAAATGAAGAAAAAGGAGATTCTCCGTGAAAATAGAGTGCCACCCTTCTAAATCCATTGAAGTCAATGGATTTAGAAGGACTGAGGTTTCCTTTCCATTTAGAGGAAAGGGATGTGATGTTTCCAACGTGTGTCCCATGGGAGTAAATTCTCTAGGGAAACAGCTTGTTGGTTTCACATCCTTTTGACAGAGGAATTGTAATCCATAGGGAGACAGTGCATAAAAAAATAACAATGAGAGATTGTTCCTGCAGACAGAAAGTTTGTCTCACGTGTGCTAATTTTTGGGCCCAGCAGAACTATTAACACCCCTGATATTTGACCACTGCCATAAAACATCTGGTGGAATATTCAGCAATGTCCCCTGTATGCTTCCCAAGATACAGTGACTAGTTATGGATTACAGTGTAGTTAGTTATTTCTTCTCTTCAGGAAGTAACTTTTACCAGCCTGGGCTGGTCAGAGATCAGCCAATGGGAAATGGCTGATGCTATGAGAATTTATTTGCAAGTAGTAGCTCCAAGTCTATAAAGAGCAGAAGGCTATAAAGAACAGAAGAAGAATAGAATGGAATGGAAACCTTCCATGCTTTAGTGGAACGGCTATGGCTCAGTGGTAGAGCATCTGCTTTGCCTGCAGAAGGCTTCAGGTTCAATCCCCAGTATTTCTAGTAAATGGATCAAGTACTAGGTGATGAGAGAGACCCCCGCCTGAGTCCCTGGAGAGGCACAGCTTTGTGTGTTCAGCAGTTTAGAACAAAAACATTTTTAAAGTCTGGCAAATATTACCAGACACCAAGGCCTGGCCCAGGTCTCTACCCTAAGAGCTAGAGTGCATTCCATTATACAATATCAGGCCTTAATAGGCAGAATGTCAAAAGTCTGATCAGCTAACTAGAACAGCTGCACATTTCCAAGGCTAAGAAAATCCAGCCTCAAGGGTGGAACTACACTTTTGGTTTAGTTCCATGATCCTGAACCTTATCGGTGCCTGAGAGTTTCCCCCAGTGCAGTAAAAGGAGCTTGGAGACGGCAGTTTTCAGTGGAAAAAGAGTACAAAAGGAAATGTATTTTTTAAATCACCTGAAAATTAATCATGGAACTATGCTGTCTTCAAGTTCCCTGTTTCCTTGTGTGCAAATGGAGAATTTTCTTGTAGCTTACTACTCAAAGCAGACATTTCCATTTTGTTCCTAAGCCATTCCACATAGAAGGTGCGACTCAGAATTTCACAGGTTCTGGTTCAAAGTTATCTTCAGATGGCTTCAAAACCTCATTTGCATATCATTACCTGATGGGCTCGTTTGCCAGTTTTTGGCCTTTCTGCTTATTAGTACACCTTACCCAGGAGGAAGAGCATGTGAGATGCAATGTTACAGATGTTTCTAGTAGGAGGAGTTGTGTGTTGATTGCTCATTAAACTGGGCTGACTGAGTCCATTTTGAAATGGCCTGAACAAAGACCATATTTGGATGGCTGGAGTTTTCTGCTTTTGCTCTTTCTATAGGAGGCTTATGGTAAGGTTGTTCTGGAAACGTAAACATCCAAAATGGCGGTTCAATAGCAGTAATAAGTTTTAGATCCCTGGCTATGTCAAGGAGATTGTGTATGTGTGTGTGAATGAGAGAGAGAGAGAGAGAGAGAGAGAGAGAGAGAGAGAGAGAGAGAGAGAGAGAGAGAGAGAGGTGTACATCCATGGAAGAAAAAATCTTTCCTTGTTACTTTGTCAGCACTCCACAGGAAGGCAAGTTTGGTGGCATTCTTTTAGCAACATGATATGCACTCAGCCTCCTAACCTGTTCTGCTCACCCTCAAACACATATTGTATGCACAGTTTATCTTACTTCAGAATGCAGTGTTCATTTCTGTGATATTAGAGAAATTTTCAAGCTGAGCCTCACAAAACTTCTTGCTGAGCCTTTGACCATATAGTGTTACTGTAATCAGTACGGGCCTTTTTGGTTTCTGAACTGACCTCGTGCTCTATAGAGAGGAAGGAAGGCTGCAATCTTCAGGTGGCACACTGGACTCCAAACAGCCTGGCAACTGCCAACTGGAATGGGTAGAAATCAGGTAAACTTCTTAATAATCATCTATGGAAAAAATGTGAGAATTCCATTATTCTTTGCTGTACCACCTGCTTAAAGTAAGAAAGAGTCCCCCCACTCCCAAGGCAAGTCTGCAAACTGGAATTTCAAAACCAAATGTATCTGTTCTGAAGATCAGGCCAAACTGAATGATTGGGTGGAAGAATATTGCAGCAAGAACATCTCTTGGCATCAGCCATGGAGGGCAAAAAAAAAAATCAACTTGGGCCAGGCCTTAGCCAAGCACTTCAACATTTTGCACCAGCTAAAGATCTGGCACCCAGTTGGTGTGAGTGGGTTGTTTCTTTCAGACATTACCATAATTACTTCTGAAAGCCTGGCTCCTTTTAAACTCTTTTCCCTGTAAATATTCAGCCCATGATTTTGTTAGGCTTGTAAATAATCCCCCTCCCACTTTCTCCTCCTCTAAGTATGCTGTTTTCAATCATTAAACCAGCCTTTGAGAAAAAGGAAATAATAGAGAGGAAGAAGGGGGTTGTCTGCAGACCTTACTTCAAACAGAATGAAGTCTGCCACTAAGGCTACAATCTTCAGTGCTGTTACTGAGGAAGCAGGGTTGACTTGACCACTGTTTGGCAAGATACCAGGAATGGGCCAGTTCAAGTTGGGCCCAGTTAGGGGGAGGGGTCCTGTGCTGAAATTGACTTATCCAGGCAACCTCAGGAGAATTGCCCCACTGAACTGTGGGGTTTACTTCTGAGTACATATCAGTTTGGTGCAGTGGTTAAGAGTGACAGAACTCTAATCTGGAGGACCAGGTTTGATTTTCCCACTCCTCCACTTGAAGCCAGCTGGGTCAGTCAGCTCTTTGGAGCTCTCTCAGCCCCGCCCATCTCACAGGGTGATTGTTGTAGGGATAATAATGACATACTTTGTAAACTGCTCTGAGTGGGTGTTAAGTTGTTCTGAAGGGTGGTATATAAATCAAATGTTATCATCATCATCATCATCTACAAATTAGTGAGTCACTAGATTTGGCATGCACAAGGGGTTTTAGAGAAGTGTGAAATTGTTGATCTAACAAAAATGTGCAACATCACTAAAACTGGCTTGTGGTCTGGTTCCCTGAATTCCATTTTAAACACTGGCATTATGTTGACTCCTTTCCAGTAAGAAAGCTGATTTTAGTGACACTGCACATTTTAGTTAGATGAGGAATTTCATGTTTGTGTTCTCTAAAGCATTATAAGAAACTTAGCTCTAGGTCTCTTCTGGGTCAATATATAGAAAGCACTGCTAAAATCGAATGATTAAATGTGGATAAGAAGAAGATCTGCAGAGGAAGAACCAACATGGCTTCTGCAGAGGGAAGTCCCTCATTGCTCAACTTTTAACTGGGTGAAAAGCATTTAGATGGGGGTGATCTGGGACTGTCAGAAAGCTTTTGGCAGAAGTCCTTTGTCTAAAGCTCCTAAGTAAGCATAATTCTGGGGGAGGGGGGTAGCAGTATGGAAGGGTCGCTGTCTTCATTCCCTGTTGGGTTTTTTTTGAAGGCATCTATTTGATCACTGTGGGAAACTGGATTATAGACTAGATAGATCATTGATCTGATGCAGCCAGGCTCTTCTTATGCTCTTAAATCTTTCTACAAGATCAGAGAACCTGTGGAAACAGTTTTGTCTATAAACTAGCTACTTAAGAGAAAGAAGAATAAAACTGGTGGTACATATAAATAAGTTAAGAATTGGAAAATACATGAAAATTACTAGACACACTATAAATAGAATAACTATCCAAGAGAAAAGTTAGCATACTGGTTGCAAATCTTTGAAGACAGATGCTGGCAAAAGGTTAAAAGTTGGATGCCTTCATTCCATGCTTGCCCAGTAAATGTTGTAAGAATGAACTATAAAGTAGTATATAGAGTATTTGGATATGACCTATGTTCAGTGAAAGCCAGCCCCTGACATCAAGGTAGGATTGCCAGCTGGCAAGAAGAAAAACTGGCCCTGCATATTGCTGTTCCTTTATCAGCCACTTGGCAGGCAGTTATCTTCCCTATGAAGGGATAGTGGATGAGTGAAGAACACAAGAAACACAGTCCTGATCCCACTTGAAAGAAAGCCCCCCCCCACAATATGATTAGGGTATACATTGAGATCTAAACAATTATTATGACAAATCTCAGGCACCGGGCCACAATGGCACCTAGAGATTTCATCATGGTGCCACATATTTTTGACAAATGCAAACCTTTCATCTTTCTTTTGAAAATGCTTTGTTTTTTACCATGGCTGCCATGGCTCACCACATCTCTTGTTCACTTTCACTCCACTCTCCATCACCATAATTGAAAGGATTCTACTAGATGCAGAAAGCTCCACCAAAGAAGATGGGAAGGAGCTTTCTGAAGATAGCTGAGTCTGTCCAATTATGGACATGGAGTGAATAAGAGTATTTGGGAGCAGCGGCAGCAAAGCTAAAGGATGAAGGTTTGCCTTTAACCCCCTTTTGTCTCTTTACATGGCTGCCATTGACACTGATAGCTCATCTGCCCGCCTCCCCCCCCCCCAAGCTAGAATCAGAGGAGGACTCAGATAGTTTTGGAAAGTTCTACATCATCTACATTATTAGGAGCAAGGCAGATTTTCATGGAATGAAAAGGCATAATGCAACATTCATATTGTATAAATGTACAAGTCTTGGAAGCTAGAGCCCTGAAGAGCCATGTCCCTTGAGATTGGCCTAAATGAGATCCCAGCAGCCTCTTGGCAATATTCTACTCTTTTTTTAAAAAAGCAGTTGTTCAGTAATGGGTGTTTTGCTTTTGGGTTAGAGATTATCCTTCTTTTGTTATGATAACTGTTTCTTTCTCTACTACAATATTTCTCATTTCTTTTAATACCATTAAGTAACAGCTGACCTACAGCAACCCCATAGGGTTTTCAGGGAAAGAGACATTCAGAAATGGTTTGTCAT
Organism: Eublepharis macularius; assembly: GCF_028583425.1. Lineage (NCBI taxonomy): Eukaryota > Metazoa > Chordata > Lepidosauria > Squamata > Eublepharidae > Eublepharis > Eublepharis macularius. Next base: position 63,664,178 of record NC_072795.1, on the reverse strand, counting down.
TACCTACCTCTGTGTAGCAACCCTGGACTTCCTTGGTGTTATGTATCCCATCCAAGTACTAACCAGGTCTGACTCCCACTTAGCTTCTGCGAGCTGATGAGAGCAGGCTACCCTAGGCCGTTCAGGTCAAGGCAATACGTTCACAGTGCTAATACAATTATGAGAACCCATGAGAAGAGGTTAGGATTAGGTGTTGTGGTAGCAACAATAAAAAAATGTCATCATTAAAATATGAAACACTGAAGGCTGAAAAATGAATCTGGCTCCTAATTTTTTTGTCTGGCTTATACACCCAAAGAAGTACATCAAAGTCAGTTATAATGGCTGTATGGCCATGAAATCCCTATCAATAATGGTGCGTGCATGGCCAGGACCTGGAATGTGATGAAGAAAGTACCCTGTGCAAGTATGTTCATTTGTGTTCTGCACAGTACAATGACATACCACAATACATCAATACCTTTGTTCTTGAGCTTTAAGATGCTATAAATGCTGGGGGTGGGTGGGTGTCTACAACAATGTAGTCCATTCTCTTTGCTGAAGGCTTCTGGGAAGGAAGACGACTGAGCATGCTCTTCCCTTCCCAGGACTGCTGGGGTGTGTTTTTTAGAAGCAGCAGCAGCAGCAGCTCCCATCTTTGTGTCCTCCGTTCAGGAAAGTAGCCAGCTGTTCCTCCCCACACTCAACAAACTTGTACAACCCTCTTATGGATTTAACTAGGAAGCAAGTGCCACTAAGTTCAGTGGTGTTTACTCCCAAGTATATATTGAGAGGTATATAACCTGATTTAGGAATATTGAAACATTACCTGGGAATAGAAACAAATTGAAGGTAGAATGTACTGGTCCATTTGAAAAAAATGTGAATGTAATAGTAGCTTAATACCTTTATTATTATCAACTAAAAAGTTGTAAAGAAATTAGCATGTTTTCTATGTCACCAAAACTCTGGGTACAAAGGAGGGAGGGTGTTGTTTAGCACATATTCCATTGGACACAGCTGGATTTACTTCCGAGTAAACATACCCGCATAAGGGTGTGAGTGTTATGGTGCACATTCCGTAAGTGAAGTCAGTGTATGCAGTCTTAAGCTTGTGCACTGACATCTGGGTATTGTTTGCTGATGTTACATTCCTCTGAAGTGTATTGTGCTGACATCACTGCTTACTACTGACATAAGGTACAAAAGGGACACAAATCGAGTCAATATTTACCCAATTATGGGATTTCTATCCAAAGGGAAGGCTTGAATCCTTCTCAGTTGCAGAGTTAAACAACAAAGGGTCATGATCCAGGTCCACTAAAATCCACGGGAATTTCCCTCACTGGCTTCACAGGAGAGCTGCATTGTACCAAGATAGCAAAAGTATTGCCTGGGCTCAAAGAACAGCACTGCTCATGGCCCAGGAGTGAGTAGAAAGAGGAATGCCCACACCGTCTCTGATCCTTCGGAGACTGCAGCACTAAAGCTATCTAAACTATTTCTACAGCCCAATCGCTGTAATAGCCAGGTGCTGAAATCACTGCTGTAGATCACATCCAGATGGTTTGGGATATGGGGAGGCTGAAAGAGTTTAGCAAGTCTATCTGTGTCTGCAATTTCTTTGTTGAAGGAAAGTCTACCCAATACTTCTCAGCTGGGAGATTCAGCATCTCAGGGCATGCACTCACACATGCACATACACATGTCCCCAGTAAAGCCATGAGAGATCACAGGAAAGAGCCATTTAGGATGGCCCAGAGAGAAGCCAATGTGGTAGGATTTTTTAAAAGAGTTTGGTTCTGAGACCAGGCCATTAGTAACATGAATTCAGCTCAGGCTTTAAGAAAAAACTCCCCAAAAGCCTCACTGGAAGCCTTTAACTTTCCTTTCTGTAAATTTCCGGAAGGCTGGCCGGAGTTTCCTTTTCTTGGAAGAGGGGGAGAACACTAAGTTAATTAGCACAGGTTGGCACTAAGGGGTATGCAAGGTCTTTGCCCTTGCTTCTAAATTACAGCCAAGCAATTAGATAGATGGGCTCTGGGTCATCTTTATCTTGTTTTAAAGAACACTGACGAGCCTGGGCTGGCAAAGTGTGAAATTCTTTTCTCTAACTTGTAGAGGACGTTTGAGATTTAGTGGCCCATTTGATCCTTGAGAAGGCACAGGATGGATCCACTGATAGTAGTTTTGTTTTCACAACACCCCGACTTTGGTCCATAAAAGGAAGAGCTGAAATCCTTTCATTTGCTGCACTGTCAAAAGGCAAGGAGGCTTCTATGAGTTCTCCAAGCCGTTGGCATTGTAGCCCAAAAGCTTTCGATTCAGGAGGGAGGAGGAACAAATAGTGTGTTGGTACATTTAGCCATAAGCCTTTAACCTATATATATATATTTCTTAAGCCTTAGTGTTAATTTTTTTCCTTCTCTTGTGGTTTGCATTTTAACCTCTGATATATATATATTCAATAAACGTTTAGAATTTGGTTAAGCATCATACCCTTTTGTACAGGGTGCACTTTCTTTAGATAAGGGACAGGTAGGGTATTTAGTCTGCATCAGTCACCTTGGTAAGAGGCTGTCTCAGCGGCAAACCCGAGGGGGAGTCGCGGGGCCCGGCTGGGCCTCCCCCACAAATATTTTCATGGGACAGCCAACCTATTAGAAAAATACAGTCTGGTCTACTCCTATTCAGCTTATAATAGCTTGGTATATAAGAAGAAACTAGAATCTCTTCAGCAGGTAAGGATTACTTGTTAGGGCCAAGCTGCTGTTAAATGCACAGGATGGAATCTGGTAGCAAAAGATGGCAACCTTAAATATCAAAAAAGCAACGCAGAGAAATGGCAGTACAGTGAAAATTCCTTTTTCTTCTTTTTTCTTTTTTCCTATATCAATAATTTTATTTGACCAGCAAGATGCATCCTCCTGCAGCATCTCTGAGCCAACAGGATTTTTCCTGGGATAGAGCAAAGAGGACAGTGAGCTTAACCATTCCTTAAAGTTACTTTGGCCCTTTTGTATAAAGAAAGTCTGCAGATCTCACCCAAACAGCGTAGCCAATCCTTGGACTCACATTTGTTGGCTTTGTTAATTTAATCATCATGCCCAGCACTTTCCTTGTACTCTTTGCTCTCTGTGTCTTGAAAGGAAACAAATATGGTGGCGGATTTCCTGGAATCAGCTCTGTGCATGGAAACATGACATACATCCAAAGGATCTGGAAGATATCAGAGCCTGGGAAACATCAAGCCCACAGCTGCCCTAAGCCCAGCATGGCTGGCCAGCAAATGGAATTATCCCACATGCAGGGTGAGGCTACCAAGATGCGAGTGCTGCCTGTTCAGTAAGAATGGCAGAGCTGCAGGTAGGGGTGGAGAAGGTGCAGCAAAATTAAGAGCCAGCATGGCGTAGTGGTTAGAGTTTTGGACTAGAATCTGGGAGACCCAAGTCTGAATCCTCACTCTGCCATGGAAGCTCACTGAGTGACCTTGAGCTGTCACTCACTCTCAGCCTAACCTACCTTACAGGGTTGTTGTGAAGATAAAATGGAAAAGAGAAGAATGGTTTAAGCATACATGAACAATGTTAGCTATGCTGAGTTCCCACTGGGGAGAAACAGGGGCCTAAATGAAGTAAATAAATTAATAATGTCAAATATGGGGAGAAAGGAAGTGTGATTTTCTCCCCGAAACAATGGCAATAAAGAGGAGGCAACTGGAGAGGTGACATCCCTCACTGTTGCTGATGAAGGGTAAGTATGAGCCAAATGGCCTTTGAGGTGCTGGCTGAGGTGAGGGGACTTGGCTCTGCTTGCCCCAAGGCACCAGTGGCCCTCCAGGGCCCACTGAGAAATTTCCCTGTTTGTAGAATGGCCAGCCCACTCCTGCAGGAATCCCTCCCTACATGTGTCTGCCCCTGCAGGACAGTCACTGCCATTGACAGGGGAGGGGTCTTATATCTGCTGTTGCTTCCTAGAGATTTGTACATACGGAACAATCACCACTGCAGCTTTCTGGAAGATGGGGATCCTCCCAGGTTCGAGGCAGGTAGGACTGGAAGGTGTTTGCAGCTGCAGAGGCTGAGATAGCATATGAACAACACAGCCCTGATCTCAAAGTAGCTGCATGCATAATATGACCCCATTCTTCACATGGCCACTCTAGGAGTAGAGGCTTTACCATTGGCAATGCAATCCTAAGCAGAGTTACTCCAGGCTAAACCCTAAGCAGAGTTACTCCAGGCTAAACTCCAGGCTAAACCTCACTGTATGGTATTTTTGGCACAATACAATATGGATATGGATCTCAAACTGTACATGTTAGACGGTGCTTTCTTGGTTGCTGGTTTCTGAGGCAAAGTATGCAAGATCGAGGCAACATGTTTGGAAATGTGTACTCTGGGCTGCGGGCACAAAAGAAAAGTGATCTATTTAATTTAGTGTTCAGGCTATTTCCCTTTTGGTATGTGCAAAACATTGAATTGTACAATAGCTCCTTCTGCAGTTAGTACTCCCATCTGCCACTGATTATATATTTAAATTGTAGAACTAAATGAAACCCCACAACTTCCTTTCCTTAACTTCCCTGTGAGAACAGACTGCCCTTGGCCACTGTCCCAGATCTGCCCCACAACTTGTAAGGCACTGCCCAAAGGATTTCCAGATAAACTACACTGCAGTTAAGTTCAAACAAAGAGGCATTTTGGAATTTGCAGACAGGAAGCTTCCTCTCTTAGGGGTCTCTGTTTCAATCTGCTCCTAAATACCCCCTTCAAACATATCTGGGTGTCTCATACATTTCTCTGGGTTGTCAACAAAGTTAAAAATAATGAGCATAAGTCAAAAAAGAGGAGGAGGGACCATCTTTCATTGGTGGTCTCATCTAGCATTATCTAAACAAGAATTCTAGCAACAGAATAGATGTTCAAAGATTCTTTCCCCTCTTCCCTTACAAAAAGGCAATGACTAAAATATGGCTGTCCCAGCAGACAATGTTTGGATACCTGCATTGGAAGCCTGGATGATTCCATATCAATATTGAGTTGACAGTTAATTGTGAATATCTGTATTCACCATGCTAGTACAACATTGTTCTCTGCAGAAGGGGAGTTTTATTCTTTTGTTAAGAAGTGCATTGATACAATGAAATGTCTGGAGCAGAACAAGCTGGAGTATCAAAAAATATAGACCCAAAAGTTATATTCTCCAGCAGCCTGTGCAGTGGTGCCCAGTCTTGGGGACCAGTGGCTCAAACTGGATTCCAGCAAGCAAAAGGTACTCCTCGTTGACAAGGCAAAGAAAGCAGTTCAGTCTCCTAATGCCTGAACAAGGCTCCCCCACAATCCTAAGGCTTCCTTCTGCCTGCTATTCGCAGGCGCTGGTAATGTACATCTCTGCTGCACAGGCAGTCCATGTATCAAGCCAAATTCATGCCTCAAGCTCTGAAGCTCCTAGTTCAAACTTGGAGTCCGCGACACTAAGCATATGCCATGGATCCACCCTACCATGTCTACAAACAGACTAGCATATCAAACCAATTTAAGAAAAAATCCCATATCTAGCAGTTTTAAGATTCAGTCACACTTGGAAATGAACTTTAAACATGAAGGATGAAGTGCAAAAATCCAAAAATATGTGGGAAATAGCAGAGATTTAGTGTGGTCTATTGGATCTCAGAGAAGGCACTGCAGAAATCCCATTCATTCACTCACCTAGACAAAGCCAGTGATCCAATGGGAGATGAAGGTCACTCAGGACAAGAAAACGTTAGGGAGAGGAATAGAAATTCTGTCTTTAAGGCTATGTTCTCATGTTTCCAGTTGCTGTCTTATAGTGGTGATTTATTGGATGCCTACAACATCTTCAATACGGTATAGGCAAAACAACATTGCAACTTATTAACTTTACAATCTTCTGCAGAGCCCACTCACCCAAATCCATTCTCAGAGATCAATGGAGAGTTTGAAATCAATACAACTGATACTAAGATTTATTTATCCTGTTGCCATGCAGGGAATCTTTCTTCTTCCCTGCATACATCCCAATTACAATGGAAACATAGGCAAAGATTCAACTTTCTGCAGGCTCTGATTTTATTTATTTTATTTTGCTTGGAAAGATTCAGCTGCAATGGAAAATGATTCACTTCAGCATGGTAAAGTGAGCATCATAACAGCTGCTACTCAGACCCTCTAAAAAGTTTCACAGCTGATCTATGCTCTTTGAAACTCCCCAGACTTGCAGGTTTGTTCTAGTGGTAGAACCATGGAGAAAGGGAGCCACCTTATGGTTCTTTGAGTTATTTTCCAATATAGACAGAGGGAAGGAGGGCATAGTTTGAAAATCTAGAAAAAGAAGTGAGAAAACATTAAAGAAACTTTTTTAAAAAAAATGTAGCTTCAGTACAGCTGAGTGACACTGCCAAGGTCTGAATACATACTTGTATATTGTACATTAAGTAATAAATTCCAGTTACAGAAACTAGAGCTATGAGTCTGACAGTCTTTTAATTCATTGGTCACACAAACAACCAGTTACCCAGTCTTTAGGCAGGATGCTGGACTAGATGACCTTGTACTGAGTATTCTATAAAAACCAAAGGAATCAGCACATGGGCCAATTCATTGCCATTTCTTCTGTTTTTCTCACTTCCCTGTACCCAATTTGCATTCTTTATTGTGTCATTGAGCTTGTCATATTGAGAGAATGTTGGTTGTTTAATTATCTGTTAATTAGCCACTGACATCTCCATTCTACTCCATTCTACAACTCATGTATATAAAGAGGTAAGCCTGTTTAAAGGAGGGTTCCAAACCCTGCAGATAATGATCAACATTTAACAAGCTGAGACAGAAAGACAAGCTGAAAGTGAGCAGCAACATTATCTAGCCATTGAATGGCTTGGCAGACCAAATGATTTATTACACCTTGCCTGTGCCTGAAGAGTTCCAAGGCGGCTTGCAACAAGAAACAATACATACATAATAACTGTCCAATCAAAAATCATACATACAAAGATAAACTACTAGCCTCAAATCCCAGAGAAACTAATTGCCCATGAAAATAGCATTGCATCCGAAATATAACCACCATCACCATTACCATCACTGCCGGCGCCAGGGTCTCTGGCGCCTGTGGCAACCCCCCTTCTGCACATGCACCATGGACTGCACAGTGATGTCATCACGCAGTGCAAGCCGGGGCATTCGCCAGCAGATGGCTGGGGTGGCAGACGGAGGCTGCTCCGCACTCCGCATGCCGCCCCGGCAGCGGTTCATGGCTGCTGTGCCCGGCTGGGGGTGTGTGGCGGCGGCAGTGGCAGCGGCACAGGGCTGGCTGGCTGCAGGAGCTGCGGGCCAGCCATGCCTGCTCCGTGGCACGCGCCTCCGCCCCCAACACCCCCTCCGGCGCCTCTCCAGGGCCCTCGCGCCTGAGGCCACCGCCTACCTGGCCTCTATGGGTGCGCTGGCCCTGATTACCATTTACCCCCCAATGCTAACCAAAAGCCCTTTTCAGGTAGGTAGCCATATTGGTCTGCAATAGAACAGCAGGGTTTGAGTCCACTAGCACCTTAGAAACCCACAAGATTTTCAGGGTATATAAACTGATGATCTTCTTCGTCTCTAAGGTGCTACTGGACTCAAATCCTGCTGTTAAAAAGCCTTTTGAGAAGAAAATATTTTGCAAGCACTACTAAACGAAACAAAGACACAGCCTAGCAAACAGCTTCTAGGCAAATTATTCCAAATGGCAGAAGGAGGCAACAGCAGAAAAAGCAGAGCTGGCCTAAGGTAGGACTCAGTTTATAGCAGAAGAGGCATTCCTATTGGCATGTGGGGCCTAGGGTGTCAGGGCTTGCAGCGGCCACCACTGGGCGGTGCCCCAGTCTGACCAGCCCTGATGTCAAAGGGGTGCCAGGGATGCTGCAGGACCCTGCTCTGTGGAAGGAGGGGCAGTATACCTCACCCAGACTCCCTCTCAGTCCACTTGCTGGCCTGTTCAACCTGTGCCACTCACCCCCTTTGATCTTCACCATCTCCTCCTTGCCTCTGCTCCACTCCATTGCTCCTACTCAACCCACCCCACCCTGTGGGTGTGCTTCCCTTTTATCCCTTCAGTCTAGCTATGCTCTACCTGCTAACCACACACCCCTGCTGTCTTCCACCCATGGCCCTAGCTGGCCTAGGCAGCTGCACCTGTGCTCATTTGGCTGGGAGCATTGGGTCAGTCCACCTGTGCCTCGTTGGCTGGCTGTCCAGCCCCCCTGGCTGATCTGATGGCTGAAGGCAGGCATAGCTGAGCCTCCCTGGCTGGCTGTCCATCTCTTCCCAAAGAATGCCTCAGGCAGCTCCACCTGGGGCTGCTTAGCTCCTAGCACCCCCTGGGCTAGGTTAGTGCTTTCCAGCTGGGCTGCAGGCTGGAGCATGGCTCTGAGCTGCTGAGGCTGCTTCTCTTCCCTGGATGGTAAGGCTTCAGCTTGGCCCACTGCTGGCTGCCTGTCCCCACCATCTTGGCCCTCTTTGTTTGCTCTAGCCCCCTCTGGGTTGCCCCCAGTCTCCTTACCTGGCCCCCTGGACTCCCACTGGAGGGTGGGGCTGCCTGGCCTCCACCTGCCCCTTCTAACCCTCTGAGGCTTGGGTGTATCTTCCCTTCCCCCTGTGGCTGACTGGGGCTTGGGTGTCTCTTCCCTTCCCCCTGTAGCTGGCTGGGGCTTGGGTGTCTCTTCCCTTCCCCCTGGGGCTGGCTGGGGCTTGGGTGTCTCTTCCCTTCCCCCTGTAGCTGGCTGGGGCTTGGGTGTTGGTGCTGGGCCTGGCTGTTTGCTGAGGCACCTGGGCCGCTGTCTCCCGGGGGCCTCCCGTCCTTTCCTCCAGGTAAGTCCGGGGGCTGGGCTGTAGACCCCGGACACAGGGAATGGGCTTTATAGGTAACAACTAGCAGCTTCGACTGAATGCAGAAACAAATAGGCTGGCGGTATAGTTGTTGGAGCACAGATGTTCTGCACATGTAGCAGCCAGAACCAGTGAATAAATGCATGGTTACACTTTGAATCAGTTGAAGCCTCCAAGTTGTCTTCAATGGCTATCCTTCATGGAGCCTCTTTCTGTATAAAAGGCAAGCCGTATTGACAATGACTCAGTTTTTATCCTGGTGTGCCTGCATAGGAGCACCAGGATAAAAACTGAGTTGTCACCAATATGGCCTCTGGAGGGCGCCGCCATGGCAGGAAGGCCAGGCAAGACAGCCCATCCCTCCGTAGGGTGACGCCGCAGCAGGAAAGCCAGGTGAGGTGGCTCGTCCCTCTGAAAGCCACTGCCATGGAGGGACAGCCAGGCAAGGCAGCCCATCCCTCCAGAGGGTGTTGCTGCAGCGGGAAGCCCAGCATTCCTGTGCTCCATTTTCTAGGGCCTGTTTTTTAAAAACAGGCTCTGTTCCTAGTGTCATCATAATCTAACTTCAAGATTATCTATCACATTATTATTTTACCCTTCCTCCAAAGAGCTCACGCTGGTATAGATGGCACTTCCTTCCTCTGTTTCACTTATTTAGGAATAACTTCATATAGATCTAGAAGAGGAAGGCCAAGAAGAAGGTCAACCCCTCCTAGAAAATCAGATTTACTGTTTAATGCCACCTTCATCATGTGTAGATTGAGTTTCCACTTGTTCAGCTCACCCATTTGACCACCATTTCCAGGCACAAGTTTAAGACAGAAATGTTTGCATCTGGAGGCTAAATTAGAGAAACTTCAATTAGATCTCAGCCAGAGGCTATATATAAAAATGTTAAGTACGATGAATGAAACATACAGTCTCCTGTGGAATCCTTCAGTTTAGAGGTCAATTTACTAATTCCGTGTCTTCATAATATCACTTATTAGATCCTATCAGTTAGAAAAGTTCCAAACCAATGGAGTATCTTACCAGTCACCACTATACATTTTACTTATCAGTGACTGACAGTGTCAAAAGTGATGAGAAGAACCAATAAAACCAGTGGAGTGGACGCTCCCTTATCCAACTGTAAGTGAAGATAATGTATTAGTGCTGTTAGCCAAAGCCACAGCAGAAACCTGATTAAAATAAGTCAAGTACAGAGGTATCATTTTGGTATTGCTGGAGTTGCTCAGATACCACCCACTCAACCACCATGACCCAAAATAGCAAATTTGAAACTGCCCTGTAATCAACCACATTGTTCTTGGTCAGGTAGGCTTCCCTCGCAAAGATCTTATCATTGTCTCTTTGAGAGGTCTAAGGAACTCTCCTTCAAGCAAAGGAACAATGGTCCCCTGATCTTATTCATTTTCCCATTCCACACCATTTTCCCTACCTGAAATGGCCCCATGAGCCACTAATAACCCTGTCAGGGAAACAGAGTCACCAGCGCATATAAGTCTCCATAGTGGCGGGGGGAGGGGGGAAAGCAGCTTTTTGAAGCCTTTTCAGTCAGGAAGATGGGAAGGGGGGCTAAGCCTCCTCTTCCTGTGTGCCATGGTCCCAATACAAATCAGGCCTGCCTGCTTCGACAGGCACAGAACTCCAGTACATAATTTTGTAAGATGTGAATTGTGAACTGGAGTTAGACCAGATAAGAGAGATTTATATCTGCAAATAATCTAACCAATGCGTTACAGTTTTCAGTTGCCCCCTCCTCAGGTTTGGGTCTAGTTGTTAACAAATCCTTAAATACTGTTGCAATTTAGATGGACAAGATTCTGCTGACACGGTGAAGCCAGAGAAAAAAGCTTTCTTTGCTGCCATAATTCTGGCCTCATGGGCCTTCAAATGAGTTCTACAGCATGCCCTGTCTATTTAGTAAGATTCTTCTACTAATTATGTTCTAATTATCTCCCAACTGTGTGGTGTAAACTAAAGGGCATGAGCTCTATAAGACAAGGAGAGAAGACACCAAGGAGCAACTCTGTTCAAAGCCCTAGAGAATTTACTTTTCCCAATCCCCTACAACAGGGGTCCCCAGCCCTTTTAAGCCTGTGGGCACCTTTGGAATTCTGATACAGAGTGGTAGGTGCACCACAGAATCTGCGGGACTGCCTCTCCCCATATGTGCCCTGGAGGGTGCTCTGATCAGGAGAGAAACAACTATTGGTGGTCCCTGGCCCAAGGAGTCCCACCTGACCTCAACCAGAGCCAGGGCTTTCTCGGTCCTGGTTCCAGCCTGGTGGAATTCTGTCTATTGAGACCAGGGCCCAGCAGGATTTGTTATTGTTCCACCGGGCCGGTAAGACGGAGATGTTCCACCAGGCATATGGTTGAGGCTGGGCTTGGCCACCTCTGGCTGAAAAGAGGGGGGAAAATGGAAGACCTGAACCCTCCCTATTAGGATTATCCACCATCCTGCTTCTAATTAATATCTACTTACTGCTGCCATCTAGTTATTATATACTGTTGTATTGCTATATTATGTAAATGCTTTTAAATGTTTTTATTGTTTACATTATATATAAATTATATGATGGATTTTAACTTGTTGTAATCCGCCCTGAGCCTGCTTGCGAGGAGGGTGGAATAAAAATCATAGACAGACAGACAGACAGACAGACAGAGGCAGAGCCAACCACAAAATATCCAGGAGTGAGCTTATGCATATCTCTAATAGTAATTCTTCAACATTTCAGGCAAAAACTCTGCTTAACAGGATAATTTTTGAAATGAACATATTGTTTAAAAATATTTTATTTTCTTGCATACTCAGTCACACACTGAAGATCCTTGTGCCATGGTGGCTGCTGCTGAAGTATTTTTTTAAACTGCACAGCCAACCAGAATCCTTGCTGAACAAAGGCCCACCTGGCCCCACCCACTTTCTAAAAAAAACTTGGCAGGCACCAGGAAAGATGTTAGTGGGCACACTAACTCAGCCAGAGCGTTCTGGAAACCATTTGAAACTATAGGTCTCTGAGGGTACAGCTTGAGTTCCTGCACTTCCTCCCTATTCTCTTTCATTTGCAGTTAGGATGGACAGACGGAAGATAAAATCCTAGGAGGAAGGATAACTCAGTGATGCCAGCACGATCCCTCCCAAATTGTTGTGTTTTGTTGAAGACTTCCAGCCTTGAATTGCATTACTGAGCGAAAAATATCTTAGCTTTGCTTTGAAGTAAGAAACAAAACGTCCTGTTGGGTTGCAGGAACATGGTTCATAATGTTGTTCCAGTGTGATCAAATACTGTGTAAACATATGTGCTCTTATATGCCTCCCATAGCCCTTTTGCACTTAATACGAATTAAAGAAACACTATTAATTTTAAACTTTTGGAGATGTAGATTTTTCAGAATTGTCTCCCACCCTGATATTTTCTCTTGACATATTCCTCTTGCCAAGAATGTTTCTTATTACAACCTTCATATTCACAGAACTATTTCACAGATGCCAGAGGCAAACTTCCTGAGATAAGAACCCCATTGAGATGCAGTTATGCTGCAGTATCTCTCCAGATAGTTAAATTCAGGGATGACCCCCCCCTCCCAGTCCCACCCCCTCAGAAAGAATCCTATATCTAGCTTCCAGAGAGCCAAAAAAACTACTACGCATAAACCAAAAGTTTTGTTTGCAATAACAGCACCATCCGGGGGGGGGGGGGGCGGGTGAAGTGATGCAAAGCAGAATATGTTTTCTAGGAGATTACTGTTGGTTCCCTTGCAAACGGGCCAGTGGACATGTGCCGGCACAACTGCAGCACCGCCAGTCCACTCCCTAAGGACTTTGGCAGGAGAACTGCGCCAGTGGCTGAGCCCAGTAAGGCATGACATAGAATGCTGCCGAAAGCACCCGCCCCCCTGGCAACCTCACCAACATTCACCAATGACTGTGCTGCCCCCATAACAGGTGCACAAGTGGCAAGCTATGATGCAGCAAATGTGTGTGCCGTGATCCTTGCAGCCTGCTGACATCTCCATTCCCCTACCACCCTAGCTCCTTCTTATTAGTGTACCCTTGGCCCTCCTTGGGCCAGGATTCAGGAGTCGGGTACCCTGCAAAGCAACTTGGGTGTTAGTTGTTAGTCAGACATTCTGGACTTAGCTCTCCTCCCGAGTGAGTGCAAAGTGCTCCACAGAGCTTGCAAATTTCCCCCTGTGCACTCTTGCCCTGCCACAAACATTCTCTCTTGCCTTACGCTCTTAAGTCCCCATGGCAGGGGGCTCTTGGGCAGAGCCTCTGGCCGTGTCCCTACTTACCTGGAGCCATGGCCACCCCAGCCAGAGGTTACATAGGGTGGCTGGGGGACTGATTGGTTAGCAGGGAGGAGGCTCAGCTGCCACAGTGATGCAAGCTGATTGTGTGTTCTTGTGTGTTGTGTGTTCTTAACAAAAGAATTTGCTGCAACCATTTATGATGCCCTGATCTTAAGCATCTTGGAAATATCCCCATTAAGTCCACTGGAACTTACTTTCAAGTACACATATTTGGGTCCACAATTTTACACAGATGGGAACAGATTTAGACTAAACCAGATCAAAAATAAAGCACTGCACAGAACTGAGGGTACCACATTTAATTTAAACTAAATTGTTGTTCATAAACATGGATTTTCTTAGAAGTTATCTTTGTAGGCTTCACACAGAGCACTTCCAGATGTGGATCTTTTCCTGCAGCATGCAGAGAGTGTGTGTGCGTGTTATACTCCACTTAGAGTGTCAGCAAGAAAGACAGGCTACAAATACATTTCTCTTAGCACTATTTTAGCTGTAGGTGTATCAGCCTTCGCCCACAGAATGAGATGGAGCCTGCTTTGTTGTTGGGAGAAATGGTAATTTTGTTTCTGTTTCAAACTTCACATGTGCAATCTAGTATTAGAGAAAATGAGCTCACCACTTCTAAGGACCAGTGGGGTAGCCATGCTAACCTGCTGCAGTAAAAATGGCATCTTAAAGAATGTCATATTTATTGTAGCAAAAGTGTTTGTGGGTTGTTCAGTTGTTAAATGCTTACCTCTTTTACCAGCAGTGGGAATTTCTAATGGTAGCAGCGGCTTCACTTCTTTCGGATGACAGAGTACTACAAACTAATTGTCACATTTGATTCATTGACAAATAGATAAGTAGGGCACATTAGAAGTAAATAGCCTTTCAGCAGGCAGCAGACACCCATACAGCCTGTGCAGCACTCCCTCATTCCTCTGTGGGCAACACCTCCAGAAATTCTCTATCAGATTTTTTTAAAAACCCTGCCATCTCCAGTTTTTCATACCATACATACCAGTCTCCCAGAACAATGAAAGCCACGGTGACCAAAATACATTACATTTCTTTTGTCAATAACCTGATACATGCCAATTCCTGCAAAATCATATTAGACCTTTAGCATCACTCAAACTCCCAACACAGTGATGGCTGTGATATCATGGATATACATGGGCACAAAGCCCAAACTGGATTAACAAAACTCATTATACTGGGTTAATCCAAGACACCTTCTTTGTATTCTAAAGTCTGTTTCTACAACAGATTAAAATCCAGTACAGATGAAAGTTTTGACATCAGCAGGCCACCAGATTGCTTTATGCATAGAAGAAATTAATCCCAAGGTAATTTATTGTTATTAGTATTAAGCACTCTCCTTGTATTCACCACTCCGTTCTATCTGTTCACGTGCATCAGCCTTTCTTATGATGATTGCCTCCTTCTGTATCTGCTGGGTTTGATCAATTCCTGTATTACAGCATTGCATTTCCTTTTTCTACGTTCATTTTCCCAACAGAGCAGAGGAAATGCCCTGAAAGCATTTCGTCTCCAGTCCATCACAAGGGCCCCTTGTCCTCTTGGCTTCAGAAGCCTATTGTCAATATCCTTCCCTTTACCCAAACCTTTAAAGGCCCAGTTTCGCAGAAACCGATGGCAACAAGCCTTTTGCTGTACATAAGGATGAAGTCCTGCGCCCGGCCGTATGACCTTTAATGATCACTGCTCGGCATGTGCGTGGATCGCCGGATGATCCCCAGGGTTCCAGAAGATCTAGCGGCGGCGTCACAAAGGACCAGGCCGGTGGAAGATGGAATTTTGCCTCGGCTTCGGAAGACGAAAGGTTGCTCCGGCCAGAATTCAGGCGCGTCGCGTCTCCGCGCGGGAGCTGCCGCGGGGCGCGGGGGGCGCGCGGGGCCGACAAGGCGGGCCAGGGGGCTGGCCGGCCCGCCCCCCACCCACGTGGTCCGGCAGCCGCGCCCACCCCCGCACCGCTGCAGTGTCACGTGCGGCCGGTGCCTGCCCTTCGCAGCCCGGCGTTGAGAGACGCTCGGGGCTCCGAGGATGGCGGCGGGCTTAGGCCCGGGGCTGGAGCGCAGGAGCGGCGGCGGCGGCGGCGGCGGCTGGGGCCGGAGCCGGGGCGCGGTGCTGCTGCTCTTCTTCTCGCTGTCGCCGCGGCCCCCGGGCGCGGCGGCGTGGCTGCTTGGGCTGAGGCCGGAGGACACCGCGCCCGGGCGCGTGTGGCTCGAGGGGGGAGCGCTGCGGGCGGCTGAGGGCTCCCGCTTCCTGCTGCGCCTCTACTTCCAGCCGGCGGCCGAGGGCAACGCCAGCAGCAGCAGCGCTGGCGGCTGGGGGGAGCAGAGCGAGCGGCGGCTGGTCTTCGTGGAGGAGCCGGCCGAGGAGGAGCGCTGCCCCGAGCGCAGCGCCTGGGCCTCGGAGGTGGAGGTGCTGGGCCCGCTGCTGCCCGGGGGCTCGGCCGGCTCGGCCCTGGCCGAAGTGAGGGTGCGGGAGCCGCGCAAGGGCGAGCCGGGCGTGGGGCCCCGGGGGCGCCGCTTCGGGCTGTGCGCCTGGGACGGGCGCGCCTGGCAGCTGCACGGCGCGCCCGGCGGCTTCGTCCTGCAGGTGGAGGCGGCGGGCGCGGCGCTGGCGGCGGGGCTGGTGCCGCTGCCGGCGGCGAGCTGGCTGCGGGCGCTGGGCGCGCTGCTCCTGCTGGGCCTGTCGGCGCTTTTCAGCGGCCTGCGCCTGGCGGTGCTGTCGCTCGACCCGCTGGAGCTGCGCGTGCTGCGCAACAGCGGCTCGGCGGCCGAGCGGGAGCAGGCGCGCAAGGTGGAGGCGGCCCGCGGGCGCGGCGGGAGCGGCACCTACCTCCTGTGCACGCTGCTGCTGGGCCAGGCCGGCGCCAACGCCGCGCTGGCCGGCTGGCTGTGCGCCTCGCTGCAGGGCGCGCCCAGCCCTCTGGCGGAGGCCGGCCGCGGCGTGCCCTGGCTGCCCGTGCTGCTCTGCACCGGCGTGGTCTTCCTGGGCGGCGAGGTGCTGCCCTACTCGGTGTGCTCCCGCCACGGGCTGGCCATCGCCGCGCACACGCTGTGCCTCACCCGCCTCCTCATGGCCGCCGCCTTCCCCGTCTGCTACCCGCTCAGCCGCTTGCTGGACTGGGCCCTGCGGCAGGAGCTGAGCACCTTCTCCACGCGGGAGCGCCTGCTGGAGACGCTGCGTGCGGCTGACCCGCAGGGGGACTTGGTGAGTGGGGAGCTGGCCATGGTGCAGGGCGCGCTGGAGCTGCGCACCAAAGCGGTGGAGGACATCCTGACGCCCCTGAGTGACTGCTTCATGCTGCGGGCCGACGCTGTGCTGGACTTTGCCACTATCTCTGAGATCCTCCGCTCAGGCTACACGCGCATCCCGGTCTATGAAGGTGAGCGGCGTGACAACATCGTGGACTTACTGTTCGTCAAGGACTTGGCCTTTGTTGATCCTGATGACTGCACCCCTCTGCAGACAGTCACCCGCTTCTACCGCCGACCACTGCACTGCGTGTTCCATGACACCCGGCTGGACGCTCTGCTGGAGGAGTTCAAAAAGGGTGAGAGCCTGGAGTTCCCGCCATCCTTTCCCCTCCAGTGTCACATTCCTCGCTGCTCCCCACATGCCCTGCTTGTGAGGTACCCTGAGTTTCCATAGTGCCCCCTCCTGCCTTCTCCCTGCAGCTTAATCCTAGGGGATTGTTTTTTTGTGCTCAGGCATGCTTGTGAGTATGCATGCATGCAATCTAGTTCTGCATGCCCTTGCAGTTGCCTGGAATTTCTTTGAGATGGGCTTCTAACTGAGAGCCAAGCTACAAGTGACGCCTGACACAGGTTGGACACTTATCAGCTTCCGTCAAGTTTTGATGGGAAATGTAGGCATCCTGGTCTTGCAGCTGTAATGGAGAGCCAAGCTGTAAAACCAGGATGCCTACATTTCCCATCAAAACTTGAGGTAAGCTGACAAGTGTCCAACCTGTGTAAGGTGTCACTTGTAGCTTGGCTCTCAATCTATCCTTGTGGCTATAAAGGGCATTCTCCTAAGAAATGCACTTCCATAAAGCACTTCCCCCCCATTCTACCTACTATGTGCTACCTACTCTAAAGCACTTGCCCCCCTATTCTACCTCCCATATGTGAACTGCTCCCACACCATTACCATTCACTTCTTACATAAGGACTTTCAGCTGCCTGGTATTGATTGTAACTAAATGGTAAAGCTATCTGCTTCACCTGCAGAAGGTGCTGCGTTTCCACTTAAAAGTGTCAGGTAGGAGGTGGTGGGAATGGTGAGCCACTTGAACCTCTGGGGATCCACTGTCAGTCAGAGTAAACAATGCTGATCTTAATAGGCAGTGGTGTGACTCAATATAAGGGAACTCGTGTTCCTGTGTAGCAGCTTGTAAGGTGAGATGGTTGTGCCATACCCTATACCAGTAGATTGTGATAGTGGGTACTCCAGTGGTATCTGCTGAAAACAGCCACCCATCCATTCCTTGCCAAATTTAAGGTGTGCTGGCAGCAACTAAATTAATCCCAGTTTCACCACAAACTATTGCCAACAGGGCTCATTTCGAGGGGGAACATGCAGGAACGCAGTTCCGGCAGTTCCCCAAAGAGGTCACATGTCAGGTGGCCCCACCCACCTGACTCTCAGCCTTTTTGGACCCGTTTCAGCCTGAATTGGGGCTGAAACGGCCCGGATTGGGCCTCTGATGGGTGGTAGATCACTCTCCCACTCAGCAGTGGCCCGATCCTGACTATTTGGGGGCCCTTTTCAGCCATTTTCAGCCCCTTTTTGCCATTTTGGGCCCAATTTCAGCCCTGAATGGCCAGGATTGGGTCCAAAACAGCCAGGATAGGTGATGTCAGGGGGTGTGGCATACACAAATCAGTTATGTTAATGACAGACTTCCAGTGACGGCAAGGAGTGTGGTGTATGCTAATGAGTTGTGCTAATGAGTTGTGCTAATGAGTTCCTCCAGCTCTTTTTCTACGAAATGAGCCCTGATTGCCAAGTATAAATAGCCTACAGTGCCATTTTTGAAGATGACACTGAACATATGCTTCTCTTCTGCACTATATATGCAAGTTTGGGGCTTGTGAATGTGAAATGAACATGCAGGAAGAAGCAATACATTAGTACAATCAGTGGGTGTGTTTAAATTTAGCTGGCACATCTGTTCAGTTTGCCACCAGCACACAGATTATTTTATTGAAGATGTGGACACTTAAGAACGCCTTCTGGAGGCAGCAACACCGACAAAAACAAGTTTTGCTCATGTTATTCTTACTTTGCGTGGCATCCAGATAGCCAGCAAATATTGAGAACATTAGTGTGTGTTTTAGTTGGGATGGTGGTTGGAGGAGAGGGTAGTGCAGAGAGGAAGATGGATCCACCAGTTGCTTGGAGAGCTTTTGCTTTGGCTATGTTGTTGAAACCATTGTAGACAGTATATGTATGTTGTCCATTGAACTTAGAACAATGTGCAAAATGAGCCAGATAAGAAGTCCCCTATGGGACTCAGCTTCCTGCTAACCTTTCCTAATTAGAAGCATCAGATGGTAGGTGATGTTAAAGGGCCTCTTCTTAAGATCCTGAAGAGTCCTTGCTAGTCGCTGCTGATTTTGATAAACCAGTGGTCTGATTTGATGTAAGGGTGCTTCATATGTACGCGATACCTTAATTTTTACCAGTTATATCTATTTGTCCCTGAGTGGCTTTGCTGATTGGTGGCTGGTCGTTCCATACATAGGCAATCTAAGACAGTTGCCTGCTGCTCTTGGAAGTGAAACACTGGGTTTTGAATTTGGCTTCTTTCTTGACTCTCCAGTGTACAATAAGGCTCTGTGGACACTTGTCAACTTTGCTTAGGTCATATAGAAACCATTAAGGGTTATTAACGTTATTCATGGTTACTACCTTTTACAGTTTTTTTTCCAAACCTTGTGATACCAGGGCTAAAGTTCCAGCAGCTGAAATAATGGGAAAGGCCAATTTCTAGCCATTATTATCTGGTATAATTAGGAAGGAAGATGAAGGAAAATACACCAGTATCAGTGGTGTAGTGGATAGAATGTCAGACTAGGATTTCAGAGACCCAGATTCAGATCTTCACTCTACCATGAAAGATCATTGTGTGATCTTGAGCCAGTCACCGTCAGCCTAAGGTACTTTACATGGTTGTTGTGAGGATAAAATGGAGGAGGATATAATGATGTAAGTCACTTTGGGTCCCCACTGGAAAAAAAGCAGGGTATCAATATATAAATGCAATATGCAGCTTACAAAGCATTTCATGGCCTTGCTCCAGCATACCTACGGAACCACCTCCCTCCCTATGCCCCTTCACGGCAGCTTCGTTCATCCAAACAAGGTCTCCTGCAGGTGCCACCCTGCACATGGGCAAAATCAACATCAGTCCATACATGGGTTTTCTCTGTAGTGGCCCCTGCACTGTGGAACGGCCTGCCTGAGGTCAGGAGAGCCCCCACTCTCCTGCTTTCCACAAACAATGCAAAATCGAATTATTCAAAAAAGTTTTTTTTACTCAGATAGGAGGGCTGTATTGTAGGGAGGACGTCTCAGATGCTTCGCTAATGAGTTAGGAACCATAGACTTCACCACCATGTTGTATTGGATTCCTGCTAATACTATGTCTTTGAAAACTTGTATCTGTTTACCCTATGGCATTGTTTATGGAAATGTTTTTGATACTGACTGTACGAATCTTACACTGTGTAATCCGCCTTGAGTCTCAGTGAGAAAGGTGTACTCTAAATGACATAAAATAAATAAATAAATGTTAAAAAAATTAGAAGCTAAGAGACAAATAGCAAGGATAGGCCACTTCTTTTAAAACTCTGATAAAGGGTCAGTATTTCTGTGGCAGATACAAAATACCTCTAGTAAAGTAGGATTCAAAATAGCATATAATTCTCAAACTGAGATCTTACCAATGCTGAGCATTTTATTGCATGAATTGACTTCGTTGATGCAGCATAGAATAATCTTGCTGAATCATGTTTGGTTTCTTGTTCTTTCAGTACTGCTCTTAGTGAACAATTTCTCATACAGAGAGCTCTGCCTGAAGCAGTGTATTTGGAAAACAGCAGTCCCATAGAGTTAATTGGTACAGAGCGGAGAATTCTGGAAGCAGTAGAGCTAAATTCAGTACACTTTTTTCCTCTTCTTTCTCTCTACCCACCTTCTGATGATTGGACTCCTAGCCCAAATACTCTTTGTTTATTATTTGAACAAAGGTTAATGTTCTTTTTTAAAAAATATGTTGAAAGAGAATTTCACTAAGCAATCATAATGGTTCAATTTATAGGGGCAGACGCTGCAATCCTAAGCAATGTTACCCTCTTCTCATTCCAGTTTACTTCAGTGGATTAAAGAAATGAGCCATGACTCACAAAAGCTCATATTGAAATAAATGTTGTTAGTATTTAAATTGCTACAACAAACACTGCTATCCCTTTGCAATTAGGATTGTACGGTCAGTGAGAAGATTCTCTGATTGATGTGTGTGAGAGGTGATTGGAAAATAGACTTTGGGGCTTTGACTGCCTTGGCTGATTGTTTTATGTTGTCACAGAATAAGTGATTCCTTGTCATGCCTTTGTTCCCCCTTTGTTTGCAGCAAGTGGAATGTACCTCTCCCCCAAACTTCACATTGTAACTAAAACCTGAAGTACAAACACAGTTAAACTATTCCTCTGTCTTTGGGCAGGACAATGGTGGGAGAGTGCCCTCAAGACATAGCAGACTTATTGCGACCCCTGGTGGGGTTTTCAAGGCAAGAGACTAACAGAGGTGGTTTACCATTGCCTGCCTCCATAGCCCTGGTCTTTGTTAGAGGTCTCCCATCCAATTACTAACCAAGGCTGACCCTGCTTAGCTTCTGAGATCTGACAAGATCAGGCTCACCTGGGATATTCAGTTCAGGACAGAGTTTTAAAAAGAGCTTTGCTTTATATAACTCATTTCAAAGAGGGGCTTGCTATTCATGGGACACTGGTGTCAACAGCAGGTCCTCAGGTTTTAATTTCCTGCCTTTGTTGTGCATGATAAGCAGTGCACTTGAGCTCCTTGTTTGTTAATCCATTCCTTGCAGGAAAATCACACCTGGCAATTGTGCAGCGGGTAAATAACGAAGGGGAAGGAGATCCCTTCTATGAAGTGATGGGAATTGTCACCCTTGAAGATGTGATTGAGGAGATCATCAAATCGGAGATTCTGGATGAAACAGACCTGTACAGTGAGTATTTGGGGCACTCTGATAATTCTCCAGAACAGGTTCTAGAAAGAAACATGTCCAGTTAGAACCTCAGCAGTATTGAAAAAGGTGGTATAAGCTCCTTATACACATATGTACATCCATATCTTGGAGTCTCAATTATTACGGCAGTATATTACTAGATGTTTAATGTTCCTTCTGTTGCTTATCTAGCTGTGTGTCTCTTCCACAAACAAACGGAAGAGGGAAATAAAGGGATGTTGTGCAGCTGGACCTGGCAATGGAAACATTCCAAAGCCTCAGGCCCTGCTTCATTTAGCAGTGCTTGGGGGTGGGGTGGGGTGGGGTGGGGGGAGCTGTCCTCAGGAGGGTTCAGGGTGGATTGTATGTATGGTGTATATATTCAGAGGCTGAAGCTGCTGCTCCCCACAAGGGCTGTGGCAATGCTTTAGTAAGCAGCTCTGGGAAAGTGCTGTGAGTGGACAAGGGAATCGCAATACTTCCTGCCGGGTTCTGTTCTTGAACCAGCCAGAGCTCAGCTTTGAAACACCAGTGCTTTGCCCTCACCACAGGTAGTTTTCCACATATTTGTGTAAATAAAATTCAAATATGTGCCCTGCAGGCAAGTATGAACCCCAGTCACTGTATAAAATAACTTCATTGCACTTGGAAGTAGTACATCTAATTGGAACTCCTTGATAGAGATGGAGGTGGTGAGAGCTGGTGTTTGCTACCTGAATGTGATCAGAAGAGCTTTCAGAGAGGGCGTCATAGTCTTCAAGATTTTGGAGACTAGCTAACCCCCCCCCCGAAGTTAGTAGTCTGAGGATAGGAGACTAGATGGACACAGTGCCTGTTGTGGATTTGCAGTGCCTTTACTACAAGGATGATCTTTGCTGGTCTCACCTTCAGCTGACAATCGGAAGAAAGAGCGGGCACCGCATAGGGGTCGGAAACCCCACGATTTCTCCATTTTCCGGCTTTCAGATAGTGAGATGAAAGTAAAGATTTCTCCACAGCTGCTGCTGGCCACGCATCGCTTCATGGCTACAGGTATCCAGTCTTTCCCAGATATCCAGACCTTCACAAATACCTGTAGTGATGGGGGTGTTGTTCTCTCTTGGTACTTTTGGCAAATCTGAGCCTCAGACCGAAGGCGTAGATGCATGCCTTGAGCAGTTTTGCTTTTTTCCCCATGAGCTCTTCGGCTTTCCTACCTCAAGACTTCTCTTATATGAGAAAGACAGTACAGCGGGAGACTGCTTTGTGCTTCCATTCTGTTCTGGAGAGGGTGATGGCTGTCGCAAAGCCTCTGTACCATGGGTACTGTCCTCCCTGACGAAGCTACTTCACATGGTCCCACCAGCATGGGGGCTTTCCTTCTCCCTGCCTGAGCTTCCACAACACACACATGATGGATCAAACATGTAAGAACACAGAAGCCCTCAAGTCCCTCATAAACGTTTGCTGCTTTCCTTCCTCTTTCTCCTGCAGAGGTGGAACCCTTCAAGCCCCCATATCTCTCAGAGAAGATCCTGCTGCGGCTCCTCAAACACCCCAACGTCATCCAGGAAATGAAATTTGACCACAAGAACAAACGGGCACCCGAACACTACCTCTATCAGCGCAACAGGCCGGTTGACTACTTTGTGCTGATCCTGCAGGTGTGTCAAGGCCTCTGGTGGAAGTCCTTCATCCCAGAGGGTGGAGGCACATAGAATGGCACCTTTGGGGCACTCCTGCCTTTGTGCTGTGGCTTCACATCTCTAGCAGGATTTTTTTAAAAGTTGCACCCTAGAGGGAGGAGCACGTAACAGGCTGTTATCCTACAGTTGATGTCTTAGCTCTGGCGTTATAGAACCAATTTGTTGGGATATTCAGCTTTCAAGCTTCAGGTTCCCTATTCATAATGGATGATGTTTTGTGGAGTCAGGGGAGGAGCTGTGGCTTGGTGGTAGAAGCACATGGCTTGCATGCAGCAAATATGGTGATGCTTCCCCCCACCCCCATAGGCTCTTCAGCTTTCATACCTCAAGATTTCTCTTTTATGGGAAAGATCTTGCAGTGGTGGACCACTCTGGGCTCCCATCTCCAGTTAAAGCAGGTCCATCCCCAGATAAAGGATGTTGGGTAACAGGTGCTGGGAAAGACATTTCTCTGCCTGAGACCCTGGACAGCTGCAGTTGCAAGTCAGAGTAGGCAGTACTGAATTATATGGAAAATGGTATAAGGCAGCTTCATGTAAGATACACATTTAGATGTTCATGGTTGTAACATGGCTGTATAAAAATCACTGTGCCTTTGTTAATTCTGTTGAGTGGCATTTCTTCCCAATAGCATTTTCATTGATGTTCATCAGTCCTGCCCTGCAGCCACTCCAACTACATCAGGTACAGGTACACCCAGTTTTCCCTCTGCCATAGCCTAAGTCTCCTCCATTGTCCCATGCTCTCTACCCTTCTGATACTCCTCACATTCTTGACTTGCCTCTCTTCTGTTTTTATGAAGAATCACCTACGAGTGCTGTGCAACAGCCCTTATCTTTGCCCTAAGAAAGGTTGTTAGGCTGCCGCTGGGGCTTTTTAAAATGAATGACTGTGTCCTGTGGAGTCAGGGAATGGTGCTGTTGCTGAGTTGCATTTCCTTTTCTTCCAGGGAAAAGTGGAGGTGGAAGTGGGGAAGGAAGGCCTGCGTTTTGAGAATGGAGCCTTCACCTACTATGGTGTCCCAGCCATCATGGCTGTTGTCTGCTCAGGTAAAAGCCAGAGGCAGCCACAGAATGGAGAGGGGAGGCCCCAAGATTGGCTACAGAAACCTGCTGTGTAGTATTCTACATAAATTAACCAGAATGCATAGCTTACATAAATCTGTAAAATTAATTCCTAACTCAGTATTTATTGAGACAAAGTATTGACAACACATCTTGCCTGTTTTAAAACAGTGGCGTTGGCTTACCAGTTTGTTTCCAAATTCAATTCAGGGTGCTGGTTATGACTGTAACCCTTTATGGCCTAGGACCCAGATATGTAAAGGTCTGGCTGTCCCCATATATCCATATGCTAACCAACTGGGTGTGCCCGTTTAAGTCAGCTAACCTGGGATTAAACAGAGCCTGTGTTTTTTCAGTTGTAGCACCCACCCTATGAAATGGACTTCCTCAAGAGGAGAGGGGGGAGCAACTTTAGACTTTTTAAATAGGGATGCTGCAAGGCAGTTTTATTTGCTAGTGCTCTTAATGGAGTATAGGCTGCAGGTAATTTGGAGGGGGGTTATTGGAGGTGTTATTGTACATTGCATGTTTTAACTTTGGATTTGTAAGCCACTCTGAACGAAAATGGAAAGCTGGGTATAAGTATTTTAATAAATAAATCTGGGTTTTTACAAAATTGACTATTTTACCATAAGCTCTGGTGGCAAAGAACAGGAAAGAAAATTGCTAGAAGGGGCATCACTATTAATGAAAAACAGAATTAAAATGTCAGGTAAGCCTGAGGAGTTGTGCTGGACACAGAAGCTCTGGCTACTTGGTAACATTTGATAATAAGAGGCACGCTTGACTGTTCAGAACGCATTCTGCATGCATTCAGACCCTAATGCTTAAAACCTTTAAAACAAGAGTTTCAGCTAATGCTGGAAGAAAGACAAACTCTATGTCAGATTGTAATTCTGTGCTGTACTCTTTTCTAATCTACATTCTTAGTCTAGCCAGAGAGAGCGATAAAGTGGTGGGGTAGACATCCCCTGGCTTTTAAGAACCACAGAACAATTTATTTGGCCTGTTAGGGAAAATCTTTATAGTCATATAAACAGTATTGATATACCTTTCTTGTAGGAACAGAAATCACCAAAAAGCTGCATCTTAGGAGAAGAGACAGTATGGGGAGGACACTCCCTTGTCCTTCTAAACGGACAGGCATTGTCAAATTGATTCAAAACATGTCTTGTGACAGAAGATGTCTGTTCATTTACTCTACCTATCTCCCCAGTGGGGACCCAATGTGTCTTAAGTAATTCTTTCTTCCATTCTTTACCACATTCCTATGAGGTAGGTTAGGCAGAGAGTGTTTAACTACTCCAAGGTCACCCAATGAGTTTCCATGGCAGAGTGGGAACTGTAACCTGGTTCCTCCAGTTCCTAGTCTGACACTCTAACCATTACACCACACTGACTCTCAATTGGTAAAACAGATCTGCCTTTTCACACCCTTGAGAAAGTGTTTTCTTCCCTGTACAGGGTAGGGGTGGCACAACAAAGCTCTAACTGGGACTCACCTATCATTTGCTCCTATATTTTCAGATAACGACGTGCGCAAAATGAGCAGCCTGGCGGGGTCCTCTTTCCTGTGTACGTATCTTCTCAGTGACAGACAATTTATTGGTGAGGGGACGAACAGGGCATGGTTTGGGCAGGGCCTTCCTTGACTCATTGGATACAAGTCTGTGGATAAAGGACTGGGCCTCCTGTTTCAATCAAGGAATTACTGGGACCCACCTCTTCCCCCTCACAGCCCTGGAACAGGTGTCCTACATTTTCCTTGGAGTACCCCAGTATAGTTGTCTCCAAATTATTATTTGAAGCTGCTTCCAGCATATAAAATAAATAAAACATGAAAAATCATGGTAAATAACATCGAAATAAAGAAACAGTACTCTTTTGTGAGATTTCCATGGCTGCCACAACCCTATGGAAAGGGCTTCCGGTTCTCTTCATGAAATCACGTGTCAGCATATGGGTATTATTTTGATGAGCCTGACTTGGAATTAATGTCAGGATATATTTTTGGTTACTGCTTTGTCAAGTTTTGGTTGGTCTTGTCTGTCTGATTTTATTTTAAATGGCTTTGAACAACAAATGGTATAGAAATTTAGTAAATGAATGCCCCCAGATAACCCTGCTACTCAGCTATCTCCATTCCATCATGTGTATACCAGGTGCCACCCTGTGGTATTTCATGTAACTGCATCATGAATCTATAAATACTCATGAAGTATTTATTAAATCCACTTCTTTTTTTCTCTTGAGTCTAAATATGATAGTGAGCAATTAAATACAGTGTTCATGAGAAAATGTGGCATGACACATGCAGCGAAATCTCTTTTACATTTTGTTTAGACCCACACACAGGTCAGAGATAAAGGCTTGGGCAGGTTCCCTCGTGTCCTGCATTTGGTGGGTTGCCTGATGAATCCTTCAGTGCCTGCCTATTCCTTTTATAGTTGTACAGAATGCTGTTCTTCATTAGTCATACGTCAACTGTGGATTATACCTTGCTGTGTGGGAGCATCATAAAGTCACTGTCCTGATGTGTGTCCTACCAAGTTCACATTCTCTTCCTTTTAAACCCATTCTCCCCCCCCCCCCCCGCCTTTCCACCCTGGTTTTTGTCTGCTGATCCCACCCCTTCCCTCTAGTGCCTGTGTCCATGTCCCGTACCTTCGCCTTCAGCAGAGGGGAATCTTTGGCTGGCTCCCCAGGTAACTGTATACAGAGCATCCAAGAACAGGTTCCCATTCTGCTGCCTTAATCTGTGTTTATCTGTGAATCTCTCGCTCGAAACACAAAGTATTGAAAGGTGTGGAAGAGCACATGCTCTGGCATGCATGCACAACTGAACAGTTGGTAAATGCTTATGTGCATTTAGTTTTTCTGAGAGCTGTAGCTGTTTGCTGGTACTAAGCAGTGTTCTTTATCCTGACCTGTGGATAGAGGACCATGTTTTCATACTGCATCACAGAAAAGCATGCACTTGGAGATGCTGCATATATACTGTATGAATGTATGCATGTGCAGAAACATGTTATCTACAGCCAACTTGTTTTGGCTCATTCCAAACACAGGCTGGCCCAGTGGGAATCCAGAGGCACAGCAGCTCATCTGAAGAGTGTGGGGCTCACTTCTGCATTGTGGTACAGTGGTTAGAGTTTAGGAGTAGGCTCTGGGAGGTCCAGGTTCAAAATTCCCACTCTGCCATAGAAGCTCAATGGGTGATGTTGGGCCAATTGTTGACAGAATTGTTTGCAAAGTGATTCACATATATTAGTAATTCTTACAGCAAACCTGTAAATTAAGCCAGTATTTTAATCTTCATATTGCACAGGCTAATGGCTTGCCTGGGGTCACTTTGTGAATTTGTGGAGGGATTTGAACTGGGGACTTTGTGGATCACAGTTCTTAGCAACCTCTCTACACTGACTAGTGATTTACCATTGTTATGCAGCTCAGCAGCATATGATGAGGGAGGAGATTTAGCTTGGGTAGCAAACAAAGAACAACCTTGTACAGTGTAACATATGAAGAATAACACTTGAACACAGAAATAAGGACAGTCGAGATGCTTAAACAACACTGTGCCTGAAGTAGTATAAGTGTCACATGATGACAAGGATAGCGACCTTTACATTTTATTATTATTTAAGAGGTTTTGTATGCTTTTCAGACTGTTCAGATCCAGGGAATTTGGCCAAAGGATCTTAAGATCCCAGGGTTTTATAAGTCAGAAAAAGGTCATTTGACCTAATTATGTACCAAGGTAAGGTACATGTCTGTACAAGTGGTTTTACTGCCGTCTGCTGATACAAGTGGGGGGTGAAGGTAGTAGTGCTAGACTGAAAGAGCCCAACTCCAAAGGCAAGTCTGCCGCATAATGGACATCAGGCTGATTTCTCATATTTACTAAATTAGAAGCCGTTATATTTTAGTTTAGTAATTTAACTTTCTATGGGCTTCCAGGGTCGGCTAGATTCTCTTGTCCATTACACAGAGACAGACTCATACAGAGTGCTTCTGTTAAATAGGCCAGGCAAATGAACACATCCTGCTGTTTTGTTGTTGATCTTTGCCCAGTGCAACCCTATTGCAGTCACAGCTGCCACTCAAAACTGACAGTCCTAACTGTAATCCAAGGCTATCAGTAAATGCAGCTAATAGGAAGTAAAAGTGTCCCATGCCATCAAATCCATTTGGTAAACTTGTCCTTTTCCATCCCTTATTAAATATCAAGTGAAAGGGAACAGGGAATTTCCCCCAGTCCTGCCCTGTGCCTCTTCCAGCCTGCTTTTTTTCCTTGCAGCAGGTGGAGCTACTGCTGTGACCTGAATTCACATCTTGTGAATAATCCTCCAAATATCCCTACTGCTAATGTTCTCTCTGCCTCACCTGCTTGAGGGGGCATGGTGCATGCATTTTATGGTTTTTAAGGAGGGCAGATGCTGAAGGAAAAACAACCTTCTGCCAACCACCTTGTCCCCTCCAACACTGTTGCATGGTCTGTGGTGTGTGCATGGTGTACCGCCCAATCTCTTGTTTTGCCATGATCCATCCCTTTGGTTCTGTTGTCTGCAGATGCTCAGCACTTTCTCTCTTAGCAGCTATGTGGTGCTACCCCCAACTCTTAAAGTGCAACCCAGTGTGCATGGCCATAGATCACTGCAGATGAGCAAAAATGTAAACTTAAGGTGAGGGAAGCAACTTCTCCTTTAAAAAAAGTCCATGAGATGAAGCAATGTTTCCTTACACCATAATGCTCTCCCTTTAATGCCTTGGCATTTTAGATGTTGCATTTTCACTTCCAGAGTTAACAGTTTTACTCACTGCTTGCTGTTTGTCTCCAGTGAACCAGTCACCTTCCCGATGCAGTGGCTTGAATCGCTCTGAATCTCCTATCCGAGAGCGTAATGACTACGGAGGAAGCAGCACCCAACTTCACAGTGGCAGCAACAACAACATCTACACGCCAGACTACTCTGTACACATCCTCTGTGATGTACAGTTTGTCAAGGTATCTTCTGGACTGTGTGACAGAAGCGAGATTTTGAGGCAGGAGATGAAAAAGGAAAGGCAAGTGGTTTGCTATCTAGTGAGGAGGCCATTCCAGGCACTGGCACAAAAGAAGGGAAGAAAGGAAACGAGACTGTGTGGAGGAAAAAGCAAGAGGAAAAACAAAAGAAGCTTGGACAGAGCAGTAGTGTAAGGATCAGAGTGATGGGGCGAGGATCGAGTGTAAGCACAGGGCACAGTTGTAGGTAACAGATGGGTACTGCAGCAGGTTCCCAAGGCTGGCGGCATGACTGGAGGGGGGGGGGTTTAAGCGGCACTGTTCTGAGTAAACTGGATGAAAGAGAAAGAAGAGTCATGATGAAATGAATGGGAGGGTTTCAAGTAGTAAGGGAAGAAGTTATCTAGATGTAGGCTTCAGCAGATGAAGGATTTTAGTGACACTGAAAAAGATGAAACGGCAGGAACAAGCACCAATCTGAACAGCCATTCCTCTGCCCCATGCCTAGATCACTCGGCAGCAGTACCAGAATGCACTGGCTGCTAGCCGCATGGACAGCTCACCCCAGACCCCTGACATGGAGGTTTTTAGTGATGGAGACTCCACAAAGGCTCCCACAGTCAGGGGCACTCCACAGACACCCAAGGATGATCCTGCCGTTCTCCTGAATATGAGAAACAGCATTGTGGGTAGGTACGGCAGGGGACATGTTCCTGCAGAGCAACTGTGCACAAAGCTGTGTGTTTTGCAATACACATTAATGCACAAGCTCAAGCTGCTCTTAATACATGTAAAGTAGCAAAATGTTGATCTTCAACAAATTGGGTCCAAAGCTAAACTGGAAAGGTTAAGCTAACATGGACATTACATAGTCAAAGTTGTGTTTTTGTATGATTGCACTCTCATCCCTAATCTTTAGGCACGCTGTCTCCTTTATGTTTGAAATGTGTGTATGCCCTGACACAGCTGTGGTTTCCCCCATCTGCATCGTGCAGTTAGCCATTCGGATGGACGCCTGAAGAGCCCCACAGACTCTGTGTTTTTACAAGTCGAGGGAATTCCTGACATCCAAGAGGAGCTGGCAAGGGGCACAGAGAGCGGCACACAACAGAGTGAGTATTTGGGGGGCTCAGTGAGCAGGCCAGCAACAGGGAGGGGGGGACTGAAGGTCAGAACAGATCCCAGCTTCATTCTAACTGCCGATAACCCTACAGAAAATGAGGGCTGTGCTGTCAGACTGGAACCTGCGACTTCCAACACAGAAAAAGAGACCAGCACATCCCCAAGTGGTCCTGCGGAGCCCCTGGGCAAGAACCTACTTCGTACCCTTAGTGAGTCATGCCACCGTTCTTGAAGTGGGGAATCGGAAGGGAACTGACCCCGTCCTATTTCTGAGTAGAGGTGCATAGTTCTGCTCACTTGGCTTGAGTACAGACATCAAAAGTGTAGGGCAAACTCCTTTTCTCCTCTCTTCATCTGTCATACAGGCTTGGGATTAAAGGCACCCCCCTCAGCCCCTTCGCACTTCAGGCAGGCTGTCTGCTTTGTTGTTGTTTTGATAAGTATCTAGCATATTAGAATAGACACGTTTGTTTTGTAAACTTTTTTCCTCCTCCATATATTTAAACTTTGAAATCTATTCTGGTTATGGAAGGAAAGGAGATGTGGCAATGTGACTGACATACAGGTCAACCAGTCAGCACTGTGCACAATTCTACTCTGAGAAGGGGGGTGTTTATGATTGACACAGAGTCCAGCCAATTGGTGTTGAGCAAATTAATCCTCTAAGCTAGAAGGGCGGTCTCCTTTAAACCTGATCCTCAGAAGTGGGCTGCATCTGTGTCAGATGTGGTGAGTGGGCTCACTGCTGCAATTACATATGGCTATATACATTGCTTGAGAGCCATTGGGCATTTCCAAGGGAATACAGGGGCTTAAGGGCCTGTGGGTTCAGCAGCTGCTTGGAATGCACTGAGAAGTGAGAGGCATGGAGAAGACAGACAGCTGTGGGCAGATACAGACAGAGCATACTTTCTCAGTACCGACTGCAAACTGTTTGGTGTTGCAGGTGGGCGAAGAAGAAAACCACTAGCAGAGAGTGAAAAGAGTTCTGATGATTGTTCCAACTTCACACCTCTCATCACATGAGCAGCAACGTGCCCTCGAATCTCCCACAGGTTAGTGATGTACATGGTCCTTTTCCTAGCAGCCCTCATCCCCTCCTCAGCTATGCACTCCAGCTCTGGCTTGAGAACACATGTATGCCCACACGCATGCACACACATTTTGTGAACTTTTGGTTTGCAGAAGTTTGTTTCTTCAGGGGCTTTTTTTTGTTCCTTTGCTTTTCAATCCTAAGTCTCTGAAGCGTACACATGAGCATGTGTATGTTATGCTAAACAGCAGGACCAGATGAAGTCTCCCAAGTTCTAAGGCCGTGCCCCTCTGGACAGTAGTTGCTTGGAGGCAGCAGCAGGAGGTGACTATTGCCTTCATGCCCCATTTGCGGAGGTCTGGTTGTGAAAACTAGATGGCTCTTGGGTCAAAGATGGTAGGGCTGTGCTCTGAACTGTTTCCCTCCCTCATTGCATGAATCTTTCTTTCAGTTGAGCATTCTCTTGCTGTACAGTGCAGATACGAGAGTGCTCATCCAGCCTTATTTTAAGGGGGCAGATAGCAGGCTCTTGTTGCCTTTCCCTTCATGTATGCAGGATGGAATATCAGATTTTCTGATATTCCATTATGAATGGAGTGCACTAAAGGAACTCTTTGTGGCAGTGGAGAAAGACCTTAAACGTTAAGTAATGTATGGGTGGGCATCTGGCGCTGTATTATTCCTTATACACATGGGTTGGATGAGGCAAAGCCATCTCTCTGGCTGTGCCATTCTGAACAGCTGCTTTTTCTTCACAGGTCTGCAGCATGACAACTAACAGACAAGGATCATGCGTGTGTGATGGCACGTGCTTCCCTCCCACATTATCTGTCTCCTGCCTTCAGGGCTTGCGATTCAGACAACAGATGTGTGAGGGCCAAGCCTGAGCGGTGGAGACAGAACTTAAGAGAGCTGAGCACCGGGTCTCAGCAAAAGGTGGAAAAAGAAGATAGTAGAGAAGCAGTGGGGTGTGTGGGATCCTGTGGGTAGCTTAAGCTTTACCATCACAAAGTACTTCCAGTAGGGTAACGCCCAAGGGGAATGGGGTACATAGTCCCACCTGGAAGTATCTACCCTTCCTTACGCATGGTCCTGCCCCCCATGCATGTATGTGCAGCAACAGCACTGCACCTGCCACTCCCTCTGTATTCATCAACATGTGACCATTACACAAATGTGTCTGAGACCTATTGTTGCCTGTAACCAGAACCAGCCGGCTTTGGGTTTGCAACGTGTCTCACAGACCAATGCACTGATCACCCTTCATCTGTGGGCACTAAGTCAGACAAACATGGGAGTGTGGCTCCAAACAGAGCCCTGCCCTCCAGCTCCATTCAGAACAAAGAGGGAGTTTTGAAACTAAACATCTGTAAGAGAGAAATAAAATGTACTTGTTTTACATTAAGTCTGTTCCATCCTTAGTGTTGAGCATGTATACTGGTGGTGGCGGCGGAATACACATAAAAAGATTTTGTCAGTTATGGGAAGTCTCTTGCTGGTCGTGCTGTGGGTCGCAGCTCTTAACCATTGAGAAATTCATTTGTAAAACAAGGCTGGACAGGCATTTCGTTGGTGGGCAGCAGCCCAGAAAGGTTCTATGAAAGTTCTGAATGCGCTCCCCTGGTTTTTTGCCTCTCAGGATTTAGGGCTAGAATTATATAGCCTTGCAACAAGCACAGAAATCATTTATGTGTGAGAACTAGAACGGGCATTCCAAGCCTGGCTACAGGAAGCAGGTTTGCCCTATTGCTAATTCATTGCTGTCTGAATCTTTGATATCTGTTAGTGTTAAAACAACCCGCCTTACTGTCCTTTGAGATACTCTGCCAAGCTCAGCCATCTTGCCTTGACTCTGCCGTTTTTAAGTGTAGCAGAGAATAGGGTTCCTCTTGGGGCCTGGTTGGACCTAAACTAACCAACCTTCACAGCGATTGATGTGTTCCTCTGTCTAGACAGGCACAGTCTCATTTATGGGACTGCACAGAGCCTGTGAAAGAGAACCAAGGCCTGAAAGATCAAGAGTCAAAGCAGTGTTCTATTTTTAAGCCAGAAGTCTCCTCCATTGAAGTCTCAACTGCTCTTAATAAATGTGTTTTGAGATGGAAACTGATCAGTATGCACCTTTTCCACTGCTGCCCTGTTAAGAGGAGGCTCCACCTGCAGCAAGACTAGATCCTTGACAACTGATAGATACCTCTAAAAGACTTTACTGTCTTTCATTTTTTTCAGCCTCGGAAGCAGTGCAGGGCAGCATTTGTCCAGACTCAGGAGTTGCAGTTGGGCCTAGCATCTTACTGTGAATCTTGGTGAGCAAGGCACGGCTATTTCTGACCTGGTCAAGACAAATGAGGGCTCCGGAAGGCCGTCTCAAACAACAGGCTCTGCTACTTTACTGCAGTTTAACCTAGCCTATCTCATGGTAGCCAATAGACAAGATGAGGACTGAAGACACTGTTTTATTGTACTAACAGAAAAGGTATAGTTAAGGTTACAATCTTTGATCATGCAAGTCTGGAAAATGGAAACCAGCTCCAGCCTTGCTCCCTGAAACAGTCAATGCAGCCAGTAACAGAGAACAACCATTTTGGTATCTGTTTCCCCAAACACTGCCTTTTTACTGCAGCAGGGTTGGTTACATAAAGTGCAAAGGGACATAATACAGACACAACAGGTCGAAGAGATTGTGTGTTGGGCTCACACAGTTGTTACTATCCATTAATATTATGTGCAGATGGAAGGCTCACATGCACTTCACACAGTCTGTCTCCTACTCCCATAAATCAAAGGCCAGGAGACTTATTCCTGATAGTATCACAGTCTCTGCTGTGGTCCAGTGATAAAAAGGGGGAAACAGACTATACAAAGTGGACGGATTTGGTTGTTTATGTTTCTTGGAGTTAATCGAGACATTACATGCAGTTGTGTGCAATTTTACCCAGATGTTTTTGGGTTTTGTTTTTTATCCAAGTGCAGCCTCAGGAGGTTGTAAGTTTCAGCAAAAGAACGAACTGCAGTGTGACAGCTATTTTCCACTCCGTTCTCACACCTCCTGCTCAGACTCACATCCTCCAGTGACTGCTCTTGGATAATTCTTTTTAGTGCAAAACAAAGGAAACACACACACAAGCACGTAACATTTGGCTGCAGCCTTACTGGATCTTGGTGATTGCTTCATGGATGGAACCAGCAACGTAGTCCAGGTTCTTCGTGGTCAATCCACACATGTTGATGCGGCCACTGGCCATTAAGTAGATGTGTTTCTCCTTGATGAGGTATAGGACTTGCTTAGCTGAAGAAAGAAGAAGAGGGAAAATAACAGGTTCCTACCCAGCAGCCACCAGCAAAAGACACCCTTTGCTAAGGTTTATTTGCCAACTTAGCCCTCAGTACAGCAATACAATGTCATCAACCTGCCCCGAGTGCAGCAGAAGTCTAGAGTCCTCACAAGGGGGAGTGGGGGCACAGCCCTATTCATCAGAAGCAGAGCTACGAAGTCTGCTTGGTTTCCTAGAGCATCCTTTTTCTAACCTTACCCTTTGAAACCCCATTTCTATACTCACAGTTGAGCCCCGTAAAGCTGAACATGCCAATCTGCTCTGTGATGTGGTTCCAAGTGCCTGGAGTGCCCAGGGCCTCAAGACGAGACCGCAGTTCTGCTCGCATGAGCAAGACTCGATCTGCCATGGTCTTCACATTTGCTTTCCTGTCAAAAAAAGTTTAAGTGAGGCCCAACACCAGCTTTGTCCACGGGGCAAGGGATTCCCATTGACTCTATAAGCCATGCCCTTTACCCCCATGAAATGAGTATTGCACCCAGCTCCTGTTGTGCTGGTCCTTACCATTCGGCAAACAGCTCTGGGGAAGTGAGTGTAGTAGCCACAATGCGAGCCCCCTGTGATGGTGGATTAGACCAGGTTGTGCGGACAATCTTCTCCATCTGGGACAGGGTACGCAGCACATTATCTGCATCCTTTGCCACAACCGTCAGGTTTCCTACTCGTTCGTCTGAAAAATGACCATAAACATGAATCCCTACAGAAGTGCTCTTGTGCTTATCTTCAGCCCACCAGATGAGAGGAAAGCCCCCCAGGTCCCTTCCCTATAGAAGGGAACAAAATGGACACTTACTGTACAGCCCAAAGTTTTTGGAGAAGGACTGCGCACAGAAGAGTTCGAAGCCCTCAGAAACAAAAAAGCGCACAGCCCAGGCATCTCTATCCAGACAACCAGAGGCAAAACCTTGATAGGCGGAGTCAAAGAATGGGAACAGGAACCGGCGCTGCAAAGAAAGAATTGTTAGCGACTTCGCTTTCCATGAACTTCACTGAGTACCATCCTATGAAAAATGTCCCTGTATGCAGGTGCCCATATATCTCTTAACTTGCCACCAAGATCAGCAGATCCACAGGTAGAAGTAACGTATTTTTGTAATAAGCAAGTCGGTTTCCACTGTGTCATCCCCTTGATGCAATGACACAGGCTGCTTCCACATCAGAGTGACTTCCCATTATAATCTGGCTGCTGATGTGATTATGTGTGAATCACTCTTGCAACGGAGTATCTGTGTCTCCATTTTTGGCAGTGGATTCCCTTTATACACCTGATGTTTATTAAAGCCCACCCACCCCCCGCCCCATCACATGTCCCTCAAGAGTCTCAGGACACTCTGTTCTACTTTTTTTAATTTTGAGGAGAATCGGTAATGCAGCACATAACACAATACTCAAAACATTTTAAAACTCTGCATATTCTCTAACACTTATGATAATCCCCTCCCTGAAAGGCAAACTGAACTGTGGGTGATTCTCTTTTTAAAAAAATATTAACGACAACAACAACAACCAATTTATATACTGCTCTTCAGGACAACTTAACATAACAGGCTGGACAGGAATGAAGCAACTCCTTTAACAACCTTTTTATGATCCCCTCTCCTCTGTCTAAATGGCAGGCAGTTTTCTTCTGTTGTACTAATGTTGTCAGGGACTAGCTCCTTGTTATCATCAACAAATGAAAAGAGTAGGAGTAACTGACTACCTCTTCACCAATTACAGCAATTACCCTGTTTCCCCTTCAGACAAAAGAAATTGTTCCTACTGATAGTTTCAAATGGGTAGCCATGTTGGTCTGCAGTAGAAGAGCAAGAGTTAAGTCCAATAGCACTTTTGAAGACCAACTAGATTTCAAGGTTATGAACATTCAAGAGACAAAGGCTGAAGAAGGCAGCTTTGATTCTCAAAAGCTCATATCCTGGAAATCTAGTTGGTCTTTAAGGCGCTAATGGACTTAAATCTTGCTCTCCTCCTGCTGATTATGTCCTGCCCAGGAAATACCCTTTCTATATAGTCTTAAAATCGAGCAGATTTGTGTGTGTGGAAAGAATATATTCTTAACCGCTGGTGCACAGAGGATGAAATGTAGAAACACTGCACTGTTCGGGTGGCTGAAATGTGGGAGGTCCTTGGTGTGGAAGCAGCCACAGTTGACCGGCTTGTCACAAAATTTAACCTTTTGGGTACATAGTGAAAGTTTTTACGGCCTAAGCAGAAACAAACCATGTTGCCCTGTGGCTACGTTAAATGAGCCAATACCTTCATAACAGCAGCAATTTGTTTCCACTGTTCCTGTGTGGGGTCTGTGCCAGTGGGATTATGAGCACAGGCATGGAGGATGAAGATAGAGAACTCTGGAGCTTTCTGGAAGGAAGGAGGGGGAAGAAAGAGAAAATAAACAACTCCATGACACGTCCCGTGCGCTCACTACTCATGTCTGAGCCACACAGACAGGACTGTATAGCTGCATGCTGTGAAGATTCTGGCAAAAACACTGAACTGTGGAGTGGCACAGGTAGGCAAACAGGACTGCCATTCCATTTGGGAGGCTACTATGAAGGCATGCCCAATGGAGTGCCTACACAAAGCAGCAAATTTCTAGGCTGGAGCAATCCTACTCCATGCATCATCTGCCCAGGTTACATCCAACATGCAGGGCAACCTGACTTACCTCCAAGTCTTCCAGAAATCCCTGGGTGTCCAGACCCCTCTTGGAACCATCCCAATAACGGTAGGTTCGGATGTCCTTGAAGCCAGCATCCGTGAAGACAGAGTTATGGTTCTCTGGAGGGGTGAAGGGGGCACAAGCATTTATTTCAGAGCCAAGGCTCACGACATCCAGAGCCTTATGTGGTGG
The DNA here is from genome assembly GCF_028583425.1 of Eublepharis macularius. NCBI lineage: Eukaryota > Metazoa > Chordata > Lepidosauria > Squamata > Eublepharidae > Eublepharis > Eublepharis macularius. Next base: position 63,626,615 of record NC_072795.1, on the reverse strand, counting down.
GGGATATTTAACGACTTTTGTGTCTCCCTGCTCTACATCATATCAAAGATGCTAGCAAGGTTTCAGTACTTACCCCAGGAAGGGGAGGAAATGTAGACAGGGGTTGCTGTGTTGTTGGTTCCGTTGTACCAGCGTCTTAGGAATTCTGCTCCAATACGCAGTGCCCCTGTGCCTCCCAAAGACTGGACACCCCCGACCTGAAAAGGAGGAAAGAAGGTATCACCAGAAGAATTATAATTTTTGTCCAATAAGAATTCTGAGCACCTTCTCAGCAAGTCTTCAATTCTCCCATAATGCCTCCCTAGCTACTTATTTCTACTGCTCTTCTACCTAGGTGAGGTTCACTCATTTTAAGGATATCAAACATTTATTACCTTTGGGGAAGTGTTTGTTCATCAGCATTCAGGCTACAATTCCTGATGGTCCCTCAGTCTAATGGGAACAGGAAGCCACACAAAACAATCCCCTCTCTGTATAGCGCTGAAAGTCAGAACACTCCCCAAATCCTTTCACCAGCCCAGTTTAAGAATAGGGATTTCCTCACCCTGTTCTCCTGGATAGCTGGACTGTCCTCTCCTAAGGCAATTCGGGAGGAATTGGCACGGAACTCTGGCAAGCCCAGGATTGGTAGATACTCATGGTTTAAACTGGTGTCTTTGGCAATCATCTGCTCCACTTTCCGGACCACTGGCAAGACCCAAGGCTGTCCTTCATCTGTGCGGTAAGCTGTAGGGAAGAAGGAAAGGGGATTACTCTAGACACACTACTGTGGTAGGGAGACACTTACTGCAGATGTCTTTCTCTGCTCTGCCTCTTTCATTCTAGGATGCCAGTTTGTACTTCAGGCTGTTACGGCAGAACATCTGTGGTCACATTAGTCTCCAATGCCCACTACTGCACTATTATCACAATCCTTTGTCCAGCTACTCAAGTGAAGTACTTTGTTCCTAGATGCTATCAAATTTGTCTATTTGTGAGTTGCCTGTGTCCGGTAGGCTTGGAGTCCCAGGGGTGTCGAGAGCTGAATGGGAGCTTCAGATCATTCAGCAGGGGGACTATCTTGCCTGCTGCAAAAATTCAAACCCTGAGCCTCTCATAACAGCAAAATAGAAAAGAGTCCAGTTGCACCTTTAAGACTAACCAACTTTCGAGAATCACAGTTCTTGTTGTCAGATGCAATGGACGAATAGAACTGTGATTCTTGAATGCTGAATCTCATGCATCTGACAAAGAGAACTGTGATTCTCAAAAGCTTGTGATTCTCAAAAAATTGGTTAGTCTTAAAGGTGCTACTGGACTCTTTTTGATTTTGCTACTACAGACTAACACAGCTAACTCCTCTGGATCAAAAGCTTATGCTACAGTAAAGTTGGTTAGTCTTAAAGGTGCTACTGGACTCTTTTCTATTTTGCTACTACAGACTAACACGGCTAATTCCTCTGGATCATAACAGAAAAGGTGCTGTGCGGCATGTACATGAGGGGTCACAAACAACAACAAACAGATAAACATCCCAGAGAATTCTAGTACAAGAACAAAGAGAAAAGCTTATCTGTAACAAGTGAACCATCAGCAGATACTCAGCCCTGATAAAGCTGCTGTGATCCAAGGAGAAGCAACTAACCAAACACAGGTCAAGTGACTGCTGAGCAAAGTTTTAGAGGCAGCAGAGCTGGCTGTGAGCCTGAATTCTGCTTCTTAGCACCAGGGCAGAGTCCCTTTCAAGTTGCTGCAAGGCACGGGCAATACCCTGCCCAAGGTCATGAGGACAGCCCAAGCTGAGCCTGGATAGCAGCCCAAATCTCCTGTCATATCAGTTGCCAGAACTCTCTGGCAGGCATCACAGTCCCACACCTGAAGGACACCAAGAGAACTCAGAGGGAAGAGAGAACTCAGACATGCAGATAGAAGATGCCCCCTCTGTTTTTGAGTCCTAGAGTGGACCATAATCAGGTAATGCCACACTAGGAGACAGGCAGCAATTATCAGCCTAGACATATTCCTTGTTCTTACTCTTCCACTTCCACCCCATACACAGTAGCAAGGTCTTCCTTCTTTGCATTCATTACCACCTTTCTTTTGACTGCGAAACAAGATGTACAACTTCCATAGTCATGTATTCCCTGTAGTGGTACTGGTCTCCCATTTCACAACTCTGGAGACTCCATATTGAAACTCAAAGACCTCATTGTGGTAACTCTGCCACTTTCTAAATGGGTCTTTCAAATAGCTGTAACAGGTTCAAGAGAATCTTCATCGCTATCAAAGCATCAGTATTTTCACTACTATTCTGAGCCTGCACTGATCAGTCATGAGAACCAGCACTGATGTTGCTATACAGAAAAGAGAAAATATCTGAAGGTACCAATACAGCAGACTGATAAAACTTAGGCAGAATACAGTAAGTTGTAAGAAAGTACAATGCCCCAGTTAGTTAGCATTTAAGATGCCCCAAAACTCTTTTGTCCCCTTGCAGGTCAAAGCCTGCAGTTGTTATACTCTTAACTCAGTGGCATGGCATCTGCTTGGTATGCAGAAGATTGCAGGTTCAATCTCCACCATCTCCAGTTAAAGAATCTGGTAGTAGGGGAAGTAAAAGACCTCTGCCTGAGAACCTGGAGAGCCTCTGCCAGTCTGAGTAGACAATAGTTACTGTGATTGACCAAGGGTCTGATTCAGTATAGGGCAGCGTCATATGTGTATAAGCACAGTTCACTCCTTGCAAGAGCTTCCTCCTGCAACTGGATTTCCTAGATAGTTCTAGCCATTTTGTTGTTAGATATGGCAAGTATTTTAAATTACAATTTACCCCTTTCCCCCAACCTTGAATGCCACTGGCTGTCACAGAATTTTTGCAGAGCCAATTTTGTATAGAGAAATCAACCTGCTGACAATTAAGAGTTCTTTATCAAATCATCCTAGTTACCACATTGCACGGTTATGTTTTATTTTAAAACCCTCTTAAACATATTCAATTTAAAGCAAGAACAGTAAGGTAATTTGTTAGTTCTGTAGACTTGGTAGTATTAATATAGTTGGTTGGTTGTGAACCAACAAAATAAGTTTGCCTACAATTTGCTCCCTTGAATGGCGCCATCCTCCCTACCAGCCTATGGCATCAGAATTAAACCTTTCACCTCCTAAGTACAGGTGTTAGCTTAGCTCCTAAGACTTAGGGATTTTAACATATCGCAGTGTACTGCATATATTTATGTTTGTTTCGGTTTTAAAACCAGGGCTGGTACCCTGAGGGTGGGGAGGGCATCCAGATTAGGATCCCAGATGTACAAGCACCAAAAGGCGCAGAGATGGTAGTTAGAATGATTCAATATAGATGCCCTCCGTGCGCGTAGGTGAAAATGAACAGACCACATGTAATAGTGTTGCCAGCTCTGGGTTGGAAAATACCTGGAGAATTTAGGGGCAGCCTGGGGAGGGAGGGGCTTGGGGAGGGATCTCAGCCTGTTATAATGCCATGGAATCCACCCTTCAAAGCTGCCATTTCCTCCAAGGACCTGATCTCTGTCGCCGTCTGCAATTCCGGGAGATCGCCAGACGCCACCTGGAAGTTGGCAACCCAAACACTGAACGTATGACAAGCGTTCAGACGCGCGTTCTGCGCCCGCTACACCGTCGGGTTCTCCGCTCCGGTTCTCTCACCTCCCACTCCCAAGTTGACCTTGCGAGGATCGACATCGGCGCGGAAATCCGCCGTGAGCTGAAAGACGGCGACTGGCGCGGCCTGAGGGACGGTAGCGAAGACGGAACCTGCTCCAGGAGCCATCGCCGGACCCTTCCAAGGCTGGTGCTTCTCGCTCCTGCCTGGAGGAGACTTTCACCTTCACGACCAGAGGCGGAGAGAGCCGTCGGCCAATCCATGCCACCAAAAGCAAGGGGCGGGCGCGCGCTCTCCAATCATACGGCCGCTGTCGAAGGGGGCGGGGAGGAAGAGCCAATCGCGCCGCACTGAAGGTTGCCGGCCTGTTTGACTAATCTACAGTCGCCAAAGGAGGAAGTGACAGATTTTATAGCCAATCGCTGTCTCCTGAAGGCGGGCAAATGTCCTATTCTCCAATCACTCGGTTTGATGAGAATGAGTCACGGCTGCTGATTGCAGGGATGAATCTTGCGGCGGTGGAGATTCCGGTGTCCAATTGTGCGGCTGCGTTCCGGAGTTCTGCAGCGAAGGGGGCGGTTCGCGGCGGGCAGGTGGGCTGGCCCAGTATGGGCCGAAGCATAGGAAGCGTTTTTTTTTTGCCTGGTTGTCGGCGTGGTTGCTCTGAAGTACTTCGAACTGAGCGTCCCGGATGGGAGATGGCATCAGAGAATAATGGAAAGCGTTGGGGTTGCTGGCTCCCTATTCTCATCATCATCATCATCATATTATTATTATTACACGCAACACAATCAATAATAAATGATCATATGTTACCATTGATTGACCTATAAAGCCCCAAACGGACTGGGCCCAGCATACCTGAGGGACTGCCTCTCCCCATGTGTATCTCAGAGAGCTCGCAGATCTGCAAGTAAACACCTACTGGTGGTCCCTGGCCACAGGGAGGCTCGGCTGGCCTCAACCAGGGCCAGGGCATTTTCTGTCCTGGCCCCAACCTGGTGGAACTCTCTGTCAAAAGACACTCGGGCCCGCCAAGATCTTGTATCTTTTCAGTGGGCCTGTAAGACAGAGATGTTCTGCCAGGCATATGGTTGAGGCCAGCACTGGATCCATCTAATTAGCCTCCCTGCCCGTCACCTGCCAATGGGGAGGATCATATGGTCCATCTGCCTCCCCATGCTTGAGGAGTTAGAGATTCACCAACCCACACCTCCACCCTTTTCTTCCCTTGTGTGTGGTGGGCAGGGAAAGGGGGAAGGGTGTCCCGTTTGGAATGTGGATATCCATGAGATGTTATTTTATTGGTTTTACTTATTGTATCTTATTTATTATTGTGACCCACCCTGAGCCTGCTTGTGGGGAAGGTGGGCTAAAAATCCAATAAATAAATAAAAATAAAATTGGCCTTGCTGAGCGGATACACGTTTCCACCAGAGACCTAAGTATCAGCCAGGTATTGGTGCAATATGTACACTGTTCCAAGTAACGCTGTCTTTTGCAATTCTGTAGGTGTTATGCAGGGCTTTTTTTCTGGGAAAAGAGGTGGTGGAACTCTGTGGGTTGCCCTTGGAGAAAATGGTCACATGGCTGGTGGCCCTGCCCCCCTGATCTCCTCCCCTCTGTCTGGAGATCAGGGGGCGGGGCCACCAGCCATGTGACCATTTTCAAGAGGTTCCGGAACTCCGTTACACCACGTTCCTGCTGAAAAAAAGCCCTGGTGTTATGTCAGAAAGTTGCAGTTTTCCATATAAGTTGTAAATTTTTTTGAAATAGTTCCTAGTGCCCTGATGATAATAGGGACCACAGTTGCATTCTTCTTCCATAGTCGGGTGGTTTCTATCGTCAGATCTCTATATTTCATCATTTTTTCTTGTTCTTTTTCTTCAGCTCTGGCATCCCCCGGAATTGCAATGTCTATTATCCAAACTTTTCAATTTTCCACAACTGTTATGTCTGGTATATTGTGTTCAAGGTGTCGATCAGTTTGTATTCTAAAATCCCACAAGATCTTGACTTGATCATTTTCTAACACCTTTTCCACCTGATGTTCCCATCAGTTCTTTGATACTTGCAGATGATACTTTTTACTCAATGACCAATGAATCAGCTTCGCAACCCTGTCATGTCTAGCTTTGTAGTCCGTCTGTGCAATTTTCCTGCATTCAGAGATAAGGTGGGACACAGTTTCGTCTTTTTCCTGGCAAAGTCGACATTTTAGATTTTCACTAATTTTCTGAATTTTGGCTTTCATAACATTCGTTTGCAATGCTTATTCTTGTGCTGCGAAGATCAGACCTTCAGTTTCTTTCTTGATTGTACCCATCTTCAGCTATGCCCAAGTTAGGCTGTTGTCACTTTTCCCTCCAATATTTTTTAGATGTTGCTCATGTAAGGGTTTGTTCTTCCAGCTATTTAATCTATTTTATTATTTGTTATTCCATTTATTATCCCTTTTGCACTGAGATCCCAGCATCTTCTCATCCTTGCCACACCTCTACATGCCCCTAAAGCACACTTCAATGTGCCCCATTCCACCACCACCCAAGACTGGAAGCAGAGATGGGAGGGAGGTTGCAAACTTTTGTATAGCAGGTTTCCTGGGACTTTAACGTGGCAGGCAAAAATTCATCAAGAGAAATTCTTTCCAGCATAGAGGATGGAATGTTGACCTGTTGACTTTCTGCTTGTTTGTACCAAGTGTTAATGACCTACCACTGGAAGAAGAGCGCACAATCCTCATGGTTGTAAGTGGTACAGAAAACAGGGTGTGAGTTGCAGAAGAGCTTCGGAACTGTGTGACCTTGAAGGCTGTGATTTCTATTTTACAAAGGGAAACTGAGACAATGCAGTGGATTTGTGGCTGACACCCAGACCCAAGTTTCATTACATACTAAAGGTAAAGGTAAAGGTAGTCCCCTGTGCAAGCACCGAGTCATTACTGACCTATGGGGGGACGTTGCATCACGACGTTTTCTTGGCAGACTTTTTTATGGGGTGGTTTGCCATTGCCTTCCCCAGTCATCTCCACTTTACCCCCAGAAAACTGGGTACTCATTTTACCGACCTCGGAAGGATGGAAGGCTGAGTCAACCTTGAGCCAGCTACCTGAACCTGGCTTCCGCCGAGATCGAACTCAGGTCGTGAGCAGCGCTTGGGCTGCAGTACTGCGGCTTACTACTCTGCACCACAGAGCAGGCCTTAAAAACATCCACCCCCTTTCTCCACCCTCTAAGTACTTGCCTTTCTAGATATCCCTGCAAATGTGTGACATGCCAGTACCAAGGAAGTACCACCCAACTCTATCTGAATTCTTCCAGTCATAGAGAAAGAAAGATGGACCAAATGTGTCTCCACAGAAACTAGGAGTTTTCTCCTTAGGATTTTGCTTGCTACAGTTTTTGAGACTGGAAACCACCTCATTAACTGGTTACAGTGACCAGTCTGAAGTCTTCTACTGATTAATATAATTGCATGTTGCAGTGAAAAATAGATGTCATTAGGTTGCAGTCCTCTAAAGTACACCCAAATTTTTCTGTAATTTGAAAAGTTGCAAACACCTTCAGCAGCTGCTATTTGGTCGATAAAATTGGATCAATTACTTTCACCCATTTATTATTGTGTCTGTTTATGTTACCCTATCAAGTACACAGTGTTTATATAATTTTTTTAATATCCTTGCCCCACAATGAAAAATGAATGAAAACAACAGGAGCAGGGGAGTCTCTGATTGTGGAAAAGGGAAAAGATGCTAGAGGCAGAAAGCTACAATTTCCTCAAAGAAGGGGCAGCAGCAGTAATAATCCCCCCACCAGTTCAACAGTCTGAAGTTCAAGCAGGTCAGGGAAGGGGATCAGTCTGGACAGTCAGGTCAGTGAATTCAGGGGAGGCTTTGAGAGGGATAGTCTGACAAAAAGGCATCTTGATGATGAGGTATGGTTATAGCCGCAGCAACAGGAAAACCTCTATTGAGAGGAAGGGCACTTACTAGGTCTCTCGCCCAAACATCTGGCCAGAATCAGTGTTAGGAGGAGTGTATATTTAGATGGTTTCAGACAGGAAGTGGTGTTGGTCTGTAGTCAAAGAGCAAGATCCAGGTCTAATAGCACCTTAAAAGACCAACTAGATTTCCAAGGTATCAGCTTTTGAGAGTCAAAACTCCTGTTGTCAGATATCTTGGAAGGAATAGTTTGTCACAATTAAAGAAAAAGACTCCCCATTCCAAACTTCAACTGTCATAAAGCACAGGGAATTTCCCATGAGGAAAGGCTGAAGAAGGTGCTCTACTAGAGGTACCACTGGTCTGATACCAGGTCACGTATCTGACAAAGGGAGCTTTAACTCTTGGAAGTTGATCTCTTGGAAATCTAGTTGATTTTAAGGTGCTATTGGACCTGGATCTTGTTCTATGTTTAGATGGTAAGATTCTTGGGACAGAGACTTTTCTTTGCAGTGCAAATAGTCTGTATCTGTGAGGTTGCTAAGAGGTGCTACTGTGTCATCTTTGTTGAATCAAGGAAGATAAGCTCCTAAACATGAGCCAAAAATAAAATCATCATCCTAAAATTTATCATCATATGGTTTTGTGCTTAATTCATCTAAATTAAAAAAAATTGTAATTGGCTAGTTAAGAGACATTAAGTACTTGAACTTCTAAAATTTGAGGAATTATCATAGTGCATTCCCAACAAGCTTCTAAGAAAATCCAGGTTTTTGAAAGGCATTGCAAAGACTAAAACAAAATAAGATCCCTAACAAATCTTATATTTGCATAAAATTTAAAAAGCTACAAGTTTAAAAAAAAAACAGAAAAAATAAAGCTAGTCACCACTAAGGGGCAGCAAAGTTATAACATGTATGTAGGCCAGTGAGAAACTGCAAAGCAAAGAGATGCAAAGCAAACTTTGGCCTTGTAATCCAGAGCATGCCTGAGGCACTACTGATGTTTTAGAGGCTGTGAGTTGGACTGTCTAGGAACAGTGAGTTTGTCTGCACAGGCCTAGAGCTTCTCTGGCAGTGCCAAAGGCATTTCCCAGCCTGGGGAACAGGAACAGCTCCCGTTCTCTAAGTGACAGCTTTTTAAATATTTAAAGAGAACAATCATGTCTCCTCTCAACCTGCTCTTCTCCAAACTGGACATAACCAGGTCCCTCAGTCTTTCTTCATTAGGGTTGCCAGTCTCCAGGTGGTGGCTGGAGATCTCCTGGAATTACAACTGATCTCCAGGTAGAGATACCAGACCTCTGGCAGGGGTGGGGGATCCCCACGGCGGGGATCCTGCCCCACACACCCCACCTCCACTTACCTGGCCAGCGGGGGGGGGGGTGCACCTTCCGTGCATGCTCCCCTGCAGTGCTGTGCGCTCCCACAGGCAGCAGCCACCAGGATCAGGCTCATTTTGGCCTAGATCAGGGCTGCTGTGTAGAGCAGGAGTGCTCCTGCGCTCTGCAGCAGCCCAAAACAGGCCCGACCCACACCAAAAAGTGCACAGATTGGGCCCATTTTGGGCCGCTGCGGAGCATAGGAGCACTCCCACACTCCACAGCAGCTCAAAACGGGTCCATTTCAGGCGCCTCAAAACGGACCCAATCCGTGGGTGCATTTTGGGCTGCTGTGGAGGACAGGAGCATTCCTGTGCTCTGCAGCAGCCCCTGACCCAAGCCCCTGTGAAGTGTGGGCATGCTCCCAGGGCTGCATGATGACGTCACTTCCTGGAAGTGATGTCATCACGCTTGTGGGAGTGAGCGTGCGCTTCATGCATGCGCTCCTCCCCTCCTCAAAGGTGGGAGATTGAGGGGGAGATTGAGGGGGCCTGGCAACCCTATCTCCAGGCCATAAAGATTAGTTCTCCTGGAGATAATGGCTGCTTTGGAGGTGGCCTCTATGGCATTATTAGGGCTGCCAACCCCCCGCCTGGGGTGGGGGTCCCCTGTTCCCACCTCCTCCCCCAACCCCATTTACAGGGCCAGTGGGGGGCGTGCCCTCCAGCAGTGCAGTGTGCCCCGGGAAGTGTGGCACACCCCCACTCCCCACCGCAGCACACTTCCGCTCCCCGCAATGGACCCGTTTCAGGATAAATCAGGCTCGTGGAGGGGGGGGCAATTCAGCCCTTTGGTGAGCGCAGGAGCACACATCGGGCCGCCCTTTGACCCGCGTGATGACATCACTTCCTGGAAGTGACGGCATCACGCCGGGAGCACATGCGTGCTATGCGCGTGTGCAAGAAGAAACACCAAAGGGCACAGAGCGTGAGTGCCAGGTTCCCAGTCCCCTGCCAGGGGACTCAAGGGACCTGGCAACCCTAGGCATGATATCCTATTCCAGTCCCTTCCCTCCCCAAAACCTGCCCTCTTCTGGCTCCACCCTCAAATTCTCCAGGAATGTCCCAAGCTGGTCACAGGGTTTGGTCTCCATCTCCCTGATCATCTTAGTTGCTCTCCTCTTCACCCATTCCAATTTGTCCACATTCTTTTTGAAATGAGGCCTCCAGGTGGGGCCTGACCAATACGGTATATAGTGGGACAATGACATCCTGTGATTTGATATTATGCCTTTGTTGATACACCCCAAGATTTATAGTCTGCCTTTCTCACTGGGACTCAAGGCAGATTATATAGTGTGAGGTTAGTACAATCAGTATCAAGGGCATTTCTATACAGTATCAAGGACATTTCCATAAACAATGCCATAAGGTAAATGAATATAAGTTTACAAAGACATAGCATTAGCTAGGATCCAATACAGAGTTGAAGAAATGCTGAAACAGAACATAATTCTAGGATTGACATTAGACAACATGAAGCAAAAGTAGTATATAGGAATACATATTTAAAGCAACAGGTAATATATGGCAACATAGTGGTGAAGACTATGGTCCCTAATTCATTAGCGAAGCATCTGAGACCCCCTCCCTATTATATTGAAAAGCACTGGACTCAGAACCGAGCCCTGTGGCTCTCCACTGGACACCTCCTCCAATTAGACATGATGCCATTGACTCCTCCTCTTTGGGTGTGGTTATCCAGCCAGCTCCCTATCCATCTAACCATCCTAGAATCCAGTCGACACTCCTCCAGTTTACCCATCAGAACATTATGAGAAACCTTGTCAAAAACTTTACTGAAATCCAGATAAACTACTTTGACAGCAGTCTAGTAAGCCTGTCACTCAGTCATAGGAAGTGAGGTTGGTCTGTCAGGACCTGTTCCATGCTGACTTCCCCGTCTCATGATGCTCTCCATCAGGTGCTTGCAGATTGATGCCTTTAATATCTGTTCCAGTATCTTCTCTCAATGGAATCAGTGGAAGCTATCAGAGATGTGGGAAAGAAAGGGTTCGCTTGTTTCTCACTTCATCACCAAATGATTCTCAGTCCACAGAACAAGCTGTTGTGGATGCTACTCTGGAGAGCAGAGGTTACGGATATAAAACATGTACCTCCAATCTCACATACATTGATTCCATCCAATCAGCTTCATCTCTGCTTTTTGCATAATTCTTTTTAACTACCTACTGTCTAAGAATATGTTGGAATCAAAGGAGGAACTTAGTGCTGGCGAGAGAGGATTTAAAATTGAAGATATTCAGAGTATTTCCTAAAGACAAGTTGCTGGCTTCATTCCATGCTGGGCAAAGGAAAGGTAGGAAGGTTAGTTCTGTGTAAACACCGTTGCCTCCATGTATGCAGGAAGGGAGCCACGGGATATGGGTCCTCCCATCTTCAAAAATAGAACCTTTTGTTAAATCTGTAACCCTAAGCACTCCTTAGATTCAAGATGGCCCTTGGTACTTTCCTTCTGAATCATTTCCCCTGTAGCACTTGAGTCCAGCCATGTAGCCTGCCTATCATGGAAAAAAGTAAATTAGCTGTGTATTTGGGAGAAACAAGAGAAACTCTTGATGTCTTTGTCAGAGAGAATCCATATGGCATTTAGCGCAAAGAGCTTCAGATCTTGACTGAGGCCAGGGCCCTCATGTATACAATTATGCATTCCCAGAACTGGACACAGAGTTACTAGATTAACAGCAGGACAGAAAATGCACCTCACTGCTCACATATGTCACCATTTGCAGTATCTAGAATTCCCCAATCTGTTAACATTGAGGTATTAGGAAAGGAGGCACCATACTTGATCCCTCCTCACAGTTTATTTATTCTGTAGGCTAGAGCATTGTTAAGCCCTGTTTATTCTTTTCTGACCACTTTACACAGTCTCTTTCCTGAAACCAGTTCTGGATTAATAATCTTTAATGGATGCATTGAGGTGACCCTAAACGGGTGGCATCTAGACCTTCCACCAGCAAGCTCATGTGACAGTCTAATAAAACACAGTTCATTCCCCACCTTCAAGCTCCCCACCCACTAGTATTTTAGCCCCACACAGATATACAAAAGCTGCAATGGAAAAGTATGTACAAAGAGAAAATGTAGGAAGGGGCCCTGAGGCACCCCATCCTTTAATCTCCTGACTATGATTGACACAGAGAAATAACCTGCCATTCAACAGAAACACTTGTACACCTGAGCCGAGAGGGGTAGAGGGAGAGACCCTCCCCACATCGTGCACTTAAAAAGCCTCACCCTGATGCAAAGCAGCCCCTGAAGTGAATCCATGTTTATGTTTTTACATCCACCGCGGAGGCCTTGGACAAAGACTCCCCACAGAGAATATGGAGAAGCTGTGAAGAGAAGAACTGGGGTGGGTGCAAGCCCTCATAATCTAGAAACTGCTTTCCGAGGAGTTGTACTCTCTCAAGTTTCAGAACAGCGAAGTCTTCCAATGTCATTCTGTCTTGTGCCTAGAGCCATACCTGACGCCCTCAGGAACAGCCAGTCAATCAGTCAGACTGATGTTGCCTCATCCAATAATGCAGCATCCTCTGAATCAGTTCCCCATGAGCTCCCAGTCAGACAGAATTTGCTCTTAAATCAAGGGTGACACACACCTTAGCAGCCCCCCAGCAGTGAAGCATTCAGACAGTAAGTTCCCACCTCTATACTATAATGGTTCATTCTTCTTGCTGATGTGAAAGAGAACTAGATTATGGGGGAGGGGCTAGGAGAAGGGAGTATCACTGCACCAGGGCAAGGGACACGATTGCTGAAGAATATTTTGCTCTCCTGGAGCTGTTGAAGGGAATAAGCAATGCATCTTGGTCAGGAACTGGCAATCACTTTTCATACTAAAGCAGCCAATCTCCTGGATCTCAAGAATCTCCACCAACACCTCCCAACAGATGAGGGCGATATACCACTGTCAGTCTAGTGCCCTCTTCCTCAGCTTGCACCCTACCCCATTCCTAAATTACCCATTACCCTTTGAATGCCTTTGAAGTTGCTGGATTGCAACTAAACCTAGCAACATCAGCATTCCTCTGACTGCAGCTGTTCTCTGGTGGCTTGCTCCAGAATAAGAAGAGTGGGTTGTTTTCATTCTTAGCCCCAAGGTCAGGTCAGGAATCTTTTTCTGCTGCTGATTCTCAGATTTGCAGATCCCTAACAGCACTGCCAGATTTGCAGTATTAACCCCTTTATTGCCCCACACCACCATTCCCTTCTTTCTCATACAGACCAGGAGTGGTTCTTCTGAAGGAGCATGTGGAGGGAAAGGCTGTTGCCAGCCCAAGATTAGTTTACAAGCTTGAATGTTTACATGAGATGAGGACTGGGGATACTATAGCCAAAAGCACAGCACCGTGAGAAGATGTGCAAGGCAGGCCTTTAGTCATGTGATGAGGATATAATACTGATTGTTGGTTCCTCAGGAAAGTGGAGACCACATTTTTGGCACCTCCACTCTTCAGGAGCTAGTTTGTCAATAATTATATATCATCGCTTTATCACAGGTGGTGATGTTCTACAGAATGTGTTTCCATGACCAAAGACACATACTGCTAGTGATAAGAGAAAAGTATTGTAATAAATACAAAACAGAGAGTAGTTGATTACTACTAATTGTAGTATATACTCTTGCATCATCCAAAGAGGTTTACTGCTACCCCAAACAGAAAATAACTATACTATAGGCAAAGAAAAACAAAATCTTTTGCCTTGGAGGTCTTTTTAATGCATGTTTATACCCTGCATTCTCATCAAAGATTGATACAAAAGTGGCTTCCAGGTCTCAATAATTAAAACAATGAAGCACGATACCTTTAAAAGACCAATGAAACTAGCAATAAAACAAAGGAACAGCAAAAAAAGTATTAAAATTCTTCAAAGTGTATGGTTCCAGCCACCCATTATTGGATGTTGTGTTATAGCATTTATTTGGAACCAGATTGTCTTGTATACAAGGGAAAATCCTTTTGCAAAGGATTGCTATAGCTCAATAATAGTGCAATTTCCAATCATGTGTGGCAGCAGCCTGATAACAAGTTTTTTAAAAAACCACCAGTAAAACAGCTTGGTTTTTCCTTTGACGTCCCAGTAGTCACGTTGAACTGTATATTCTTTTGATTTATCCAGATTCATAGAGGACTGTATGATGGCTTCAAAACCAAACTCATGGAATTGCTTAGGCAGCCTTGGAGAAGTCACTGTCGGTTCTACCATCCTGGAATAACTAATTGATATTATTATTATTTATTACATTTCTAACCCGCCCTTCCTGCAAGCAGGCTCAGGGCGAGGTACAGCAGTTATAAAAATAACTGTGCTTCATATTTACCTCACAACTGGGAGAAATAGGATTGGATTGAGAATAGTACCCAACAGAGAGCAACCACTTTTGCCATTTCAAGATATGTTACACTCCCTGGGGAGTAAGCATCATTTACTATAGTGAGACTTACTTCTGAGCAGACATAGGACTACGCTGCTGATCTCCCAGTGGCTCCCAGTTCCCTTTTCCACCTTTGAATACATGACACCATTCTTACTGTTGCAGCAGTAACTCTCAGTGTTCCCTTAAGATCAGGCATGCTTCTTTGCGCTGGAAAGCCCCTGAGCTTGGAAATCTTAAGTTCATTGGCCAGTGAAGAGCTATGCTTAACCATTCTCCCAGGAACAGTCTGAACTGCAGTCTAGTCCCGAAGGATGCCCAAGTCATTTAACTCTACCTTTTGGAAACTCAAGCAATAGATCTTTCCCGAGACCAGAGAATTATTGTGTTCAAAACAGAACGTGAGCTGGTAGGCAAAGGGCAGCAAAGGCCATTTGGACTCGAGGCCAGTCCCCACAGCTGTCTTTCCCCAGAAGTAATAGCTCAGACTCTATCCAGGCCAGTTTTTGCACAGAGTATGAAGAGAAAAAACCCACTGTCCAGGATACCTCATTTGTACATGCCTGTTCTGGGACAAGAACCAGAAAGCCAGAGAGCAAAGCTCCAACATGTTTACATTCCTCTGCCTGCAAGTGCTTTCCCTGCGTGCACACACACACACAAAAAGGAATGGGTGGGGAGAGATGGAAGCCACCTCAGCAGAAATTGATCATTAAAATTTTTTAAAAGCCCACTCATCTGACTTGGGGTTTTGTGGATGGTAACAAAAGCATCCAGTGATGGTTGTATTACTGGTGACCATAGAAATACTGCCTATGAGAGGGTCCAGGCCAGGCCTATCATTAGGCTAAGTGCCTTAGATAGAAGATTTGGGGCACTGAGGAAGGATAGCAAAAAGTTATTTAATTGTATCATAGTTTTTTGCTTTGATTTTCCAAGTCAGGTGGTAGAAAACTGTTTCGGGCCAGCCCTGACATAGTTAAAGAGAGATGAGAATCAAAGTCTAGTTTCAGGCCTAAATTTGGAGAGCCCCCAATCACTGGAGCATTTGGAGAGCATTATCCAGCTGGGAATGATGTCCAGAGCTCTCTCTATTTTTTTTACTTGTCTTGCTTCTATCCCATTCTTCCCCCTAGGAGCTCAGCGCTATGGCTGTGGTTTCCTCTCCTCCATTTTTTCATCACAACGATTTTATTGATTTACTTCATTTGTACCCCACCTTTCTTACATCCTCCTCCTCTCCTCAACTTTATTCTCACAACAACCTTCGGAGGTAGGTTTGTTTGAGTGTGTGTGACTGGTCCAAGGTGACTGTAGAACAGGCAAATGAGGTGTAAACAGATTGGGGGGGCATGCTTGCTAGCTAACATCATAGAAAATATCCAAGATCTTGTTCATACTAGCTTGGAACTGGGATAGATAAAGAGTCAAAGGCAAGAGCAGGACAAGATGTATGGAGAGGCATTAAGCCTTCAATATAGGTGGAGCAGAGCAACACTGAAAAGTGAACCTGACAGAGGTTTAGGCAAGCTGGCTACTCAGGTGTTTCATGGAATGAATCATCTGTAGCCTGTGATATTCCCGTATATTCCTGACCTTAGCAATAGAGCCAGAATGGTTTGCTGTGACTCTGGTGGTGGCATCACTGTGTTTCTGATGAAGTGGATTGGAAGCCAATGAACCTGGGCTTTGAGTTCTAGGGGGGAAATGGTAGAAACACAAAACAACAAATCTAGCATGTTCAAGAATTCGCATGTTGATTTCCTATTTATTAGGGAAGTGAAATGTTTTGTAATAACCATGATGAATGACAATTTCTCTTCAAATTTTGTAATTCCTGAATGTGCAAATTGAAGTCTCCCTTGAGTTCACCAGGTCCAAATGAAAGCCCTAATTTTTAACCATAAAGCCAATGCCTACTGATTGTCGTAAAATCCATTCTCTTTTGCCCAAGATTTCAGCATTTATGAATTTAAATATTTGAAAGGTTAAGAATTTTCAAACTTGATTAGTAAGTGGAAATGGAGATCCTGATATCTATTGTTTTTTGTATGTCTGCAACTTGCACACAGGAAACCAGAGGCTAGCGGGAGGTGAGAAAGGAACACAGACAGCCAGGGAGCTGAGAGAATCAGATAGGCAAGATATCAACAAGAGGGACAGAGAGTGACTGGAAATATGCGCATATAACAAGCCAATGAAAGCAATGAACTGATAAGGAAGAAGCAGAAGTTTCCAGGCTAAGCTGTGCTGGATCCCTGGATTCGTCTGTCATCACTTGAGGGTGATGATGGCTCAAACTCCTCAAGGCTCCTGCAAGCCACAGGGCCCCTCTAAAAAGCAGCCACTGAAACGGAAATGAAAAAATGTCACAGGGATCTTTGGGTCCCCCCCTCCCATACCATTACACAAACATGACAGGCAGGTTCTCTGGTCTAAATGGTTAATTAATCCGAGGTTCTCATCCAGCAATCACTCATCTCTTTCTAGCATTCTAGGGTTCACATAAGAAGAGCCCTGATAGATCGGACTAGTGGTCCATCCAGTCTAGCATCCTGTTTCACACAGTGGCCAAGCATCTACTCTGGAGGGCCAGCCACAGGGCATGGAGGCTGCCTTCCCTGAAGTTGCCTTCTGAATGTGGAGGTTCCCTTTAGTCAACAGGGCTTGTAGCCACTGGTAGATCTATCCTCCATTAATCTGCCCAATCCCCTTTTTAAGCTGCCTATGCCTGTGGCCATCACTACATCCCTCTAGCAGAAAATTCCACATTTTAATAATTCATGGTGTAAAGAAATACTTCCTTTTGTCCATCTTGAATTTATTGCCCGTTAACTTCCTTGGATGCCCTCAAATTCTAGTATTTTGGGAGAGGGAGAAAAAGTTCTCTATTCCCTCTCCCAGCTCCATATAAACCTCTATTGCCTTGATCTATATATTGCCCACCCAAAATCATCCAGCAGTGAGTAACACACTGGACATGGGACACACTGGTTGTCTTCCTACATGCATATGTATAGTGTAAATATACAAGTATTTACATTTTCAAATGTACATACACTTTCATGCATCAGCACAAACTATGTCCTCTTGTCTCTATATGGGTCTCTGTCAAATCAGCCATAGCAGCACCCAAGAGAAGACTCCCCACTCTCTCTGTATAGCCATCACCATAAAGAACCACAATGTATCCTGTTGCTTTTCCTTGAGGACTTCCTGAATTTCTTCAGTTTCTAGCTGCCCTTTCACAATGCTGGGTTCCTGGCTAGAATGGCTGGGAAGTTCCTGTTCCCAATTCCAGAACAATCTTTTCGTCTCTCTCTCTCTCTCTCTCTCTCTCTCTCTGTCTCACACACACGCAAGCACGCACGCTCGCACACAAGCATATACGCAGACACAAACACAGATTTCTGGACTAGGGGTGACTCACCAGGGCTTATTCCAGCCACTTCTCTATCATATAGGCACACATTTAGCTTTATGTTACCTTGTTTTGTTTCTGAAGAGGGCTTGTTCATGCTCAGAAAACAGAATTATAGGAGCAAAGCTGTATATGCCATGTGGTGTAGCGGTCACAGTGTGGGAATAGGATCTGGGAGACCCAGGTTCGAATCTTCACAGGGCTATGGAATCTTGCTGGATGACCTTGGGTTAGTCATACTGTCAGCCTAACCTACCTCACAGGATTAGTGCAAGGATACAATGGAGGACAGGAGAATGATAAAAGCTGCTTTGGGCCTCCATTGAGGAGAAAGGTGGGGTTGAAATGAAATAAATAATAACAATAATGTCTAGTGTGAGGAAACTTCTTCCCCAAGTTCCTTCATCAACTGGAACAACTGATATTAATAAAAGTCCCTTTCCACTGTGGACAAAAAGATATTTTACAAACTACCCATTCACCGAGAATGAAAGCTGAGATTTAAGTGGCACCAGAGTTTTGGTTTGGATGCCTTAAATGCTGAAAAGACAAGACTGAAAATGCCTTAGTTATTAATGAATCATAATAGCTTAACACAATGGCAATATGTCAACCACTGATTTTCTTAAAGACCCCCCTCAAACCCTCCATTATTGGTTGATGGAATGGCAGCTGCAGGGGTTGGTGCAAGGAAAATAGCAGTGGGGTGGGCAACATATGGAAAACTGTACACCTTTCCATCCATACTGCATGCAAAGGCGCTTTCCCAAAGGATCATCTTTAACCGGGTTTGAGAATAATCATAGCAAAGTAGAGGGAAACATAATGGGTGCTTCAAAAAACCTGTTCCAGTTTAGACATGAAGGTGAAATAAAACCTCAGCACAGAAGTATCCATATTCTCTAAGCTTCAGGTTTGGGGCTGGACTGAAGTGACTTCGAGACTAATATTTGCCTGTGTTTGCTGCCATACCCATTTCATTCCTTCTCAACCTCTAAATGTGTAACTAAAGCATTTTTACTTAAAGTCTCCATTGCTCCTTTCTGCAGAAGATAATGATCCCACCAAGGAATGAGAAAAGAACCCGTACATCTTTTAAAACCACTTTGGGCCTCATTCAAGGGAGAGGCGGTATAAACATTAGAAAAATAAATAAAATTCAAAAAATAAATGCATTCAGTTTGCACAATAGGGTGTGTGTATGGGGGGGGGTGTATGTTGCAGTGGCTTATCTCTAACACACACACACACAATAACAAATTGTAGCTTATATTCCCATGGTGAGAAAAATTAATGATGACCAACAAGTCCAAGAGAACTGAAGTCTATTTTAGGGAGCTTTCAGTAACTGAAATACACTTGACTAGATTGCAGCTTGAAGACATTTCTAATTTTAAAACTACCACAGACCTATTTCTTCCCAACCCTTTCATCTGTCCTTCCCCTCCCACACTTGTTGTGTGCCTAGCAATAAAGTGTGTCACTTTTAAAGGTCTTTTAGGACACACACATACCTATCACACTTCGGTTCATTTTATTCAATGGTCATTCCCTTCTTTTGCTATCTTCCCACCACCACCTTGAAGCTTGACATATTTAGGAACAATTGCTGCAGCAGCATAACATGGCTACCCTACCAGCATTTGGAACCAGAGTAGGCAGGGAGAGGGAGCAGAGAAAAATGGCCAAGCAAGAAATCACGGCAGAAGCTCCAGCTGCCTCATCTCCTTCATCCGTGGCAATTCTAGAGGATGAATTTTTTACCAAGTAAAGCATCATGGGGGGAAACGATCTGTTAGGCTCTGGAAGGAAAAGAGACGGGGCTTTCAGAAGTTCAAACAATCATTCTGGAATGATGATTTCAGCGCTGCTACTTCTCTTCTAGGCCCTGCTGAAACTGAGACAGAACATGGTTTATAGCATTAAAAACCACTTCCCCTTGTTTGGGCAGCATCAGTATTTACTCACCCAGGAATTCAAACAAAGGCAGTCTTGCCCCAGCAGGGGGTGAGATGGTAGAGTCAGGCAGTGGGTGGCCACATCTGTCTCAGTCTCAGAAGACCCCCTGGATTAATCACAGGGTTTGTGACACAGAACCTACAATTATTTATTAGAAATGCTGGAACAGAAAACACTAATCGTTTGAGTTTGCAAAGATGGCTGGTGCTCTGGGGGTAGAGACCATTCCTCTGGGCATAATGATAATGCTGTCTGTAGATGGCTCAAGCTAGAGATGTCTCTGTAGCTTTGGATCAGTTTGAGGTGTGTAGTGGGGGCCAAAGTCTCTGGCTTCATTCTGGCATTTGTTTCCATTCAAGCAATAAAGGGCCAAATGTGGGGAGGAGAGATTTTTTTAGAAAGGAATTTAGGTTGTTCTGGGCCTGGAGATGAACTGGTGCTGTGTTAGGAGAACCCGTAGTTTTGGATGATAGAGCAGAGAGACTGTATTGTTCTAGATTAGTGGATTCCTGCTTACCTGAGGACGTATTTGTTCTGGAGATGTTCTGAGACATATATTATAACAAATTTGTATAGCATTTTCAGTGTTCTAAGTGCTTCACAGAGCTTATCAAAACAGTCATGTTCAGCGAGATCCCATCATCTCTTGCTCAGGGGGAGGAGGGTGATGACTCTTCACACTATGGTTCTTTGGGACAAAGGTGAGGGGAGTACCCAATTTGAGGAAATATTACCCACTGGAAAGTGACATTACCCAGTAAGCAAGGCAGTGCGAGCTGACTGAGGAAACTGGGAAGGCATGGAAAGAGCAGTCTAATCTGTGTGCTGACAGGGCTTTCCACTCCGCTTTCTCTCTGGGCTCATTCTTTTTATGGGAGTGGGGGTGGGGAGGGACTGCATTGTGTCCTGCCCCTACAGGATGGCTGAGAGGCTTGCACAGAATTTGGCTCTGGAGGAGAGCTGTTCCTGTGTTTGCAGATAACAAAGAGGTGTAGCCTGACCCAGGAAACCTGGTGAGATCCCTAGAGATAAACTCCTGTGGGAAGACAAAGGCACTGACACCGCCCTCCCTCTGGGGCTGCCCCATTCCCACAAGCACAGTAGTGCTTTTGCTGGCAGGAAAGGCTTAGCCATGTCCCTGAAGGCCAAGGACTGGTAATCTCTACCGCCACCTGCTTTAATTCCTGTGCAGAAGTGGAGCTGATCCCAGACAGACATCCATTTCTAGTCAGGAGGCTTGCCAACATTTGAGCCAAAATATTAGTCACTACAAGTGGAGTGTCTCTAAGCATATACAGAGTACCTTTCATTGTTGAAGGGAATCCTCTTTTGTATTTACAAAGTGAACCTACAGAAGGAGTGCTCTGGTGTTTTCTATGCATGCAATTGACTTATACTTCCAATCTCAAGGAGCATAAATTGCTAGAGAATTGTTTGGTATTTATAATCCCTGAACAAAGATCCTCATAAACTGAGTTGCTGCTGGATCATCCAGAGGACCCCTTAACTGTAGCGATGTTTTTAGTTTTAATATATAATGTTTGTTGTTGTTTTAATTGTTTTTAATGTTGTAAACAGTTTTGAGCCTTATTCAAAGGAGAGGTGGTATAAAAAATCTAAGTAAATAAAAACAAAGCAGATCTGTTTGATACCTCCCATCAGGTCAGAATGTTTTATGCAGTGATGGCTAGTAAAATTGGAGGAGCAAAACCAACCTTCCTTAAATTTCTACAAGTTCAAAAGACAATAAACTTTCAAAATCAGATACAGGAAAAAAATCAGCCTGATTTCAATCGACTTAGACTCGAGTAACTGCTGAGGATCACATTGGAAAAGATTCTAACGGTAATAAAGAAATTAAAATGATCATTATCCAGATATTATACATTGGGTTTTTTAAAAAACTTTATCTCAGTGTTTTTCAGTTTAAGGGGCAGGCATGGGTGAGGCATTCGTAAAGAAGAGTCAAAGCAGTTTCTGGACTGTTAGAATGCATTTATTTATTTAAACCATTTGTACTTCACCTCCCCTAAAAAGCGTACCACAGAAAAGAGTCCCAAAGCATCTTATAAAAAAACACACCAGCTTCTAAAAATAACCATAAAACACCTCCCACCTATAAAATATTTGACATGCAAGCAACAAAGATCCACAACCCATCCACTCTCCAATTTAAAAAAAATCATTAAATCAACATCCAAATTAACAGAAAGCTCTTTGAAGGAAAACTGCTCGACAGCCCCTCCTGAATGCCAGTAATGCAGGAACCACCTTCCCCTTTTCTGAAAACCATTCCAATGAGTTGAGCCCATGACCAAACAAACCAGCAGTTGGCCAGAGGATGAGCAAACGCCTATCGCAAGGGTTCATGTATGGACAGAATGGTCCTTTAAGGATGGGATTTCAGGCCAGGAAGAAAAACCAACACTTTGAAGTAAGCCTAGAAACGACTATGCAGCTAATGAAACTGTTAGAGCAGATGTTAAATGTTCATATTAGCATGCGCCAATAAAACACCAGGAATCTGTATTTTGCACTAATTGAATTTTCAAGGTTGTCTTCAAGGGGAGTGCTATGCAAAGTGTTTTACAGTGATCTAGCCTCAATTAGATTACAGTAGCATGGATTGGAAAGGCTAGATTAGGCGAGTCTAGGGCTGTTTTCACACTACTAACCTGCTTCCATAATGTTGTGAAACATCGCGCAAAAAAACGTGGAAGATAGCGTCTTCTTGTGAGAGTTTTACACGATGTCACACAAAACTCTCGTGAGAAGACACTATTTTCCACGTTTTTTGCGTTACGTTTCGCAACGTTACGGAAGCAGGTTAGTAGTGTGAAAACGGCCTAGCAGGGAAGCTAAACTGTAAGCAGAATGTAATTGAAGGAAAGCATTCTTGGCAATAAAACCAACCTGCTTCTCGAATAGCTAAGTTAGGTCCAAGAGGACCTGCAAACTCTTCACCTAACCTGCAGGAGATCAATTAATCCAGTCCAGGGAAGGCAGCATAATCCACTCTTGATCATGGTCTTTAACAACTAGCTTTTCCTTGTGTTCTCTAAATTCAGTTTCGCTTGTTCTTTCTCAGCTGCTTGATACAGAATCAGGGTCAGTCTTAGCCAATAGGGCAACTTCCCCAGGCCTTGACCATTCATGGCCCCACCACCCAAAGGGAGGAGAGAAGAAGAGCAGTCTCCTGCTGGTTTTGCTGCGTCTCGGAGGTCCTTGTTGGACTGTGGTTATTGTTTCATATGGTTTTAAGTTATATTTTATGGTATTTATTGTATTCCTATGTTGTATTTATTGTTATTCTGGTGTTGTGTGACCCACCCTGAGCCTACTCGCAGGAAGGGTGCAGTATAAATCTAATAAATAAATAAATAAATAAAACCTGGGTCTTGGGCAGTTGGCTCTCTATGGTGGTTCTCACCAACCTTACATTGGGCTCCAACCACCCCTTAATTGACCATGGCTGAGGCAAGGACATGGCAGAGGAATGACATTGATCCTGGCACCCCATCCTGGACTCTTGCCCAGGGCCCCAGAATCATCAAGACCACTCTGTACTTAATGCTAAGTTTTTGTGTTTAGTCAATGAGATGGAGAGCTGGGTGTTATCCAGCTGTGGATGATACCCAAACCCAAAACTAGAGACAACCTCATTTGGAGGCCCAACACAGATGTTTAAAATCACTGACAAAGGAACAGAAATGTAGATGGAGAGTGAGAAGATGGGAGGAGAGTGTAAATGTGTAGGTAACAATACAAGGACTGAAAATGCAGACTGAGAATTCCCTATGAGGGTGGGGGGCAGGCATCACAAAGTAGGTAAGGCGGTATGGGATAAAAATGATTGATCTTAGAAACATGATAAAAATGCTTCTGTGAAATATATCATATAGCTATAAGTCGCAAGTGACTTGACAGTACATCACTCACTCACTTTTTAAACGACTGGTTGTGCCGTCTCCCAATTAATTGATCATGTTTATTGGATCATCCCATATTGTAAGAGTTAAAGGGCATGAAAATTCTCTTTGAAAGAGAAAAGAGTTAAAGGGCATAAAATTCAAGCATTTTAGCTTTTATTGGTTTCAATGAAACATATGCTGAAATCTCTCTCATTGAGGTACATGGAAGTAAAAAGTAAAAAGTACTTCTTTGGGCTGGATGTATTTAAAGATTAGAGCTAAATAATTAACAAAGCCATAATTATAGTAGTTAAACTGGAAGAAAAGAAATTAGTGGGGGGAAGGGATTTGTTATACAACCTTTGGGATGACTGCATGCATGATGGCAAAGTTACATGGGGTGAGGGGGTAAACAATCTACCAATGAAGTTTTAGAAGACTGGAGATCTGAAACATCCTACAACAGCTGTAGTTATAATAATCCAACATGGCTTCTATTTTACAAATAAGTATGCTTTCCATACTTTTCTTTATATATAATTTTCTATCATAGATAAATATATTGCAAATACTGAAAATCCAACTATTCAAGCTATTTTAGTTTGCTTTATTTCAGTGAGAGAATAAACCAGCACTTCATATAAAAAAAACTTTAATAATTGTGATTTGATAATGCACTTTATTTGCAGCAAAATGCCAGATATTATTGTGAAGTGCAGGGTTCGGTAGGATCACATGAGCACATGATTAAGGATTACGTGACGCTGCTCCTCAGGAATGAGTTAGAATCATAAGGAATGACATAAATTGAAGTGTGGATCGATTCCTTGCCCCTGAGGAAGTAATTTGACGAAAACTGAGAAATACAAGCTGGCCCTGGTTTGGGCAGGGCACGGACGGGCTTCGATCCACACTGTTTCCTGCAGAAAGAAAAAACAGGCTTATTAATCTTATAGCATTGATGTTACTACTCACCTGCTCTGTTATGTCTTCCGTGGAGCTTTCTTCTCTGACTTGTTCAGAAGAAATTTCTTTTCTTTTTTTTTCCAAATTTTTTTTATTAGGTGAGTACAGATTACAAATATAATTTTCAATTAAAAACCTAAATATCAATTTTCCCCCACCCTTTCCCTCCCCCCTTTTCCAAAGACTTCCAACAGCTTTCCAACCCATATCTTATCCTATAATTTACTTATCTAGTCTCTCTATATGTTATTATCTCATATTTCATTAATATACTAAATAATAATATCCATTAAAGTCAAAACTATTCAGAACTTAAACTTAACAATAATTAAAACTTCACTTTAACTGGTAAAGATCCCTATCCCTAATAGTTTCCCCAATTAATAACTTTCAAACTGCCATAATTTCCCCTTTACGTCCCACTTTTTCTCCAAATACTCCTTCAATTTCCCCCAGTCCTTAAAAAATTCTTCAGAATTCTGGTCTCTCAGCCTTCTTGTCATTTTGTCCATTTCCGCCATGTACAGCAACTTTTGTATCCACTCTTCAATAGATGATATTTCTTGCACTTTCCATTTCTGCGCATATAAAATTCTTGCCGCTGTTGTCATGTAAAATAACAATGTTCTATATTGCTTAGGAACATCTTCCATATTTAAGTTCAGTAGCAGGAGTTCTGGGTTCTTTATTATTGAAATCCGCAAAATCTCATTTATCAATTCTAAAATATCTCCCCAGTACTGCCTAGCGACCTCACAAGTCCACCACATATGATAAAATGATCCGAGAAGAAATTTCAAGGACAGTTCTTTTGAGGATATAAGTTTTTACAGTTGGGTCTATAATTGTATCTTGCATGAACTAATAGTTGTATATGTATTTATGAATGGATGCTATTATGAATATATATGTCTATTTTCCTATGAATTAACATTTATTTTTGTATTACAATATCTAACAGCACTTTGTATGAGTATGTAGTCGCTTTAAGCATAAACGTGAAAAATTGCATGTCTAGAGGTCGATTCATTTTGTACTCCTGATTGGTTTTCCTTTGGGGTCTGCATTGCAGTTGTCAGGAGAGCCTTGTTTGCGTTGCAATCATGAGACTGAGGCAAGGTCATTTCAAAGAGATTTAACTGTTTCTGCAGCCAGCTGATCTGCTGAAAGAAATAGCCCTTAACTAAAGCAAACAAGTTTCTAGCACTCATTTTTAAAACACTATTTGAAATGATTACCATATCACAGTGAGGCCTGGGTTTCCAAAAGCAAAAGTCATTGGAGAGTAAAACTATTGTTGTATTTCAATCTCACTACAGAATATAATGCCATAGAGTTCACTATCCAAAGCAGCCATTTTCTCCTGGGGAATTTATTTCTGTCATCTGGAGATCTTTTGTAATTTCGAGAGGTTGTTAACCCTTGTCTAAGCCAAGTAAATGTGTGAATGTGAATGAATGGAAGGACCCTATCAGTCACCCAATGCACATGATTCTGCTTTACAGACTCTACTTGAGCTGTGTGGGACCCATGGTAGACTGACGCCCACAATATTAGTACCATATGAACTGGGCTCCAGAGAGAACAGCAGCCAACAGCCTGAACAGGAATCCTCAACAGGCCTAGGCTAAGATCCTCTTGGGAGCTGATGAGCCAGATGGTGACTGTCTGAAGTCTCTCCCCATGTCCCCTAATAAAATCATGTCACAAATATTCGGGAAGGATCTCTGTAAACACCGAGAGAAAAATGAAACCATGAACCATAAGCAGGATGAGGATTGTAAATAACAAGCCAAGCCAAAGAAAACAAGTTGGCGGTGATTGTTTGGGAGATAATGTCAAGCTTAGTGAGGGAAGAGGACCTACCAGATGTCCGGGAGGAGGCCCAACACATACCTTCACCCCAGTTCCAAGGCCTGTCTACTCTGCATGGGTCCGACGAGCAGATCTGGGAAGAAGTTTCACTGATCAGTTCCACGTCAGATATCACAGAGGCCCTGTGACCCAACTCTTGTAGGGCATGCAAGCGCTTGCCTGACTGTTGCACTCTCTGCAGCCTGTTTGGGGTTTTATGAGATTGCGGACATGATCACTCCATCATGCAGAGCAAACCCAAAGGCACAAGATTATGCACACATTTTGTATAAAGAAGAAGGTAAGATTGCAGGGACCTTAAATACATGGAGATAATGTTAAGATGTTTTAAAAATCTATTCTTGATATTCCTAGTATAATGTAGAAGTAAGGGACTGTCCCATTGTACCTAAAGCACAGCACATTTTTGTTAGCATAGTGCAGTGGCTAGAGTGTGGGAATAGAATCTGGAAGATCCAGGAATGAATCCTCATTCTGTCATTAGAAGCTTGCTGGGTGACCTTGGCCAGTAGCTCCCTAACTAAACTCAAAAAGTTGTTGTTCTGAGAATAAAATGGAGGGGTGGAAATTGTTGTGACCTACTTTAGGTCTCCATTGGGAACGAAAGTAGGGCATAAATCAATTAATAAAATCCATTTTTTAGAATGCCAGCTTTTGTCACAATTAGGTTTGAAAGAACAACTTTGAAACAACTTACCAGATTTTCTATGGCTCTAATTGGTTCACCGTTCTCTTCAGAGGCTATTAGCCATGATTACAAAATGGAGTAATAGTATCAATACCCGGGCAGCAACAATAGAGGGAGACATTGACCCCCATGCCCTGCTTGAAGGGGGCCACTGATGCCGGACTAGATTGTCATTCGTTTGATTCAGCTCCGCTTCTCTTCTGAAATTTAAGCAGATGATCTTTCCTGTTACTTATGATGCAGTATATATGCCAAGCCACAAAACTGTTAGTTTATCCCTCCTGTTCTAATCATCTTCTCAGAAATCATAGCATGTTTCTTAGCTAGCAAATATATGAAAACAACTTGGGTTGTCAGTAGCATCTTTTGGCTTAGGGAGTCATTTGTAGGGTGGGAAATAGTTCTAAATATGTAAGTACTTTTCTGATGATAGTGTAAAGGATATTAAGATTTTTTTAAAAGCTTTTAAAATGATTGGTGGATAGTATTGATTCTTGGTTATGTTCACTGTATACATCTTATCTAGCATAAATTCATAATTTTTTGTCCATGCTGTCCCTGGCCTATATGATGGATTTGCAATGGCTAAAGCCAACTGTTCAATTTTATCTGCAAAACATGAGAAACATGATAAAAACGAAATCACTCCTCATTTGACCATGAAATTTCCAATGGAAAAACTAGAGAGTTGTAGTGAGGGGGTTGCTTTCCTCTGTAGCACATAGCTGAATTGCCTTGTATAAGTCATCTGGAGTAACCTGCTCCACCGGGATGGCGGCAAGGAGTAAAGTGTCTGCCTTGGGACAGGGACTGGCTTACATGACCTTTGGTCCCATCCAAATCTATGATTCAACGGATTCCTGTAAGGGTTTGCATTAAACAGCCTCTTGCAACCTCCAACATGATGATGTTCATAATGAAATTTTTTTGTAATAAAGTTTCATTTACAAGGCATCTGGGGAATAAACACCATCATCTCCACTGAAAATTCAAAAACCTGAAGTGAAAGTTAAAATAGCTATTTAGAGCTTACTGCTGAAGATTGACAAAAAAATCTAAGGAAAACGATGTCAAATTCTTATGCAGAAGACTTTTTCATTCATTGTAATGAAGGGCACACTAGCAATACTCAATAAGAAAATCCCATTGCACTCATCATCATTGGGTACATCAGCTTCAGTGGCCAGGATAATAGAAAGATGCTGACAAACAGGAGCGGGTGTGGATTCTCAAACAGTATGAGAATTCACACTGGATCAGCTCCTATAGTTTGGGATTTTTAAAAAATTCCAGAACTTATCCAACAACATAGTAACTCACCTAATGAAAGTTTCTGAAATTCATTGCCCAAAGTCCTTATGATTAGTTCTTTTATCCAAACTCAAGATATTTAAAGGTACAATAATGGCTGGACTTGTTTAAGCTGGTCAAGTGGGAATGCAAGTGGTGTCTGACTTTGCAGACTGTTAAATCTGTCACTACTCATGACAATGTAAATAAGAGGTGATTCCTTGAAATCAAAGAAATAAATTCTATACATTCTAGAAGAAGTTTAGAAATTACAACTGGACCAGAATGCAATAGCAAAGGCTTTTAAGAGGGTTTACTGCAAGGCATATATTACTCTAGTATTGTTTGGACTTCACTGGCTCCCAGTTGATATAATGCCTCAGTTCAAAGTGCTGGTCCTAAATAAGTCTGGGGCCAGGATATCTGAATGACCACCTTCTCTCATATAAATGCTTATTCTGCCTGCTCACTCCTCTTAGAAGGTTTTATTTCATATTCCCCCAACATCCAAGGTGCAGTAGGTTATTTCCTGGGACAGTATCTTTCCAGTAATGGAAACTTGACTGTGGAATTCCCTGCTGAGAGTTCCCATTGATAGAGTTTAGATGGCAAGTTAAAACATTCCTTTTTCATAGGATTTGGAATGATATAGCTTACAAGTTCTAACATTTTGTTATTAGTAATTCTGTGCTGCGATGGTGTAATTATGTTGGTTTTAATATACTTTGGTTTTGCTTTGAGGTAAGCAGCTTTATACATCATTTGATGGAAACATAGGATATAAATTTTTTAAGTACATAAAATTATCAACCAAGTCCTAAAAAGTCTGAAATAGACACAGTGGTTCTACTTCCAGCAACTGAGATAAGGGTGTCCTGTAGCATAAATCTGCTTCCAAGAACAAATGCTGGGAGAGAATTCTAAAAAGCACCTGGGATTTCTTCCAGGATCACTTACGCTGTGGATGTTCATTAAAATGGCAGGAGGTAGTCTCTAGCTCCACCACAAGGAGAAAGTGTTCTGGCTAGGTAGCTTTACAATTCAGCCCCGCTCCCTTTGAATTCACTGTTGCTAAAGCCTCCTTTGACTTCAGCCAGAGCAAGTCCAGGCTCCTAATACAGAGCCAGATCTCAGTGGGCTGAGTGACTCAGTCTCATTCCTAGAACTTCACTCAGCACACCTCAGCCTTCTTGAAGGAAACACCCATGTCTTCCCTTTGTCTAACCAGACAAGATGCTGTGTTTGGCCAATCATTGGCAGAGATTGACAGGAGAATGCAAGCAAGCCCAACATCTCATTCAGCCATGGAAGAGAGACCTCCAGGCTATCCTCCCAGACAAGTAGAGTCATGCCTTGTTTCTACCACAGACTGGGAACACTCCACTCACTGGCATCCTCCAAGTTTCAAAAGGAATATCCCTGCCACTTAATCATATTTACTATTCAGAATAACACTCCTTTCATTGGCAACCAGGAAAGTCGGGGGTGGGGGGAGAACCTTGCGCAGTGCTGTATGTTCAACTGGAGCAGCAAATGTCTGAACAGACTCCGCTATTCAGCTTCTCCCAGGTTTCTGCATGAAAGGATAGAGAATGAAATGAAGATTTCCAAAACAACAATGAATCTGAACTCGAAGCAATTGGGCATCACAAAAGAAGGGACCTGCATTGCACAAATAAAAATATTCCTGGTCTGAAAGCAGAAGGTAAAATGCTTGAGACATCTGGACATACTACACTTCTTTTCCCCCTGTCCAATACTAATTTGTGGGAGTTATTATGGGAGCTGGGTTTGAAGATAATGGTCTAAGAGAGTTAGCAATGGACTTGCAGTATCAGACTTTGCTACAGGGGTTGTGATGGAACTGAAAGAGAGGGCTACAGCTTTGATCTTAGAGATACAAGACACTGGAAATGCACCCCAACAACATGAGCAGTGCAATCCAGAGGCCCGTTGAGCCTGGCAAGCCGCAGCGAGGCCACTGCCAAAAACACCCACCCTGCTGTTCCCCTGGCAACCCTGCCAGCATCCTCCAATGACCGTGCTGCCCTCATGACAGGCACAAAAGTGGCAAGCAAAAGGCGCAGCCAATGCACAGGCCATGATCCCCACTGCCCACCAATACCTCCATCCCGCCCCGCCAGAGAGCAGGCAACCAGGAACCACATGCCCCCACAGTCATGGCATCTGCATTGAGATGCCTAGCCTGGAGGAGGCCATCAGTGGAGGGAGTTCCAGAGCCGAGGGGGTGGCCCTCATCACCAATTGGGCAGGTTATGGGCCTGCAGCCCCCCTGCTGGCTCTGCTGTGGGCACCCAGCCACTCCACATGGCCCGGGTAGCTAGGCCTTCTCCGTGGGGGGGGGGCATGCCCTGGCCATGGAGCCTGCAGTCCAGCAACACCCTCCTGTGCCAGCAGTGCATGGCCCACTGGACAGGACTGGCATTCTTCACCTGGCCTTGCCAACATGGGTGTAATGGAGTGGTCCTCTCCTCACCCCCGACCCTCCTACCACTGCAAAGGATCTTCCTTTGCAGATAAGGGGACCATCCTGGTGAGAACCGCTCTCGATTGTGCCCTGCCAGGGAGGTGCTCAAGAGAACCCTGCTCCAGCGGCTGCTGCAGTTGCCCCATGTTCCCTTACAGCTGCTGGCTGGTGCCCCGGTGCTGGTGTGTAAGGACAGTGGGAGGGTGTCATGAGCAAGTGGCTCATCCAGTTCAGGCGTCCTTTGGGCTATCTCATCCGATTGAGACTGTTAAGTTTAAGAGTACCAGCAGACAGCTGGTGCATGCTTGCACCATCATGCGCATGCTCCCTCCTCCCGGACCTGTATTCCACATGGAAGCACTGATCTGGGGCAGGGCAAAGCCCCCTTCCAGCTCTTTCTTTTCTTTGGTACTCCCTGGGAGCGTTAATCCCAGTCGAAACGGGGGAGTGACTCCACTGTCAGTGGTGAAGAGAAGAACCCTCTGAGGGCAGGGAGTTCCCCCTTTTGCATGTGTGCTCACAGGGGGCCCACCCATCCACACGCAGATCACCCTCACCACCCTGCCACAATGGCCATCTGCCTGGTGCCTCAGGCCCCAGCAGTGCAGAGGGGAGTTGACAGCCCTTCCCCCACACACGGGCAAGTCTTCACATCCCACCCCATTTACCACGCTGCCGTGCAAGGGTGGGCAGGGCAGGACAGAGGCACACGCAGCGGTGACCCCTACAGTATCAATGGCCCCCAAAATAGCTCTGTTGAGCATGACTCCCTAGGCAGCCGCCTGTTTGGAAGTTATGGGCCGTGCACCCCCAGCAAGCCTCACCTGCAGAAGCCAGCATTAGGGGGGGGCATGGGTAAGGGGAGAAAAGAGGCCGGTGTGAAAGAGCAGGCCAGGGCAGCTGCTTCCCCCGCTCCCTGTTACCTATTGGTGTGCCCTCGCACCTCCCCAAGCCAAGACTCAGGAGACGAGCACCCTGCAAGGAAACTTGAGTGGTAGTACATAGTCAGACATTCTGAACGTTGCTCTACTTCCACATGTGAGTGCGAGGTGTGCCACAAATTCCGCTAAGTTCCCCCTGCGCACTCTTGCCCTGCCACCATGAGCACCCTCTCCTACCTCGCATTCTAAGTCCCCACGGCAGGGGGCTCTCAGGCAGAAACTCCTGCTGCCTACTCACTTACCTGGGATCATAGGCCCCCCAGCCGGAAGTTATGTACTGTGCCTGGGGAGCTGATTCGGCACAGGGGAGGGAGCTTGGCCACCGTGAGGGTGCAAGTGGATTGACCCTCATAGTAGTTGGCATCCTGTGCTCTGCCGGACCACTTGGGTGGAGCCGAGGTGGTCAACTTTTCCCATACCATGGGTGCCTATGGGCTATGCCATTGTTTTTCATGGAGTGACTTTTCACCACTGCTGGGGGTGTTCCAAAGCCCAAAACAGCTCAGGGAGCTGACTAACTTGTGCCCCACCCCCCAACATGCCCCCCGGCACACATCCCAGCATGCTGGCACAGGAACATATGCCACAGTTATACCTGTGTGTGGCCACTGCTGCTATGCCCATGCCTGGCTGCTATGGTCAGGCACCGGTGGAGTGCCCAGGTGGAGTGGCACCGGGTTGCTGCGCTAGCATAGGGGTGTTATGCTGGTGTAATTCCAGGATATGCCGGCATAACTCCTGGTTGGTTCCCAGAGCACTTTCAGGGCCCCCTTCAGGATTGCACTGTAAGCCATGTTACTAATAAAATAATTAAACAAATACTTTTAGGCTGGAAGAAGAGGGAAAGTTACTTCCTATTTGGACAAGGGTTTAAAAATAAGAGATTGTAACAATGATAAGATGTAGTCATAGTTGTGGTTAAGATATAATATGCCTACAATGTAATGTGGCTATGACAGAGTAGGGTGACGGTGCTGTTGCTTTTCCATAATATGCATCTTTTCTTTTCTACCCAAACCTAATTTATTGAACATAAATTAGATTCAATATTTAGAAATTCAAAAGCATGCAAACTGCAAATTGCATTTTGTCAGACAAATCAAAGATATTTGTGACATTGTCAGGATGGAAAGTAAAACTGTAAAAGTCCTTTGTACACTGACAATTGATCTAGAAAATAAATATTATTCATTAACCTTCACCTTTTCTGAAGGATTAATTCAGCTGATGTGTCTCTAGATGCATCATGTGGACAGAAAACCAGGGTGGGGTGGGGTGTTGGCTCATATTTGATACTGGAGATGCTCAGGAGGAGTCACGACCAAACTACTGGCCAGACTGGGTATAGAGCTGCACCATGTAGTTCCAACTCCACTCCAAACAATGTATTACTTAGCTAAGTCAGGTGACACTGGAGTGCTTATTGGGAGAGATCTTGTAAGTAACAGGAGAAACGTATGCATTTTGTTCAGAACAGCAAGTGCTGTTCTGATGCTTATAGAAGGCAGAAGTGGGAGGTAGTATTACTGGTGGTGGAAAGTGTTGTCAAGTCACAG
Source organism: Eublepharis macularius (assembly GCF_028583425.1). Taxonomy (NCBI): domain Eukaryota; kingdom Metazoa; phylum Chordata; class Lepidosauria; order Squamata; family Eublepharidae; genus Eublepharis; species Eublepharis macularius. The sequence goes on along the minus strand of NC_072795.1, from coordinate 63,593,180 downwards.
CTAAAGGTGATGATCCCTGCTGGGGTTTTCAAGGCAAGAGACTAACAGAGATGGTTTGCCATTGCCTGCCTCTGTGACTCTGGTGTTCTTTGGAGGTTTCCCATCCAATGACTAACCAAGGCCAACCCTACTTAGCTTCCAAGATTTAAAAATATTGGACTTGCTTGGGCTGTCCAAGTCAGGGCAGTGGTAATACTACAGTATTAAAAAATGCAATCTGAAAACAAACCCAACGCAGAATAAACTCAGCTCACACTCTCGCTCAGACATTTGGCACATATGTGGAATCTAGCTGGTAGCTAGATACAGAGAATTATAGTTTGCATGGGATATGCCTGCTAAACAAAGACATGAGGACACAAGCACCATGCTCAGATGCCTTGTCAATAGGCCTTATGCTGATGGCAGTCATCATGTCTATTGATACATGAACTCACCAGTGATGCAACAGATCTTTTTGTATGATGGCCTCGCTTCAGAAGTAGCTTAACTAGAACTTTATAACAAGGAGCAGTAGGAATAAGGCTATGCCAGCTCATTCTACCAAACACCTCCTTTACTCTAAGGACCATGTAAACACTACCCATTATACAGGAGAAGAGTAACAGAATGCAGGGAACCTTGAGATGAGCCACAAGACAGGCTAGGGAGCTAAGGATTTTTCTTTATAGAAAGGCTAGGAGTATTATCCTGTATTCATGTTCTTGGGACCAAGTCTCATTGAACTCCATAGGACCTCCAGGAGAATTTGGCCATAGAGTAGATTAATACTTAGTGGAAGGAAGTTCTTTCTTCTGTGCCCTATAATGTAATATAATTCACCTACGTTCCAGGAAACCTGGTCTTCTGACCTCTCTTTATAATAACTCCCCGCTCCTTCAGTTGTTTGAAATTTTGTGTATACAAATCTCTTGTCAACTGAATGTTATACTTCATGTATCTGATGAAGTGGGCTCAAGCTTTATGAAAGCTTATGCCACAAGAAATTTGTAAGCCTTTTAAGACGTCACAAGAATCTTTATTATTTTGGCTGTAGCAGACTAACATAACCTCCCCTCTGAATTTTTTCCAAAGGATGAGGTTAACAGCAAAGGAAAAGGTCTATATATGAGATGGTCAAGTCAATCCTTGGATCTGTGGAAGGATGCTTCTATCTGTCTGTATTTGTTTTATTTAGAAAATGTGTATGTTTGCATCTGCATACCTGCTCAAGGCAGCTCAGAGCAATAAAAACAAACGATACTGTTAAAAACAAATCAATAAAATAATCCAAACCAATAAAAATGTGCCACCGAAAGCAAACCAAGGCCTAAAAGCACATAAAACAGAGAAGTCTAAAATGATATTCTCAAAACAGTCCTCAGGCTAGGATCAGACATAAAACAGCTAAAAAAGATGGAACCTCTTAATCCTGGGTAAAGAGAAAAGCTTTGGCCTGGCAACAAAGGACAGCAGTGTAGGTGCCTCAGAGGAAGGCAGCCACAGAAAAAGCCTTGTCTCTGGTCGTCATCACCACCCATCTTAACCTCTGAAGATATGGGCACAGAAAGCAAGACTTAACAGGAGATATGGTGAAGTGAAACGCATTAAATTTCTTATTTCTGAAGCTTCCAGAACCTAGTGACTGGATGAAGGGAGAAGATCATTCTGGTTCACACCACAAGGATAGAAGCTTGAGCAGCTCTTCTGACTACCCACTTTTCCAACCAGCCAGTGGAACGTTAGGGCCTAGTGGCTAGAGGTGAGGAAAGAAGCTGGCTAGTTTCAGTCCCTGTCTTTCGTCTTATCAACTAGGTCCTAGCTTTCAGAACTGCTTCTACCATAACCAGAAGAAGTCTGCCTCTCTGAAGACATTCAAAAAGCAGCAATCCCAGCTATCAGTCCAACTGTGGAAAAAACAGCAAGCATCAACTGTAGACTGAACAGTTTATATGTATGAGTTTACAGAAGAAGCATTTGTGTGCTTTTTTGGAATTATTATAGCTATTTCCTGAAGACCACATTAGCTCTGCAAAAGCAGGGTAGAATGGTTTGGGGTCGGTTGGTTGATTGATTAATTAAACTGTGGGTCCTAACCAGCCATATATATTGGGCTAAAGGACTTAACAGAAGGCACATAAAAAGAATTAGAAGACATGGACCTTGAAAGAAGAATGGGAAACACTTCGTGCTAGGAGAAGGCAGTCTCCAGGGGCAGCCTCAGTCCCTGTCACTGGGGCCGGGTAGCTGCAATGTGTTCAGAGCCTCATGTAGATGTTAACAAATCTCATTTGCTTGCTTCTCTTGCCAGTCTGTCCTGGTTGTATATCTCCAGTCCAGTGTCAAACTTGCTATCGTTCTATGTAAAGGCAGGGTAGGATAAGATTGCAAATGGTGTGCTCTCAGACTGGAAAATTATTTTTAGCCTATGTGTACACATGGTCAGCACTCATAAGTTTCACTGGCATCAACGTTGGGAATGCTGGTGCAAGGAAATCCCTCCAATTTAGGAGAAAAGTTTGAATTATTCTTTTGACTTAACAGTCTCAGATAAAGTTCATATGAGCAAGGCAGAAATATGCATGGGTATTTTATCATTAGACCATGGGGAAATAAAATATGCAGTGACTTCTTGGGGTACACAAGGAAACCCAGTTTCCTCTGAAATGGCTGATGGATTGGACTAGCTGACTCAGCCCAGTCAGTCAAGGCAGAGGAGGTTAAGGGTGGGGCAATACTGTGTTCCCTTTAGAGCAAAATTCATCTTGCTGCTTCCTTGACAGATGAACTATGTCTGTGAAACAGGGTCTCTGAGAGGGGTTCTCCATTTGCAATGGGACTGAGATAGAAGACCAATGCACAGGGGAGGGATTGTCACTGACAGCCCTTAAACAATAGTCAGCTGCTGGTTATTTATTTTCTAAATAAATCAGCAGGTCCTGGAAATAGGCAATTTAGAACAGTCCCTCCCCAAATCCTGGCTAGGCCTTGGGCTGCCAACAGGGCTACAGAGAAACAGCAGCAAACTCTCACGCAAACAGCCTATTAAAAAGGCCTGTCAGAGGCACCTTGACCTGGAGGCTCACTCTGGTCCTCAGCTCCCCAGCAACCCTCCCCTTACATGATGTATTTCCCTTGCCGTTTTTAGAGCTGCATTATGTTAGCTCCAGGAAACAGCCTCTTCCTTCGTATAAACACAGGCCTGGGTTACTGACCAGCAGCCCTGCCACTCTGCAGCCACCTTCTGTCCATCCATCACATCTTGTTGTCACCCTGGCAACATTTCTCTTGGATCGGTCCAGCTCCAGTGATGGAGGGGGGAGGGGGGAAGCAGCCCAATTCCAGCCGGCTGACTAATTCCTTGGAAACTCCTAGACAACACAATAAGACATGTTTTCCAGTGGCTTCTAGAATGTTTCTGGAAGGTCACCCAAAGGTTGATGGCAAGAACATGAGTCCTTCTTTCCATCCTGTCAGCAGAATTTGTGCAAAGGGCACACATGGGTGAATTGTGTGGTTATGTGTGCAGGTGCCACTCCAAATGGAGCTGGCCACTGAAGAAATCTTATCACAGCCCTAACTGAAGAGAAAGCAAGAGGGTCGAACTGAAAGACCAGCCTGCTTCAATACTATCTTTGTTAACTGGTGGGTTTTACACATCACCTACTTCACAGTCATAATGAGCAAGGATTAGGCAACTCCATTAACAGCCTAATAGCTCCACCCAGGTCTTGTGTTTAAACATTTCCACATTTTCCTTTTGAGAGGATGCTTGATACAGCCAGCTTTCAGCTAACATGGACTTGGGATACAACAAAAATGCTACCAAATAATGATGGAATGGCCTTGGATGATAACCTTATGGGAACAGAGCAAAGTGGGAAGGTAGTGAGGTAAATTTAGGAGAGACAAACAGGCTGGGGTAGAGAAAGTAAACTGCAGAGGTAAGAGCAAGATCATGTGGGGGGTAGCGACCCCACACATCTGTATAGTGGATTGCTTGGAGGAGGGTTGCCTGTGAACCAAAAAATTGGTGCTGACCTTCTGCTGGTCCAAGTGTTTACAAGGCAGTGCTTCTGGAATGAATATGTTGGGAATGGGGGGCAAGTGGTTGCCAACAGAGCAGAAGAAAAAGGTCCTGACTCCTTGAATAAAGGCGTGCTGTATGGAGATGGACAGCTGAAGCTTTTCATGACATGGAGGCAAATAACATCACCAGTTAAACAACTTGCCCTTAAGCCTCTAAAGGGACAGAGCTCCCCCCCCCTCCAGACTGTCAAGGCATGGTGTAAAACTCATGACTAAGCTCAGCAGTGGACTTAGGTTTTCTCTCACAGGGCAGTTCTGCCTTGATTGAAGTCCATGCATTTTTCCCTGTTAGAAAAGATGTTTGAGAATGAAATCTCTTCTCTTTTAAAGGCAGAAGAATCATACATGGGCACATTCTAACAGCTCTATATATTACATAAATTTTGCTTATAATTTTGTTCTGGATTGCAAGCCTGTGGGAAGGAATCCTTCTGTTTTCATTGATGTGTGGCACAGTGTGCGATTTCAGCACTTTTAAATAAGTGATGGTGCATATGGTTGAGGGAGCCCATAGATCCAAGACACGGTGTCCGTGAAGTGACTCCAGGGAACTGGTAAGTCATGTTCGCCTATTTAAAAAAGTGAATTTAGCTTTCTATTCTGCCTAGAAAACAATTTAGTTTGCTTTGAAATTGTACAGACTGAGGCTGCATCTAATGTTGTGGCAGAAAGAGGTGATGAACTGTATCACTTTGGACTACATATGGGGGATATTACTTTGGAATGCTGCCCCACATATTGAATTTCAAAGGGGTAGCCATGTTACTCTGTTGTAGAAAAATAAAACAAAAGTCCAATGGCACTTTAAAGACTGTTAGTTTCAATGAGTTTTAAATAAATATTGTTAGTCTTTAAGATGCCACTGGAATTTTGCTTTACTTCACCTATTTCAAAAACTCCTGCAAACAAAAACTAGTCCATCAAGGAGAGATGATGAAGCCCAGCTCTTTGTCTACTGTGCTGTGTTCTACTGTCAGGTAAGAGTGTCTGTGGGAGGTGGATAAGAGGAGGGCTTATGCCCCTGGGATCATAAATGTAGTGATCCAAAGTTAAAACTAATGGAGCCTCTGCTCCCAAATTATTTCTATAGACAGCCTTGTGGCAAGGAATGGCCCAAGAAAAGAGGTCCCATTACTCATTTAATCTCTTCTACAATCACATCAGTTGTATAGATTAAAAAGCTGGTTTATAGCAAGACACCAGACTCTATAACAATGTACAAGGAACATGGGGAAAGCCTCAAACCAGAATGGAGCAGTAGGTGGAGTATCGGACTAGGATCTAGGAGACCCAGGTTAAAATCCCCACTCTGCCATGGAAAGTAATTGGGCCAATCACACACTTTCAGCCTGACCTACCTCACAGGGTTGTTGTGAGGATAAAATGGAGAAGAGGAGAATGATGGAAGTCGATCTTGGTCCTCATTGGGGAAAAACGTAGGATATGAATGAAGTAAAATAAAATAAATAAAGGTCATGTGTCAGAAAAAACTAAAGCCATGTAATGCCCATTATTTGGACCAACCACAATGACATAAAACAGTGTGCAAACTTTTGACGGATGTTTTTAAAAAAGGGAAAGGAGATGTCTCAGGCCATGATCTTAAGGCCTTATAAGTCAAGGCCTTTAAGATCATGGCCTAAGACCTCTCCCCCACAAAACATCCAGCCTGATTAAGTGTTCTGGATAACATGAAAACTTGCATACTGTTTTGTGTCACTGTGGTTAGTCCAAATAATTGGCATCAAGTGGCTTTTGGTTTTACCATTTGCTTTAGACGCATACAGTTAAATTCAGCCTCTGTTAGGAAAATGCTTGACTCCATTCCAAGCAGTGAATGACAAAGGGAAACATTCATTACCCACAAAAACTTCTTGAACACCCCAATTACATCTGCACATGGCATTTCATAATAAGCCACCTGCACTTGAATCTTTAGCTCCACTTCTTATCTCTTATATCCCAAAAGTAGTTGTTATCTTTTAAGATAGTATCTTTTAAGCTTGTTGGGTGTTCCAGGTAGCCCACTCTCATCAGAGATCAGAAGTTATGCGGGGTTAACCCCGATCAGTATTTGGATGGGAGACCACCAAGGAAGGCCAGGAATGTTACACAGAAGTAGACAATGGCAAATCACCTCTGAATGTCTCTTACCTTGAAAACCCTATGGGGTTGCCATAAGTTGGGTGTGACTTGATGGCACACACAAGAATTGCTTGCCCTGAACTGGATAGCCCAGGCTAGCCTGATTTTGTCAAGTCTCAGAAACTAAGCAGGTTCAGTACTAGGATAGGAGAAAGTTCAGGGTCATTTATTCAGAGGCAAGCGGATGGCAAACCACCTCTGAACATCTGTTGCCTTGAAAACCCTATGGGGGTCACCATAAGTTAGCTGCTACCTGATGGCAAAAAAAAAAAGAATTGCTTAGGACAATGTTTTAAATGTTATGAAAGGAACACATACTGTGCACACACAAATACACACACAGATGCAATCCATTAATCACATATTCAAATTCTCATTACTAATGGCCCTGTGATACATAATCTATGTATGCTTCTTGATTTGGGGAAATATATTCTGCATGATTCTCCTAACAAATTATAGGCAACTTTGTTGAAAAAAACATTGTTTACTATTGCTAATTGTATGTGTTAGTTTGCTGCTAAAGGTAAAGAACCCAGCAATTCTATCAGCAGCCTCAACAGCTAATGTACTTGCTTGAACCTTCCAAGATCATAAGGCCAACAAAAACAGATGCAATTTGTCTCTTACTCTCCTACTGCAATGGTCTTGTGGCTCCATCTTCTCTCTTTATATTTGCTACAGAAAGGGATCCTCTAATTGCATTGTGGGACAGAGGATATACAAAGGGACCATGGAGGCAACACTGCTGTTTAGTCTCTCATGGCATCTTTTGCCTCAAAGAAACAAACAAAGTGTTGCCAACTGGCCTGGAAAAAAATGACCTGTTCCTTTAATATAGTCTTAATAGAATGTTATTTACTTCCGTGCCATGAAAAGCTTCAGCTGCCCATTTCTACCTATTAAGCCTCTGTTAAAGTGGCAAGACATTTTTCTCCAGGCCTATTGGCAACCCAAACAGATAATCTCTTAACTGGTGTTAATTGAAGTCCAATGGTGCTCTTTAGCACATGGAAATCTAGAGCATGAGCAGCAGTGTCTGTTGTTGCCCATTCAGTGGCTTCAGCAGCTCCCAATAGATCTTGTCATCTTTTAGGTGCCATAAAATTCTACTTTTATGTCAACATATCAGAGTCACTCCCTTCAATCCCATTGGCACAAGCCAGCATCATTCAGTGTATGCAAGCCACACAAACCACAGGGCACTCAGGACAGCTTGGTGCATTTCTGTCCTGGTAGGGCCCCATAACCTTTAAAATCTGCCTGACAGGCAGAACTTCAGTAAGGGGTGCTTTGCTTGCTGTAGACATGCAGAGATGGGGAAAGCTACCTCAGGTCCTGCAGCTGTTAAAAGCACAGAGACTTTGTTTTGGCCCTTGTAACTCAGCCCACGTTATTTCTGCAATATTTGTACTACAGCTTAGGGAAGGAGGTCACAGCATTAACAAAAGCAGTGCAATCTATGCTGGACATAGAAGTGTTAATGTAGGAACACCCCCCCCCAATTGATTTTCATGGACCCTCGTTTCTTCTGCATGAAGTTCTGTTTGGTGTAGAAGCATCACACTGGGAATGCAGGAGATTCCAGCGTGATTGTAACTGGCACCTGTTTTATGGAGAGAGACTCTAGCCCTGTTCACTTGATACAGGGAATGGTCATTCATCTATTTATAAGAAATTACTTATATATGTTCACTTTGGAATTGAAACCAGGGACCAGTACCTGGGCAAACACGGAACTTAAATTATGCATTCTGCTGAACATGCATTAAATGGAATGTGGGAGTTACTCAACATAGTATAAAGAAAAGCAAATGTACACCGTACACAGATTGTACCTGTGTTTACTACAACTTGGGAATTTGCGCTTTTAAGAGCTGCCTGATAGGCCGAAATTCAACAAAGAAAGCTTTCCCTGTTCTGCTTCTCTGTTGTAGGAAAATGCTGCACCTGTTTAATTGCAGCTGTTAAAGGCAGAGACCCCCCCTCCTCTTAAAAAAATATAATGTGCCCAACAGCTAGATTTAGTTCTCTCCACATGCTGTGGTAAGTAGCTGTTCTCTTCCCCTCAGTCCTGTAAGAGTCTCAAAAGATTTCTGGTATTACGTACTATTTCAGCCAATGGGGGTGAGAGATCTTTGGGCATGGATGGGGTATAAACTGGGAAATGGGCTTTGTGAACACTCGGCCCACTCCTCTCTTATCCAAGATTAAAAGTCAGGCAGTGTGAGTAGGGTTTGTAGTGTGTTTAGTGGGAATTGGGCCCCAGACACTGGAAAGGTCTGCTCTAGCATGCTGTTAAAATGTGATTTATTAGCAATACTCTTTTCAGAAGAGAAATGGTTTAACTGTCTTTTAACTGCCTGTAAATCGGGAGTTCTGTGTAGTTTAGATATACAACTGGCATGAAATATTCCATATAAAATTGCAGCAGCAGCTCCTTGGTGAAGGCATTTCCTCCCTTGCTCCAACTTAATGACAATACGACCTTTTCACACTCCTGTAATTTGATTTTGAGCACAGCTTTTACACATCAGCTAAGCTGGGGACTGGGGCCCATCACCACTATAGAAGTTTCCAATCACTATAGATAAATTGGATTCAATCTGGAATGAAGTTTTACAGCAAATTTCCAAATGCACTTTCAGTTTACACACAGTGCTACAGGGAAAATAGATAAGAGGGAAGATTAGTGATTATTTAATAGACTTGTGTCCCCATTCTGGCCTAGTTCATATATGCAAGAGAATGAAATTCGAATAAGGTGGCAGAACCTATAGAATGGACAACCCCACACTGCAGGTGGAAGAACCCATTCTTCAAATTTCCATTACATTACAAACAAAACCCTCCATGCAAATAAAAGATCAGTACAGCAGTGGGAAAGCTTGTCCCAAACAGCTTTTTCATCTAAGGAATTGGGCAGCTACAGCTTTTCACTTCCTGAAGGAAATTAACTTCACCTGGTAAATACCATCCCAGTTTAAGTCTCTTTTAAAGGGATGGGATGTTTTTCTCCAGGCCAGTTGGCAACCATCGTTCCCCCTTTTCTTTGTTGTGCCAGATTTCTATTTGCAGAGAGTTTTAACACAGTGCAGCATTTCAAAGAGTGATCCCCCACCTGTGGTCTGAACTGGTTCCGTCAATTCTACCATTCCGTGCATGCATTAACCAGGCCTGTTACCTAGGCAATATTGCCAACTGCCTGAAGAAATAACAACAGCATTCAATTTATATACCACCCTTTAGGACAACCTAACACCCACTTAGAACAGTTTATAAAGAGTGTTATTATTATCCTCACGACAATCACCCTGTGAGGTGGGTGGGGCTGAGAGAGCTCCAAGAAGCTGTGACTGACCCAAGGTCACCCAGCTGGCTTCAAGTGGAGGACTGGGGAATCAAAGCCAGTTCTCCAGATTAGAGTCCTACTGCTCTTAACTACTACACCAAACTGGCTCCTGATGCTTGTCTTGTTGCTTTAACAGAGGCTTAATGGGATGTTATATACCACATGATGTTATTTACTTCCATGCCAGTGTGGTGTAGTGATAAGAGTGTCAGACTAAGATCTCGGAGAGGCAGGTTTCAGTCCTGACTCTGCCATGGAAGCTTGGCTGGGTGACCTTGGTCCAGTCACACTCATTCAGCCTGACCTACCTATCCTTGTTGTGAGGATAAAATGGAAGAGAGGAGAATCATGAAAGCTGCTTTGAGAACAAATGAAGCAAATACAATATATAAGTAAATACAATAAATAAAAGCTTCATTTGCCCACATGTCAAGCCTCTGTTAAAGGAATTCGCACAAAATATGGAGCAACACGGTAAGTATGGCAGCAACAAAACACAATTTCCCGTGCAATAACAATGTCTCCCTATTTTATTTACAGTAATTGCATAATTTAACAGAACTATACCACATGTAACCAGTTCTAGGAAAAATTATTTTGCAGGCGTCATATATGCTCCAAAGTCCATACATAAAGTGTCCAGTGCTTCAAGTGCTCTATTAATATTGCAACAGGTATTAAAGTGCAAATGCTTCCTAGCACCATGTACACATTAATTATTTCATACAAGCTCGCCTTATATTCCAACTGGAGTTGGGTATAGTCCAAGATTTGGTTCCAATAAACTGTGTAGTTCACAGATCACAAGTAGACCTTTGCGTGTATTCTTTAGGTGTACATTGATAATTCTGTGACATCATTATTCTTACGGAAGGTCCAGATCACCATTATATCCGTTTCCAAACTCTTTCTCAAAGAACACAGTTGTCAAAGTTTCATGCAGCTACCACTCCATATTAGTCATCAGTTTTCCAATTTTCACCATGAAAATTGGAAAACTGATGACTAATATGGAGTGGTAGCTGCATGAAACTTTGACAACTGTGTTCTTTGAGAAAGAGTTTGGAAACGGATATAATGGTGATCTGGACCTTCCGTTAGAATAATGATGTCACAGAATTATCAATGTACACCTAAAGAATACACGCAAAGGTCTACTTGTGATCTGTGAACTACACAGTTTATTGGAACCAAATCTTGGACTATACCCAACTCCAGTTGGAATATAAGGTGAGCTTGTATGAAATAATTAATGTGTACATGGTGCTAGGAAGCATTTGCACTTTAATACCTGTTGCAATATTAATAGAGCACTTGAAGCACTGGACACTTTATGTATGGACTTTGGAGCATATATGACGCCTGCAAAATAATTTTTCCTAGAACTGGTTACATGTGGTATAGTTCTGTTAAATTATGCAATTACTGTAAATAAAATAGGGAGACATTGTTATTGCACGGGAAATTGTGTTTTGTTGAAGCCTCTGTTAAAGGCACAAAACATGTTTCTCCAGGCCGGTTTGCCTGGACAGGGGCAATATGGAGAGGTTGTGGAAGGGAGGGCTTATCTTTTCTCCTCTGTACCATTTCTGAAATCAAAAATGATCCCTCAGCCTGCTTTTAGCAGCTTTCCAAGGCCTCAGGTGGAGGCCTTTCTTATCACCTATTTCCTGATCCTTTTCAGTAGAAATGCCAGGAATTGAACCTGGGATCTTCTACATGCAAAGCTGATGCTCTTCCACTAAGCCACAGGATACTCAATGGAATTAGGAGTGTGTAATTCTGTTTAGGATTGCACTGTTAGCTACTGCTCAGGAGATCTGATTAATGCAATGTTTATTGTATGGGTAAGGCATAGCTCATGATGCTGTATCTCTTTACAGCCATGGTTCCCGCTGTTCTGTTTTCTAGCACACATTTTGCATGTTCTTTTATGGCAGTCCAGAAGCCCATACATTATCCTCAACCTAGCAGGACACCTATATTTCTTAGATAAGGAGCTTCAGACAATCTTCCCTTTTTCATTTAACCCTTTGCAATTCCCCCAGGCCTTCTGTCCATTTGACCAAAACCCAGAGTTGTAAAGCAATATGAACTATGGACAGCAGAACTGCCATCATCTTCATGTGAGGTTTTACATAATAAACTTGGTTTAGAGTAGAAAGGGGAAGGGCAAACTTTTAACCTTTTGCTACAGATGTGAAAAGATTTCTGGTCTGCCATAGCCCCATCTCAGTAGCCAAGTTCCTCAACTGGGAGCACCAGGTCATCCTTGAAGAGAGGGGCTTCCTAAGAAGGTAAAAGCACCACAAGAAACCAAGCCTAGTACATGGAGATGTCATGCTCAAGGTTCATGGGAGAGGGAAGGAGAAAGGAAGGGTGATAGACAGTAGCGGAACAGAGTGGATATCTATGTGCCCTCTGTGGGTGCACATACTGGAATGCATATTTGCACTGAAAAATGTCCCCCAAACCAATTTAAATTCAGCAACGTATCTTCTGGGAGAGGAAGATCCCCGACTCCTGCTTTGCTGGAATGTTTGAACTGCCTTCTCCCTTCTTCTTTAAGAATTTTGAGCAGATGTTCATGAGAAGGTACGCGCTGGAAGTTTAAGGAAGGAAACTAAGCTGCTACTAGGTGATAAAGAAGGAAACCAATTTATTTTATCTCAATGCTAAACAGAAAACAATGTGATGTGAAATCTATCTGTATTCATGCAGACTTTGGTCTGTGAGTCTTGGGTCACATCTTGTTTTCTGCTGATCAAAGTCTTGCCCTTCAGCATTTCTTGAATATGGACTGACATTCTCATCAACCACAAGTTAGAACAGATGCTTGGATCTGCATAACTTAGCATATCTGAGATACATAAGTCTGTGGAGAAGATGACTGAGTCGTACATGTGTCTGTCCAATGTGAAGATAAAAAGTCAAAGCACCAATGCTTGTGGCTACTTGGGTCACTTGGTACCAATCTGAGCATTCTGTAGAGAATGCTTTTTCTGTAGAGAATGGCTTTTTCTCCATTCATCAACAAATGTCTAAACATGAACTATTCAAGTCTGGCCTTCCAGTTCTAACAGGATTGTCAACTCTTATTGGGAAATTTCTGGATATTGGAGTGGGTCAGAGTTTGAGGAGGGGAGAGAACTCAACAGGGATGTGATACCGTACATTTCACCCTCCAAAGCAGTCATTTCTTCTTGAGAAACTGATCTCTGTGGTCTGAAGATCAGCTGTAATTCTGGGAGAACTCCAGGCCCAGCCTACCTTTGCACCGAAGAAGCTGAATGGGTAGACAAAATTTGGGAGCGTAGCAGTGCAGAGTTATGTCCTTTTAAGTTCACTGAAGTCAATGGGCCTGAAAAGATGCAACTCTGCTTAGGTCTGCACTGCTTGAATGACAGTGAAGAATGAACCAAATGTTGCAGGAAAAAATATTTTTACACTTTCTGGACCAAAAGTGGTCCAGAAATCTCACCATCTGAAGGAGAAGAGCATACTGCCTTGAGAAAATAGATCCAAACTGGACTTCATCTCCATGAGCAGATAAATATAAGAGCAAGTAAATGTTTATTGTTGTGGATTTTCCGGGCTGTATAGCCGTGGTCTTGGCATTGTAGTTCCTGACGTTTCACCAGCAGCTGTGGCTGGCATCTTCAGAGTGTTCTGACACTCAGTTTGACACTGAGAGATCTCTGTCTTTCGGTGCTTTGGGATAAGCTGAGAGATCTCTCAGTGTCAAACTGACACTCAGTTTGACACTGAGAGATCTCTGTCTTTCGGTGCTACACCTCTGAAGATGCCAGTCACAGCTGCTGGTGAAATGTCAGGAACTACAATGCCAAGACCATGGCGATACAGCCCGGAAAATCCACAACAACCATCATTCTCCAGCCATGAAAGCCTTCGACAATATGTTTATTGTTCTGTAGGTATTAATTATTCAGTCACAAAGCAGAGAAAGTTGCTACTAACCAAATAAGTGTAATATAGTGATTTTATGGTGACTAGGCTTCTGGAAAGACAGGGGATAAATTTAGTCATCTCCTTCTGCCATATACACACATCTCTTTGTATCACATTAAAATCTCCTTTATTTATGCCCAACAAGCTGAAAACAGAGTAATTGTTGTAGCTTACAGTCTGGGCAGCACAGGTGGGCTTGGTAGGAGCTTCCTAGCCTGTAACTCCAGCAAAAAGGAGTACCTCCAAAATGCAAGCAAAGATCATCTCCAGGGCCTGGGCAAGCTCGGGCATGTGGCAACCGCTGCTTATCCCAAAGCCTTTCAAAGCTCATCCCACTGTACTCATGGCACATTTCAAACGCTTGCTAGCAGGTTGGTGGAATGAGATGGGATTCAATAGTTGGTTGCCTCCATCCAGCCCCACATAAATAAGTATCATGGCCATCTTTCACAAAGGAATTTCCATCTGAAGTCCAATTGACCACCTCCAGTGGTGTGTTAGGCAATGTCCAAGTGCAGACTGTTGTCAGTTAGTTTCATGAGCCTGGAAGGTGTTTTGCCAGAACTGATATTCCTGCAGTTGGTATGAAGAAGAAGTTAACTGAGGCAGGGGATACATACACACACACAATAAAATCAACATGGAAATATCTGTCTCAAAGCCCGTTGCATGTCCCCTTAGTGAGGAATTTAGAACATTAATGATAGGAGATCAGAAAGCTATGTTGCACATACACAATGACATATGGACTGGGTATGTGAAAGACACTCCCCCGCCCCCGGCCACTGGCAAGAAAAACTAGAAGTGCAGTGATATCTCAGGCCATTCCAAATGCTGTACACTAGTGAACAACATGCTAACATGCGCCCCAGCCAGGAGGCAACCATGACACCTGCCACAGTGCAAACTTCACAAATCTAGTTTAAGAGCATCTTTCTGGCAACAAAATTGAAGTATTTGGTGTGGGGGAAATATGATCTCTTTGAAGCAGATATTTTATTTATTTATTTATTTGATTTTTATAGCATTTATCTTCAACTAAAAGCTCCAAGCATTTCACAACAATTACATCAGTCAAAAACTAATTTGAAGCATAATATGTTCACTACTGGGTGAGGAAAAGAAGTCTGCATCCCTCAAGGCAACTGAGTGACAATAGAGCACTGATTGTGCAGTAGAAGGTCTGAAACTCCTGTGGACTGAACCTTGAGACTTTTGCTGGGGAAAGTCTTCTGTATCAGAGGCACCAGAGTGAACTAGGCTGTGGTATCCCTTAGAGAGACTGAAGAGATGCTCCAGTTCGACCTGGTTTCTTCTGCAGCCTACCACAATTGGTGGGAATACTTGGCTAAGCTCTTTCCCTTACGAGTGGAGCGTATCTCTTGAGGTTGTGTTCGCATCTAATGCTAAAAGCATCTCTGAGCGGCTCTTGCTCTGTTTGACCACAGGTGTGAATGTTCTTAAGGAAACGTTTTTAAAACCCCTCTTTTATTCTAGCCTGTGCCGATTCCACCTGGGCATTGTGACGAAGGAAATGCTAATGCAGGCAGCTTAGGGGCTTTTTCACAGGTGTTGCTTAAGTAAAGTTCTGCTGGAAATGGTCAGAAAGGATATCAGAATAGCTGTACTGGCCAGAATGCACGCTCCGTCTTCCCGCTTTCAGGGACAGCGTTCGCTCAGACACACAAAACTTTCCATAGTTTTAAACGCGTGGAGGGATTTATGCGGGACTTCAAAAAGAGAAAAGATCCCAGCGCTCTGGTCCTCTCGGGGCCCTTCAGGTTGGAGAAGCCCCGGAGCCCATGGTGAGACGCTGCCCAGCGGCGGGGGGGAGCTCTCTGCGAGTTCAGCCGGGGCCGGCCTGGCAGGCCCCGGCCCCTCCGAGTCTCCCCTGGCGTTGCCTGGCCCTGGCTCCTGGCCCCGTGGGCGCAGCCGCCCAGCCGCCCGCATTCCCTCCGCGCGGTTCCCACATAAATCAGCGCGGGCGGAGCGCCGGGAAGGGCAGTTTCTCATCGGGCGCTGCTGACAGCCAACGACAAACAGACCGCGCTGAGAATAACCACGGCCCGGGCCGAGTTTACACAAGGGCAGGCGCTGTGTAAATATGGAGCGGGGCGGGGGGGGGGGCAGGCGGGCTCGCAACTGAGCTGCGCTCCAAGGGGCGCAGCAAGGGGGGGTGGAAGAGAGGGGGGGAGATGCGCCTCGCTGCCTCGGGCAGGCGCCTTTCCACGGCCACTCCTCGGTCCCTCGTGGAAGTCCATTTCATGGGCCGCAAAAAGAACGTCTTCGAAGCATTCCCGAAGGGTAGCCGGTGGCGCAAAAATGAACAGGCCTGGCCCGGCGGTTCCCTCGAGACGAACATTTTATTCCAGCGTCATCTTTCCTTCGTCTTGAAGGTGCCCCCAAAATCCTACTTATCTTTGAAATAAATTACCTTGATTAATTATGATTTGTAACATGGATTTGTAATTTTAATAGTCTACCTTCTCTTCTTTGTGTGACTTGTTCCGTCCATAATTATGTGCGACCGGTTGCTTTTATTTATTTAACTTCATTTATATCCCTCTTTTCTCCCCAATGGAAACCCAGAACAATATTATTATCCTCTCCTCCATTCTCCCTCACAACAGCCCTGCGAGGTAGGTTAGGCTGAGTGTGTGTGACTGGCCCAAGGTCACCCAGCAAGCTTCCATGGCAGAGTCAGGATTCAAACCGGGTGACACGGATCCTAGTTTGACACTCTAACCACGACTCTACGCTGGCTCTCTTACCGTTCCCCCTTTCTTTTCCTTTTATTGGTGGTTTGAATGTACTTTGTGTACATCGCCTGTTTTTGTATGTATTAGATTCACAATAAGAACAGTTTATGAAAAAGGAAACTAGCAAAGGGCACGATCCGGAAAAGGTTAAGAACCTTGAAGTTTAGGATCCTATTTATGAGGGGAATAAGTCCCAACGACACTTACTTCTGAGTAAATATTCTAATTGATTTGAAGGGGAGAGACTGAAATGTACGCTTGATTCTCCCACAGGAATTAATATGACTTAAAAGTATTTATCTTTGGCCGACCCTTGCCCAATGTCTTTAGGATCGGGTGAGCTGGTAAAAGCGTCGTTTGGGGTTTTTTTTGTTGTGCTTTGTTTTTAATTAATTATTTGGCTTTAGAATACCATCGACTCGTGTGAGTCGTTTGGGGAGGAGCAGTTAAATCAGCCTCAATAATTTGCTTTCGGCTGAAAACGGAATGTCCCTGGATCAACCACTCCAGGACACAAGCAGGTAGAAAATGGCAATCGAGGTTGAACGAGGCAAGTTCGTTTCACATATCATTACCTCCATTATTGCTACAGAAAGGAAAACCCAAACGAGCAAAAACCATCAGTTCGGCCCTGAGATCCAAGATCAACTGGACCGGCTGCGAAATCACCAAACGAAGATCGGGTCTGCACTGGCCAGGGCTTACAATGCCCCTTTTAAAAGCCGCCTTCCATCTCTCATGACAGCTCTGTCCTCCATACCACTGTTCAGTTCATGTGAAATTCAGCCCGTTGCTGCCCATCCATTCCCTCCTCCTCATGCTCACATTTTGCTGCATGGTCGAAAACAGATGCATAGATGCCTTTAAATGCCGTTGATCTCAATGGAAGAGATTCAGTAATTTAAAAAATATTTCCCACCGTCCTAGAGAGTCTTAAAAGTTCATTTTAGCTGCTTCCTTTTCTATAGGTGACTATTATAGCCACTCCTGTGCGTATTTGCTTGGAAGTAAGTCCCATTCAATTCGATGAGACTGACTCCCAGGATAACCAGCAAGAGCGCTAATGGTTCGGGGAAGGGGAATGTCTGGAGGCAAGGTCTAGTGCTGTCGGTGTGGGTGCCGCTTCGGGTGCAAAAACCAGAAGCAGCAGCAAGAGAAGAGGGAAAAGCGACACCACCCCGGTCTCCTAACGGGTGTAGAGTCTACATCATTCTTCATCCACTTCAGCATCTTTTCAGCGCCTGGCTCTCCTGGCACTTAGAGCGCTTAAGAAGTGGATCCCCCCCCCCCTTCAATTTGGGGCAAAGTTCCAGTTCTCAAGGAATGCGTGCATAGGTGGTAGTTATTTCCAAGAAATTCACAGGGATCTCAGTGTTGGTGACCGGTTCGGCTCCCACCGCAGAATGCCGGGCCTCGGTTTCCCTGGCTGGGAGTCCCCTTGACGTCAACGGAATCGTCTTCCAAGAAACCGCGCAGCTGCGGTCTCTTGGGGGAAACTGAGACAGTCTTCACAACAGCCCCACGAGTGGGCCAGGGTCATTACACACGCACACACTTTTTGCAGATGTGGATGGGACTGAGGGAAGAAGGGCTTGCTAAGGCAGGATTAGGTCTGGCGGGTCCTGCGTGGTTTGCCAGCCTGCGGAAGCCGCCCAGAGCCGCTCCGAGGGGGCCTGGGTTGTTTGTTTGCAGGGATGGTAGGTGTGGCATTAGTGGCCGGCGGCCGTGTCTGGTCTCAGACGTGCCCGCCAGGCTAATGGGGCGATTAGGGGCCCCGCGGATGACACCATCTCCGGAGAAGGGGCTTCCTGCTCCAGCCGCTGCCCAGCCTACCGCCCCCCTCGCCAGGGCCGGCTCCGGCTCTGCTCCATCCATTACCTTAATCCCTTTTCTAAACAGTACGCAGCTAGGCTGGGACAACAAGGCAGCGTTCAAACCCGAGGGGGCGGCTGGAAAGAAGCAACCTAATGGGCTGGAGACAATAACCATTAACAGCACACCTCGACCCCACAAGCGCTGCCGGGAACGGCTCAACGGGCCGCCTGGACCTTCATCGGAGAAATGAGCTCGCACGCCACCGGGATTTCCTCACGGTTGGGGTGGGAAGGGGGAGAAAGAAAGAAAGAAAGAAAGAAAGAAAGAAAGAAAGAAAGAAAGAAAGAAAGAAAGAAAGAAAGAAAGAAAGAAAGAAAGAAAGAAAGAAAGAAAGCACTCCTGTGCCATTTAAATCAACGGTGGCTTTGCAATTGTGGTCAAATGGAGAGAGCCTGTACTGGTTCGGCGTCATTTTCTAGTCTTAAATGTGTCGGATACATTTCAATGGCATCCTGCTCCCCAGATAGTTTCCTATGACTAACATCCTAAAGAGGCCTACTTGAGAGTAAGTCGTGGTGCAAATGCTGGAAAATGTGGCTGTGATTAGGACATGAGATAAACAATACTAAGCCAGCCAAGTTAGAGACAGTCGGAGCAGACAGATACCAGTCAAAGTCGCGCGTTCAGTGCACAACCGGCCTTTTCATTCAAAATCGGAAATATACCGAACAAATAAATATCGAAAGAAGGAATGGTCGGATATTTGGATACAGCCCCTTAAACCAGCGCGAAGTACTCGCTCCTCTCCCAGTGCATTAATTCCGGAGCTGCATTTATGAGCAAATGCAGTAAACTGCAGGGCCGAATTATGAGTTGCCTCTAAATACCTAAACAGTTCTGCAATTAAATGTCATGGGAGCGGGAGAATTCTATGGGGCCTCTTCAGCGTGACACATTTCGGGGCCTTAGCCAGTCTTAGCCTGGCCCTGATTTGTTCCGTCAGACAATTGCTGCAACCCTGCATAAAACAATACTAGTTTGGCGAGGCCCTGGAGCACGCGGTGCGGAGAACCACGCGAGGGCCCTGCGGCTGGTGGCAAGAGACACCCCGCCCAGTTGTCCGGCTAGTGGGTCGGCCTCGGCTTGGAGCTGCAGGAGGGGGAGAAGCGGAGGTGCGCATTGGGCATACCGGGAGAAGCAGACAAGGGGCAAGAGGCAGCAAGCCCGCGCCCAAAGGGGTTCAGCGGAGAGGACTCGAGGCTCAGGAAATCCGCTCGACCCGTCCCGTCCGCGGGTTCGACGCTGTAGCCCATTTTCCGCCCTTTGCGCTTCTGTTGCGCGGTGGCGAGCCTTGGAGCGCAGCAGCCGCGCCCGGCTGTCACCAACGGCACACCGAGGCCGCGACCCTTCCTGAGCCCAAGAAGGACCCGCTTGCTGTGGCGCTCCTGGGCTCCGCAGCTGCCGCAGTGAGGCTCGCTGTCTCGCTCTGCTCGGCCACCCTTGCCGGCATTGGCCCCTCTCCCTCGTGGGGTTGCCTGGCGCGCTACACGGGCCATTTCCCACACCCGGACGCGGCACGGTGGCGCCTGCACTTCGGCGGTGACATCCAGCGGGTTCGTTTTGCCCCGGAATGGTCGCAGGAGACCATTCCAGCCTTCCTAAAGATAGGTTAATTACATTAATTCAAGACAAGGGGTCCTGTGGCACAGGAGTCTAGCGATTCTGAGTAGACCCGTTTAGGATGGTTTCCCAAGGTGATCTGCTCGGAAGTACATTTGTTTGCCTGGCGCTTCCTCCCAGGGCAGGGTTCTTAGAACTGCAGCCTATGCGCAGAGAGAAAAAGGGTTGTGCTTTGTTTTAAAAATGACGAAGGGATGGCAGAAAGTCAAGCAACTCACGAGGTAAAATGTACCACAATAGCAGGCAAAGCCCAAATGAACGCGCTGTTAAATGAACGCAGCGTTCACGTGGGCGACTCTGTCAAGGGACCAAAGGAACCTTCATGGCCCATCCTCTAAGGCGAGAGGCGCCACCATCCTCCCTTCTGCCCTGGGCCAGGCTCCAGACAAGAAAATAAATGGGCATTCCCAATGGGAGCGCGCAGAACTCGACGGGCCAGCCTTTCGCAGGACAGGCCCAGGCCTTAAAGTGACCAGCCAAATTCGGTTCGAAGGAATACTCCAACCCGGAATCCGCCCAACTGAATTCTACCAAACCTGCCGCTGTGGAAGTGGGTCTGGAGTCTGGACAAACCTTGCGGCCCCGTTCTTCCCCAGCGGCCTTGGGCGAGAAAGGGCTCGTCCCCGCCCCGTTGAGCGGATCCTTGGATGGGATCCTGTATTCCTTTGTGCTCTATATGGCGGGCTTACTCTTACTGTCGCTTGCCCTGCTCCATTATTTATATAGAAACTAAGCGCTGGTTTTGTCTTCAGGCTTGCACAATTCACAGATCTGCGAAGTGATCTGTGGGGCTCAGAAAAACCGATGCCACAGTAGAATTGTTCGGCTTTCCCGGGCCATAAGTCTGGAGCTTCGGCTGCGGCAGACTAGGGCTGACCCTCTAGAACCTGTTAAATGCAAGAAGCAGCGACCGATTTGCAGCCGGATCTTAGACGTGTTTACTGCAAAAGAAATCCCCACTGTTGCTCTACCGAATTGCAGTATGTTTAGGACTGCCGGCAAAACCAGCAAGTTGATCAGGAAATAATTTACTCGAGAGTTATCCCATTCACTTCAATAGGATTTCCTTCCAAGGTGTTCTTGAGGTGGCGATTTCTACGTCCATCAAAACAGACCCGTTTCGTTTAGGGAGAGAATTGCTTCAACTGGCACGGGTCGGTTTTCAGTGGCGGAAGCTGCCAGTCGCCTTCCTTAGGAATCAAACGAATGGAAGGCAGGATCCGGAATGGTCGAGCGCGGCGCCTGCAGGCCAAGGGGCCGAAATCTAGCGAGGGGGTCGTGCGGGAGAAATTTCGCTGCGGGTTGAACGGGCCCCACGTCGGCTCCTTCTTGCTTCAGTATTGAAACAGACACGGCGCTTCGGCAGTTCAGGGCTCAAGGGCGCCGGTGGGAAGGCTCCGATACCGAGAATGCGGCCGTAGATATTGTATCAGCTTTGAATTTAATGTGATGTCAGAGGGACAGGGCTGACCACCGTTTTCTGGGCTTAGCAACACGACCCATTCCTGTTCCACCGAACAGAAAGTGGATCCACCAGATAGTACGGGGAATTTCAGAAGAATGTCTTTCCAGGCAAAGACGACCGCTTCGGCAGCCGAAGGAAACAGGGCCCGATCCAGCCGCAGCGAAAGGCGTTTCAGTCGCCCTTGTGGGGCCGCAAGGAGTTTCACTCCCAAGTACTTGCCGGGCCGGTCCACAGCAGTCCCCCTCCCTGCGAATCCTGCAGCCAGAACTGTTCGTGGAAAAGGACCTCGGAGGAGCGCCAAGGCACGCTGTTAAGCCTGGCATGAATTTCGGAACCATTAATTAAAATGAACGGGCTACAATGAAATCGAATGGAAGGACTACTTGGCATAATGACATGAAACCCTTTAAATCCATTTTAGAATCGCCTTCCTTGGTTACTCGATTTTTGTCCTCTTTCGTTTTCTCACCCCACCCCGAAAGAGAAAAAAAAATCAAATGGTGGTGGCAAAGAAATGAAAACTGCAGCCCGAAGTTTGACTCGGGAGTAAATCACTTTGGTTTCAATGCGTCTTCCTGCCCAGCAATTGCAGAGGATTGCGCCTGAACGCCGTCTTCTAACCAGGAACACCCAGAGGGAGCAACTTCCGGACCGAAGGGCCTAAAGGGCTTGCCAACAATAATCGCTAATCAATAATAATAATAATAATAATAATAATAATAATTTATATGTGTGTGAGGGACTGTAATTGTATTATAAAGTCAAGTATAATATAATCAGTTTCGCTCTAAATCAAACACAAATTTCCATATTAAGAAATTGATCATTCGTAATTGCTTTGCGGGAAGCTCGCGAGAGAACAGGCGGCGAGCCGCCGACTGCCTCTAGCCAGGCAGACGCTCCAGAAGGCCGGCGAGCTGCCGCTGGTCCTTCTGGGGGCCTTACGGGGCTCAGAGGCCGGCTGCCTCTCCCCATGGAAGTCCCACTGAGTGGCCGCGGCTGACGCAGCCAGGCCAGTTGAGCCTCCCGCCATGACTTGGTCGGATCAGATTTAAGCTTCCAAGCTGGTGAGCCGTCGCCACTTCCAGCAGGGACAAATACGTGCCATTACATATTGCGTGGAGCCTAGAAGTATTAGTACTGCTTGCATTAGCATCTGAATTATATTTAATACATGAATGCCAATACTACTGCTAAGAGTAGCGCATATTTAATAACGTGATTTGCTCATGCCCTGATCCTTTAAAGCAAAACAACTGACCCTTTACTCCTGTTTCAAAAGACCTGGACCTCAAGCAGACGCAAGGCAAAGCAAGGCAAGAGTTCTCCGTGTTTCGTTCCGGGACGCGGAGGGTTCTGCGGTCCTCTTCTGAACAGGCCGCTTGTCAGCCTGGCTTTTATAGCTCGTTCTGCGGTGTTCAGCGGTGCCTGGAGACCCCCTCCCCGCATCGGCGCAAGACTCACCCACGCGGGACACCCGCCTGCCTCGCTTTGGCCCCTTCGCTGCAAGACCGATCCGCCGCTGGCCCAAAGGGGCGCTGGTGGGGGGGGGCATCGTCCCTGCCCCCTTCCCCACGCGGGACTCCCCCCTCCCTCTGCCCCACTCTTCGTGGTTAAAACCAAAAGGCCAGCCTGACCTGAGTGGCGCAGGCGGCCAATTCCCGGGGGAGAGGACGGAACTCTCCGGAGCGCCAGGAGGGGCGCGGAGCCGAGACGCCGCCCGCCAGGGAGAGGCGGGGCCCTGCTGGCCACGGGGGTTCCGCCGCCCTTGGCTCGCCGCCGCGCCAGCCCACCCCGCCCCGCCCGGGGCGCCCCCTGCCCGCGCCGGGAAGGCGCCACGCGCGTCCGGACGGCCGCGGGCGACCCTCTGACCCGAGGCGGCCAGGCAGCCTCTGCCGGCCCACTCGCGCTTCCTCGGGGCCGGCTCTGGGGGCCGGCTCAGGCGGCCCGTCTTCCAATGGGGGCCCGGCCCGGCCCCTCCTGGCCGTGACGCGCCCGCTCCTGTCCGGACCCGCGGCGGGTCGGCGCAGAGGCTGCGAGAGGGCGGCGCGCTCGCATGGACGCCCCTTAGCCGCCTCGGCTCGCCGGCGCGGCTCCTCTGCAGCCAGCCGGGTCCCTCCGGCCCCGAGGATGCTCCCCAGCCCGGCCACCTCCACGCCCTTCTCGGTCAAGGACATTCTCAAGCTGGAGCAGCGCTTCGGGGGGCCGCTGGAGCCTCCCTTCCCCGGCGCCTCGTGCCTGCTGGGCTGCCGCTTCTCCGACGGGGAGGACGACGACGAGGACGACGAGAAGGCACCCTTCCTGGCCTCTATGGCGGCGGCGGCAGCGGCCAAGAGCCAAGGAGACGCCGGGCTCTCCCCCGGGAGCTACGTGCAGGCGGTGCTGCGCGGCACCTGCCAGCTCAAGGAGGAGCCCGAGCCGGCGCGGGCCTCCGAGGCGGGTGAGTACCCGGGACGGGCCGATGGAAGCTAGCGAGCGCAGCTGGGCCGGAGAAGGCTTGGCGGGGAAGAGACGAGGCGCCAATCCTCGCCCAGAAGGGGCTCCAGATTCGGGATACGGCCCGAGTCCGCTCTTGCCTCGAGGATTCCCCAGCAGAACCTCCAGCAGCCCCGGCCTCCGCTTGACTTATGCTGAAGTCATCCTAAGGACGCTTTCCTGGGCGTAAGCGCCATTGACTAACATAGGGCTGACTTCTGTGGCGACCCTCGGGTCGCAGTCGGTTCTAAGGCCCCGGCACTGGTTCCCCGGGATTGGGGGATTGCAGGTTCTGGTAGAGGTCCGGCCCATCCACTCAGAGGCCAAGAGAGCGGAGGAGGGCTCTGGTGGCCGAACTCCTCGGGAGAGGCAATCGGGGGCTGCTCGGTTTGAGGGAAAGAGGCCGCGAGGAGGCCAAGAGCTTCAGCGCCCTGCCGGGATGTGGTGGGAGACGAAGCCCCGCTCGGCTTCTGCTCTCTTAGGGGCGGACCGGTCTGGCCGCCGCTCGAGCTGAAGGATCTCGGGCTCCCACAAGCCTCCCGGCTGCCGAGGGCTGGACCTCAACCCAGTCCCCCACTTCCATCGTGCTCAGCAAGCCGCCCAGCCGCGGCCACCGCAGAGCGTTTCCTCTCGGCAGCTCCGGGCCATGGACTCCTTTCCAAGGCTAGGCCGCTGGCTGCCTGCTCCCGCGTTACGGTCTCGCCGCCGGTGCGAGCTGGGGAAGCCGGCGGCCAGGCGTGGGGCTTCCGAGGCCAAAAGAGGGCGTCGGGGATTGAGGTGGTGGTGGGGGGAGCCCAGCGTCTCCCTCCAAAGCTGGAGAGGTTTCTCGGGGGGAGGAGGTGGAAGTGGAAAGCTCCCCTCCCAAAGCATCTGCCTACGGAGAGAGTTGACCCAGTGGCACCTGAAAGACCAACAACATTTCCAGAGTGAAGCTTTCGAGAGTCAGAGCTCCTTCCAACAAATCTTGTTGGTCTCTCAGGTGCCACAGGGCTCAGATCCTGCAGCTGTACTCAGGCCAACTCGGCCACCCACCCAAAGCTACTTACGGAGTAGTAAACCTTCACAACCGGGGCTCCCCATTCTATTGTCTTGTCTCCTGTGGCTCCTCCCCCCAACCCGAGTCGAGCAGCGCAGTTCCCAGAGGGTGGCCATGTTCGTCCCGGGCAGCCCAAGGTCTGGCGCACTGTTCAGTGGCAGGCACTTGTGGCGGCCCCTTGCTCAGATGCCAGGTCCCAGCTCAGCAGGGCTCCTGCCGCAGGGATCGGGTTCGTTCCTCCCCCCCACGCTCCGCTTCACTCGAAAGGCCTGACTTGGGTGGGCGCAAGAGTCACGTTCCTGAAGACAGCCTCGGGGAGGGGGGGTGTCGCCGCATTGCATTCCTCAAAGACGCCCCTTCCGTGCTGCCTCCGCATTCTCCAGCCCCTCGTGTCCCTTTCTCAGCCCGCCTGTCTGTCTTTTTTCCTCCCCTCCAGGGCAGGAGCCGTCCGAGGAGCCGTCGGAGCGGCCCAAGGCGCGGGGCCGGAGGAAGCCGCGGGTGCTCTTCTCGCAGGCCCAGGTCTTCGAGCTGGAGCGCCGTTTCCAGCAGCAGCGCTACCTGTCGGCGCCCGAGCGGGAGCTTCTGGCCAGCAGCCTCAAGCTCACCTCCACGCAGGTCAAGATCTGGTTCCAGAACCGGCGCTACAAGTGCAAGCGGCAGCGGCAGGACAAGGCGCTGGAGCTGGGCGGCTCAACGGCGGGGGCGCCGCAGCACCAGCAGCACCAGCAGCCGCCGCTCCCGCCGCGCCGGGTGGCCGTGCCCGTGCTGGTGAGGGACGGCAAGCCCTGCCTGGGCGGCTCGCAGGCCTTCGGCGCGCCATACAACGCCGCCGCCTACCCCTACAACGGCTTCCCCAACTACGCCTACGCCGGATCCCCTGCGGCAGCCTACGGCGCCGGATACGGTTGCAGCTACAGCGGCGGGGGCCCGTCGGTGCAGCAGCCCGCCGGCCCTTACGTCAACGTGGGCGGCTTCGGCGGCGGCGCTCAGGCCCTCCACCAGGGCCCCGCGGGGCCCCCCTGCAGTCAGGGCATCCGGGCCTGGTAGCCCTGCCGAGGGACTGCGATGCTGCGGGCCGGCGGGCCAGCCCTCCCCGCGGACCTGGGCCAGGAGCAGCGGCGCGGCAGGGACTCGGGGCCGCCGGCAGCAGCGCTTGGCGGAGGCCGGACCAGGCTGGGGCTCAGACCGCCGGCCCTTCTCCTGCTCCTTGTCTCCTCGGGTCAAATGCCTGCCGAGGGGCCGCCGGCGACGGGACCCGTTTGGCAGCGGCCTGGAACTTGGAGCTGGGACTGCTCTGCTGCCTTGCGCAAAATGGCTCTCCAAAGGGCCTTGGAGGGTGAGGAGAGGAGGGCAGCCGCTGCCGAAGAGCTTCGCTTGTACAAAGCCAAAGCCCGGGGGAGGCAGCCCCCGCTGTATCTAAAGTGTATCGATGTAGCCGCCTTTGCCAGGAGTTAAAGGATCCAATAAAACCAGGTGCAATACGTGTCCCAGGCTGCGTGCCGCGCTGTACACCGAAGGGAGGTAACTCCTTCGGATTAGCTGATCCTCGGCGAAGGGGTGCGCTTCAGCGGGCGAGGCTGGCCCCGGCGGTTCCGCCTCCCGTCCTCCAGGGGCCAGCCAGCCGCTGTAATCCCCTTGTCCCGGGCCAGAGAGGATGCCAAGGCGCTGAATGGGGAGCGCGCTGCGCGAAGCGGCCCATTGTGGCGGCTGGGCCGGCTCTGAAAGGAACCGCCGGGAAGGGGCTGAGAAGCGGCGCTTATTGGGTCGGGGAACAAAAGGGGGGCTGAGGGGGGGCAGGGACAAAGGGCGAGATTGACGGCCCGCGCTGCCCCCACGCTGGGCTCGGGCGGGCAAACGAGCTGCGGTTTTGTTCCCCTCTTTTTTCACCAGCGGGCAGAGGGCGGGGGATTAGGGGGCGCAGTTCAATGCCGGATCTGCCTTGTCCGACTCGGAACCTGGCAGGGTCGAGGCAGAAAGAGCGGTGCTACCCCTGGGAACGGTGCTGTCGGGGAAGACTTCCCCTCGCGGAGCGCCTGTCCAGCCAGCCTGCACTAGGCTTGAAAGAGCCGCTTGGGGGGTGCCGAGGCAGATCGTGGCAAACGGGCGAGGAGGGCGCCGGACTGAGATTCTGGGCACCCCACCCCCCGAAATGCTGGCAGAGCCCGAGGCCTCTTGCATTCCTTTTCAGCTGCCCAGAGTGGAGAATAAGTCGCTGTTAGGTCAAGGGCGCAGTTAGAGAGGAGGGAAGGCGCAGCGGAGAAGCAGCTGAACTGGGGAAGGGGTCTGGTTGGGAATCTATCACCCGCCAGTGAATATCCTGGCATGAGAGCTGGGGCTCAAGATCACTGGGTGCACGTGGATAAAGAGTGCTCCGTGAAATGTAGAGACCAACTTAATAGAATGAGGTCAGAAGAAGTAACGGAACTACTTCAAGCTGCATATGCTGCGTTTTAAAAATGCAATACTTTCAAAGGTATTTTTAAAAAACACGCCTTGCGCTTGGCGAGTGTTAGAATAACTTGCTCCCTGATTTGCTAGTTTTCAGTAAGCAACGAGCTTTGGGGGCGAAGGAGCCCTGGCCAAGAACTCCTCCGATCTGCAGGCAGGAGTGGGGCAGCTCAGGATTCTGCCAGGAGTGGCCTGATCTGTACCTAAGAGAAAACGAGACCGCAGAATTGTTGATTTCAGACTGCTGGTCCGTGGCTCGAATTTCACACACCCCCTCCACAATTCCAGGCAAATCTGCACGCAACGGGCTGGGCCAGACAGGTTCCTCCTGAACCGCTCGCTCTCCATCTGCAGAAGTCCTCACCGGAGAGGAACCTTAGAAAGCGACGCCCGCCGGTAGCCTGGCGCTTGCGCTGCGAGTGCAGACCACCCTTGAAGCAGGGGGGGGGGGAACCGCGGGCTGTGCCCTTTCTCTCCGGCGTGGCGATTCTGAGCCACGTGGAGCATTGCCAGAAGGGAAGCAAGGGCCCCAGGCAGCCGGGTCTCCTCGCATTCCCGGGCGATGCCGACCCTGAGCCTCGAATTGCGCCAACGGCCCTGGCTTCCCCCCGAAGAGAACCTGGAGCTGTAGTTTAGTGGGGATGGAGTTCTGCTTCCTTTCGCTCTGGAGAGCAACAATTCCCAGAGTTTCTCAGCTGGAAGCCGAGACAGCGAACCGGTCTTGGAAGGAACTGGGTTCAGCCTACAAACTGACTGTGGGGGCTGCAGAACGCACCGGGTGGCAAAACCAGAGGGCACTGGGGAAGGGCCACGCTGCGTGGCAAGACTTTTGCTGGGTTGCGATTGAACGAATTAGGGATGCGGAGAGTGGGATATGGTTCCCTCCCATCAAAACTCATCCCCAGCATCTTGAGTCATACTGGGGGTCTCTGTAGTTGCTGATTTGTTTTTACTTCAGGCCCAGAGTCCTGGAAGATGCGGAGAGAAAGGGAAAGAAAGGCGGGTGGCTTCCCTTGTGCTGCAGCAGTCCAGGCTCCCAGCGAGTTCGTTCACCCCCCTTTGATCTTAATTTAACTGATGTTGATTGGAGATAATGAAGTCGATCTCTCTTTAGTCCTGCACACAAGTTACAAGGAATGCATGTTGCAATGTACCCCATTTCCTTAAATGTTTTACTTGGTGTTGTGTAATTCTCATATTACATTTAATGCATGTACACTTCAACCTGTGATACAAACCACACCTTTATCCAGGGACTAGGCCTTGGTTTGAATTGCAAAGTGAATGCACTTTGGTTCTTCCTTACAAAAAGGTGTACCCTCATACATGCGGAAGTAGGAGTTTACTGTAACATGTGAACAGGGCTTCTCTTGGCTAGTATCAATGTTTACAAACTAAGCAGAATCTCTCAGAAACTGGCACCCTTCTGCCACTGATTAGCCTGACTGGTTAGAGAAAAGCGAGCTTACTTGTAGCTGAGGAGGATATTCATTTGCCATAAGGGACCAGAGGTATGCTCTGACTCCAGCTTTTCTGACTTAAGGGGTGTGTGCCAGGAAACAAGCTGAGTGTCACCTGGGTTAGTTCTCTTTATCCCCGAACCGAATTATTGTTGTGAAAGTCTATACTGGCATTTAAATGCCATTTAGAAGAATGGATCTATAAATGACAGCCCCCCCCCCATTTCATGGGAGCAGGAAGATGGGCCATCTCCTGTACGGAGAACTGAAGGGAGCTAAGAAGGGCATCTTCAACATCCCTGACAAGCACAAAATTTAGCACCAGAAACTTTTCTCAGAATGCTAATGCAATGATGGGGAAACACACCTCCTGTTGCTTTTTGAATAGCATATGTTAACATAGCCTGTTTAAAAAACAATGATCAGGAAGTAGAGAACTCATTAGGCTCTGGCAAGAGGAAGGTTTCAAGGCATCACCACTACCACCAATAGGCTGACCGTAGAACTGCAGATTCCATTCCTGGTCAGCTTTTGTTCAGATCTGCAAAATCTATGGGGGAGAGATTTCAAATCTGGGATAGTGCTGCTAGTCCATTGTGGCAAAAATAAACAGAAGTCTTTGAAGACTATAAAGATTTTATGCTAGCCTTAGCTTAGTTGCTCTCTTCCTCAGATGCAAGAAGGAGAAGGGATATTGGCAAAAGGCACAGGCACTTTAAGGAAGAATATTTGTGGGGCACTTGTCCATATATCCTGGAAAACACCAAGGGCCACATCTGGAAATAAAAGGATGGGGAGAGAACCAAAGATGAGATCTCAGATTCTGTGCCTGGCTTCAACTTGGATGTCAGTGGGAAGCAACAGAAATCAAGATAGCTGCAGAAATGCCAGAGCTGGAAAGCAAGTCACCTCTCCATTCCAGGGGGATGCACAAATATTGGATTGGGGGTGGTGCTGGTAGGGCAGGTTTATACTTGCAAGAGAATATGGAAGACTGCAAAAAGAGTAGAGTGGGTGGATATAGGCCAGCAGGTTGCTTTCTCAATTCTGAGTTCAAGTTATCTGCAGGGGACAAAGTCCCACCACATTGTTATTTCCCTGTAGCCCATGTACTCTCTACTTTCTAGCTTTTTTGCTTTGCAGAGCTGCACAAAGCTTCCTAGTTTCTACACAGCTACAACTAAAGGATTTCCAGTGACTAGGCAGAAGACCCACAGAACATGGACCACATTACAGACCCTGCTCAGCCAGTATCCTATCACTGGTAGTATTTTACCTTAAAGCAAAGGGCTGGCCTTCAAGTCCCCACATAAGCCCCAAAGATGACCTATGGAGGGGCATCTGGTACCTCACTATTTTGATGAGTGCTAGAACTAAGACTGGTCTCACTCAGTTTCACCAAGGACATGACTTCCAACAGCACCTCCTCCTCAAAACCAAGGCATATTTTTCACCCTTTAATAGTTGCTTTAAACTACCCTTCAACTTGAAAACCCTTTGCTCCAATAAAACTTTTAAAAAACTATGCCACATTTTTTAGTTCCACTCCAGCTTCATAAGGTACAGCGTGAATATGGGCACCTAACACTGCTACACTGTTCAGCATGGGAAGATGGCTGGGGCAGTGATTGCATATGGAGGGTTCTGGGTCTGCCTCTACCCTAGACAAACAAGACTTTCTTGTCAAAGCCTATACTTGAAATTGAGCCATCAGCTCAAAGTACAACAAGCAATATCAAGCCACTCTGCCATGCATGAATGAAAGCGTATTTGGGGATAAGGTGTTTGAAGCACCCTTTTAACTTAAGCAGTTCTCACTCACACACCTAATACAAAAGCATCATAAACAGATGTCAAACCAAGCATCTGGCTACAGAAATTCACAAACAGTGCCATCTTAAGGTATTGACTTCAAACAGTGTAACTCTGTCTGAGATGGCACTGTAACATGCTGCCCTAGCAAACTGTAATTCATTCTCTGTGTCCTGGAGCTAAGGGCTACAGTGGGCTACCACTTACCAGCCCCAATTTCCCATCCCTGAGGAACTGAATGGGCAAAAAAATGTCCTTTCACATAGTGACGCTCTGAGGCAGTTTAGAAGTGACATCATATTCTTCTCAAACTCCACCCAACACAGGCACTGTCCCCATGCCCATCTCCTGCCATTTGCCGAGGCTGTATTAGGAACTCTATAGCTATACACAAAAAAATGACAGGCAAGTCAGTAGTATGCTGTGTAGCAAAGTACAGGCTTATCTACATCCCCATATCTACATCCCCATATTTAGTTCCCTCACTCATTCTGCTCCTTATGAATTACAATCACAAAAAGCCATGGGATCATGGGTAGTTTGTAGAAGAAGACATTTCTTCTACAAGCCCATTACCCCAGTAAGGTGGTACAGCACTGCAATTAAGAAAGTCCTTGTTAAGATAATATTTAACAGCAACAGAAGTTTCTGTCAACCTGGATTTTCAACTGGATTAGATCCAAATAATTTGTATCTTAAAAAGTGAGTTTTGTCTCATAAAAGCTTCCAACAATTAAGTCCTGGAGGTTCCATAGTACTCATTGCTGTTTTGACTGCAACAAAGTAACATGGCTAGCCCACTCGGTTTTCCACTGAAGGAACAGGTGCTCTCCCAAGTGCTGCTTAAAGATGACGGAATTAGCAGCTACCATACCGTATTAAAAAAAGCCATGCCCCCCACCCTCCATTGTAAGACGATTTATCCTAGGATCCTGCTTTTGGTTGGTTCAACTTACCTGCAAGAAAGCCTTCAGGAGCTTTTGAGAGTCAGCAGGTGTGGGAGATAATGAGCAAACAAGGTACATGACCATAAAGCAGACTTTATTGGAAGTGCCAAGGGCCACAACAATCAAAGCCTTCCAAGAGAGCATGGGGTCTATGTGCGTTCTACAAGACAACGGCTCAGCTAACAGTTCCTGCACCACCATCACAAATGTGTCACTGTGATCCTTCGATATGTAGACCATAAATCCCAGATTCCAATCTGCTCACAGT
Organism: Eublepharis macularius; assembly: GCF_028583425.1. Classification (NCBI taxonomy): domain Eukaryota; kingdom Metazoa; phylum Chordata; class Lepidosauria; order Squamata; family Eublepharidae; genus Eublepharis; species Eublepharis macularius. The sequence continues at coordinate 63,561,481 of NC_072795.1, read as the reverse complement.
AGCTCCTGTTAGTTGCCCTCCTATTTAGGGGCACACAACTTTGGGGGAAGGGAGATGCTTGTTAAGAGGTGGGCTAGGCAAAGGCAGGTCAGGTTGCTGCTCGCCGTGTACTATCCCACTGGGGAGGATGATGGGCTGTGCAAAATGCAGCAGCAGGCAAGAGGCGGCATCACTATTCCAAAGACGTGCTGCTTGTCGTCCAAGTTGGGCACCATCCAACCTAAGGCGAGAAGTCAGTCCCATTTCACTTTGCAGCTTGCCGTCCTTCCTTCCGCTCGGTGAGGATATATTTGAAAAACTCATAAACAGACCAGGCAATGGCTGTGGAGGGCATCTGGAAAAAGACGCGGGCCTGAATGCCACGAAAATAAGCTGTCAGCCCACCCACACGGTACACCGTCCTGAAGGCGTGAGCCATGCCTGTGATGTGCCCACTGATGTTGGTATTCAGTGCCAGAGCCTCTTGGGTGTTCAGCAGCGTTTTGCAAACATCCAAAGGGGTGGTGGCGGCAGCAGCAATGGCACCTGCACAGCCACCAGCCACCATATGAGAGCCAGGATTGTACTGTCTATGGGGGTTGAGGTGTTCCTGCAGGGATTCATATGCCATGAAGTGTATGGCCTGGAAGGGGATATTCATGGTCAGCTGAGTAGTGTAGCTTCGGTAGAAAGCTCCTGCCCCTTCATTGCACCAAACAGCACGCACACAGTCCGTTACACGTTGGTATGGAGAGTTGTACATCTGCATCCTCTGCTTTACCACTGGGGACAGATGACAGCAGCAGCCCAGCCATGGGGAAAAGAGAAAGGATTGGGGGAAGATAGTGAGCGCAGGGATCTCAGAACGGTGCATTTTATACACTCCTATAGACCAGGGCCCCAAAACGTTTTTGAGCTTGTGGGCATCTTTGGATTTCTGACACAGTGCAACCATAAAATGTCTACTGCATAAGGTGGAGCCAACCACAAAATGTCAAGGAGTAATATTATGCGTAACTCTTAATAGCAACACTTCAATATTTCAGTTAGAAGCTCTGTTTCACAGGATGCCCTTTAAAATGAACTTATGGATGTAAAATATTTTCTGACATATTCACAGCTTATCTTCAGCTACTCAGTGCTGTGGTGGCAGCTGCTGCCAAAGCAACTTTAAAAAAAACTGTTCAGCCAATAAAATCTCCAGTGGCTAATCTGAAGACCTGCTGAGCAAAAGCCCCACCTAGCCCTGCCCACTTTCTAAACTCACTTGGTGGGCATCAGCTGATGCCATGGCTCCCACAAGCATGCCACATTGGGGACAGACAAATAATTCTCATACTGCTCATTGGCTGGAAACCTAAAGCACATCTAGTAGAATATATTATCTACCAATTCACAAACCCCACGTTATAAAAACATCAGTGACCAAGCAGATGCACCCACAGCAAGTTCCACCACAACTCAGAAGAAAACAATGATGCCCCCATCTTTGAATTGTAGGACAATGAATAAAGAAGTTGTCCAAGGAAGTATGCTTGTTTGCTGTCTAAACACAAGCACAGGAAAACTTAGAGAACCAAGTTTTAATGGGGTGGGGGTCACTGCTTTTTTATCAGCATTTATAGCAGAGGCAGGAATACCAAGCCATGTTCTGCATCCATCCAAGCAATGCTTCCTGCCAAAGCAAAATGAGGAAAGTGCCCCCTGGTGACAAGAAAGAACAGGAAAAGCTTCATGAAAGTTGCAGCACAGTGGGGACGAAGAAGCATTACCTTCTGTAGGGTTCATGGCTGCATCATGAAGCAACGTTGCAACACAGCCTGCTGCGCCTGCAAGACAAGGACTATTACGTGTAAATGGAAGAGATAGAGAGACCCGCCAGGGTCCTTATGAGCCCCCAAATGTGCTGCAAGGATTAGAGAGATACACAATCCAAAAGATCATGGAGAAGTCAGCATCAGTTTTCAGGGGAGTAATCTTGGAGCCTACATTTAAGAGGAAATAGCAAAAACCATCAAGGCTCTATTGCAGACAGTGCCCCCTTCTTAATCCTAGCACTTACTGGGGAAAATGCCTGTGAAGAGTTTTTCAAGCCTCTCACAGTGTCCTCAGATCACAGAGCAAGGAAAAGTCATGACTATTTCATAATTATGACTGTATACTCCTGTTACCACAGCCAAAATGCTTCAGAGCCTTAGCTGGGTCCAAAAAACTAGGGCTCCAAGCTAAATCCAGGCTCTCGGTGAGGAAGAGGAGTATTAGAAACACGCTACTGAGTATGAGGGAATGTAAACAGACCAACCAATGATAGTCAGAGCACACAGGGTGGTAAGCTTGGAGGTCCCTATACTTTCGGGTCACGTTGCTAGAGACAATTCCACTCAGCTCTGGGATTTACTGTCTCCCAGAATAGTACTTCATACCGACATCATTAAACACAAACTGAAATACCTCCAACCCTCTCTTACATCCCCATCTCCCATCCACAATAAGGAAACAACTGATCTGTTCACCTCAGATGGAAACCTCAGTTGCCTGCCTCATCCTACTTTCATGCACATGACTCTTGAAATATAACATTAAGCTCTCCCACTGCTTAAACATTCCTTGGAGTTTAGCTCAACTCAACAGATCAGAAGAGCACCAACAGGGTCAGAGCTTCAGAAAGTAGTGATGTCAAAGCAGCCTAGCATTCAGCTCCCCATCTCACTTGTAGCCCCAGTTGGCAACACGGGGGCCCCTGGGGAGGGGGCAAGGATGCAGGAAGGGACAATACCGTTGGCCAAGTGACTATTGCCCCCAGCATGGATAATGTCGGTAAGCGTCTTTTTCAACTTTTCGTAGCAGGCGAAATATAAGGCATGGGCAGGGCCAGCCCCTGTAGCTGTAATGTTCAACCCCCGCATGGGTCGCCAGATCCCTTCGGTTTGCATGATTCTCCACAGGCCCTCCAGCGCATTCCGGTAGCGAGCAGCAGGTTCTGGTTGCAGGCTCTGCATCCTTGTCTGCCAGAGCAGGAAGAGGAACTGGTTAGATACATTTTTCCAAGTAAGTCCTCTTCAGCTGCTGCTCTAATTTCACTTAAAACACCTTCAATGGTTTGAGTTATGCTCTCCCTTCTGCTTCACAGCAACCTCAGCATCTGAATCTAGGTCTATGATTCTCCCTCTAGGCGCCCGCAGCACCCACCTATTCCCCTCCCAGGCTTCAGCCAAAACTTTTGGGAAGCAAGAATGCCACTTCACGGGTATAAAGGAAACCGGCTCTATTGCCGCCTACAAGCCTCAAATGTCGTTTCAAGCTCCCAAATCGGCAGTCGCTTCCTGACACTCGGCGTCAAACGGCAGGGCATAAACCACCTGTTGATCTCTCCCGACAGGCCATAATCTTAAGGACACTTTCCTGGGAGTAAGTCCTACTGAATAAACAGGACTACTGTATACCTGCTTAAGACATTTTCTCTACCCGAGCACATTTCGCCTAGCATAACCCCCCTTGTCCTCCGGGCGAGACTCGTCGCGTCTTTGCTCAAATCGAAAGGGGCCGAACCGTCCGTCGACGAGGGACCAGCTTCTCCAGGATTAACCAGCCCCAGATTCTGGCGCTGTCCGCAGCCTCTGCCATCCCAGGCGTCCCCCAGTTTTGCCCACCGAGCGACTCATGCCTATGGCTTCTTCGCGCCCGCTCACCTTGACGCAATCCACTGGATACATGAGGCTGTGCTCCAGGATCCCCGCCACAGCCCCCGCCAGCATGTGGGTGGAGGCGGCCGAGCCGCGCGGGAGGGCCTCGTAGTCCGGCTCCGGGCCGGCCTCGGTCCCCGTCCCCGTCCCCGTCCCCGTCCCCGTCCCCGTCCCGCCCTCCCCACCGCCCCCCGATGGCCACGCCCAACCCGCCCCTCCGCCGCCACCCCCGCCCAGAAGCAGGAAGAGCAGGCGGACCGGCTCCGCCCCATCCCGCTGCCGGGGCCCGACCGCACCGCCTGGCCCCAGCTCCATGGCGCCGCCGTCGAGTCCGCTACGGGCCGCCTACGCGCTCCTGCGGCTCCCGCTCTCTTTGCCCCGCCCATGCGAGCAGCTCACTGGCTAACTCCGAGATTCGCACTACCCGAACCCAGCGCCCATTGGTCGCCTGAGACCCCGGCCAGCGTCCATTGGGCAATAACAATCTCGTCGCTCGCCTATCCGGAAAAGACATTGGGCAACTCTTGCTTGACCTTTCGTTCTTCCCTCCCCAGCAGACTGTTTCCTCAGTAGACATTGTAACGTCTGCAGGCGTAGTCTTATTGGTCACAACGGCCGTCATTCAGAACGACAGGCTCGGTAATAGAGGCCTGCGCACTTTTTCTACGGCGCGTGCAGTTTGTTTGTACGCGCTGGTTGGCTTGTCTCTGGTAATGACGTCAGCGCGGGAAGTGTATGACTTTGGGTAGAGAGCGAGGTGAGCCGAAGAGGTTGGACGAGAAATCACGCCGAGCTTGAAAGGGAAAGCAAGACGCATGCGCCTCTTGGGGTAGATTGGGCAACATTGGGGAGGGGAGTGAAAACTCTTGTCATCCGATTGGTCCAGATGCTGTTACGTGTCAGAGATTAGGGTAGGATGCCTGCCGAAAGTCTCAGTTCCTGTCCTGAGAACCAGTTTCTGTACTATGCATCTGACGAAGAGAACGTGATTCTCGAAAGCTTATGCTACAATAAAATTGGTTAGTCTTAAAGGTGCTACTGACTCTTTTTGATTTTGCTACTACAGACTAACACGGCTAACTCCTCTGGATCTATGTCCTGAGAATTGTAGCACAGCCTCTAGAATGCCGGCGGATTGGCTACCTGCGGTTGGGGGCGGGGCCGCGGCTCCCGGGCTGCCTCAGGAGTCTGGGTTCGATCCGTGACGTCAGGGTAGGAATTCCTGCGCTGCCTGAGGACGTGGCTTTGGTGCCAGGCTTCCAGCGGCGAGCGAAACCGGTGAGTCGCGGCGCGCTTCAGATCTGGGGGGCTGGGGCGGGGGACGGAATTGTGGCGCCCGTCACCCTGGTGGCGACTCTCCTTCCACTCTGATCCGGGGCTTCCGCTGCGATTTCGAAGGTGATCCCCGCTTAGCCGGCAATCGCTCGCTTCCTTTTCAGGCTCCGGGAGCTCTTCTTCCTTTTAGAGAGCAAAGAGATACAACTTCCCCCCCAGAGGCCGTATAGGAAAGTAACCGTGCCTGGGGACTGGGGCGAGCACATGGCCAGGTGAGAGCTGGGAATGCATATCCGCCCCTGGATTACCTGCTCACTTTCCTTCCTAGTGTTGAAATCTCTTTACAGGCTAGCCGTGTCTCTTCTGAGAAGAGGAGATTGGAAGAACGCCGCTCATCAGAGCCTTGGAGGCTTCTGTGAAAAGATGTTGTCCACCTAGCTCCAGGAAGCTGTTAATTCGTAGCAACACCAGCAGTGCTGTCAAACAGTTTAAGATTGGCTAGTGGCCAGGAAAGTTTAAGAATAAAGTTAAATTCTCCTTCAGTTGTAAAGCAGAGCAGAATAGTAGCTTCAGAGGAGGACTGGAATATGAATTCAAGTCCCAAATGCATTTATTTGGTTAGTGGTGGGAGGAATGCTATGCTTTTTTTAAAAAGGGGGAAAATAGCCCATACTCAGTGGAACAGATCTGGACAACAGCTTTAAAATGGAGTAGGTTTGTTGTTTACTGCAACAATTGTTGTAGGTATCATCCTGCTTTCTCTCTTTGTAATTCCACACTCTGCACTGTTTACCATATATTTGAGTGGCTTTCTTTACTGAGTCAAGCCATCTAGTTTTAGGTCTTCTCCTACTGCCTTCCACTTTTCCTAGCATTATTGACTTTTCAAGAGAATCTTGTCTTCTCATGATGTGACCAAAGTACGATAGCCTCCGTATGATAGCCTCAGTTTTGTCATTTTAGCTTCTAGGGAGAATTCAAGCTTGATTTGATCTAGTACCCACTTATTTGTCTTTTTGGCTGTCCATGGTATCTGCAAAATTCTCCTCCAGCACCACATTTCAAATGAATCAATTTTCTTCCTCTCAGCTTTCTGCACTGTCTAACTTTCACATCCATACATAGTAATGGGGAATACCATAGTTTGGATTATCTTGATATTGGTTCCCAGAGAGGCATCTTTAAGGATCTTCTCTTACTCCCTCACAGCTACTCTTCCAAGTCTTAATCTTCTTCTGATTTCTTCATTGCAGTCCCCCTTTTGGTTGATGATTGAGCTAAATAGAAAATCTTGAACAATTTCAGTGTCGTCATTGTCATCTCTAAAATTGTGTGACTCCTTATTAGTCATTCCTTTTGTCTTCTTAATGTTCAGCTGTAATCCTTCTTTGGTGCTTTCTCTTTTAACCTTCATCAGTAGCTGTTTCAAGTCTTCACTATTTTTCTGCCAGTAACGTGGTGTCATCTGCATATCTCAAACTGTTAATGTTCCTCCCACCAATTTTCACTCCACCTTCTTCTAGATCTAATCCAGCTTTCCTTATGATATACTTTGCATAGAGGTTGGCCAGGTGGGGAGATAATATGCATCCTTGTCAGACACCCTTGCCAATTGGAAACCATTCTGTTTCCCCATATTTATGTCCTGACAGTAGCCTCTTGTCCAGAGTACAGGTTGCGCATCAAAACAATAAAATGTTGTGGCACCCCCATTTCTTTTAAGACTCTCCATAGTTTTTCATGATCCACACAGTCAAAAGCTTTGCTGTAATCTATAAAATGCAGGCTGAGTCTCAGGGTGGACTTGAATAAAGTAAATAAATAAATACAATAGTTGTAAATTTTAGGTAGGTGTATTGATCTACGGAAAAAACCCAAAACCAGTGGCAGTGTAATATCTATTTACTAAGACTAATCAAAATAACAAGAACAAAATTTCAGCTTCCCTAGCACTTTTAATCAGGCTGAATGTTAGGTATGACAAAGGAGGCAGGAAGAGTTCGGGGCATGTTGCAAGAGCCCAAAAGATTGCAACTTCCTTAAAGTGGAGATCCAAAACTGTTGCAGACTTACAGTGAAATCCTAAACAGAGTTACACCAGTCGAAACCTATTGAAATCAATTGACTTAGAATGGAGTAACATTGCTTAGGATTTCACTGTTAGATTTCATGGTTCTGGGTGAAAATCAGACACTGATTTTCCACAGATTCCTAGGGTGAAGTAGTCTCCAGTTGATAAAGTAAAAAACAGAAATCCATCAGAACCATTTCTAGTAATATCAGGAACACACATGTCTCTGTAAGTTGAGAGTATTATGTGTGCTTACACAAAACTATGTAGCTAATTAGCAGTGCAATCCTAAGCATGTTTACTCAGAAATAATTAGATTTGTCCTTTTCAAAACTTCTCACTGCACACAGCATGACTGTCTTTCCAGGATGTCAGGAGTATTTGAATGTCGGTTTCTCTGGTTACTGTACTGGCAATGAGCTGAGGCTGACTGCCAAACTAACCACTTGTATCTGTCTGTCTTTCTGTTCCAGGTTCTGTGTTTCCTGCCTGTGTCCAGCGTCTTGGCATTTCACTGTACCTTTAGTGAGTTTTTGTCCTCGTCAGCGCCTGGCACTGTTGGGCCTCTTGTTGGGAACTTGTTTTGTGCTGCTTGCAACCACTGCAAATCTATGGCGTTGGAGGGCTTTTGGCTCTCAGGACAGGCAGTTTGAAAGGTGGGTGAGTGGGATGTGTGTCTGGTGTAGGGTTGCTAACTCCAGCTTGGGAAGTTCCTTGAGATGTTGCCTGAGAATTCTAGGATATGGGGAGTCTGCCCTTCAAAGCTGTCATTTGCTCCAAGGAAACTGATCTGGTTGCAATTCCAGGGGAACTCCAGGCCATGCCTAGAAGTTGGCAACCCTAGTCTGGCATGAAACGAACTTTAGAAACCTGCTAAGTTGGGTCCAAGAGAAGGTATTAGCCCAGTTTGCAGAGACTGAATACAAGGATGTTTCCTGGAAAGGGTGGCAGACCATCCAACTGGCAAGGGTGTTTTTTTTGCTGGAGTAGGTAAGTCAGTGCAGCTATTTGTCAGTGTATCGTGTGCAACCTTCCAGTTAAAACTGCTAGGGAGTAAACTGATTTCAGATGCTAATTTAGGGTCTCTCAAAGTATAACGGTCAGGCTGGAAATGATGGCTTCTCTTTGAAGCTAGAATTTCACTCACTGTGCTAACAAGGGTCATCAAATACACTTCCTTTGTAAGAGTAAAGTGTCTAGACTTGTAGAGTTTCAAATATGAAAATGTGTCATTAAGATAAAGGAAAGGTAAACATTTCATAAGGAATGGTGTTTTGCATTTGACAGCCTCTTCAAACAAGTGAATTCCAGATCAAAGTATAGGTTGATAATTTCATTAAATTTCTGTTTCCTAGAAGCAAGTCACTGAATACAAAGTTAATTTAACTTGTCATTATGGAGGCAGGCTGGATTCTGGTTGGACTTGTATCAAAATGGTTTTCTCTGGCAGCATGTTAAATGTTTTGTTTACATAACTTTTTGAGAATACTAATTGTGCATCCAGATCAAAAGTGCTCATGAACGATGTATAATTTATTCAGTTAGTGTTAATGATACAGACTGTTAACTAGAGGGGACTTTCTTCCCTGGGACTAACTAGAGCTGTGCCTAGGATATGACTTCAATGGCTATTCTAGAACTGAAAATCCTTAGATCTATCTGATATTTCTCTCTGTTCTGAGGGCCTGGCTCTGGGTATGTGGAATTATCTGATCCTCCCATGTGGTAGCCTTCCGTCACTTTGCATCCCTTCCATTGTTTTCTCTCTCATGAATGCTGCTTAGCAGAAGTAAAACAAAGGAGAATATATCAGGTTATGACCCAGCTATTGTAATAGGACTTTTTGGTCCCAGCAGGCTTGTCTTCTCCTTTCTGGTGGACAAGATGCAGTGGCCTTTTACATCCCATGGCTCTTACGTCTGTGGGAAATCCAACTGGAATATTTGGGGCAATAGTTTCTTAGATGCGTTTCCTATATGATACTCTGGGTTACATGTGCTACAGATAAACTTCAGAATCTGTTCTAGGGACACAAGCGCTGCTGGAATGGCACTTGCTGGATAATGGAATGCCCAGGTACGTTGTGCCGTCATCTCCAAACGCCAGGGCTGTTGGCAGTTAGCCATCAGATCTCTGTTTTGTTCCAGATGAGCTTTGGGAAGTCCACAGAACTGTGCTGAGCAACTGTGAATTTTATTCTGTACAAGCTGGGGGATCAGGATCAATAAGAACTGGCTAAGGGCTCTGCAGAATCCACTAAATCAGTTAGTTTTCTTGCCTGCAAAAGGAGGTGGAGTGGCCTCCCAGCCCTTCTCTGATTATGCTGACTAGGCAACCCAGAGGGTGAACTGCCCATCTTGGCTTCAGCTCCCTGAGCCCCAGGAGGAGTGCCTAGGGCCTCAGAGAATCCAAAGAGCTTTCATTCTACATCTGCTAGTGGTACTGGGAGCCTCCACAGGGACAAGCTGCATACGCCTGCTCTGCATTTCCTGCAGCAATCATGAAGGAGCAATACAGGTATTTTCCATTCCTGTGGTTGGTGCACTCATGCAAAAATGGGCTGCCTCTGAAAGCCTAAGGCAGACCATGTACAGAGTGCAGAGGATTCATTCTCATGTTCCTTAGGGGCACAGGACTGTGCTCTGTGCTCTGCAGTCCGTTGGAAAAGCATTGCCTCGAGTCCTCGCAGAAAGAGGTGCTGACAGGGAGCGCCAATTGTGACTGGCAGAAACAGGAAGAGGCCTGCGGCAGGAAACCTGAAGCCATCCAGAACAGTGTTTTGGAAGAGAGTAGAGACCGTGATTCTGAAAGAGGAGTTATAAAGTTGGGACCTGCAGGTTGCGGTCCTGTTGAGCCAGTGTAGTCTAGTGGTTAAAGTGTTGAACTAGGAGCTGTAATACCCAGTTTTTAATCTCTGCTTTGCCTTGGGCCTATCACACATTCTCAGCCTAACCTATTTCACAGAGTTGTTATGAGGAAAAAATTGAGAAGGGGAAAATGTTGTAAGTCACTTTGAGTCCCCAGTAAGGAGATAAATGGAGTATCAATGAGGTAAATATATAATAAATATTGGGTTTGACAGCTCATAAAAAACTGGGGATTAAATCCTGTAGCAGGAAGACCTCTCTTAGCAAGGCTGGGTGCTGTATGCTTGCTAATAAATTCACAGAACAGGTTTCTTTGGCCATACCCATTCAAACTGGTGCCTGTTTCACAGCTGAGACCATTATGCTGCCTGAGTATCTCCTTTTTATCTTAGGGATGTCTGGAGCCATATGGAAGCTTTTCTGGAATACTGGCACTGACTTTTATGCTTGTTGGTCTTTCCAAGCATACAAAGGCACCTTCTTTCTGTTTTGCAGGTACTTGGCACGATTCCAAGACCTGGAGGCAACTGACACAGAGAATGCAGCTCTGAATTACGGGGTTGTTGTCGATTGTGGGAGCAGCGGATCCCGAGTCTTCGTGTATTTTTGGCCACCACACAATGGCAATCCCCATGATTTGCTGGACATCCGGCAGATGCGTGATCACAACAGCCAGCCTGTTGTCAAGAAGATCAAGCCAGGTTTGCTTCTTCCCTAATGCCTTTTGGGGGTCCTCTGGAAAGTCAGCAGGAGGGCTTGCGTTGTAGAATCCAGCATGTGGTGGTGGCTGCTCAGGCAATTCCCTCTCCTTGTGTAGGGATCTCAACACTAGCAACATCTCCAGACAAAGTCAATGATTACATGAGGCCATTGCTCAGCTTTGCTGCTGCCCACGTTCCCAGGACCAAGCACAAGGAGACCCCCCTCTACATCTTGTGTACAGCTGGAATGAGGCTGCTGCCTGACTGGTGAGTGATCCTGGGCCTGAACAGGGTAGGCTTGGGAGAAATTAACTCTGGACTGTTAAGAGGCAGGCAGTGCTTGTAATGTGGGCTGAGAAAAAGAACTGAGAAGCCCGAAGAAGCAGGATTGCTTAGTTCTGTTCCCACATTTAGTCCTTTCCCATAGATCAGTGGCACCTTCATTTATTATGGGGGCGTAAGAATTAAACCAACTGACTGGCTATCAGGGAGACTGAAAAAGGAAGGGGTGGCAAACCCCGTTATAGCCAGGTATGCTAGGAGGGACAAGCCCACGGGGAATACAATGAAACAATGCTTCACAAAGTATTAAATTTTTAAAGTGCCAGTGCTATATAATTCATACATTCATACATATTTGTGCAACTCTTTCAGGAACAAGAATAAATACATCATATAAGAAGTGTATTCATAAATATTGCAACATGTCCCAGTGTAATAAAGTCAGTACAAATTCAAATCCTTGCATTGGTCTCTTTCCTTCTTTCTTGTAACCTTTCCATGCAAAGAGCAACCACAGAGGTGGGATGGGTGTAAAAATCCTCCTCAGGCCCGATCTGGGGCTGGCTTAGAAACCACAGATTCCATGTCCTCTTCTACAGGAGCACTGCCTCTGGTTACATATGCTTGGAGATTCTCACATTACATCAACCGGATAGGGCGGCCGTCTATCTGGTTGATGTAATGTGAAAATGGCGTGTCCTGGAATAGGCGGCCGCCCTATCTGGTTGATGTAATGTGAGAATCTCCAAGCATATGTAACCAGAGGCAGTGCTCCTGTAGAAGAGGACACGAAATCTGTGGTTTCTAAGCTGGCCCCAGATCGGGCCTGAGGAGGATTTTTACATCCATCCCACCTCTGCGGTTGCTCTTTGCATGGAAAGGTTACAAGAAAGAAGGAAAGAGACCAATGCAAGGATTTGAATTTGTACTGACTTTATTACACCGGGACATGTTGCAATATTTATGAATGCACTTCTTGTATGATGTATTTATTCTTGTTCCTGAGAAAGTTGCACAAATATGTATGAAAGTATGAATTATATAGCACTGGCACTTTAAAAATTTAATACTTTGTGAAGCATTGTTTCATTGTACTCCCCGTGGGCTTGTCCATCCTAGCATACCTGGCTAGCAGGGAGGGCTGCTTGAGAGGTATGACTTGTGTATTTCTGGGTTTGAAGAGACTGAGGAGGATTGGATTCTCACTCTGGGAGATGACAGGTTTTCAAAGTGGGGGGGGGGAGTCTGTTATGTGGTCATCTAAAAGGCTGTGGGGAGAGCGGGTTTAACTATCTCCACCTTCTCTGTGGTGAAAACATAGCATTTGCTTATACCTATTTGCAGGCAGCAGACAGCAATCCTGGAGGACTTGGTAAGGGACGTGCCCTTGGAATTTGACTTCCTCTTCTCCGAGTCGCATGCAGAAGTGATCTCAGGGAAGCAAGAAGGTGGGAGTTAAGCTGAGAAGTCTTGGCCATTCAATCCTGGGGAGCTTGGTTAAGCTGGGGAGGAGGAGGCAAAGCTGTGTGGTGCACAGCCCAAACCAGGAGGGCCTGCCAACTGGTGCCTGGAAGCAAGGATGCACCATGCTGACACTTGACAGCTGTACATTGTGGGAGGGGAAAGCTGTACTCTTGTGCCCTGGTTTACTTACAACAACTAACTGTTGATGGTGCCTGTTACCAGGAGGTGTTTCATCCCCTCAAGGAAAGGCCACTGCTGTTGCACGGTTAATTTCCTAGAGACCTAATGTTGCCTGTGGCTTTCTTTGCTTCACTTCAGGTGTCTATGCTTGGATAGGAATCAACTTTGTCCTGGGGAGATTTGACCATAAAGAAGGTGAGCCTATAAGAAAGGACTGTGGGCTGGAGATCCTTATGGGCAGACAGCAGCTTTCTTTTTGGTGATCCTGCTATTAGGGGAGGAAATAGCCTGGCTTAATTCCCAGCCGGAATGGGGATCTGGATTTCCTCTCTCTCCTCTTCTGGGGTCCTTCCCTGTCCCCGATTTTCAGCAAGTGTGCATGTGGGTGAAAGTGTTTTGAATTCCCACCTCCCCCCGTTTTCAGAATACATCCTAGATGAAGAAGGCAAGTATGATTCTTCTCTCACTCACTCTCTCTCTCTCACACACTGTATGTTCTTTTTCCTGAGACACGGTAACACTCTTCTTTTTTCTGGAACTGTAGAGGAAGATGCACTGGTTTCTGTGACCTTGGCTGGCCAGGAAGAGCCTCTATTGAGAAAAAGGACTGTTGGGATCCTAGACATGGGAGGTGCCTCTCTACAAATTGCATATGAAGTGCCTAGTACTGCCACCTTCTCTTCTCCACAGCAGGTTGGGCCCTACTGCTTCTCATCTTGGGAACATAAGAACTAACCTACTGGATCACACAGGAACCCATCTAGTCCACCATCCTGTTTCCCACAATGGCCAGAAGCAGGGAAAAATAGCTCCAAATCTCCCTGTTTTCCCAGCGTCTGGAACTGAGAGTTACTTTTTGCAAGTACTTCCTTTTGCCTGTCCTAAAACTAGTGCTCATCAGTTTAATTGAGGCTCCTTGAGTTCTAGTATTTCAGTAGGAGAATATTTCCGTCTCCACACTAGGCACTTTCCCCATCTCTACAATATCTTTTTTGAGATGGGGGCTGGGGGGAATAATCAGAATTGTACACAGTACTCTAAATTCAGTCACACCAGATACCTAGACAAGGCCATATCCTGGCTGTTTATTTTAAGTCCCTTTCTGAATAGCCCCTACAGTAGAATTTGCCTTTTTTCACAACTACTTCACACACAATTACTATTTTCATTGAGATCTACCATGATCCCAAAGATCTTTTTTCCTGGTGATTCATCGCCAGCTTAGACCCCATCGTAAGATTTTTGCCCCATATGCATCACTTCAAATTAAACCTCATTTGCCATTCACCCAGCTCAGAGAGATCCTTTTAGATCTTTTCACAATCATGTTTAGATTTGTACCATCCTGAATAATTTTGTGTCAGCTGCAAATTTGGCCCCTTGACTGGCCTGTAATGTGTTGGATCCCTTTTTAAAATTGATGTTATATTAGCTGCTTTTCAGTACTCTACCAGGGAGTCAATTTTAGTGACAAGTTTTATTTACATTTGCGTTCTTTAACACTACTCAACTGTACACTGTCTGGATCTGATGACTTGTTAAGATTTTGTCATTTAGTCCTAGAACATCATCTCTACTTGACTGAGTTCTTCAGTCTCCGAAACACCATTTTGACATGAATAGCCTCCCTACTTCTTCCACAGCATGAGTGCCACAAATAATGAATGCTTCTTCCCACCCCACACCCAGGAGGAAGCAGCCAAGAGCCTTCTTGCTGATTTCAACCTCGGCTGTGATGCACAACACACAAAGCATGTATACCGGGTCTATGTCAACACCTTCCTGGGCTTTGGGGGCAACTTTGCTCGGCAACGCTATGAGCAATTGGTACTGAATCAGACCAGCACCCGCAATAGGTATTTCTGTCTTTATACACTCGGATAGAACAAAGTCTGTCCAATTGCTTCTTGGTGTGCCCAGCACTGAGAGCCTGCTCTTATTCTCCTTGCTGTATAAATTCCATGTGGAAACTTTAATGGCAGAAGGCAGAGAGAAAATGGTAGCAGTGCTGATATGGCAACAGAATATCTGGCCCACGGGACTGGGACAACAGCATCTCACCAAGCAGACCAAGGCCCATGCAGATAGAGATGACACAGTGATGTGAGGAAAGCGTCCCACCCCTTCATCTTCACTTACTGCTGCCACCCTGCCTCTTTCCCTCCCATCCCCTGCTATGATCAGGAAGAATTCTTTGTTCTGTTGGGAAAAGATAGGTCATTGTTGACATGCCTTCTATTGTGAAAAGCTGCTAATGTCAAACTAGGCAATGGGCTGGGGGTGGCTGCAGGAAACGATGGCCCTTTTTAGAGCCTTAGCTGAATTTTTAATATAGGCAGTAAACTGGATGGAGTTAGCTAATTCTTCATGCTCATTTTGGCAGCATTGTAAGTGGCTAGTGGCTCTTTTTTAAAAAAATGCCACTCAGTGTTTATATTGTTATGGAAATCTGTCTCCTCCTGAAGACAGCTGGTTAAGCCCTTAGGGAAGACCACTGGTTCAGAGAATAAAGCTGTAGACCGTGGTATGCCCATGGGGTCTAGCTGGCTGCATGGAGTGGTGAATTCACTGGGAGGCTTTTGTAGTGCACTCTGCCCATAAGATCTCTCATTTTAATCCCTGCCAATACAAATGTGCTGTGACTTCAGCACCCACTTTCATTTCCTCCCAAGTGCCCAAGAGCAAATCACATCTAGACAGCAACCTAACTGCAAACAGGGGATGGTGTCCTCTGAATGGCTAGCATATGCTCATCTGCATAAACTCAATGACTTCATCTGCTAAGGCCATGCTAGTAGTGGGGAAGAAGAGGACAAGTATGTCACACATTGTTACTGGGAAGAGATGAGTTAGGCTGAATGATGAGGGTGGTGGGAGATGATGGTAGCCTAGCTTTCATACCTTTGCCTGTTTAGGGGGTATGCAGAGAAAAATGGGGATTCTGTCTCTCTCGTTACAGGTTACAGGGTGGTCAGAGTGGGACAAATTCTGAGATGCCGGTCTTGGATCCTTGCCTCCCTGTAGGTCTGGAGGATGTTGTGGAACAAGGGGGCCAGACTTTGCATATCAGGGGCCAGGGAGATTGGCAGGCCTGCGCAGAGCAGCTTCTCCCCCTGCTAGCTGGAGATAATAGTACCAAGACCTCACTAAAGAACACCTACCAGGCACCTATTCACTTTGAGAACAGTGAATTCTATGGGTTTTCTGAATTCTATTACTGCACAGAAGATGTGCTGCGTCTGGGAGGACCATATCATGCACCCACCTTCACACGCGCTGCTCAGGTGAATGTGATTGGGGGGCAGGAAGGGACTCACAGAGTCACCCTTATCTGGGCATGTTTACTACTATGTATGGATTCTATGCTGATCTCCCTCTATTGTCATCTTCCAGGATTATTGCAGTCTGAGCTGGTCAGTACTAACACAGAGGTTCCGAGACAAGCTATACTCATCGCATGCAGACCTGCATCGTGTCAAGTAAGAAGCCAACCTTTTCTTTTCCGCTTGAGGAACTTGAGATGGAAAACATCACTTTACACTTTCTCCATCATGCCTTAGTGTGGGGTGAGAGCCTGGTTAGCCCCAGACCAGCATCTTTGTAATGGAACCTGTATGCTTTGTTTGCAGGTACCAGTGCTTTAAGTCAGCTTGGATGCACCAAGTCCTCCACGGAGGGTTCCGTTTCCCCAGGGATTATTCTGGCCTGCACACAGTCCAGTTAGTATATGACCGTGAGGTACAGTGGACACTGGGAGCCATTCTTTACAAGACACGTTTCTTGCCACTCAGGTAATGCGAAACTGCCTATTAGACCCTTCTAAGTAATTTGTGGAATACAAGATAAACTAGGTTGCAGCTGTGCAAGAGTTCACACCACAAATGTTTGCTTGCATCTTCTTAAGAGGGTCAGCCATGCATGTTAAGAACCATGTCTTATTGTTGAGTAGCGGGAGTGGGGGTGGGGCACTACACAGAAACATTCTGAAAGGAGAAGACTGTGAGCTTGGCCTTATTTCAAAGAAACTCAATTTGATACAGAAGATGGGTGCTATAGTGAGCTTTCCCACTTTTGATGAACATCTGTTCCTTACTATTGAAATCCCTGCATTGTCCTCCTTTTGATTTGAACTTTCAAACTTTACCCACCCATTTTTCAAGTGTCCTTTACTTTTATGTTCAAGATGTTTCAAGATACTAGGTTTCCATTTGTGCAGTGAATCTGTAGAAGTATGGGATCTGTACAGCCAGGGATGGAGGGAAGCCTCAATGTTCTCATCCTCATCAGTATTGTAAGGAGGACAAAAGAAACTTGTAGACATTTCCTCAATTGTCCCTGTTTCACCTCTAGCTAATGACAACGCCCCACCCCCCCAGTCCTCTCTCCACTGCCCTGTATCTTCCCCTTGTCCATCTGCTGTCCCCTTTCCTCAGTTCACCCTCCTCACCACTGAGAGAGAGACTGGCTGTGGGCTCCTTCCAGCCCAAACATAACCTGTGCTATGTGCCCACCTTCTCTGCCTGTTGACTTAACCCACTACACTCTAGCAGTGCCCATTGATTTTTTCGGACTGCTGAGCTCTAGACTGGTTACAGGCTCTCTTCTAGCCCAAATACTGTGGCCTTCAATGCCCACTACCAGAAGCTGTTGCCACCTTATCTTCGGGTAGCCCTCACACCCACCAATGCATCTGGGGGTTGCTAGCGAACTTCTAAGGTGAGGAATGATCTTGTGATGGCATGTAACAAGATCTCTTTCGTTTATGTTTATGGGGAATTGTAAATCCCTGTTGACCCCCCCCCCCCACCCTTCGGATTTTTCTGCAAACCTGATGATTCACCCAGGTTTGCACAAAACTCAGACATCTCAGTACACGGCCCCATTCTGCTTATGTCTATTTGCATTTTGGCCATGTTCAGAATTAGATCAAGTGTATGCTTTCCCACAAAGAGACTGCATCTGTGAGATGACGCTTGTTAGGGGTTTTGGCTTTTTCCCCCGACAATCTCTATTCCATTAAAAATATTAGTTGCTCAGCAGCGTAAGTTTAAAGGAAGCAAAGATCCTCACCATAGGGGGAAAATCCATGCTGACTGTCCCTCCTTCTGTTTTCAGGGATATCCACCACGAGGGCATCCGCCCACCTCACAGTTCATGGTTGCGTCTTTCCTTTGTCTACAATCATTATCTCTTCTTCGCATGCATTCTTGTGGTGATGCTAGCGATTGGACTCTACCTCCTCCGCCTGCGCCATATCCACCGGCAGCAGTTGCACTCTGCATCACTGGACCTGCTGTGGCTGGCAGAAGTGGTGCCACTGCCAAGCCAGGAACCAGGCTCTTGATGCTGGAACTATCACTCAGTGACTGCTCAGTGGATTTTATAGGCCCAAAAGCTGTGACAGTTTAGTGCTTTACTCCAGAACTGTGCAGGGCTCTAGGCTAAACCCAGGCCATGTCTGACTTGCCCCTGCAGAAAAAAACAGCCCCACGATCACTGTGGACTCCAAGCTTTCCCCTGGGCTTAAAAGCCGCAGCCAGCACAGAATAAATTGGAAGTACTAAGAAGCAAGAGGGCGGGGAGCAAATTGCCACAGTGGCAGATCTGTAAGTGACCAAAGAGAACTTGAATCTCTCAGGAAAAAGAAAGACCTTGTATAGGCAAGATCCTGGTCCTATTTTTCAGGACCAAATATTTTCTCCAGTAGGGCACCTCTTATAAGCAAACACTGGTGCTTCAACTCTGAGCCTAGGCCTCTGTGCCCCTCAACGTTATGTTAGTCCTCTTTATAGGAAAATCAAGAGAAGAGGTCAGGCAAATTTCTCAGGGGACCACAAAGGCCCTTTTCAGAAAAGGGCTTTAGTTGCTGCTATTTTCTGCCTCCTCCTCTTACAGTACTAGTTGGAGCCCAACTTGCATGTAAATTAAGCATGTCTTGCTGCTGTTTTCCAGCTAATTTTAGTTCTTCCTTAAATTCTGCAGCAGCCCACTTAAGACCTTGAAATATTTCACACCATTCAAGTTGTTTTAAAATTAACATCTAGCCCTCAGAATCAATTATGGGCTAGTTACATAATTTGTTTTAATACTTGAACTATGACAGTCCTAATCACAGTAGCAATAAACTATTCTAAGCTCTGTAGTCAAGAGTTTCTTCATGCCAGCTGTGGCTGATGCCCAATATAAATCACCACCAATTCAGAACTGTTATTCCTTTCATATGTTCTGCAGCAATGACAATTCCCTGTATAGGGGAAATTATTATAACTTTCAATCATGCACAAGATCACATACTAAAATTTTTATTTTCACAATACAGGTTTATAGCAAATAAATATACACATAAGTCAGCAATTCAGGAGAGAAGAATTTAGACAAATACATCTTGGCACAAACGTAGGAGAGAGCACAGGCTGAGTGGGTGAGCCTATCTTTACAAGAAAAAACTGTAGTGAGAGCCACTGTGGTGCAGTTAGTATGTCAGATAGGATAAAATCACACTGATTAAGCTCACTGAGCAACTTTGTGCTAGTCAATTTCAGCCGCATCTACTTAACCCAGTTGTTGTAAGGTTAAAGTAAGGAAAAGAAAATCATTTATGTTCCTCTGGGGGTGTAGGGGAAATAAAAATGTACTAGATATAATGGGTTGGATCCAGACTGCATTTTCCTATGGTAGAATTTTCCTACTGCTGCTCCCCCCTCCCATGCAGCCTATTGATCTCCATGAAATGCTGCTACTACGGCAATAGAAGATCTTGAGGAGTGAAATGATGAGGTCTAGTTCCAACCCATAATCTCTTGAACAAGAAGATTTACAGAGCTTCCTCTGTACAAGATCCAAGTTACAACAGTTAACCCCCAGCTGCTGACAGTACTAACTTTCAGGGTCTTTGGAAGGGCTTTTGAAAAAAATGGGATGAAAAAGTCAACTTCAATTCAGACTGAGAAAACAGGCATTGAAGAATACGTGTAATGGTCCCTTTATGTACTTGGTCCTACTGTTCTGGGTAATTTTAGCTGCAAATCTGTTGAATTGGTACTGGAGGGGGAAAGACATGGAGCTGTATCTAAATCAGGAGAGAACCTAGAAGAGAGAGACAGAAAGAGATTCTCAGTAATAACCCTTCTCATGCAGAAGATAACATGCTGCTCCCTCTCTGGCATTAAAAGAGCTCTTTGTTGGGGCAGAAAGTATCTTACAATCTTCTAAAAGAGGCAGATTATAAGCATGTTTCTTCAGTGCAGTGGTTATGCTATTTCTAGGCCCAACTGGTGCAAGCATGAGGCAAGAAGAAATCAAAAATTTTCATAACTTGGAAGCCAACTGATTCTTTCAGGCCACAACGGACTAAGACAGATACATACATGCAGATGGGTGTAACTTATATAAACTTATTTGCACAACTGGGTTGGTACCTGTTGAAACAATCTGCAGCATCATGGGTCACTCCCACAGGTAACGCACATACCAGATAATCTCATTTCTCAATTGGGGTCCAAACAGCGGGTTGGCTTGGGCCAGGATTGCTATAAGCCAGCTGCATGCAGGAGATAAAGTAAGAAGGATATGAGCTGAATTAGAAGCCCTGTGCCAATGATGAAAACCAGGAAGATGCCAGGATAGCCTTTTCATAGCAGACAGTCACTAGCTACCAAAGCTGATTAGAGATCACTTAAGCTTATTTCAAGAGCTAAGGACTTAATTCGTTATTCATAGGTATATTGTTAAGAATAGAATATAATCCACTTGAAACCAATATGACTGAAAGTACCTAGTACCATTGTAGAATTTTGAGGAGGAGCTTCCAGGACAGTCTCCCCTTAGCAATGATGGATGATTTGTGGCAAAGACATATCTCAGGGAGCAATTCCTCCCAATGGTTTCTCCTGGAAGTATCATGCATATTCCAAGACAAAGTTTTAGTACACAAGAGTATGTTATAGTGGATCTTGAAGGAGGGAGTACAGTTTCTCAATTGACAGGAGCATATGATTTGAGATGACTTAAAGATGCAGACATGGCTTGTATGTGTTTCTTTGTTGAATGAGGAATTGAGAACCAAGTATCAACTTTAGCCTCAGAGATAAGAGATCACTAACAAAAACACTTGTCCAGAATTTCTTGCTGTACCACCAACAAGCAGGAGAAAGCATTGAATCAAAGCACCTTACCCTAGGTGTATTAAAATGAAAAAAGTAGGTATCCTACTAGGCATAACCAGCCCTCTTCCCACTGATACTCACAAGAGGTAACAGCAAATGGCAGTGGTGACCAACATGGTAATAATCACACTGCAGGGGAAAGTGAAAAATCATAGTTAAGCAGGGTAGTGTTCCAAGCATAGTTTTTCAGGGTCAGGCACAATGCTTTATGCATGCAAACATCCCATCTTATAAGTCATTTTAAATTGAAAGTGTAAAGATATTAATTTAAAACAATAAAATATTGTTTTATTACTATTATACAAATTCACTAGATGACCTTTTGTTGGCCATTCTCTTCCAGCCCAACCTACCCCAGAGGCTTGTTGTGAGGATAAATGAAGGATAGGAGAATAATGTTGTAAACCGCTTTGTGTCCCCCCTGGAAAAAAACTTTGGATACAAATATGATTCCCCTCCCCCGAACTCTGATAATACCAAAGACTTGCAATCTCATAAATCGCGTAAGGGAAACGTGCCGAAATCTCTGAAGTGTCATAAACAGGCCGTAGTGGTTGAGGGGCTTGTAGCTCCGACTTTCGACCTTCCGGCCCGTGAAGCAGGAGCAGCGCTCTGAAAGGCTCTGCAGGCCGGGGTGGGGGCGCAGTTATTATTTTGATTGGGACCGCCTGGGCGCGACAGTCTCTCCATTGAATCATTGAGCCTGCAGCAGGGCTGATGAAGGACGCAACCGAGGAAGCGCTGCAAGGAAGAGGGACTCACCCGCGGTTGGGGCCTTTGGGAACAAGCCAGGGCCCCGCGAATCCCACCAGCCCCCAGAAGATCGAGAAGAGGATGACGGGCAGCGCGAAGCTGTGCGTGGTCATGGCTTTGCCGGCTTGGACTGAGGGACGGAGCTCAGCTCGGGCACCGGAAGGAGGCAGCCACGGAAAATTAAGCCCCGCCCCTTCCGCATCCCCAGTCAGTCACGTGGGAGCTCCGTCAAATCCCCTTCGGGCCCCTATCCTCGCTCAGAATTCGGAGGTGTCGTCCTGATTGGCCGGCATTGCTGCTCATTCAACGACCTTCTCTACGGGGAGGAGAGGAAGGCAGTCCCGCGCGCCCCTGCGGAGCTGGAAGGGGGAGATTGCTAGAAGAGCAACGCCATCCCTAAGAAGCTTCATCTTATCCCTTAGGCCCATGCCCTTACTCTAGGCGAGCTACTGGAAGGAGAAAGGAAATACGAGTTTCACGCTGCATTATAGGGGCTGCTTCAGCTGCAGCTTCCTTTTCATCCTAATCTTGCATTTACACATGCTAACAACTATTGCAGCACTGGTCATTAGGGCAACCAACTAGAGGTAAAGGAAATATACATTTGAAGCTGAATAAAAAAAGGTTATACAGACAGGCATTTCATTTTTTTTATTAAAAAGAAAATGTGATTGTTCAAAACATAAATATGACAGTACATTATTCACTTCAAGTTTAGCATGGCCCTGCTCTCTATGCTCCAACATGCACTACCCCCATGCATTGTAAAACTCAAACATACACAGCACTCCATTATTCATCTAGAACCCAAGGTTAACTCTCCCTTAATTTTACAGTGCTCCTATCATTTCATTCCTCTATAGATTCTAGAAAGAAACACAACAGAGATTAGCTGCTGGCTGCAGCCCCAGCCAAATGACAAACCAGGATCTGAGGCACAGCAAAGATCACCTTGATTCTTCAACACGTAGAAGTAGCTTTGTCACCTGCGCATTCCTGAACAAACAACGCAGATACAGCTGGACAAACAGAAGTTTGTGTTAATCACTTTTTGCAACGAAGTGCTCCCGATCATGAAGTCAAGGTTCCACTCTGAACTGTCCTCTGACCAAATCGGGTGCTCCAGGAAGAGGCTCATACAGCACAGGTTGTGAAGACAGCATCCCTGAGCCCTCAGGCCCAATGAAATGTTCTATCTGGGACAGCAGAGCTATTTAGGGATCCTCCTAAGTTCATGAATAAGCCAAAGAGCCACGCTAAGCAGAATCAAGGACCCTGACTGATGAGTGGCTGCTAAAGGAGTTGGGACATACAGGAGTAGTGTGCTGATACCCAGGGCAACCTGCAGAAAAACAAAAAGAGCAAGAGCTGGCATCAGCAGCAGTAGTTAAACCTCAGTGCAGATGTACGCTTATGTGCCTGCACAGGATTACTGTTACACAGAAGGAACTATACCTAGAAATACCTCACCTGTTGATATGTTAGGTATTGCTTCAGTACATATACATCACAACTATCTAAATAATAAGGGAACAGCTGCCTACCTCTTTTTGCTCTCCTTTCCACTCCCATCTTCCATTGGAAAGTGCCTCCATAGTTTTTCCATTATAAAATGCTAATGGAGGTGCTATGGCAGCAACCTCTTCGCCATCTGAATTTAAAACCAGAGGCAGAGAGAAAAAGGCAACCACTAACAGCATTGTACTGTACTTCCATGATGCAACATTACTGCAGTTCTTTTTATTGCTCAATTTAAGATCAGAACGTACAAAAAGATGTGCAGTGCTATGGCACCTAGTTTCAGTTTTAAATGGTTAACAGAGGCACACTTAAGAGAGTGCTGCCATTAGCCACAAGCCAGTGGAGGGAGGAGGAACTTGGCATTCCTTAATCAAGGCTGCTACTTGCCTCAAGCAAAGAACATGGTTGTGTTAAAAGAGGGAGTCAGTACCTGGAGGTATGCCACAGCCAGTAAAGAAGCCACTGCCATCCTAGTCCTGCGTGGGAGAGGGATCTTCCTGGACAGCAAGTACAGACCTGTGATGGCTGTGACTGATGAGATTCCCTAAAAGAAGAACAGAAAGGCACTCATTGAAAGAATGGGAAGACAGCAATAAAGGAATGGCCCCCATTTTACTGGGCAAGCCGATTCACAAAGCCATGTTTTCAGTGTTGTAGGAATGATGGTTCAGTATATGTTTTTCTTCCTGAAACATGCATTTTAAAAAAATAAACATGGGGTCAAACCCATATTTATATAAGCACTTTCCTCCACTTGTAACTCATATTCCTTGTAGCTACTCTTATGGTGAACCTTCTCCTGGATTCTTCATTTACCAACTCAAACTCTGACCCTAGCAGCTCCCCAGCCCAAACTGATAGCCTCCATATCACCTTTTATGATCTGCCTACCATTTGCTAACTCCATATCACCTTTTATGATCTGCCCACCATTTGCTAACTTCAAGATAGATTGCACAATAAAAAGCAATGTAATCAGGCAGTATAAGGCACTCTATAACACTGCAATAACATTAGGATTACAAAAGTTAGAAAAACAATACAAAAGGGGAAAGTATCAGATATGATACATCATAAAACAATGCAGAAAATGGAATAACTGAAGTAGAAGACAATGCAGTACCAGTAGCTTAAAACATACAATAAGCCTGTTCCTTTTATAAAGAAGCATTCTCCCGAACCATTCTATTATACGGCAGCCCTAGCCCCTTTATAAAAATGCCCTTCTGAACAATTCTGTTTTACACAAACTGTGGATTGATAAAAGTGTGGGAGATTTCTTTGCCTCACAAAGTGGGGACTACAACAGAGAATGGATATGTACAAGCAGTTATCTTACCCATAAGTATGGGGGCACCTTCAGAATGCTTTGCTCAGATGCATTCTATGAACATGTGGATTAGGAGTGCATCCATAACATGAAATGTTTTAAGGAAAGAAACAGACTAAACCATCATTCCCACTACTTTAAGTGAAAACAGCCTTCCCTGGCTCTGCTATTTGAGATCCTTTCACTGGAGTGAACAGAAGACCTTAGGTATGCAATTGCCCCTGAGTTACAGATGCTCACAGTCCACATGCTCAACTACTCTGCTACTTCATACAAGTCCAATAAGAGCACGCTCAATGAAGAGGCTGCTGTTAAGAAGATCAAGATACTTGCCAGGATTCTGTGATCAAACTGCACAGTTGTGGGATTCTCAAAAATATTCTTCAGCCATGGAGAAAAGGCAAGGAGATCATCAGGGATCCAGCGTTCTCCCATCTTGGGGAAGGAATTATATACAAGGCCAGCATCCAGTCCTGCCACAAATGCCCCTGTAATTTCAGAGAAAAGGATGACAACCTGGCAATACACAGGTAGATGGACTAGGCATTTGAGAGTTAAATGTATAAAGGTGCAAATTTAGTTTCTTCCTAGCTACACTGCTTGCAGAAGAAAGCATCTAAACACCTTGGAACCAGAAAAGGTCAAACTCTTCCATGGAACTTGAAGTATGCCATTTTCTGTCTCTTGAAAGAACAAGGTCACTGTAATAATTAGGAAGGTTACCTGAAAGAGCAGTGAGAAAAACAAGGCCTGCTGTTCCATAAGTGAACCTTCTCAAGCGTAGAAGTTGGTGTGTTTCAGGTAACTGGCAAAAGTCAAGCAGAGGAAGGATCAGAGATATATGCAATAACACTTTATATATGCCATAGAAAGCATGAACAAAACAGCCAATTAATATTCCATAGGCAGAGAAACAAACACCTCCAGTGGATTCTTAGCCACAGACCAACATCTTTGCATCACTGTTAAGATTCTAAGTCAGCATCAGTAGCAAAGATCTCTCCCCCTTACTCCTCCTTCTTACACAAGAATGGTCCTGCATTGCTTTTTGAAGGCATGGCTTGTGTTTAATTACATACAATTGTGAATCCAGAAATTTCTACAAAAAACAGTAGGCACTCTTAGCAACTGCCATGAAGGACACACACACTCTATTCAACCCTACCGCCTATTTACCACACTATTGGAGGCCACAATTGTGGACCTCAGAGACATGTTCTTCTCAGGATGCACAGGGGAAGGGGACTTGGTTCAGTTTCTTCTGTTGCATCACCCTATGATTTCTTTTCAAGGAAATATTAGAGAAACGGAGTCACAAGCACTGGAAGAATTGTGGCAATCAAGCTATCTAAAATAGTTCATGCCAGGCTGGAATCTCTGCAGCCTGCATTTCTCTTGCCGGATTTTGTTAACTAATAGCCTTTTGAAAAGTGCAGTGATGCCTACAACAAGACTTCTGCCTGCCCCCCTTCCCAACAAACCTTGTGCTGTGGTAGCAGCAATGAAAGACTGGTCCAAAGGCTGGAGCAGTAAAGAACAAGTGCAGAGCCCAAGTGTGCAGCTAGACGATACTGACTGACCCGAGGGATATCATGACTGTCTGTTTTTTCCTCTAGTCCACTTTTGACCATGTACCAGCCCAACAGACCCTGTGAGAAAAAAAATACCTGGAAATTATAGTGAAATAAAGCCTGCTCTCCTCATTAACACCACGTGCCCTACCTGCCAGAAAACTGGGTCTGTCAACATCAAAACGGTTAAAATCAAAGATCTAGCTCCCTTTCACCATCCCACCTTCCATCATGCCTTTCCAGGAAGTGACATCTGTTCCACCCACACAAAGGTGAGAGAATAAGAGAATGAACAGCCCTTCACAAGCTTGGCCCACTTGTCCCCATTGCACAAATACACTAAGCATCACCATCTGAAGCATCTATGGAGCACATCACTGCCCTATCTTCACATCTATGTCTGCGTAGCCCTGGAGCCTACAAGGAATTCATGTTCCATCCCAACTGCTTTGCATACACCCACAGTCATTGAAGGATTCCAAGGTTGCAGTGTTTTCCCCACCTGGAAGCAGACTAGCCCACAGAGGGCAAGGACACGACCTTTCAGGGATCGGTTCAAGTAGCCCTTCCTCCAGAAGTAGGCTGCTGGGATGATGTAAGCCAGCCCTACCAGCCGTCCCCACATACGATGTGAATACTCCATGTACCAGATGAATTTGAACTCCGTCAGTGTCATGTCATGGTTCAGGCTATTGGATTTGGGGGGAAAAAGAGCCTTTAAAAACCAGCAGCAGCCAGGTAGTGCCATGCTATCCACTTTCCTTTTTCCACCTAGTCTTCCCTTGCAAGAAAGTATCCAATATGCCCTTATCCTCATGCCATTGGCTGCGGTAACCCCTTGATGGTGGCAACCGATATTGTCTCTCTTTTAAGGGAAATCTGGTCTCTGGGAATCTTAGTCCAGCTCACACTTACATTTTGAATTCTGGAAATTGCTGGTACTTTTGGAATTCTGTCTCCCACTCCTGCTGTGTCCGTGGAGGCTTCATCTCCCGTATCAGGTGCCAGTCCACCATGGAAAGACCAGACTCTGTCAGTCTGAGAAGGAGAGACATAGAAATAATTCACTACTGAGGGAGGAGTGAAATGTGGTGGGATGTCTATGGAGATACAGTGATAATGCAGATGACAAGGAAACTTGTCTACCCACAACCTTCTAGTGATGAAGATAAGATTATGTAAACAAAAAACACATCTTTAATTCTGACTGAATTAACTGCTTCAACCTAATTTGCAACCTGGAACTCACTAAAACAGATTAGAAATACCAATCTACATAAGAACATGTACCAAAACATACTGTGAAAAAAATCCACCCTTAACTACCTGAACAGTTAAAACATATGAAGGGATAACCAATTTAAAAGTCATGTAAACTACATACATATAGCAAGGCAGCATTTGATGACTGGGTGCACAGGAAGCAAAACCAGCCTGGAAGAAAGGCTTTGCTTCTGGAGTGTCTTTGGAGGGCCCAAACAAATGTGACACAGATTAAACATTTCCATCAATCTGAAAAATACATTTATTAAAAAGATTTCGATCCCCTATTCTTCAGAATTTGCTCAAGACAGCTAACATCATAAAATAATAAAATACAATTTAAAATAAAAAATTAACAATAACTTCCTCATAAACTAAAACAACAGAATTAAACCTGTCACTAGCATTTTAAAACAACAGTAAAGTCAGTGATGTAACAGTGTAAAAGCAGACATAAAAGCAGGGGAAGAACAAGGCAAAGAGATAAAAGATGAAGTGTGGATGTGTATAGCCACTATTCAGACCATGGTTACATGAGAAGGGGAAAAGCATTTAAGCTTTTAAATCCTCTTGTGTTATGCTAATCTAAACAACACTCCCTGTGCCTTTATCATCATTTTAAAAGAAATGAGATTGTCTTTTAAAGGACATGAGGGTTTTTTCACTCTCATAACTATTGCAGATGGATATTCCACAGTTTTACTCCTCTAAAGTTATATGCTGGCTTCAGATTTCTAGCCATTCTTTTACACTCAGCCTTCTCAAAACTACTGTGTAAGAACGTGGACCTGCATTTATATCCCTCTGCCATATCTTCATCTTATTTTAGTAAAGCCTTAGGACTGCAATCTAGCCTAAATTTCTAGTTTTGTTTGCTGAATGACTTACAAGGATGCTAGACATTGCTGTCAAGCCCACAAACACTACCGTAAGTTATAATCAAAGTTTATTTAAACTTGCATAGTTAAAAGATTCTTTTTCCTTACAAAAATTAGTATTCTATCTAAAGATGGTAAAATTACAGATTAGGATCATTGAGGCATTTCCTGGGAAACCAATTAAATTCGATCAGATCAATTAAATCTGATAGGAAAGATGCATCTCTCCAACTTTTGAATTGTGTGTTTAGTTTAAGATGATTTGGTCAACAAGGGATGTGTACATTTCTTGCTCCAATGTATGTAACCAATCTATCAAGTTACAAGTTCGTGTAGCTGTTTAACATGAATATTTAACATGAAAGCTGATCCACATACTCCTCCTAGTCTTACAAGTAATTTTAAACTGATTATTGTGATGGGTGGCAACAAACTTTTCAGATCAATGAAGGCTACCACCTGTATCCTGGATGTAAGGATCACATCAATGAAGACCGTTAATATAGCAGACAATCATCTGCCTTCTAATTAAAAACCTTTGCTTAAGAAGAATGATGGGGCCAATTATCATCAAGTCTCTAATTTGTGCTTCCTCAGCAAGATGATAGAGACAGCTGTGGCAGAACAACTCTGTATCTTCCTGGATGACTCAGCTGCTCCAGACCTCTTTCAGTCTGGCTTCAGGTCAGGTCACAGGACAGACAACACTGGTGGCTTTAGTCAGCTCTCTCCATTTGAATGTTAACAAAGGCCATACAACTCTATTAGCAATGTTTGACACTGTGGACTGTGCCATCTCATTTAAGTGTTTAGTGGTAGAAGTAGGTTCGAGACCAATTGTCATCAGTGTGGAACTCATCTTGTGGAGTCCCTCAGAGTTCAAAATTATTCCCATATGCTATTCAGACTCTATGTGAAGACCACAGGAGAAATCATTTGTGGATTTGGAGTAGGCTGTCACCAACAGTCTAATGACACTCAGCTCTCTATTTTTCACCCAAATCACCTGATGATACCTTAGAGCTCCTAAATCAGTGCCTTACTTCTTTAATTAAATGGTTAAGGATGAACAAGTTGATACTGAATTTTGACAAAACAGTTGCAATGCTGGTTGGAAAGCTCTTGCAGAACACCATGCTCACCACCTTTGATGGGGTCCAGCTGACTCTCCCTGACTCAGTAAAGAGCCATGAAGTGATACTGGATCTTGCAGAATTACTGAAGAAGCAAGAACGTAACAGCAAAAAAGGCATTCTACCAGCTCCATTTAGCCTGGAAATTGGTCCCCTACCTTGAGCCAGCTCATCTGACCATACAGATCCATACTATTGGTTACTTCAAGGCTAGACTATTATAATGCACTTTACATGAGTCTGCCCTTAAAGATAATTCAGGAACTCCAGTTGATGCAGAAAATAATAAAAATAAATAAGTATTCCATATCATGATATATGCTGGTGTCAGAGCATGCCTATTATTTTTCTATCTAATGTAACCTATGAAGAAAGCTTTACTCTACCATCTGTCTGCACTGGACACCCTAAGCAATCTTAGGTAATAAGACTATGCCTTTCCCCCCCAAAATGCTCTTCTCTCTGATTTATATGGAGTGCTATCGCATTCCCAACTCAAGCCTTATGAGATAAAATTACTGTCTCTGTAGGACACCTACAAAATAAGCCTGTGCTATTCCTTATTAGTAACAGCACAGGATACAGAGGGCAGAGAGAGCTTGTGTTTCTGTTTTTTGGGATCCACACACTATAAGGGACAGGCTGGAACAACCATTCCTTGTAGCATCTTCCAAAGCAGTACACAACAGAAAATGAAACAGACCCCTTCTGAAAGCAGAAAGATCCACTGAATTTATCAGAGCTGGAAACCATAGCAACAGGTAAAAGAAACACAGCCAAAGGCTGTAAGAGGAAAAGGAGGCTGATTTGCTTCACCTAGTGATACCACCGAGCACCACAGCTCCAGCCACAGTCCCACTGCAGATTAGGAGCCAGCGGCCTATGGTTTGATCTCTCACAGCACTGGGGACAACTGGTACTGCCAATCTGGGGTGGGAAGCCACTTCTGACAATGTGCTGTGTTGTGTCCATATTTGTGGGGGTTGCCACCACCGAAGACATTGCTGAGAACAGAGAAGGAAATGGAGTTTATTAACAATTAGTAGCAACCTTCTGACTGCAAGCCCCACCTTCTCATTGCATAGACAACTGAAATGCGAAGGGGTACTTCTCAAACATGACAGAGAATCTAAAAAGCTCATGTTTACTGGTGGTCCCCAGCCCTAAGGAAGCCCGCCTCGCTTCAACCAGGGCCAGGGCCTTTTCAGTCCTGGCCCCAGCCTGGTGGAACGCTCTGACAATGGAGACCCGGGCCCAGCGGGACATATTATCGTTCCGCCGGGCCTGTAAGACAGAGCTGTTCCACCAGGCATTCGGTGGTTGAAGGGGGAGGTGCCATGTCGGCCTCCCACCTTCGGGGGGGGGGGTTCTCCCCACCATTGCACTTGGTTAATTTATTTCATTATTGTTTTGTATATTGATTTTAGTATTGTTGTTTTCTTGTTTTTATTGATTTTAAACTGTTCACCGCCCAGAGCCCCTGGGGATGGGCGGTATATAAATTGAAATATAAATAAATAAAATAAATTTTTTGCAGTGGTCTTATACTTCTCTTGCTACCTCAGCCAGTCTGTTTGCAATGCATAAAACACTATTCCAAGAAGCACAAGAACTATTAGTGAGGATTATCAGAACATTTTTTTTTTACATTCAAGATATTCTTAAAACATCACTACAGGGAAGTGTGTAAGGAGGGTATGAAGGCAATACAGCCAGCTACCACCCGTGACAGAATAGTAGACTTGATGGATTTGAGGAACACAATTCCCAGGTACCTTATGATCAGATTACTTGCTTTCCTCATAGCCATGACTGCCTTAGTAATAAAGAAGTGCATATCAAATTCCAAACAAGGGATGAAAGTTAAAACATCTCCAGGTCTTTCATTGGGAAAACACTGCACTTCACAAGGGTCGCTAGCCCGTGCCCCAGTTACCATAGGAACATCCTCATTCTAGGGATGGCTTAGCTTTAAGTCTTGATCTGCATTTTACATAGCATCATCAACATGCACAGCTCTTTATAGGTCTCTGCTAGGAGAAGTATGCAGCCTGACATAACAGAGATAATAAAAAGAGGTTAAGTTAGGATAATAAAACAAAAGTTCTCTGGCACCTTAAAGGCTAATGACATTTATTTCCTTATGAAGTTTTCTGAATAGCAGCTCACTTCTTCAGATACATGAAGACATCCAATATACACTTTTATTACCAATATACACACACATGCATATTACACATATGCATAGCTTTCACCAGGTGATGGGGACTAAGCAGAAGGCATGCCACTAGATGAGGGGATAGAATGCTAAGGAGGCAAAATGAGTCCCATCACCTCAGCTCATAGGTGACAAATAACCATTTTTAAATGGTCCAAAACAAAATTACAGTGGACAAAGCATGTTTCTCTATTGCAGCATAAACAAATAGGAGTCTTGTGGAGCCTTAAACACAAACAACCTTTTATTATAGCACAACCTTTCATGGATTAAAGATGATGAAGTGGGAGTTAATTCACAAAGACTTGTGCTAGAAGGAAACTTGTTCACTTTTTAAGTAAAACAAAACTCTCCACATTAAAAAAAAACACCTCCGTGACAGTAAAAACCTAGCACAACAACGAGACAGGTCCTAGTCAAGACCATTCAATTACGTCAATTCGCTCGTGCACTTTAAGCAGATTAATTTAGCACAGCCTATTCTACCGCCCAACTCTGCTACATGTATAGACCAGGACTAGAAGATGCCTCTTCGATCGAGGGAGTATTTTTAATCACCACAGACACCAAGCTCCACCTCTGAAGGTACCTTGCCAGGGAAGGCTCCTCCTCCTCTACGAGGGGCTAACGCAAGCCGAGCTCCTCCAAGGAAAGTTCGCAGCAGCATCGCTTCTCCAAACAACCTGGAAGCAGTTTCTTTCTAACACACGAGCGCTCACAAGCGTTTCCGGAACGCAAGAGGGCATCGCTTTCCGTGACCATGATACCACGTGACAGGTAGGAAGGCGGCACTTCTTGTTTTTCTCGAGCGCGCGCGCGCAGCCAAGGGCAGGTGAGAACGGAGGGGCGTGGCGCGAACGGGGCGTGGCTTTTCCTCAGGGACGCGTAGCGCACAACGGGCAACACCAACACCGCCTCCGGGGCCTCGTCAACGCGGGCGCGTAATGAAGAGAGGGGACCGGAAGCGGGGGACGGAGGGAGGGTGCGCGGGTGAGTGGGCGGGGACTCGACCGGAAACCGAGAGCAGAAGGGAAATAGAATCCGAAGGGCGGAGTCAGGAGCGGAAGTCCGAGTGGCCTGGGTTGAGGCGCTGCTGTCCCGCCTTCATTGCTTCTCACCGGGAACAGAGGGCGTCACGTGCCCCCTCTGGACTCACCCCATGTATAAGGAGGGGTGGGGGGAGAAATTCTGTCCTCAATATTCCCCAATAAAAAGCCATCCCTGTATTGAGGAGGAATGTGTTTATTGAAGGCTAAGCTCTGAGCCCTTCTTCTGGGTTTATATGTTTAGGGATTTTTTTGAGGGTAGAATATATTAAAGATTTGACATGCTATCCTCGTTTTCTAAGCTGGTAAAGTTCATGAGAAGGCCTACCGTGTGGTTTTGTTTAATGCATCAGCTAATCCTTTTTCTCTATGAAAGCAGAATAACGTTCAGTTCAGTTTGATTGCTTTAAAGCCATAAAAAGAAGACAGTAGCGATGAACGCCGGCAACATCCGGCATAAACTTGTATTTATTTAATAAAGGCATATTTTAGGTCACCTTTGATCCAGAAAGATAATATGTGTGCCCCAGATAACCAGAACCACTGTCCTGCAGTGGTTAGAGTATTAGATCCCGTCTGGGAAAACCCAATTTCATATCCCTGCTCATCCATGGAAGTTAATGAGTGACTTTGGATTAATTATTTTTTCAAAGAATAATTACCACTCAAGGTTGGTATGGTAAACAAGATGGAGGAGAGAGCCATGTATTCTATCCTGAGCTCCTTAGAGGAAAAGCAGAGTAAAAATATAGACATTCAAAAGTGTTTTTTTTAAGGGGGTCGGTGGGATATGATTTACGAGTGAAGCAGCTACCAACCGGGAGTTGGTTGCAAAGATGCTGTACAGTTCATTAAGGTTAAAAAGCAGAATTTTGCTTTGAACTGGCAGTATTTTAAATATGCATATAGGAAACTACATGAATCCCACTTATAGTTAGTAAGGGCAGTTATGTGTGTGCTCACTTTGTATGCTCAGGGAGCTAAGGAAGAGGAACTTTCTTCATGGATTAGGGAAACAACTTTAAACACAAATTTAAAGAAAAGCCCTGCTTGTTTCAAAATGTATTTTACTACTGATCCTTCCTAATATTGTCAACATCTCTAGAATTGCTCTGCATTAGGCAAAGCAGTTTGTTTCTAAATATGCTGTTTTTTGCTCAGAAGTTTACAGGTTGTTATTAATGTCTTGTAAAAGCCAGCATGTTATACTTTGTGGCCCTCTTGTTGGTTATCCACAACTAAACATCTCGGCTTCAGTTTGTACTAAAGAGCTAGATTCCTTTGAAAAGAAACTCTGGAACAGGTACAAAGGAAGCCAGTTCAACTGTGTTCATTGTAGTAAGAGCAGCATGTACTATTATATAGGAAGAGGAAATGGATATCAATATAGGTACATCATCTTTAGCAACTTCTATTTAATATTAAATCGCTTATCATAGTGCAGTTGTTAATCACTGAATCAGTAGAACTGTATGAAGTAGCTTTTGGAACTATAGTTAGTTGTGAGGAATAACTGGAAAAGAAGAGGGACATGAAGAGGAATGTGGTTGGGTAATAAAGATGAAAAAATCAAACTGAAAACTAGAGGAATGGAAAATTAGCAGTCACCCTTCTCAGCAGTTATTTGTCCCTTTATAATGCTGTAAAACCAAGTTCAAAATATTTCAGAGGTCCAAAAAAAGCAAGAAGCCATGGAGTCAGGGACCACAGAATTAATGACAAAAGTAGTCTTTGGCTTCAGATGCATCCTTTCGTCTCTGTGCTGTGGTGATAAACACTGAGCTTTATCTTTCTTCTTTACTGAATACCAGTTTTCCATCCTAAATGCCTGAATAATAAATGCAGATAGAAGTTGGCTGAGTAGGTGGACCAATGATGCAAAATTTATTAAGCTGCTGGTTATGAGGGCTGGATGTGGTTTGGTACTCAAGATGAAAGAATCAAACCAAAATCCAACTTTAGAAATCACCCTTCTCAACAGAGCTTGTATGTCTCTTTTTGCTGATGTACAGCTGGTCTTACTGTGTTTTTCTCCTAGGAATGGCCAATGGCTTTCTCATGGAAGTGTGTGTTGATTCAGTCGAGTCTGCTGTGAATGCAGAGAGGGGAGGTAATGCCACAAAGACTGCAAAAGAAGGCATGATTCACTCCCCAAGCTAAATGAAGATCTCCAAAGCTCTGATGGGCAGAATAGTAATACTATTATGAACCCTCAGGACAAGAATGTCTATATGCTCTTTTATGGTTGCAATCCTGTTACTTGCTCTGACCCCTCATGATGGGGTAAGCTTGTAAACAAATAGATGACATACTCTCATTTTTGCCCACATCTGCATTAGCAGAGTTAAATTGGGAAATCACCTGGGACAAGCAGTTGACCCCACAGAACTAAGCTGTGTTTTAGAGGCTAAGCATATGCACATATTTTCTCTTTGGACCTCCAGTTCCAGGGTGTGTGGCACTGATGCAGAATGATGCTAACAGCGCGATCTTAAACAGAGTTATATCCTTCTAAGGCCACTGTAGTCAGTGGGGTTAAAAGGTGGTAGCTGCTTAGGTTTGCTCTATAAATCACTTACTGTAGTTATAGGTTGTGCTTACACCTATAGTCTTTGTGTTTTGGTTAGGATGGAGACTGTTCTGTTTAGTTCTTTGAACTTCATCTAGCAGCAAAATGCTGCTGCTTGTAAAATATAGGCTGAGACCTTTAGATTATTTATTTTTAATAATCTTCATCTACCTCTGTGAGATTTCAGAGTAAGGATTGAAGTAACCAACTATAGAAGATATTCTTCCTAAATTGAAACTTAAGAGGGTCCTTTAGCTCAGCTTCCCACTACCTTATTCATCTTTGTTCTTAAGATGTGAAACCTTGCAAGCCCACCAGGAAGCTTCACTTTAACTTGTGCTCCTGTTGCAGGTGCTGGCCGCCTTGAATTGTGTGCTAATTTGATGGAAGGAGGAACTACACCTAGCATTGGTGAGCTGGCATGTACAGGCTAAGATGCAACCCAACAGCTGTCTTCACTGTGTATCACTACTGAGCAACCAAGCAATAAGGAGATACTTATTGGCCTTGGAAGAGCTTAGTAAACTAGATCATCTACCCATCCGGCTTCCTGTTCATGAGAGGAAGGATGTAGCTGGTATTCATTCACCTGTTTATTAAAATGTACATCACTGTTCACCAGTCCCTAAAACAATAGGACTGGTGGATACTTATTCTTGCAATGAGACAACAGTTTTTTCATGTGCACTTTCTGGGCTTGTGACAAGACAAGCTATAGTTCTGTCATCCTGTTTCATCTTCTCTTCTTCAGCAGCCCTATCTCTTCCAGTGTAAAGAAGGCCTCTTCTTTCATTCCTTGTAGCTACAAGATCCTGTGTTGAGAATTTCACTCCCGAGCAGATGGTCACTCTGCAGAGTTCTAGTTTTCACATATTTGTTGGCATATCCAGCTATTAACTCATGCCATATCCTGAATTGAACCTGTTTTTGCCTGCAGGCCTTTTGCAAGTGGTGAAGCAGTGTATAAGGGTGCCTGTGTTCGTGATGATCCGTCCCCGAGGGGGGGACTTCCTCTATTCTGACCGGGAAGTAGAAGTGATGAAAGCTGACATCCGACTGGCCAAGCAGTATGGTGCTGACGGGCTGGTATTTGGAGCCTTGACTGAGGATGGGCGTGTGGACACAGAGCTCTGCACAGCACTGTTGGGTGAGAGGCTACATTGCAGAAACTGAATCTGATGACTGCCAGTACTATCTTTATTTTACTGTTTATATGCTGCCTTTCCACTCCAAAATGTACTCACTGTGGCTCACAGATAAATAAAGCAAAAAAAACCAAAACACCACCCATCCCATATCAAGCAAAACCATATTATAAATACAGTGAAAATTCAAAAACTTTTAAAAGTTGAAACTCTTTTTTTTAAAAACTGAGAAGTACCATGATTTTAAAAGGCATTCTGAAATTTATTTATTTATAGTCTGCCTTTCTCACTGAGGCCCAAGGAGGATTACACAGTGCAAATAAATATGTTCAACAGCTAGGACATTCAGTAAACAAATAAAATAGGGTATGGGTTGCAGAAATTTGAAAACAAATACATCTGAACACAGAGATAGAATATCTGAAAGAAAGCATAAATAATTAACCCGACATCTTTAACAATGTGCAGACTACCTAGTAGGAGTATATCTACATTAACAGACAGTACCCAGTAGAATAGTCCCTGTCCCTTACCAAAGCATTTTTCTGGGCCATTTCTTAAGCACAGCCCTATTACTTGTGTAAAAAATTCCTGAATAATTCAGATTTGCAGAAAGCCAGAAGAGTAGAAGCTTTCCTGACCTCCTCAGGCAGGCCATTCCACGAGGTGGGGCTTCTACAGAGAAAGCACATGTATGGGCAGCTATAGATTTTGCCCACGTGCAAGATGAGCAATAAAATAAAAAGCTATTTAACTGGGGATGAAAGGCCTGTAATGAGGAACCATACTGTTTGCTCTAAAGTGTTGGAGGCAGGCCAATGGTTGCCTTTGGCTCCCCTGCTGGGAAGGGAAAGATTCTTCATTCAACAAATATGTGATAACCACTTGGGATCCATTTTTTTTTTTTGCAGCTGTTTCTCGCCCTCTGCCAGTCACTTTCCATAGAGGTGAGTTTCTGGGGTTTGGAGTGGAAGATTGCTGTCTTGCAGACAAACAGCTCAGGCATGATGGCCATGCCTGATGAGGCTGTGAGAAATCACTCAGAATGCTGCACATATTAGTGATGCCTACTACAGATTTGGGGGTCTTGTGTTGGGTTTAGCAACAGGGTTTGTGCTTTCAACATGTGGCTGATATCAACATCATAGTGTTTGAATTTGGTGTTGTTGTATTTTGCCACTACCGACATGTTCCATTTGCTTTGCAGCGTTTGACATGGTCTATGACCCACTGGCAGCCCTGGAGACCCTGATATCAATAGGGTTCGAAAGAGTGTTGACCAGTGGCTGTGACAGCTCAGCCCTGGAGGGATTGCCCTTGATAAAGCGGCTGACAGATCAGGTGAAGTGCCATTTTTCTCAGCTTACTTACTCTCTTCATACCTTTGCTTGCCTTCTTGGAGATTGCTATCCCAAGAACCAGGTAGCAGATGTTGAGGGCACAAGAATACCAACCGATCATGGGCTTCACGTGGGTGATGGGTCAGCGTTGATGACAGGTCAATTTTGAATATGTGGAAAAGTTGCCTTGCACTGTTAAGAGAGTCATGCCATCTATGTGATGTTGTCTTTTCCAAGTTTAGGTTTATTGAATATTTATACAAATAAAGTAATAAACATAATTGAAATACAAGATACATGTATACGTAAATGGGGTAGAGAGGAGAGTATGGCAAATAACAGATATAGAATAACAAATATTAAACACTTTTGCTTGCAGTATATATGTTCAAATGTCACGGGAATATAGTCTGCCATTTTTTGTTTATAAAATGCCAAGATGTAACTTGAAACTAGCTCTACCCAGCACCACCTAGATTAATTAAGGCTATAGTCCTGAGCATAGTAACCTTGGAGTAAATCCCATTAAACGTAATGAGACTTCTGAGTGGCATGCATAGGATTACACTACAACTGTTCAACGTGTCCTGCAAAATATGTGGAAAAGAGACCTTACCATCTCCCACATTCATACTTTAAAAAAAAAATATTCAACTTGATGAAGAGTTCTGGAGAATTTGAAAGTTTGCACATTGTTTTGTGATATTTTTATTGATCCTAATAAAAGGTGTTTTTGGTTTTGAATTTTTGAGTAGACCAGCACTGCTACCTCTGATTTCTACAGCTAATACAGGTGTCAGAGAGAAGTAGATTTACGGTATCCTAAAAGGGGTGTATTTAACAGTTGACTGCATGCCCCTAATATAATTTTCAGTGCTTTTAAGAAATGCCAGTCATTTAACTTAAAAACTTAAGTAATCGCTAAACCATTGGCTATGAAAAGTGAACTTCTCCTTTGTTGCCTGGTCCCAGGCCCTGTGTGTATATGTTCTGTCAAATCCCTTTTCTTTTCATTTCCAGGCCAAGGGCAGGATTGTTGTTGTGCCAGGTAGGACATTGCTGTGAGTGTATATATGTAATGATAGTTAGTATAGGTCAAAGCTCAAGCATCAGCCTAGCATGTTGTTAAGCACTCCCCACTTTCTCAGGAAGTGAGAAGTCTTGTGGAAGTGGTGCAAGGTTGCTGTTTGCTGTTTGGATGAGACATAACACTAGAGATGCATGTCTTTGTCATCTGTTTATTCTCAAATACAGGAACAAATCAGAGGGGAAATGTAATAATAACTGCACTTACATACTACTCTTCTAGACAGATTAGTGTCCCACTCAGAGCATGAACAAAGTTACAGTTATTATTATCCCCACGATAGAGCTGGTGAGCTAGAGCTGAGAGGAGTGGCTTACTCAGGGCCACCTGCTAAGCTCATGGCAGTAGTGGGATTTTAACAAGCAAAGGGCTGATTCACAACCCCACCATTTATCCCCTATGCTTCAGCAGCTCTCAGTTCTGCAACAGGCAGCACAATTGCTGAGTCTGCATCAGATTCCCATAGCAAAAGTGGGAACTCCCACTCCCAGGCTGCTTCTAACTAACCTAACTCATACTTCAGAACTCTTTATCTGAACAGCTTCTACCTTTTTCTCTGTTCCCCGAGTTTCTAGTGGGTGTCATGTTTTGAAGGCAGGAAATGGGAGGCAATTCTTTACCATCAAGGAACATTAATGTTCTTTTATCAAGTCTCTGACCACCCATAAGTTCGTAACATGAACATTAGTTTGCAACATGAATAAGCCCATTCATGTTAATCAAGGCAGGCAAATTTGTAGTTATATAATGCCCACATGCTGCAGCTTTTCTAGTGGAAATGTCCTCCTTCCTAGAAAGTACATTATTCAGAGGGTCTAGCTACTGCATAGCTGTGTCAGCAGCATCCATTCATATTGGAGACGGATGTGTTTTGTGAATCATCCTCAGGTTCAAAACAAAGGAATGACCTTGTATTTTGTGTCATTGGGAATCTGGTTTT
This sequence comes from Eublepharis macularius, assembly GCF_028583425.1. Classification (NCBI taxonomy): domain Eukaryota; kingdom Metazoa; phylum Chordata; class Lepidosauria; order Squamata; family Eublepharidae; genus Eublepharis; species Eublepharis macularius. The sequence continues at coordinate 63,522,020 of NC_072795.1, read as the reverse complement.
TTTCTGTAACAGGTCAGCAAATTTGTGACTGTACAATGCATTCTCTCCACCAGGGGGAGGCATAACTGAAAGAAACCTGCAGAGGATCTTGGAGGGCTCTGGTGCTTCTGAGTTTCACTGCTCAGCTCGCTCAACTAGTGACTCTGGCATGAAGTTCAGGTAACTGAGCAAGACTTTTTTCATTGATCTGCTGAGGGGTCCATGCTCTGTGAACCTCTTTCAGCACCACTGCTTGGGAAAGTAATCCGGCTAAGAATGTGGGGAGCACTGGAGCCTGACAGGCTAAGTTTGCCTGGAGCAAGAGCTTGATCCTTGTGTATTAAGAATTAACATTACCTGTGGTGCCTGATTTCAGATGCTGCAGGTGAAGAAGCATCCAGAGGGTAACATTTGGTATATCTGACAATTCTTCATGGGATAGCAGGCTGTGTTCTGGTGGTAGATGCTATACATTGACTTTAATGGGGAAGAAAGCACTTGGGGTCGTCTTTCAACTTGCTGTTCTGGGTGCAGATTCCAGAAAGTTTCTTGTTGGTTTTCTTTCAGAAATCCCAGCGTAACCATGGGTGGCTACCTCTCTGCATCTGAATATTCCATCAAGGTGGCAGATGTGGCCAAAGTGAGGACCCTGAATGCAATTGCAAAGAACATCCTGTAGAACAAGAGTGCTGTGTATGGGATAGGAAGACCCAAAGCCCTGGGATTTGCCCAGTCCTTAGACATTGACATTTCAACATCATCCCAGCCAGAGCTTAAAGGACATGGGTCAATCAAATGAAGAAACCTGTGGTTGTTTTTCTCACACTTCTTGCTCTGGCTCTGCATGGTCTTTTCCTTAGATGTTGTTATGGTGTTTGTCTGTGGGGAGCAAATGATGGGGAGGGATGGGGCTTAGCTAAAGGAGCATACCATTGGGAAGCAGCCCCTATGATTTTCACTCCTCAAATAAACCCTGAAACCACTTTGTCAATGTGGATCTTCTTCACATAGAGGCCATGGCAAGTCTTTGAAGAGCTCCAGAAGAGATTGTGTCAGAGTTGTATCCAGCCTGTGGAAGGCTTCCAGTAAGTATTTATTCTAGACCAGGAATAGGCAACTGTTTCAGCCCAAGTGTAAACCCTGTCCCTCCTACATCATCTACCTGTGAAATGTTGGTGTGTTGGCAAACAAAAATGAGGTGGAGGTCAGGATGAAGGTTGTATTGGGCCAGGCATACTGAGGGCAGGCTGAACCCCATTAGTACTTCCAGAACCTATGGGGCTGGTCATGGCCCTTGGGCACAGAACAAGCCCTATGTGTTGATCATAATAATCTAGCATACTGCTACCTGGCATGTGGGTCAGGGGTTGCCTTCCTCTCTTCTAGACAAGCAGCAGGAATGAATGTGTTGGGTCTGCCAGGCTTCTAGTTGCCTAGTTCACTTTGTCTGACATGAAAGTCCCTGCCAGTTATGGAGTACAGGAAGCAGAGATCTATTTGAGAAGTTGTACAATGTCATGAAAAATGCACATATGAGGGAGCAACTGGATGAATGAACAGTGAAGTACTTGTGCCTGACTCCAGAATTTGATTAGCTAAGGGAATCAGAAGGTCTTTGGTAATAGATCCTGTTACTCAAAAGGCAGTAGAGAGAGTTTCATAGAGGTGGGGCTGTGTGTACTATCAGAGCAACAATTATTTTTTGCCTTTCATGGCATCTGACCCTACTTTATAAAAAACATAGGCAGTATAGGACAGTTCCTCAGGTGTGTTAACATTCTGCAAGAGTAATCGATATTTTGAAGAAGAAAGTCAAGTCAAACAAGTTCACGGTAAGCATTGGTATTTTCATCTGACAGGTCAAGGGAGTTCAGGAAAATTGGAGGCATATGTTAGATTGTTTAAGAGACAGGGATGTGGTTTCTTTCAGTCATTGCAGAATTCAACTCTTTCTCCTACAATAACTACCTTAAAAACAGAACATTGGTGCAGTAGCATGATCTTAATATAAACCTGGAACAAAGGAATTATCCTTGTTAATGAGAATCATGCACTGAAAGCATGCGCTGAAGGTATGATCTTACTGCAAGATTGAACTGGGAAGTTAGATTGCTATTCGGTGTGGAAACATTCTTTTAATTCTCTTTTCCTGCTTCTAAGGGGAGGGTTTTGCTACTGTCCCATAGTGCAGAGAGAGCAGCTAATATATCAGTGTATATTGATTAGTCAATAATTAACTGCAAGAGATAAAAGCTTCATGTTTGGACATTGAACTGTCTTGTCTGAGTAAGATCACAACAGATGCTGAGTTCACTGATTGTGTAAGGAATGAGACAGCAGAATTTCTCTTGATTCTGTTCAGCCTATTACAGTGGCTGTCAGGCAGTGTGGGGGTGGATGGGATTATTACTGCTGATAGATAGGGGTCAGTAGGGGAGGGGGTATCACAGCGTGTTTGGTCATTAATCTTACAAAGTTATTCCTAGTGTTCCCCCAATATTGTTCATCCTTAAAGAGAGCTTTTTGTAATTCAGCCTTTTCAAAGTTGAAATCTAGAGATCTCCAATAGTTTCAACCTCTGAAGCTGGATAACATTAAAGGTGCTATCCTATGGACACACATTAGTTAGAGTGCTGCAAATGATGCATAGTTTAAGAAGCCTTTTCCACAGAAAAAATAAAGTGATGGGAAAACAAGAGCCAGCATGCACAGGAAAATTTGGTAAATAGCTTGCACCAGGAAAGGAGCCAGGTTGATCAATTCAGTTGATCAATGATAACACAAGAGGCTTATTTATATGTTAGGTTAGTGGCAGAGTCATCCCAAGTCATCTCTTCTAGGATAACATGCTGGTCTCCATTGGTATCTGTTTTATTTTCTTTCCTGTGGAATCTGTGAGAACTCTCCACTGGCTCTCCTAGCTGCATCATCCGGGTGAACCAAGTTCATGAATTTGTTCCAAGGGGCTGAATGTGCACCAAGAGTTAATTATTAATGGCCTGTCATCAAGAGACTGTTTCTGGACCCCCTCCCAGTTTTGAGTGTGTGGGACTTTTGCCCTTTCGGCCTCTTGTAGCTGATACAACGGCTGGGCAAGAGCAAGAGGAGACAGTGCCTCACCATGGCAGCTGCCTTGGAGCAGTTCTGTGGCTCTGTTTTCTGGGTGAGTGGTGGCTTCTCATTCAGCTTTGGGCAGGGGTTGAGACAGTGAACCTCTACAAATCTGAGACCAGCAGCCTACCCTGAACTGTGGGAGGATGGCTAAAAGCCTGGGCTTGGGCTGTTGGAAACGGGATGTTATGGTGTAATCTGCTGATATCAAAAGCCAAGCCTGCAGTCTGTATGATTAGTAAGGTAAAGAAACTGGACATCTTTCTGTGCAGAATTTTGGCAGGGAGATTTTTCCTCCTGTTTTGGTAAGTGACAAGCTTCCTTCCTGTTCTTTCCACTTTTAGGAGGTTTTCTCCATGCTTTCATTAGTATGTCTTTCTCAACATCCGGTGTCTTCAAGGCAGGAGTGTGGGACAAAAATGAGGCAGACGTTAGGGTTCTGTACAAGACAAAATGTGACAACTGTTGAGCAGGCAGCCTCAGCTCAACCTATTTGTTACCTAAATGGAGGAGGGAAGAAACAGGACAGATGAACGGAAATACTTATTTCCTCAATGATTAATTAAATTGTGGATTTGCTGCCAATACAGGTAGTCATGCCCACAACCATAGGTGGCTTTAAAAGAAATTTGGACAAATACATGGAGGATAGGTCTATCAATGACTACTAGCGATGATGGCAAAGTAAACCTCTGAAACCGGGTGCCAAGAGGCAGCATCAAGGGAGGGTCTCAGCTTCTGTGTCCTGTTCATTAGCCTTCCAGAGCAACTGGTTGGCAAGCATGTGGAACAGGATGCTAGGCTAGATGGACGTCTGGAATGATCCAGCAGGGCTCTTTAACGTTCTTAAGATTTATTAAGCTTACAAAGTGGGAGGTGACGGGGTTAGAAAGGGATGACACAAAAATTAGAAAGGGATACTCTTTTTCTGGGACAGTATCACTTCAGGATGCAGCCAGGGGTGGTGGGAGTAGTGTGTTTCATTGTTCCCCCATGTCAAATGCTAGCCCTGTTCATGCGTTACAGTGAATGTGTGTGCATCCGGCAAGTATATGCATCTTTTTGTAAGCCAACACGTGTTTGCTTTACAAACTAAAGTGAGAACCACTACATGGATAAAGGTGTGGTTTCAATCACACGTTCAGCTGGCAATATTTTGAATGTAACATGAAAATTACTCAACACGTGTAAAGAAAAATCAAGTGTATACTGTACATAGACTGTATGTGCATTCACTGTAATTTGTGAACAGAGCTACTTTCTGTGCATGGGCTGCTAATATATCTGGGAAACGTTTTTAGCCTAATCTTCCCCCTTTTGGTAGTTTCCCCAAGAGATTTTTGTCTTAGGAAAGTGTTCAAATTTATTTTCCTGAATTTCTACAGTCTCAGGGAGGAAAGAGGCATGATATCACTACATGTAGTTTAGTTAGCTGATCTAAAGAGTTTCCATGACAACTGCAGTCACTCAAGAAGCTCTTGAAATTCAAAAATCCACACCCTGCCAGTTTTTTATTTTGCTACAGTAGATTAACATAGGTATCCTTCCGGAGTATCCTACAAGCCCTGCATGCTGACTCAAATGCATGCCTCAGATCTGCCTTTTGGTCACTGTCCTGGACACACAGCAATGTGTTTGATCGATTACATCTCATAAGGATTCACTCCTGTGAGTGGAACTGACTGAGCTGCTTCTGCTTTCTTCTAGATCTGTCCCATCTACCAATAGTGGTTCTCTTTTAAAGGAAAGCCTACTTTCATTTCCCTGATGATGTTTGTGCCATCTATGTGTGTTATGTGAGCCCTCCTTCAACAAAATGAGACTATATATTCCTGAAATGCTGATATCTCCAGTATGAGACTTGAAAAATAAAGGCTGGAAATAGAAAATAGCTTTTGTAGTAAACAGAAAAAGTATATTATTTGAGCAGAAAGGCTCATACAGTCACAATGGGACTAGTAACATATTTGAATATCAAGTTAAACATGAAAACACCATCATACACATTATAGCATATTTAACAGGGGACAACATTAGTCATATTTTGACAATGCTCATACCTTTGAAAATATGCTGCATGTCTACATATACATAGGTATTTTCGTTCCCTAATGCTGTAGATTTTTTTATTACATAACAATAGATACTGAATGTGTACATCCATAAATACATTGAAAAGTTAATTGCGAACCCTACAATGGTAACTGCAGCTACTAATATTTGAACTTGCACTAACACTTAATTACAACATTCCATTTAAACATAGAATAATTTTGGAATCTGGTAAATTTCCCATCTGATTTTTCAACACAGCTAGTTTAACCAGCTTTACCACATCACCTATCTTTTTAAGCCATTCTATCTTGTTTGGAACATGTTTTGTTTCCCAGTGACTGGGCAGCACCAATCTTGCGGCTGTTAACGAATTTTAATGCTATAAATTCTTACATAAAACTTTTAATGCTGCATATTTTGAGTTAGTGACATCTTGTACTTTCCCCTCATTCTAAAAGAAAAAAAAATTAATGGGATTCCCCCCACCCCCGATCTCTCCCAAATTTCTAGGGGTCAGATCATATGCAGGATTTCTACTGGTTGGGGTGGCTAGGTGGATTTTTGCCAATTGTTGCCCCCCTCTGCAGACCTCCAGCTCCCTCCTTTTGCTGTTCCTGGGGGTTCTCTTTCCACTCAGGAGAGGCATTTGGGGTGATACTTGGGCTGGAGTGGGGGGGGGGAAGAGGTAAGGAAGTCATGATCTACTGACAGAAATCCTTCTGTCTGTGGAAATGTTCACAGGAATCCAAGCCCCACTTTTCCCACTGGGGAAAAAAATGAAAGTCTTTAGGAAAAAAATGAGGGATCCTTTCCCCCTAGTTCTTACAGTCCCCCCCCCTCCCAGGCCTTCACATCTTTGGCTGTAAGTACTGGGTGAATCCAATCATCCTCCAAGTAGCCTTCCTCCAGCCTATGGAGCCTTCAACTTAAAAGGTTCTTCCTCCAACAGAAGAGCCACTTAGGCCTGATGGACAGGCATTAGGCTGGAGAAATGTTTCAAACTTGAGCCAAAATGAGAGGTGGAGTATAAAAATGTGTTTAATAAATAAATAATAAACTTGGTTCAGTGGAGTTACAGAATGGGCTAGAATCCACCCCACTGGATTCTACCTTAGAGCGGAACCACAAGTGACGCCTGACACAGGTTGGACACTTGTCAGCTTCCCTCCAGTTTTGATGGGGAATGTAGGCAGCTTGGCGGAATGTTGGACAAGTGACAGTTGAAAAGTCCACTGGACAGCAGTCAGCGAGTCAAGCTGCAAGACTAGGATGCCTACATTTCCCATCAAAACTTGAGGGAAGCTGACAAGTGTCCAACCTGTGTCAGGCGTCACTTGTGGTTCCGCTCTATGAGAGTCTCCCTTTTCAACAACTGTGTTTCGTAATGAGTGAATCTTCCCAGTGCCTCCATTCTTCCCACGTAATAATCACACACCACTTAAATACAGTTAAACCAAATCCCATTTTATTTCACAGAGATAACAAGGTTTGTACACAGTATACATCAAGTTAATTAACAGAAAACATCAATTGTGAACATGGGTGACAGTGTCTTTTCCTGGCTTGGGGCTATTAGCCACTCTCCAAAGTTTCAGGCAGAGAAGGACATTTCCCAATATCTACCTGAGATACTTTAACTGGGGATGCCAAGATTGAACATGGGATGTTTTGCATGCAAAGCAAGCGTTCTGCTATGGAGCCACAACCCTGATCCATGAGCCTTAATAGATAGCCGTTTTCCAAACTGAGGTCCCTAAGGGTATTCCAAGGGCTTTGTGAGGTGTAGCTAATGATCATCTCTCTAGAACAGGTAGGGAAGGTGGGCTGCTTGCCTTTTAGGTACAACCCACCTTGGTAAAGGAAAGGCCCAGGATAGTGACATGGCCTCTTGACCTTGCAGGTATCAGGTTTGGCATAGAGGACAGAAGCCTCCATGGGGTTTGTGTGGCTTTCCATGACCACTTTGGAAAGGGCTGAGAGAGAGCTAAGAACGACTGCTCTGCTTCTTGTCTGAACAAACAGCAGATAGGGGTAGAGAGGAAGGAACTGTTTGCAACTAACCCCATTCCCCTCCAGTTCTGAAGCAAAGGACCTGCTAGGGCATGGCAGGTGCTGGTGAAGGAGGAGGAGAGTGCTTGAAGAACTGTCAGAAATTTAAATCAAAATGGGGATCCTTGAATTATTAAAGTTTATTAAAGCTTCTGCAATAGATAATTGCCTCTGCAGACACCATGCAACCATGGAAGCAGCAAAACTGTTCTATTTTTGTAAAATCAATTTTTGGTTACCCTCGTCTGAAAGAATCTATTGTGCAGTCTCCTATCATTAAGATCTGGTTTGATTACAGTAGGTTGTGAATGGTTAGTGAATGATTGTATGCTAAGAATATGCTGTGAATAAAGGTAGACGTGAGCAGCACAAAAAGCAAACCCTGTGATGGAGAATGAATGTCAGCTGTACTGGGGATGTGTTGAGTAGATGGGTTAGTTCTTGGAAGATGCTATGGCATATTGTGGCAAACTTGTGACAAATGCTGTGAAACTAGAATCATGACTGCTGTGGACAGGGTTGTTATAAGAGCAGAATGACAGTACACACATGCCACAAAGATCCTTGGAGAAAGGGTGGAATTGAAGTGTAATAGATAGATACATGCTGTGAAGGATAAGGAATAGTGGTGTTTGATATGGATATGTATGGGATAGTGTCAGGTTTGGGGCAGGTGAAAGATTGCCATAAAGCTGGCCTTATGTTAGACCCCTCAGTTGTCTTGTCTTTTATGCCTCCAGAACTCCTCTTTCCTGAATCGCAATGATGCTGACCTGCCACTCTGCTTTGAGCAGACTGTTCTCGTCTGGGTCCCTCTGGGCTTTGTCTGGCTCTTTGGTCCATGGCAGGTTCTTCCTATGTGCAGATCTAGGATGAAGAAATCATCAGTCACTCACATTTACTTCATTAAGCAGGTGGGAGAGAAGAGGGTTTGTAATGGGGGTGGGCAGAAGTCACTCGGCTCCAAAGACACAGCATGTGTTTAATTGGGGGTGGTGGGATGGAAGAGCGGAAGTGCTGGAAAGTGTAGTGGGTGTGGAGGTGTCCCTCAACCAGAAGTAATTGATGGAGGGAAGGAGATATAAGGGTGCTCTTGGAGACGCCTCTAACGCAGTCAGTGCTACCTCGTGGATGACTGGGGTCTTGTCCTGCAGGTGCTGCTTTTCTGGAGTTGATTGATGGCTCCTTGTGGCCTTAGTCTTCTCTACTGTGCTGGTAACAGCCTCCTTCTCTTTTTTACTTTCTTTAGGCACTGACTGTGCTGCTCTTACTGATAGCACTAACTGAGCTGATCTTCACCACTGTCCAAGGCGTAGGGCAACAGTCAACCCCTGCGGTCCAGTACACAAATCCTGTACTCTATCTCATCACCTGGGTATGAACCACTGGGCCGCTTGGCAGTCATACTTTGCTCCCCGAGTGGGAGTTGAAAAGATTATGAGTTCCTTGGCTCCCTCTTGAGGCTGCAGCTCTTACTTCACAGCTTCAGCCTTGACCTGTTCCCACAGGGAGTGGTTGCTAAGTACTTGACTTGAGCCAGAAGGTGGAGGTGGAGTTTGGAGCACCATAGGAGTTTTGCTGTGCAGTGGATGGTAGCAGCAGCCATGCTGATTTTCTATTCCAGCATTAACAAAATGAGATGTTATGATCAGTCTGCTCTGAAGAGCTTCTATGCCAGGTTTTCTCTAGACTGAGCATTCCTGTGTCAGGCAATTAAGCTGTGATTCTAAGCCCTTTTAAAATGAGCATATTCAGTGACCTGGGTACATTTAAGTCCAAGCTGCTCCATTATCACATATGCCTTGGTGCAACGATTATATGAAATACCTCCTTCTGTTTCCTAACCCTTATAATCCAACCCAGGCCTCTATACTTTCTCTCCTCCTCTCTGTACAGGTACTTGTTTTGCTTATCCATGACAGCCGTCGCTTTGCCACATGCAGGGACTCATGGACTCTCTTCTTCTTCTTCATCCTTTCTCTGCTCTGCGGCTTGTTTCAGCTGCAGACATTGATCCGGCAAGCAGTGCAGGTCAGTAGAGAGGGGGCAAGAAAGGACTAGGCCACCTAGAATGGAATCCATTTGCAAAAGATGAAGTGGCCTCTGCAAAAGCTCATCTGGCAGCAGTTCCTGCCCCAGCCACCCTCTGACTGCATGTAAAGACACTTTTTGTCATACTCAGCTAAGCAAACTCAGACACTGTGGTTCACCCTGTCTTTTGTTCAAAGTACTCTTAGGGCAGGCAGGGAGGAGTCGGAAGAAATGTCATGACAAAAAGAAGCCATAGGCTAGAGTGTCCCGATGCTTGGCTCTCGCTGCCTAGGAAGATGCAGGCCCAGCTCACCTTTTGATTCATCCACTAGTAACTCTCATGGGGGAAGGGGGCATGGTATAGTCTGACCTCATCAGATCTAAGCTAGGCAGGGTCAGTACTTGAATGGGCGACCACCAAGGAAGACTCTGCAGAGGAAGGCTCTGGCAAACCACCTCTGCTTCTTAGTTACCTTGAAAACTCCTTGCTGGGGTCACCATAAGTTGATTATGAGTTGACAGCACATGCACACACACCTCCCATGGGCTCTTCCTCTCCTGCAGGGTGTCCTCTCTGACGTGCCACGTTTCTGCCTCTTCCTTCTGTCCTATGGGATTCAACTCCTCTTGATGGTCATCTCTGTTGTTTCTGACATTGCCCCTGAAATGAAGGAAGCTGCAAAGAAGGTGAGAGTCCTTGGTCTCACCTTCCATGCTCAAGGGGAGAGGGTGACCTTTGAGATGGGAATGCCCATGGTTATTCTGCACAGTATTCCCATGTCTCTCCAGTTTGCAGAGGCTCTCAGAAGAGGTTGGATTGGATGGGGAACTTTGTAACTTTCCTTGGAAAGCTTTCCATCCCAGTGGCCATGCCTGGCCCTCGGGTTGCACTGTGAGGTGGGAGTGGTCTCTAAGCAAAGCCTTCCCTATCTTCAAGATTTTGATTTGAATTGTAAATGTCAAATGAGGCCACTGTTGTCCCCTGAATTTCCCACCTTAGAATTCTGCCTTCCTTGTTTTCCAGAACCCAGAGATCACAGCCTCTTTCCTGAGCTTCATCACCTTCCACTGGTACAACAGGTAAGCAGATCTGGATGGAAAGAGTAAGTATTTCAAAGAGTGGGAGAACTGCATTCTATCAGTTGAAACTGAAGCTATGATGAACTGATTCTGTGTATAAATTGGGAAGAAGAGATCAAGGATGGAGATAGCAAAAGACTCTAGGTGACGAAGGAAGTCATATTGTGGTTTAGCTATAAGTGTATGGCAGCTGGGTGAAACACCTTGCCAAGCTCTTATTTTGACCTTTTTCTCTGTTCCTGCTGGGTCTAAGTAGCACATTCAGTCTCTAGGCATTCTTCATTCAAAAGGCTCTGGTTGAGGAACTAGCAGCCCTCTTGACTCTTGGTTCTGTGTTCATTTCTTTGCTATGGGTAGGCTTGATCAAGGTGAAAATTTAGCAGGTTTTTCTAGGTTTGAGCGGCTGAGAAGATTTGCTGTATTTTATAGGATGTTGCTAAAAGGCTATAAGAAGCCGCTGGAAATGGATGACCTCTGGGACTTGAATGATGCAGACAAGGCAAATGTAGTTTTTGGCACATTTGAGAAGAACATGCAAACTGGCATCAAAAAGGCCCAGCGGGAACTCGAGATCCGGCATCGCAAGAAGAGACATCGGTCACCAATTACTGACCACAGGAATGGCTTAAGCAAGGCCCAGAGTCAAGATGCGCTGGTTCTGGTAATTAACGCTGACCACTGAAAGCCTGATTGGGGTGGGGAAGGAATGATGGAAGTTTTACAGATGGGATCCCTTCCCTGCACCACCACATTTTACCCACACTCTGAGCATAGATATACGGGGCTCAGTCAGATGACTGGCTCTCTGGGCCATCCAACCTAAACACTGGATCCTGTCTAATTCCAAGGCTTATGGGTCATGTGGTTGCCGGCCGTTAGGGGCAGTTTCTAACCTGAAGGGCAGGGTTCTCACTGATCCACACTCTGCTCTGAATTCAGGAAGAAAAAGACCAAAAGCAGAAGGGAAAGGGGGGCAAACGAGACTTCAGAGGTGACTACACGAAGCACTGGCTGATCATTGCTCTGATGCGAACCTTTGCTGGGAACCTTATGAAAGCAGTGGCTTTGAAATTGGTGCATGACCTGCTGGTGTTTGTGAGCCCACAGTTGCTGAAGTGAGTTCCTGTTCAAGGTGTTCTTTCTAGGTTTTCCTTGGACCCTGAGCAAGGTGGGATTGAGAGATAAGTGGGGGAGTACATTGACCCTGGAGTTTAGGAGACATTTTATGAGTGTCCAACGCTACTTTGAATTTAGTGTATATAGTAATGGCCGTCCTTATCCACGTGTTTATTGACACCCCCAAAAGATCAGGTTCTTCTGAGCCCTCTCCCCAATACTAGGATTAACTTTGCTTGCCTGAAGCTTCCAGGGGCACTTTTTAAAAAAATTAAAAATAGATTGACCTTCAGATAATGAGGTGATTAGTAGATATATAACTGTGGAGAGACTGTGATTCAATAATGCCTACAGGGGAAAAATCTAGAGTTTAATTCCTGGAATTAGCTTTCAAGGTGCCACTGTATTCCTGTTTTATCTTGCTCCTCCAGATTAACATGGCTACCTAATTGGAATTTTTCTGATGTTTTTACCTTCATACATTGTGATATCTAGCGCCTTTCAACAGTTGCCAAAAACATCTTGATGATGAGCACTGCTCCTTTAGCTTCTTGCAAGCAAATCCCCATGCTGCTTTAATATCCTAAACCAGACCCCCCCCCCCCACCGACCCTTCTGAGCGTGCACAGTTGGAAGAGAGGGGTTGTGAGCACCACCCCAAAATGGCTGTGTCAAGAAGCAGAGCCAGACACACTACCTCCCTCCTCAATTTGCAAAAGAATTGCAGAAGGGGAATAAAAACGAATGAAAACCAGAGAGAAGAAAAGGAGAAATAAAAAGAAAAAAAGGCTGAAGAGGGAATGAAATCACAAGCCTGGATGCTTGCTAGTCCTCCTGAGGCTGCTATGGCTCTTGCATCTGTGGAAGATCCTTTCATTTGAGTGAGGGCAGCCACTATTAAGCCCTGACTGTCTGATTGGGGAGCGGGGAGTACTGGCAGGCACCATGGAGCCTGCGGCTGCCACATTGGGGAAACGTGCCCTAAAATATATGGAGTCCTTACGCAAACACCCAAAGCAAATACTTCTGATTTATAGACAATGAACAAGTGCCTTGCCTGTGGCCACCCTCTGAGCCCATGGCTGGGATTTAAAAATTCGCCAAGCCTAGGTGTAATAGTTGGTTATCTGACTATAGCAGACATTCATTGTATGTGGTAGGTAGAAAACTTTACTCGAAGGAAGAACTTGGTCTGCCCCTGCACTGCAGAGTGGTGATGGGTTGGTCTATAGACTTACAAGAGCAGTCCCCTCAGGAACCTGACTGTGCAGGGACTGAGAGGGAGTCCGAGTTGTACACAGAGAGACAGGAAGCTAACCTTCAGGGTTAGGTGGAATAATGGACTGCACTGAGACTGATGTTCACGGCTGCCTTCCCTTCCAGGCTGATGATCACCTTTGTGTCGGATCAAGAGGCCTACATCTGGCATGGCTACCTCTATGCAGTGCTGCTGTTTGTGACTGCCTTAGTGCAGTCTATCTGTCTGCAGCAGTATTTCCAACTCTGTTTCAAGCTGGGCATGAGTGTACGCACCTCACTGATGGCTGCCATCTATAAGAAGGTTAGTAGGCATAGTTTCTTTCCTCTTCCTACTGCTATCTCAGTCAGCTGCATCCATGGACATCAGTGGGATGGATGGAGCTCCTTGTGGGGACAGCCTGTAGCAATGGCAGAACCAGGGAATGGGAAGAGAAGCGGCAACCTCCTTCTTGTGGAGCCTTATATTGTACTGTCTGTTTGGGGGTTCAGACATGGGCCGTTTCCAGATGGCTTACCTGCCTCTGGAACGTTGCACCATCTTGCGGGGAAAACGCGAAATATTGCGTTTTCTCGCGCGAGTTTTGCGCGATGTCGCACAAAACTCGTGCAAGAAAACGCGATATTTCGCGTTTTCCCCGCAAGATGGCGCAACGTTCTGGAGGCAGGTAAGCCATCTGGAAACGGCCATGGTCCTGTATTGCACATGATTGCAGAGATCTCTCTCTCAAACTTTCATAGCCTTTGGTATGTGCTGTGTACTTTGGTCTCTCATGGCAACTGCACTGTATTACCTCAGTTCTTACTGTATCTGCCCGCAGGCTCTCACAGTATCCAATGCCACCCGCAAGCAATTTACTGTTGGTGAGACAGTGAACCTGATGTCTGCCGATGCCCAGCGCTTCATGGACTTTACAAACTTTGTGCACCAGCTGTGGTCATCTCCACTGCAGATTGCACTGTCTATTGTGTTCCTGTGGGAAGAACTGGGCCCTTCTATGCTTGCTGGGATTGGAGTCATGGTGCTGCTTCTCCCCATCAATGCGGTGTTGGTCACCAAGGCCCGGGCCATCCAGGTCAGTGCAAGCTGCTTCTTAAGGGGACTCAACCTCTCTCCTGTCCTCATCCTTGCCTGAGCCCCCAGAATCCCAATCCGTCAATTTTACATCTCTTCTAATAGTTAGGTCCTGTGAACCCCACATGTGCCCCCTCAATGCCTCATGAGTTTCTGATTTTACAGCCTGGGGATGGGTAACTGAGCCTGTTTCTTGCTGTAAATTACTGTGATGTCCCAGAAGTCTCATATCCATCCATCCATGTTATTTATAGTCTGCCTTTCTCACTGAAGGTGGATTACATGGTACAGTCAATTCCAATGAAATTTCAATAGATAGTGTAACAGGGTATATAAAGGCAAATTTGCAAATATCCAGAGGAAATCCTATATAGAGTTGAAGAAATGCTGAAATAGATCATAGCAATTCTAAGACTGACATATTAAACAACATAAAAACTACCCAGTAAGATCATACTTACAGCAACAGATATTACATGGTAGTAAAGTCTATAGTCCCTGTCCCTTTGTTGATGCATCTCTCTGAGAACAATCGGGGGGTTGTCTTTTCTATATATGAATGGAGAAAAGGGTCAGGGTCAGAAATTATGGGTCAGAAATTGATTTTTTATAACTTTTTTATTTCTGATTTTTTTGATATAACAATAGCAATAATACAACAGTAACAAGATTCCAAACATTTTAAACTAGATTAATGAGTCAAGTAAAGAACATTTTTACAGGTGTTAACAATCAATAAAGACAAATGTCTACATATTTCTTAGGTACAGCATAATCTTCAATAGGATGCTCTGTGATACAGAAATTGATTTACCCATGATTTTGTGTGTCATTTAATCAATTAGCAGTCACTCTGCTACCTGAGATCCTAAAATAACTCTGAAATACTAGAGACAGAACATGGTCTTTTATGCATGCCACTACTACTAAAAATACAACCCCTGTTAAGGAAGGAGACATACACTTAAGAAATTAGGATTAAAGTGATTCAGGGCTTTTAAGGATAAAACCAACACTCTGAACTGTGTCCAGAAACAAACTGAGAGCCATTGCAACACTGAACTAGTATGTTCTGTTCAACTAGCTCTTCTAATTAAAAATGGTGCTATGGTTCTAGGCAGTCTTGAAATGTTGCCTTAAGTTAGAGTAGTCCACAGGTAATCAAAACATATTTTGTAGTGACCAGGTTATTTTCTAGGAGTAAGCATTGCTGTATTTTGTCTATGCTGAGAAAAGATTTTAGTTGATAACTGGGAATCAAAAAGCAACACTAGTCCAGCATTAAAACCAAGCTATATATCTGACTCACAAAGGGTAACTGCTAAAACCCAAATCAATTGAGCTCCACCATTATCTCCCATAGCTCCATCATGTTTATTTATTCACCCTCATCCACTCAATCCTAGTCTTCAGACACCTGTTTTGAGCTTCTATAGCCCTGCCTAGCTTCACTATAAAGGAGAAACAGAGTGTCACCATACTGATAACCCTTTACTCCCAATCTCCAAATAACTTATCCCAAAGGTTTCAAAAAACATGGAGCTAGGGGAAGGGAACCTTGCAGAGGCCTGCAGGACAGGTCTCAAAAGGCAGAGTAGCATTCCTTCAGCACCATCTTCAGAGATCATCCCAACTAGGGGTGTGCAGCAAAAAAAGATTCGGGTTTCCCGCTTCGTAATTTATAAAGTAGGGAAAAGAGTCAGAAAGAAGCAATTTCCAAAATGGCAAGCTGCTTCAGAAATTGCTTCTTGGCCCCGCTTTGAAAAGCTCTGAAAAGTTTTGGAGCACTTTGAAGCTTCCCTGTTCCACAGATTCCTCTGAAGCCAATGGTGGGGCGGCGGGGGGGGGAGGTGGGGGAATTCCCTGTATCCCTGGCATCAGGTCAGTGAGCAGGGCGGCCAGTTTAAACTACCCCACCCCACTGCTGCCTCCTCTTCACCCTATACCAGGGAGACGGGGAGTCTCTTCATCTCCCTGGCATCAGGTCAGAGGCGCGGCCTTCACCCGCTGCTGATGGGGCCAGGGAACTCCCTGTCCCCGTCAGCAGTGGGTGAATGGAGTGCCCGGCGCAGAGGTGCAGGCTTAAGCCTACAGTGGTGCTGCTGGGCTGCTGCACCCGGTGTGAGAGGGGTGGGGAGATTCCCTTGCCTCTCTCGCACCGGTTGCGGTAAGCCCAGGCTCCAGGCTCCAGCACAGTGCTTCCCCGATGAGCAGCTGATTCCGTGCTTAAAATGCCTTTCTGTGCCCCTGCGCAGCAGCATGGAAAGGGGCATTTTAAGCCCCGCAGCCAGCACTCAGGCGCTCGTCGGGGAAGCCCCCGACGAGCAGCTGATTCAGGGGTTTACATGCCCCTTTCCGTGCCTCTGCGCAGTGGTATGGAAACAGGCATTTAAACTCCTTGACCCGAAGCTTCCCGAAGCTATATAAATAGCTTCGGGAATCTTTGATTCTGGGTTTCCGAAACGGACCCGTCACACTGGAGCCATTTCGGAAATCCTGAATCTTTGCAAATCAGGTCTGATTTGGGTATTTTTCCCAAATCAGAAACCCAAATCGCACATCCCTAATCCCAGTAGATAAGAACAAGACCACGTCACTACTGTACTTACAACTCTTAGCGGCTAAGTGGAACTAGGTTTTCAGTTATTGTGTCCTATCAAGCAAAGTTTGTTGTGAGTCTGGGATGGTTCCTGAATCTCTGTTACTTCTGGCATCTTTGTACAGATGAAGAACATGACGAACAAGGATGAGCGTATGAAAATAATGAATGAAATACTCAGTGGCATCAAGGTGAGTGGCAGGGACCAAGACAGCAATGAGCTATGCTCTTCACAGCACTTACTGTACTTATACCATCCTGGGATTCTGTTGCAAGGCCTTGCATGACTTAGATTGACAGTGGATGTGAAAATTGAGAATTTCACTTCTGGTCTCTGTCAGATGTTTCCCCGAAGCAAACATATAAAGACCAGCCTACCAGCTTTGCCATGTTTGTTTTCAGTGTATAGAATAGGAAGGGGGTCTGACTGTTGCCCAAGGCAGAAAAAAGGGAGGGAGGGTGGGGCTCCTTGTTTTGCTTTAAGAGGATGAAGGACCAGTCCATAGGACTAAACTCCACATCTGACATCAGATCTTGAAGCTGTTTGCCTGGGAGCCATCGTTTGAGCAGCGAATTGGACGGATCCGGACACGAGAGCTGAAGGGGCTGCTGAATTTTTCTTACCTGCAAGCGATTTCCATCTTTCTCTTCACCTGTGCTCCTGTCCTGGTAAGACATTGCTGTAAATGAGACTGAGAGCCTTGCTACAAGTGACATTTTACACGTGAAGGATAAAGGATCATTTTCGCAAGTCTTTCTGGGAACTGAAGTTCCTCTCCCCCACCCCTTTTCCTTCTGTTCCTTCCCCTCGCTGCCTGAAGAGACAGAGAGAGCCTACGGCAACATCAGCTTTTGCAAATTGTCTTGCTGGGGGCGGGGGAGGGGGAATGCTCCGGAGAAAGCTGAGAAAGTTGCAGCTGCCTGCCCCAAAGATCATTGAGAGCAGGCTTGTGACTGGAGGAACGATTTGCAAAAGTTGCTGTTGCTGCAGGCTTTCTCTGTCTCTTCAGGCAGCCAGGGGAAGGAGCAAAAGGAAAAGGGGTGGGAGAGAGGAACTTCAGTTCCCAGAAAGACTTGCGAAAATGATCCTTTATCCTTCACGTGTAAAATGTCACTTGTAGCAAGGCTCTGAGGTGCTGGGAAGTAGGGTCAGGCTCCTGAAGAGGAGCCTGGGGCCAGAATGGCAGGATACAGATGCAGTTTCTGGAATGACTATGTTAGAACCCTGACTTGAGGATGAGGAGTAGACAAGATTACAGTCTGGCCAGTTTTAAACAAACGTGTGCCTAAGGGCCTGAGCATAGCTTTGTATAAACAGTTCCTTGTGTTGCATTTTATTTCAGAGGTATCCTTGGATATATCCTTGGATAAATTGTGTAGATTCCTTCATACAAAACAAAATTATCTTCCATAGATGGGAACTCTCAGTTTTATATCTCTGTGTCCAACAGGCTTGGGGAAGAGTATGTGATTTGTATTTCCTTTGTCCAGACCAGCATCCAGGGTAACAGGTAGCCTTACAATTCATCAAAACTAGCACAGGCTTGTGCTTGAGGTGTTTTATTGCCTTGGGAGCAGAAAGACTGAGAACTGTTCATTCTCGGAAGAGCTCAGGGGTTGGGCTTTGTTAGCTGCATATCTTGTCCACAAACAGCCAGTGTTGGAGACATCCTAGAGAAAATCATTTAGATTTTAAAACTTCTGGGATCCTGCAACTGATGCAAAAGCAGGTACAAGCTGCCAGTCACCTGCAGCTCTGGGTGCAACATAGATGTTTTCCACGCTGGGTGAGGCTTGTATGGTTTTCCAGTTGCTTCTGTGGCTCACAATACAATGCAGTCTTGATAGGGGCTTCCATGCAGTGGTCACTCCACTACCACCAGATATTTTTAATTGGCAGTTGAATATTATTATAATGTTATAATGTTACAACAATCTGTCTCTCAAGGTCTCTGAGTTCCCAGCTTTCATTTTTTATAAACTTAATTCTCTAGTACTTTTCAATGTGGAGATATTCTTAACCTTTTCACTGTTTGAAGCAGAAAGGCCAAATTGCCATCTCTTAATGGTTCCTAAACTTATGGGATTCAAAATCAAAAATGGCTTCTTTCCTTTTACCTTGTTATTTCTCTTTTACCTTATTTTTCTGTCTATCTATTGCCTGCCTTTCTCACTGAGACTCCCAGTGGCTTACAAAATAGTTTTTAAAAATGCAATTAGACAACATAAAATGTCCAATAAACAATCTGATAGGACTAAGATTACAGAATTAGAAAACAGTGCATCCATACTCAACTTCCATTGGCAGCTCCATTGAAACCACCACTGCATTGCAAAGATGCGAGGAGAATATGGGGTGGACCCCGAGAGCCATGCCTTGGTCCCAGGATGATGCCCCCCAGAGTGGAATGATGGCCTGAGGGACCAGAAAAATGGCTCTGAGGGCTGTCATCTCATTCTCTGCACCAGATTCCCGAAGTCCATCCGGGCCTCTGGAAACAGTAAAAGAGAGGGTGGTCTGGCCTCATGGAGCAGAGGCACCAGAGATCCTAGGACATCACGCTACACCCCCTCCCCAGCATAAACCTTGCTCCCCACGTGCAGCAGTCTTCTGCCTGACTTATCAGACACCAGCAGCGCTGTCTGTCAGAGAATGAGAGTCCTCATGGCACCCCCAACCCCAAGCCCACCAGACATCAGGCAACACTACAAGTCCCACTCCACTTCCTGCAGTGAAATTGAGGGGGGGAAGGAAAGGTGACGGGGCTGGAGCCTCCAAGGTGCCACTAGACACCTGTTCTTCTGGCAGCAGAGTGACGCCAAGGCACAGAGGCACCTGGAACCTCTTTGGGGCCACCCAATCCGTCCCAGCCTTGAGCCAGAAACCATTCACTGGAATGTGTGAAAGGGCAGCCCTACGGGGAAGTGGACAGGGGAGGGAATTACCGTTATCCTCAGGCAAGCAAACAGACAGACAGGGAGGGAGTTGTTGTTCAACAAAGTTTTTATTGAACTTCCAAAAGTGAAGAGGATGTCTGGATACATTTTGCCAACACCCAACAGCCGGGAAGGAAACAGAACCGTGCAGCAGTCAAAGCTGCAAGATCCATTCCTCATGCTGCCCTCACAGGAGGAAGGTTGAGATGCTGGCTGGCTGGGGGACTGCTCCCTGGGTTGGGGTCGAATGGCAGTTGAGGAGGATCATTGGGGGCTGGAACAGCCGTGCTCCTTGGCCTCCCTGATGGGTTGTGACCTGCCTGAAAGGGAAACAGACACTTGTGTGGCAAGAGGTCTGGCCTCACGCAAGCCCCAGCCCAGTCTGCTACATCTTGGGACGGTGTCTATGGCTGGGGGGGCCAGCAGCAGCTCCATTGTTACAGATGTTTCTAGCACCCAGATGATGCATCCCTCCCCCCCCCCCCCGGTGAGAAAGCACTCCTCATCTGCTCCCATGGCTGCCTGCTGCTCTGATCCTGTGAGGGAGACAGTTGAGGAGATATGTGCCTGCCATCAACAGGGAGCTACGAAAGCAACTTCTTAGTCACCCAACCCATGGCCGTACCCTCCCCTGCCTGAGGAGAGAGCCCAACTTAGGGAGTTTGAATAGAGCCCCACACGGGCTGCTTGGGTGATGGTGGTTAGTCAGCCATTCTGGACTTATCTTTACTCCCATGTGTCAGTCCAAGGCATGCCCCAAATTTCACCAAGTTCCCCCTGTGCACTCTTGCCCCACCACCATGTGCACTCTCTCCTGCCTCATGCTCTAAGTCCCCATGGTAGGGGCTCTCAAGCAGAGCCTCTGGCCGCTTCCCCACTTACCTGGGGTCATGGCTGACCTGGCCGGAGATTATGCAGGGTGGGTAGGAGACTGATTGGCTACCAGAGAGGGGTATTGGCTTCCGCAAAGCACAAGTGGATTGGTCCCCACAGTAGTCTGCATCCTATGCTCCGCCGGGCCACTTGGTTGGGGCCAGGCAGGGGGGGTGGGGGGGCTTCCTGAACAATGGGTGCCTATGGGCTACACCCTGTTTTTGCGGCATAACTTTCTGCCACTGTTGCAGGCATGGTCAGGCCTGAGACAGCTTGGGGAGCCAACTAATTTGTGCCCTACCTCCCAGCCCACCTACCTGCGTGCTGGTACACCAAACTATACCTGCTGTGGAGTGGCGCTGCTGTCAAGTGCTGTCATGGGGTGTGGTTACACCAGTGTAAGTCCGGGATACACTGGTGTAACTCTTAGTTGGCTACCTGAGTGCTTTTGCACGCCCCCCTCTGGATTGCACTGTAAGTCAAGGTGTTTGAAGAAACATCCTTGGCAAATTTATGGAGAAACTATCGAAGAAGTCAGACAGTTTAAATATCTTGGTGTGATGTTTAATTATGACTTATCCTCAAACTCCCATATAAAATCTGTCATAAGAAAGACCCAAATGACAGTAAACATTCTCAAGAAAATCTTTTATACCAAAGATGATCAACGTATCCTGCTTTTGCTAAAATTATATAAAGCCATTCTTCTTCCCAAATTGCTCTACACTGCTCCATTCTGGGTCAAGGGACCACTGGATCTCCTTGATATGCTCCAGCAAACTTTCTTTTGTAAGATCCTTTCTCTTCCTCCCGGTGTGCCCTGGGTGTGGCTAGGACTCAGACTACCACAGATTTCAACAATAGCATGGTACTATGCTATCAAGTTCAGACTATCACTTCGTGAATTTAATGCTCTGGTTGGAAACTTGTCTTAGCCCAATTGATTCAAAGCTTGCTATATTAAACCTAAGCTTAAATTGTAGGGATTCACTGAAATAATCTTTGTTAACTGTACAAAACTGATTATTTAAAAAAAATTGAGCTATGCTAAAACTCAAAGCTGACCAGAAATGCTCCCCTATTTACTTTTACTTATCAGAAAATGTTTGAACTGGCTGAATATCTCTTTTATTTAACAGTTCCAAAATATTGAGGCTCTTTCATGTTACTTAAGTGCAATGTGTTACCTTCCACCAAGATGAAGGGCTGTTTTAGTAGAATTTCCCCTGAGAAATGTTATTGTACTTATTGAAAGGATCAAGTCAACTGAATTGGCCATATTGTTTTTAGCTGCCCCTATTATAATTCACTTCACAACCAATATATTACTCCTTGGACTGAATGTCAACAGAACATTTCTGAACAACAGAAACTAAAGATTTGACTATCAGGCAAGATAAAAAAGAGTACTTATGATCTGGCCATATCTATCTATGCAGTTATAAATTACTTATAAAATACTTTGACATATGGTTTGTAAGCTGTTAAGTTACAGAGAAAGGAAAGAAAACAGTGCAAACCAAAAAGCTGTCTAAGGCATGATATACTGTAAACAATGCAGAAACTGGATTATAAACATAGACAACAATGCAGTAAACACAAGATGATAAATAATACAATAAATATTGCAGTAGACTATTGCTTATATGACTCCCTTGTAAAAGTGTCCTCCTGAATTGTTCCATTATACCAGAATTCCAATCGCTTTCTAAATATGCCGTCTTGAACATTTCTGTTCTGCACATTCTGCAGAAGCCTTCCTGGCCTCTGAACACTGCATCTGGAACTGACATATCTGGGAATTATTCCCTCCCCCCCAAAAAACTTCACATTTATATTGATTGAAGTCTACATTGGGTTCCACCAAAAATACTTCTCCATGGGAACATTACAGCAAACTTCTTGAACTATATCTCTCCGTACTTAATAGTACAAAAGCAAATTCAGCATTTGGAATTGGTACTGTCATTTAAATAGTACATATCCTAATGTCATTATAGACATTTATGAAATGTCCATATTTAGTATGCAGTTCTAGCTGCCCATCTGAACAAACATGGGGCCTGAAAAGGTACCAGAAAGGATAATAAAAATGATCAAGGAAACAAAGCAATTTGTTTCAAAGAAAGACCTAATAAGTCAGAACTTTTCAGTAAATTGAGTGAAGGGGGAACATGATAAAGCTTTATAATGATATGTAGACAATGAAAAGTGAAAATTATTCTCATGTGAGGTCATCTGGTGAATCTGACAAGTAGTTTGTTTAGTTCAAAATAAAAAAAAGTTTTCATGCACTGTATATGTAACATGGAATTTAATGCTAAGCAATAAAAGAAAGAACAATTTAAATCACTGGGTGCATCCAACTACTTCATTCAATTCCTCTCCATTCTACAGATCCTATCCCTAATGGCTTTTGTACATACGGGCTCTATAATTCTTAGCATGCCCTTTTTGGGTGGTCAGACAGGACACCTTAACTTCCTTTTTCACCAGAGGAAAAGCTGGTTGGATCCAACCCAACATATTAAGTGTAGAAGAATTATCAGATGCAAACGAGCAATTATTTAAATTTCCCCTTCCAGGATAGATGGCATTGTAAGTGTTGGGGCCCAGTGGTGAGTTTAGCACAGAACTTTGGAGATCCAAACCTTTTCCTCTCTCTTCTGTTTCTACCTAGATAGGAGTTCTACCCTTCCACAAAACCACAAGAAAATGCTTTAAGGTGCTGTAACTGCCCCAAACTATGTACCCTTTTAGCTCCTTGTACTCCTTCTTTTGTAGAAGTGACTCACCAGTGTATCTCTTGGTGTGTCCCCAGGTCTCTGTGGCAACATTTGCTGTGTATGTAATGGTGGATGAGTCTCATGTCTTAGATGCACAGAAGGCCTTCACCTCTATCTCTCTCTTTAATGTGCTGCGCTTCCCCCTCACCATGCTGCCACTGGTGCTGTCCTCCCTGGTTCAGGTAAGCAGACATACCACAGATAACTGATACAGAAGGAGAGGGTTGCTGTGACCCAAGTACAGCTAAGAGTTGGTGGTCACACGCTCTTGGGTTCTGGGTTGTGCTCCATCAGGATTAGTCTGGAGGGCAGTGGTGTCCCTCAATAAGCCTTGGTGCACTCAAGCAACCCATACCTTATGTTGCCTCTATAATTCACAGGTCAACGTATCTACAGAGCGGCTTGAACAGTACCTGGGCAGTGATGACCTGGACACCTCTGCTGTATGGCATGACCCCAACCCTGGTAACTCAATTTTAGGGTTAGGGTCCGAGTCAGTAGAATTCTGGAGTGAATGCAAGAGGCTAGTGGAAGAGTGCAAGATGATGCTTGTCGTTTGTGTTGTCTGCTCTTGGTGATGATGCTGTTCTGCCATTTTTCCTCCAGGCTGTGCTGTGTATTTCTCTGACTCTTCCTTTGCCTGGGAACGGAACTCTGATGCCACCATTAGAGAGTGAGTTACACATGAGACCATGTACACTGAAGAGGGAAGAATTTGCAGGAAGAATTAATGGGAGGCATGTGATCCTTTGCTTTAAGAAAGGAGAGATGCAGGGCAGGGTGGTCTCTTTCCTATTTGGGAAGGAACTGTAGCTTAACATGCAGAAGGCCCCAGGTTCAGTCCCTAGCATGCATGGTCAAAGGATATCAGGTAGCAGGTGCTAGGAAAGATTTTTTCTCTATCTTAGACTTTGAAGAACTACTGTCAGTCAGGGATGGCAGTACTGCACTAGACGTAACAATGATCTGACTCATATGGCTGGAAAAATAAACCATAACTCTTGATCCAGGGGAACATGCTTGCATAGCTCTTCTGATCAGGGGGTGGCTTTCTCCTGGGCCCAGGGTCTAGTGACTTATTTCCGTTTACATCCTCCAGATTTGAATTGCCACTGTTCTGTTGAAGTTCATTGGGTGACTCTGGAACAGTCAATGCCTTTCAGTCTAATTTACCTCACTAGGTGATTGTGAAGATAAAAACCAAGGAAGGGAGAAGGATGTTGTAAATAGACATGGGCCCGATCAAAAAAAAAATTCCGATTCAAGCGTTCGTGGATCTGGGCTGCTGCTGAACGCAGGCCACCGATTCTAAATGATCAACTCTCGTTTCCGGTCTGCAGTCGGGAATCGGGGAGGCCAGCACCCAGGGCAACCGTAGTCAGGCTCTTGCGCGCGCATGCGCGCGCTCGCGCACTCCTGAGTTGCCCCCGCCCACGCAGCAAGCTGGCTGTCCCGGTGCGCTGCGGAGCTGGCGGCAGTGCGAGTGGCTCGGAGGCTGCCTGCGCCGTTCACCTGCCCCGCAAGACAAGGGGCGGCTGGCTTGCCCATGCGCCCCTTGTCCTGGGGAAAGGCGAATGGCGCAGGCGGCCTCCCAGCCACCCGCACTACCTTTTGCTTTTCCCCAGGACAAGGGGCGGCCGGCTTGCCCACGCGCCCCTTGTCCTGGGGAAAGGCAAACGGCGCAGGCGGCCTCCCAGCCACCCGCACTACCTTTTGCCTTTCCCCAGGACAAGGGGCGGCCGGCTTGCCCACGCGCCCCTTGTCCTGGGGAAAGGCAAACGGCGCAGGCTGCCTCCCAGCCTCCCGCGCTGCCTTTTGCCTTTCCTTTGTGCCCACCCCCTTTCCCCTCCCTCCCCTGGGTTGCTGCTCCGTGGTTGGAAGGAAGCCTGCTGGGCTTCCATTCGTGTTTTGAGGGCGACAGAAGGAGGGCAAACACAGCTCATTTCCCTAACTCTGTTGCCCCGGGAATAAATTACTAGTGCCAGAGTGTCTGCAATTCCGAACAGAAACTGACCCATCCAATCAAGTCCCGAACAAGCAAACTCCCGACCGCTGGATCGGTTGCCATGGACAGAACCGATTAGCTGAGTCACGATGGCGAAAATGCCAAAATCGGGGTTTTTTTGACATCGTAATTCAGATCGTGCCCATCTCTAGTTGTAAATGCTTTGGGGAGAATAGTGGAGTATAAATAAATACATATCTATCATAGGTCTGTGCTGCTGTAGTATAGTGGTTAAGTGGTAGGGCTGCAAATCAGCAATCTGCTGGTTCAAATCCCACTATTACCATGAGCTCAGTTAGTGACCCTGGATAAGCCAGTTGTCTCAGCCCCAGCTCTCCTGTTATGGGGATAATAATAATATTGACTTTCTTTACCACTCTAGGCACTCTGCTTTTATTATTACTATTATTATTACTTTTCCTTGCAGCATAACCCTGAAAATTCCACATGGGTGCTTGGTGGCCA
This sequence comes from Eublepharis macularius, assembly GCF_028583425.1. Lineage (NCBI taxonomy): Eukaryota > Metazoa > Chordata > Lepidosauria > Squamata > Eublepharidae > Eublepharis > Eublepharis macularius. The sequence goes on along the minus strand of NC_072795.1, from coordinate 63,496,602 downwards.
TAGTGGGCCCCGTGGGATCCGGAAAATCCTCTTTGTTATCAGCCATATTGGGTGAGATGGAGAACATCAAGGGGCATATCAATATTCAGGTGAGGAAAGACGAGTGGGGTAATGTGAGACAAGAAAGCAAGGATTCTGTGTGAAGTAGTGGAAATATGGAGGGAGTGCAGCCGTGTGTGTTGAAACAGAACTATAGAAAATCCACATGGTTAATACACATGTTATGTAAACAAAGAGTGCAATAAAGTTGTGAGCCATGCTCCTCCATTATGCAAAGTCTCTCTAGACTTGGTCCTTCATAGGCTCACCTTTCTTAATGTAATATAGAGAGTGTAAAACCTACTCAGATATCATGTGCCAGAGGGGCCTGGATAGCATTTTGAATCTTCAACTGGCTAGCTGATCAGCTGGAAGGTTTCCTTGGAAAACTTTTTAATAGCATTTCAGAGTGCCGATGTTGCCCTGTATATTTCACTGCCTTCCTACAGCTTGGCTTAGGTACCTTCATAAACTCTGTTCATACCTGGATGTGGATTTCTGCAGGGCTCTGTGGCATATGTGCCTCAGCAAGCATGGATTCAAAATGCCACGCTGAAGGATAACATCCTTTTTGGGTCACCCCTTGATGAAGTCCGCTACCAAGAGGTGTTAAAGGCATGTGCCCTCCTTCCAGACCTGCAGCTGCTTCCAGGAGGAGACCTCACAGAGATTGGGGAGAAGGTATTATCTTTGGGCTCAGTAGCAGAAGGGGCAGGTTGGTGATGTGGAATGGTGATACAAGTAGGACAAGGGGGCTGAATGGCCTTTTGATCACTGCAGCACGGCAATTTTTATGTAGGCAAACCTGTGACTCCTGTATGTGAATGGGAATATAGACTGTTCCTATAGTTTGATAAGTTTAGCAAACTTGCAAATAAGTCCAGAAGAGTTTTATTTGCCTGCCAGAAATACTAGCTAGCCCACATATAGCTGATTTTTGTTTTTTTACAGCATGCTAGCGGCCTGAAAGAAAATGTAGTTTGTTTGGACCATTAGCTATTAGCTGTAAGCAAATTTTGTGAATCTTCTGGCTCACAGATGTTTCTTCATCTGTTCATCTAGAGGTGATTTTTGTTTGCCTCCAGGTGACCAAAAAGTTAATATTTGCATGCCAGGTATAGATAACGTTTGGGTTGCGGAGGTTTCTGGAAAGTACCAGCTCATCTGTTTGGGGGCATCTTACTTTTCCAGATAAGAGGGTTGTCTGTTTTGTGTACCCTCAGTATTATTTTTTAAATTGTGTTTGGTTTGGTTTGCAATTTGATGTATAATTCTGGCTTGGCTCACTTCCTGAATTGATCTACTGTGCATGAGTTCTGAGTTCTTGTATTGTGCTTGGGATAGAGTTGTACTCGGGACTCCTTGAATCACAGAGAAGGCCCAGAAGTCCTAGCTTGGCTGCTTACTTCCTCAGGGCATTAACCTAAGTGGAGGCCAGAAACAACGTGTTAGCTTGGCTAGAGCTGTATACAACAATGCAGATGTCTACCTGCTGGATGATCCCCTCTCAGCTGTGGATTCACATGTAGGACGACACATTTTTGACAAAGTACTGGGACCAGATGGGCTGCTGCAGCATAAAGTGAGTTTTTGATTGCCCCATGGGCCTAGTTTTGTAGTGCTCTTATGAAAGGATTATTCATTGGGGAGAAAGTGGGTGTCAGGCTTTGGAAGTTGGATGAATAGAACTGATGTAAGCTGAGTTGGTTTTCTAGGGCCTGACTTCTAGGCATGAGAGGCCATTTGGTCGGGGGAAGGGAGACTGAGGGTTTCCAAAGCATATAGTGGTTGGATTCTGAAGAATGGGCTTAGGTTTGAAAAGTAGGTCCTAGGTAAAAGACAGACTGTCATGTGGGTGAGTATTCATTATAGGCCCTGCCTATTTAAAGGCAAAAGTCTGGGGGGGGTCTGGCTGGTATGGATGCCATCTTTATACAGTCCTCTGATATTAGTATACTGGTTTGTACCACAGACACGGATCCTAGTGACCCACAGCCTGAATTTCTTGGCACAAGTTGATGACATTGTGATGCTGGTGGCTGGAGCTGTGTCAGAACAGGGTTCTTATAGCACGTTACTGGCTAATGGTGGGGAATTTGCTCAGTTACTCAGCACATATGGGAACCAGCAAGAGAACATGCCTGAAGAGGAAGCCATAGGTAAGAGGCATCACTCTAAATGGGTTAAGGAACCTAGTCAAGATCACCTTGTACAATGCATCTTAGTCAAGTATGAGTCACATGTCAAAGCTTGATTCTGAACAGCAGAGACAAGTACCCATCTGTACGGTGACCTAATATGGTAGCCCTTAAGATTCACTCTTCCTGCAGTTCCCACCATCCTGATGTCTGATCATTCCATGTATTTGGCTTTTAGTGGGGATAGGTGAGGAGCTGGAACTAGATGGAGACCCTGAGCCTGGAGCTGAAGAGATGCCAGCTGATGTGGTGACCATGACCCAGAAGAGCGAAGCCAGTATCCAGCAGAAAAACTTCACCCGCAGGTCAGGGCCTTGCATGAACTCTGGCCAGACCCCATGGCTACTTTATCCTGAATTTACTTCCCTGCTCTCCTCCATCTCCATTCTGTTCCCTTTTAGTTTCACCAGTCCCATATATCCCTCCGCTGCTTTCTTTTAGATCATTCCTCTGCCTTCTCTACTTAGGCCCTGAGGTGGGGAGGGGGGGGAAGAACCCCACTATGAAGCTGGTATTAAAAGAAAGTTTTTATTTAAACATTTTGCAACCTCTCTTCCCTTGAAGTCTGTGAACAGATCCATCAGCCAATTGTTTCATCCTCTCCACACTCATCCTGTCAACATACTCATGTATTTGGAGGTCCCAGAACTATTTATTTATATTAGTGCATTTTTATCCTACTCTTTCTGCAGAAAGCTCAGGGCAGCATATGTGGTTCTCTCCTCTCCTCCATTTTATCCTTACAACAACCCTCTGAGAGCCAACTACATGAGACAAATTACATGGGTATGACACGTGAATGCACTTACACGTGTTTCCTCATTGCTTTCCTGTTCACTCAAACAATGTGGCTACACTGCACTCAATTCCATGCTCAGATTGGCACGTGTTTCTTCCCCATTCCTCCCAGATGAGCGACAGTATCCTATGATGCACCTTCTCTTCGCGCATGCTCAAACCTTCCTTTGCAGTTTTTCTGAGAGGGAGACTTGTTTATATAATTGGACATATAGGGAAAAAAACTCCGCTGGGTTTCTTGCGGGGGGGGGGGCACTGAAAACAGAGATTCCACACCTCTGCTAAGATCTTGCAGCTCGGCCTGCCAGGAAGGGGGGGAATCTATGCAAAGGAGGGTGGACAATCCTTGTCAGAAGCCACAGAAGCATTTCTTGCTGTCAACCAGAATCAACTCTTCCCTGCCTGTTTGTCCCCAGCCACCTCTGATCTCCATTATTATCTATGGGGAAAACTATGGGGGCTATCCTTGGGGATAGGGGTGGCATTTTGCAAAATAAATCTACAAAATTCTCAGGGAACCTACTGCTAACTGTCCTCTAAAGACCACCCCCCCCTCCAAAGTTTCAGGGAGATTGGATCTTGGGGAGCCATATTAAGCTCCCCCCAAAGAAGGTGCCATCAGCCACCCCATTTTTATTATTATGAAGAGAAAATGACAGGAACTGGGGAAATCCATTTATCATACCTTTCCTGGCGTTCAATCTCCCTGAAACTTGGGGGGTCTTTAAAGGACAGTGAAGAGTAGGTCTCCTGCAAATTTGGTGGATTTTGGACCTTGGGGAGGTCATTTTGAAGCCCCGCAAAGTAGGTGCCATCAGCCATCCTGTTTTTTACTAATGTGAAGAGAAAATGACAGGAACTGGAGAAACCCATTGATCATACCTTTCCCGGGGTTCAATATCCCCAAAACGTGGGATGTCTTTAGAGGACAGTGAGGAGTAAGTCTCCTGCAAATTTGGAGGATTTTGGACTTTGGGGAGGTCATTTTGGAGCCTCTCAAAGTAGGTGCCATCAGCCACACTGTTTTTTCAATTGTGAAGAAACACTGACAGGAACTGGGGAAACCCATGGATTATGCCTTTCCCAGGGTTGATTTTCCCTGAAACTTTGGGGGGGGGGGGGTCTTTAGGGGAAAGATAGGACTAGCTCCCCTGCAAATTTAGTGGATTTTTTTTGCAAAATGTCACCCCTATCCCCCCAGGGAATAATGGAGATTGAATGTGGCTGGGGGCATCTTCTTTTGGGGCCCTAAAATGCCCCCTCAAAGTCCAATCTTCATGAAACACGGGGAATCGTTAGAGAACAGCTAGACGTAGGTTCCCAGCAAATTTGGTAACATTCAGTCCCTAAAATGCCCCCCAAGACTCCTGGAAAGCCCCAAATTGCATTTCCTATTGGAAACAATGGCCAAATTTTACCCAATTTGCTCTGTATTGCCAAACTGAACTGGAGAATGAGTACCACCCCGCCCCCCACCCTGTCCTTTTTCAGGTTCATGTATCAGGCATGTTTCTGAAGTTTTGCTCAGAAGCTTAATTGCGTTGCCGTGATCTTTCTTCCCACCTCCTCCTCATCCCAACCGAAGATGCTGCATGAAGAGGAGGAGGAGGAAGTTAAGAGGGAAGGAGGGTGCAGGAAGGAGGAGTAGGGAGGCAGCAGCGTCAACTAGAAAATGGGAGAATTTAAAATGATGTGGGACAATGACATTGGAGATGGGGAACCAAAAACTGAATATGTGAAATGTTGTGCAACATCATTCAGCAGCAGAAAAGAAGGTGGGGTATTGTAATGCCAGGGCGAGAAAGGAAAGATTACAGAAACTATCCCTCACTGTTGTCTTCCTGTTCCAGCCTTAGCACCAGCAGCAACATGTCCCTTGTCAGGGCCAGTCAAAGAAAACTGCAGAGGTTGAAGTCCATGGAGGAAGTGAAGGGACAGCGGCTGATTGAAAAGGAGGCTGTGGAAACTGGCAAGGTGAGAGAGGGGTACCAAAGACACCCTTTTGGCTCATAACATGAGCACACATCACAGCAGGTCTCAGAAAAAGGGAGACTACAGGAGCCTTGTTGCATAGCTGAGTGGAGAATGCAGAAAATCCCCTTTACAGGAGGTGACCAGGAACTCATCATCCCATCAGCTCCAGGGAAGAAGGATAATAATGCTTCATCACCATGGCCTCCTTTAAAACTGGGCCTGATTGGTGATGCCCATGACAGCTTTCCAAGAAGCAGCTGTACTTAATACCATGTTAATGCGCTCAAGGACTATAGCATGGGCTGGGAATGTAATTACTATTGAATTATGGGAACTCACTATAAGGCAAATGGCTAATTACAAATTTCTGTCCTGCAGGTGAAGTTCTCTGTGTATCTGCAGTATTTGCAGGCTGTGGGCTGGGGATTCTCAACACTGGTCTTCATCGCCTACATAGGGCAATACGTAGCCTCAGTTGGTTCCAGCCTGTGGCTCAGTGACTGGACAGATGATGCTCTAAACCTGACCGAGACTTACTCAGCCGCCCAACGTGACATGCGTGTTGGAGTCTTTGGGGCACTCGGTGTGGGCCAAGGTATACTTCTGAAAAACAGAGCTGATCAAGAAATGTAGAGTGGGTAGGATCTGCTGCACCACCATCACAAGGACTGGAAGAGATTGTGTTAATAAACTGTAGTTGAAGGGATTATGTATGATTGCAGTCAGTGTAGATAGCTGATAGCTTTAGGCCCCATATTTCGACTATCATAATATAGAAATTTACACCCCAAAAGATGTTGAATATTCTGAACACGTGAAGTTGCCGATGGGTCAGTCAAGGTTGGCAACGTCTCCTCTGACGGGCAGCGGCTCTCCAGGGTCTCAGATCATGGTTTTTCCTGTGGCCTATCACCCAGATTCTATTAACTGTGGAGAGTAACAGGGTTTTTTGGGTTTTTTAATTTGTGTTCCTGTTTTTAAAACTCAATTTTCTTTAATGTTAAGCTATTTATTCTGTTACTATTACTTGCCGGCTTCTGGTAATAACTGAGCTACAGTGTTCTGCACCAACTGGAGAGTCTGAAGTTAACTTATGTATACTGCATTACGGTACTCAAATCTTGATATTACCATGGCATGGATCTATATGGCCAGATTGGCTGTGTTGAGGAAGGGGGCCATCTTCCAGGCTAGACTGAGGTTGTAGGAAACACTTTTTGCAGCTGCTTTAGCCAGTTAAGAGTCCAAAGGATTTGTGAGATCCCAGCATATTCTACTTGAATTCCCTGCCAGGATCCCCATACAAGTCAGGCCTTCATCAGTGTATGTATTTGTTCCAGCTATCTTTCTACTGGCCGGATCCTTTCTTGCTGCCCGTGGTGCTGTTCAGGCCTCTGGCACCCTGCACCAGGAGCTGCTCAGTAACATCCTCCGAGCGCCCATGAGTTTCTTTGACACAACGCCAACAGGCCGCATTGTGAATAGGTTTGCCAAGGTATGAGTTCATGCTTTGTAAAGCCTGCAAGCTCCCTGACAGTGCCAGGGACTTGACTTGGGGGAATGGATTAGTTTCTCATACAATACCATGCCGAGAGCATGTTGGGAAATGGGGCCCAAACTCAGTTTGACACACAATGTTTCAGAAAAGCTATTTGCAGAGTCAGACCTAGTGTAGCTTATATATGGCTCAGAGTGTCTTTTTGTACCCTCAGCTGCACCCATCATAGAAACATATCATCCCTCAAGCATACAATGATAGATGCATTTTCTGGATTCTTTGATACAGCAACAATACCAATACATACTGAGAGCTGGTGTGGTAAAGTGGTAAAAGGGTAAATCTAGGACACTGAAGACAGGGTTTAAAGCCCCCTTCAGTGATGAAGTTCACTAGGTGACCTTGGGCCAATCAGTCTCTCTGTCTGACCTATCTTACAGGGTTGTGAAATGAGTAGGGGAAGAACCATACATGTCATCTCAAACTCCTTGGAGGAAGGGTTGGATAAAAATGGATAAACAGATTATAGGATTGGTTAAATAAAATAAAAAATTATAGAAGAAAATATTGAACTGAATTAGTAGAACACGAAAAAGTGAATTAACAGGAAAAATAAAGGATATGTGACTTTGTATCGTTGTGTCTTCTGTGCATTTTCCATGTGTGCCTGTACAGAAGAACACTCAATGAACAACAGTCACAGGTAGGGGCAACCCTGTTTTCTAGCTGCAAGTTTGTTACTTTGATTCAGCATAACTGGTCACATTTGCCTTTAGAAGCTAAGATGCACATCTGCCAATCCTCAGTTAACTGGATGGCTTGATACATGTTCCTTTCACCAGGGCTTTTTTTCTGGGAAAAGAGGTGGTGGAACTCAGTGGGTTGCCCTTGGAGAAAATGGTCACATGGCTGGTGGCCCCGCCCCCTGATCTCCAGACAGAGGGGAGTTGAGATTGCCCTCCGCGCCGCTTGGTGGCACGGAGGGCAATCTAAACTCCCCTCTGTCTGGAGATCAGGGGGTGGGGCCACCAGCCATGTGACCATTTTCAAGAGGTTCCGGAACTCCATTCCACCGCGTTCCAGCTGAAAAAAAACCCCCTGCTTTTTTATATCTGTGGCCAGTGTGATTGGCATCAGGTATTGTCTTTTTCTCACTCTATGTTCTCTCTCTTTGTTATCTGTTAGATTGCAAGCTCCTGGGTCCTATTTTTTCCTTATAAAACTCTGCAAAGCACCATGTACACTAATGGTACACTATATAAACAGTGAGAATCAGGGACGTGTGGTGGTTAGATTGTTGGATTAGGATCTGAGTAACCCACATTAAAATCCACCCACTGTCTCTCTCCTATGAATTTATCTAATCTTAAAGCTGTGTGTGCTCCTTGCCACCATGTCTGTTCTCATCTTCCTCTTCCTTTACAGGACATTTTCACAGTGGATGAGACCATTCCGATGTCATTCCGCAGCTGGCTGAGCTGCTTTTTGGGAATTCTCAGTACCTTGCTGCTAATCTGCCTGGCTACACCTTACTTTGCAATTGTCATTCTGCCACTGGGTATCCTCTACTACTTTGTTCAAGTAAGTTGTGACTCAGTGTCTCCAGCAGCCTCCTCTTACTAACATCTTTATAGCATTTCCTTGAGTCCCAGGATTTCTGTTCCGAAACATACCCTGCTGTCCATTAGTGGCGAAGACAAAGGCCCTTTTCGGATGTTCTGTGAGGGGGATAATGTGCCTGGGGTGGGGGAAATGGGATTGCAGTAGCAAGCTCCATCCCGAGCCTACCTGCTTTCATTGGAAAGCATGTGTGGAACCTATATGCATACACATTTCTCCCTAGTATGATTAGGAACTATGCTAGGGATCTTGTTGGCAGTACACATACAGTATCTGAATATGCATTATGATGAATGCCAGAACTAGTGCTTACTGCCATGAACCTACTCCTTGCCCTCCCCATGTGTTCATTATTTTTCTCAAAATACCCAGAAAGGACTCATCTTTATAAATAACTAACTAGTCTTGTTGCTATAGTCGATTTTTTGTATAAGAAGCCTTGCTTGTTAAGACTGTATGTATGTATGTATTTAATTTTAAAATATTTATTAGTTGCCTTTTCAGCAAAAGTGCACAAAGTGGTAGTGAAAAACAGAGCTTAAGAATATATGTATGTTGCAACCGATTTATGGCGACCCCAGCAAGGGGCTTTCAAGGCAGGTGAGAAACAGAGGTAGTCTGCAAGTCTTCCTTGGTGGTTTCTCATCCAAGTACTGACACTGCTTAGTTTCTGAGAACTGACAAGATCAGGCTATACCAGGCCACTTTTTGTGCCTCTTGCTTATTACCTTAAGATGTATGTGCTATATTATATTACAGACTACCTAAAACAACTGCTCAGCTCTAAAGCTACCCTTATTTCATTTATACCTCACATCTTCACAATGGGAACCCAAAGTGGCTTGCAACATTATTTCCTCTTGCATTTTATCTTCAAACACCACTGTGAAGCAGGTTAGGCTGAGAGTGTATTACTGGCCCAAGGCCACCCAGCAACCTTCCATGGCAATGTCTCCCAGGTCCTAGTCTGATAAGTCTAACCTCTACTGTACATGGGCTCTACCCTGCATTCTCAGTTGCTACATATTACTTCTTTTTATTCTGGATAAGGTAACAGATCTGTAATTCCCTCTCCTTTAGCATGAAGAACTTAAAGCGGGACCACAAGTGACGACTGACACAGGTTGGACACTTGCCAGCTTCCCTCAAGTTTTGATGGGAAATGTAGGCAGCTTGGCGGAATGTTGGACAAGCGACAGTTGAAAAGTCCATTGGACAGCAGTCAGAGAGTCAAGCTGCAAGACTAGGATGCCTACATTTCCCATCAAAACTTGAGGGAAGCTGACTAGTGTCCAACCTGTGTCAGGCGTCACTTGTGGTCCCGCTCTTAGCCTTATTTTTGAAAGAAAAATAAGAATTTCACAATTAGCAGAAATGAAATTCCGAGACCAGATGTCTTCTATACCAGCCCAGAAAGCTATTCCTGTCTGGAAGGTTTATTCTTGGAAGGAGTTATGGCCATCAGCGGCTAGGAAATGATCTCAGTATCCAAAGTGAAGAGGAACATGCTTCTAACATGGTGGCAGCAGCAAGTCTTGGTTATCTTGTCACACTGCAAACTATGCTTTTTTAAAAGTTCTTGAAGCATGTGCCACTGAGTCACAACCAATGCATGGTGACCCCTCCCAGGGGGCATTCTAGGGAGATTAGTAGAGGTGGTTTTCCATTGCCTTCCTCCATGTAGCAACCCAAATTTTCCTTTGTGCCTATCCAAGTACTGGCTGGGGCTGCTTAGCTGGGCCTGCTGAGCGCAGGCCAAACTGGCCTAATTGGGCTGCTGTGATTTTTTTAGGGATTGCTTCTCCATCCCTTCTGTAATACATAAATGTATTTGTTAGTTTTGGCAATATTCATAATGGGAACAAACTGTTACTGAATATTCCAAATGGCATTGGTATAAAACCATCATATATATTTCATTTTCTGAATAGATTTGCCTGATATTCATAAAGACAGGAGCCACAAGCCAATACTAAGATAAACATGTTTAAGGCCATTGAAATCAGTGGCCTTAACAATATTCAAGCCTGTGGTAAAGCCTAGAGAAAACTGACTTTTTAAAAAATCTTTCTACAAAAAATTCTCCATCAAGTTTCCTTTCCTTGTGTGAAATTTTTTGGCGAGTGGTACATTTTGACAAGCCACACCTTTGGAAACCATTTTTGTTTGAGGCTATGGTGTATAAAGACAAAGAAACCTCAACCCCACAAAGCATTCCTTTTCACAAAGCAGACTTTGGAATTTTTTTAAAAAACCCTTTTTTTCAAGTCGTTTTTCTAGGGCTTGCAGGATTTTGCTTCATATGTTGTACTAAAATTGGTAACATAGAGATGAAAAGCTTCAGTCACCACCTTTACAAGGTTTGTGGAGCTCTGCCTTTGCTCTGGCACGCTGAAGGCCTGGCTTCTTGTCTTTGCAACCTTTTTGCAAATGTACCAGTGGCATGCAGACACAGGCCTTTGCCTTAAACATGGACCAAAAAAGACATGATTTCTGGGGTCCTTTCCCAAGAATATGTGTATGGCTGTATGGCCTAGTATTTGTTGCAATCTAAAAGGAATTGTCTTTATGAGGGAAAGGAAAATGACCCCCTCCCCCCCTAGCATGACTTTGAGGTCCCTGTCCTGCTTGTGCACCTCACAGGGATGTCTCTCTGCTCCTAGCAATTCTATGTGGCCACATCTCGCCAGCTGCGGCGCCTGGACTCGGTCACCCGGTCTCCCATCTATTCCCACTTTGGTGAGACGGTGTCAGGTCTCTCTGTTATCCGGGCCTACAGGCACCAAGAACGCTTCCTGCTGCACAATGAGAAAATTGTGGACTTTAATCAGAAGTGTGTATACTCTTCAATTGTATCCAACAGGTGAGATTATAACATGGTCAGACTCAGCTTGTTTTGTAAAAAGACTGAAGGGACCATTGACCTCAGGTGACATCAACAAGTGGGTTTTCCTGAAGACCATACGCAACAGTAGTTTTATGTTGGTTTGTCTAATGACTTCCATCTACATCAGATGTTTGTGCTATTTTGATCAGTTGACTGAGGAAGGCACCTGACTGGGCCTTTAATAAGCTGTGCTTCAGAGTCTTTATTGAAATTCTGAAACTTCAGAGCTGCCCTTTCTCTCTCCCACTAGATGATACAGTTTGGGCAAGATATGGTGCAGACTGAGGATGAGGGGGTACTGTCTGAAGAACTTGTGGAAAGCTGACTTGATCCTTCCCCACTTGTCCCTTTCTACAGGTGGTTGGCTGTACGCCTTGAATTAGTGGGGAATCTGGTGGTTTTCTTTTCAGCACTGCTAGCTGTCTTCGCCAGAGGTTCTTCGACAAGCGGCATTGTGGGACTCTCCATCTCCTCAGCTCTCAACGTACGTAAGTGACTGAGGATGGTCGCCCTTGAGCAAAGAGGTGGGCAGGCTAGAGCTGTTGGGTACATACACTAACAGGCCGGCTACCAGATTTTTGAAATCTTTTAGGATATGGTTGTAATTTGTATTTTTGATTATGTATTTTTACTAGTTATAAGCTACCATGTATGGAAAATAAAGTGAGATATAAATCTAGGGTGAGGGAAGCAGAGCCTGCCCTCATGAAACTCTGTGATTGTTCACTGGGTAATATGGAGAATTGGAAAAGGAGGCTATTCTTGGAAAAGGAATATAGTTCCTTGTGTCCAAGTTCTATGGCAAGTGACATTTTTTTGGACCTGCAGATGTGCCCAAATAGGACATGTAGCATTCACTGTGTTTGGTGGTATTTGGAGAGCTAGACAAGCAAAGATAGCATAGTGACCCCATCTTTCCTGTTATGCAGGTGACCCAGACACTGAACTGGTTGGTACGGATGACATCAGAGCTGGAGACCAATATTGTGGCTGTAGAACGAGTGCATGAATATACACAGGTGGCAAATGAGGTATAAGGAGCACGGGGTTGTGCAGAATCCAAAAAAAATAATAATATTGGAGGGTTGGAGCAAGTGCCCAAAGCTATGGGGGAGAAGCTCTAATGAAATGTTTTCCAGCATCTTTTATGCTTGTTATGCAGGCGCCATGGGTGACAGCACAGAGACCACCTCCCAACTGGCCCAGTAAAGGGGAGATCTGTATCAAGGACTACCGGGTGCGTTATCGACCTGAGCTAGAGCTGGTTCTTGATGGGATCAACTGTGATATCAAGACCACTGAGAAGGTGAGATCTTATTGAGGTTATGCCAGTGGGGAGAAACCTGTAGGTGTGGGGATGAGGTGGCCAAAGCCTTGATCTTTTATGCTGGGCTTTACATCTTACCTGAGCTTTTGGGATCCTCTCTTCAGGTTGGTGTTGTGGGCCGCACAGGAGCTGGGAAATCCTCTCTCACTAATTGCCTCTTTCGCATCTTGGAAGCAGCTGGGGGAAAGATCCTGATTGATGGGCTCGATATAGCCACCCTTGGCCTACATGACCTGCGCCGGAACCTCACCATCATCCCGCAGGTGAGTCACCAACTGGATTTGGAGAGATGGTGCTGGTGGTCAGGCTTTGCCTGATGAGGGAGGAGTTGAGCCCTGAAACTGAGCTCTGGCTGAAGTGGTTTATGTTCCCTCTTTCGTTGAGTTAGCCACACTAGTTCTCTTGGAGCAAGGTTTCCTTTGCCAGTTGCCTATGCTCTGTGGTCACAACATACTAGCTCTTTATAATATAACAAGTAAAAAGATAATATATACAGTGCAGGGGAGGGAGATACTTATAGACGAGGATACTATAAAGCCTGTGGCAGAGTTTCTGTACTGACAGATATGCCCTTCACTCAGCAATCAAGTTAAGTTTAGAGCCTGCTGGCATCTCACTGAAGATCAGGTCTGAGAGAGCTGCTTTCCACTTTTCTGTCTTTTAAAATCTTGTAATATCCAGCTTGATAAAGAGTGCTTGTGGGGTCAAAAGCTTGTGCAATGTTTTGTATCAATTTGGTTGGTCGTAATAAAAAGTATTACATGGATTTCATTCTTGATTTTTGGATGCTTGCTATCAGCCAGGGGAAGAAAGACATAGTTGGCTCAAACTATCTCTTCTCACAGCTAGCTTAGCTTCTTCCCCCTGCGATTACCTTTTGCCTCCACACTTGCAGGATCCCATTCTCTTTTCGGGGACCTTGCGCATGAATTTGGACCCATTTGACCAGTACTCAGATGAGGAAGTGTGGCGTGCTCTGGAGTTAGCGCACCTGAAGTCTTATGTGCATGACCTACCTGAGAGACTGTTACATTTAGTGAGTGAAGCTGGAGAGAACTTAAGGTATTGGATGGTGAGGGCTGTTTTGATACTCTATGTCCTTATTGTACAGGCATGGCCTCAGCCTCCCTTGGCTACATTACTCCCTTTCAGTCACAGCTGGGTTTGACTGTTGGGGATCATTAAGCAGACCCATGTTTGTATCAGTCTTCCAGCAACGATGTCAATTTATCTAGATAGCATTAGTGATCATTCTTTTTCCCACAGTGTGGGACAGAGACAACTTCTCTGTCTGGCCCGAGCCCTCCTCCGTAAATCCAAAATTCTGATTCTGGATGAGGCCACAGCAGCTGTTGACATGGAAACAGATCACTTGATCCAAGAGACCATCCGCAGCGAGTTTGCTAGTTGCACTGTGCTCACCATTGCTCATCGGCTACACACCATCATGGACAGCCACAGGTATGGGGTGAAACTGGCCATGCTTAGGGATCATGCACAGCTAGACTGTCCATGTCGTTATTCGCTCCTGAACAACAGAATGGAGACAGACCTCTAAGTTGCCTCCAGCTCTGCAGTGGAGTAAATATAGGAAAGGAAGCACCTACTGTCACAATGAACTAAGCTGTCATTCAGTAAACTTTAAATTCCTACTGAACATTCTTAGAACAGAAAGGCCACATTCAGAAACTACAATCCAAAAAGCTTGGTGCCATTCTACAATGTATGCTCATATGCTGAAACAGGGCCCTTAATAAGCATGGTTTTAAAAATTAATTAGTGGGAAATTATTAAGTAGGGTTATTCTCTGAGATAGGCAAGCAGAGAAATTGTTTCAGCATGGAGAAATGTATGTTAGCAACAACTTTAGAAATGAGCCAATTACAATTAACAAAAGACTAACCAAATGCTTGAAAATGCATAGCTTAATCCACGCGAATCGAGAATTTTTCCTTCTTAGGAAACCAGCTGTATACTGTGGCCTTTTAGATAAAACATAAACAACACAAAAGCATGATAGATTTCTAGAAAGCTTTTAACTCAATTTGGCATCCAGGATTTGGGTGTAAACTCACTACAAATGTAGCTCTGTATGGAAATCTATGAAACTATAACATCTGTTTTACAGAAACCAATCCTTCCAAAACAGAACATAACAAACCAACAAATCAGCCCAAACTTTTGGCCCAGTCACCGAGCCTGTGATTCCCATTCATCCACAGTTTTAAAAGGGCTGGGGTACTGTGATGTTAATGGTACCTAAAAATAAAAATTTAAAGGTACGGTTAGGGTAATAACTAGTATGTTTTACCTAAAGTGGTGGACCATTTAATGAAGGTATCTCGCCTACCACTTACGCTGTTGTTTCCTACCAGGGGACGGCCAGTAATCCTATCACTTGTCCAGTTTTCTCCTTCAATCTGCTGTACCACTGGTGGAGCCTTTCCTCCAATACCATCAGTTTTGGAACTGTTAGACTTAAATCTTACAGAACAAAAAAGAGTTCTTTCTACACTCCAGTACAAACATACCGAATATGTCTTGAATCTTACACATTTTGTGACAAGGAATATGTGCAAACTTAGCAATACACCCCTCTTGCCATCATTCCATGCATTTGGTGCAGGAGTGCAGTAGAACTTGAGTTTTTAAGTTGCTGTCATCATTTACATCCCTCCTCCCTAAAGAAAAAGCTTCAGCATTTGCCTGCATTTAAAAAATCGCAGAGATTATATAAATATGCAGATTGGTCCACAATTTCAGAATCAGTGAGGTCAATTTTCTTTGCAACCCTTCCTCTCTCCCAATTACAATTCTAGGAGGCAAAAGAAGAGGTGAATGGCAGTTTGGGTGCTATCATGGAAGCTCAGGTTTCTTTTTTCTCTTCAGGGTGATGGTGCTTCAGGCTGGGAAGATTGTGGAGTTCAACAGCCCTGAGCAGCTGCTTCAAGAAGATGGCATCTTTGCTGACATGGCAAAGGATGCTGGTATTGTTGGAATCCAGAACACTGTCCTATATGAGACAAAGGCAGCCAGATCGAGGCTGGGCTAACCATATTTCAGGACTGTTGTGGCTGTCCAAGGGCCAGCCTTTGCTTCTTTGTAATAATATATCTTATCCATTAGCCATGGCTATGTTTGCAGTTCATGGATCAGCTCCTGATAATTTCCTGATGCTGAACCGAAGCACAGGCTACAGGTATACCTGGCTCAGTCAGAAGCTTGCAGCTTTACCTCACCTTTACTTTGTAAGCTGGGAAAGATGTTTGAAACTTTTCTTTTCAGATGTAACTCTGAGAATCTCAACCTTTTGGGGGTGGGTGGGGGGAAGGGTGACTTTTAGACTTTGCAATCGTTTGCCATGCCCTGTCATGGTCACAAAGGTCTTTTGCTTTCCATTTATGACATACACTTCCCTTCATTTTCACAGTGTTCTGGAAGTTCCACAGAGCTAGTTTCCTCTTCATGCACTCCTCCATCAGCCTTTTCATGTTCACTTGAGGTAGAGGAAAGCTTAAGAGTCATATGAGACTTTTAGAACACTGAAAAATGTTAGAGAAGTGATCACTTAGTAATTTTGTTTCTAAACAAGCCATTTTTTCTCATCCTTCTTTCTGGGTTGTACTGGATGTAAAAATAGTCTAGTCAGTTGCTTTTGAGCAGTCTCACTTTACTCATTGTACAAGGCTTAAGGGGATTGGTAGTCTCACTCATGAGAACTGGCTCACTCTCAACCCCTATTTTTAGACAGTATTTACCATTCATAATTGGTCCAATACAATATTTTTGACACTAGTCATAGTAGCCTCTATGTACTAGTGCTTAGGCAGGCTACTTGCAGCATAGGGGAAGAAGAAATGGGGACTAGGGCCAAGGGGCTCTGCATACATCAACACAAGTAACTTCCAAAAGAGAAACTTTATTTACAAACAGCAATTCCGGAATAGCACTTGGGAGGGAAACTGCACCTCTTGCAAGGTGTTCTTACCTTGGAGCAGGAATGCCTCATGACTGGTACCCAAGGGACAAACTAGGCCCTTTATCACCCTCACACACAGACTGGAGCATCCAAGGTGAGCACTAAACCTGCTTGAAGATGAGCAAAGAAGCCCTACGCAGTGGCCCTCGGGATACTTCCTTTTTGTTGCCTAGTAGCCAGCACTCATGCATGCACACATACACATCACTGGCTATAAGGAAACAGACTCGCCCCCATATTAGACCCAAAATGGAAGTATATGCAAGATCCCTTCCAGATGCATCATCTGCTGCTAGGCTGGAACCCTGTTAGTCAAACAGACTAAATGCCTATTTCAGGAGGGAATGAACTTCACACAGCACTGCTAACTGCTCCCCCTCCCCCGCTAGGCAATGAGGTTCTGTTTCACAGGTGTAACAGCAGAATCCCATGGGACCACCTCATTCAACTTCACTGGAAATCTGATCTGACTCTCTACCAAACGCATTCAACATGGACCACATGGGAAATGAAGCACTGAGCAAGACTCCTGACTTTGGTCTTCTGTCTGCTTCCATCAGTGATTTAAGGCAACAGGTTCTGGCTCAGCCAGATCACGTCTCACGTGTACTCAGTCTTCCGAATGTAACTGGACGGTACATAGCCACGCCTCCCATGTGCCTCTGCCAACCACCACTCTTGATTGCCAGTGATGTCTTCAAACTGTAGGATCTTTAGTCTTTGATTGGCCATTACACTCAGTTCATTTGAATTCCGACCCTTAAAAGTATAAACAGCATAGTAGACCTGCAAGCAAAAAGAAAGGGAAGGAGATCAATGACAACCCAGGGAGCAAAAACGTCAGCTCTTATCCCGCACCACTCTGAACCCCACCAAATGCACCCCAATAGCGAAACTGTCCCCTTATTAGGTGGGAACAGAGGACAGAATTCAAACAGGTGTGTCTGTGTTCCATTTCTTGAGCCTATGCCTCTTCCCTGTTCACCTGGTTTCCCTTTGAATCGCTGTTCTTCATCCTAGAGTTGCCATCTTCCAGTGAAGGCATTGCCCTAGCCTTGGCCCGTGCTGTGTGTCCATTGCGGGAGTCAGGGTTACTGTATCGGCGAGAGGCTTGAACACCACGGGGTGGCCGAGCAGATTCTACAGCAGGGCTCACTTCAGGTTGACAAACAGCATCCACCTCTGAGAGGGCTTGAAGAGAACTATTTACATCCCCTTGGGAACCAGAGTCCTGTGTAGGCTTTTGAGTGATGGTCACCGATGCATTGCTCAGTATGCTGCTTGGGGCACTGCTGCCCCGGGATGAGGAACCACTGTGCTCAGATTCACTGGAGGAATGGCTGCCTATGGAGGCATCTGAATGGCTGCATCGTGGATTGTAAGGCTTCAGGAAGGAACTGTACACAAAGCCTTTTGTCACTGTGAGGATGAAGGAAGGTCACATTACAAACTTTGTCAGGGAAATAAGCACAAATCCCATTCACAAGGAAGCCCAAACCCTGCCTGGAGTCAGCAAGGTCTCCTCTCACCCACCTCCATTGTCAATGAGCCAACGGTTCTGACTGCCCATGGGGTCCTTCTTCTTGATGACACCCACCAAGTCACCTTCCAATAGCGAGACATCCAACTCTTGAGCTGCATTGAAATTGCGCTCTGCTTGGAAAAGCTTGTCAGGTGGGTATCGAGCCAACAAAGCTGTGCGCAGATCATCTGATTGCAGCATGTAGCTGGGCTAAGAGGGAAGCGACAGCACCTATGAAAGGGAGGCAGTGCAGCAGCACCTCCGCACTCAACACTCCTATTATATGCTGAGCCTAGGTTTGCCCTTGCAAATGCACTAGGCCCAGACTCCTCATGAACCACCCATGCTTTTGGCAATTTCTGTATTTAACTATCTACTCCCATCCTAGAGAGGACAGATTCCTACCCCACAGGTCTCACCATGCCCAGGAGTGGCTGCCTTCGTGCTGACTGGCGCTCCAAGCTTTTCCTCTCGAAAGGCTTTTTGGCAGGAGAGATGGTCTCTGGGAAGAAGGTGAAAACCTGCAGCTGCTGGAGGACCCGGCTGTGCTCTTCTTGGAAGATGGCAATCAGGTTCCCCTCTCTGCCAACAACTTGCAGCAACTGGAAATAGGACAGTAACAGAGCCATGAGAGCAAAAGAAACAAGGAGCCTCCTAAGGGTCAGCTTAGCCACACTTCTGTATAAAACGGGCAAAGTCTGAAGATAGGCTTCAGTTAGGGAAAACCCAGAAAAATCTCATTAGATTAGTACTACTTGACCTCTCTTTCACACTAGCAGAGAGCTCAGTATTGACAGGTGCATCCTAGATGAATCTCCTAACGCCATGGAGTGTTTTGTCTCAGCCAGCCCTTCCTCTTTAGACTCTTGTGGCTTTTCCACAAAGGAATAAAAAGACTGATGCAAAACACAATTGCCACTTGCAATATCTATGTTATGGGAAAGTGGGAGCTGAAAAGCCATCCCACTCTAGTTGTAGAGAGAGAGCAGCAGCAACCCAAACCAATCCCCAGCCTCAGCCAACTTTCAAATAGCAATGCCACCCAAAGGGGCATGTGCTTTCATCCCACTCAACAACTGTATGATTGTGGATTGTTCAGTCATTGAAAAAATGAAAACTGGAGCTCTTCAGTTCACAGCTTTTCATGGGAAATTAAAAAAGAAACGTGTCAGACCAAACTCTTGCACTATCCCACTTCTGTGTACTTACTGAGAGCAGAGGTTGTAGTTCCTGCAGTGCCAGGTGCACAAAGTCACAGTGGGCCTCTGCATAGCCCCGCAGACAGCTGGTGAAGAGCTCTTTTGCACAGCACTGGAATTTGGGCAGCTCATCCAGCAGCTGAGTATTCAGGGCCTCATAATTGTTGCGTGCCGACTGCAGCTCTTCCAAGGTCCGCTTGTCCTTAAGTCTCTCGGCACGCTCTGTGCACGTGTGGAAGTCCAGGAGCTTGTCAAAACGTTTTTGCACCAACTTGTGAGGTCCAGCAAACATGTTCAGCAGCTGATTCAGAGGAGAGATCACCAGCCGCTCCGTGCGCTCCTTCTACGAAACACAGAAGGGCATCTTTACATCTTGTCACCATCACACTTGTGGATTGGGAAAACCCCAAGCATCCAATCATTCTTCTATTAGCACTGGAACTTACTTTTGAGGTGACCTGTTTAGGTCTGCTCCCATTTTGTTTATAATGTAAAGAAACTGGAAGGGTTTCTGCTGTTTCCAGCGTCTCTTTGTAACTTTTCCCAGGCTGCCTTGTGATCACTGTCTCTTTCCATCCCAACAACTTAATACAAGGTAAGCCTTGCCCAGCTACCAGCAGTCCCATCATCATCTTGTACGGTCTCTCTCCTCCTTATTTACCCCCGTTTCTTCCTTACATCAACACTGACAGAAAATTTCTAATCTCTTCCAAACTCAGGTCCTTTTTTCTATAAATTTCTGCAGCAGGCTGGGAATCTATATCAAGGAGCAGGAACCTGACAGGAAAGGAGCAAAAAAACTCACAAAATCAGAGAAGAGCTGGTCACTGATGAAGCGATGGACCTTCTGGAACTGTTCCAACTCTGCACTGCCCTTCTCCATACACAAGTCCCACATACTCATGGCTGCTGTCACTTTCACACAAGCTGACTCCTAAGGGCCAAGACACACACATGTCAGCTCCACCGTCTCTATAGCTGAGCCTTTTAGAGCACTATAAGTCTAATTGAGGAAGCTATACTTCACTTTTTTCCCCAATGGGGACCCAAAGTAACTTACAGAATCGTTCGCTCCTTCTTGTTTTTATCATCACAACAACATTGTGAGGTAAGTTAGACTGAGAGTGAGTGACTGGCCCAAGGTCACCCAGCAAGCTTCCATGGCAGTGGGTCTCCCAGACCCTAGTCCAGCACGCTAACTTCTCCATCACACTGGCTCTAGTTGGTACCAGCTCCCAGAAACACAGAAAGATCCCAACTGAGGCAGAGGAAATGCTGCACAGGTAAGGATCATGGGAGTTCACATCACACCAGCCCACTTGGCATCTCAAAGCCTAATCCTCCTCGAAGTCTCCCACACAATTATTCACCCGGACATGCTGAAGGTAAAGTGAAAGGTCCCGAATGAAAGATTTGATCAGCCGCTCCTGCATCCGGAAATTCTTCTCTGTCTCCTCAAAAGCCTCATCCTTGAGCTGCAAGGGAAAGAGAGTGCATTGACAGACACTGCAGAGCTTCCTGAGCAGTAAGGCCAAAGTGACTGATCACAAACATGTGGGCAGAGACCATCCTTACCTGAGGTGCAAAGCCTGTGAGGTGCTTGAGGTGGCTGCTGACTCGGTTGGATTTCTTGATGATGGAGTGGAAGTTCAGCTTGGAGATCTTCTCAATGAGGCTGTCGTCATCAGTCTTCCGGTACTTCAGCACTGAAAGAGGTGTAGTGGTCATTACCAATGCCAGAGTGTTACCATGTCCGCCTGTATCTTCTTCCCCTGTCTGGCTCCCATTTAGCCCAATCAAAGTCTTCCACTTCACCTTAGATCCTCCCCTGCCTCCATATCACTTACAAGTAAGATCAGCACCATCAAGCATAGGCAGGCGTACCTGCCTTCTGACAGACAGAAGGACCTGTCCCCTTTGTAACAGGATACTAACTAGATCAATTGCCCTGTCAATACAGCATCACTGGGTTAAATCAAGTGGACTTTCTGTTTTACCATGCAGTTACTACCAGCCATTACTGGGTCTTTCGCTATTTTTTTTCATAGCAGCCCCACCAAGTTTGGTGCATGCACACACAACCTCCTTATGGGCATCCTGCTCTTCTGCACACAGCGGCTAACCCCTTGTCTCCATACTGCCCCCATGACCGCCTCAACGGTTTCTTGTACCTCCTCTTCCCAAGGGCACACATCTCTGCTGTCCACAAAGCTCACCTAGGTCTTTTCGCCGTTTGTACTCATTGATGTTACAATTGATCTCTTTGATAGCCAGAACAGCGGCTGCCAATGGAGCACGATCAGGATGAGATTCGGGAGTAGCGCTCAGGAGCTCCATCAGCAGCAATGGGTAGCGCATTACACGTTGCACGGGCTTGATCAGGAAGGAGCCCAAGTCAATGTAGTTGGTGCAACCCCTGAAAAAGACAAGGAAAGATGGAACACAGTGCTAAGGCATCCTCCTACAGCCAGCCTAGCTGTCATGTCAACACTACAGCACACCTTCAAAACCACATCAATCAAAACTTCCACACCCAAGTCATGCCTGCAAAGCTAGGTTCCCCCCTGAATAACACTGTGTGCCATAATCACACTGCATGATGTCATCACTCTCCCCCACAGATCGCCAAATGCATCCCTGTCTTGTAGCTAGACCAACATCACCTTCCTGAAGTGTTAAGTCCCATTCCAACACCCCCCCCCCGCCCCCGGCTTGGTTCTTTCCCAGACAGACACTTGTACTGTATCATATCTATCTGTGGCTGTACATAATAGGTTTGTTTAAATGATAGCAGAGGAAAATCAGGCACACAGTGGACAATAGGCAAATGATATAGAAAAAACACTTACCATTCACTGTAGAGATTCCTGACAGGCAGGTTGCAGAGGGGGGGAAAAAAAGAAAAGGCAGCTGATTACATGGGCCAGCAGTTGCTATAATCTTCACCCTTTCGTTGCAGATGGAAAGCCCTATTCATTATAAGTGATCGAGGGTCATATCTGTAGAGAGTGTATGGGCCAAATATGGGGCATAAATTCAAATTCTACCCTAGCAAAAATCAGTGCAGTCTACTGGCAACCAAGTATATTCTTCCATCTTGAGTATGAAGGAATGCGAAGGACAAAGGACTAGGCCAAATTATCTCCCCAAACTGGGATCTTCCCAATCCAGAAGTGGGATGGGAAAGAGAAGGAATCTACACACCCTCTCACCTAAGGATCTCCAGTGAGTCCAGCAAATGCTTCTGCACTCGTTCATCCTTTTCATAGGCCTCCAGGAGTGCGATGGCCTCATCATGGTTCTGACAGTACACTTTGTACACATCCTCCAGCTCAGCCCGAAGTGCTAGGAATGTCGGTCCTTTCGAACATGAAAGACAAGTCATTTAGCAACCCACTCCCTCCTAGGCATCTCTTACTGATACAAGCACCATGGAAGGTAAGGTGCCCCGTTGGTCAGTAGGCAGCACAGATTGGCAACAGAAATGTATAATGTAACTCTCAACTGTGACTCACTGGGATATTCTCCCACTTAAAAAGAAATTATTTTCCTTCTTTATCTTGCACAACATGGACAACAAGGATAGGCTGAAGGCTGACGAGTGTCAAATTTAGAAGCAGGGAAGAATTCTTCCTCCATGTCAAACTGGCTAGAGGCTTTCCATTTTCAAAACCTTTCAACAGAGTTTGAATCATCTCCAAATATTGCTCCAACTCATGTGCCAGTTCAGACTAGAAGGGAGGTGCATTCTATCAAGTTCCTTGCTCAAGTACTGAAATGTGAATATAAGAAGAGCCCTGCTAGGTCAGATAAAGAATCCATCTGATCTGATATCCTGTTTCTAAAAAAGAACAACACAGGAAAAGCCCAGCTTGATAATGAGATTTGTCTAAAACTGCAATCTTATGCTTAAATTCATTGATTTATATGGATTTAGACAGAGGACTGAGCTGCAGTTTGGCAAAAGAGCAACAGCAACTCATCTCTAATCTAACCACATTGAAAAGTATGAGATTTCAGGTATGGTTGTTCTCTAGGCATCAGAGAGATGCAGGAAAAAGAGGGCTGCTTACACAAGTGCGAGCACCAGATGGATGAATTGGAGAAGACCTTGTAAAACAGTGCTACTGTTTGTCCCTACCCTTCTTATCATCATCAGGCTCTGTCTCCACCCTTTCTTATTACTAGGTGCAAATGTTCCCAAAACAGCAGCTTGGGTTGAAGCACATACCAACAGCATCCGCAGTTTCCAAGGTGCTCAGTAACTGCTTTGAAAAGGCAATTACTCCTTGAATGTTTCCAAACAGCCCCTCACAGTCTACATGTGGCACCTGTATGGAAGCAAGGAAGCATTAGGGCAAGAAGAATATCTCAGAGTAGATTCTGTACCATAGACAAACTACAAATGTCCGTCCTTGCAAGAACAGGATATTATTTGGTCGATTTCCCTGAAAGCACAAAACAGTGTGACAGAACACCTATGAATTCTCCTGGACTTGCATCCAGTGACAGCCCAATATAACACAGAATGGCACCAGGTAATCCACCACCACCAGCATGAACACACAAGAACACTTGGACACATCCCCCGAGCAAATGTTTCCTTCTGCACCTGTCCCACCTATTCATGGAACAGCACTCCAGTTTCTATTCCATGTCATTAAGTAATATTCTGCCTCTGGCAAATGGCTGATTAAAACCATACAGGTAACCCAACCCCCGCCACAGGTCAATGCCAACTCCCTCATAACCTGCCCCAACCACATGCCATGCCCACCTGTGCCTCCTGCAGGGGCACCTGCACCTTCTGCACACACATCTCAAGGTCTCGGATATAATCTCGCTCTGTCTGCAGGAGCTCTTCAATGACCTTTGCCCGTTTCTCCAGCATCCTTTGTTCTGGGTTGGGAGTGGAGGCTGCCGCAGCTTCCAGGGATGCTGGCTGAGAGGAAAGCAAGGTCATTTCTGAAAGAGAGGAAGATGTGATTAGGCCAGGGATTTTCAGCCAGCAGCTTTTTATATGGGAGTAGTAGGTAACTGGGAATTCATGGGTCAAACGCAACCCACAGAGGACCACCAGCTAGCCTGCTGCGCCCTTCTCACAGATAAAAGATCCTTTTAGTACGAGACAGCCTCACTGCTGGCTTCAGGGGTGAGGAAGAACTGCCAGGAACACATGCACCATACCACCCACATGTTTCCAGCAGTTTCCCTCTCTCCCAGGATGGGGAACACCCTAGTCTGCAATTTTCAGTCAGAGATGAGTATACTGGAAGCAGTACGTCATTAAGACGGAGGAGGGAAATAACTTGTCTCCTTGCCTTTGTGCTCTGGTCTAGATTGGTCACATAAACTAAACTAGTTTATAACCTCTGCTGCATGGCCATGAATCCCCTAAGTCAGGGGCCCTTCATAAGACACCTGAGACCCCCCCATGAATCTTACGATATGGGATATGCAGCAGGGAGTCCAGCCAATTGGAAACTCTCTGCATCTCAAATACATTGTAAAATACACATTTTTAATCATTATTATTTCTTCCTAAGCAGGTACAATATAGCAGCATTTTAAAAATGCCACAATGCCTTCAGTCAGTCCCCTACATCTGCACTGTGGAGTGAACCTATGAGTTAGAGCACCAACACTGGACTAAGCCAAGGGATGCTACTGAAGAAGCTCATTGTGGGGAATTTGCTGAATTAGAGAAAGAATACAGGAACACTTGTCACCTTTCATAAAACTCCTCAGCTAGATAATACCACAATTAAGCAATAACAACTAATAGTATCTAGGTAAATCCATGGAAAAAGTTAAACAAGAGAGCATCCCTCCCTCCCTAAACCTTTACCCTGTCAGAGGGTGGTAATCATGTATTCTACTACTACCTCAGGTCCTGATCAAGTTCCTTGCAGCAACTGAGTTATTCTCTGCAACTGCTGGAAACTGAGTGGGATGGATCACTGACATGACTATTATTAGAATACTAGTTTATTTTTATTTAATCACACCATTTACGGTCCATCTTTCTCACTGATACTCAAGGAGTAAGTAACAATACAAAGTGTATGTCAAATAATGTCAACAAGATGGGACATCCAATAAACAGTTCAACAGGATTAAGCTACTCTTGTGTGTAGAGCTGTCTATCACATGCTGAGACCCAATACCACCTCACTGTTCACGACCTACACATATACACAGTGTGACTTATAGTGAAAACGTGAAATATCTTCCTAGCCCCCAAAGTACCCAAGTTTCATTTCATGTAGACACAAATATATTAGCTTTTTATCACCCAGAGTGTAATAACAAAAGGGGTGGGTCAACTAAGTTCATGTACAGAGGGAACTGTATTAAGTGCTTTAGGGTCTACCAAGATACTCCCAGAGGAGTGGCTGTGCTCCTCTGTGCTAACCACAATAAAGACATGCAGGACAACCTACAAACTAACAAATGTCTTGCGGTGTGAACTTTCCTAAGCTACAGCCTAGTTTTGGCAAGGGCATGCAGTGCTCTGGGACATGAGAAGCACCCATCAGGGTACTACAGGAAAAGCAGCTTTAGACAGCCAGCCGGCCCTTTCCCCCAAAACAACTCCAGTCACACACACACACTCCCCAACCAGAGCAGCAGCATTCCATTCCAAGGCTACATACGCCCCCCTCCCCGCGCCAAAACTAGAAAGGGCGTGTCTTGAGTTTCAAGGATTTCCCTGCAGGTGCAGCTTTAGAGCCTCCGCGGGGAGGGGAGGGGGTTGCTTACGACGGAATCCCTGTCCTGCCCCACGCACTAAACCCACACAGAGCACCCCAGTTCCTCACCAGGCAGAGCCGAGCTCCGGAGCCATCCTCACCTGCTGCTCTGTCTGTGGGCACCCGGTAAAGGATCTGGGGGTAGACGGACGAAATTGTCCCCCAAGCAACACAGTGTTCCCCTTGGGGTATTAGCATCTCAATGGACGAGGGAGGGAGCGGCCGACAGAGCCAAAGCCCGATCGGAGCCAAAGCCTGGAGCTGGATATCCGCCAGGGAGAAGAGGAGCCCCCCATCCGACCTCCAACGCTACCACACCCCGTCCGTCCATCTGATTCGGGGAGGGCCGCTACGGGTTCTGGAACAGCAAACACCGGCGTGCCTGCAGGTGGGCCAAATGATCAGACAGCCAGTTTGCTGCGCTGCTAGACCGGGAAGGGCAGAGAGCAACAGGGATTCTGCTGGTCAGCCGAGTCCTTGAACTGGCGGGCCTTGCATGTCGTCGGAACACAGCGAGACGCCGAGAAGACCCGCAAAGCAGCTCCGTCCATGTCCGTCTTCTGAAGCCAGCAAGGTATCTTGGCCCATCTGCGCACACGGCTGCCAAATCTGGGACACGAGGGCGAGGCTGCTTCGCAGGCCACTCTCTGCGCTCAACTTAACCAGGAAAAGCGATTCCAAAAGTGGATACTGTCCAATCCGGTGGTGGCGGTTTAAGCAGAGACGCTGCCTGGTTTTCTATCCCACCTGCTGCTGTCTAGCCCAGGCCAGCCCTCTGGCTCAGGTTCACATGCAGATTCCTGGGGCCCAGCAACCCCCAGGCCTGGCATTTCCAAGGGATTTGTTCTTCTAAAGAGAAAACAGACGGCTCACTTTTCCTCTCCCCCGAAGCATTCCTTGGGGAATTTTTTCAGACTGGTTCCCACCATCTCTACTACTGGACAGATACACTTTGTGTAACCCCAAGCCATCAAAGGCGCAGTGCTGTAGAAAATGCATTTTCGATAAAGAGCCTTCTCACGATTATTTAAAAATACTGCATCAAGATATATAAAAGCAAGATCTCTCCCCATTAATTGCTTTGTATTTCTACCCACATCTCATGCAGATTGCCAGTTCTAGTCAGCTTTTCTTGAGCATATTTTTCATAAGAGGGACTGTTGTTTTCTTTTTTTGATATTAAGTTGCTCTATTGCTTAACATTTAGGCTGGGCTTTTTTGGGAGGGGGTGGTATTTTCAGAAGGCAACTGTAAAAATAAAAGTAACTCAGTAGGGACACACCACTATATTGGCAGGTTTTTGTCTTTGGGTGCCAGATCTCACTATTCCGCTAACATGGGCTGAATTTTGATGAGGCAGGTCAATTGCTCATTCTCTGGTAGCAGCTTGGCTGTGGTCTCTCCTATGTGCGGATCCTGGTCAGTGTGCATTTGCATTCTCACTCCCACTCTCTCTGACAAATGCTTTGGCCCAGTCTGACACACACATGCCCTTTCAACCAGATTGTGTTGTACACAGTGAGAATCTGAAGTGCTAACGCATCATTTTACAATAGCGTAACAAAGGACTGGAAAAGGTCATTATGGGGAACCTGCAAAGTAATCAGGCCTGATGGTGGCACTATTTATTCCTCAGGCACAGTTCTCTTAGCCCATGTTTACTCAATGACTTTTCCTCGCTTGATGAGCATCACGGGCCTCGTCCTCTCCCACTATGCCTCCCCAGTTTCTGGAATGTAAGAAAAGCAGTGATGAAGACCCCACGAGACCAGCATCCAGTGTCCCCCACAGATGTCTGAAAGACGCCTCCAAGCAGAGTGTGAGGCGACAGACAGCCAATCTCCTACTCCGGGACTCCAGCAATTGATAGTGAGTGGCAAACTGCCTGTGAACATGGAGGTTCCATTTAGCCATCATGGCAAATAACCAGTGCTGGACCTATCCTCCATTAAACAACCTGCTCCATCACGCCCACTCCCAGTGACAAATGCTTCTGGCAGCATCAGATTTGTGCATGCCCTTTCAAACCAGATCCTGCTGTACATAGCAAGGCACTCTGAACTGCTAATGCCTCTGTGGCCTTCACTACTAGGGTAGTGAATTCTGTAACAATGGTGGGTTGTGTAAAAACCTATGTTCTTTTGTACTTGCTGAATCTATAGTCGGTCATATCTGCCCTCATATCTACCCAGGAAATACAATTGCAGGACCCAATGGCGTCAACTACACTGTCTCTGGCTCTTACAGCTGCTCTTCCTCCAACGTGATATACGCCCTCATGTGCCAACAATGTCCATCTGCTCTGTACATTGGACAAACCAGCCAACCTCTGTGCAGAAGAATAAATGGACCAAATCTGACATTAAAAATGGCAACATCCAGAAACCAGTGGGAGAACACTTCAATCTACCAGGACATTCCATCAAGGACTTAAAGGTCACCACAGTTCAACAGAAACCTTTCAAAAACAAAATCCAAGGGGAAGCTGCTGAATTTGAATTCATATGTAAATTTGACTCAGTCAGACTTGAATTGCATAGAGACTATGAATGGTTATCTCATTATCAGAAGTAACTGATTTCATTAACAGAAGCAAACTGATCTCCATATCAGAAGCTACTGTTTGCATCTACTCCTCCCTCCCCTTTCCACCTATATAGCTGACCAGTTTCTTCTTACCCTCCATGCATCTGCCGAAGAGAACTGTGGTTCTCGAAAGTTTACGGTACAATAAAGTTAGTTAGTCTTAAAGGTACTACTGGACTCTTTTGCTACTACAGACTAACATGGTGCAGATCCTGGTCTGATACTCTAACCACTATGGCACACTGGCTCTCTACAATGGATTGGACAGTTTCCACTATCAACATGAAGCCCTTTTATTGGGAGCCTAGAAAGATTCCATCACATAAAAGGCAGATGGTCCCCAACATAGGATCTCTAGGGCTCCCCAGAGACCCAGGAGAAGCTGCCCACTGTTTTGTTTTCCCAGCAACCAACTCCCAGCCCTGCTCTCCACTCACACCACACACTTCCCTTTCTTAAGCATCCAACAGCAAGTGTGTTGTGTGCTAGAGTTAGGCCAAGAAGGTGTGACTGTCACTGGAATGTGCACACAAGGCCATAAGATACGCAAGTAACCAGAAACAATGTGGCAGCTGAACAGAGTAATGGCTGCCCCTGCAGATAAAAATTCTCAGGAATCCTGCCCAATGCATAGTAGCCACAACACAGAGAATGAAGAACATTCCATTGGTGTGACACACAATCTGCCCTGATTTCCAGCTGAAAGCAGGTTTCTGTTTCAGAATCTTTTGCCACTCTCAGCTTGGCAGCACTGCAGCCAATAGGAAGAAAAGCATACAAGCTTTAATGGGGAGACTCATTCCTGTGGGAGGCAACCAGAAGAACCAGCCGATTAATAAACAGATAAGTCAGTTGGCTGGCCTGTGACTCAGAGACCTTCTTTCAACTTCAATCATTGGTGTTCCTGTTCATAAGAATATATACAGCATGGGCTCAGCAGAAGCCAGGAATTCCTATAAAAGCCCTCATTTGTTAAAGAGAGTGTCCTTAAAATACAAATAGATCTAAAACACTGAAAACAAAGAAATAAAGTTTATAAACATATAGGCATACAAACAAAGTGGAGGGCTAATAACAGTTACTGAGGGAACACCAAACAAAAAAGAGTCTTCACCCACTGGCGGAAGACAATGATAGAGACAGGCAGATCTCCCTGGGGAGAGAGAGTTCCAGTGTTTCGGTGCCACAATAGAGAAGGCCCTTTCTCACGTGGCTTCCTGTATAACCTCAGGTGCCAGGGCATCCAAAGTAGTGCCTCAGAAGAGTGGTCAGGTAAATTCACATGGGAGTAGGTATTCTGGCTTTAAAGGTCAATACTAGCATCATGAATTGGTCCTAGAATCACATTTACAACAGAAATAAGACGGGTATATCAGCAGGGTTTAGGGCCAATTGTCATTTGAACAATTGACTACTCTGACAGGCAGTGGTTATCCAAAGCCTCAAGCACAGGAAGGTCTATCCAACACATGCTACATGACTTCCTTTAAAGGGAGGTGCCAGGGACTGAAACAGAGATCTTTTGCACACAAAGTGTGTGCCCTTCCACTGAGCCACAGCCCTGCCAGGAAAGTGACAGTCATTCCCCACACTCCTGGGTGAGCATGATCCAGTCTTTGTTTTGGTTAACAGATCGATGTGTTAGCCAAATGAGCTGCAGAGCTGAAGTGATTTCTCATATGGTTTTTGTATGCTTTGATTTCTATGTATTTTAAAGACTAATATCAGCACTTCAAATTCTGCCCTGAAAAAATGAGAGGAAAAAAAAGAGAGCAAATGGAGTTACTGACTCATTCTCAATAACAGGTGAGCAACAGAGTTCTGAATTAATTGAAGCTTCCAAACCATCTTCAAAGACAGTCCCACACTGCATGCTCTGCAGTAGTTCAAGTTGGAAGTGTCCAAGACATATTTCATGGTAGTCAGTTAATCCTTTTCTAGGAATGGCACAGCTAGTACACCAACCTAAACTGGTGAAAGGCATGGTTTACCCATGGGCACCAACTAGGACTTCACAGCAATACTGGCTCCAAGTACAACCCTAAGCAGTGCACTTGATCTTGCTAGAGAATACTACACCACCCACCTCCAATTCTCACATCAATCTGTCACCACTGACATCAATTACTGATTCCTGACAACTATTTAAGGTTGGTGTTGTGGATTTTCCGGGCTGTATGGCCATGGTCTTGGCATTGTGGTTTCTGACATTTCACCAGCAGCTGTGACTGGCATCTTCAGAGGTGTAGCACTGAAAGACAGGGATCTCTCAGTGTCAGTGTGTTAAGCAAATGTTTGCAGGTAATTTATATCTACTCAGAAAGGTGGGTTTGGGCTGAGTCATCCTGTAAGAGTTCCCCAGGGTGTGGAATGCTAATGAGGGAAAGCTTCACTGTATCCTGAGGAGGTCCTTTTGCATATGGATTGGTGCCTGATATGCTAATCTTCTCTGCAGGGCTATTGTAGGATGTAGAGTATTTTGTTAGTCTGGTATTTTTCAGGACTGGAAACCATGCCCTATTCATTCTTAAACTCTCTTCTTTCCTGTTGAAATTGTGCTTATGCTTATGAATTTCAATGGCTTCCCTGTGCAATCTGACAAAGTAGTTGGATGTGTTGTCCAGTATTTTAGTGTCCTGGAATAAGATACTGTGTCCTGTTTGAGTTAGGCTATGTTCAACCACTGCTGATTTTTCAGGTTGGCCAAGTCTGCAGGTGTTGATTCTAATGCAGTATGAAATATATCCAATTTAATAAAGTGCTAAGTGCAAAAACAATGTGTCAATCAATGTCATAAGTATCAATCTCATAAATACTTCATACACTACATTTCATATACAACATTAATAAATAGTAAAAGGAATACAGAACTAGCAGCTATATAATCATGTGTATAGTTCATACAGTGTCTATACAGGCATAAGTCCAACTGGTGAGGAGTCCATATATCAGATTTAAGGTGCAATAATGGTGGAAAGTGGCTTGAAGCTGGAACTCTTGCTTTGAGAACCACCAAAGGCCGGTCGGATGGAAGCGACCTTGAGCTGAATCTCACTCCAAGAACAGCGCTACGGGTCTAAGCCAGCAATTTTCCAATCCCCGTTTCGTACTGGGACTTCCTCATGGGCATTTCTTGTATCAATCTTTCCCAGCCACTCCAAGTCACATCACACAGTTGGTAGAAGCCGACGGAACAATGCCGTGGAGTTTGTGGAGTGCTGATTCTAAAGCTGTTTTTTCAAAATGTTCCATGTAGAACAGTATTCAGACCCACAAACAGTATTTGGACCCACCAGTATTCAGACCCACCAGAAAAATACAACAGATGCTACGATCAGCAAAAGACAGTAGAGACCCCCTCACATCTGCAGGAGTATACTGCATACCCTGTAGCTGTGAACAAGTTTACAACGGGACCACACAGTGTATGTAGCATCCAGACAATGATAAAAGAACATGAAAGACACTGCAGACTTGGCCAACCTGAAAAATCAGCAGTGGTTGAACATAGCCTCTCTCTATATAGGCTATATTTCATACTGCATTAGAATCAACACCTCCTGAGTTGCTGGGTTTCTAACAACCTGAAAAATCAGCAGTGGCTGAACATAGCCTAACTCAAACAGGACACAGTATCTTATTCCAGGACACTAAAATACTGGACAATACATCCAACTACTTTGTCAGATTGCACAGGGAAGCCACTGAAATTCATAAGCATAAGCACAATTTCATGAGCGTAAGCACAATTTCAACAGGAAAGAGAATTTAAGAATGAATAGGGCATGGTTTCCAGTCCTGAAAAACACCAGACTAACAAAATACTCTACATCTTGCAACAACCAACATTCTCCAGCCGTGAAAGCCTTCCAACTCACCTGCTTCTGTTCAAAAAAAGAAACAGAACTAGTTGGCATCCACATGCGTGTTATAATTCACTTCAAATCTCCTATCAAATCTCACAATAGTTTTATACCAATGTTGAAACTATTACGATCAAGATGAGAACGAACAAATTCAAACTCAATCCAAACAAGACAGAGCTGGTGATGAAGGCTGAGGAAATTCCTCCTCTGCATGTAACTCCAACGCTCTTGAAGGATCTGGTTCGCCACTTGAGGGTGCCCCTGGACCTGGTTTCATTTCCAGGCTTTTAGAGTGAACAGCCGTGGCCTACAACGCCTTTGTCCACCTTTGGCTGATTTACCAGCAGCTCCTTCTAGTGAAAGATAGAATGTAAGCCACTATCATTCATACTAACTTCCAGATTGGGCTATAGTAGTGGAGCTGCCATTGAATGCTGTTCAGAAACTTCAATTGGTTCAAAATGCTTTTGCCCATTTTTGGCTAGAATAAGCTGATAGGAACATATCACAATTGTTTGTCAACTGCCACTATGCTTCCAGACCTAATGCAAAGTGCTGGTTTTGACCTTTACAACCCTAAACTGTCTGGATGCAGAATGACTCAGACAGTGTCTTCATCCAGTGTTAATCTCCCTAAGCTTTAAGATCTTGCATGAGACCTAGCTCCAGCTTTTTCATTGGTGAACGTAAAATTAGGATCTGATAGGACTCACTAGGGCATTTTCAGTTATTGCCCCAATACTGTGCAACACCCTCCCAGAGGAGCTGTGTTTGGCTCACTGCTTGGCTTTTTAAAGAAAATGACAAAATGCTTAATGATTTCAAATGACATTAAAAACATTTAAGATATCAAAGGTGAGAGAGAGGCTGAGGATAATCAAAAGAATCATACTTCCTCACCCATCATCCAGCATAGATCAGGTGCCCAGGTGCCCAAGGCAGTTTCAGTACCAGCAGAGTGTCGACTTGCAGCCCAACCACTACAGCAGAATTGGATATTGAACTCTTATTATAATACAATTGTTTAAACTGGATTTCTCCAGTATGGACAAGACTATCCAGTTGAAAATGATACTAACACAATATAGAAATAGTGCAATATCTAATGAAGTGTGGATTGCCAAGAAGGGTTAAACCTACTTGCTCACAAGGAGAACCAAGACCTTACCTTCCCCCTCAATCAACAGATGAATCAGTTCTCTGCAAATATTGGAAGGGAACAGTTTGGGCTCCTGAATAAGAGACTTATTAAAGAGCAACAAGATAACTTCGGGCATTGTTGACACACACAGCAAGAAAAATTGAAAGGTAAAGGTACACTGGGAGCATATTAATTTGAAACCATCCTGAAGGGAGAAGCAGAAAGCAACCAATTGCAAGCACAGCCTCAGATTCCATTCCATCTACCCCCAGTTTGCACTTAGTGCAGCTTGTAATAATACCTCAATTGCTCAGTGTTTGGGGGTTCACAGTGAGCAAATTGCACAGTTCTGCAGATCTGGGCACTCAGATCAACCTCAGCCTTTTTCCAGCTTAAAGCAAAAGATGCCAATGCAACCTCCACCCCCCCACCCCAGCTTGCAGTACACAACTTGTTTCGATTCCTCAGCAGATAAAAACATTTGTAATGGCAGAGAGATGGCTATAGGTTGCTCTATGACAGATGCGCTCAACACAGTTGCATCTTTATCTCTCTATGTGACTGTCTGCTCAGCCAACATAACCAGCTTTTTACTTGACAGATTTAAGGCACAGAACACTGGACAGATTTGCCAACACAGACTATATGTCTGAGTCAAAACTTCCAACCTTTAAACTGCATTCTAATCTACTGCTTGCAGCAGCACCTTCACCTGGTTTTATTATAAACCCAACCCCTAAGGAGAGTTCCTTAAAGATGATACTGCTATGCCAGAGCAGCATTCCTGGCCAGCAGCAACACATATATTCAACTCATAAGAAGTTAAGGAGAATGAATTCACATACACGCACTTTAGATAATGAAATCAGAACTGTGTAACTCTGCTTAGGACTGCACTGGCAATTCAATGTGCATCCATCTCCTTATTTTATTTTAAACACAATTCTTTTTTAACTGAAAATGGCTCAAGGTGAGGAGTGGGGATCTGAAACTACCGGCTGCAGCCAATCAAGAACTGTGCATAGTCAGCTTTTGCTGCAAACATGCAGAACCAATTTTCTCTGAGCTCAGTTTAGGAAAGAACATTATACATTTCAACAATTTGTGACAACTGTGCCCCCACAGAAACCTTTCTACTGAAATGATAAATGTTTGCATGCACCCTAGTTTTTACAATCAAGAACCCATATATGTTGCACCACTAGCCAGGGCTTTGTAACACAACCAACTTTCCTTCTTTACACTGATCAGCAATGAAATGGTTAACACTAACATTTTATTTTGTATATTTATTAAGAATCTTGATACTATGAATGGGGATTTCCATTCCTCCCATTTCAAAGGTTCTACAAACTCCAATACCCCAATTCAGGTTGTGTTCTTGGAAAAACACGGTTAGCTCATTCATATTTTATAACAATGGCCTTCAAACCTTTCAGACCCAGGACTCACTTTTAACTACGGGTGTCAGTGCAGGACCCACTGACCAACAAGCATATGGCAAGAAGTCGCATGACATTCAGACCTGTGACAAGAAGAGTCTCTGAACCTGCCTGTATTGAAAGAGACGTTGTTTCCACTCCTGAGTGATTTTGCCTCCTTGTTCCGCTGTTCCTCTCAGCCTGCATGCAAAGAGGACAGGGGACAGGCATCCTTGCTCTCTGTTAGTGCACACTAGCAGTAGAGCCTTCCATCAGTCTACAAAAAATAACATCAGCTCTACAGGGGCTTGCAACCCACCAGATAGGGCTCGGAGGGTCTTGACCAACTGTTGAAGAATACGGCTTTACAGAGCAGATACATTTTCTGTGTGTTTGCTACACATCTCCCAGGGTACACAGACTACTTGAAGGGGTGGCCAGTGTCTAAACATGCATCAGACACAATTATCACTCCCTAGTGGGTATCCACCCTCTGTGTTTACAGCCATAGGTTTTCCTTTCAAATATTACAGTGTTCACTAGGAGACACAAGTAGCAAACTTGTCTGCTGCATAAAATGTAAATAAGATCTGCAATCTGAGATTCTGGAAAACAAACCACAGCTTTGGCTTTCGGTGAACTTTACCATTGTTAGACCTGAATGGTGGAATGGAAAGAAAAGACAGATCAGCTTAGGGCTTAGTCCTCCAGGGCTGGTTCTGCAGCTCGCTCATTGGCACAGCACTGACTAGCTTGTTGCTGAATTTCTTGTTTTCTGAGGCATTATCTAGCTTGCCAGAATACTAATACCACTCATTGATACCAGGCCCTGTCTGGAGCAAAGACGCCCAGGTCAGCTTCATGTTACAGACTGCAACATCCAAACAGTCCATATTTTTCATCTTGCTCAAACAGAATCTTCTCAGGGCAAAGATGGTCATTCACCGGGGCCGTTTCCAGATTGCTTACCTCCACGCGGGATGTCGCGCCTCGTTGCGGGGAAAATGCGAAATATCGCATTTCCTCGCACGAGGAAACGCGATATTTCGCATTTTCCCCGCAACGAGGCGCGACGTCCCGTGTGAAGGTAAGCAATCTGGAAACGGCCCTGATCAGGAACTGTAGATGTCACAATATGCAACTTTCAGTTAGTTCCCTTCCTTGCTCCGTTTGCAGTGTCCCCGCTTCCTGTCCTCTGAGGAGTCT
Source organism: Eublepharis macularius (assembly GCF_028583425.1). Taxonomy (NCBI): domain Eukaryota; kingdom Metazoa; phylum Chordata; class Lepidosauria; order Squamata; family Eublepharidae; genus Eublepharis; species Eublepharis macularius. The sequence continues at coordinate 63,460,589 of NC_072795.1, read as the reverse complement.
TTCCACCAGCCAGTCATTTTCTGCAATGGCACTTGCAAGTGATCTGGTGTACTGCAGTGGTTACGTGGCTCAGCTACGAATCAGCACTCTGCTAGTCAACTCGCGCTACTGCCATGAACTCACCAGGTGACCTTGGATAAGCCACTCGTCTCAGCCCCAGCTCCCCAGGTGGGGATAATAACACTGACTTTGTTCACTGCTCTGAGTCACTCCTGGCGTGGGCTGATGTCATTGCGCAGGTTGCAGGAGTGCTCCTGCACTTCATGCTGGGCTGCAAAGTGCAAGAGCACTCCTGCAGCCTGCAGGATGACATCACTCCTAGAAATGGTATCACCATGCCAGGAGTGTGCACAAGAGAGGAATTTCCAAAGGTGAGTCCCTGGTAGAGTTCCCAGGTCCCTATACCCCCTCAGCAGGAGGGGAGAGACCCAGGACTTAGCTGTTTTGATCTCCTCTCGCACACACAAAGTGCATGAGCGCTCCTGGAAAGGCACATCACTTCTGAGAACTGATGTCATCATGCTGGCCACAGGCATGCTCTCACACTTTGCGCAAGGCTAATTCTGGCCCGTTTGGGGTCAAAATTGGCCTCAGTGGAGCTCAGGAGCACACCTTTGGCTGGTGCAACAATATCACTTCAGGAAGTGATGTTGTTACACTCCACCAGGAGTGCACCTGGTGCTCACTTTCCTGGGTTGCCTCCCAGTGGTGGGCAATCTCCGGGGTGTGTGTGTGTGTGTGTGGAGCTTTCCACCTCCTGCTGATCATCAACAATCGGTGGGCAATGAGGCAAACCCCCAGAAGACTGCCCGCCACTGGCAGGCAACTAGAAAGCCTAGTGTCAGGGGACCTGGCAACCCTAAGTCTACCTCAGTAGATTATTGTGAGGATGAAATGGAGAAGGAAAACCACTTACATGACCCTAAGCTCCTTGAAGAAAGATCACGACAGATAACCCTAGAACGTTTTGCCAAATAAATAGCTTGTTTTTTGTTTCTGCTGGTTAATGTGAGGGTTTTGAATATTTGTTACTATGGTTAAAATGCAAGCATCTAAAGCAAAAGTGAGTGGGCTGAATGGGTGAGTGAAGCGTGCTATGATTGGCCAGTAGCTGTACTCAAGGGGATGGAGTGAACTGCAGTTTGTAGACAGATTTCTGAGGTGAAGTCAGTTGAGTTCAGTCTGTCAGTATAAGTTCAGAGAGTCTGCCAAGTGCATTGAGCCTGCAAGGAAATGTCTGAGTGAATCTATGTCTATGGGACTGTTTTATTCTGTTAGTGAAGAACTGAGAGAAATACTTCTTTGGGACTGAATCTGTTTATTATTTCTAGCTTAAGCGGAAGCTGTGTGAAAAACTAGTCTTTGTTGTTGTTTTTTATAAATTTTTTTATTGGATTAGATGTCATTAAATTGTACATTACAATCAGTTTCCTTTAATTTTTCCAATTCTAACCCCCTCCCTTTCCCCCCCTTTTGTTGACTTCCAACAGTTTTCCAACCCCTTGTCCCTTTTCCCTTACTCATTTTAAATTTATTCTATCTGTCAAACGCAGACTTTCACTTTCTTCTAAGCTTATCTATATAACACAGTGCTCCTTCTGTCTTCCTACTTACTTTAACAACTAAATAATACATAACTAAATAATACATTCTTGGCATATTTTCTTTTGATAATAATCATTTAGCTAATTTTGGTACTCTATACTCTATCTTATAATCTCATCTTCAATATGGGACAAACAATTTATCCCTCATTTGGCATAATTTTAGATACTTCTATAAACAGTACATTCAATATAAGTCAACCAATTTAACTTATACTCTATATGTTACTTTTTCTACATATCTTATCTTCATACTGTTTTAATTATATAATGATATTATTCTTTCATTATGCAACTATCCACCAAAAATAGTCAACCAATTTGACCCATATATACCTCCAAACCAATTCAATCAATTTAATACATTAATATATATTTTCCCACCTTACTTAAATTCCTTCATTGCAATTATAAAGTTATCTCCATTATACAATTATTGCCAGAAATGAAATTAATTAGTTTCTATCCTTATAATTAGTTAATTTCTATCATTATAATTCTTGTAATAACACCTATAATACTTAATGCTATATATAATAGTCTAATAAAGTAGTTGCTTAGAAATTCTCATTTACCTCTCCACCCCCCGGTAAAGTCACCTCCCTCTACTTTTATTGTATTTCAGTAATTTTCAAACTGCCACAGTTCTCCTCCCACCTCCCATTTCTTCACTAAATATTGTTTCAGTTTCTCCCAATCCGTGTTGAACTGTCCTGGATCAAGGTCTCTCAGTTTCCTTGTCATTTTGTCCATTTCCGCCATGTACAGCAATTTATATATCCAGTCCTCAATAGTTGGCACTTCTTGCACTTTCCACTTTTGCGCGTACAAAAGTCTAGCTGCTGCTGTCATGTAAAATAGCAATGTCCTATATTGTGCTGGAATATCCTCCATTCCCAAGTTCAGTAGCAGGAGTTCTGGGTTCTTATTAATTTGAAATTGTAAAATCTCGCTTATTACTCTTATTATTTCCCCCCAGTACTGCCTAGCTACCTCACAAGTCCACCACATATGATACAAAGATCCCTCATGCTTTTTACATTTCCAGCATTTATTAGACGTGTTCAAATTCCCTAGCGCAATTTTCTTTGGTGTCATATACCAACGATAAATCATTTTGTAGACATTCTCTTTAATATTGGTGCATGTCGTGATCTTCACTGTATTCTTCCACAAGTATTCCCACGCCTCCATTGTTATTTCTTTATTAAAGTTTATAGCCCACTTCACCATTTGCACTTTAACTGTTTCATCTTCAGTATACCATTTCAGTAGCACTTTGTATACCTTAGAGATTTCCTTTTTATCCTCTTGTAAAAGTGCCTGTTCTAATTCCGAATTCTCCATTCTTATCCCTCCCTTCACACAGTCCGAATTATAAAGATCTCTGATCTGTCTGTACTGAAACCAATCGTAACTTGGAGACAACTCGTCCTGCGTCTTTATTTTGGGTTTAGAAAATTCCATTCGGGTTATCTCCTTGTATGTTAAACACTGTTGTTCATTATCGACAGTTCTCGGATCTATTACTTCATATGGAACCACCCATGAGGGGATTCCATCTTGTAGGTAATTTCTGTACTTTTTCCAAGTTGTGAATAGGCTTCTCCGAATATAATGATGTAAGAACATAGAGTCTGCTTTTACTTTATCATACCATAAATATGCATGCCATCCGAATATTTTTTTATATCCTTCTAAGGCCAGTAATTTCCGGTTTTTCAGCATCATCCAATCTTTCAACCACACTAAACAAATTGCGTCATAATAAAGTCTTAGGTTGGGCAGTTGCATTCCGCCTCTTTCTTTTGCATCTTGTAACACTTTCATTTTCACTCGAGGCTTTTTGCCTGCCCAAACAAAATCTGATATTTTCCTCTGCCATTTTTCAAACTGCTTAGAGTCTCGGATAATTGGTATTGTCTGTAACAGAAACATCACTCTTGGCAACACATTCATCTTAATTACTGCAATTCTTCCCAACCATGACAAGTTCAGTCTGTTCCATTTAATCAAGTCTTGCTCTATCTGAGTCCACAGTTTCTCATAATTGTTTTTAAATAAATCTATATTCTTTGCAGTCAGTTCAATTCCCAGATATTTCACCTTACTTGTTACTTCGCAGTCTGTTATTTCCATTAATAGTTGTTGTTTTTGTTTAGTCATATTTTTACTTAATATCTTTGACTTCTTTTTGTTTACATAAAATCCTGCCAAATCTCCAAACTCCTTAATCTTCTCTATTACTTTTGGCATATTCTCCATTGGATCTTCCACAATTAACATTATATCGTCCGCAAATGCTCTGACCTTATAGGAAAAGTCCTTTATTTTTATTCCACGGATTGCATTGTCTTCTCAAGCGTATCAAGAAAAACTAGTCTTTGTGATAGGGTCTGTAAACAAACATTTAAGGATCTATACCTAACTTGAACAAACTGAACTTATGAACCTATTCTGAAACCAATATGCTTATCAATACTCTGAAACAATTACACATGTACTTTATAAATAAATTTTATTTCTGTTCTGGAATACAGGATCCCCTTTTTATCTCACAGCCACCCCCATGTGCTAACTGTTCTGTCACAGCATTCCTATAATACAAGACAAATAGAAGAAATCTAAAGTGAAAGCCTTTGCTGGCAGTGAAAACCATTCTGAAACACCAATTAATTAATCTAAATGCTTAATTAGATTTCTGGTCCACCCACCCCGCCAGGCGGGCTCAGGGCGGAGTACAACATTCCGGTTTACATAAAATACAATTTAAAACAGATAAAACATTACAGTAAAATTAAACAATTGTATAAATAAAATTTCTCATCAAGATGGCGATAGTAAAATACTGCATTTCAGGCATGGCCCATATGTGTATAGGGTGGGGGACAGATCTTTTCAGTATGGCCTATGGGGGCCCAGCCTAGCCTCCGCCATATGCCTGGTGGAACATCTCTGTCTTACAGGCTCGGCGGAAAGATAATAAATCCTGCCAGGCTCTGGTTTCATCAGACAGAGTTCCACCAGGCTGGTGCCAGGACTGAAAAGGTCCTAGCTCTGGTCAAGGCCAGGCAAGCCTCCCTTGGGCCAGGGACCACCAAAAGTTGTTTATTTGCAGAATGAAGTGTCCTCTGGGGTACATATAGGAGAGGTGGTCCTACAGATATGCTGGTCCCAGTCTGCTTAGGGCTTTATAGGTCAACACCAAAACTTTGAACCGGACCTGGTGCTCAACTGGTAACCAATGCAGCTGGCGTAATATAGGTGTTATATGTTCCCCAGTTGGGACTCTTGCAATCACTCACGCAGCTGCATTTTGAACCAGCTGTAGCCTTTAGATCCGGCCCAGGGGAAGCCCTGCATACAGCGAGCTGCAGTAGTCTAATCTAGAGGTGACCGTTGCTTGGATCACTGCCGCTAGGTCACGGGTTGACAGGTAGGGGACAAGCTGCCGGGCTTGTCTTAGATAGAAAAATGAGGACCAGGCAACCACCGCGACCTGTGCCTCCATGGTCAGGGAGGCATCCAGGATCACCCCCAGGCTCCTAACTCTCGAAACCAGTGTAAGCGGTGCTCCGTCAAGAGCGGGGAGCCGGAGTCCCATGCCCATGGACCCCCGACCCACATGCAGGACCTCCGTCTTTGTGGGATTTAGTTCCAACCAACTCTGATTCAACCACCCAGTCACAGCTCCGAAGGCACGCTCCAAGACATCCAGGGCTGAGTCGGGCCCATCATCAGAGTCCATCATCAGATATAATTGGGTGTCATCAGCATATTGATGACACCCAAGTCCGAAACTCCACACCAACTGGGCAAGGGGGCACATATAAACATTAAACAGTAATGGGGAGAGTATTGCCCCCTGAGGGACACCGCACACCAATGGGTGGCAGGATGACAATTTCTCCCCAAGTGCCACCCTCTGTCCCCGACTATGGAGAAAAGAGACGAGCCACTGTAAGGCAGTCCCTCGTATCCCCACACTGGCAAGATGGTGGGTCAGTAGATCGTAACTGACCGTGTTGAACGCTGCTGACAAATCCAATAATATCAGCAACGCTGATCCACCATGATCCAGGTGCCTGCAGAGATCGTGAGTGAGGGTGACCAGCAACGTCTCCGTCCTGTGTCCTGGGTGGAAACCGGAATGGAAGGGATCTAGGGATGAGGAATTGTTCGCGAAACCTTGAAGCTGCTCCACCACCGCTCGCTCAATCACCTTACCCAGAAATGGGAGGTTTGAAACTGGGCGGTAATTGACCGGGTCGGTGGGGTCCAAAGATGGTTTCTTCAAAAGAGGCCTAACCAAAGCTTCCTTCAATGCTCCAGGAAAAACCCCAGAGCTCAAGGACATGTTGACAATAGCCTCCAAGGCGGTCCGTAGCCCATCTACGCTGGCCTTCACCAGCCATGATGGGCGCAGGTCCAAGGAGCACGCGGTAGGTCTCACCGCTTGCAGGGTTCTGTCAATATCATCTCTGGAGAGTGGGTTGAAATGATCTAATATCGACCCAGTAGACGGGCCAAGGGGCCTCTAGTTCACGTACTGTGTCAATTGTGGCTGGCAAGTCACAGCGGAGAGACAAGATTTTGTTAGCAAAAAAGCTCCCAAAAGCCTCACAGCTAATATCCGAATTCAAAATTTGACGGTCTCCCCCCAACAGGGACCAAATGCCGAACCACATTAAACAATTTTGCTGGACATGAGCTAGCTGACGCAATGGAAGCTGCACAGAAATCCTTCTTTGCAGCTTTCACCACCATCTCATAGGCTTTCATAAACGTCCTATAAGATGTTCTTGCTTCTTCGTCGCAAGATCGTCGCCACACTTGCTTGAGCCGTCTTAGCTCCCACTTCATCCATCATGGCTCCTCTGTATACCAGGGAGCCAGTCTGGTGCAGGGGCGGAGAGGGCGATGGGGGTCGATTTAGTCGATGGCTTCGGAGAGATGGACTTGCCAGTCTTCCACCAGCTCATTCAACGAACCGCCAGGGAGTATTGGATCCCACAGAGCATTCTGGAAACCAGTTGGATCCATGAGTCTCCACAGGTGAGCATAAATAAGCTCACCGCTCTTGCAGAGGTGGGGGCGGGATATCCAGCCGAGCCTTCAGAACCGAGTGGTCTGACTATGGCACATGTTCAACTGCTTCCCGATCCACATCTATCCCCATCCCAAAAATCAAATCTAGTGAGTGTCCTGCTTTATGTGTGGGGATCAAAACAATCTGGGAGAGTCCCAGTGTGGCCATGGAGGACACCAGGTCTGCAGCATCATTGGCATGGACATTGAAGTCTCCCAACGCCACCTGTCAGGTACTCCAAAGCCCACCGCGCTACCGCCTCCAACAGGCGCAACAGAGTATCTGCTAGTGTGCTAGGTGGTCGGTGCACCACACAGATAGCCAAACTCTCCTTGGCACCCCACACTAGGCCCACACAATCAATGCCAGAGATCTCCAGGACAGGGAGCAGTCTAAAGGAGAAAGACTCTCAAACAAGAATAGCCGCACACACACACCCGGACCTCCCATTCGGGACCGACGGAGGACTGAAAACCCAGAGGTCAGTTCTTTCAAGGTGACTGTTTCACCCTCCCTTACCCAGGTCTCATTCATGCACACCAGATCCATACCATTCGCTGCAAAATAGTCATGCAGCATTCTGGTTTTGTTGTTTATGGACCTGGCATTGCACAACATCAGTGTCGAAGGGGGGCTAAATTTCCTAACTCTACATCCAGCATTTCTCACGATGGGACAGAGGTTGGAAGGACACTGAGCCCTACCATATCTCCGTGTCTTTCTAGTCTTAGCCCGTGTCCCACCGCCATACTTCCCTTGTCCCCAGAGGACCGGGATCCCTGACCCCCATACCGGCTAACAATACACTGCTTCAAAACAAGAAGCAGGGGGCAGCATAATACAGACCATTTCAGAGCCTTATAGCAACGTGCCATTATGGGTCATATAAAGGGGGCAAAACACCAGTCCCCAATTCAACTCTCAGCACAGACTTACTAGATGGTCATAGAGAAGACATTCTTTTTCAGACCCACCCCCCGCAACGTGATATGGGAATAAACATACAAAGCTCTAATCATAATACTGCTTTTCCTCTTCTAATTTAGGGTTCTGGGCAGGACAGCACTTCAGGAACAGTGTGCAGTGGAAGTTCGTCAGCAGACTCATCCAACCTTGCTCCACCAGTTTGGCAGTGCTGAAGATCTCTGGCGACAGATCAGACTCTGTGCCTGGAGTCCAGATGTCGCTCTATTGCCATTATTAAAAATATATCTAACCTGCCTTTCCATCCTATTATGGGTAGCTAACAATAATAAAAATCAACAAACACAAAATTAAAACAAATTAACCACAAAACCATAAAACAGCAGCATCAAATCAAACAGCACGAGCTCATTAATAAAGTACAGCAAAATATGTTAATTTTATTGAACTAGGTCAAAGGCCCATAAAAATGGCCACTCGTGGACCTGATGCCTGAAAATGGGCAGGAAGGGTCTCCGAAGGTGAAAAGTCCTAGGACCTGGGCACCACAGCTGAAAAGATCCTGCATGCACATCGACTGTACTTCAGATAAGAATGGGACACAGAAAAGGGCCTCCCCTGATAATCCGAGCGCACAGGAACATTCACATTGGTGGAGTCAGCCCTAAACAAGATAGGGTTTTAAAACCAGCACTTTGAATTGGGGTCAGAAACCAAGACAACAATGGAGATGCTACAATACGGAGATTTTATGATCAGAAGAAGAGGTCCTAGTCAAGAATCTGGCACTGCATTCTGTGCCAGGAATACTTTCCAAGCTTTTGGCCTATGTACAGCATGTTACAGTCATCTAATCTAGATGTGACCAAGACATGAGTGACCAAGACATGAGTGACCATGGCCAGTGCTGCCTTCCCTATAAAAAGACTGTCCCTGGCTCATCTGTCTAAACAGAGCAATAGCAGTCTTTACACCTGTGAAAAAGCATTCCTCACTTAGCATGCAAGAACAGTGTTGAGTAGAGGGCACATGAAAACTGCTTTTATGGAGGAGTGCACCTCTATCCAAAACTTAACCTAATCCTAGATCAGAGACTCCACTGATCAAGAGCACTTCCACCTTAGCTAGATTAAGCTTCAGTTTGTTTGATCTCATTCACTGATCTCAGGTAGCCAGTTTGTCCACAGCCTTCCTGTAATTTAACAAGGAAAGATATCTACATAGTACTGATGGCACCACATTCCAGATCACCAGACAACCCCTCCCAGCAGTCTCATCTAGGTATTAAAAAGCACTGGAGACAAGACAGAACCCTGTGCGTCTACAAAAACCAAAAGCCATGAGTTCAAGCCACATTCATGGACCTTTTTGGATTTGAAAAGGCATATTTTAGACTGGCCAGTAGTTATCCAAATCAGAGAAACCCAGTGAAGGCTTTTCAAACAGTGATCTTAATATTTCCCTTAATGAAGCATTTAGGACAACCTCTGGTCGTTAGGAAGGAACATACAACTGGGTAGTCTCGCCCTTCTAGGGACTCTGTCCATGATGCACAAGCTGTAAAGTATCCACAGAGACAAAGCCAGCAGAAGCCAAAATGTATCTGGAACTGGTACCATCCCAAGTTATACACAAAACTCCTTTCAAGGTGGTCACAGCAGACCAACAAATGGTCTTCCACGATCTCTCAAGAGCAAAAGTGTCAAAGGCCCTTTTGCTCTTGAGAGCAACTCTGCCATCTAGAAAAAACACAGAGCCGATCCACCTCTATCAAGTGGAAAGGGACTTTGGGAGAGATCATGTTAACAGCACAGGTCTATTCTTGAGGTCAGCCAGAGCTTCAAATGAACCACCAACCACAGGAATTCCAACAAACAGTCAAATGTTTATCATGAGGCCTCAAAGTTGTAATCGGATCAAGGGAAGCATGAATGTTGAAATCTCTCTGGACCACCAATCGGGGGGGGGGACGACTCCAACATCCAAGATCAATTCCATCCACTCTCATGAGCAGTGCACCAGCAGAACCCTTATTCTGTCTCACAATAGTACTCTCAGGTATACACATTTGAAGTTATGCGATTGCTGGCCAGCGTGCATAGAAAGGAAGAATCCCAACAGATTACTGTGAACTCCACAACTTACTCCAGCCCTCAATTACCTACCCTCTTTTCCCTTGCAATGGTGTACTGTAATTCTCCTGCAATACCTTTCCTGTGGCATCTGCTCAAAACTGTGGCACCCAAATGACCATCCCTATCAATTCCACTCCCCAAACACATACCATTCCCACCCATCCGCCACCACAGAAGCACTCCAACCTTTCACAGCAACACAAAAAACGCTCCACAAATACAATTAATATATGCAAACGGAACACTAATAATCATATTCAGAATTTTACACAGGACTTCCAGTGTTCAGAATACTTCACATCTTCTATCACACTAATCCTTACAACAGTCCTGTAAGGTAGGCTGTATACTCATATTGCAGATGGATGATTGCTGAAAGAAAGAATGGCTTGCTTAAGGTCAGCTAGAAAGATTACAGTCAAGAGTAGCTTTAAACCAGCAGATACCACCCCCCACGCCACAGACTACTGCTCATAGCAGCTCCCGAAGAGGGCAAACAACACCCCTGGGGCCATTTCAGTTTGGGAAACAGCAGGGAGGGGAATTAAAGCCCACTCTTCCCACATAATGCAAATTGTCTGATGCAAATTAGGGCCCTGTGGTGGTTAGGAAATTCGTTCCCGCAGCTTCTGTCTGATTAAGAGAAATAATAATTTGATTGGGGTAGCCCCAACACAACTCATTAAAAAATGTTGCTCCTAGTTTACCTAATCCGAAACACAAAAGCCCCTGGTATACAAAGGGAGGGAACTGCTCTCACCTACCCTTCTCCCATCTTCTCACAAATGGTCCTGTTCCCCAAGTACTCTAATAAAAAAAAAAGAGCCACTCGCAGCTGATTCTGCTCTCTCCCAGCAACCCAACTTTGTGCATAAAAGTGAGGAGGTCCCAAACAGCAACACTTCCCTAAGCAAGTTTCCCTTCCTTTCGGGCAACACAAAGAGATAGTGAAAGAGCCCCACCCCCTTCATCACGCTTGGTTCCAGTTTGATGCTCCCTTTTGTCATCAGCAAGCCCAGAGGGAAAAGAGGCAGCAGCCAGGCATTCTTCAGTCTCAAATGATATTTGTATTAATTGTAAATTGTTGAAAGCCACTTCAAGGAGCCAATTTCATTGGTTGAAAGGCACAATAAAAATACCGTCAGTCAACTGATAGTAGTCCACTTCTCCAGCCTTTGATGTCCAAGCCATACCACAGTAAAGAGGGGAAAGAATTACCTTCTATTGGCCAGAAAGGAGTTTACTGGGGAGGGCCATAGTCATACCAGCCAATAGGACAAGGCCCTGTCTTTTACTTATGTTGCACTACAAAGGGCCATGTATGCTTGGATTTAAGGCCACACACACAATCCCAACACTAATGTAATGGCTAAAGAGCAAGACTGAACAGGTTCCTGTTGCTGATCAACAACCAAAAAACAGCCATTAACCTTATTTGACCTGAGGTGACTTCTCCTAAGGTGCTTCTAACTTCACTGCAAAGGAAAGCACCTCCTTGTGCAAGTTAACACTCTTTCATCTCTTTAGAAGTCATACAAACGGACCAAATTAAAATGCCTTGAGAGGCTATTAGAACTCACACACTATTATTTATTTATTTATTTACTTCATTTATACCCCACTTATCTCCACAACGGAGATCCAAAGTGGCTTACAACATTCTCCCTTCTTCAATTTTTCTTCAAGCGTCAGTGCAAAAAAGAAAACCAATGAAGTGGGCAAGCCAAGCTTCCTCCCAGGACGAGGGCAGCAACAGCCATTCCACAGCAAAAAGCAAGGCCAAGGTAAGAGGAAGGCAAGAAGAGATCCCACTCCACCATCACTGACTCAACAGTTTCTTGGAACTGCACACTCTGAAAAAATGTGCTTATGAGGAAGTATTGCAAGATATTAAGCTGCAGAATAAGCAAAGTGCAAAGGCTGGTTTTCCAAGAAGTGTAGAGGTAACCAGGTTTGCTAGTGCAGACAGCCATTGGCAGAGAAATATCACAACAGTCGACAGCACATTCTTGATATTTTTCCTACTGAGGGGTTGATTTGTACCAGCTAGGGAAAATGACTTCACAAAGAAGTCCCACCCATGGAGGAAAATCCAATGATAGTCAATTAGAGTTCACAGACAGCAACACTTGATCAACCTTAAATTAATCCACTGATGAATGACATAACAAATATTTATTTTGTAATGCTGTGCTAAGCACCAACATTTGTGTTGGGGCTGGTTCACTGGGAAGGGTGTGGAAATTCAGGCACACAGAGAATCTTCGTCAGATGGTTTCTTAGTTCTTCCATCACTTACCTTGCTGTTCTTTTCTGTGGTGCCTCAGGGCACTGGGAGCCGTGCGCCGGTAACAGCTGTTCCGCTGCCATACTTCTGTGCCACCTGCCCGCCCAGCTTCATCCTCCCACTCCAGGCTCCAGTCTGACCGCCCCGTGCGGGTCCTTGGGCATCCACTCCTAGAGTCCTCCATGCTCAGTGCCTTGGATGGGAAAGCCACAGCTTCTATCTCCCCAGATTCATTATCTGCGACATCCCATAGCCTGGGCATTTCACACCAAGGCTCCAACCTCCGGCAGCTGCTCCCACGTCCCAAGGACCAGGACACCTGGTCTTCTTGGAAAATAGAGAAATTTCTATCAGACCTTTTACAATTCAGAGGGAAATCTCTGTGCGCCATATACTGGACATCCTCCTTCTGACAATATTTCCAGTCCATTCTGCTGCAGCCCACATACCCGTCATCTTCCTCCTTACTGTCCACATACAAACTATGGCCATCTGGGTACCAATCATTCCCCTTCCTAGAGATGTTGTCGTCACCACCTTTTCTCCAGTGGTTTGTATCCCAATCATCCCCATTCCTAGTGGTCTCAGAGTCAGCATCCAGAGACCAGCCATACCAGCAGTGGGGCTTCCTGTTGCTCTCTCTGATGGAATTTGCACAGTCCATATGAAAGCTCGCTTCCTCCAGACAGGAACTGCCTGCCTTTTCACATTCCATGTGCAGGTTGTTCCTACACATCCTCCTCGAGTCTACAGACTGTCTGCCTTCCTTCCCACAATGCCTGCAGACTCTGATCATGTTGTGATCTCTGTACCAGGTCTCCCCTTTTTTGGAGCGGCCGAAGGCTCTGTCCAATGGCCTCTGTCCATACAGCTCCCTGGTTCTGCATTTGCCGTCCCAGTCGCGATCATTTTGCTGCCTAACTCCTTGGGCATCTTCTCGCTTGAGAAAGCAGTAGTCCTCGTATTCCCAGCTTGGAAACCGGAGGTGGGTTTGCAGCCTTGGAGAGTCCGTCTTGCTCCTGGCAGAAGTGCACATGTTTCTTTTTACATCCCTCTGCCCCCTTCCCCTCGGGGTCAATTCTTTTGCAGCCCCCCTCTCTCCACACCATATCCTGGGAGACTGCTGGCTAACTGCTTGCAGAGAAACAGTGTAACCTTCATACCCAATCGGCAGCAAGCCCAGCCTCTCCCACCTGCTGGCAGGTAATGAGTAACCAGAATCCCACAGTCTAGAGCTGCAGATTGGACAAGCTCCCTGCCCAAACCGGCTACTCTGCTTTGTGCTGAAAGCAGCAGCCAGTGACCTCTCTCCAGGGTGCCTCCCTACAAGGAAGCTGCAGCAACGGGATTTGTAGCCACACCCCAAGGGCACTCCTCTGGGGCAACCGAAAAGGGGGAGCAGGCAGGGCGCTGGGGAAATCGCATGACGAGACTTGGGGCTGCTTCTGCTCTGGTTGTCTGCGTAACACTGGAGAGAGTCATCCTGGGGCATCATAGTTACTCATGAATCCACACACAGGCGCACACAACCATTTTTAAAGTACTGACTCCACACAGAGATTACTTGTGCCTTTTGGACACATCCCCGCACCCTCCCGCTTTGCCTAATGAGATATTATATTACACTTTAATTAATTGATTGATTGATTCTATTCGATTTATGCCCCACCCTCTCCACAGATGGGCTCGGGGCGGCTAACAACATTAAAAAATACATTAAAATCACAAAAACATAAAATCAATAATAATTTTTAAAAAATCATTAAAATAGTGCAGGAGCAGGCTGTTTAAACAAATATTGGGAGTCCGTATACAGGCATAGCAGATGGCTGAGGGCAACCCCAGAAGAAGTGCATATTACATCCAAGATAACCCATGAAGGCCAGAGCACTGGACCTAAATGGGGTTCAAATCTCAGCTAAATTATGAACTCAAAATTTGGGCTAACTACCATTTCTCATGCTCACAACCCTAGCTGTAAAATCCTGGAAATATACTCCAAACTTCTAGAAATCTGCATTAAAGCAATTACCGCCCTAATCTCTGCTGCAAAGTTTAGTGGCTTGTGAAGAAGTCTGAGAGAAGGTTTACAGAGATAGGCTTGGGAAAAAAACGTATAGAGAAAACTTACAGAGACGGGCCTGAAAACAAGAAAAGTGAGCCCCAGATGAATTTTTCATTGGTGACTATACACAGTTATAGGCCATTCCTCCAAGGTGCCAACCTGTGACCCCTATACTTTTGAGCATTGGTTTTTTTTCCTCTCATTTTTTCATCAGTATTCAATCCTCCCCCGCAATGTAAAATTAGAAACTCCACTTAAAAACAATACCATATAGAAAACACCACCACTAGAAAACAAACAGCAACTATAGAGAGCATGAAAAGAAAAAAACCCTGATTACTCCAGTTGAGTGATTGAAGTCCCAGCATGAGAGGTTCAAATCCCCATTCTGCCACAGTGGAAACTTACTGGGTGAACTTGGGGTAGTCGCTCAGCCTCACCTACGTCACAGGGTTGTTGTGAAGATAAAATGGAGGACAGGAGAATAACACTTTAAGCCAACTTGAGTCCCCATTATGGAAAAAAGTGAGGTGTAAATATCTAAATAAATAATTAAACCCCTTTCAGGCTACCTTACCCTCATTCCATTGAATATCTGTTGCAAAATGTAGCTACATGATGAAAACCTTTAAGAAGGCACTGCTGCCTTAAATTCAGCAGGACTGCCTATTTGAACTTCTTGTTGATGTAGTTACATTTAGCAGCAAACATTCCCCCAGAAAGAGGGCTGGACAGCCTCAAAGCTCTTGTGGCTTTGATTCCTTTGTTGAATTAATACATTTTTCCATGCCTCGTTCATTGAGTTACAGTCCTAGACTAGATGCTAGAGATGGAAGATCAGAAATGCTACATAATTTGCCTACTCCTCTCCAAAGCCTGTTGTTTGTGTCAGTCACTGACCCTGTGTGACTGAAAAGGCTACAAAGTCCCACACTGGGAAAGTCCTGGAACGCATCAGGAAAGAGGAATCTGGTGACTGGAAGGCAACACAGACATTTGGTAACACAGCACGGGGCCAGAGGGATTCAGCCAAAGTTATCAGTAAGATAAACAACACGTCCAAAAGCCAAAGTTCAGTTAGGAAAACTTCTCACACTCGCAGCAAGCTCCTTACACAGTATCACTGCACAGGTTACCCTTTGATTACTGGACAACAATTTTACAAAAGAAAAGCGAGCAGAGAAACCTGTGCCTTGGCTCAGTTCTCCCAACAACTTGCTCAGTGGGCCTGGAATTGGACCCACTTTGCCAGAGCTCCAGTCAAGAAGAAAACATGGCCTTTGGCACAGAAAAGCCCCCCTGCTCATGCTGAAGACCCCAGCAGAGACGTCGCTTCCAAAGGACAAAACGGATCTCGGTAACAGCTGTGGGTAATCACTTCCCTCACAGCCAATAAGGAGGTAAAACGCCACATACCATGTTGCTCTGACAGACTGGCCGGGATGTAGCACAACGCCCTTTCCAAGTTCCCTCTCACCTCCCCATCCTATGCCAAAGGGCAGGCCTGGGCAGACCTCATGTTCTCCATCTCGTAAACAGCCATTATAGACCATTATAATGTGTACTCACCTCTCAGCTCTTGCAGCTCCAGCTGCAGACTTGACATTTTGCAGGCACAGAAGTCTAGATTTTCCAAGGTTTCAGCCTGACCCATCTCATCCTGTGGTTGTTCCAACATTGCTCTGAGCTCTGCTTGGGTCTTCCCATAAACATCCAGCTCTCGCTCCAGTTCCTGGATGCGGATCAGCAGGAAAGGATACTGAGGTGCACCTCCAGACTCATCTGTGCTGCCTTGCTTTTCTTTGCTCCCCAGCTGTGGCTTTGCAGGAGCTGAACTCCGTCTTTGACTGCTTGGAGGCGGAAGGGGTGCTGGCCTGGAAGGCCGCACAGAGATGGGCAGAGCTTGACAGGGAGGTGAAGTTTTGGGACTGTGCCCAGCAGGAGAGTGAAGTGGGGCTGGGGCTGGGGTGCTGGGCCGGGGAGGGGGTGGCCGCAGCACCTTTCTTCTCTGTGCAATGTGTTCCACTGAGCCACGCACAATGTCCTTCTCAGAGCTGAAGTCCAGGATGGAAAAGTGCCGAGAGACATTACCTCGCTGGGGGGTTCCACAGCTGGCATGACTAGCAGGGCTGGCCAGGCTTTGCTCAAACTGCGCCAGCTGCTCTGTCAGTTTGGAGTCAAGGTCCCCACAGCTCTCCCCATGCAGCACCCCTTGGGGCCGCTCAGCTCGGGTGCCGCGCCAGACAGGCCAAGTGTCCAGACCTTCATGAGCCCCACTAAAGCTAGAAGAACGGGATTTGGGCTTCCGTCTCTGAATGTCCATGCAATTGCCTAGGTCCTCAGAAAGGATGTTCTTGTGGGACACATGGGAATTATCTCCATCCCACTCAGAAAGGCTGTGGACCTCTGAGTGCCCCCAAGATGTCCTGGGGCTCTGACTCGATTCTGGGCTGCTCACCTGACAGCAGGGTTGGCTCTTTGGTTGGTGTGAAGATGGAGATATGCAAGAAACTCCATTGACAGCTTTGGCCGTGTCTAACGAGAGAGGGGCTGATACGTCTGAGGAAAGGGATTCCAGGCAGCCTTCATTCTGATGATTTTGGAGTTCACTCTGCTTGAGCTCAGAGTCCAAAGGGTCTTCAAGACTCAGGGTAATGTGGCCAGGCTTCTCTTCAGGGCAGACCGGACTCCATTCAGGCTCTTCCCACATGGCAGGTGAACCTGTGGTGTGGGCGCTGTCTGCCACAGAGCCCACTCCCTGTGAAGCACATTCAGATTCCCATTTCTCCCTAGACAGTGGGATACCTTCTTCTAACCTCACAAACCTATGGGGGAATATGCCACACCTTCCCCGAAGCTCCCCCTCCAGCCAGCCATCTTCCAAGACCCCTAGTATCCGAATCCGGTCTCCCACCTCAAAGTCCAGTTCAGCGGCTTCCAGGGCTTGGAACTGATAGAGGGCAACCCCATAGGGCCCTGGCAACTCCTCACGATTACTCCACGACTTCTCCTCTGCCTGGGGATGCATGCCTTTGACGCCATTAATCCTGTCAATTTCAGATGACGCAGGCTCCTCTGCATTGCTCGTGGGTTTCAGGGGGCCCAAAAGCTCTACAAATCCCTCAGGAAAAATGCCTCGTTGACCTCTCAGCTCCCCTTCAAGCCACCCAGGCTCAGGGATCCCAACAATTGTAATCACATCCCCTTCCCGAAAGTCCAGCTCCTCCTCCAACTGGGCCGAAAGGCCCATCACTGCTCGAGCCTGACCCAAAGCATAGGGTGGAATTTCCAGGGTGGTACCATAAGGAGATCGAGGACCGTAGGCTGAGAGGCAGAGTTCCCGCACACATGATGATGGGAAGAAACCTCTGGTTCCCCAATAGTTTCGGCCTTGAAGCCAAGGAGAGGCCACAGAACTATCCAGGACCACTAGGTCTCCTGCAGGGACAAGAAAGACAAGGTCAGATCTTTGCATAGTTCCTATCAGAATTATGATCACCATTCGCACAAACAATACTCTGAGTTCCAAGGCTATGAGAAGCAGGAAGCACCAAAGCGGAGCACAGCACTCCCTGGATGGCACCTGCCAAAATGTAGTGACTCAGTGATGAGGGGCAAGGCATGGCAAGACTGCATCCTTGACACCTGCCTACAGTTAAAGGACCCCAAAGCTTAGATCCAGCCATAGCAAGTCAATCAGAGCTTGCAGTTGTCAGCAACAGAATCCCTTGGGGAGAATGCAGGCGAACTAGACAAATTGGTGAGTCCTCCTTGACGGGCCGTCAGAGAACTCTAAATGAGATCCAGGCAGAGAACAGGGGCAAGGAGTCAATGGTACCTCTCTGCAAAGTCAGGCTGCCAGGCTCCTGTGATGTGAAGTTACTGGTACAAACAAACAACTTCTCTCCTTGCTTCAAAGCAGGGACATCCACAGGCTCCACAAAACTGCTGGGAAATTGGCCTGGAATATAAGGAAAGAAAATGG